>NC_142064.1:105067500-107467500 GCF_059756535.1 Pantherophis guttatus | reverse complement strand
AGAGGGTAGAGGTGAGAGAATTACTTAGATTGAATAGCCAAGAAGCAGATTTTGATAGAAATAAAGAGCCAAGAGAAGAATTTGGGAGGCAAGTTTAAAAAAGCATAGCAACTAGAGTGTTGAAGTGGGCAAGAGATGATGGATAGATGAGTCTTTTTTTTTGTCGTTCTGATTTGCATCTTACTTTCTCTCTCTCTCTTTTAAAGCATAGCAATTAAAGTCCTGAAGTGGGAAAGAGACGATGGATATATGATTTCTCCTTTTTGTTCTGATTTGTTTTTCCTTCTCTCTCGTTTTTTCTTTTTTTTTTTAGGTGGGTGACATTCTTGGAAATTAGATAGGATAGAAAGGAAAAGTCTTTTAATAAAGGATTAAAAGCTAGAATAAGTGATAGAAATAAGAGAAGTAGGAATACTAGTGTATACATTTTTATATAATAAAATAAAAGTAACAAGGGGAAAGATGGAACAATTGAATAATGATAGGTTGCTACATAATATAAATGTGCATTGTTATTAGAAAATTATAAGTTGATTTTAATGTAATAATTATGATTAATTTTATCAGTTTTGCTTGTAATAGAATGTAAGACACATAGGTGCCACATTGTTCATGCATTGATTCCATATATTTCTAAAAAAAAATTAAAAACTTGAGGGGGGAGGATACCAACACCCCACTCAAATTCAGGCTTGACACCTGGATTAAGAGCTGGGATGTGAAGGCAGATAGGCTAGTAAAACAATTCCATGATAAATTCCCTAATAAGCCAAAGGGTCCTCGTGGGGGGAGGGGAGAGGTAGTGAGGGACCGCCTGGACTAACCTCCTACATTCATCTCATTTCAGGACACACTCATTGGTTGAGAGGGGGCAGCCTGTCAGCCCTGGAGGCCATCTTTTTCTTTGGATCTTTAGGGCTGCCACACTTGGTAGATGGGCATACTGTGGGAACTGGGAGAGGGGGTTGGATGGCGACAGGGTGAAATGTATAGCCATAACAACATTCTTTCACTGGGAGTCAAGGACGTTCAGCCTGCACCTAGAGAGGCGTGACTGGGAAACAACTCCAGTTAGGATGGTGACCTGATTGGACCATATGATAGACATGTGGCTGCAGGGAAAGGGACTTTGACTTTCCTTTGGGTGGGGAAAACCCAGGAGACTTCAGACATCGCTAATAAAATGGAACTTTGAGGAAATGTCTGCTTCAGGGTCTTACTTGGTTGGGGGTGTTACTTGGAACCGTGACACCCAGTACTCTTCAATATCTTCATAAATGACTTTGATGAGGGAGTAGAAGGAGAACTTATCAAATTTGCAGATGATACTAAGCTGGCAGGAATAGCTAACACCCTAGAAGATAGGCTCAAGATCCAGATGGATATTGACAGACTTGAACACTGGGCCCTATCTAACAAAATGAAATTCAATGTAGAAAAAAGTAAAGTCCTACACTTAGATAAGAAAAACCAAAAGTACACATATAAACTGGGTGAAACCAGGCTTAATAGCCTGTGACTCACAGTGACTGTGAGAGGGATCTAGGAGTCTTAGTGGACAACCAACTAAAGATGTGCCAACAGTGTGCAGCGGCAGCCAAAAAAGCCAATACAATCCTAAATTGCATTAACAGATTACTTAATCAAGATCAAGTGAGGTATTAACACCACTCTATAAAGCCTTAGTAAGACCACACCAGAATACTGCATCCAGATACGAAAGTTAGACGATAAAATCTGTACAATGCAGGAGATAATAATTAAAAACAAACAAAAGATAAAGTCGGTTGAGGCTAAAATGGAACATATAGAAAAAAAGATGGACATAGTAATGAATAAAATGATGGCGGAACATAGGGAACTGGAAGGAGCCATAATAAATTTGGAGATGGAGGACTTCCGGTGGCTCCACGGACGTCGAGGATGGTCTCCATTGACCGCCAGCCACCCGATCTGTAAAAACCGCCCTGACAGCGCTAAACTGCTGTCCGGCGGTTTGAAAAAACTCTCCTTCGGGCAAAGAAGGAGAGGAGAGTCGGAGGGGGTGGGTAGAGCTCCCCGAAAGTCCCTGGATTAATTCCAGGGACTCGGAGGGTGAGAGCTCCCCAGTTTAGCCTTCCCTTTGCTCCAGATCGCTGGTGCCTCTGTATAACCAGAGCCAGACATCTGCTTCCAATTCTGCTGGCAAACAGTGAGTTTTAATGATTTTTAACAAGGCAGACAGAGCGGAAGCAAGAGTGCAAGCTTTTTAAAAGAAACAGAACTTAACTCCGTGAATACATTGTTGCAAACGGAGCTCTCTTGAGCTGGAGGCTGGAGAGGAAGCCTTTGTTATGGGCGGAAGGGAAAGTGAAAGTTAAAGGGAAACTGCTTGTTAAGAGTCTTCTGCCTGAAGAGAAAACTGCTGGGGACTGAGAATAGTTTGAAGAGAGGACTGTTTATTTTGAAAAAACTCTGAAATAGACATTGTAAGACTGTTTATAAGACTTTGTGGCTGTAAAAGGAAAAAACTCATTTTAAAATAAAATGGCTGCTAAACAACTAAAGCCACCAACTTCTAAAGGGGGAGGAGGTTCCCCTGTAGTGACTCAAAAACAACAACTTCCAGTTGATACACAGTCACAAGACCTTAAAGAATTTATAATGGGTGCCCTGAACAATCAGGCAGAAATGATGAAAGAATTCTCAGAGGAGTTAAAGAAAATTAAAGATGTGGTGGAGGAAAAACATGATGCAATAAGAGATGACATTGTTTTTGCAGTTTCAGGACTGGCTAATCATATGTTAAAGATTGAAGAGAGAGTACGGGAAATTGATGATGCTAATTTGGAGCTTGCAACTAAATTAGGAGAGGTTATGATACAAACAGAGAAAGTGGATGATGAAATGGTCATGCTACAATACAGATCAATGGAATTTGCCCTGAGGTTGAAAGGTTTGAAAGAAAAGAGTGGTGAAAATTTAAAAGATATTTGTTCCAATGCTTTAGCAGAGCTGATTTCAGAAAGGCCAGAAGATGTGGCAATTCAAATGGACAAAATCTACAGGGTTAATTCCTGGCTGGCAAAACAAAAGCAGCTACCAAGAGATGTTGTAATTTATTTTACAACAAGGAGAATTAGAAATGACATTCTGCAAGCTTCTTATAGAAATAAGATTAAAGTGGATGGACAAGAGCTGGTGGTCCTGAAAGAGCTTCCTCCTAAAATGTTAAGAGACAGAAAGCAGTTTGGTTTTTTGGTGAATGAACTAAGAAACCAGCAGCTCCAATACAGATGGGATGTCCCATTTGGGATAATAGTGACATACGCTGGGCAAAGACATCGCTTAAACACAGTTGGAAAGGCAAAAGATTTTTATGTCAATGTTTTAAAGGCTGGAAGGCCACCCTCACCAGGGGGTGCTAGAAAGCAATTGGAAATGATATAACAAGAGAAAGATGGAGGGCAACCACAAACTTATGCTCAAGCATTAGCTGGAGGAGCTAATTTGGAAGAAGATTTACTGTTGAGTGGGGGTCCACCACCAACCCTTGAGCCATTAAAGATGATAGAGCTGCCAAAAGATCAACAATTGACAAGAGCTACATACAAACAACATCTGGCACGACAGCCTCAAGATTCAACCCAACAAGTCCAAAAAACACAAGCAGTGGGAGGAGCTAGGCCGAAGTCTAAAATGGCGGAGGAGGTTCAGCTGATGCTCTCAAAGCTTGGAGGGCCCAGAGATGGCAAATAAATTCTTATCCTGGAATGTCAACGGTTTAAATTCTCCACAAAAAAGAAAGAAAATATTTCACTATTTGAAGCAATTTCAGAATGATGTTATTTGTTTGCAAGAAACGCATATTAAATCCTCAGATCAAAAGTACTTGATAAATTCGAAATTAGGTACACATTTTGTGGCATCATCACCAGAGAAGAAAAATGGCCTAGTTATATATGTTAAAAGAGGCTTATTGGCCAATTTAATTGAGGCTGACACTCAAGGTAGATATATTGCAATTGAATTAACTACACAGAATGGGAAGCTGCTTGTAATTGGAGTATATGCACCTAATCAGCAACAAGACAAATTTTATAAACTTTTACATACTAAAATACTACAATGGGATTATAGATCTTTACTTCTAATGGGTGATTGGAATGGGGTAATAAATACCCAGAAAGATTAAAAAAAGTCTTTCCAAGATACCCATGCGTGCTAAGTTGCCTAAATCTTTTTTTGATATTTTGGAGGATATGGAGCTCAGAGACATTTGGAGAGAAAGGAACGTATTGAAAAGTGATTTTACTTTTTTTTCAGATAGGCATCAATCTTTTTCTAGGATTGATTTTATATTAACCACAAATGATCTTTTTTCCAGGGTGAAGAATACGAAGATATGTCCAAGAACTTTAACTGATCATAGCCCGGTTTGGGTGGAATTAGAGCAGGAAAGAGGGGAAAGGAGGTCTTGGAGGTTAAATGAGAATTTATTTAGATATGAAGATAACTTGAGTGAACTTAAAAAACAAATGAAAGAATTTTTTGTTAACAATATGAATAAAGGAACCTCGATGGAGATGGTATGGGATGCGAGTAAGGCATATATGAGAGGAACATTAATTTTCTTGAACAATAAATATAGACTAAAACAGCAAAATAGACGGAAAGAGATAGAGGAGGAAATTAAAAAGAAAGAACAATTGCTTATAATTAACCCGGGAGATAAAAAGGCAAAAGATATGATTAATATTTTAAGAGAGCAATTTAATATGTTAATGGTTGGGCAAGTAGCAACCAGCATACAATATGCCAGACATAATACATTTTGTAATGCTAATAAACCTGGGAGATGGTTGGCTTACACGATGAGAAAAAAACAAAAATCACGTGTTATAGATAAGATAGAATTTAGAGATAAGGAGATTTATCAACAGAATTTAATAAAGAAGGCTTTTTTGGAGTTCTATACAAAGTTATAAGCTAAAGATGTAATTCAAGATGTTGATATTGATAGATATTTAAAGATGGAGATTTCTGAATTAATGCTGGAACAGAGAGAGAGATTGAATCAGCCAATAACTTCCGAGGAAATTGTTGGGGCAATTAAACAATTAAAAATAGGTAAGGCTCCGGGAACAGATGGACTAACAGCTGTTTATTATAAACATTTACAATCTGAAATGCTAGAACCACTTAAAATCTTATTTAATAAAATACAAGTAGGAAGAGGAGTACCACCTTCCTGAAAAACAGCCTTTGTCTCATTAATTCCAAAGGAGGATCAAAATTCCATCAAACCTGAGAATTTTAGGCCAATTTCACTTCTGAATACTGATTATAAGATTTTTGCTAAGATACTAGCTAATAGATTAATGCCAGTTATGCAACAAATAATTCATAATGACCAATCAGGGTTTATAAAAGGGAGACAAATGAAATATAACGTTAGACAAATTGTAAACTTATTGGAATATTTGGAAAAAAATAATCAAGTTCCTGCAGCGTTTATATTTTTGGATGCAGAGAAGGCATTTGATTGTTTGAACTGGCAATTTTTGTTTAAAATAATAGAGAAAATGCACTTTGGGGAATATTTTACACAATCAATTAGAGCGATATACCAGCAGCAAACAGCACAAATTATAGTCAATGGAGGTTTAACAGAGGTTTTTAGAATTGAGAAAGGAACAAGGCAGGGGTGTCCTCTGTCCCCATTGTTGTTTATTTTGACTTTGGAAGTACTATTGAATAAGATACGTGACTCAGAAAAATTGAAGGGTATTGTAATTAGACATCAAGATTATAGATTAAGAGCATTTGCAGATGACTTGGTTGTTACCTTATCCCAACCTATAGAGTCGGCTCCATATATATTGGATATAATTGATCAATACGGGAAAGTATCAGGATTTAAAGTTAATTCATATAAGACAAAGATGATAGTTAAAAATATGTCTATATTTGAAAGAGATAAATTAGCAAGATTAACAGATTTTGAAATAGTCAAAAAGGTTAAATATCTAGGAGTATACATAGCAGCTTCAAATACAAAATTATACAAAAATAAGTATGAGGTTCTTTGGCAGAAGGTACAGAAGGATATGGAGAATTGGAAAAAATTACAGTTGTCTTTATTGGGAAGAATTGCAGCAATTAAAATGAATATGTTACCTAGATTTTTATTTTTGTTCCAAATGATACCTGTGCTTAAGAAAGATGAAAATCTGAGAGAATGGCAGAAAGGTGTTAATACTTTCATTTGGGCTGGGAAAAAACCCAGAATAAAAATGAAAATTATACAAAATACACGTGAAAGAGGGGGTCTCAAAATGCCTAATTTAAGACTATATTATGAAGCAGCGGTCTTATCACAAATTAGTGACTGGTTTAACTTAACTGAGGGGAGAATTTTGAATCTAGAAGGTTATGATTTGCTATATGGATGGCATGCCTATTTGTTATATGACAAAAAAGTGGATAAAGTATTTAAGGCTCATATACTTAGAAATGCTTTGTTAAGGGTTTGGAAAAAATATCAATATAAGTTAAATTATAAGATACCTGTATGGGCAAATCCTAGACATGCAATAGAAAATATAAGTATAGAACAAAAACAGGAGGTGATTACCTATAAAGAGCTTCTTATTATGGAAAGTGGGGTAATGTATTTGAAATCTTTAGATACATTGAGAGAAGAAGGTATAATTTATACATGGTTTCAGTACGGTCAACTTCAAGCTAGATGGAAGGAAGATCAAAAAACTGGCTTTGTGCAAAATGAGGAGAATTTGGTAAAACAAATTAGAGATAAAAAACAAATGCATATTAAAAGGTTGTATAATGCTTTATTGGAAATAGACTCTGAGACGGAACTGGTTAAAGACTGTATGATTAAATGGGCACAAAATTTTCAAGAGCCAGTAATGATGGAGACTTGGGAAAAGATTTGGATTAGAAATGTGAAATTTACACAAGCACAAAATCTAAGAGAAAACTTTTATAAAATGTTTTATAGATGGCACTTAGATCCCAAAAAATTATCATGTATGTATCCTAATGTGCAAGCTAAATGTTGGAGATGTGACTGTGATGATGCAACTTATTATCATATATGGTGGACTTGTAGAAAAATCAAAGCATTTTGGATAAAGATTTGGTGGGTGATGCAGAACATTCTTAAAAAGAGACTGAAATTTACTCCACAGTTGTTCTTATTGGGTATAACTACGGACTGTACAGTTGCAGAGACTAAACTGATTTTGGACTTGATAATAGCAGCAAGATTGTTGGTAGCACAACATTGGAAGAAGGACTTTTTGCCTACTATTGATGATTGGATATTGAAAGTAACTAATTTAGCTGAAATGGCTAAAATTTCAGCATATTTGAAGGATCACACACAAGAAAGGTATATACAGGACTGGAGAAGATGATTGATTATATACAAAATAAGTATCAGACCAAAAAATATCAAATAGCTTATGAATGATTTCTTTTATCTGTATAAGCATTATATAAGTGATATTAGAAGTTTTATGTCTAAGAAGCAGGATTTTATATATGGGGGGTTAAGAATTTTTTTTTTTAGGGGGTGTTAGTTTAATGATTGGTTAAGCAATTTAGTTTATTGTTAAAAGTCAATAGAAATACCTTGTGTTCTGCTCTGGGAAGTCGGGGAGGGGGAGGGGGGGTTGGTTGGGAGGGTTGTGGGGAATTGTATTTGTTTTAAAACTTTTTCAATAAAAAAAAATAAATAAATTTGGAGATGGAGAAATCAATGGTATATCTGCGCTTTCAAAATATACCAGAAAACGGGACTTCTGGTTTGCTGTTTGTCGCTGCCAGACGTTCCTTTGGGATCGTCAGCTTCCATCGCCTGTCAGAGCCGCCTTCACAACGGAATGGCGGCTCGAAAAAACTCCGTTTCCATGAGGAAACGGAGATAGAGCCGGCAGGGGTGGGTAGAACTCTCTGCGGAGTCCCAAAAGTTTTTCCTTTACTTTTGGGACGGAGCGGATGAGATGCCCCGTATCCCCAGCCGCTGCTCCGGGCTTTGGGAGACATCTGCTGATGCAGAGCCAGGCGTCAAAAGCAAGTCTGCAAATTTAACAGACTACTCAAAGAAAATGTGAGCTGGACCTGTAATACTGAATACTGAACCGCAAGTATTTTACTGAATTTTTAAAAAAATTACTTAAGAGAGAGGAGGAAAAGAAAGAGGAAAAAAAGCCTTTTAAAATGGCGTCGGCTGGAGGAGAGGCTGAAAGGGAAAGTCCTTTCGTTTTCTATTACCACAATGTAGCGGAATAAATACCACTGGCTACATTTGTAGACTAAACTTCACTCCTGTGTCTTTTTCTCTTTTTCTTCCCTTGGAGACTTGATATTGTTGTTGATTGGAAAGAAGTCCCTTTTTTTTTTCTCTTGCTTTTTTTTTAACAAAGCCTGCCTGGGCGGAAACATGGCACTGAGACTCATAAAGTCAGATAAACAAGAAGGGGGGGGATTCCCCCACCAATAACTTAAAGGAACAAGTCTTAATTCTTCAGTCTCAGAAACCTGATTTTAATATAATAGAATTTTTTATAGAGGAGATTGAAAGAAGGGAGGAGATTGTGAATCAGCAACTTGAAAAATTTAAGCAGGAAATTAAAGAATTGGTGAAATCCAAGTTTGATTCTTTGGACAAAAAATTCTTAAAACTGGTTAATGGTTTTACAGAATTTATGATACAGTTGGACACAAATACTAATGTACTAGAGTCTAAAATGGAAGAAATTCAAGATAAATTGGACAATAGAATTCAAAAAATTGAAAATGATCTGACAAACACTCAGGATAATAGCTTAGAAGAAAAACCTAAAATGGATGCTGATCAAAAGTATGGTAATGCAGAAAATCTGCAACAGAAGATTGAAAAAGAGATTTTAATGGTACAATATAATTTCACAGAATATGCGATAAGATTAAGAGGTTTGCAGGAAAATAATAGAGATGATTTAAGGAAAATATCTTCTGAATTTCTAGCTGGGATTCTAAAGGTTCAACCTGACGAAGTGTTTTGTAGGATTGACAGAGTTTATCGAATTAACTCCTGGATTGCCAAGCAAAGGCAATTGCCTAGAGATGTGGTGATTTATTTTACAGATAAGGAAATTAGGAATAATATCGTGCAAAATTCCTTCAATTCTAATTTGCAATTGTATGGAAGAAAGATTTGGATTTACAAGGAACTCCCACCTAAGATATTGATGGAAAGGAAGAAATTTGGTTTTCTGGTGAATGAGTTAAAAAAGAGAAATATCTCATTCAGGTGGGACGCCCCAGTTGGTATTATATTTAGATACCAAGGAGAAAGATATCAGCTAAACACTGTTGAAAGAGCGGAAGAATTTTATCAAAATAGGTTGAAAATGAACTTAACATCTTCAGATATAATACAGGATAAGCAGAAGGAGCCGGAAATAAAGGTAAAATATCGAATTACAGAGACTGTACCAGATGAATTGCCTTTGGATTTATTGGATACCCCAGCTGGACTATCTACAAATTTGAGAGAAGTGGCATCTAACCTTAATGTGATGACTTATCAAGGCAAGGATAAGCATGGAAACTAATTAGGGGATATACAAGGGATAAAAAAGAAACATGAGATACAAAAACAAAACCAACAAGACCAATCTACAAAGCAGAATAAAAACCGACCAGATGATACACAATTTGTAGAAAGGAAACCAGGATGGAAACCAAACCCACAAAAAGAAAAGAAAAAAAGAAATAGGTGGCATAAAAATAGAAATTTCTAAATCAGGCAACAGTGAAGCCAGTGACTTTAAAATATGAATGATTATGTGTAAACACACAAGAGGCGACGTATTGGTTAATATCATCCTGAGGATTGTGGCAGATCTCTGCATGGCCGTAATCTGGGGACGTGAAACGAGCCTTAAACTGATGGATTTGAATTATCCATTTTGGAATTTCTTTTTGTGTTGATAAACATATTATATTATCTTGAATCACAAGGCAAGAGAATTATGCTGGGGCATGCAGAAGATCGGGTTGTTACCCATTACGATGATGGGAATCAATAATCCTGATGAAACCCACAATTATTACTATATGGAATATAATTATAAAGTCACTCGGGTGGTTGTTTTTACTTTTATACATATAAGAAGATATTTACTACTGATGGGGGCAGATATGATTGAAGATCCTGAATAAACTGTTGCACTAGCAAGCTATGTTACCCGATTATGGATGTTGGTACCAATCCAGTGGAAAGACCTCAAAGAAGATACTATATGGATTATAAATTTAAAGTCATTGTCTTTTCTTTTTTTTTATTTAGATATAATGGAAAATATAGACATATATTTTTAAGTAGTGTGGGCAGTGAATCAAAGATATTAAAAAATGTTGTGTATGGTAATTTTGCATGATAGTGGGTGAATAAGCTAGTTTGTAGATTGATTAGTCTAAGAAAAGGGATTTTTAAGTGATATATTTAGGGGAGTGGAGGAAATGGATAGAGTGGAATAAATGTTAAACTAGATTTTATGGGGAAGGCCGCTTTGAAATGTTATAGTAATATATATAGAAGATTAAATGTTAAAGTAGGACTTATCGTATAGTTTTAAAGTGGAGAAGTTATTCTATAATGTCAAAGTATAATGTCTTTTTTTTTTTCCCTTTCTTTTCTCTTTTCTGAAATGTATGGATAAAGGGGGATGTTATAATTATAATATTAATAATATTTTTAGTAAGTAAAGGTCAATATCTAGAGGAGGGAGTAAGTAAGCTGTTATGAACTAGGTTTTTTTTTTGTTATGAAGAAGTCACAGGGGGGGATGGGTGGGGAGGGGGGGTTAGGGAGGGGGAGGGAGAGGGGGAAAAAAAGGGGGGGAAATTTGTATTTGAAAACTTTTTCAATAAATATATATATATATATATACCAGAAAACAAGGAAGAAAATCTCTCTGCACTGATGGCTGAGCTACTAGCGGAACTATTGCAAAAAGGCAAACAAGAATTGGAAAACGAAATCGATGAGGCATATAGGATCCACACAAATTGCATGGAGAAATAGGCTCCCGAGGGAGGTCCACATCAAATTTGTTAGGAAAAAAATAAGAGATGAAATATATAGTAAAACACGTGAGGACCCACTGATGTTCAAAGGAAAGGAGATTACTGTACTGAAACAAATTCCCAAAAGAATAAGAGAGCAAAGACGAAGTTATCATTTTCTCTCTACACAATTACTAAAATATAGAGTGATATTTTGATGGCTCATCCCAGAGGGGATATTGATAACGTGGCAGGAGAAAAAATTTCAGATTGACACATTAGAAAAGGCTCAGGAGTTTTATGATCATTATATAAGCGGAGAAGATGAACAAGACAGCAGGGAAGACAAAGGAGAAAGTAAAAGCCAGGAAGATCAGATTTCAGAAGAAAAAATTGTAGAACAAGACACAAGTGTTGTAGGAGAAAAAACGGAAACTAGGCCAAGCTCTTCGATGCAGGAAAGAGTTTATTGTGCACTGGTTCATTTATACAGTATAAAGGCAAAGTTATTACGAAGAGTGAGACATTTCACACGTAGAGGTTACCCTTTAATCTATCTCTAGGATAGACATAACAGCCCTTTTCCCACAGGCTCAGGTTCTCAGCTCCGGAGCTCAAGACATAATAAAAGAGGAGATAAGGGGCTCAAAGGCGCCTCAAGAGCAGTAAAGAGGACAGTAAGGGAAGCAGTATTTCTTCTCTAGGATATACATGACATTTGGGGTATAATAAACATTAAACAACAGGATGTATCTGTTTAGGGTCAGTTTGCCTTTTTACAATTCTGTACCTACGTCAAATACCGTTTGTCATCTCAGCACCTTGGCATGGAAGAGGCATTTCTGTCTTGACCAAAGATTTGGATTTCTAATATTTGAGTTTTATCCCAATATCGAATCTTAGCCTGGCTCATACCCCCCTTTGTGACTCATCTGTCTTATCCAGACGAGTCACACCTCCAGGTCCTCCTCCTGCTGGAGCCGTTTGTAATCCCACATAGCCATCACCTGAGCAGTTGTCTTACGTTCCACCAGCAAGGATAGACTTTTAGAAATAGTCTTAACAAACAGAGGTAAGATACATGGGAGAAAAATATACCCTGCAGCTATTAATCCCACCAGGCCAAAAATGGCCTGCAGGCCAGGTAACTTTGGCCACCATCCTGAAAACATATCCTGTAAGTTAAGGCCTTTCCAAGTCTGGAACCATTTTGTCTGTCATTTCCTTAATAACCTTTCCGCTTTCATCAACTTCTATGCAGCAGTTAGTCAAATTGAACTTTCCACATACCCCTCCTTCCTTGGCTAACAAGTAGTCTAAGGCTAATCTATTCTGCATAATATATGTCCTTGATTTGACACTCTCCCTAGCTAATTGAGTAAGACCTTTTACAGTTTCATTGGTGATGATTTCAACCACAGCTTGCAGACGAATTAAACGGTTCAGAATGTATATAGGGGTCCGATAGCCATACATGCCATCTTCCGCCCATGTAGCTGGTCCATAAACCTCAATAATTCGCTCTGCAGGCCACTCTTCACTTCCCCAACTACGTTGGTTACCTCCGACCCTAACTTTTTCTATTGCAAATGTGTCTACATGTCTTCTTTGCCTTAAGTTCCCCACCTCATCATACACCGGGACACCTAAAACCTGTCGTGTTTTAAGGGGAAGCAAAAAAGAATCCTGGCCCAATTATTGCCAGGACACAAGCTCCACACCAATCTTTCGGTAGATACCCATATGCCATCTTACCACAAATCCAGTACAATCCATCAGGAGCAAGCCATCCAAGGGTTTGATTATCCGGATCCCTTAAGAAGGCTAATCCGTTTACCTCAAACAGAGCCGTTTCATCAATACCCTCTGTGACATTACTTCCTGACCACCATGTCTTGCTTTCCCATTTTCCTGTGCATATGAGGTTTCCTACCTGTTTACAATCAGTTTGAGTCCTCCTTTGGAAGCATACATTCCCTACCAAACTGGTGGTAAGTGTCCAGTCCCCATCTTTTCCCTAATTATGTGAAAGGTTACCCTTCTGTTCCATTTCTAATGCTTTGGAATAGTTCAATTCTTGAGCTTCCCATGGCCATTTTTCTCCCATGTTAGTTCCTCCACATACAAAACAAGTTGATACATTCAGAGTGTGGGCTATGTCTTCTGCCAATTTGACAAAGGTATTTGTTACATGACTAGGAATTTCGGGTATATTTAGCTTTTCCATTTTCAGATAATATAACTAGAACAATCCTTTCGTATCCTGTGTTGTCCTAGTAATTTTGGTAACATACCAGCTAAGGATTACAAGGGGATCTCTTCAGTATCTATTACCAAATAATGTACTAACACCTCCTCTATAATTTTCACATCACACTCTACCTGACATCTTATGCATAAAACACAATCAATACAGTGAGTGCAACAACAACCCTCACACCCACAATTACAAAACCAACACATTTAAAGAAAATTATCTTTTCTGTTCCTTTGCATCAAAAGGTAGCTTCCAGGGTGTCCTAAGCAGGGACTTCTTTCATCTGTAAGAGGTTCACACTCCGCAGCTAGTTGGGGAGATATTAGGGATCGGAACGACTGAGAAATCAAATGGGCCCTGGTTGTCCACAAAACCATTGCTTATATCTGTAAAACACAATGATCAATAAAGCTACTACCCCAATTACTC
This sequence comes from Pantherophis guttatus, assembly GCF_059756535.1. Taxonomy (NCBI): domain Eukaryota; kingdom Metazoa; phylum Chordata; class Lepidosauria; order Squamata; family Colubridae; genus Pantherophis; species Pantherophis guttatus. Next base: position 107,453,753 of record NC_142064.1, on the reverse strand, counting down.
AAAGTGCCCACACCCAATTTTCCTCCCACATGGATCCGCAATGATCTTCAATCTCTCGTCAGGATCCAAGTTCCAGACTAATTCAAAAGAGCAGGTGCTCCATCCTCTTTTTAGCTTACAGCGGGTTACATCGGCAGATATACAGTACATCAAGGTAACCTATATATAACATACAAAAGCTTTCTTTAAGCACATTCAAATGTCAGTTTTGTTGGATGTTGTTTGTCCACAGACACTTTCCAGCCGGTGTCAGCTGCTGCCTTGACTCGTGTCTAATGGATCCATGATTTTGATTCTGCAATCTTAATAGCAAGTGGAGAAGTCATAATACCAATAAAAGATCCCTTCCATCTTCCACTTGGTCCCCAGGTTCAAATGAGTGACATTAAATTACTAATCTAGGGGATACTTGTTCCATCACATATCGTTGGAATCTCTCAATTTGCTTATTAAGTTCTTGTACCATCTCCATATTCCAACCCCCCCCCTTTATGATCTAAATCAGGCCACCTAACATACATATTTACCTTATTTTACCATATTTACATGGTCGGGTGGAATAAACCTCCAATACCTGTAAACAATCATGCTCAGAAACAGACTCCGTAGGCAACAAAGTTGCTGGATTTAATCGGTTAGACACCACCAGACGCACCTGTGGATTCTCACTCATAATTGCCTGATATTTTGTCAACCTTTGCCCACTAATCCACAAATGTCCCTTAGTATCCAACACAGACTGCTCCTCGTGAGGGGAGTGCATGAGTACAGGACAAGAAAAAGTAAGTTTATTACAACTCTGAATCAATTCTGCACTTGCAGCCAGCACCTTCAAACAGTGGGGCCAGCTTTTTGGCCCCCCCTCCAATTGTTTTGACAAATAGGCTCCAGATTGTTGCCAACTTCCCAAAGGCTGGGTAAGTACCCAGCAATATTTCTATTAGTGTTTACGTACAAATTCAAAGGCAAGTTCGGTAAAGCCAGAGCTTTTTCTGCCCCCCCCCCCTTTCCACTCAAGGGGTTCCACATTGGCTCCTTTGGTGGCTGCATACAAAAGTGCTGCCATCAAAGCAAAGTTAGGGATCCAATTACCGCAAAAGCCAGCTAATCCTAAAAAGCTTCTCAGTTGTCTTTTTGTTCAGGGTTCTGCCAGCATTAGGACCACCCTTTTCTGCTCTGGTCCTAAAGCTCGACGACCTTTATATCGTATCCCAAATATCTAACTTTCCTTTTCACCAATTGAGCTTTCTTTCTTGATACCCAATAACCACACTCTAATAACAAATCTAGCATTATCGTGCATTCATCTTAGTATTATCCCAACATAAATCCTCTGTCAATCCTGTTAATCCAAACATCATCAACATATTACAGTATTGTGTCTCCTGGTTGTCGAGGCACATAATACTGTAAGTCTCTAGCTACCGCTATTCCAAATAATGTGGGGGAGGTCTTAAATCCCTGAGGCAGCCAAGTCCCAGTATATTGCATTTTCATTCCTGTATAAGGATTCTCCCACTCAAAATGCAAACAGTGGCTGGCTTACGGGGTGAATGGGAATTGTAAAGAATGCATCCCTTAAATCAATAACAGAAAACCACTCAGCCCGGGTTGGAATTAAACTTAACAGGGTATATGGATTCGACATGGCTGGGTGTAAAGTTACCGTGCCCCGGGCGGTAAGACCCATCTGTCTGTTTAATTGGGATAATTGAAGTATTCCAGGGGGACTAAATAGGCACCAAAACCCCTGCTTCCAAATCTCTGAATGCTTTCATAAATAGCACAAATAGCTTCCCAAGAAACGGGACGCTGCCTTATACTCACAGGCGCCACTCCAGGTTTTAGTTCCACCACCACTGGAGGGTGGTGAGCTGCAAAACCCGGCAGGTTATCCTCAGGCACATCAAACAACCTCCACTTCTCCGGGGAATGCCTTATGGTCATTCTCTGACTATCTTCATCAAAAGAAATTGTTGCCCCTAATTTATTCAGCAAATCCCTGCCTAACAACGGAATAAGGCATTCAGGGATATACAAGAATTCATGCTGGATTTCAGCTCCCTTAAAATCACACATCTCTGGTTTCAAGACCTGCCACCCCATGGCTTGCCCTGATATCCCCTGGACCTGAATTTTATGGGATCCGGGGGGCTGCAATCTGCTTATTTACAACTGATCTTCCTGCTCCCATATCTACCAGAAACTTTTCTGTACTGACCCCCTATTTTCATTGTGGCCAATGGCTCAGGCGGGGGTTCTTCCAAGCCTGGTCCCCCTCAATCTGACCAAGTCATGTCTGCCAATCCAATACTTTCCACTTTCTGCTGCCCTGCGCCCTCTCCAAATCCTCTATCAACACCCCAACCTGAACTTGTCTGTCCAACCTTCTACTCAAACCTCTCCTCTATCCTCATTCTCCCCTTCTCCCAGAGAGCTGCCTACGCATCCCTGACCCAAAATCCGCTCTTCTCATTCCTCTACTTCTTACCATCTGTCTTGGGCATTCCTTTTCCCCTTACACATTAATTAGGACCCAGGGGTAAATTCTGAGAAAAACCCCCTTGCATCCCACTTTGCAGTGCCCCTGCCAACAAACCAGCCTTTTTATTCATCCGTGCCTCCTGCTCTTTCTTCTCCACCTACAGCCCCCACAGCCTCCAAATCATCATCATCATCATCCCCCTCTCCCTCACTTTTCCTGCCTGCTCAGATACACATAACCCGACCGTTTCAGCCTGACATTGCAATAAATCCTCAGGTTTTTTTTTCTGTTAGGGCTCTCACCCATTGATAAATATATTGAAATTGATCAGGATATTTATCCTGATTCACTACAATCACTCCCCACAACTTATCCACTGTTTCTTCCCTTAACAATCCCTGGAGGGGGGGGTCAGCCCATCTCCCTTTGTGGCCACACATGTCTGCATAAGAATTTTAATCGATCCTTCGATCCTTTCGGATAGGAAGGATTGCTAAAATACTTGTCAAACGGAGTAACATGCATGCCAACGGAGTGTTTGGCACGCTCTGAACCCCTCCCATTCTATTACACTGCCGCCGACTCGTAGCCCCGGAACTCACGGCCACTAGCGAGAAATGCGACGGCTTAGCCACCCACACAACCTGACACGGACTTCGTTAGGGTAGCCACCCCGAGTCCGAGGGAGTGATCAAGTCCCTCCTTCTGCCTTCAAATGAGGCAGGTACAATTCTTTTACAATATACTCACTTAAAATGCTCCCACTCCGTAGATTCCTGGCCAGGAATTTGTTCAGACCACCTTTCCTGCACTGCAGGGTTCTTGGACTCAATCAGAGCACCGTCGGTCCCATAGGGGTATCGCTGCTGTCTCCCGGAGACGTATCTCCGCGGCGCCTGGAGAATGTTCAGGAGCGACCTCCCGATGGTCCCGAGGGGTCGAAACGGCCCTCAGCGAAATATCTCCTCGCACCTAGTCCCGGCGGAGTCACCAGCTGTTGTAGGAGAAAAAACGGAAACTAGGCCAAGCTCTTCGATGCAGGAAAGAGTTTATTGTGCACTGGTTCAAACAGTCCAAAGACAAGAAAAGGGTCTGAACAATGATGGCTGCTTTCGGCCAGATATTTATACAGTATAACGGCAAAGTTATTATGAAGAGTGAGACATTTCACACGTAGAGGTTACCCTTTAATCTATCTCTAGGAAAGACATAACAGCCCTTTTCCCACAGGCTCAGGTTCTCAGCTCCGGAGCTCAAGACATAATAAAAGAGGAGATAAGGGGCTCAAAGGCGCCTCAAGAGCAGTAAAGAGGACAGTAAGGGAAGCAGTATTTCTTCTCTAGGATATACATGACATTTGGGGTATAATAAACATTAAACAACAGGATGTATCTGTTTAGGGTCAGTTTGCCTTTTTACAATTCTGTACCTACGTCAAATACCGTTTGTCATCTCAGCACCTTGGCACAGAAGAGGCACTTCTGTCTTGACCAAAGATTTGGATTTCTAATATTTGAGTTTTATCCCAATATCGAATCTTAGCCTGGCTCACAAGAGACCATAAGGAAGTAGAGCATCAAGTGAGGGAAGGAGCCAGAACCAGAGCACAGACCAAGAACAGAGTGAGGAGAGGACTGAGATCAACAGATAAGTAAGAAGATGGAAAATGAAATAAAGATGCTGTCACTAAATAGAAATGGCATCAACTTAGCTACTAAACGTAAACAAATACTATCAAGATTACCAAAAGAGAAAATGGATATCATCTGCATTCAGGCAGATACATATTAAGGAAAAACATAGTGATTTTATAAAATGTCCTAAATTAGGGGAAGTATTTTCGGCATTGGCACAGAATAAAAAAAGAGGGATTGCTGTATATATAAAAGATTGGTTAAACCCTAGGAAAATATTTAGTGATAAAGATGGAAGAATTTTAATAATGGAAAATTATACATATTATACAATTATATATATAGTACAAATTATAGGAAAATTCTGCTAGTAACAATTTACGCACCAAGCATAAAACAAGAAAATTTTTATAATAAATTACACAGGAAATTAACAGAATTAGAGGGCAAAAATATTTGTATAATAGGAGAGTTCAATGGAGTGGTAGACAATAAATTGGATTATAAAACAATGATTATAAAACTATTTTCAATCAGCAAATATACCAGGGAGATGGCTCGCCCACAAATTGAGAAAAGAAAAAGCTAAAAAACTGATACGATATTTATGAGATGAACAAGGAAACTTGCACCATAGAATTGAGGGGGGGAAATATTATTCAAAATTATTTTCAAATACTGTATAGTCAAGAAAACATCAAAGAAGAAAATATCATAAATTACCTACAGGAGAGGAATTTCCCAAGTATAACAGATGAAGATAGGGAAATGTTGAACGGGGAAATTACATTAACAGAGTTAAGAGAGGCAATTAAAAAACAGAAGAATAACAAAACACCAGGGACAGATGGAATTCCGGCAGAAGTATATAAAAAATTTCAGGAAGTTTTGGAGGAAATTATGTTGGTTATATATAACAAGGTATTAGAGAAAGCCAAAATGCCAAATTCATGGATGGAGGCATATATAGCATTAATTCCAAAGGAAACCACAGACAATCAATTCATTCAAAACTATAGGCCAATCTCGCTGTTAAATGCCGACTATAAAATCCTGGCAACAATAATAGCAGAAAGACTAAAAAAGATATTAAATAAAATAATTCATTTGGATCAAAACGGGTTTTTACCCAAATAACAAATTAAGAACAATACAAGGATTATCATGAATATTTTAGGATACTATGAGGCTCCTCCAGAAAAACATTTGGCAGTAATAATGATAGATGCACAAAAGGCATTCGACAACTTCAATTGGCAGTTTTTAATTAATCAATCAGGATGAAATTTGGCGAAACATTTATAGAAATGATTAAGACAATTTATTCTAAGCAAACAGCAAAAATTATGGTCAAAGGAGATCTTACAGAAAAAGTCGATATAAACAAAGGGGTTAGACAAGGCTGTCCATTGTCCCCCCTCTTATTCATCCTTTCATTGGAAATATTATTGGCACAGGTAAGGGGAAATAAGGAAATAAAAGGGTTAAAAATTAAAAGAGAAGAATACAAAACACAGGCCTTTGCAGACGACATGGCATTTATATTAGAGGATCCTTTGGAAACAGGAGAAAAACTCCTACTAGAAATAGAGAAATTTGGAATAATAGCAGGCTTGAAGATAAATAAAAACAAAACCAAGATAATTACCAAGAATCTCACGCAAGGCCAAAACAAGAAATTAGAGGAAAAACTAGGAATTCAAATTGTCAAAAAAGCAAAGGACCTGGGCATTTTGCTCACGGCAAGAACATCTTCAATAAAGGAAGACAACTACTCAAAATTATTGCAACAAATTCAAAAAGATTTAGAAAATTGGGCAAAACTACAAATTTATTTGATTGGGAGAATCGCCATGATAAAGATAAATATCTTTACCTAAAATTTTATATTTGTTCCTGTTCTGTCCCCCTTCCTCACACAGGCAAACATAATACCAAACACGCCTGCCAATATTTTATTAGGTAAACAAATTAGAATTCTTGGCAGACCAAGGTTTTGGCAGCAAACTGCCAAATGCCTGCCAAGACCGTTTTCACTCCCATAAAGTAGAAGAGGATTTATCTTCAGTCTGTTCCAGGAGCAACAAATTATCCATGAGACAAGAGTTTAGTCATTGTTCAGTCCAAAATATATCCAAGCTGAATTTCAGAGATCACAATGTGACTTTCAGGATTTAACTTTGTCCATCACAAAGCCTGAAGAGCAATCCCACCCACTTTTATTCCTGGTGGGGCGTGGCTCTGTGACTCAACTCAATCTCTGGCCCTCCCACGCCTCTTCTGTTGCTGCACACACTTCTCCCTCTGACACTGCCTGGGATCAAGTCAGGATTCATCATCCTCGCTCCCTATCAATTGGTGCTCCAATATGTCTTCCTCCTGGCACATCCCAGGCTGTTCCTCCTGGCCTTCGGATGGAACCTGAGGCATTGCCAGAAAGGAGGGTCCTGGAGAAGGAGGCCTTGTCAGTTCCTCCCCATCACCTTCTGAGTCCTCTTCCTCTGTTAGGACAGGCTTGGGAGTCGGGGTCACAACAGTTCCAAACAGTACCTATAAAACTGGGGAAAACCTTTTTTGAAAAATTGAATAAAATTATTAGTAAATTCATATGGCTAGGGAAAAAACCAAGAATTAAAATTAAAATGTTACAAGATGCCAGAAGTAAGGGTGGCTTTGGCCTTCCAGACTGGTAACTGTACCATCAGGCAGCAATAATGTCATGGCTCAGGGAATGGATAACTCTAAAGAATGGAAGAATTTTAACAATTGAGGGCCATGACTTGCAGAAAGGTTGGCATGCCTTTATTTGGGATGGAAAAGACAAAGCCCACAAGTATTTTCAGAGGCATCAAGTGAGGGAAGTACTATTAGAAACTTGGATGAAAATTAAAAGGAACTTTTATCCAAAAATCCCAAAATGGGTGACGACAATGGAAGCCTTGGTCTACCCTAATTTAATGGATCTTAACAAAATAGTAACATATAAGGAACTGTTTGATGGATTAGGGAAGTTGAAATCTAGACAAAAATTATTGGATGAAGGAATAAAAATTGATTGGTGGCCCTATTTACAAATACAAACAAAATATAAAAAAGATTTAGAAGTATATGGATTTCAAACTGACCAACAAGAAATGGACAAAATATGGGGGGTGGGGGGTGGAGCTGGCGTCGCGACGGTACGATGGGTGATCTTGAAGCTCCAAGATCGCCGTCGATATCTTCGTCGCTGGACAGTCCATTTTCGGACCTCACCGTCCCATAGAGATGGTGATAGTGGAGGGCACATTCTGTTGATCCCAGGGACACTGCAAAGTCCCTGGTTGAGCCAGGAGAAGCCCTTTTTTCCGGCGACGAAGAGGCAGCCATAGAAGCTGCTGAAGTTGGGACAGCTCCGGAATGAAAAAGATCGAGTGAAAGTGTGTCAGCTTGGTGAGAGAACTTTTAAATAGACTATTTTGAGAGAACACCTTGAGGTCTTAAGAAAGTCAAAATTGAAGACAGAAGAGGGAGCGGCAGTATTAAGCTTGAGTCGAAGGTAGTTTTGCTTATTTTTCAATTTATTTTTATGTGTGGATGCTTAAGGACAATTTTATTTTGTAATTTGGACTGGACTGGATTGGAGATTTCCGCTTTATCTATTCAAGTAACAACTTTTTAACGCCTTTTGAGTATAAATTTTTTATTTGTTTTTTAAAAATCTATTTTTCTCTTTCTCTCCATTTATATTTTATGGTGGATTGAACAACAAGAAGGCAGGGAGGGTGGAGAAAATAAGTAGCACTGCCATCTAGTGGATTGGAAACATTGTTTCTCTTTGGCTTAAGAAAGTAATAACTGTGTTATTCTTCAAGGACTCTGTGCCTAGTCATAGATAAGATAATGGGAAGAGCATCAAAGACAGTCTGCAGGATTGTTTACCCAAGTGCTGTTCTGGGAAACTGTCAGTGGCAGGAGTCTGAGATTGAAAAGAAGAAGTTTACAGAGACTCTGGAAAGAGAGCTGTAAATATATATTTGAGATTCAACAAAAGAATTTGTTTCCCTTTTCCTTTCTCATTTTTTTTCTTTTTCTAGTGCTACTTCTCCACTCTCCCTCTATTAAATTACCTTTAACCGGACTGTGACTTTTTTGGAAGGACTTCTAATTTTTCACATACATATAGAATTTTTCCTAGTGTTTGGCTCTTCTTTTCTTTCCTGGCATTTTTCTGTTCTCATTAAATTGGATTAAGGCATACGAGAGCTTTTCTACTTCCTTTTTTTTCCTTCCCTTTTTTTTGTGGTTTTTTGTGGTCTTTTTTTTATGTTTGTTTGTTTACTGGTACCTGGGATAATATCTGTCCTATATATAAGTGGATTAAGGTATAGAAGAACCTGAAGATTTTCTATTTGTTTGAACCTTTCGCAAGCACCTTACAGAAATGAGTAGAAAGGCAACAGCTATTGGTTCATCCACATCAACTCCTCCTCTTCACTGTCTAGAGGACAACGATCAATACAGACGATGTTACAACAGGAAAAGGAAAAAGAACAAGAGAAAGAAAAGGAAGTGACACTGCATATGATTTGGCAAGGAATTAAAAAAATTCACACGAGTAGAGAATATTGAACAGAGAACAGAAAAAACAGATGAAAAGATGGAGAACATACAGTAAATGATGAAGAAACATGAGGATAGACTCCAAAAGATTGAGGAAAAAGAAGAACAAAGAGACAAAAAAAAAATCAGTGACATTGACAGTAGATTGGACGAGGTTGAACGAGATAAAAGTGGAATATTGGGAGATGGATAGAGCAGAATTTTACCTCAGATTCCAAAATATAGAAGAAGAAAAGGGTGAAAACTTGGCAGAAATAATGATAGAAATTCTAGCAGAAGCATTAGAAATTACTAAAGAAAAGATGATGGATGGCATAGATATTTCGAGTCTATACAAGATATGCAATGAGAAACAAGCTACCAAGAGGGGTCCATATAAGATTCACTAAGAAATTGATTAAAACGCAAATATTGCAGATTACTAGAGAGAAAACATTGAAATATAAGGACAAGGAAATTGTGGTTCTGAAGCAAATACTGAGAAGAGTGAGGGAGATAAGAAGAGAATATCACTTCTTGACCAAAATATTACTTCAGAAAGGCGTGAACTACAGAAGGTTGATACCAGAAGGCCTGGTGTTTATATGGCAACAACAAAAATACAGAATAGATTCAATCAATAAAGCAAAAGCCTTCTATATAGAACACATAAGAGAGAAAGAAGTGGAGATAAGAAGAGAAGAATCTTTGCTTGAATTACAAGAGGAATGTCTAGCAATGATAGAAAAAGCAGAAGGAGCAGTGGGTGAAAATGTGGAATATAAAGAGCAACGTGAACCGAGATCTACTAGAGCAATAAACCCTTCTTATAAAATATACTTCTGCGCATGCCCAAGATGGCGCTCCGACGCTGAGTCTCGGCTTCTTGGCGGCGATGCCTCGGCTTGGGGGGGCTCAGGGGGGTCATTTCGAACATCTATGACCCCCCGCCCGGGCGAAGCAACATCTGAGGAGTCCGTTGGGAGCTTTGTCGGCTCCCCGGACCATCCCAGCTCTGAGGGGGATGACGTCGGGACGGCGGTAGGTGACGGCGGTCTGTGGCCTGCAGGGGAGCGGCGCCAGCGGCGGCGGCCACGGGCGATCATGTTGGCGGTGGCGGCAGCTCCTCGACGACGTCGGCGTTGTGAGGCCCCTACAGAGGTTCCCCATGCCCCTGGATGCCTCGAGGTGGATCTTTGGAGGCAGGGGGAGGCTGGGGACGTCCGTGGAGGGGCCGATGGCGACGATGACAATGGGGACTGTGGCGGCTGCGGCGGTGACCGTGGCGATGGCGCCTGAGGTTGGGGCAGCTCCCAAGGGCCTACAGACTTCCAAACAGACGGCACAGGACCCTTCAGCAGTGGATTTAGATCTGATTTCGGGGTGACTGGAGAGTATGTGACCCTTGGGGGAAGGGTTACCTCCAGGGAGACCCAGAGACCTCCCCCCCAGGGTGAGCTGGATGGGGGGGGCGAAATAGGGGAGCTTTACCCACTAGAATGGAAGGTTGAGGGTTACTGGGGCCGGAAAATGACTACAAACTTATGCGGTTTGAATCCCCCCCCTCCTTCCTTCGGACTGAGTTTTGGCCTATTGGCCTATTATGATCATAGCTTCCCATCCATCTTGGCCTGCTGAACTACTCCTAATTTTTCCCCACTTCCATCTGGCCTGTTTGGATTCCCTACCATGTAGAACTTCTTTGACGAACATTTATGAACTTAAACCTCCTTTGAGCTGGATATTGGCTTCCCTGATGCCGCTAATCCCAGGAGGGATACTGGTTCTATGGACATAAGGCCTGAGGAGGCGGAATATGGCTATCCTCACCCCTGAGCTTTCTATCAAAGTCTCCATGGGTTGGCCTTGGTGAGAGACGGCCGCCCTGGAAACTTTCGGGGTCGAATGATATGCACCTCCTTAGCCACTGTCGTGAAAGGACAGTGGAGCTTGGCGGCCTGACCATGGACTGGAATTTTCCCTATGTCTGTAACATCAGCGGTCCCCCACCCTTGGACTGTTTCCCCTGATGACTATATGTATTCGGTGTCAGAACTCCTCGCCCTGCGAGATTCTCCCCTCTCGCAGGTTTGGCCCCCCACATTATCGAGGGCCTATCTCGATGACGGACTTTGGAGTCCGGAGAGATGGCATGGAGCAAGGAAGAATTTATGGGGCTTTTTAGGGAATTTTTTAAAGATTTTAAGGGGTTCTGGGGGGGGGGGTTGTAATTATTCTTTTAAAGATACTGGGAAGACGACTATGGCGGATGGGGGGGGAAATCCACCAGGGTCAGAGCCGTGCCCGGCACAGGGTAATGATTTGGGGGGCACCGGACGAGGGATTGGGAAAGGGATGGGGGACGATATCTATGAGGGCTGTACCATCGGCACAGTAGATGGGAGGGGCAGATGTGGTGGGAGCAGGGGACCACATCAGGTGTTGGGGGCTCGCACTCGTTGTCTGAGAGCAATTGCTTGCCCCGGTCCCCAAGGCTCCGCTCGGATACTAGGTGGCTTAGATACTCAGGAGCTGGGCCTTCGGCTGATGCTGTGCAATGCCAGGTCCGTGGTCAATAAGGCCCCCCTCATTCATGATCTTATACAAGAGGGAGGAGCGGACCTGGCGGGTATTACGGAGACCTGGTTGGGCCCAGAGGGTGGCGTCCCTCTGGTTGAAATGTGCCCACCAGGCTTCAGAGCATTCCATCAGCCGAGGGCCCAGGGGAGGGGCGGGGGGGTGGCGGTTATTATTAACAAGGATCTGGGTCTGAGGGAGACCACTGTGCCTCAGATAGCCGGATGTGAGTCCCTCCTTGCGAGGTGGGGCCGTGGGGTCCAGATGGGCTTGTTGCTTACGTACCTGGCTCCCTGCCGCGTGGCAACAGTCCTACCTGAGCTACTCGACGTGATAGCCACGGTGGCAGTAGATACACCCAGGCTTTTAGTCATGGGTGATTTCAACTTGCCATCCGTTGATGAAACGTCTGAGGTGGCTCGGGAGTTCATGGCTTCCATGACGGCCATGGACCTGACCCAGTTAGTTCATGGCCCTACTCACAGGGGAGGTCACACTCTGGACTTGATTTTTGTCTCTGGCCAGTGGTTGAGTGGTCTTGTTATAGGGGATATAGATATGGAACCCTTGTCATGGACTGACCACTCACTCCTTTGCCTAGATCTTCGAACCGCGACCCCTCGCCGCAGGGAGGCGGACCCAATTAGATGGATCCGCCCCAGGCGCCTGATGGATCCTGATAGGTTCCAGACGGAGCTTGGGCCATTTCCTGAGGATCTAGCACATGACTCGGCCGAGGACCTGGTAGCCGCCTGGGATCGGGTGGCTGGTGGGGCCTTGGACCGAGTCGTGCCTTTGCGGCCTCTGACCCGATGCCGATCCTGTGCGGGTCCTTGGTTTACTGAGGAGCTGAGGGAAATGAAGTGCCGGAAAAGACGCCTGGAGAGCGGTTGGAGGGCCAGTCTCGCTGAATCTGATCGAACACTGGTAAGGTGGCATATTAAGGCCTACCTATTGGCGATAAAGACGGCAAAGTCTAACTACTTTTCCGCCTCTATTGCGTCATCAGGGAATCGTCCGGCTGCCCTGTTTAGGGTGACCCGCTCCCTGCTCCACCTGGGAGTGCGGGAGGATCCCTTAGAAGGCAGGGCGGAGGATTTCGGACAATACCTGTATGACAAAATCGCTCAGATCCGCGGGGATTTGGACTCTGACTGGGTAGATCAGGGCAGGGTTACGAGGAACAGTCTTGAGAATGTTATCTGGGAGGAGTTTGATACTGTGACTCCCGATGATGTGGACAGGATTTTGGGGAGACTTAGTGTGGCCACATGTTTACTGTTTACAGGGTCGAGCTGAGGATTTTGTGCAATTCCTGCACGATAAAGTCGCTCGGATTCGGGAAGGCTTGGACTCCGACTGGGTGAGTCTGGGGGAGGAGACGAGGGTAGGTCTTGAGAATATTATCTGGGAGGAGTTTGATCCTGTGGCTCCCGAGGATGTGGACAGGGTTCTGGGTAGGATTAGTGCTGCCACATGTTTATTGGACCCGTGTCCCTCCTGGTTGGTATTGGCCTCCCGGGAAGTTACACGAGGCTGGCTCCAGGGGATTATAACTGCTTCTCTGAGTGAGGGTGCCTTTCCCACTGCCTTGAAAGAGGCGGTGGTGAGGCCCCTCCTCAAGAAGCCTTCCCTGGACCCGGCTGAATTAGTTAACTATCGTCCGGTCTCCAACCTTCGTTTTGTGGCGAAGGTTGTTGAGAGTGTGGTGGCACGACAACTGCCCAGGCACCTGGATGAAGCTATTTATCTAGACCCGTACCAGTCGGGCTTCAGGCAGGGGCACAGCACAGAAACGGCATTGGTCGCGTTGGTGGATGATCTCTGGAGGGCCCGGGACAGGGGTTGCTCCTCTGTCCTAGTCCTATTAGATCTCTCAGCGGCTTTTGATACCATCGACCATGGTATCATGCTGCAGCGGTTGAAGTGGTTAGGAGTAGGGGGCACCGTTTTGCGGTGGTTTTCTTCCTTCCTCTCCGGCCGCTCGCAGTTCGTGTTGGCAGGGGGGCAGAGGTCGACCTCGAGGCATCTCGCATGGGGAGTGCCACAAGGGTCGGTCCTCTCGCCTCTTCTGTTCAACATTTATGTGAAGCCGCTGGGTGAGATCATCCGTGGTTTTGGGGTGAGATACCATCAGTACGCTGATGACACCCAGCTGTACATCTCCACCCCAGGCCACCCCAACGATGCCCTTGAAGTGATGTCCCAGTGCCTGGAGGCTGATGATACTCAGCTGTATGATGATACTCAGCTGTATCATTTCCACCCCAGACCACCCCAACGATGCCCTTGATGTGATGTCTCGCTGCCTGGAGGCCGTGCGGGTCTGGATGGGGAGGAACAGGCTCAGACTCAACCCTTCCAAGACCGAGTGGCTGTGGCTACCGGCGTCCCGATATAGTCAGCAGGTGCCATCGCTGACTATTGGGGGCGAATCTTTGCCCCCCACAGAGAGGGCTCGCAATCTGGGTGTCCTCCTGGACGCACAGCTGTCTTTAGAAGAGCATATCACGGCCGTGGCCAGGGGGGGCCTTTTATCAGGTTCGCCTGATCCGCCAGTTGCAGCCCTTTCTGGACCGGGACGCCTTGCGCACGGTCACTCATGCCCTTGTCACCTCCCGGCTGGACTATTGTAATGCTCTCTACATGGGGCTCCCCTTGAAGAGCACTCGGAGGCTCCAGCTGGTCCAGAATGCGGCCGCGCAGGTGGTTATGGGCGCACCTCGTTGTGCCCGCATGACACCCCTCCTGCGCGAGCTGCACTGGCTCCCAGTGGTCTTCCGGGTGCGATTCAAGGTGTTGGTTACCACCTTTAAAGCGCTCCATGGCACAGGACCCGGATACCTTCGAGACCGTCTTCTGCCACCAATAGCCTCCCACCGACCAGTCCGTTCCCACAGAGAGGGTCTCCTCAGGGTGCCATCAGCCAAGTTATGTCGGCTGGCGACACCCAGGGGGAGGGCCTTCTCTGTGGGAGCCCCAACCCTGTGGAATGAACTGCCCCCAGAAATACGTAAGATCTCCGACCTCCGGGTGTTCCGCTGTGCACTGAAGACCCTGTTGTTCCGCCAGGCAGGGCTGTCAATATAATAATTTTAAATTGGGGTATTTTAATTTTTGGGGTTTTAAATCTATTTAATTATTTTAATTTTTAATTATTGTTGTGTCTTGTGTTTTTAAATTGGCTGTACACCGCCCTGAGTCCTTCAGGAGAAGGGCGGTATAGAAATAAAATTATTATTATTATTATTATTATTATTACTGGACCCGTGTCCCTCCTGGTTGGTACTGGCTTCCCGGGAGGTTACACGAGGCTGGCTCCAGGGCGTCATTAATGCTTCGTTGAGTGAGGGTGAAAGAGGCGATGGTGAGGCCTCTCCTCAAGAAGCCGTCCCTGGATCCGGCAATATTGGCTAACTATCGTCCTGTCTCCAACCTTTGCTTCACTGCGAAGGTTGTTGAGAGTGTGGTCGCGCAACAGTTTCCGCAATTCCTGGAGGAAATATTCTATCTAGATCCGTTCCAGTCGGGTTTCAGGTCTGGGCACAGCACGGAAACGGCATTGGTCATGTTGGTGGATGATCTCTGGAGGGCTCGGGACAGGGGTTGTTCCTCTGTTCTGGTCCTATTAGATCTCTCAGCAGCTTTTGATACCATTGACCATGGTATCATGCTGCACCGGCTGGAAGAGTTGGGGGTGGGAGGCACTGTGTTGCGGTGGTTCTCCTCCTTTCTCTCCGACCGGTCGCAGTTTGTGTTGGCAGGGGGGCAGAGGTCGACCTCGAGGCCTCTCATTTGTGGAGTGCCGCAGGGATCAGTCCTCTCGCCCCTTCTGTTCAACATTTATGTGAAGCCGCTGGGTGAGATCATCCATGGTTTTGGGGTGAGATACCATCAGTACGCTGATGACACCCAGCTGTACATCTCCACCCCAGGCCACCCCAACGATGCCCTTGAAGTGATATCCCAGTGCCTGGAGGCTGTGCAGATCTGGATGGGGAGGAACAGGCTCAAGCTCAACCCTTCCAAGACTGAGTGGCTGTGGCTCCTGGCATCCCGATATAGTCAGTTGACTCCATCACTGACTATTGGGGGCGAGTCTTTGGCCCCCACTGAAAGGGCTCGCAATCTGGGAGTCCTCCTGGATAGGCAGCTGTCTTTGGAGGAACATCTGACGGCTGTTACCAGGGGGACCTTTTATCAGGTTCGCCTGATTCGCCAGTTGCGGCCCTTTCTCGATCGGGATTCCTTGTGCACAGTCACTCACGCCCTCGTCACCTCTCACCTTGACTACTGCAATGCTCTCTACATGGGGCTCCCCTTGAAGAGCACCCGGAGGCTCCAGCTGGTCCAGAATGCAGCAGCACGGGTAGTGATGGGAGCAACATGGCGCTCCCATGTAACACTGCTCCTGCGCGAGCTGCACTGGCTCCCGGTGGTCTTCCGGGTGCGCTTCAAGGTGTTGGTTATCACCTTTAAAGCGCTCCATGGCATAGGGCCTAGCTATCTGCGAGACCGCCTGCTGCTACCGATGACCTCCCATCGACCCGTGCGCTCCCACAGAGAGGGCCTCCTCAGGGTGCCATCAGCCAAACAATGTAGGCTGGTGGCCCCCAGGGGGAGGGCCTTCTCTGTGGGGGCTCCCACCCTCTGGAATCAGTTGCCCCCGGAGATAAGGAGAATCCATGACCTCAATGCCTTCCGTCGTTCCCTGAAAACCCATCTTTTCCAGCAAGCCGGGTTGGCTTAAGAAGAAATTTTTTAATTCTTTTAATCAGTCTGTGATTTTTTAACTTTCGGGCCAAAATTTATATATATATTTAAATGTTTTAATATTTGTATTCTATGTTTTTATCTTGGCTGTACACCGCCCTGAGTCCTCAGGGAGAAGGGCGGTATATAAATTGGAAATTAAATTAAATTAAATAAACATGGAAGAGAAAAAATTGATTACAATAAACATAAATGGACTTAATATAGCTACTAAAAGAAGAAAGATATTTCATAAATTAGAGAAATTAAAGTTTGATATAATTTGTCTACAAGAGGTGCATATTAAAAAGCAACGTGAACAAATATTGGCACAGCCAAAATTAGGGAAAATATTCACTTCATTGCCACAATGTAAAAAAAGAGGAGTTGTTCTATATATTAGAGATACAATCCCAGCACAGCAAATCTATACAGATGAAGGTGGAAAAATTTTGATGGTGGAAATAACAGATAATAATATGAAAATACTTTTAATAGCAATATATGCACCTAACGATAATCAACAAGATTTTTATAGAAAATTACATATGAAAATAATTGAATTGGACTATGATAATATTTGCATGATGGGAGACTTCAATGGTATAGTGGATGAGAAATTAGATTATAAAACACAGAAAACGACAAAGCAAAATAGAAAGATTCTTCTGAAATCCTTTTTTAAAATGATAGAGGAAATAAACTTAAAAGATGTATGGAGAGAAAGAAATGTAAAAAATAGACAATATACTATTTATTCAAATAGACATTCATCACGTTCCAGAATAGATATGATATGGATGACAAGGGAATTGACTTCTAATATAGAAGAAATTGATATAGAAGCAAATACCTGGGCAGATCATAATCGAATGACAATAAAATTGAAAGGACAAAGGAGAAGATCTAGATGGACTCTAAATAATACAGTATTAAAAGAAAAGGATTTTGTACAGAAAATGGAGAAAGAATTGGCCTTCTTTTTTAAAGAAAATAGAAAAGAGGATACATCAATGCAAAACCCTTGGGACACAATGAAAGTGTATGCTAGAGGTTTGATTATAGACTATACAAGGAAAAGAAATAGTAAGAAAAGACAAGCATATAAAACAGTGGATGAGTACAAGAAACTTGAAAAAGAATTACAGAAATCTCCACAAAAAAAGGACATTAAAATAAAAATGGACACAACTAAACATAAAATGGGGTTAATAGAAAAAGAGGACTTAGCACAAAAAATTAGAAGTGCTAAACAGAACTATTTAGAAGGTGCAAATAAACCAGGTAGATGGTTAGCATACAAATTGAAAAAAGAGAGAGAATCAAGAAAAATAATATAACTAGTGGATGACCAATGACAAACTAGATATGGAAATAAAGAGAAGAAAAAAATTATACAAGATTATTATAGAAAACTGTATGAGCAAGAGAACATAGATGAGGATAGTGTTAAACAATACCCGCAGAAGGCGAATTTACCCCAGATTTCTAAAGACACTGAAATGATGTTAGAAGGAAATATAACAATGATGGAACTAACTGAAGCACTCAAAAAACAAAAGAATGGGAAGGCACCAGGCCCAGATGGATTGCCAGCGGAATACTATAAGACACTATAGGAATCGCTGAATCTCCCATTGTTAGAAGTTATGAATGAAGTTATGTCAAAGAGGAAATTCCCAAGTCATGGTTAGAAGCATATATTAAACTTATTCCAAAGGAGGACACCGACACACAACAAATCAAGAATTATAGGCCTATTTCTCTGCTAAACTCAGACTACAAAATCTTCACTTCAATATTGGCAGAAAGACTCAAAAGTTATTTAAATAACTTTTATACATTCTGATCAAAATGGGTTTCTGCCAAAAAGACAGATTAAGGACAATATGAGAATAATTCTGGATACTTTGGAATATTATGAGGCACATCCTGAAAAGCAAATGGCTCTGATATTTCTAGACGCTCAGAAAGCCTTTGATAATGTGAACTGGTGAGTTATGTTATTACAGCTGGAAGAGATGGGCTTTGGTAGAAAATTCAGTCAAGCCATAGAAGCCATATACTATAAACAATCAGCAAAAGTAATGGTAAATGGAGAATTGTCAGAGTCTATTGAAATAAAAAAAGGCACGAGACAAGGTTGTCCACAGTCACCTTTATTGTTTATATTAACATTCGAAGTGCTAAATAGAAATATTAGAGAAGATAAAGATATAAAGGGAATGAAGATTCAAATGCAAGAATACAAATTACAAGCATTTGCTGATGACCTGGTTTTTATTCTTGAAGATCCATTCGAATCAACAACCAAATTGATCGACAAGATAGGAGAATATGGAAAAGTAGCTGGTTTGAAAATAAATAAAGATAAAATGAAGATTTTGACAAAAAATATGTTAATAAAACAAAAAGAAGAAATGGCGGGAATATCGAAGATGCAGGTCACATGCAAGGTGACCTGCATCTTGCATAACCTCTGCAATAAGATGCATTGCATAATCTCTGCAATAAGGTTAAATACTTGGGGATATGGACTACTGGACTACTGTAATGCTCTCTACATGGAGCTCCCCTTGAAGAGCACCCAGAGGCTCCAATGGTCCAGAATGTGGCCGCATAGGTGATTGCGGGGGCGACGTGGCGCTCCCATGTAACACCTATCCTGCGTGAGCTGCACTGGCTCCCGGTAGTCTTCCGGGTGCAATTCAAGGTGCTGGTTAACATCTTTAGAGCACTCCATGGCTTAGGATCTGGATACCTACGAGACCGCCTTCTGCTACCAATAACCTCCCACCAGCCAGTACGTTCCCACAGAGAGGGTCTCCTCCGGGTGCCGTCGGTCAGGCAATGTCAACTGGCGACCCCCAGGGAGAGAGCCTTCTCTGTGGGGGCACCTGCCCTCTGGAACGAATTGCCCCCGGAGATTCGGAGGATCCTGGACCTAAGCACCTTCCGCCGGGCCCTCAAGACTCTTCTGTTCCAACAAGCCGGGCTGACATGATTCCAATTCTTCAACTTTGAATCCTCATTTTTTTAAGAATGGGTTTTTTAATTAGTTATGGGCCATATTGTTTAATATATATTTTAAATTGCTTTTAAATTTTATATTTGTGTGTTCTTATTCTGGCTGTACACTGCCCTGAGTCCTTCGGGAGAAGGGTTGTATAAAAATTCAAATAAATAAATAAATATATCTGACAGCAAGATGTAGTTCGCTTAAAGAAAATAACTATAATAAACTTAAGCAACAGATAGTGACAGATTTGGCAAAGTGGGAAAATTTACAACTGTCATTGTTAGGAAGAATATCAACAATTAAGATGAATATATTGCCTAGAATTCTATATTTGTTCCAGACAATTCCAATTAGATTGGGGAAAGATTATTTTGAAGATTTGAATAAAATAGTGATGAAATACATTTGGCAGGGTAAAAAAGCAAGGATAAAACTAAAGTTGTTGCAAGACGCTAGAATGCGAGGAGGTTTTGATTTGCCTAATTGGGAACTATATTATCAAGCGACATGTTTGATGTGGATCAAGGAATGGATAACGTTAAGAAATGCTAGATTATTGACTTTAGAAGGACATGACTTATTATTAGGTTGGCATGCATTTTTGTGGTACAAGGAAACAAAAACACAGGGGTATTTTAGAAGACACCTTATACGAGAGGCTTTGCTATTAAATTGGGAGAAGGTAAAAGACAACATTACTTAAAAATTCCAGTCTGGTTATCATCTATTGAAGCAGTCTCATATTCAATAACATTTAGAAAGGAACAAATTGTTAGATATAGTGAAATATTGAATGAAAAGGGTGAACTTAAATCTATGCAAAAATTAGAAGCACAAGGTATAAAGATGAATTGGTTTTCTTATTTCCAAATACAATCTAGACAAGATAAAGATTATAAAACAGAAGGTTTTTATAATAATTTCACTAGTTTAGATAAAATTTTAACAGGTATTGATGAAAACATAATTAAAAAACTGTACGGATATTTATTAGAGGTTAAATTGGAAGATGAACAAGTTAAAGAAACAATGATTGCTTGGGGAAAAATTTTGGACATGGAATTGTCTTAGAGAAATGGCAAAAATTGCGGTCGCAAAATTATAAAATGACAATCTCAACTGCATATAAAGAAAATTTGTATAAGATGTTTTACAGGTGGCATCTACCCCCGACGAGAATAGCCAGAATGTTCAAGAATAAATCTGAAAAATGTTGGAAATGTCATCAAATACCGGGCCCATATTACCATATGCGGTGGACGTGTGTAGAAGCTAAAAGATACTGGACTAAAATCCACACATGGGTGGAAAAAATGACACAAAAGCATATAGACTTTAAACCAGAGATCTTTTTATTGGGGATGGTACCTGAAATATACAATAAAGAATTGAGATATTTGATTGTGAATGTATTAACAGGAGCTAGAATTGTGTTTGCTAAAAATTGGAAAAATGAGAAAATCCCAACGCAAGAAGAAGTTATTAAGAAAATAATGGAGTGTGCTGAAATGAGTAAATTGACATTTGAAATTAAAGAACAAGAAGATAAACAATATTATAAGATATGGGACTTATTTTACCAATGGTTAGATAAAAAAAATATGGAAATGAAATATGATCTTTCTAATATAAGAAATCTAGAATTATATAAAATATAATATAAAAATGTACTATTATTGGAGCGATTTAAGAGGATGAAATGAATGGTATAATATAAATTAACTCAATATTAGAATATCTGAAATGAAACGAGGGAAGAAATAGCCATAGTTAAATATATGGTTAATTAGGATATATGGATATACATGAATAAGGTGAAGACACACAAAAGATTTGTAACCAACTGACACACTGTTTGTATTTGTAATTGAAGATGGCTTTTTATTTGTTTTTTAAAATATTTGTTTAAAAAATTAAAAAAAAATTAAAAAAGAAATGGACAAAATATTAACTGGGACTGTTGACAAAATAATTACTAAAATATATAAATTAGGTCTTATCTTGTGGCGATGGAAGCGGCGAGACGAGATCACTTCACCACTCTCATTGCATCTGCAGAAAACTGCCCAGCAGCCCTGTATAGAGTGACCCGCTCCCTCCTCAATCAGGGAGCGAGGGAAGACCCCTTACAGGGCAGAGCTGAGAATTTTGTACAGTTTCTGCAAGATAAAATCACTCAGATCCAGATTGGATTGGACTCTGATTGCACAGAATCCATACAGGAGACTGGGGTATGTCTTGGGAGTAGTATCTGGGTTGAGTTTGACCCTGTTTCAGTCGATGAAGTGGACAGGATTGTGGGTAGACTGGGTGCCTCCACGTGTTTGTTGGATCCGTGTCCCTCCTGGCTTGTTTTGGCAGCCCGGGAGGTGACGGGAGACTGGATCCAGGCAATAGTCAACTCTTCTTTGATGAAGGGGGCCTTCCCTGCCTCTCCTAAGAAGGCGGTGGTTCGACCCCTCCTCAAGAAGCCTGCCCTGGATCTAGATTCACTTAATAACTATTGGCCCGTCTCCAACCTTCACTTTATAGCGAAGGTTGTTGAGACTGTGGTGGCGCAACAGCTCCCACAGTTCCTGGAGGAAACGGAGTACCTTGACCCGTACCAATTGGGGTTCCGGCGTGGGCACAGCACGGAAACGGCATTGGTCACTCTGGTGAATGATCTCTGGCGGGCCTGAGATGGAGGTTGTTCCTTCATCTTGGTCCTACTTGACCTCTCAGTGGCTTTCGATACCATTGACCATGGTATCTTACTGCAGCGACTTGGGGGATTGGGGGTAGGAGGCACTGTTTTACAGTGGTTCTCCTCCTACCTCTCAGGTTGCTCGCAGTTTGCATGAGTGGGGGGGGCAGAGGTCCACCTCAGGGGTCAGTTCTCTCCCCCCTACTCTTTAATATCTATATGAAGCCACTGGGTGAGATCATTCGTAGTTTCGGGGTGAGGTATCATCAATATGCTGATGATACTCAGTTATACATTTCCACCCCGGACCACCCCGGGGATGCCTTTTCCGTGATGCCCCGATGCCTGGAGGCGGTGCAGGCCTGGATGGGTAGAAACAGGCTCAGACTCAACCCCTCCAAGACTGAGTGACTGTGGATGCCAGCACCTTATGTTCTAGAGGTCCCATCTCTTTTGATGTGGGGGGGGAGGTTCTTGCTCCCTTTGAAAGGGCTTGCAACTTGGGTGTCCTCCTGGATTCCCGCCTGTCTCTGGAAGATCATTTGACAGCCGTGACCAGGGGGGCTTTCGCACAGGTTCGCCTGGTGCGCCAGTTGCGCCCTTTCCTGGACCGAGATGCCCTTCACATGGTCACTCATGCCCTAGTTACTTCTTGTTTGGATTACTGCAACTCTCTCTACATGGGGTTGCCCTTGAGGTGCGCCCGGAGGCTCCAGCTGGTCCAGAATGCGGCTGCACAGGTTGTTACGGGAGCTCCCCGTTACTCCCATGTAACACCTCTCCTGCGCAAGCTGCACTAGTTACCGGTGATCCTCCGGATCCGCTTCAAGATGCTGGTACTTATCTATAAAGCCCTACATGGCTTAGGTCCAGGGTACTTGCAGGACCATCTTCTGCCTGCCTCCCACCATCCTGTCCGCTCACATAGGGCTGCCCTCCTCAGGGTACCATCGGCCAGACAATGTCGGCTGGCGACGTCCAGGGATAGGGCGTTCTCTGTGGGCGCTCCTACCCTCTGGAATGAGTTACCCACCGAGCACCGGACGGCGCCTGATCTCCGCTCCTTCCATCGGGGCCTAAAGACTTGGCTATGTCAACAAATGGGCTGAGTTCTGATTCTGGTGTTTTATTATTTATTATTTTGATTTTAAATGGTTTTAATTAGACTCTTCTTTTATCATTGTATGTTTCTAGCTTGTGTTCGCCGCCCTGAGTCTTTTGAGAGAAGGGTGGCATATAAATTTGTGTTAAATAAAAAATAAAATAAAATAAAAATAAATGTCTCCTTCAATTCAAAATGGAGGAGGAAATGGTAAAGGAAACAATGATAATTTGGGCGAAAAACTTTGGGTATAATATTGAATTAGAATATTGGGAAAAATTATGGGGAACAAATTATAAGATGACGTTGTCGGCAGCCTATAAAGAAAATATTTACAAAATGTTTTATAAGTGGCATTTACCCCTGGTGAGATTGGCCATGATATCCCCAAAAAATGCACCAAATTGCTGGAAATGCAATCATCAACATGGGACATATTTCCACATGTGGTGGACAAGCCCCAAAGCAAAGGCATATTGGTTAAAAATCCAAAAATGGTTAGAGGAAATGACAGGGGGAAAAAATTGCTATGAAACCCAACTATTTTTATTGGGAATTATAAAAGAGAAGATTAGGAAAGAAATTTATTACCTTATACTTCCCATAATTTACAGCTGCCAGTATTTCATTTGCACGAAATTGGAAACAAAGATTTGCTCCATCAAATACAATGATCATAAAAAAGGTGCTAGAATGTGCAGAAGCAGATAAATTAACAATGGAATTAAAAGACCGAGAGGAAACGATTTATTATGAGACATGGAATAGATGGTATAACTGGTTGGAGAAACAATCCAAAATTAATGTATAAATGTATAAACATAAGAGAAGATTGTGTAATAGATAGATATAAATTGTAGTGAATATAGAAATTAGTAAATAATACATAAAATGTATGTGTATATAGTTGGTTATAGATATTATTACAGATGCCGGTATCGGAAAGCTGTAAAAATGTAACAAGGATGTTAAAAATGTAAATGTTGAATAAAAATTATTGGGGAAAAAAAGAAATTCAATATAGAGAAAAGTAATGTCCTACACTTAAGTAAGAAAAACCAAAACTACACATATAAACTGGGTGAAACCAGGCTTAATAGCAGTGACTGTGAGAGGGATCTACGAGTCTTAGTGGACAACCAACTAAATATGAGCCAGCAGTGTGCAGTGGCAGCCAAAAAAGCCAACACAATCCTAAATTGCATTAACAGAGGGATACAATCAAGATCAAGTGAGGTACTAATACCACTCTATAAAGCCTTAATAAGACCATACCTAGAATACTGCATCCAGTTTTGGTCACCACACTGTAAAAAAGAAGTTGAGACTCTAGAAAGAGTGCAGAGAAGAGCAACAAATATGATTAGGGGACTGAAGGATAAAACATACGATGAACGGTTGCAGGAATTGGGCATGGCTAGTGTGAGGAAGAGAAGGACCAGAGGAGACATAATAGCAGTGTTCCAATATTTGAGGGGCTGCCACAGAGAGGAAGGGGTCAAGCTATTTTCAGAGGTGGGATTCAGCTGGTTCACACCAGTTTGGGCGAACCAGTTGTTAACTTTTTGCGCAGTTCGGAAAATCAGCTAATCTCACCACTGACTATTTTCCAAGGCACCTGAAGGCCAGACAAGGAATAATAGATGGAAACTGATCAAGGAGAGATTCAACCTAGAAATAAGGAGACAGTGAGAACAATCAACTAATGGAACAGCTTGCCTTCAGAAGTTGTGGGAGCTTCATCACTGGAGGCTTTCAAGAAAAGATTGGCCCGCCATTTGTCAGAAATGGTGTAGGGTCTCCTGCTTGGGCGGGGGCGTTGGACTAAATGACCTACAAAATCCCTTCCAACTCTATTAATCTAATCTAAAGCATCTAATGGCAAATGTAGAATTCTACCACTAGTATTTTTCAAAATACTACTGGTGTTTTTGAAATTTTACCTCTGAGTTCGAAATTTTAGTTGTAATAGTTGAATTCTGCATTTAGTTATAAGATGGTTCACAGGAGCTGCAGCAGGTTTGTCATTTGGATTTCTGTTAAACCAAAGGGAGATTCAAATGAATTGCAATGCATTTTTTGGTTTTGAGCTTTCTTAAACCAGGGAGACCCCTGAAATAAAATGGTTTTTCTGCTTCACCTTCCCAAGGAGAACATGAATCAAAAGCTGTTTTTCAGACACAATGTTTGACTAACCTTGAATCTGCTTACAATGGAATTGTGCCTTCACTATAAGACGCTTCACAGGGGTTGCTAACACAACAACTCTCTAGGATGTTGTGTCACACTGTCACAAATTGGTTTCTTTTCTTTTCTTTTTTTAATTTTTTAAATTTTTTAAGACAAATGAACATTTAATACATCAATCCTCCCTTCCCTGTGACATATCGGTGTTATCTTCTAGGCTTCTTCTCCATCTTCTATAAGTTTCTTCTATCTTCATCTTCATCCAAACCATTCTAACATTTCATTACTAAAACAATATTGTAATCATCATTTATACATAGTTATAATGTCTGTCATTTATATCTCTTTTCCAACCAACTATAAAAATGATTCCATGTTTTAAAATATTCTGATTCCTCCTTATCCTTAATCATCAAAGTTAATATATTCATTTCTGCACAATCTAAAAAATCTTTTATTACTTCTTCTTCCAAAGGTATTTTCTCTGATTTCCAATTTTGAGCATACACAATTCTTGCAGCTGTTATTACATGTATGATCAAATATACATTTTCCTTACTAATTTTTTCTGGAAAGATACCCAGAAGGAACAACTCTGGGTTAAATTCAATGCGTTGCTGTATCATTTCTCCCAGACAGATTTTAATTTGTACCAGTAACCTTTTGCTTCAAGACAAGTCCACCACATATGGTAATAAGATCCTGGTGTTTGATGACATTTCCAGCAGGTAGCCGCTTTATCTTTAAACATTTTTGATAACTTCTCCAGTGGCATATGCCATGTATAAGACATTTTATATTGATTTTCCTTATATGCAGTGGACATTGTTAATTTATAGTTCCTTTCCCATAGTTGTTGCCATTTTTCAAACTTAAGTGGATAACCAAAATTTCTACCCCAGGCTATCATTATTTCTTTTACTTGTTCCTCCTCCAATTCAATGTACAGCAAAAAGTTATAAAAATTTTTTTTATTAAGTTTTCCTCTGTTTCCATAAGTATCTTATTTATTTATTTATTATTTATTTATTTTATTCCATTTGTATCCCGCCCTTCTTCTAGTGGACTCAGGGCAGTGCACAGCCAGAACTAAAACACATACCAATACAAAATTTAAAATTTTTAAAAAGAATTATATGACTTTGG
The DNA here is from genome assembly GCF_059756535.1 of Pantherophis guttatus. Lineage (NCBI taxonomy): Eukaryota > Metazoa > Chordata > Lepidosauria > Squamata > Colubridae > Pantherophis > Pantherophis guttatus. The sequence goes on along the minus strand of NC_142064.1, from coordinate 107,427,584 downwards.
CCCAAAATTTAAAACATTCAAACTAAAACCCATTGACAATTTAAAAGGCTAAAAAAAAAAGGGGGGGGGTGTCACGCTAGCCCTGCTTGATAGAAAAGAAAAGTTTTTAGGGCACGACGAAAGACCCGGAGATCTGATATCCTTCGTATCTCCGGGGGCAAATCGTTCCAGAGGGCAGGAGCTGCCACAGAGAAGGCCCTCCCCCTGGGGGTTGCCAGCCGACATTGCCTGGCTGACGGCACCCTGAGGAGTCCCTCTCTGTGGGAGCGTACTGGTCGGTGGGAGGCTATTGGCGGCAGAAGGCGGTCCCGCAAATACCCAGGTCCTATGCCATGGAGCGCTTTAAAGGTGGTGACCAACACCTTGAAGCGCACCCGGAAGACCACTGGAAGCCAATGCAGCTCACTCAGGAGAGGTGTCACATGGGAGCGCCCCCTCGCTCCCATAATCCCCTGCGCGGCTGCATTCTGCACCAGTTGGAGCCTCCGGGTGCTCCTCAAGGGGAGCCCCATGTAGAGAGCATTGCAGTAGTCCAGGCGGGAAGTGACAAGTGCCTGAGTGACTGTGCGTAAGAAGTCCCGATCCAGAAAGGGACACAATTTATCCAGTTCAGTCTTTTCCATATAAAAACCGTATAATTTAGCATCTTTTTCATATCTTGATCTTATCTGCATATACATATACCAATTTATCTTAATTCCCTGTTGTTCCAATTCTCATTTCTCTTTCAATTCCCCCTTATCCGTTAATAACTCATTATTTCTAACAATATTTCCAAAATTAAAGACATTTGGGTGTGTTAAAGCTTGATAACCATATTGGTATTTTCACATAAAATTTATCTCTAACCTTCTCCCATACCAGTAACAATGCATTTCTTATATAATGTCTATGAAAATATGTGTGTATCTTACTTCCACCATGCCATAAAAAGGCATGCCAACCCAGTTGTAAATCATGCCCTTCCAGTGTTAGCAACCTTGTATTTCCTAGTTCAATTCATTCCTTCAATCATGTCAATGCTGCTGCTTGATAATATAATTCTCAATTTGGTAAACCAAATCCCCCTTGTACTCTTGTTTCTTGCAACATTCTTAAACTTATTCTTACTTTTTTCCTTTGCCATATAAATTTCCTCATGATCTTATTAAGATATTGAAAGGAAGTCTTTTCAATTTTTATTGGCACAGTTTAGAATAAAAATAATAGTCTTGGTAATATGTTCATCTTTATCAATGCAATCCGACCCATAAGTGATAGTTGAAGGTTCTTCCATTTTTCCAAGTATTTTTCAATTTGTTGCTTTAACTTGTAGTAGTTTTCTTTTATTGTTGCACATTTTGAGGTTAGGTATACTCCCAAATATTTCTCTTTTTTCACCACTTGTATATCTATATTTTCTTTTATCTCTCTATTTTATTTTTCTGTTGTATTCTTCACCAAAAATTTTTTTTCTTTGTTTATTTCCAAACCAGATACTTTTCCATATCCTTCTATCTGTTCTAATAATTTAGGGCCTGTTATTTGCGGTTCCTCTATAATGAAAACCAAATCATCGGCAAACGCTTGTAGTTTGTACTCCTCTTTTTTGACTTTCATCCCTTTTATCTCATCACTCCATCTAATGTTCCTGTTTAAAACTTCTAAAGTCAAAATAAACAGCAATGGTGATAGAGGGCATCCTTGCCTGGTACCTTTCATTATATTAATCCTTCCTGTCATTTCTCCGTTCATCATTATGTTGGCAAATTGTTCGTCATATATTGTTTTTATAGTATTTATAAATCTCTCTCCAAAATCTATTCTCTGTAATTGCTTTATCATAAACTGCCAGTTCACATTATCAAAGGCTTTCTGTGCATCCAGATACATCAACACCATTTGTTTTTATGATTATGTTAGTCTCATAATATTCCAAGGTATTCAAAATCATCCTAATTTGCCTTTTTGGTAAGAATCCATTTTGATCACTGTGGATATATTCATTTAATGGTTTTTTTCAACCTATTTGCCATTATTGAAGCAAAAATCTTATAATCTACATTTAATAATGAAATCAGTCTATAATTTTTAATAAATTGTAAATCTGTATCTTCTTTAGGTATGAGTGTCACATATGCCTCTTTCCAGGAGTGAAATGCTCCCAGTTCGGACCAGATCACCCGATCCGGTAGCGATGGCGGTGGGTGGTTCAGAGAACCGGTAGCAAAAATCCCTGCGCCCCCCCTCCCATGCCCAGCTGAGCCGCACGATCATCAGAGGCTTTTTTTTTTACTTTTAAAAGCATTTTTTCTACAACCTCTTCCGATGAAAAAATGCTTTTAAAAGTAAAAAAAAAAAGCCTCTGATGATCGTGTGGCTCAGCTGGGATTGTCAGAGGCTTTTCAAAGCATTTTTTTTCTGCAACCTCTTGGCCGAAGATCCCAGCTAAATTGCCTGATCGTCAGAGAGGCTTTTCAAAGCATTTTTAAAAAAGCTTCTCTGACGATCCCAGCTGAGTTGTCTAATCGGCAGAGAGGCATTTTTTAAAAAGCCTCTCTGACGATCCCAGCTGAGTTGCCTGATTGGTAGAGGCTTTTCAAAGCATTAGAAAAAATGCTTTGAAAAGTTAAAAAAAAAAAAAAAGTTGGCCACGCCACCCAGTCACATTACCCCCCCACCACCAAGCCATGCCCACAGAACTGGTAGTAACAAATTTTACATTTCACCCCTGCCTCTTTCCATGAATCTGGTATTTTAGCCTCTAATAATAGTTCTTTAAATAAATCCAACATTACATTACTAATCACTTCTTCCAATGTTTTATACAACTCAGCTGGTAAACCATCTGGTCCAGGCGCTTTTCCATTCTTTTCTCTTTTTATTGCTTCTGTTAGTTCCATAATTGTTATTCTTTCATCTAACATTCCTTTAAATTGTTCTGATATTTTAATTAAATCTGATTTTTCCAGGTAGTTTTTTAAAAAAAAAAATTTTCATAAAAAATATATGAACAAACATAAATACATTAAGACAACATACAAAACAAACAAACATTAATTCAGTTCCATGACTGACTCTTAAAGTTGCTACATCGGTGGATTATTTTCCTATTTCTTTTATCATTCTCTATTCATATCTATATCTATATTTACATATTTTCATATTTGTATATAGAACATTATAGTTCACTCTTTGTTTAATTTTATACATTCCTATTAAGTAGTCAATAATCATTTTTATATTCCTATTTTTCCCTCCAGCCAGCTGTACCATCTTTGCCACACTAAATAGTAATCAGTATCGTTTTTCTCTTGTAGTTCTTTTGTAAGCCTGTCCATTTTTGCACATTCTGTAATTTTAGCGATTATTTTATCTTCTGTCGGTAACTGCTCAGATTTCCAATTTTGGGCAAATAGTACACATGCTGCTGTGAGGATATGGATAATCAGATATTTTATTTTTTTGGTGTATTGTGCTGTGATTATTCCCAATAGAAAAGTTTCTGGCCTCATTTCTAGCTTTTGTTTTGTAATTTCTTCAATCATTGTCTTAATTTCTTGCCAATATTGTTTTGCCTTTCGGCATGACCACCAGAGATGATAGTATGTCCCTTTCTGCAATTTACATTTCCAACACATTGGAGAGGTATTTGGGAACATCTTGGCCAGACGTGCCGGTGGGAGGTGCCATCGGTAGAACATTTTGTAAAGGTTTTCCTTATAGGGCATAAACATTGTCACCTTATAATTTATCTTCCACAATTTTTCCCAATTATCCAATTGAATGTTATATCTTATGTTTTTGGCCCAAATTATCATGTTTTCTTTAACTACCTGCTCTTCTAATTTGTATTTTATTAGATACTTTTATAAGTATCTAATGATTTATAATTTTGGTTATCATTTTCTCATCTGTACCTTGTAATATTTTATTTAATTCATTTGGTTCGTTTTGAAATCCGAATTGTGTCCGATCTGTTTTATATGTTGATTCTATTTGCAAATATGGCCACCAATCAATGTTTTCGAGGTAGTTTTATATCTCCTCCTCGGGGATCTTCTCTTGAGAATAAAGTTTTTCATAATATTCTTGGATTACTTTCTTTTTTTCTTCAGTTCTATATTGTAATTTCTCTTCTTCATCTTGTAAATATTTTATAACTTTTTTCTCCTTCTCTTTTCTTAGTTTATATGCTAGCCATCTTCCTGGTTTGTTTGCATTTTCAAAACAATTCTGTTTCGATGCTCTCAATTGTTTTGCTAATAATTCTTGTTCATTTAAAGTTATTTCATGCTTCTTCAATTCCATCAATTTCTTAGTTTTTTTTTATTTTGAACATCTTTCTGGAACTCTTTTTCCAGGCTTTTATATTCTTCTTCCAATCTTACTTGTTTCTGCCATTTCTTTTTGTTCTTTTCCCCAAAATATGTTATTGCCAGTCCTCTAATGTATGCTTTCATTGTATCCCATACATTTTGAAGTGATGTATCTTCTTTTTTATTTAATTTAAAAAAAAGTTCCAATTCCTTTTCCACAAATTCCTGGAATCCTTTTTCATTTAATATTGTTGTATTCAAAGTCCATCTTGTCTTTTTCTTTTGCCTTTCCATACTATTGTCATCGGGCTCCACACCTTCGTTATGAGAAATTCACACATTTTTCACATATTAGAATCTTCATTAAAAAGAAGTACTTTTCAAAAGGCAAATGGACTTTTTTTCCCCTTGAAAACATTTGTTTCTCATCCAAGAAGCCTCTTCAGTTCTGAATTAGATGATTAGATGGATGAGAACGTTTTCAAGGAAGTCCAGTTGCTCTTTGAAAAGCACCTTTGGAATGTCAGAAGTGTAATTTGGGGTTCCAACTCAAGCTGGGATTGCATAAGAATAAATAAAAATGAGATCCAGAGAGCTGTGAAGAAAGAAGAAATATTTATTCCTAAAAGCAAACTGTTTGCCTTTAGGGGCAGCTGCAGAGAAATGGGGCACAGCCAAAACAGTTATATAAGGAAGCTTGTCCTGGGTGTGGAAGTGTCTGCATGCTGATTCTAGAGCAGGGGTCCTCAAACTACAGCCCATGGGCTGCATACAGCCCACGGGCACCATTAATCTGACCCACAAAGGACCACAAGGCTGCCCTGCTCACATTGCCCCACCAACCCACTGGCCTCACCCTTCGGCCAAGCACAGGACTTAACTTCGTGAGCTGGAACTGGAAGGCAAGGCCAACATTTTTGGCCTGCAGAGTGCTACTGGAGGCGGGGGAGGTAAAAACAGGGTGCGTGAACACCCTGGGAGGCCAAAAATGGGCCCATTTTAGCCCATTTCCAGAATGTTTCTGGAGGTGGGGAAGGTGAAAAATGGGGGGGGGGGCAGATCAGGGGTGGGTTCTAATTTTTTTTACCACCGGTTCTGTGGGTGTGGCTTATTTTGTGGGTGTGGCTTGATTGTCATGTGACAATTGTTTAGGATTTAGCAGAGATACTGGTCTACCAGGCCTTTAACTGCTTGCAGAGCTGTACTGGTCTACTCATTTGTTATTGGAGGCACCGGTCTACCCATTTGTTTTTGGAGACACTGGTCTACTCATTTGTTTTTGGAGGCACTGGTCTACCACCACACTGCCTTTTAACACTGATCAGCTGTAGGGCGGCCCTTTGAAGCCCCACGGCAAGAGTTTAAACAGTTTTTTTCCTTCTAGCCGATCAGCTGGGATTCGGGAGGCAGCAATAGATTGGGGGTGGGGCCAAATAAAAGGTAAGAAAAATGCAGGGGTGGGGGAGTGGGGGGGCAGGAGGGCCCAGCTCCCGAACAAAGAGAACCAGTTCAGTGACATCATATTGTCACTGCTACCGGCTCGGCCAAATCGGGAGGAACCCACCACTGGCCCGGATGCCCAGGGAGGCCAAAAATGGGGCCACTCACCTCCAGAAGATAGAGAGAAAGACATACAGAGAGAGAGAGAGAGAGAAAAAGAGAGATAGATAGACAGAGAAAGAAAGAGAAAGAGAAATAAAGAGAGAGAGAGATAGATACAGAGAGAGAGAGATAGGGAGGGAGGAAAAGCGAGAAAGAGAGACAGAGAAAGAGAGAAAGAAAGAAAGAGAGAGAGAGACACACACACAGAGATATAGACAGAGAGAAAGAGAAAGAGAGAGAGAGGGAGAGGGAGGGAAAGAGAGAGACAAGACACACAGAGAGAGAGAGTAAGGACCAGCTTCTCCCCCCCTTCCAAGAAAGTATGAACTCTTGAGAACTTTGTATTTCAAAAGGAATCTTTTATTGAAAGGGATGAAAGCAAGTCAAAACTCAAAGGAGGCTCTGGGGTCTCTCAGGGCATGCAGTTCAGGATAAAGGAAATTATCAAGGCATGTTTCCTGCTTTTATGGGACAATGCCAGCTTTTTATCAGCTTGCGAATGGAAGGAAGAGATAGGGCCCAACTCTCCATGGACGTAACATGAGGAACTCTTGCGATACCGAGACAGGCTCTACATGCCGGTGGGGCCGCTCCAGGGATTTATCTTGTCACAGTGCCATGATAATCCTGTGGCGGGGCACTTCGGCCTCTTTAAGAAATTACATCTAGTTTCCCACACTTTTTGGTGGCCCTGATTGTGACACGATGTCCAGGCTTATGCCACGTCCTGTGTTTGTTGCCATCAGGCAAAGTCAGCAACGGGAGCCCCTCCAAGGCTGCTTCAGCCATTGCCAACACCAGAAAGACCCTGAGGTACCATTTCCATGGACTTCTTGATGGATTTGCCTCTGTCTTCTGGATAACCAATTGTGTTCTTGTTGGTGGACCCCATGTTGGGGGTTACCGACAGCTCGCATCACCGCCCGCTTGTTTATCCAACACATCTTCCTGCTGCACAGCCAACCTGATAGGGTTGTTTCGCACGATGGGGTGGAAATTCATCGGACACCTTCTCGCTAAATACCTCAGCCAAATCCTGGTATTCTTTGGGGATGCTAGTGGCTGCAGCAGGGTGGCTGGTCATTGCCGTTTCCCTGCTTTCCTTTCCTTCCTCCTTCACGTTTGTGAAAGTTACATGCCTCTGGATTTTTTTTTTTATTGAAAACTTTTAGAGAATTTTACAAATGTTTTCCCATCCCACCTCCCCCTTCCCTCCCCAACCCTCCCCCCCAACTTTCCAGAGCAAAATACAGGGTATAGCATTCAACAAACATATACTAACATAAGCTAACCATCTATAGACTCCTATCTTCCTTTTGTGCTTTAACTCCCCTTTTTCTTGACTAAATATAAGAACTTTTCGAAAATCTCTATTTTCATTCATAAACTATTTGAAACTTTTTAGTCCGATATTTGTTTTGAATATAGTCAATCCATCTTCTCCATTCCAAAATATATCTTTCATTTGAATAGTCCTTCAAATATGCTGAAATTTTGGCCATCTCTGCTAAATTTGCTACTTTTTAGTGTCCATTCTTCAATCATAGGCAAATCTTCCTTCTTCCAATACTGCGCCACCAAAAGTCTTGCTGCAGTTATTAAATTTAAAATCAAGTTAGTCTCTATAACCATACAATCTGTAATTATACCCAGAAAAAACAGCTGTGGGGTAAACTTTATCTTCTTTTTAAGAATGTTTTGCATAATCCACCATATTTTATCCAAAATGCTTTGATTTTTTTACATGTCCACCATATATGATAATACGTGGCATCATCACACTCACATCTCCAACACGTAGATTGTAAACTTGGGTACATACGAGCTAACTTTTTAGGATCTAGATGCCACCTATAAAACATTTTATAAAAATTTTCTCTCAGATTTTGAGCTTGCATAAATTTTACATTTCTAACCCATATTTTTTCCCACGTTTCCATCATTATTGGTTCCTCAATATTTTGTGCCCATTTTATCATACAATCTTTAACTAATTCCATTTCTGAATCTATTTCTATCAGTGTATTGTACAACCTTTTTATATGCATTTGACTCTGGTCTCTTTTTTGTTTTACCAAGTTTTCATCCGTTTGCATGATACCAATTTTCTGATCCTCTTTCCATCTAGCTTGTAACTGTCCGTACTGAAACCAAGTTTGAATTATCCTTTCTTCTTTTAATACATTCAAAGACTTTAACTGTAATGTACCTCTTTCCATATTAAGAAACTCTTTATATGTAATCAGATCTTGTTTTTGTTCTACATTTATATTCTCTATCGCATGTCTGGGTACTGCCCATATGGGTATCTTATCATTTAGTTTGTATTGATACGTTTTCCAGACATGCAATAAAACATTCTTTAATATATGGCTTTTAAAAGTCTTATCCACCTTTTTGTCATATAATAAATAGGCATGCCAACCATATAACAAGTCATATCCCTCAATATTCAAAATTCTTTCTTCTGTTAAATTAATCCAATCACTGATTGCTGATAGGGCAGCTGCTTCATAATATTATCTTAAATTGGGCATTTTGAGACCTCCTCTTTTACGTATATCTTGCATTATCTTTAATTTTATTCTCGTTTTTTTTCCCTGCCCAAACGAAATTATTAATACCCTTCTGCCATTCCCCCAAATTTGTGTCTTTTTTGAGTATTGGTATCATTTGAAAAAGAAATAAAAACTTAGGCAAAACATTCATTTTTATTGCTGCTATTCTTCCCAACAGGGACAATTGTAGTTTTTTCCAATTGTCCATCTCTTTCTGTATTTTTTGCCATAACGGTTCATAATTATACTTATATAATTTTACATTTGAAGTTGTAATATAAACCCCTGTATTTAACCTTTTTTACTATTTCAAATCATGTTACTCTTTCTAGTTCTTCTTTTTGGTTTATAGTCATATTTTTAGCTATTATCTTTGTTTTCTGTGTGTTTATTTTAAATCCAGATACTTGTCCATATTGATTAATTATATCCATTAAACCTATAGCCGATTGCACTGGTTGGGTTAAAGTAACAACCAAGTCATCTGCAAATGCTCGTAATCTGTAATCATAATGCCTAATTTTAATTCCCTTTATTTTATCTGACCCACGTATTTTATTCAACAAAAGTTCCAAAGTCAAGATAAACAGTAGTGGAGACAGGGGACATCCCTGTCTTGTCATTTTTCAATTTTAAAGTTTTCTGTTACACTACCATTGATTATTATTTGTGCTGTTTGTTTCTGGTATATTGCCTTAATAGATTGGGTAAAATAATCTCCAAACTGCATCTTTTCTATTATTTTCATTAAAAAATGCCAATTCAATTGATCAAATGCTTTCTCCGCATCCAAAAATATAAGCACTGCAGGGACTTGGTTATTCTTCCCCAAATACTCCAATATATTAACAATTTGCCTTACATTACTTTTCATTTGTCTCCCTTTTATAAATCCAGATTGATCATTATGAATCATCTGTTGCATAACTAACATTAACCTGTTTGTTAATATTTTAGCAAAAATCTTATAATCTGTGTTAAGAAGTGATATAGGCCTGTAGTTTTTTGGCTGACTATGGTCTTGGTCCTCCTTCAGAATCAAAGAAATAAAAGCTGTTCTCCAAGATGGGGGTACATCTCCTTCAAATTGTATTTTACTAAATAATTCCTTAAGTGGTTCCACCATTTCTAACTGCAAATTTTTATAATAGACGGCTGTCAATCCATCTGTTCCCGGAACCTCTGGAATTTTATGGTTCCTCTCTTCCAGTTCATTTTTGGGTTCCACTTCCGCAGGCACGTTAGTCCTAGGACTAGTGGCCATTACATTCATATACATTCATTGTGAGGGTCTCACTATGATACCCCAGCTTAATTTGCAATGGTTCCATGGCAAAATTGGCTGGTTCCCCCCCCCCCAGTACAGTTTTGTCTAGCTGGCAAAAAGCGTTGGGGGTTTTTCATTTTCCTTAGGTGAATTCCCAATCTCTCTGCCAGGGTTGGGCTAATTAGGCATTGGTTGCACCCTGAGTCCAGCAATGCTGCTACTTCCTCCCCTTTCCCTTGGCTGGGGATAAAAAGTCTTAGGGGTAGGGTAAGCAGTTCAGTTGGGTTGCTTATCAGTGGGTCATCTTCCGGATCGCTTTCAGAATGGCTCAGGTCCTCTTGGGGCATCGGAGTTCCTTCCTCTGATTTTGGAGGGTAATGGAATTTTGCAGTCTCTTGGCTTCTCAGTGCAGCTTCTTTTCCTCGGGGGTTGGGTTTTGCAAGCTTCCCCCCGACAGGCAATCAGGCTTTCCGGTGGGGGTTTTCGACTGGCATTCTGTTGTGCAGTGCTCCTCTTTCCCACACTTAAAACAACCTGGTGGCCTTGGTTTCATGGCAGTTTGGGGTTTGAATGGCTCCCAGTTCCCCTGGGGTGGGGATCTTCTCCAGGCTCTGCCGGTGCGGTACTGGTTTCGGGTCATGTCAATCTCTGCCTCCCCTGCTGTCAGGTACCATTTATGCAGGTGATTAGGGGCACCACGGCCAGTCAGGCAGTGTACAGGTTGTTGTTGAGTCCACCTTTGAACCAGCAGACTAGAATAGCTTCTGGCCAGTTGACTCGGCCAGCCAGGTCCGGGAATTCTTCGGTATAGTCCGCTACAGGATGGTGGTCTTGCTTAACTACTCTGATGCAGTCGCGGGCTTTGTGATTGGCTAGGGGACCTTCGAAATGGTGATGCAGGGATGTCATGAATAGATCAAAGTTTTGTAGCTCTGAAGCATTGGAGTTGTAGAAGCTAATCCATCCACCTGGACGCTGTGCCTTCGAGGGCAAGGGTAATGACTTGCACTTGTGCCCCCTGGGTTGGGAAATTCCACCTGTACTCTTGCACGTAACTTGAGCCAGGAAAAATCCCAATTTTGAGGGTCTCTGTCAAATTTTACTCCCAAGAGAGAGAGCTATGGGCCCCTGGGTTGGCCAAGGATGATCGCCTAGGCTGGGACTGTGGGAGGTTGGGTACCTGGTGTGGCTGCTGCTCTGCCGGCTTGGTCATCTGCTTGCTCAGCTGCTGCTGGGTCAGGGGTGATGGCTTGAGTTTCCTTGGCTACTGATCCACCTGCTCTCCTTTGTGGGTGACGCTGTACACCTCAAATGTTGAGATTTTCCAGGGCTTCCATCACAATACAGTTGATGTACTGCTTCAGTCGATCATCCACCAGTGCTTCCTCAGACAGCTCTTCCTGATTGGAGAGGGCCTCCAGCTCCCTTTTCCACCCAGGCTTACGACTGCTGTGGGTGAGGGTCACCCCCTTGGCTCTTCCATCCCAGCTGTCTTTTTTTCCTACACCGATCAACCATCAGGGCTTTATGGGGCTTCCTAGGACAAGCTTCGATATCCTCGATGGGACATATGGAGCCAATGTCTGGCTGGGAAGTTGTTGAGGTTTCTCCCCAGCACTCGGCTTCTCTTTGTTCACTGTTTCATTCAGACATTGTTGCAGGGTCCCTTTGGTAGAGTGGAAATTAAGGGAATTTTTTTTTTCTCTCCGGGCTGACCATTATTGCAGAGCCTGCTTTATGTAAGGACCAGCTTCTCCCCTCCTTCCAAGAAAGTATGAACTCTTGAGAACTTTGTATTTCAAAAGGAATCTTTTATTGAAAGGGATGAAAGCAAGTTAAAACTCAAAGCAGGCTTTGTGGTCTCTCAGGGCATGCAGTTCAGGATAAAGGAAATTAGGAACCCCTGCCCACCTTCCGATGTGGATTCCAGCCAATCCGGAGGTGTGAATACGAATTGCATCAGCCGCTCTGAGAAACAGATATGAAGAGTTTCTCAGGGTCATTTTACAATCCACTCGTTCCCCCCTTTTTCCGAAGTGTGAGATTTCTTCAGGGATTCCTGGTGCCAGGCAACAGTTATAAATCAGGATAAAGTTTATACAAAGAGGATCAGGCAAGAAATTGGATACTTAGGAAAAGAACTATATGTGATGCTCCAAACCCCCCCCCTTCTTCCAGGAAGAATGGCAGATACATGGATCTGACAGAGAGAGAGGGAGGGGGGGAGGGAGAGAGAGAGACTTATTGATTGTCTGCTGTTTGGGGCTGAGAAGAATTGCTGCAAAACTGAGTTTTCTGAAGTGGACTACTAGACTACAAGACTCCTAAACAACTGAAAAAATGATCTAGTAAAAAGAAAACAAAAGAGCAACATGCAAACAAAAGCAAATAAAACACCCCCAGGAGCAAAACAAATTAAAGTTTAATTTGTGTGCATTGTTTAATGGACTGCTAAATTGACCACGCCCACCTAGTCACATGACTTAGCCATGCCCATCCAGTCACATGACCATCTAGCCACGCCCACCCAGCCAATCCGGCCCAACAACAGTCTGAGCTTATTTTGTGTGTACCAAAGGAAAGCAAAATTGCTATAATCTGATTATTTGCCAAATTTAAATGAAACAGAAATGAGTAAAATGCAATCCATTACTTGATTATTTTTCCCTGGAATAAAATAAATCAAATGGGTTTTTTTGGTTTTTTTTTAAATGTACCAGAAATTTTAATGGAAAATTGCTTTTTTTTTTTTTTTCCAAGTCAAAGAGGCATTAGAGAAAACAACATAATTTCCAGATTCTCCTAACTAGAGACAGCATGGATCAGTAGCCCCTTTTTAGTTCTGCTGTTCCACTATCTTGGAAACCTGAACTACAGGTAGTCCTCAACTTATGACCACAATTGACCCCAAAATTTCTGTTGCTGTGAGATTTTCAACTAATTTATTTGGTTTATTATATCTGACTGAGATATCACCTGTTATAAAAATGGTTTGTGGTAGTTTTCTTACGTTGACCATAAGAGGACATTCCAAACCAAGAAATGGTCACACAGAATATTCCTCTTTCCCATATAGTAGTTTCCTTTTTCTCTCACCACAAGAGGGCAGTCCAACATCGCTGCAACATTTTATTCTTTTAAGATGGAACTCTTTTCTTCTTTTTAATGAAGATTCTAATATGTGAACAATGTGTGAATTTCTCATAATGAAGGTGTTCTTAATACAAAGATATATCCATTCATGCATTTATTTAATTCAGTGTTATATATTTTTGATTTGATTTTAGTTTGATATACTGAAAGGACCAAGATAGCATTTTTGAAATTCAAACAAGTTGTACTCTCTTCAGTGAGAAACACTAGTAAAATATATTTCATTTCTGCCTTTACTAGCTAGCAATATTTGTTCCATAATTTTCACCTCATAAAAAACCAATTTATCTAGGATGATGTGACACAACATCCTAGAGAGTTGATGTGTTAGCAACCCCTATGAAGGATCTTATAGTGAAGGCACAATTCCATTGTAAGCAGATTCAAGGTTAGTCAAACATTGTGTCTGAAAAACAGCTTTTGATTCATGTTCTCCTTGGGAAGGTGAAGCAGGAAAACATTTTATTTCTGGAGTCTCCCTGGTTTAAGAAAGCTCAAAACAAAAAATATGTTGCAATTCATTAGAATCTTCCATTGAGTGCAGTAAATACAGAATAACAGGAAGGGACCTTGGAGGTCTTTTAGTACCCCACCCCATCACCCCGCAACCACTGAAGCAGGAGATCCTATACTATTTCAGACAAGTGGCTGTTCAATCTGTTCTTAAAAACCTTCATGATTTTGGAGGCAAGTTGTTCCACTGAATAATTGTTCTCACTGACAGGAAATTTCTCCTTAGTTTTAGGTTGGATCTCTCTTTATTAAGTTTCCATCTGTTACTTCTTGCCCTGCCCCCAGATTCAAAGTCAATCAAACTTCAAAATCTGAAAAAACAGCTGTTGAATTATGTTCTCTCTAAGAAAGAGATTCAGGAAACCTTTTGGTTTCATGAATCTCTCTGGCTTAACAGAGGTCCAAGAAAGAAATCTGTGAAATGTCACTGGATTACATCATACTACCAAATGGAGTCCATACAAATGGAAGTTCTGTAAATTATAAATTATTACAACTGCAAAAGGTGATCACATGATCCCAGGTCACTGCAACCATCCTAAATATGAGATAATTACTAAGAATCATAATTTTGATCACATGACCATGGGGATGTTTCAATGATTATAAGTGTGAAAAATGATCATAAGTCACTTTGAATGGTTACTAAATGAACTGTTTTAAATCCAGGACTACCTGTTATAGGATGCCCATGTTATAAGAAAGACTTTACTTTTAACACACTAAATTTATATTACAGATCTAACTTGTGATTGAATTGGTAATTGATCTCTATTTTTATGTTCCCCTTAGTTTATACGATGGACTCCTTTTTCTAAATATCTTGTTTTCCCAAAAACAAGACCCAACCAGAAAATAAGCCCTAGCATGATTTTTAGGATGCTCATAATAAAAGCCCTACCCCCAAAATAAGCTCCAGTTAAGATCGTCAGCCCTGGGGAGTGGGTGGGCATGGCCAGAACAGGAGGTGGCAAGCACATAGGGGTTGACAGTGTCCAGCACAAGCTGTAGCCGCCGGCCCCTCGGATGGCACACTCTGGGCCTGGGCAACCTGCGCAGCGCAAGTGAGTCTGAACACTGTGACTACTGGATCAACCCTCAAAGCAGCAGGCAGAGGCAGAGGTGCAGAGGGGAGGCATGCGATCTGGCCTGCCAGATGCACCACATGGTCATTTGGCCTGTTGCAGCCATGGGCAAGTAAATACAGATGGACAGCCTATTTTTCAAAGAACCTGAGGGCAGGACAAGAAGCAATGGATAGAAGATTATTAAAGGGAGTTCCAACCTAGAATTAAGGAGAAAATTCCTGACAGTGAGAACAATTGATTAGTGGAAATACTTGCTCCAGAATTTGTGAGTGCTTTATCACTTTTAAGAGGAAATTGGACATCTATTTGTCTGAAATGGTATAGGGTCTCCTGCTTAAGTTTGGGGGTTGGACTAGAAGATCTCCAAGATCCCTTCCAACTCATTATTCTATTATTCTGATACTACATGCACACCACAGTCAAAGCTTCTTCGACTATAGAGGAGATATATTGTATGTTCCTAGTTTACTTGTGTGAAACAGATTATTGTAAGTTTTTAAAGTACTGAAAAAATTGCAAAGTCTATGAGAAAATTGGCTGCATTCAAGTGAACTCCACCCACCATTCAGGAGACTTTTATGGAACCCTAAATTTCCATGAAACAGATGTTTTGAAAAACTCTTGGCTTGGTCAACTCCTGCCTCCGTATGAAATTGTGAAATCAGTTCCTAAGCAACTTAGAAATTTCTTGATGCAGTTATGAAAACTATGAGCACCAACATTCCTAGTTTTTCATTGACTTATTGTGAATATTATTATAATATTTCACAATTGTTTACAACACATTGCTAAATATTTATTACTCTTGTTGGAATTACTTATGAATACATGTGTTTTATCAAATTAGGATGAATATATTGAACAATTTTCAATATCGTTAACAAAATTAATTATTTCAGACTGATGGTTCCTAGGTATCATGCTTCTCCTTAAAATATCCTATTTTCCTATGTTATTTTATACTGAAAAAGTACATCAATTAATACATCAAGAAGACTACTAGCACTAACTTCCTTCTGGATAAAGAGAATTAAAATGCTTATACTATAAAGTAATGTGACATTTCTACTTTCTATAGGCAGAATGAAGACTCATATCCCATAGAGAACTATGTTAGAAAAAAACTGGTTTCTCATGTTCTTCATCCAGTAGTTTTATATATCTCTGTGTGGAAAAATATTCAGTCAGTTGAATTTGTGAGGCCATCCAGAAAGTTTAAATTTTCTGCATTTAACTCTAGTTAAATTTTCTAGTTAAATTTTCTGCATTTAACTCTAGTTAAATCTAAACTCTAATTAATTTTATGGGAGCTGTCAAAATTAATAGATTGCTTTGTAATTCACATACATACAGAAGTGGTTACAATCATCTAATGCTCCTTTTTCTCAGAGGGTGGTTCAAAGTTTCAGGTTGATATATTTTCTCCTCCCTCTGCCTTGCATCTTGGATATAAACTTTGAGCTCTCTAGAGTCTTTGCCAGTTCTCTTCTCAGACGTTCAAGAAACAGAGAGACAGAAACATGGACCTCCTTTGGGTTGCTACAGTCACTATTTGTTTTATGCCAGTTTTTCATCTAGCAGAATCTTCCACTGCTCATTATGACAAGATTTTGACCCACAGTCGAATCAGGGCACGTGATCAAGGGTAAGCAATATGTTTCACATGAATAAAAATTATTGTACAGTCTTCCAAGTTTTATTTTTCTAGAGTTTAAACAAAATATTTACTATTTTTTAAACTATTTTTTCTTATTAATAAGCTGAGGTTTGTTAATATGACTCCAGAATACTTTTTTTTTAGTTTTAAAACTTACATAGCTCTTCTACATAGGTGTTGTTTATCAATAAATGTGATAAATCATTATATATTATTAAAATTATCACTTTTGCTTTACAAATGAATTGTTTCTTTGGGTTTCTTTTAAACTTTGCTTAAACTATAGCCATGTGGCAAAAGTATTAGTTTTATCAAAATTTTGACACAAGAAATTCAGAATGAAATGCATTTAATTAAATAATTTTTAAAATACATATATAATGTTTTTATGTTTGTGTATTTCTAGTTACAATATATACAATATTCACATTCTTTGCAAAAATGAACACTATGAATAAATAGCAAATGCATTTTTATATAAAAGAAACATTTTAATTTATTACAATGTTGTTTGAAATTACTAAAAAGGAATAATATTATGGAATGTATTCAACTTTTAGAGAAAATTAGTTTTTCAGATTAAAATAATTCATTTTTATTCAAAATATTATGTTTTTGTTTAGTTGTGAAATTATTTACTTTGGTTTTCTGATTTTATTTCAAACATGGGCAATCAAATCAACCAACTGAATTATATACTATAAGTATTTCCAATGGGAAAAATGAGAAGCAAAATATTTACCATTCTTTTATAATTTTACTTTTATTTTATTATTTAAAACATTTATATACGCATGAAGGCAAATATACATGTCCCAGGATAATGTTGCAGGATCCAATCTGGTTCAGAAAAAAACTCTGATCCCAGTGACTGACCCAGATTGGTTTCTGCTTATATAGCTGTCCATTTTATATCAAACTCCCAACATTAATCACAAGTTTACCTGCTGGCAAGTTGATACATGTTCATGTTACCAAACTATCATTTCTGCAGAAAAAAGGCTGTATCCAGTGGCAGATTAAGGCTCACTGGTGCTCTAAACCAAGGGTCTGCAACCTTAAGCACTCAAAGAGCCATTTAGACCCATTTCCCATAGAAAAGAAAACACTGGGAGCCCAAAACCTGGATCGGTGTGGCCAACTTGATGTCACTCACTTCTACCAGTCACATGACCCCCCCCCCCCAGCCATGCCTACCCAGCCGGTCATTAGGGCAGAGAACCAGTTGTTAAAAAACACCAGGAACCACAAAACCCGTTTGACATGTTTCTCTCCCCCCTCCCTCCCTCCCTTCCCCCTCTCCCTCCCTCTCTCTCTGTTTCTCTCTATCTCTGCCCTGGCTGCTTCTCCATCCCCTGCCATCACCCTTACCTTCTCAGGCCAGGCGAGGAGTGACTGGGAGGGGAGGGCGAGGGGTGGGGCCAGCTAGTGGTGGGATCACCCGACAGGGAGCCACAGCAGAGGGCCCAAGAGCCGCATGTAGCTCCGGAGCCACAGGTTGCTGACCCCTGCTCTAAGCAGTGACAAATCTTGATGCCCCCCTTCTTTGTACATACTGTTTTATCAATTTTTTTTTACAAATCTTCATTGGGTTTTTTTTTCTTTCTCAACTTTGTGGTGCCCCCTTTGGGCTTGGTGCCCTAAGCATGTGCTTAGTCTGCTTAATGGTTAATACACCACTGGCTGTATCCATTTCTATTAAATACTTTTGAGTATAATAAGGACAAAGTGGACCTTCACCTTCAGAGGCATTTCACAGAATCATAGGGCTGGAAGGGACCTTGCAGTCTTCTAGTCCAACCCCCTGCCCAAGACTGGAGTCCTTATACCATCCCAGACAAATGGCTGCCAATCTTTCTTTTCTTTTTTTTTTTGAAAACCTCTAGAGATGGAGCACCACAACTCTGAGAGGCAAGGTGTTCCAATCTTGAATTGTTCTCACTCTCAGGAAATCTCTCCTTAGTTCCAAATTGGATTTCTCTTTAATATCTTCTACCAATTGTTTCTTCTCCTGCCCTCAGGTGCTTCGGAGAATAAATCAATCCCTTCTTCTATGTGACATTCACTCAAGTACTGGAAGATAGCTATCATGTCACCCAGGGGTGAAATGCTCCCGGTTTGGACCGGATCGCCCGATCCAGTAGCGATAGCGGCAGATGGTTCGGAGAACCAGTAGCAAAAATCCCTGCCCCCCCCATACCCAGCTGAGCCACACAATCATCAGAGGCTTTTTTTTACTTTTGAAAGCTTTTTTTCTACAACCTCTTTGGCCAAAATAATGCTTTTAAAAGTAAAAAAAAAAAAGCCTCTGATGATCGCGCAGCTCAGCTGGGATCATCAGAGGCTTTTAAAAGCATTTTTTCTACAACCTCTGAAGAAAAAGAAAAAAGCCTTTTTTTCTTTTAAATGCCTCTGACGATCCAAGCTGAACTGCCTGATCAGAAGAGACTTTTTTTTCTTTTAAAAGCTCTGACGATCCAAGCTGAGTTGCCTGATTGTCAAAAGCATTTAAAAGAAAAAAAGCTTCTGCCGATCAGGCAACTCAGCTGGGATCGTCAGAGCCTTTTGAAAGTATTTTTTTACAATCTCTTCGCCGAAGAGGTTGTAGAAAAAATGGTTTTAAAAGTAAAAATAAAAAATAAAAAAAATTGGCCACACCCACCCAGTCACATTATCCCCCCCCCACACACCAAGCCATGCCCACAGAACTGGTAGTAACAAATTTTAGATTTCACCACTGATGTCACCCCTAATTCTTCTCCTTGATAGGCTGGAATGTAGAAAATAGAAAAATAGGGTTGGAAGGGACCATTTCAGACAAATGTCTATCCAGTCTCTTCTTGAAAACCTCCAGTGATGGAGTACCACAACTGCTGGAGGCAAGCACATGCATACATAATGGACATGCTTAATTCCATTAACTATTCATCATACAGTTTAGCCTCCAGATCATCTTTGTTGCTCTTTTCTGCATTCATTCTATCATCACAGAATCTGTTTTGTATTGTGGCGACCAGAACTGGACACAGTATTCCAAGTGTGCCCATACTAGTGCATTATAGAACATTGTGATCTTGATGCTATCTCTTTGTTAATGCAGCCTAGGACTACATTGGCCTTTTTGGCAGCTGCAGCATATTGGTGACTCATACATAAGTGGTGGTCCACTAGGACACCTCAAACCCTCTCACAGTTATTAATATTACTGAGCCATAAAATTTAGTCCAGGACTCAATAATTCACTTCAGTCTATGCCAGGGGTGTCAAACTCAAGGCCTGTGGGCCGGATCCAGCCTAAGGGGTACTTAAATCTGGCCCATGGGACTGGACTGGAAATATCAAAGGACCAGCCCGTGGTGCCTCTGCCAGCCAAAATGGGCCGCAGGGGGCTGCATGCACCCCCGTGCCCCGGTTTTGGCTTCCATGGCCTCCTGCAGCACTCTGCCAGCCAAAAACAGACCGTGAGGCCCACATGAGGCCTGTTTTTGGCCTCCCCGGCCTCCAGCAGCACTCTGCCAGCTGAAAATGGCCTTGTGGAGTGCCTTGCGTGGCCTCTGTGTGGCCTGTTTTTGGCTGGCAAAGTGCTGCAGGAGGCGGTCCAGGCCAAAAATGGGGCATGCCCCCCCTGCATGCCCCCCCACCCTTTTGGCTGGCAGGGTGCTGCAGGAGATGACCGTCCCACCTCCTCCCCCCCCCCCCCCCCCGCTGTCCCATGGAGGAGAATTACAATGCTGAGCTGCCCCTCGAATAAATCCAGTTTGACATCCTTGGTCTATGCTATCAATGTATCCGTATTCCTAATCTTATCCAGGTATGAATTACTCTATTGCTGGTTTCAGAACAGTACCACAGAAGTACAGGTCCATTTTATCTGAAAACAAACAAAACCTGAAAACAAACAAAACAAGCAGAATCTCTGGATGGGAATAATTGTCTAGTCAAGAATGATGTTACTATCATTTAATGGAATGGCACTGCCACAACTATATGTATATATAAAAGCTTAAGAGGAAATTTTCTAAGTATATGGATGGCACAATAATAGCAGGATGATTTTGCACTGTAATATTTAGTCTTTTTTCTGTTCAATTGTGCCTGATTCTTGAAGACTGCCTGGATAACTCCCTATTGTTTACTTGGCAAGGATTTTCAGAAATGTCTGCCATTGCCTGCTTTCTAGATCTAGCCTTGCATACCTATGAAAAAGTAATTGTTGGTCTGTAGCCTTTAGTCATTTAGGTAGGAGAAAACAAGAATATAAGAGAAACAACTTCAGAATGAAAGAAATTACAAGCAAACAGCTGACTATTATACTTTCTGATCCAAAACAATCTCAGAATGAAAAGAACACATTACTGGGACAACAGAAAAGAGAGTGATAATTTCAGCAAGTAACCAAACATGGCTTTATCAAAGTCCCATGAGGCATTTTCTGTTGACTTTATATTTAATTTTTTATTATATGGAGTCAGAGTAAATAATGCTGCAACTGCAGGATTGGAGGCTTTCATAAAAATGATGAAAGCAGTATTGCACTATGACACAAACTCGGTCTTTTTATGCAAATATTGTCTAAAGGCCACAATATTGTTTTTGCTACTTGCTCACTGTCCAGTACTCACTCACAGCCATATTAAAGTGCTTTGCTGCAGGTTCTGAGGTATCAGAAATTTTGCATTGCCCTCACTAATGCTCTATTCATGCTTGAGTTACTAGGCCAGAGAGTCATGCTGCCTTACAGTTTTCATGTAGGACAAATCAAAGGGGAAGTGATTGGGAGATTCCCTGGGCTTTGGACCTTTAGCCATGTCTTCCATGCATAAATTGGCTGGAAATAAAAGGTGTCTTAAAAATTTCCATCTGAATCAATCAATCAATCAATCAGAATAGAGCTGGAAAGGATCTTGGAGGTCTTCTAGAATCTTCTAGAGTCTTCTAGGTCTTGGAGGTCTTCTAGAATCTTCTTGAACCTTGTTCAAGCAGAAGACCATTTCAGACAAGTGGTTGTCCAGTCTTTTCTAAAAAACCTCCAGTGATGAAGCACCTACAATTTCTGAAGGCAAGCTGATCCATTGAAGGAGCTGGCAGATGTTATCTTAGAACCATTGTATCATATCTTTAAAAAAATCTTGGAGCACTGGGGAACTACCAGAGGACTGGAAAAGAGCTGATGTGGTTCCCATCTTCAAAAAAGGAAAAAAAAAAAAAACCCAGACCCAGGAAACAATAGAGAATCAGCCTAACTAGTCCAGTATAAAAGATTGTGACCTTGATGCTATCCCTTTGTTGATGCAGCCTACATTGGCCTTTTTGGCAGCTGCAGCATGGGAAGATGCTGGAAAAGATAATAAAAAAACAGATCTGCAAACAGCTAGAAGCAAATAAAGTTATAACTAGTAGCCAGCATACTAGGATTTGTTAAAAACAGATCATGCCAAACACTAGTGGTATTCAAATTTTTCCCCTACTGGTTCTGTGGGTGTGGCTTGGTGGTAGTGGTGGTGGGGTCATGTGACTGAGTGGGTGTGGCCAACTTGACATCACTCATGGCCATGCCCACTCAGTCACATGACCCACCACCACCAAGCCATGCCCACAGAACCCACTAGGGAAAAAAATTGAATTTACAGCTATTGCACTGCAGCCTTTCTTTCTACCTATTTTCTGCCCAGGCCTGGCCTAATCTGTCAAAGGCCTCCTCCTGCATGCTGCCTGCTCTCTCTTCATGCAGCAGGTAATGGGATGCGTGTGCACGGCTGGCGCGAAGAACAGAGCGAAGCGAGCGCAAGTGCGTGCGTGCAGCTCCGTTGCAAACCGGTAGCAAAGATAAGTAGAACCCACTCCTGCTTCAGACATTGTGGGTGCTTCATCACCGGATGTTTTTAAGAAGTGGCTGGACAGTCACTTTTCTGAAATGGTATAGGATCTCCTGCTTGAGCAGGAGGCTGGACTGGAAGACTTAGAAAGTTTCTCCTTAATTCCAGGTTGTTTCTCTCCTTGATTAGTTTCCACCTATTGTTTCTTGCCTTGCCTTCTGGTGTTTTGGAAAGTAAGTTGACTCCCTCGTTTTTGTGGCATCCCCTCAAATATGGAATACCGCTATTATGTCTTTTCTCTAGACTAGTGATACTCAATTCCTGCAACCATTCTTCATATGTTTTTGTCTCTATGCCTTTAATCATCTTAGTTGCTCTTCTTTGCATTTTTTTTCCCAAAGTGTAACATCTTTTTTGTAATGTGGTGACCAAACTTGATGCGGTATTCCAGGTAAATTGAATTTCAGGTAAACTGAAATTCAGTTCCTTCCTCCCCTTTGACCATTTATTCTGTTTGGAGAGTGGTTAGCACAGCCCCTGATTACATATTTTCCTGCTTCTTTACCCTCACCAATTGCTCTTTTTTCCAAAGGTATGGATTTGGAAGACTGATAGAAACATTTATGGTTTCTACAAGTCTCCCTTTTTCCTTCAGCCAGGAGAAAAAATTGACAGTACTCTTATTTATTTCCACTGATTTAAAAAAAAAGAAAAGAAAGAAAAAAATTCACTTTTCATCATTCCTGTGCTGAATGTATAGACAACAACAAAAGTACAGTCTAACAGTTATGGTGTATTTGGAAAAAAGGAAAAGAATTGAGAGACAGATGAACTGTTCAGTGTGGACTGTGCTGCAGAAAGTGGAACCTATCACTTTTGAGGCTGCTTTTACAGTGGCTTGGAAGCGGGGATATTTTTTGAGAAATTGTGGGAAGTGAGGAGTAGCCCAACCGAACAGACAATTTTGTCATCCAAAAGATATGGGAACCAGAGGGTTATGCTGGATTTAATTGTTACTAATAGGGATAAAATGATTGAAGGTGTGGAAGTTGTGTGAACGTTGGGGGAGGGTGACCATGTGTTACTGGAATTCAACATAATGCAGGCACAAATAATAGAACAAAGTCAAACTAGTGTCTTGGACTTTAAGAGAGCTGACTTCAACAAATTTAGAGAGAGCTTAGGAAGGATCCATGGATAGAAATCCTAAAGAGGAAAATAACTCAATAGTCTTGGAAAATTCTGAGAAATGATATTATAAAACTTCAGTCCAGCACAATACCACATGGTTTGGGTCTTTGAATTTTGATTTGTCTTCTGAAACTACTCAGATAAGCTTTCTTTCCAAGAGATTTTATTTGATTTACCTTGATTTACATTCCTTTGCTTATCTGTCATTTTTCTATTCAGCCTAGTAAATTGCTATCATCATTTAACAATCTGGTACATACCAAAAACCTGAAAAATTGATAGGTGATGATAATATTATGATAAGATCTTTGTGCTATGGTTAGAAGGTTATGCTGAGCACATATTTATTCCTAGCCCACAGTGGAAGTTGTTTAAAGTTGTTTTGAATTGTTCGGTCTTTTTTCTATTCTCCCAATATAATTTTTGCCATGTAGATGATTTAGCTGCTTCAGTAATGATATTGTTGGTGATGCAGTCCAGGGTGGGATCTAATGAGGTCATATTGGCTAGTTTAGGCTGGTATACACATGTCTTCTCCCCTCTAGTTGCTAGACATAGGCCAAATTCATATTAATGGGTGTAGGAGGAGCAGTTCTTTGATAAACTTTAACATTGTTATTTGATTGTACAGGACAGTATTACTTTCACACTTCTGCTTCTATGATGTATCTATCAAATATAGTTCATACCTGGTGTCTGTTTAATATGACTGAAATATTTTATTATACTTTTATTTGCTTATGTTTTATTGTATTTTAAATTGTACAATAAAGAATGGGCATTACAGTAAGGTCTAGTAGGCATTAGTCTAAGATTCCAAGGCTTCAAGGGCACCAATGCTGCCCTCCTTCTGAAACATTCTAAAAATGTAAGTCTTCTCATCAACAGTAAAGGGGCACCCTCAGTCAGTGTTGCCTAGAGCCAGCATTATTACTGTACAATAGTAAAATGGTGTACAATTTTCTGAAGATGACCCCATTAAAGCAGTACAATGATGATCTTTATGGATCAACTCAAAAATGTGGGAGGTACCAACAATAGAATAGAATAGAATAGAATAGAATAGAATAGAATAGAATAGAATAGAATAACCGAGTTGGAAGGGACCTTGGAGGTGTTCTAGTCCAACCCCCTGCTTAGGCAGGATACCCTACACCACTTCAGACAAATAGTTATCTAATCAATAAAGCTACAGGGGAAGAGCAAAGAGACTATTATAGTAGCAGGATCATTCATGACACAGATGGAGTAAATCCTAATGCCCTCTCCCAATCACTGACACAGTTCTAGTGAAAAGAGATATCTCCACTGTTCAAAGATCTTCAAATTAGGAACATGGAATGTCAATGATTTAAATCTAGGAAAGTTAAACATTGTAAAGAACAAAATGAATAGGCTCAACATTGATATACTAGGCATCAGTGAAGTTCATTGGGCTGACTATGGAAGGCATAGTCATATCAGTGGGCACACCAGCTCAGCTCTGGCGTGCATGCGCGTGCCAGCCAGCTGATTTTCGGGCCTTCTGGGCCCACCAGAAGTAGGGAAACAGGTGGTTTCCTACCTCCGGAGGGCCTGGGGGTGGGTGGGGAAGGCCCATTTAGGAGTCTCTCTAGGAGACTCCTAGAGAGGCTCTGGAGGCTGGGGACAGCAAAAAACGTCACTTCTTGTCCCACCGGGAGTTGGGAAATGGGCTGTTTCAGGCCTCCTGAGGGCCTCCAAGGGAGTGGGAAAAGCTGTTTTTGCCCTCTGCAGATGCATAGAGAGGATCTGGAGCCAGGTAAGAAAGAAAAACAGGCCTACTGAGCCATCACATGCCAGAAGTGGGGTGTTAAGTCCTCACTGGTACGACCGTCCTCGAGCCGGCTGTGTCGTCAGCAGGCTCGGATTGGTGGAGATGCGCAGCAACTAAAGTAGCGGGAATTGCCTGGTCCCAGATTGGTTATCGCCGTCTGACAGCTCGCTATTTAAGCAGCTGTCAGGCTGCGCGTTCTGTTCTGTTCTCTAGCCTCTTGTTGTGCTTGTTCTGCACTGGTTCAATAAAGTTAATGTGTTAAGCAGCCTGGCCTCAGAGTAGTCCCTTTGGATTCAACACAGGGGGGGGGTGTTGTGTGCTTATGCGCAGGGCAGGGTGCATAGAATTATGGGTGTGGGCACACATATGCGTGAACCTCCCCCGTCCCCCCCTCTCCTGGCATGCAATGGCAAAAAGGTTAGCCATCACTGTCATATGGTATACTACTCTGACAATGATACCATCAGAAGAAGAGGAGTGGGTTTCATACTATACTGCATAAAAATTGGTAGAACCATAGAAAGTTTTTGAACAGTCAGTGATAGGAAATGGCAATACATATCAACAGAAAACCTCACAACATGACAATTCTGCAAGCTTACACTGCGGACTCAGCAGTAGAGAATATCAAAGAATTCTACGCTGAAATTCAGGAAACTTTGAAACAAATACCAAAGAAAGACTATTATTGTAGATTTCAATGAAAAAGTGGGAGAAATGGAATAAACAGGGATCACAGGCAAGTTTGGCCTTGCTGAACAAATGTGGCAGGAGAACATCTGATTTAGCTATGTCATGAACATCAGCTAAGGATAATGAACATATTATTTGAACAATCCAAGTGGCAACTGTACACTTGGATTTCAGCAAATGGAGAGCATTGAAACCAATTTGACTACATACTTTCCCATAAGAAATGGAAAAGTTTCATCTCATCATGAAAATGTTCCCCGGTACAGATTGTGGGTCCCACCATGAATTCAAAAGACCACCTATGATTCAGAAATTTGATGTCAAGAAGATTCCCCTGGCATGTTCAACTGAAGTTAAGAACAGATTTGAATTGCTCAACATCACAGAAAGACAACCAGATGAGTTATGGGAAGAAACAAAAACAACTGTTACTGAAGTAGCCCAAAAATATATTACATACAAGAAACCAATGAAATTGGTCAAATGGATATCAAAAGCTACAATAGAGACTGCAGAAGAGAGAATGAAAACAAACACCATTGATGACAGGGAAGAAATGAGAAAACTAAATGCAAAGTTCCAGAGAGAGGCAAGAAAATATAAAGAAAAGTACTGGACTGAGCAATGTAAGAAACTGGAGGAAGGAGACATGAGAGGTCATACAAGAGAGTGTTTCACTTATGTAAAGTGGGCCAGAAATCCCTTTATAATAAGAAAGGCTATAGTCAGAGGACATGATTGGCAGGAATTGCATGACCAACAAGCATTCAGAAAAAGATGACAGGACTATGCAGAGCAACTTTACATAAACGAAAACAAGATCAAGACATAAGAAGAGTAGCTGACCTACCAGAAATGGAACCAGGTATCCTGGAGGAGGAAGTAGTGTGGACACTCAAGCAGTTGCCTAACCACAAAGTTGCTGAGTTGCTAAGACCACTGCCAACAAAAGCACTGACAGCACTTTGCCAAAGTATGTGGAAGTCTGGTCAGTGGTCAAAAGAATGGAAAAGGTTGATATTTATTCCAATACCAAAGAAAAGTGATATGAAAAACTGTTCTAACTACTAAACCATAGCTTTGATATCACATGTGAGTAAAATTATCTTGAAGATAATCCAGCCATGTTTGAATCTAACTGCCAACAGAGAACTGTCTGATCTACAAGCAGGATTTCAGAAAGAGAGAGAAATGTGTGATCATATTGCCAATCTGTGTTGGATGATGGAAATAGTAGAGGAATACCATAAAGACCTCTATACAAACTTGACTACACAAAAGCCTTTGACTATGTTGACCATGACAAGCCCTAGAACTGCCTCAAAGAACTGGGAATATCACCACACCAAATCCAGCTCATTCAGTCATTGTACTCTGATCAGGCAGCCACTATAAGAACAGAATATGGAGACACAAAATGGTTCAGAATTGGAAAAAGCACTCAGCGATGTTGCATCCTGTTACCTATACTATTCAACATGTACACAGAAATAGTTATGAGAAATGCATATTTGGAGGAATCTGCCATTGCTTGCTGGTCACCTTAACTGTCCAAGGAATATGCAGAGCTTTCTCCAGCATCACACCTCAAATGAGTTGATTTTTCTTCCTGTCTTGGTTTTTAAAGGTCCAACTTTCACAACTATAAAGGCAATATATAAATATTTTATGTAAGTAAACATTCAAATTGTAAAGGATGTTTCATATAGACCTTTTTCTTTTTTTTTCAGGCCAAATGTCTGTGCTCTCCAGCAAGTTATGGGAACCAATAAGAAATATTTCAGCACATGCAGGAACTGGTACCAGGGAGCCATCTGTGGAAAGAAAGCGTAAGTCATAATAATAATAATAATAATAATAATAATAATAATAATAATAATAATAATAATAATAATAATATATCTTATAATTTTATTTATTGATTTTGTGTGGATTACCTATAGTGTCTGTGTAACAGAGCCAGCTCAATTTTTATGGTACTATTTAGAAGGAAATAAATGTACAGATAGCCCTTGCTGAATGATCATTCATTTGGCAACCATTCAAACTTATGGCAATGCTGAGAGGTATTTTTGATGGGTCCTTGTAACTGTGACCATTGCAGTATCCTTGTGGCTATCTGATTGCAATTTGGGCATGTGACAGTCTGCTTGCAATCACATTGCAGCATCACACAGACACATGATCAACTTTTGTTAATTCCTGTCAGCTTCCCCATTGATTTTGTTAGTTGCAAAGTCATATAATGTTGTGCCTTATGACTGCATTCTCAGTCTCAGCTTCTGTCAATAAATAAGGACTACCTGCATATATATTTCAGAGAGTAAAATTTATAGATTAGAGTTAATCTTTACTGGAATGGCATAAAAGCTCTATCTCGGTTATGGGAACCTAGAATTCCTTGAGTTGTACATTTATATATTGAAAACTGTATTTATTTTGAACTTATAATGACTGTAATAAAGACTGACTTGTTTTGATTGCTGCTATAAAATGTTAGAACTGCAACACAAAACTATAACTTCCAATTCTGTTGCTGCAAAATAGAATTTAAATTGGTTAAATGACTTGCAGGAGGATGAGTATTGGAATTTAGGAGGTTCTTTTGTTCAAGGATATGGTCCTGAGCATAATCAGAATACTGAAGGAATACTGAGCAATTAAGTAATGATATGCCCCATTTTAAGAACAAAATGTTATTTAATAAATGGTAAAATAAGGCTCTCTAAGTACTGCAAACTGGCTTTGTTATAATTCTTAGAGAGCATCTCCGTAGAAAATTAAATGCACAATATAAATTATTGGGATTTCAGATACAGGGTTTTCAGTAATGATTAATTATCCTCCTTGTGGAAATCCAGGATCCTTTTTTAAACTGCCTTTGTTCCTAGCTTTTACTCTGATTGCAGACTTTTAATGCATCTGTTCTTATTCTTGTTTTAATATAGTTTTTATATTGTGCATTTTGTTTTTATATATTTTATAAATTCTATTTTTTATATATTCTATATAATTACTCTAATCCACTTCAAATATGTTTACATTAAAAGATATACTAAATAACTATTAAGACCTAGAAAGATAAAATAATCTTGCATTGGTACTCTGCAGAATGGTTTTATATGAGTGCTGCCCTGGCTATATGAAGATGGAAGGAGAACGAGGATGTCCTGCAGGTATTATCATGGAACTATTTAATCAACCCAATTTATTTATTTTTACTGTTGTATCCAATTGACTACAAACAACTACAGAAATAAAACACTGCCTTGAAAAAAATTAAAAGATGACCTAGAACAGCTCTATTTTTCATCCTTTAATAAACCAGACGATGGTTCAAGACTGAACTTTACAAAGATGCTATTCCAGGGTATTGATATTGCCACCAACAAACAGTATCATTGTTTTAGCTCCCTTTATTTCCCAATGATAGAACATTAGGAATAAATTCCCGCTAGATGATCAAATATGTCAGGGCAGTTCATGTTGGACTAGGCAGCCTTGTAGGTGCACAGGTGCCAAGCCATCTATGTAAAAAATAATTAAATTGTACCTGGAAACTAATCTGTAGTCAGTGCAGGGCCTATAGTATGTTCTCAATAATGGAAACTTTTAAGCATTTTTGAAATGTCCCATGTGAAATGTATTGCAGTAGACCAGGGATGTCAAACCCAAGTCCCGTGAGCCGGATCTGGCCCATAGGGTGCTTAGATCTGGCCCGCGAGACCGACCTGGAAACAATGAAGGACCGGCCCGCAGTGCCTCTGACAGCAAAAATGGAGTTTGGGAGGGCCATGCATAGCAGAGGGTTGCAGGAAGCCGTTGCAGCTGAAAACTGAGCTTGGGAGCTCATTTCGCTGGCAGAGCGCTCGGGCCACCACAGGCACCCCAACATGAATTGGTCACACCCACCCTGGCCACGCCCATCCCACCCATCCCTGAGGTGAAACACAACCCTGATTCAGCCCTCAATGAAATTGAGTTTGACACCCCTGCAGTAGACTAAACTGGTGGTAATTCGTCCATGAATTACCTAGGTCAGTGATGGCAAATCTTTTTGGCACTGAGTACCCAAACCAGAATGCACCCATGTGTCGGAGCCCCAGAAACTTGAAGACCAGCTGGCCGGTGCGCATGCATGCACCTGGTCTTTGGTTTTCTGGCGCACGCATGTGGCTGGCCAGGTGATCTTCGTGCATGCCAGAGCACTGGAAACCCGAAGATAGGTGTGAAGACTGCATGCGCACTGGCCAGCTGGTCTTCGGGTTTCCAGGGCTCCGGCATGCGCGAAGACCAGTTGGCCAGCACGCCTGTGTACGCCAGAAACAAGAAGAGCAGCTGGCGATGGCATGAGTGTCCACAGAGAGGGCTCTGCGTGCCACCTGTGACACGTGTGCCATAGGTTCGCCATCATGGACCTAGGCCATCTTGTGTTAAGTAGGGTCATAATGGGTGCCAAAGCAGGGCCAAAGTCTCTTTAGCTAGCAGAAGCCATGAATTTGGAAGGATCCCAGATCATGAAACTGTTCTTTCAAAGGTAATGCCTGCTTGTCTAGACATAACATTGCTATTGATGGAGAGCTTTGATGTACAAACTGTACTTGAATCTTGTCACAGTTCAATTCTACTTCTGACAGAAATCCTGACAGTTTCAAGACACTGTGCTAAGACATCAGTGGCATCTCCTCTACAGTCTGAAATGTTGATTTAAAGTTGGGTATTCTTAGCAATTTGGTGATATTATTCTCTTGGATGACTCAGCAGCTTTATAGACATAATAAAAAAGAAGTTTGATGATCCTCTGCCATGTGCAAGTTGGACCAGGATAAGCACAGATCAAGCTTGCACATAGCAGAGGATAATCTAAAATATTGCCATGTCTACTTCCTTGGATTTCACAGGCCAAAAGAAATCCCAGGTTACTTACTTCATTGATCAACACAAAAGATCCTAAGGAACTTTATTTGCATTAAAATCTAGGCATTAAAACAGGAAGCACTTCAATGCTTCAGTAAATTCCATTAATAATTTACTAGAAAAAGAAGAAATAATTTAGAAAAGGATTTGATAACTATAAGCTATTTTTCTTTTTCAGTGGCTCCAATAGATCACGTATTTGGTACTTTGGGCATTGTAGGAGCTACCTCCACTCAACGTTATTCTGAGATGTCGAAACTGAAGGAAGAAATTGAAGGACCTGGCTCTTACACATTCTTTGCACCAAGCAATGAAGCTTGGAATCTTTTAGATCGTGTAATTATATCAATTCTGATTTTTAAAGAAATGTTTAATCCTAAGAAATTTATAGATGAATAAATTATGAATGAAGAAATACTAACACTCAGTTTTTGTACATATTATTGGTTATTATTGATTCTGGTTAACTTTATACACATATATTAGTAAGTTCACTTGCAAACACGCACATAACTCTAAATAACCATTGCAGGCATGAGGTAAGATGGCTGGAACAGTAACTTAAAGTTGGATTTTCACAGTAGCTTCTAGAATATAACTTCTGGCTTCAGAAAGGCAGACTTTCAAATTTTGTGAATTAGGCTGCAGAAAATCTGTTTTATAGTAATACTGTAATATTGTAATAAAAATGTATTATTGTGACAACCAATCATGTCTTTCCCAATGTACCATGTAACAAGTAAAATTATGATTATGTTCTCCAATTGCTGACTCCCATGTTTCTACCTAAAGTGAAAAGCCCTAAGATTATATAGGGAGAGCCCATAATCCTCCCTCAGGTTATCATTAAATCCTAGAAAATGGAGTTAATACTGAGATGGAGAGAATGCCCACTAAAGACTTATTTTGTCTGGTTTTAGGCTTTTCCAATTACCCAGCATTGATGCATTAAATAAGTATAAGAACCTAGGTGTAGACTAAAATGAAAAGGACAAAACTTAAGAGACTGCACAGTTTCTGACAGTGGAATAATAATAATATGAAGGACAATGTTGAGTTGGCAAGTATTATGGCAGGTTGATTTAAGACGGGTGTCAAACTCAAGGCCTATAGGCTGGATCAGGCCCATGGGGTGCTTAAATCTGGCCCATGGGGCCAGCCTGGATATAGCAAACAACTGGCCCACCGTGCCTCTTACAGCCATAATTGGGGGCAGGGGTGCATGTGCCCCCTCCCATGCCCCGTCTTCAGCCTGGACGGCCTCCTGCAACACTCTACTGGCCAAAATGGGTGTTGACCAGCAAAGTGCACTATGTTTTGACTAGCAAAGTGCAGGAGGCATCCGTCCCGTCTCTCCAGCCGGCCCGCGGAGGAGAACTTCAATGCTGATCCGGCCCTTGAAGAAATCCAGTTTGACACCCCTGATCTAAGAAAATCTTTGAGGTAGGGAGGAATAGAAAAGGTGGGGGTGGATATAAATAAACATTTTCTGAAGGCAAAAAGCTAGATTGGAAAAAAGGGGATATGAAAAATATAAAGATTACCAAGAAAAGAAGTAGGAAACTGAAATAAAGTCAGTAGGCAGGAGAAGTAGCATGTGGCTGATGTTGTCTGGTTGCCTGCTTTGTACTTAATTGTGAGGTATCCAGAAAATATAGGCTGGAGCAGAAAGTTGAAGCTATCCTCAAAGAAGGAAATGTTTAGCCACTTGTTATTGTTGCCAAGTAGTGGCTATATCAATGAAATCACTGGTAGGCTGGTAACTCAGAAGATTCAGAAAGTAGTCAAAAATACCTCACTAGCTAACTGAAATAATATTAATGGAATATCTACCTGAATTCAACTCCCCTGCCTCCAGGAAATCTACAATGGTCTGATTGAAAATGTAAACATCGAACTGTATAATGCTCTCCACAATCATATGGTAAACAAACGGATGTTGACAAAGGACCTTCGGAATGGCATGACTCTGGTGTCTATGTACAACAATCAAAAACTGCATATAAATCACTATCCCAATGGGGTAAGCTTATTTGTATAACATAAATGGACAATAGGATGTGACTTGTACCACTTACATCATACATTTTGGAAAGAGATCTAAGATTCAGTGTTCTAGTTTAAATTCCCCTTGAAATTCGTTTGTTTGTTGTTCATATAAGATGTCATGTATCATTATGTTAAGATGATTTTCAAAAAATAGAAAACAACATACAAAATACTGCTAAACTTTCATTGAGCCTAATTAATTTACACATCCTACTAGAATCCTTGGATTAGTACTCAGACAACAATTTACATGAAAGCAGTTCAGTAATTATGATTACTATCAGTTTTCCAGTCACACAAAATGAAGTATAACTTAAAGGGCTGTGTTGCAAAATATGTTCCAGCTATATTGTTCCCTGAATTTTTTAAAACAAACAGCACAAGTTTCTTAAGCAAGTTATAAAATTAATTGAAAGAAAAGATTATATAAAGCTTATTTGGTAAAAGTTGGGAAGCCAAATTTATAACAAACATTAATTCATGCTATTCTTCCAATTTAGGTTGTGACTGTTAATTGTGCCAGAATCACCCATGGCAATCAAATTGCTACAAATGGTGTTGTTCATGTAATTGATCGTGTGTTAACTCCAGTTGGTAATACTATTCAAGACTTCATTGAATCTGAAGATGATCTCTCATCTCTTAGAGTAAGCTTTTATTTAATCTTATTTTCTTCAAATCTTGTCTTTTAAAATAGTTGGTGTCCCTATATATAACTGAAAATCAAGCTAAATTGCATGTAATGGAAGAAGATAGTACAGTAAAATACTATTTTAAATATATAAATGGTTTGATTGGTAATTAATCCACCCACCCAGATCTATTATTAGGCTGGTGGTAGAATAAGTTATGTAGAAAACTATTGATTTTCCAGAATTAGTAGTATCAAGGGACATTGTAAATAAAATAAAATCTTCCCACTGACAAATCTGAACCTCACTCCTCTTGAGCTATAGATGCTACATTTTGATAATCTAAAATGCAATGTGATGCCATATTTGTATCCCATTCTAGAATCATTGTATGCTCCTACTCAATCTATTGCCAGTAGGTAAAAAGCACATTAAACAGAGCTGAGGCAATGAGTTATTTGGCAATTTATAGAACTGTCTAATTTATTTATTTATTTTATTTTATTGAATTTCTATACCGCCCTACTCCCGAAGGACTCAGGGCGGTGAACAGCCATGAAATAAAACACATACAAATACAAAATTTAAAATCGAATAAAATGAATTAAATAAATTTGGCTGAATTGATACCCATAATTTAAAATACCCATATTTTAAAATACAGTAAAAATTTAAAATTTACACTTAAAAGGGAGAAGATTTAGGCGAGGCCAGCTTGATGAAATAAAAGAGTCTTCAGCTTGCGGCGGAAGGTGCGTAGATCCGGAATCCTCCGTATCTCTGGGGGAAGCTCATTCCAGATCGTCAGTGCCCCCACAGAGAAGGCTCTCCCCCTAGGGGCCGACAGCCGACATTGTTTGGCCGACGGCACCTGGAGGAGCCCCTCTCTGTGGGAGCGTACTGGTCGGTGGGAGGCTATTGATGGTAGTAGGTGGTCCTGTAAGTAACCAGGTCCTAAGCCATGGAGCACTTTAAAGGTGGTAACCAGAACCTTGAAGCGCACCCGTAAGACCACCGGGAGCCAGTGCAGCTCGCGCAGGAGAGATGTTACATGGGAGCTCCACGCTGCTTCCATAACCACCCGCGCGGCCATACTCTGTGCCAGTTGGAGCCGCCAGGTGCACCTCAAGGGGAGCCCCATGTAGAGAGCGTTACAATAGTCCAGACGAGAGGTGACGAGGGCATGAGTGACTATGTGTAACGAGTCCCGATCTAGAAAGGGACGCAACTGGCGAATCAGGCGAACCTGATGAAAAATCCTCCCGGTCACGGCCGTCAAGTGCTCTTCTAAAGACAGCCGTGAATCCAGGAGGACGCCCAAGTTACGAGCCCTTTCCGTGGGGGCCAATGATTCGCCCCCAATAGCCAGCGATGGCGCCAGCTGACTATATCGGGACGTCGGAAACCACAGCCACTCGGTCTTGGATGCGTTGAGCCTGAGCCCGTTTCTCCCCATCCAGATCCGTACGGCCTCCAGGCACTGGGACATCACTTCAAGGGCATCGTTGGGGTGGAGCTTAGCCTAATCTTCCTAGCGTTGTACTGAAAACGCATTCTGTTTTCCAGACAAACTGGGAATATTTTTATCATCGGCTTTTCTTTCCTTAAAGTGGTTGAGAAGGGGGAATCCGTCTTTGCAATTGTAAACAGAACTTTAATATTAGGGATCAACCATCTAATTTAGATTTGGCTATGATCTTTTGTCATAAAATAAAGGAATTTGTTAATTTTGTCACTGTTTAGATTGTTTTTGGAATTCCTTTTAATGAACAGTTTTATATAATAGAGAAAGTTGTGCTGAAGAGAAGGAGTGAAATTAATGAACTATATGTTGATCAATTTTCAGTGTTAGAATATTGATTAAATTGCAAGTGTAGAAGGGCAGACAGAACTGAGGGTGGAGTTAAGCAAGTCATCAGCTAGCATTTTTACATACCCACAAATGATGTAAGACCAGCCCCTCTTGAATGGTGACCCTTATCTGGTGCTAATTTAGTACTGAACTTTAGTTGACAAGATTCTCATGTATAAGCTTGAGCAATAAATCTGAACTGCAACTTAACAAATGGCTCTGTTTCTTTGCATCTGATAGCAAGTCTGCTATTTTACATTTGCAACATTTTTTTCCTTTATTTTTTGTTCATTTTTTCTCTCTCCCCTGCTCCAACTGCTTCATATTTATGATGGTTGCAATAACCTGAAGTCATGTGATCTTTTCTATTCCCTATTTTCTGTTCCCTCACCTAAATTATTTATGAAAATGTTCAAGAGTATTGGGCCTATTACAGAATCTTGGGGAACTCCACTGCTTACTTCCCTCCATGTAGATATAATTCTCTTAAAGACTACACGTTGAGTGTGATTTGTCAGCCAGTTATAAATCCATTTGGTGGTGATGCAGTCTCTTCCACATTTTTCTAGTTTAGCAAGAAGTAAGTTGTGATGTTTGTCAAATGCCTTACTATCCAAGTCCAAGTATATTATGTCCACTGCATTTTGCTGGTCCATTAATTTAGTCCCTTTGTCAAAGAATGAAATAAGGTTTATTTGACATCTGTTTTTGAGAAACCCATGTTGACTACTGCTTATATCTTTGTCTGCTTATAGCTGTTTGCAGATTTGTAGCTTGATTGTCTTTTCTAGGATCTTCTCAGGTATTGATGTCAGGTTGATTGGTCTATAGTTTCCTGGATCTGTTTTTCCCCTTTCTTGAGATGGGAACACCATCAGCTATTTTCCAGTCATCTGGTAGTTCTCCAAGATCTTAGAAAGATATGGTTTAGTACTTCCGATTTTGCTTCTGCTATCTCCTTCAGGTCTACAGAAAGGGAAATCTATCACAATTCAATAGGAATTACTTTAAGTAACATACAATTTGTATGTATCATGTTGCAATATTTATGTATTATATTTTATACTAAGAATTTTTTTCAGTACAATTACTTATCATGTATTTTGGTATGATGTCAAAGACAATTGGCAATATTTAAAATATTAGTTTTTGTATAAGAGTTTAAAAGATTCCTTATTCCCTATTTTTCATAGGCTGCTGCCTTTACATCAGATGTAATGGAAACTTTAGGGAAGCCCGGGCATTATACACTTTTTGCACCTACTAATGAAGCTTTTGAGAAACTTCCACGTGGAATCTTGGAAAGAATAATGAGAGACAAGGTGGCTTCTGAAGGTATTACAGTAACTTTACTCAAAACTTTACTTTACTTGATAATTAAATTACCAAAAAATAAAAATACAATGCTAAAACACATGTCATACCTATCACACCATGCATATTATATTAATAACTATGACTAATACCAAAGCATTTGCCATAAATCAGAATATCAAAAGCTCCTTATTAAGTTGTTCAGTTTTGGATGCATATTATACTGGAATCACTTCATAGAATTCTGGAGTTGGAAGTGATCACAAGGATAATCTAATCCAACCCTTCTAATATGCAGGAAATCTAATGAAACCATCCTAGAGATGGCTCATTTAAAGCACCTCCAAATAGAGCAAGACCACAAGCTTCCTTAGTAAATCATCAAGACAATTTTCCTTGTATTTAAAATGAAAATAGAGGCTTTTAAGAAGAGACTGGACAGCCATTTGTCTGAAATTATATAGGGTTTCCTGCTTGAGCAGGGGGTTGGACTAGAAGACCTCCAAGGTCCCTTTCAACTATGTTATTCTATTATAAATGAAATGTTGGTAGCTTCCATTATTTTTAGAACTGATTTTTTGTGACAAGGAAAAATAATTCTTGATCATGTTCACTGTAGCTTCTCTTTATACATCTGAACATAGCTATCATTATTTTCACGATTTATTTTCATGAGTCAAAAAGAAGGCTGTGAAACTATTTACAGACCCCTCGCATCCTGGACATAAACAGTTTCAACTCCTACCCTCAAAACAATGCTATAGAGCACTGCACACCAGAACAACTGGACACAAGAATAGTTTTTTCCCGAACGCCATCACTCTGCTAAACAAATAATTTCCTCAACACTGTCAAACTAATTACTAAATCTGCATTACTATTAATCTTCTCATCATTCCTATCACCCATCTCCTCCCACTTATGACTATATGACTGTAACCTTGTTGCTGGTATCCTTAAGATTTATATTGACTGTTTCCCTATGACTATCATTAAGTGTTGTACCTTATGATTCTTGACGAATGTATCTTTTCTTTTATGTACTCCGAGAGCGTATGCACCAAGACAAATTCCTTATGTGTCCAATCACACTTGGCCAATAAAGAATTCTATTCTATTCTATTCTATCTTGTATCCCTAAATCTAAATTTCTACTGTCATCTTCCTACCTTCAAGGACGCCAGCCCTGCAAGAGGAATTTACAGTGGTGTCTGAGGCACTGGTTTGCCAAAACATCGTAACAGAACTTGATTGGACTACTCTCACAGGGGGGACAGTTTTGGACATTGGGGATTGCTTTCAATATATGATTTTCGCTTGGTTTTCCTTCAAAGCTTGCCTTGCTCGTGCTGCACTCAGCACCTCTAATAAAAGTACCTTTCCTCTAACACCTAATGACCAAGGGTCATTCTCTCCTAGGGAGCAGGCTGTGACCAGTCGGTTGTCTACATTCTACATTCAAGTTCCTCCAGTCTGACCTCTATTCATTTATTTATTCATCTATTCATTTGTATTCTCCTTTGAACTTGACAACTTGGCCAAAATCATTCTGGAAGTGTTATGCACAGAATTGTACACAGTAGTCCAGGTAGGATCTCATCAGTGCAGAATAGAGAGGAATAACAACTTCAGCAACCATTTGATGCAATGGTTTTTCTAATCCATTTTCAAAGTACATTAGCTCCAACATTTGCTTATGTTCAATTTGTCAATCAAGTTCTTTTTTTTAATTTTAATGTATTGCTTCCAAAACATGATCCTCCATCTGGTATCCGTGTCCTATATATTTCTTCTTTCAATTGAAAAACTTTTTGT
Organism: Pantherophis guttatus; assembly: GCF_059756535.1. Taxonomy (NCBI): domain Eukaryota; kingdom Metazoa; phylum Chordata; class Lepidosauria; order Squamata; family Colubridae; genus Pantherophis; species Pantherophis guttatus. The sequence goes on along the minus strand of NC_142064.1, from coordinate 107,389,374 downwards.
TGCTCACTGTCCAGTTTTCCAATATGCCAGATTGCAATTTTGTTTTTTTCATCATGTAAGGCTCACTGGTTAATAATTATTCTTTTTTCTTTCTTGAAGAGAGAGCACTTTTGCTCTTCTCTAATCTTCTGGTACTTCCCTAGTTCCCCAGGACTCCTCCCAGACAATTGACAAAAGTCCTGCCAGCTCTTCCACCAGTTCTTTCAATATTCTACAGTATATTGCATCATGGCTTGGGAATTTGAGGTGTTCAGATTAGCTTTACTTCATTCCTACTAATTTGCAATTCTTTATTATATTCATTCCTAATCTACATTTTTTGTGGGTGTAAAGTAAGTAATTCAATATTTGTGCCTTTGAATCTTTTTTGAATCCTGGTGATTACTTGGACAACCCACTGCAGTTTTCTTGGCAAGGATTTTTAGAAGTGGTTTGTTATTGCCTCCTTCCTAAGGCTAAGAGAGAGGGACTGGCCCAAAGACACCTACTGGCTTCATGCGTAAGGCAGGACTAGAACTCACAGACTCCCAGTTTATAGCCTGTTGCCCTAACCAGTATACCAAACCTGTTTTGAAAGACAAAGACAAATCAAGAGCTGAGTATGTCTGCTTCCTCTTGACCATCTATTAAGATATCTCCAATTGGAATAAGTAGTCCAAAATAAAAATCCTGTCTTCTTTGTGTTACTGACATAATTATAGAAACCCTTCTTGCTTGATTTTGCCTATCTTGCTAAGCCTTAGCTTGCTTTTTATCTTTGTTGTCCTACCTCATTTCTACATTTCCAAGCTGAAGCTGTGTAGATTCTCTCTCTGGTCCAGGGGTGTCAAACTCATAGCATCATGTTGTCATTACGTGACGTATTGTGACCTTTCCCCCCCCCCTTCAGTAAAACAGGGATGGGGGTGGCCAGCATGTGACACATCTGGCCCATGGGCTGCAAGTTTGACACCCCTGCTCTAATCCATCCTTCCTTCTACAATTTAATTCCTTCATGAGCTGCATATCGACCATATTGGCTCCTTTGGATGACTCCTAGTTTTCATTCTCATTGGTGCTTTGAGGTTGCATCACCCTTAATACCTCTTTCTAGAAATCCAGCTGGCTGCATCTTTGCTTTTATGTTTTCTCACATGGCAATTACTGTTTTTCACTATCTCCCAGTCAGTAAGGACAAAAATCCAAGTTAACAGATCTCCCAGTACCTACCTCAAACTTCTGAAATCATTATTATGATGGCATAGGGCTCCATGGCATAGGGCCTAGCTATCTGCGAGACCGCCTGCTGCTACCGACGACCTCCCAGCGACCCGTGCGCTCCCACAGAGAGGGCCTCCTCGGGGTGCCATCAGCCAAACAATGCAGGCTGGTGGCCCCCAGGGGGAGGGCCTTCTCTGTGGGGGCACCTACCCTCTGGAATCAGCTCCCCCCAGAGATAAGGAGAATCCAAGACCTCAGTGCCTTCCGTCGCGCCCTTAAAACCCATTTATTTAAACAAGCCGGGCTGGCTTAAGATGAAATTTTTAACTGTTTTTAAATGTTTTAAACGTTTTTAATTGGTAAATGAGTTTTAATTGGGCCAAATTTATATATCTTTTAATTGTTTTTAATATTTGTTCTGCATGTTTTTTTAATCTGGCTGTACACCGCCCTGAGTCCTCAGGGAGAAGGGCGGTATAGAAATCCAATATAAAATAAAATAAAATAAAATAAATTAACCTATCAAGAATTTATCTGATATTTTAGAACATAGAACATAGAATAACAGATTTGGAAGTGACCTTGGAGGTCATCTAGTCTAACTCACTGCACAAGCAGGAGAGTTTATACCATTTCAGACAAGTGGCTGCCCAGTCTCTTTTTGAAAACCTCCAGTGATGGGGCTCCCGCAGTCTCTGAAGGTAAGGCATGCCTTTGGTTGATTATTCTCACCATTAGAAAATTTTTCCTTAATTCTAGGTTGTTTCTCTCCTTGATTAGTTTCCATCCATTGGCTCTTGTTTTGCCTTCTGGTGTTTTGGCAAATAGTTTGCACCCTTCTTCTTTGTGACTGCCTGTCAGGATGTCCAAGTAATACATCCATAGCAAACAGAACTCTGAGGCAAGCACGTTCCTCAAAGAACAGGTTTATGGACATATCATTTTGGCAGACTGGTGAAAACCGACTCTAAAAATTCTCATGGTTTTCACCAGAGGTGGTATTCAGCTGGTTCGCAGTGGTTCGGGTAAACCAGTAGGAGAAATTTGGCCTGGGTTGCCAAACCGCTAGTGACTTCTGGCTGGCCCCGCCCCCCACCTGCTCGCTGCATGCTACACCCACCTGCTCATCGCTTGCCCCACCCATCCCTGCCCTATATATGTTGCCTTTACCACGCGGCCCAGCTAATTGCCTCAACAGTTGCCTCCGTGCCTTGCCCGCTTTGCTTAGCTCACCAAAGATAAGCTTGCTGCCCACTCGCCCTTCACCTTGGGTCGGGGGGCTGGGGGGGCTGGGACCTAGGGATATGCCATTCCCTAGGCCCCGGAGTCTCCACCCGCTTGCTGCCTACCTCATCTGAGTCTGAGAATGCACCATTCCCCGGCTCCGGCCTTGCCCCGGAGTCTCTGCCCACTCACTGCCCACCTTGGCCAGGTTGGAAAATGTGCCATTCCCTGGCTCTGGCCTTGCCCCAGAGCCGCTGCCCCACATCACCCACTCTCCCTTAAGCGCAACGTGTCATCCCGTTTCCCCTCCTTCAGAGGCCCCAGCCCTTAATCTCCCCATTTCCTCCCCCACGACCGCCTCTTTCTTCATCCTGCAGCCGCGACCTTACCTTCCTCCCATGGCTGGTGGCAGAGGGGAAGGCAAGCCAGGGCTTAGCCATCACTGCTGGGCTCCCCACCAGCCTTCATCTTGTCCCCCTCACAGGAGATGCCTGCAGCCGCCGCATCTTTTTTTCAGTGTGGCTGGACTTCAACCACACCAAAAAAAAGATGCAGCAGCTGCAGGCTTCTTGCAGGGAAAATTACCGGCCTTTGCTTCTCAAACGCGCCACTGCTGCCCTGTTCTATGCACCGGCCACTCATGTGCATCCCATTGCCTGCTGCACCTGCTCTGCTCAGATAGAGGCAAGTCCCTCTGGTACAGAGGCAGCAGGCAATGGAGTGCACTTGCGCAGTCGACACATAGAATAGGGCGGTGGCGGTGTATTCGAGAAGTGGAGCAAGCTGGAAGTCAGTAATTTTCACTGCAAGAAACCTGCAGCCGCCACATCTTTTTTTTAGTGCATCTGTACTCCAGCCACACTGAAAAAAAGATGCAGCAGCTGCAGGCATCTCATGACAAGGGGGGCAAGATGTGGGCTGGTGGGGAGCCCAGTGATGACAGCTCAGCCCTGGTTTGCCTTCCCCTCTGCCACCAGCTGCCACGGAAGAAAGGTAAATGGCAAAGAAAGAGGTGGTCATGGGGAAGGAAGCAGGGCTAGGGCCAGGGCCTCTGAAGGAGGGGAAACAGGGCAACGCATGTGACTGGTGAAGGGAGAGCAGGTGGCATGCTGGAGGAGGCCTTTGACAGATTAGGCCAGGCCTGGGCAGAAAATAGGTAGAAAGAATAACTGTAAGTTCAATTTTTCCTACCGGGTTCTGTGGGCGTGGCTTGGCGGGTGGATCATGTGACTGAGTGGGCGTGGTCATGAGTGATGTCAAGTTGGACATGCCCACTCCATCACATGACCCCCCCTCACCAAGCTACGCCCACAGAACTGGTAGGAAAAAAAATTGAATCCCAGCACTGGTTTTCACCTAATTAAAAGTAAAAGTTTTTCCCCCTTTCCCAAACAATCAGTCACATGATCCAATCAAGGTGCTGTCCAGTTGCTTGGAAACTTCACTCCTTCTCTTTTCAGCCATCTGTGGGAACATCCTTTGTTCTGAAGGGAAACTATTTTGTTTTGGCTACAAAACCCCAACTATCTCTATTCCCCCCTCCCTATCCCTCATCACTATTGTGGCAACATTGAAGCCTCCAAGATGGCCTCAGTCAGGCTATCTTCAGAGTTGACACTGCCCCTCAAATACTGGAACATTGCTATCATATCTCCCTTAATCCATTTTTTTCACTAGACTAGACATACCCAATTTCTACAACTGTTCTCCAGTCTTAGTCTCCAGCCCATTAATCATATTTGTTGCTCTTTTCTGCACTTTTTCTAGAGTCTTATCATCTTTTTTACATTGTGGTGATCAAAACAGGACAAGTATTACAAGTGTGGTCATACTAAGGCTTTGAAAAGTGGTACTGATATTTCATGTGATCTTGATTCTATCCCTCTGTTAGCGCAGCCTAGGACTGCATTGGCTTTTTTGACTGCTGTTGCACAATGATGGGTTGTATTTAAGTGATTGTCCACTTGGACTCTAAAATCCCTCTCACAATTGCTGGCATTGAACCAAATTTGACCTAGTCTTTACCTGTACTGTTGCTTTTTCTTGCCTAAGTGTAAACTTTTACTTTTATGTATGCTGAATTTCATTCTGTTAGACCACTCAGTATTTGATTGTCTTTTAACAGATGAATGATTGAAATGACCCATCTCATAAGTTTTCATTTCAAATGGTTTTCATTTTCCAGAGTTTCAGTTATTTGCTTTAATAAATCTTCATTTATCTCTTTTGACTGGTTGAATAGTCTGTAGCAGTTATTTCTTCTGTTTAGCTTATCCTTTATTGTAACCCACATATTTTAGCCCTTGTTTTATTAGTACAATAAAACGTACTAATAGGTTCATACAGATAGGTTCATTCCAGATCTATAATATTACTGTCAACTGTCCCATTGGTAAATGCAGCAAAAGAAACTCCTGGGACATTATTTTACCAAGAATATAACTTTATTGATAATTCCACATAGGCACAGAAGTAGCAAAGCCAGCTCTAAAGTTTTTACATGAACACGAGCATAGGTAACCCTTTTCCTCTGGACCTCCCCACTGTTCACTGTCCACCAATCAATTGCCTTTATTTTGTATTGGGAACAATCTGAGCACCTTAAAGTTTTCCCAGCATTTGACAACGGGACTGTTGGGTTGGTCCCAGGCTACATCAGCTCACTAGCATTCCTCAATTCCCTCCCAAGGCTTCCATGCATTCCAATACTTTCCCTCCCCCCTCCCTGTTTCTGTTGTCTGATTGCGAGCAGGAGTGCGTAGCGAGTCAGCCATGACAATTAATCAGAATAGAGCTGAAAGGGACCTTGGAGGTCTTCTAGTCCAACCTCATGCTCAAACAGGAGACCCTATACCATTTCAGATAGGTGGCTGTCCAGTTTTTTCTTAAACATCTCCAGTAATGAAGCATCTACAACTTCTGAAGGTAAACTGGTTAATTGTTCTCACTGTTAGGAAGTTTCTCCTTAATTCCAGGTTGCTTCTCTCCTTGATTAGTTTCCATCCATTGTTTCTTGTTTTGCCTTCTGGTGGTTTGGAAAATAAGTTGACCCCCTTTTCTTTATGGCAGTCTCTCAAATACTGGAATACTGCTATCATGTCACCCCTACTCCTTTTTTTCTCTAGTCTAGCCATACCCAATTCCTGCAATAGTTCTTCATATATTTTGGGCCCTTAATCATCTTAGTTGCTCTTCTTTTCACTTTTTCTAAAGCTTCAATATCTTTTCGTAATGTAAAATTACAGCATTTAATTAATATTAATATTGTAATGTAATTTACAGCATTACCTCTCTTGTGTTGCTGTTCCTTTGAAACAAAGTGTACCCATTAAGTCTAATGTTCTACCTGTTGAATTCAAGAAAATCAGGTCAATGGAAATGCCCATATACATTAAAGAAAAAAGAAAAATGGCATGGAGAATAAGTCTCCTTATTCAGAGTAATCAACACTTGTACATATGTGAAGTCAATCTTTTTAGTTCAGTGGATTTTGCAGATTAGTTCCATTACTTCTTGAAGGGGAGTAATCTTTAAAAAATGGTATAGGCTTGTTTACTCAAGTAAGTTCCTTAGTTCCTTTCTCATTTAGACATATCTGTTGGGATACAAGCTGTCCATAACCAAAGAGTACCCAGTTCAATCTCTGTGTCAATGTAACTAAAAAACCTTCAGATGTAATCCCCATTCTGGGGGATAGGAGGGAATGGGGTATAGGATAAGCTACTTTCCCATCTTACAGAACAACTGGTGAGAGATAAACATATAAGTTATTTTTCTTCTAAGACAGGGAGAAAAAAATTCAGATCACGAATGTGTTTCGATGATGGACTTAGATGACCATATTTGCTATTTGACTGCATAACTTTTGACCAATCTGTATGGCTCTGCTCAATTTAGGGCTGTTTATAATGGGACTGAATTGAGGGGAGGACAGTCAAATTACTGCAATACTTCAGTATATATCTTGTTTTTCATTGGAGCATGGGTCTTTTTGTTCTCTTCCCTATTCAGCTCTGATAAAGTTTCACATTTTAAATACTCTTCAGTGTTCTGAAGCCATCATGGGTGGGGCAGTCTTTGAGACCGTGGAAGGGAATACAATTGAAATTGGCTGTGATGGCGAAAGCTTGTCAATCAATGGAGTCAAAATGGTGAACCGAAAAGACATTGTGACAAGTAATGGTGTCATTCATCTCATAGATCAAGTGCTTATTCCTGATTCTGGTAAGTGAAGCAGGAGTAAATTCAGTCTCATATTTTTCATATTATTGATCACCAGACTGGACCAACAGGTGATCTAATTTTTGCCTCAATTAAGGAGAGTCATGATTTTGTAGCCAAAATTGATAACTATAATTCCTTAAATTTTATATGAAATATTTATCTGTGCAGTAAGAATTTTGAAGCAAATCAAACTTCTATTTACCATTTTATTTTTAATTTTAGCTAAACAAGTTATTGACCTTGCTGGCCCCCACCAAGCTACCTTCAAGGACTTGGTGGCTCGACTTGGCTTGGCTGCATCTCTACGGCCAGAAGAAGAATATACCCTGCTAGCTCCATTGAATGGGGCTTTTTCTGGTAGGTGAGCCATATTAAAGTTATGTAAGGATTAAAGATAGAAGTAATTGGAGTCTTATTTTTTGTCAGGATTTGCAAACAGCTGTCAGCTTTTAATAATTTTATCTACCGTTTTCTACTTTCTTCACTCTTTTGACATTATAATTATCAACCACTGATATGATGGCATCATAGTGAGGATCATGATGAAAAAAAAATCAGCTCTATTGTTTTTTTCTGATTACTTGATGCTGTTTTATGCTTATCTAAGTAATGGTGTGCTCTGGGCTGCATGTTTCCCTTGACTTTTGATTATATATTGTAAATGGTATAGTTTATCTCTATGTGCCTGTTGAGGGCTACTTTGGGAATGCTAGGAAGCTCCTAGCAGTTTTGGATTTGGTTTGATCTAAAATGTCAAAGTTTTCTAGTTGAAATTGTAGTTTTGGAGAGATTAAGGTATTTTCATAATGTCTTCTGATTGCCAGTTAATTTCACAGATAGTTATGTGTCCTACATAATGGCTGTTATAGTCTTTACATAGAATGTTAAAGGTGACTCCTGTTTTTCTTTTTTGATTACTGGGTGTTTGGGTTTGCTTAACATAGTTTAGAGCAGTGGTTCTCAACCTTCCTAATGCCGCAACCCTTTAATACAGTTCCTCATGTTGTGGTGACCCCCAACCAGGGGTGGGTTCTAAATTTTTTTACTACCGGTTCTGTCGGCGTGGCTTATTTTGTGGGCGTGGCTTGGAGGTCATGTGACTGGGTGGGCGTGGCTAGCTGGTCATGTGACCGGGTGGCCATGGCTATGTGTATCGGGACTACTCAGAGGGCTGAAAAAAGTCATTTCTGACAGGTCCTCGCACTTTTGACTGGTCCTCACACTTATGACCATCCTCACATTTATGCCCGTGCAGCATTCTTAACAACCATGACACTTATTTCACAACTGCTTCTCTTCACCATGTTGACAAGATTGGCCAAAAACGTAAAATGTGAGGACAGTCGTAAGTTCGAGGACTGGTCAAAAGTGCGAGGACCAGTCAGAAATAACTTTTTCAGCCCTCTGAGTAGTCCATATGCATAAAAGGATACAGCAATAGAGAGGGATGAAGGAAGGGAAGAGAAATTAGAGTAGGAGTGAGGGTAAGAGAGGGAGGAAAAGAGGAGGAGAAGGAGAAAGAGAAAGGAAGAGGAAGTAGGGAGGAGAAGAAGAGGGGGAGGAAGAGAAAGTAAGAAGGAAAGAAAAGAGAGAGGTGGTAGGTTTGAGTAGAAAGATTGCTGTACAATAAAAAAGATGAAAGGGAAGAAAGCCAACCCCCCCAAAATATTAAGATATTAAGATAAAGAATGAATTGTTAAACTTTAAAGAATAAAAGAGAACAAATATGAATAAATAACAATAATTAGAAACACACATACAAACATACAATGTATTTTCTTTGAACAGAGTATTTGGCCGGTTCACAAATTTAAACAGTGTTTAGTCATTTCAATTAAATTTACAATTTCTATATTTCCTTTTTGCCATATTTATTCTCATCTATTTTTGTAAAAAACCAATATTACCCTTCATCCTCATCTCTAATCTTAATCAAATTCAATTTTCCCCTTCTATTCTATATTATACCCCTTCCCATTGTCATCTATTTTTATATCCATCCTCACATTGGTTAATTATGTAATATTACAGTTGTTTAATATAAATTCAACATTTTAATATAAATCAATTAGTTATATAACTACCTTTTTTTGTATATTAATCAATATGAACATGAATATTCCAATTATTTCCATGCAATCCAATTTCTTACAAATCAATTAATTATATTTACCAATAATAATAAACCAAATAATTTCCCCCATATATTCCTCCAAACCACAACTTAACCATTTCTGCTTTCAACACAATATACAATTAATAGTATTTCAATTATTACAATTCCCTAGTTAAATAGAGCTTTTTTTCTTTTGTGTTTTAAAATCTTGAACTCTCCTTTTTTGCCCTAAATTTCCCATTGTTTGCACCTACCTTTTTTGGTGAGGAAAAAGAAAAGACATCTGCCTGCCTAATTTTCCAACGTTGCAGCAACAGCAAAGCCAACAGCCTGCTTTACTTTCAGTTTCGTTTTTTAGCATAGCTAGGGGAAAAAAAATCTGCTCCAGCAAGCAGCAGAGCCCTGAGCAAAACAGCTGAGAGCAAATCAGCTGAGAGTCGGGAGCCGATCTAATCAAGGGCTAATTAGCCTATGCTGAAGCTCTGCGGGCCAATAAAATTTATTTATTTATTTATTTTATTTTATTCGGCTTATATGCCGAATAAATAATTGTAATAAAATTACAAAAAAACACTGAACCGTTTATTAAATTGCTGGCTCGCCTGCCCCTCACCCACCACTATTTATTGGCAATAAATAGTGGTGCGGAGGGGCGGGGCAAGGGGCGGGGCGGAACCAGCAGAATCCCACCACTGGCTATAGGGCGGCCCTTTGAAGCCCTGCGGCAAGAATTTAAACAGTTTTTTTCCCTCTAGCCATCAGCTGGGACTCAGGAGGCAGCAATAGATTGGGAGTGGGCGGGGTACGCGAACGGCCAGCGATCCAACAGAGCAGAGAGTGAGGGTGAGTGAAGGCGTGAGGGGGGGCGAGAGAGGGCTTTGGCGACCCCTGTGAAATGGCCGTTCGACCCCCAAAGGGGTCGCGACCCCCAGGTTGAGAACCGCTGGTTTAGAGGGAGGAGAGACAACAGAACAACAGCATTGGAAGGGATTTTGGAGGTTTTCTAGGCCAATGTCCTGCTAGAGCAGGAGACCCTATATCATTCCAGACAAATTGCTGTCCATTTCTTTTGGTGGGATCATAAGCAGGAAAAACAGTGGTATATACTAATTCAAGTGAATTGAAAAACAGTCCACTCTAAACAAATGCTTCATTACCAAAGCAATAATCAAACTGTTTATAAGAAGAGCTGGGTAAGAGCATTAATCTACAAGCAAAAACACATCTCATTAAGCCATAATGCTAAAAAAAGAAAAGAAGAAAGAAATAGATTACTCCATATAAGCCTTCCAATTCACTAGATATCCATGCAATTTCATTTAAAAAGTGCTTAACTATACTACCCATCACAATGTAAGCATCATAACCTATGAAAACATAGGATACCTCCTACGTATCAAAAACAATTCTGAGACAACCAACAGTAATTACTGTAGATCACAATCCTTTTCACTGGCTGAGGAAAAGACAAGGGGATCGGCCCTCTTAGATCTAATCCTATCAATGTAAAAGAAGTGGTTCAAGAATTAAATGGTAATGAGAACTTTGGGAAAAGTGATTGTGTCATCTTGGAACCTACGAAAGAGAAACTGGAGGAGAATTATTGTGTCAAGATAATTCATGTAGTTTCCTGCACTTAGCAAACACGTAGTCCTCGACTTATGACCGCAATTGGGACCAGAATGGCAGTTGCTAGGTGATATGGTCCTTAAGTGAGTCATATGATTGGACCTGATTTTACAACCATTTTACCATGGTCATTAAGTGAATCATCATGGTTGTTAAGTGAATCCTAAGAGTAAAAGCAGTTCAACAATGAACTGCTGGAAAGTGATAAGAGTCTTCTTATTTACTGGAGGAAAATAGACTCTGGATGGCCTTTGTTCATGATATGGTAAGAAAGGATTAATTTTATTATTTATTTTATTTAATCACCTTATCTGCTGTTTCAGTCAGGGAGACAACTTTAGATAATTTACTTATTAGGATTAAAAAACAAGTTATTAAGAATAAGAATAAACACACAAACTATAAACCATATCCAATATACACATATATACATACAGTACATACATACACATACAAGTGTGTGTGTGTGCGCGCGCACACACACACACACACACACAGCTGGTGACTTGGGCTGATACCTACCTGCCTTTTTGTATCTTTGGTCCTACATTCTCACGAAGGCATAGTTGGCAGGGTCTCTAACTCTAACATATACATAATAGACACACTCAACTCATTTGCTATGCAACCCAGATACAGTACCTCACAACTTATTCCTGGCTCTGCACCACAAGAAGTGCTGATCCTTCTAGCATCAAGTGTCATCTTAGCCTCAAATTAGCCCCACCATACAAGATAAAAGAAAGAAAAGCAACTGCTTTTCCTGACCTTCATTCTCAACCCCTGGTTGCTATCAGTTGCCCAAGCGACTAAGCAAAAAAAAATCTTACCACCTTTTCTGTTTGTGCTGGGGAGGAACAGACTACCAGTATTGAGGATTGCCTCACCAACAATAATGCCAGCTAGTTGCAGTACTGCCACAGAAGAGGCAGCATGTTATTCCCCACCCCTGACTCTTGACCAGCAGAATGAATACTAGCTGTTTGTCAATATTTCCCAAGCAAGGTTCCAAGCCTTGGGCAGAGGGATTGGACTAGAAGACCTCCAAGGTCCCTTCCTATGAACTTCTATAACCATGTTTATAAAAACTAGGGTAGAAGATAGCAAATGTTTTATAATTAAAATGTGTTATTAACAAGCATGTGGCAAGCAGCACAGTAGTGCTATGAGTATTAGAGAACACAACTCCCCCTAACTGAATAATTAATTTCCCTGACATATCTTCTGAACTTTAAAGAACAATGTATTGGAAAACAGAAGATGGCCTTCTTCGTCCTCATCCTCTTTGTCCTCCTTGTCCTCCTCCTCCTGCCTCATTTTCCAGTCCTTATTATATATTAGTTCAACTAGTGTCTATGAAAAGACTGTTAAAATAAAACATGTGAGAGGGATTGGCTGAGTGAAGCTCCAGCAGTAATGGCAACAGTTGCAACTGGTAAATGACAACAGTCTTGAGCCTGTGCAAGAGAAGCTAACAATCCATTATGTGCTTAAATAATTGTGGTTGCTGATGCTTCATTCCTAGTCTAAGACTATTGTACAATCACTCCCTGTTGTTCTATTGGTTAAATTTGGAAAACAAAGTAAAATCAAGGTTTCAGTTTTTTTATATGTCTAAAAAAATTAGACATCTCTTTGATTGACTCTGCAAGTGGAAATAGCACAATGATGGAAGCATCAGCCAGAAGATGGTTCTGGTTGACAGAAATTTCTCTGGAAGAAGAGAAACTCACTTGTGCTCCAGAACAGCTGCTCCTCGTAAGGAGACTGCTGGTATTTAATTTCTTATGATCGATTGTGGCCAAGTGGCTAGAGAGTCAAGGGAATTACAATATACAATATACCTTTTACATCTTCTTAAAAAGTTATGATTTAATTACTTTACATCTGAGAAATATTCCAAATGCCAGGGAAAACTGAAGACCTTTTTGAAATTAAGAAAGAGGAAAATGCTATTTCATAGGATTTTAATTTAAAATCTGTGAAGACTTAACAACTTCATGATCTAAGAAAGTCTCAACCAAATAAAGAGGACAGCAACTTTAAAAAACAGAGAAAATATTATTTTTCTGATGAATTTTATTCTTTTAATAATAATAATTAATAATAAAATTATTTAGACCATCAGATTGGATCTTTAACAAAACAAAAAAATAAAAGTAACATCAGCCAGACAGTGTAATTGTGATTTTTAAAAAGTTTTATTGGATTTTTATTTTTAAATACACATCAATATTAATATATGAACAGTTTGGCCTCTGGATATAATTCATTTTGATACAAACAGCAATAATAAAAATAATAATAGTTGTTACATTAATTAAATTTATAAAATCCTAGTATTGATATACATTTGTTTTAGAGTAGTTATTCAGTATTTCAATATTCCCTTTTAATGCCAATGATATTATTAAGCATACATAGTAATACCATTTTTCAACCTCTAATCTTTCTGTCTAATTATTACTTATATCTATTATATAAAAATTATATCTGCTAATATTCCCCTATTTCTTGTTTCCACCTCAATTTTAGCTTCTAGTCAGGCCACCTTTACTAATCCTAGTGTTAATACACGTTTATATTAAGACATAGTCCTTCATTATTTTGTTATTCAAAGTCACAATACGCCATCTAGTGCCAATCATCAGGGGTTGGATTCAAAAATTTTAGCAACCGGTTCTCTGCCTGGTTGCTGGGTGGGCGTGGCCATGGTGGGTGTGGCCTACTTGGCCTCCTGCACCACAGTGGGGGGGCATTTTCACCATCCCCAAGCTCTGAAGGTTTTCCTCGAGCCTCCAGGAGGGTGAAAACGGCCTTCCCCAGGCTCCGGAGGCCGAAAACAGGCCCATTTCCTGACTTCCAGAACTTCCAGGAAGCCCGTTTTTCACTCCCAAAACCTCTGCATGGGCGCTGCACTTACCTGGCATCCAAAATGGGCTGCGTGGAGACTCCTGGGAGGGGAGGGGTGGGGCGGGCAAGGCCAGCCAGTGCTTGCAACTACTGGTTTGATGAACCAGATGTAAAATTAGCATCCAGTCCACCCGAATCAGTCCGAACCAGCTGAATCCCACCCATGCCGATCATCCTATTATTTAAACATACCTAATAATACCATCTTTCAACTTCCAATCTTTCCATCTAACTATTGCTTTATATAAAGGTGTGTATTCTTATTTCTACCTCTATTCTATTTTTTAATCAGGCCATCATTATATTTAAAAAAAGAAGAAAGAAATAGTTCCTTTCTATCCATCATCTCTTGCCCGTTTTAATACTTAAATTCTATTTGTTTTTTTAGCTTGCCTCCCATACTCCTCTCTTGGATCTTTGTCTCTATCAGCATCTGTGTCTTCACCATTCAGTTGAAATATTTCTCCCATCTCCTCCTAAGCTGCCAGGCCTCCAGAGTGTCCACCCAAACCCCTATCTCCCTTTCAAAAGTATCTTTCAAGTTATCCAATTTCATTTTTAAATCTCTTAAAGTACTTTTCCCTTGGTTTATTTCATCAGTCATTATTATCTTTATCGTCTTCTTGCTTTATTTGCTGGTTTGTCTGTTCTATCTTTTCCTCCATTTTTTCTGCTGTCTCCTCTCTTTCTTGGACTCTTTGATCTTCATTCATTATCAGTTGTAGGATATTTTCTATTTTCCCATTTATGCCTTGCAATAGGTTCTTTATCTCTCTGTGATATTTTGTCATAGTATCCCTAATGCCATGATGGTGAACCTATGGCACACGTGCTACAGGTGGCATGCAGAGCCCTCTCTGTGGGCACACGCACCACCCGCCAGCTGCTCTTCTGGGTTCCATTGCTGCATGCGCACTGGACAGCTGCTCTCTTTCGGGTTCTGGTGCTCTGGCACGCATGCTCCAGTTTCAGCATTTGGTGCTGAAAAGGTGAACCATCACAACCTTAATGCTTTGAAACATCAATGCCATTTCTTTTGAAATCTCACTCATTTCCCCGATTGTCTTATTTTAGTAAGTCACGCTCTTACTCAATAGTCCATTCACTAGTAGATGGCACCCTCAGTTTAGGTTTCAGCATTGTTTCACGTCTGATAAATTGATTAATTTAATTTTAATTCAATTTATGAAAGCAAAGTTGGCTATTCAAGTAGGTAGTTCCAGCATTTTATAATGTATTCAAGTCCAAATATTGTTCCTTCAGAAGGTTCAATAATCATAGTTCTTTACATCTCAAGATTATTAATCAGTTCCATTTAAATAGTCCAGGCAGCTTCCACAAATCAAAAGTCACTTTACTTTACTTAAGAGTCTTCTTCCTTATTCTCACAATAGAGTCTCCAGTAATCATAAAGTAGATAGTTATGGAACAGTAAGTATCACCACAGTCCTCCAGATGAATGTTGTTTATTTCTCTTATCAGGAATTTTCCTAGGCTTGTAGGAGTATGGTATATTTTCCATTCACTAGTAGATAGAGCCCTCAGCTTAGGTTTCAGCATTGTTTCAAGTCTGATAAATTGATTAATTTAATTTTAATTCAATTTATGAAAGTAAAGTTGGCTATTCAAGTAGATAGTTCCAGCATTTTATAATGTCTTTCCAAAATGCCTACCCAGTTTAAAAATCCAACTTCCTAAAAGGTCTTTAGCTTTTCTCCTCTTAGTTCCTTTCTTTCAGGTCTAGGATTTTTCTCTCTATGGTTGTTCACCACTTTAAGAAATAATTCTCAGAGTCTCTTTTCCTGGATTTTCCTCTTTTTTTCTTTTAAGGTTAGGGTCTAAATTCTTCTCACCCAGCTTCAGTCACTGTTCATCTACACTGCTCCTGCAGATTTCTTTATTGCTTCAGCTGTCCCAGCTTCATGGCAGCCATGATGGCTACCTCTTCTCCTCATTGTGGATGAGAAGGAAGAAACCCTGGGTCAAGCAGGAGAGTTGCTGCTCTCCATGACCTGCAGGGCACCCCACTTTTCTTCACCACCCCTACAGGGTGGCTTTAGCTCCCTTTGAAGTCCTCCAATGGGGAGAACTCAGCGTGGGAGTGTGGTGACTCGCTCCTCATGTCCGATCTCGCCGTGACATCAGTTGGAATTCCCCAGTGTAATTGTGATTATGGAGAGCCAGTATGTAAGTTTACTTGAAACACTAGTTTGAACTTAATTTTTTTTTTCTCAGAGTGATCAAAACTTGTGGGAGGGAGAGAAGGAGAAAGGGGATGGTAAGGGAGGCGGGCTTTAGATTTTGGCAGATGAAGCTGCTTGGGCTGTAAAATGTCCTGTGAGAATATTTCCTGTGCACTGGGTGTTTCAACAAGAGACTAGATGGCCATTTGTCATGAATATTTAATTTGGAATCCTGCAATGAACAGGGGATTTGTTTCAATGCGGTGAATGCCCTTTTCTATGATTTTATGAAGACATTTGGTGATCATGTACCTGCAATTAAGGTAAAATGATGGCATGTTAAAATTGATGTGAGAAGCTGAACCCCAAATTATGACTATGTGTAGATAGCATTTTCACTGCATTTAAAGTTAATGTCATGCTTTGCATATGTTAAATTCCACAAAAAACTTAATATAGATTTTATGTTTTTAAAAAATTGTTAGATGATACTTTAAATATGGATCAGAGAATCCTTAAACTGATTCTGCAGAATCACATTTTGAAAGTGAAAGTTGGCTTGAATGATCTCTACAATGGACAATTCTTGGAAACACTAGGAGGAAAGAAGCTAAGAGTATTTATATATCGAACAGTAAGTAAAATTAAAGATTTCAAAAAATTATTATAGTAAAAGATGGTAAAATTTTAATTTTGTAGGTCCTGCTTCAGTCAAAGGATATGGTTATGCCATATAGCCCGGAGAGTAACTTATTTGAACATACAGAGAAAATATGAATAAACTCAGCTGGGATAGTACTATAAGATAATGGAACTGACTGGGTAACCAAATTTCAATTTGATCTACTTTCCAGCAACCTTATGCTTAACCAGTCTGTGCAATAAGCGGGTGTAAATGTTGTAGTTGATCTTTTTGTTGTTGTTTGGAATACATTTCCTGATGTGTATTATGGGAGCAATTTTCCAGCTTTGGAAATGAAAGTAGAGTATTGATGCATTTATTCAATTTGGAATTTTATCAGCACAAAATCCAGTATCTAAACTCAATATCATGTTCTGCTCAATTTATGATCTTACTTTAATTGGATATTTGGATTGACACTGATTTCAAGATGAGCAGAATCTGGTCTTAAGTGTTGTGGCCTGCCAGCTGCCAGCAGAGCTGGCGGCAGACTCAGATGATGAGGAGGTCGGGGAGGAACTTGGGCGAGTTCTGGAGTCTGGGGAAGGCTCTGATGGATGCTCTGCGTTGGACACAGAGATAGAGCCAGGGCTGTCCAACATTTCCCAGCCACCGGAGAGGCAGCTGCCCTTGAAGGCTTATATGAGTGAGGAAGAAGAACATCTGGGGCCTGTTCCAGATGCACATATGCACAGAGCAGTTAGCAGAGGTGAACAATGGAGGACAAGGAGTCGACTCGCGAAGCAGAGCACACATGGACGCTGAATGGCCCCTCCTTGGCTGGAGAATAAATAGAAGGAAAGAGGGGTGGTTGTCATAGGAGACAACAGTTTGTATTTCTGAAGATTTTGCTCATTGTGTTTCGTGCCACAAAGACTGCTTCCCAGAACTTAATTTGCAGCCTTTCGGCTGGGAACTCACAGCCTTGCAATTATCTCAAGGAACTGATAAGGTCTGTTACTGCAGTTAACTCTTTGAAGGACTATTGCCTGGACTTTTCAGTGGGTGAATGCAATTAATTCACAAGAGGTAAATAAAGAGGGTTTTTTCGTGACAAGGAGTCTCTTTCTTGCTTCTGCTAAGGCTGGGTCAGAACACTAAGACGCTTAGGAACAAAATGTGCTTGTTTTGTTTCTAAAGGTAATTTTTTCAGAGAAGAAATTTCTGAAATAATGTAACTTTTGGGACAAAAGTATGTGAGTAATATATACGTAAACAGTATAGTATGGTACAGTATTTCTTGGAAATAAGCTTCATTTGAAAGATTGAAGGCAGCCTGCCTTCATGTACCATGTTTCCCCAAAAATAAGGCCCTGACTTATATTTTTTTGAACACTGAAATAAGAGCTTGGCCTTATTTTCAGGGAGGTCTTATTATTTTGGGGCACGTGGAGCATGATGAGGCTCCTCTTGCCATCTTACCTGTTTTCCAGCTCTGTGTTTAAATATTTTCAGGGAGGGTTTATTTTCGGGGGGAGGCTTATTTTAGCACATGTGCTCAAAAGCCCAATTGGGCTTATTATCAGGGGATACTAGGATTTCAAGTTCACTCTTGAAATACAATATTTATTTAATAAAGAAAATATATGATTCTGGATTCAACAGCCTTAGTAAGATTCTAAAGATTTAGTTTCTGTGGAGTTATTTAAATACAACATAATTCTTTAGAGATTAAAGTTCTTATGCTTGGGCCTGAATCACCATTTTTGGAAAGGTTACTAAAATCACTATGATGTTATTTTCATGGTGCCTTTTATTAAGCCATCAAAGAAAATGTTATATTTATTTTAGCAGATTGCTTGCACAATTGCACAATAATTATCCACAATGCTTGGATAATAATTTATGCTACATGAAACATTTCCATGCAAAATGTTTTTATGTATTTTCCAATGAGATTTAGCTCATATGCTGTTTGTCTTTTGTATTGCTAGGCTGTGTGTATTGAAAATTCATGCATGATTCGAGGAAGCAAAGAGGGAAGAAATGGATTTATCCATATTTTTAGGCAAATAATCAAACCTGCAGAAAGAACTCTGCATGAAGTATTGCGATCTGACAAACGATTCAGGTATAGTAAGAATTTTTAACTATTAGGAAGTACCAAAAATGTGAAGCTATACAATAATGCTTTTCATATTTAACATTACAAATGTTAGTAGATATTACTATATAATTACAAAGATTACCGTATTTTTTGGAGTATAAGACGTACCTTTTTACCCCCAAAAAGGGAATGAAAATTTAGGTGAGTCTTATACACCAAATGTACCCCTGCCCACCCACTGGCCCCCACCCTTTGGCCTGTGCCTCACAGCAGTTACCTCCTTGCAAGCAAACAGCAAGAAAAAATAGCTCCTTTCAGCTTCAGGATAGACTAATTAGCACAAGTTGATTAGATCGCTTCCTGACTCTCAGCTGATTTGCTCTCAGCTGTTTTGCGCAGGGCTCTGCTCTTGCTGCAAAGAGCTAAATTGCTGAAGCAGATTTTTTTTTCCTTGTGCTAATCAAGCTATGCTGAAAACGAAACTGAAAGTAAAGCAGGCTGTTTGCTGTTTGCTGCAGTGAGGCAAAATTAGGCAGAGAAACAGGGAGATTTCTTTTTCTTCTTTTTCCTCACCAAAAAAGGTAGGTACAAACAATGGGAAATTTAGGGCAAAAGAGGAGAGTTCAAAATTTTAAACACAAAAGAAAAAAAGGAAAATGAAAAAGGCAAAAATAAAAATGGGAAGGGAGAAAAAGAAATGAAAGAGAAAAATGTTATACATATTTAGAATTGAAATATGAATAGTAGTAAAAAATAAATGGGAAATCATGATTGTAAAAATGAAATGAATAATAATTGGAATATTTGTCTTTGTATTTTTGAAATCTAGACAATGATAAGTTTTTATTTTTTTAATTTTTTTTTAGAAATATGAATAAGTATAAACTGTAACAGAAATACCTTTAATGGTATATGGTGGTGAAAGTAAAAAAAGGATTAAATTGTAGCTTGCATAACAGCTAGAACATTTTTAAATTTAATTAGGGAAATTGTAATGATTGAAATATTTTTAATTATATATTGTGATGAAAGTAGAAATGATTAAGTTGTGATTTGGAGGATTATATGGGCAAAACTATGTGGGTTATTGGGAGAGTTTAAGATTGAAAATGAGTAACATAAGAGGGGAAATTATTTGGTTTATTATTATTGGTAAATATAATTAATTGATTTGTAAGAAATTGGATTGCATGGAAATAATTGGAATATTCATGTTCATATTGATTAATATACAAAAAAGATAGTTACTGTATATAACTAATTGATTTATATTAAAATGTTGAATTTGTATTAAACAATTGTAATATTACAATTAACCAATGTGAGAAAGATATAAAAATAGAAGACAATGGGAAGGGGTATAATATAGAATAGAAGGGAAAAATTGAATTTGATTAAGATTAGAGATGAGGATGAAGGGTAATATTCATTTTTTAAAAAAATAGATGAGGAATAAATATGACAAAAAGGAAATATAGAAATTGTAAATTTAATTGAAATGACTAAACACTGTTTAAATTTGTGAACCAGCCAAATACTCTGTTCTAAGAAAATACATTGTATGTTTGTATGTGTGTTTGTCTAAAAAATATAAAAAAAACTTTTTTTTAAAAAAAACCCAAAAAAGGTAGGTGCGTCTTATACTCCGGTGCGTCTTATAGTCCGAAAAATACGGTATGTATTGTTCCAGAAATACATTATCCTACACTGGTTTAGGAATACACCAGCACAATTTAGAGATGGTCCAGAAGAGGATTGAGAAAAACAAAGTTTTGTTCTTGGTAGGGACATTTGCCTTAGTCAAATAAAAGCAATTCCTTATTGTGGTCATAGACCAAAGTTAGTATTTAATCTAAGTCTATATCAAATTACAGAGCTCTCTAGCATGACAAAGTAGATGCTCAAAATTAAGTCTAATTTATGGCACAGGTCATAGTATGACCAATTTTAAGCACTGCTATGCAGAACCTGGCAACAACGTATATTGTAGCAGTGTCAGGTCCCATAGATTCCTATAGGAACGCTGTCATTCTGGTGGGAGGGGGAGGCTTGGGGGGAATCTCTTTATGGGGTTTCTGTTTCTATTCCTTGCTTTGCTTTGCTATAACTTTCGGAATCTTGGGAGGGGAAATGGAATATGCCTTGAGCCAGCTGCCTTATCTCGTCTCCAGAGAAGAGCAGCAGTGTTGCCTTGGAGACCAGCATTTATCACCTTCTCAGCCTATATTTCCCATAACATCTTCACATTCTGGGATTGGCTCAATGATGTATTGGAATTTGGGAGAGGCTCTGTCTGCAATGTTTTAATGTAATGTTTCGAGCAGGAAAACTTAATTCCTGCTTAGATCTCGTGCTATCACAATCTTCCAATAAAATGGCTTTCATTTCAAGAGTTTTGCTTTCTTGAGAAGACCGGCAAGGCAGGACCTTACAAGCAGGGTTGGTATCTAAAAGTATAGAATTGAGAGGTATCCTGTTATTTATGTGTGTTCAGATTATAGGGGCATTACCTCTCCAAATAAGGAATCTTGGTGTATCAGTCTTCAAAGATACCTGAGGGGAGGTCATGACTTTGTGCCAGAATAAAGGTCCTCCTGTTTAGGTACTTCAAAGTTAGTTATGCCATAGGGGAGGCAGATTATCTACAGGATTCACTGACAATAAATGTTGGAATCCTGGCTACATCCAATTTGGTAATCTGTGTCTGCTACATGCTGCTTAATGAACCCTTTGGAAAGATCATATATTATACTATGCTGATAAGAAGACCTGGCGAGAAGTCCAAGGATTAAAATTTCCTGACAGTGAAAACAATTAATTAGTGGAATGGTTTGCCTTCAGAGTTTGTGGGTGCTCCATCACTGGAGGCTTTTAAGAAGAGACTGGACAGCCACTTGTTTCAAATAGTTCTCCAGCTTGAGCAGGGGTTTGAACTAGAAGACCTCCGAAATCCCTTCCAACTCTGTTATTCTGTTGTAGTTGCCACTACCCTTTTCCATGTGGATCACTCACAGTTAATTGGAGAAGACCAAGGAGGAAAAAAAGTCTGAGCAAATGGCTGAGTACGGCCTTCTACACACTATCTTTCACTTTCATGAGGTCTGTTTCTATTTGCAGATGGCATTAGAAACACATTTTAGAACATGAAGGGCTGATCTTAGAAATTTGGATTGTGTAGGTTCTAATAATAAAAATTGGAGAAGGGGCTCAGTTGGGAAACCATAAAGAACATGTTATTGGCTTGACTTTGAATAATTTGAGTGTGGCAGGCATATAGTGGTCACCTTTTGTTTTAGAATATTTAAGAAAGGCAGATAAGCAACTAGTGCATTTTCTGCAACATTTATGGTGGTGCAGCACAGTTATGGCTTTCTTACTATCAGCAGAAGGTTGGACTACCCTCAGGTATTTGAATCAGGAGATGTGCTTAATTTTGTGGTCATCTATGTTCCAAGAATGGCTCTTTGGTCTTTTGGCAAATGCCATGATTTTAGTTTTCTGATATCCATTATCCTTAGAATAATCTGTTCCTTTTAGGAATTATTCCTCTCCTTTTTTTAAAAAAAATTGAAAGACAGTTGGTGTCTAGCTACAGTAATCCAATTCAATGAGTAATCCAATTCAAGTCCATTTTTATCCCCTGCCTCTCTACTATTCACCTGTCTAGAGTTTTTCTACAGGAATTCCATAGCTCAAGCTGAAGACTGCAAAAGCACCCAACTACAAGAATATAGTAGACCTGCTCCAAGAATAACAGAATAACAGAGTTGGAAAGTACCTTGGAGGTCTTCCAAGACTTTAGAATATGGGTAGTTGTCACTTATCAACTGCCTATTTATTGATTGTTTGAAGTTATGACAATTGGGGGGAGGGGAAATCAGCTTTGTGACTAGTCCTCGAATTTACAGTTTTGTCCCTCTATCATTGCTATTTGGGCACATCATAACAAGCAGAACTAAGCGGTTGAAACTGAATACAAAATAAAAATGGTTTTGACATTGGGAATATTGCGCATTCTTCTTTCTATATACAATTTCATTTTAATATTCTGTCAAGTGACAATACTGAGAGATATATTATTTTGGTATTGTTTTCATTCCCAGCACTTTCCTTAGTCTTGTGGAAGCTGCAGGCTTAGAAGAGGTTCTGTCCCAGCCTGGTGATTGGACTTTCTTTATTCCAACAAATGATGCTTTCAGAGGCTTGACTGAACAGGAGAAAGAGATCCTGATAAGTAAGTCATAAAAAGATAAATAAGGGCATTCCCTGGAATGAATTGTTTCATTTCCTCTTTTGCACTATGTGAATTGCAATGTGATTTCTCTTGGTCATTTTGGTTTTTGGGTTTTTTTTTAAAATGGTCTTTATATTTAACGTTATATTAAACTTTGATTTTTTTTAAAAAAATGGCCATTCCCTTCCTCTAGGTGAGCCAAAAGCTTCCCCCCAAATAAAACAAAGTGTGATTCCATGACAGGTATTCTCATTCTCTCCCTCCCTCCCTCCCTGTCTCCTTCCTATCTATCTATCTATCTATCTATCTATCTATCTATCTATCTATCTATCTATCTATCTATCATCTATCTGATTTGTGTGCTACCCTTTTTGCCCAGAGTCGATGAAAATATAAAAACAAGTCATCACTATTTAATTATATAGAATTCATATTTGTTTTTGTTTGGTTTTTTTATACCTTATAGGTATATGGTTGTTGCTTTGGCAATATATTCTGCCTCTTGCTCTCTTAAGTGACCAGGAGATTCCTTGTGTCTTACTGACAATGTTATCTTTGAGTTGATGCTGACCAATACTCAGTGTTGAAAGGTGACCATAACAGTCTGGAAGTCAATATGTACTGTATGTCTATTAAATTTCAAAGAGAGTGGGGTATTGCAGCAATTATTATATGAATCCATGGCAGAAGTTCAATACTGTATAGACTTATATTCTATACAATTATACACTGCTCAAAAAAATAAAGGGAACACAAGCAGAAGACATCCGAGATCTGAATAAGTGAAATAGCCTTATTAAATACTTTGTTCGTTACATACAGTAGTTTTGTGTTCCCTTTAGTTGTTTGAGCAGTATACAAACTACTGTATGTAAAGAACAAGTATTTAATAAGGCTATTTTATTCATTCAGATCTCGGATGTCTTCTGCTTGTGTTCCCTTTATTTTTTTGAGCAGTATATATAGACTTATATTTAAAAAAGTAATAGTAATAACAATCATAAATAATTTCTCAAAGAAGAGGTTAACAAAATTTTTTAAAATAGCTGCCCAAAATAGGTAAAGATCTGAAGAATACATATAAGAGATAGAAATTGAGACAGGTCACCAAAGAAAACTACACAGCTACTGTAGAGGTGGTGTCAAAAAGCTAACAACTAGAACAAAAAAATCTTCAACATATTAGATATGTTGGAAATAATAGGAAGAAGGAAAGTTATCTATTATCTATTCAGTCAAAATAAAAAAAAATGCTAACAGTGCTATCCATCTCTTTTGGTTTATTCTTATATATCAAGAGTAATATGGTTTCACTAGGCAACTATGTAGAATAGAATAAATTGAAGACAAGAGTTATTGTCAGGCAATACCTAATTATGTATTTATTATGAATACATTTATATTTTCAGGATCAAATGAATTGTATTTTAGGATAATGAAGGATTTTGCTCATGTATTTTGGAAAAGGGAAAAAAAGGACACACCAATCAGACTTTCATTGGTATTTGGAAAATTCCATAATAGGCCATATACACAAATGTATTGAATACACAATACACAAATATATTGAAATTTCAAAAATCTCTAGGGATGTCTCAAGAATAAATCTTTCCAGACTGGAGGGAGTGGGGAGAGGAAGAGAGAGAGAGGGAGGGAGGGAGGGAGGTAGAGAGAGAGAGAGAGATTTTGGTAGTCTCACCATCACTGAATATGTTTTTAGCTAATTCTAGCTATTGAATATTTTCAACAACTAGCTGCTGTGGTTGATTTAGTTTGGATTTCTGTATGGGGTAGGGGGTAGGATTCAAAAATACATAAATCACCACTTTATGATTTCCTTCCTAACCTTCCCTTTCAACCCCCATCCCCCCACACACATATAGTATTATCCTACCTTACTTGAATAAGCATTTTCCATTCTTGTGTCATCCTGTGATATTAAGATCCTTGTTCTTTCTGGTATATGAGTTATTTTTGGCTTGTTCTCGCTTGTGAATTATATGTCAGATCTCAATAAATGATTTATTTGCAAAGAAATTGCAAATTTGCTTTATTTTGTTTTAAAATTTATGTTTTTCTTCCTGTTTTTTCAAAAATGTCAACAGCAGGAGTTCTTGCAACTCTCCCATAGTGTATAAAATCCAGTTGCAAATCCAAATTGAAAATCTCTGTGTTCTCTGTGGAATTGTAAGATGAATTGGATATACTATTATTATTGTTTAGATTTCCATTGCAATCAAGATATAAAATCTCATTGCTAATTATTTTGTCTTAAATTCAGGTTTTGATTCACTTGGAATAAAAAAAAACACATCCCAGAGTATGGATATAGGAGTGCGTTGGTTGAAGGAAAGTAAATTCTTTGTAGCACTTATTCATTGAAGTAGGATAACCAGTGCCCATATGTTTTGCATTTTTTCACCAG
Organism: Pantherophis guttatus; assembly: GCF_059756535.1. Lineage (NCBI taxonomy): Eukaryota > Metazoa > Chordata > Lepidosauria > Squamata > Colubridae > Pantherophis > Pantherophis guttatus. The sequence continues at coordinate 107,364,497 of NC_142064.1, read as the reverse complement.
GAGACCAAAATGCTCTTAGGAATATTTTGCTTTATCATTTGATACAAGGAGTTTTCATTGCAAATGGAATTGAACCTGGTGTGACTAGCATTCTTAAAACTATCCAAGGTGGCAAACTATATTTGAAAATGGTAAGTAGTTATAGCTCTTTTTAAAAAGACCCTTACCTTTTTTTATAGTTATTCACTGACCATTACATATCCAAACTGACAATGAGGAGTACCCTTGCAAAAACTATGCATTACTGTTGATTAAAATTTAGCAGCTTCTTTAAATTTACCTAAATCTCCAAATTTCTTTAATATTAGAGATGGAAATATTTCTTTCATTAATTGTGGATAATTTTTTTTTTATTTTTGTTGATTATTGCTTAGATAAATGATACTCTTCTGGTAAATGAACTGAAATCAACAGAATCTGATCTCATGGCAACTAATGGTGTAATTCATGTCGTAGACAAGCTTCTGTATCCTGCAGGTAATTTAAGAATTATTACAATGTATTCATGAGATATACTGGCTATGAGAAATACTGATTTTTCCCACAGGTTCACATCATCATAGAAAAATAAATATAGTATTTGTGTGCAATTGTTAAAGAGTAAGAATGGACTGGGTGGAAGGGACCTATGGTTGGCTATGCTTTTGAAACAACTTCCAATAAGAAATTAAGATCTTACTTAATGTGATGCAATGTCTAATATTATGTTTCATCATTCACTCTGCACAAGTTAAACTGAATAGGAAATTTGAGAAAGCAGGGATATTGTAATAAATGCCAGACACCAGTGACAATTTGATTCTTGCTTACAGTCCATATGGTCAGTATAGGAAGTTTGGAGGCAGCAATATGATCCATATTGACAATATATTGAAATGATTGGGAAAAAATATCCACAATTTTTGTGCTATATTGGTTGGTCCTAATAAAGATATTTCGATCCCCACCGCCTGGAACCGGTAGAAAATGGGGCACACAGAGGTGGCAATAGGCTACAGCAATCCCTGCAGCCTGAAACAGCTGATGGTCGGGAGGCTGATCTAATCGACAATCTGCTGCTTGTACTAATCAGGTTGTGCTGAAGCTGAAATGGGCTGTTTGCTGTTTGCTGCAAGGAGGCAAATTGCTGGGAGGCAGAGGCAGATTTTTTTTTCTTGTGCTAATCAGGCTGTGATGAAAAAGAAAATGAAACAGACTGTTTGCTGTTTGCTGCAAGGAGGCAAATTGCTGGGAGGCAGAGGCAGATTTTTTCCCCTTGCTTTCCTCCCCAAAAAAGGTAGGTGCATCATATAGTCCAGAGCATCTTATACTCCGAAAAATATGGTATATTAGTCTTGAGAAAACTTTTCTACTCCTAAGGAGTTGAACTCAAGCAGCAGCACTCAGGCTTTTTGAAGCTAAAACTTAGCTGTCAGGACTGTCCCGATCAATTCCTAGGAAAGAAAATCCTTGACTCCATGAATTTAGAGAAAAGGTTTTTTTTACTAGGAAAGATCAAAATGCAGCAAAAGTCAGGCAAGATCTGAAGCAAGTGCACATGAAAATTACAGATTGAAAGTCACCCTAGGGTGCCCCCCCAATAGTCAGGCAGACAGAGCCCAATCATCATCCAGTAAGATGTTTTGGGGACGTCTCCCATCCAGATGCTGCCTCCGTGCAAGCCATTCCCAGGACAGTTGGCCTTGAAGATGTGAGATAGCCCCCTTTGGCCTCTCTGCCTTCCATGAGTCTAACCCCATCGGTTCTCAGCATTTCACTCTCCCACCACCTGCACGTTCCATTCCCAAATGCCCATTGCTCCCTCCCCACATTTACATGGCAGCTGCAGTTAGCTTGAAAGAAAGCAATGATGACCAGGCTGACTTAGCTCAAACACTTTATGCAGCACAGGTTGTATATGAAGAAGAATGCTTTAGAGATAGTAAAAATTGTAAATTTCTAAGCCCCTACTTGACACACCCTGGAATATCCCCAAATGTAGTACTCATACTTGAGTATGAGATGCCTTAAATTGAATTTCAAGACTGGAAACTAATTGTGACATATTGCTTAAGGATTCTTCTTTCCCACTGGGCTGCTTCCACTATTCCTATCTAGTAATTCACTTTCAGTATGGACACTGGCAGTAGAACAAAAATAAAAATCCTATGGACACCAACTTGCAGTCAGAAGACATGATGAAAACTTTAATTTCACAACATATGGACAGACTTAATCACAGTTTCAACTGTGGAACTGTGACTATCATAGACCAAGCCAAGTCCAAAAATGCTAGGGAATTTAGATGCTTGGCACTCTGACAAATTAGTGTCAATAGACACATAGACATAAACAATATCTATAGACTATGCAAAGAGAGAATCAACAAGCCAAAAAGGGAACAAAAAGACCTAAGCATCTCTCAACCAGCAGTAAGCAACCAGTTGAGCATAGATTAATTCCAAGATTAAGATCAGATCAATAATCAAGTAAACAATATCCCAATTAAGAAACTGACAGGACTTCCGGTTGGAGCCGTTGTCGCTGTTAGACGGTCCTTTCAAGACCGCCAGCCCCGTTGCTCGTAAAGAGCCACCTCTACAGCTGAGAGACGGCTTGGAAAACTCCATGATCCGGAGGAATCGGGAGAAGAGCCGGCACGACAGGTAGAGCCCCCTTTGAAGTCCCCAGATCGGTTTTTTTAGCGTCTGGGGAGGAAGCAGGGTGAGGCTCCCTATACAGCGCGCTGAGGCTCCGGGCTCCGAGGGCGACTCTGCAATTGCAGAGCCAGGCGACGCGATCAACGAAATGAGAGAAAGCCAAGAAAATTGTCAAAAATAAGCAGGGTGGAATCTGGACTTGAAAATTAAACCGCAAGTATTTTTCTTAGCCCCGTGAATGAATTTAGTAACTGAGAAGAAGTGAAAGTTTTTTTAAAATGGCGCCCGGCTTTAGCAATAAGGAATGCTGAAAGCGAAAGTGGAATTGTTTGAGCTTATTTGCGCTACAAAGTAACAAAAAGTAACAGTGCTGGCCAGAAGAAAGAGGAAAAGTTCTTTTAAAAGTGATTTGACTTGTTCCCTCTCCCTTGGGACTTGACTAAAGCTGGGAAAATTTTTGAAAGGTTTTTGTGGTGGAAAGGGAGAGAGGATATCTTTTTTAGAAAGAGTCAGGCTGCAAAGAATGGCTTCAAAACAAACAAAGCCAGCTAAAGCTGCTGGGGGGGGGCCCTCCCCCACTCATAAACCAAAAGAGCAGCCTTTGAGTTCACAGATACAGACCCAAACACAAGAATCTGGATTTAATGATTTGAAGGAATTTATTGCTGGGGCTTTAAATCAGAAATTTGAAAAATCACAGCAGGAATTTAAAGAGATGGTACAAGAAAAGTATGACAAGATGAAATGGGAAATATTGACAGCTGTGACTGGTTTGTCAGAAGTAGTGCTCCAAGTTGATAAGAAAGTGGAACATCTTAGCTCAGAAGTAGAATCTAAAATGAAGGAAGCTGACCAAAAAATTTCTAATGTTGATAATAAAACACAAAGGCTTGAAAATGAAGTGACAATGATGCAATTCAGATTTATGGAGTTTGCTGTGAGACTCAGAGGTATAAAAGAGAACAATAGAGAAGACCTGAGAAGGGTTTGCGCTGATGCTCTGGCTGTAATGTTAGAAGAATAATTAACGATATTTTGCAAAAATCTTTTGTTTCTACTATTCAAGTGGATGGAAGAGAGATTGGGATCTACAAAGAACTGCCACCTAAGATGTTGAGAGATAGAAAAGATTTTGGATTTTTGGTGACTGAACTAAAGAAACAGCAAATTCCATTCAGATGGGATACTCCAGTTGGCATAATATTGAGGTATCAAGGAGAGAGATATCGATTAAATACTCCTCAAAAAGCGGAAGAATTTTATTTCAGTGTTTTTAAACCTGGTACAGCATCTCCACGTACTTCCTCGGTCTTGGCCATAATGGAGGGTGAGAAGGATAAGCAATTTGAACAAGAGCTTGAAGAGTAGAGGAAACAGACGGAGAGGGAGGCACTAGAGACTCAAGGAGCGGTAGGGGGCCTACCTTTGCTGGATCTTCCCTTAGAGTCTTTAGTTGAACCACCTAAAAACACAAGAGAAGTAACAGCGGATCTTGATTGGATGTTGCATAGTGCTAAAGATCAGCGTATTACTCGAGTAGCTTATAAACAATTTTTAGAGAAACAACAACATCAGAGCCCTAAACTATCACAAGACGAACAGGGAGTTAATGGTAAAGCACAAAAATCCGAAGCTATGGGAGGAGCTAAGCCGAAGACTAATAGTGTGGAACAGAAACTTCAGCAAATGCTCTTATCGCTTCAAGAGCCTGCAGATGACAATTAAGTTTTTATCTTGGAATGTGAACGGATTGAATTCACCACAGAAAAGGAGGAAGATATTTCATTACTTGAGACAATCTAATAATGATGTTATTTGCTTACAGGAAACTCATATTAGAATACAAGATCAAAAATATTTGATAAATTCTAGATTAGGAACACAGTTTATAGCTTCAAATTCGGAGAAAAAGAATGGTGTAGTGATTTATACAAATAAAAGATTGCTAACAAAAATTATAGAAGCAGATGATTGTGGAAGATATATAGCAATAGAACTTTTTACAGATAATGGTCCAATCTTGGTGATTGGAATTTATGCTCCTAATCAGCAACAAGAAAATTTTTACAAGTTATTGCATTCTAAAATACTACAATGGGATTATAGATCTATTTTACTTATGGGAGATTGGAATGGAGTAATAGATCCTAAAATAGATAAGAAAAGCTTGGCAAAATCATGTGTCAAACTACCACAGTTTTTTTTTATTTGAAAGAAGATTTGGAATTGAAAGATATTTGGAGAGTGCATAACCCAAAAGAACTGGACTTTACTTTTTTTTCAGACAGACACAGATCCTTTTCCAGGAGTGATTTTATTTTACTTACAGTTGATTTACTCTCAAAAACAAAGAAAACAAAGATATTTCTGAGAACTTTATCAGACCACAGCCCGGTATGGATAGAAATAGAAATGGGAAAGAATGAGAGAAGATCTTGGAGAGTAAATGAAAATTTGTTTAGATATGAAAAGAATGTAAATGAACTTAAGAAACAAATGAAGGAATTTTTTGAAATGAACTTGAATAAGGGTACCCCTATTGAAATTGTTTGGGATGCGAGCAAGGCATATATGCGGGGGGTACTGATTTATATGAATTCTAAACACAAATCAAATCGACAAAGAAAAAGACTAGAATTGGAAGGAGAGATAAAGAAAAAAGAGCAGTTGCTTATAAAAAATCCAACAGATGAAAAATTACAAGGAGTTATAAAAATTTTGAAAGATCAATTCCATATGCTTACAGCGGAACAAGCAGCAACTAATTTACAATTTGCAAAACATAATACATTTAGTAATGCCAATAAGCCGGGCAGATGGTTGGCTTACACATTGAGGAAACAGCAGAGTACTCGGACTTTTGGGAGTATTGAGTATAGAGGAAAGGAAGTATTTCAACAAAGACTAATTAAAGAAGCCTTTTTAGATTATTATTCTAAACTATATGCTAAAGATGATATACAGAATGAACTTATAAATAAATATTTAGAAGAAAAGAGAGTTATAAAAATTTCTAATGATCAAAAGGAAAGAACGAGTTTACCAATAACAGCTGAGGAGATTATTGTTGCTATTAAACAACTGAAAACAGCTAAAGCTCCAGGAACGGATGGTTTAACTGCGGTGTATTATAAAACTTTACAAGCAGAAATGATTGAACATCTTAAAGACTTATTTTGTAGCATACAACAAGGGGGAAAAATACCCCCTTCATGGAAAGCAGTTTTTGTTTCTCTGATACCGAAAGAGGAGGCAGGCTCTATAAAACCGGAAAATTTTAGACCAATATCTCTCCTGAATACGGATTATAAAATTTATGCGAAAGTATTAGCCAACAGATTAATGCCAGTTATTCAAGAGGTGATTCATCATGATCAAGAAGGATTTATAGAAGGCAGATACATGAAGGATAATGTGAGGCAAATTATAGACTTATTGGAATATCTTGAGAAGAATAAACAGATCGCTGCAGTGCTGGTGTTTTTGGATGCGGAGAAGGCCTTTGATCGAGTGAATTGGAACTTTCTATTAAAGACTTTTAAAAAGATGGACTTTGGGGATCAGTTTGTACAGGCGGTCTCAGCAATTTATCAAGAACAAACAGCACAAATTATTATTAATGGAAGTTTAACTACAAATTTTAGTATAGAAAAAGGCACAAGACAAGGTTGTCCATTATCCCTGTTGTTGTTTATTCTAACTTTAGAAGTCTTGCTGAATACAATACGGGACTCGAGCATTTTGAAGGGAATAGTGATAAGGCAAGAGGATTACAGAACAAGGGCATTTGCAGATGATCTGGTTGTTACCCTAACACAGCCGATGGAATCAATAATTCAGATGAAAGACATTATAGAAGAATATGGTATGGTATCAGGATTTAGACTGAACCAGAAAAAAACCAAGATGATAGTTAAAAATATGACAGCTGATCAAAAGAAAGAATTGGAAAGGAAGGCAGGCTTTGAAATAGTATCAAAGGTGAGATATTTAGGAGTTCAAGTTGCAGATTCAAATATAAAACTGTTTCAAAATAATTATGAGGTGTTGTGGCGAAAGGTACAAAAGGATATGGAAACCTGGAAAAAAACTGCAGCTGTCTTTACTTGGAAGAATAGCAGCAGTTAAAATGAATGTTCTACCTAGATTTTTATTTTTGTTTCAAATGATTCCGGTGCTTAAAAGTGATAAACAGTTGAATGAATAAGTTTGTTTGGAATGAGAAAAAGCCAAGAGTTAAACTGAAAATTATGCAAGATGTTCGTGAAAGGGGTGGTCTTAAACTTCCAAACCTGAGATTGTATTATGAAGCTGCAGCGTTTACACAAGCAAGTGACTGGTTTGGAAGGACAAAGACTGGAATACTGAATATAGAAAGTTATGATCTTGAATTTGGTTGGCATGCATATTTATTTTATGAAAACAAGGTGGATAAAGTATTCAACAGCCATATACTTAGAAGCTCCTTGATGAGAGTATGGAAGAAGCACCGACTCAAATGGGATTATAAAATACCGTTGTGGTTGGATCTTGGTCATATTATATGGAATATAAATACAAAGTCACTCGGGGGGGGGTTTATATAAAGAAGTACTTTTTAATGATGGGGGCAGATGGCATACTGTTAAACACACTGTTGGAAGAAGGGATTAATTTAACGTGGTTACAGTATAATCAACTTCAACTGAGATGGAGAGAAGATCAAAAAATTGGATTAATGTTGCATGAAGAAGAATTGGTTAGACAGATAAAAGAGAAAGGCCCAATGCATATTAAGAGGGTTTATAATATTTTGTTAGAAAGAGATTCAGAAAATGAATTGGTTAAAGATTGTATGATAAAATGGGCACAAAATTTCGGAGAACCAATTATGATGGAAACTTGGGAAAAAATATGGGTTCAGAATGTTAAATTTACACAGTTGCAGAATTTGAGGGAAAATTTTTATAAAATGTTTTATAGGTGGCATTTAGATCCTAAGAAACTGTCATGCATGTATTCTAATGTTCAACCGAAATGTTGGAGATGTGATTCCTTAGATGCTACATATTATCATATATGATGGACATGCAAGAAAGTAAAGGCTTTTGGGATAAAAATTTGGTGGGTTATGCAAAATGTCCTGAAGAAAAAAATTCAGTTTTCTCCTCAATTGTTTTTATTGGGTATAGTTAAGGGTTTTTCAGTGGGGGAAACAAAATTGATACTGTATATGGTGACAGCAGCTAGGTTATTGATTGGTCAATATTGGAAAAGGGATGATATGCCTACAATTCAAGAATGGACTTTGAAGATGGCCAGTTTTGCAGAAATGGCGAAGATATCAGCATACTTAAAAGATCAGACTCAAGAGACCTATGCATGGGAGTGGAAGAAATGGATAGATTATGTGCAGAATAAATATCAAACTAGGAAGTACCAGATAGCTTTTAGCTAAATGTTGTGTAGAAATGTATAGTTTATAGGGGGCTAAATAGCTTATTGTCATGAAGAATTGTATAGTACACAGGGGGGAGAATAGAGGGGTGGTAAACTCTGATATAATAAATGTGGATAGATTTCACCCTGGGGAAGTCATGGGGGGTGGGGAGGGTTTGGGGGATTAAGGGAGGGATGGGGAGGGGAAAAATGGGGGGAAAATTGATGTTTGTAAAACTTTTTCAATAAGAAACTGACAAACAAGCCAACAGTAAACAGGAGTACAGTAAACAGCTGAACTAAAGAACCTCCAAGATCACTCCCACCAACAGTGACAGGGCAAGCCACTAGAATATAAACTGAGAACAAACCCCACTCCTTATCAGCACTAATGATGATACCTAGTTTGGGTAATGAAATGTCTGCAAGCAAGCTATCAAGCTCAGAAAGTACCAAAGAGCTTTTTCCTTTAGTGTTTGTAGCATAATTGTCCGTTGGGCAGCAAACCAAAATGGCAGCTCCTCAGTGAACCCCGAGCTTAGGGAGGCGATGTTCGACATTTTCAGGGGTGTCGGGGGTCAGTTAACCATCTTTTGACCCCCTCCCAGCGAGCCGAGGTGTTGCCGGCTCGATAGAGCCGTGGATGGAGCCCGAGGAACAGCTGACTTTCGGGGAGGAAGTTAGAGGACGGTGACAGTACCTGGAGGCTTGGCTGCAAAGACGCCCCCGTTGTTGGTGGAGAAGAGGGCAGCATTACAAACGTTAGGATCCCTCAGTTTTTGAGGGATCTGGACACTTCCCCACTTTTTTTCTGAAGCATGGAAGGGGCTAAATGGGCTGAATGGCCTGAAGATCAAGCTTATGGGGAAGGAACTGAGAATTGTCAGTTGGGGGATGACAGTTGGTCTCCCCCTTAACTGTTCCCCCCCCCTTATTAGGCTTAGGCCTAATAGGGCCACTCAGCATAAATTTACAACTTTTGATTGATCTGCAGCCTTATTTGACCATTATTTGACCATCTTGTCCTCCCTGGGTTACCCGCCGGATTATTCGATTATTCAATCATTTATTCCATCCTATGACTACACCTTGCTTTTTTCTGAACTAAGCCTCGGCTATCGCTGGTGTGAGAACGGGAGGAGGCACAGACACCGAGAGTCTTGGACTATGGTGGGACGGACCATCTCTCATTTGACCTTATGACTCTGGTTTGGGTCACCTTGAAAGGGCGGCCTTTGAGACTTTTTTCCTCACCATTGAATAGACTTATTATAATCACAAGACTTACCATCGTCATGATAGGACGATGATGTCCCGATGTTCTGATGTTTTTAGCATATTCTTCTCTTTAACATCTTTTCCTCCCTTATTTAATCTACCTGTTTTTACCATCTCTAACACCCTTTAATAGAAAATGATCCACTCTCAGCTCATTACTATTCTTTAATGTATTCAACTGCGGAGCTCCTTGCACTGCGAGACTCCCCCCTCTCGCAGGTTTGGCCCTCTCAACTATCGAGGGCTGCCCTTGATGACGGGTTTTGGAACCCCGAGAGGTGGTATGCTAAAAAACGGAAACTCTGGGGTTTTTTAAATAGATTTTTAGATCCAATTTTAAGGAGATCCGGGAGGAGGGTGGTTTTTAATAATAAAAATGAGACTGCGGGGTCTCTTAAGGATCTGCAGCCATGCCATTTTGACAGTCCCAGCAGGTTGGGGAGGTTGGGAGTCATAGGAGATGCTCGGAGGAGGGTGGGACAAGCTATACCTGTGATGGTGGGAAGGGGCAGAAGAAAACGAAGTAGGGGTGGGGAGCATCACACCAGATGCATTCGGATAGTGACTTGCTCCCATACCTCCTGCTCACCCTGCTTTCCTGGGGATATGAGAGCGAAGGACCCTGGTTTCCGTCTGATATATGTGAATGCCAGGTCCGTGATGAATAAGGCTCTCCTCATACGAGATCTTATTGATGAGGAGGGTGCGGACCTGGCCTGTATCACGGAGACCTGGTTGGGGCAAGAGGGGGGAATCCCTCTCTCTGATTTATGCCCCTCAGGCTTTCGTGTCCTGCACCAGCCGCGACACCAGGGAAGGGGCGGGGGGGTGGCAGTAGTTGTTAGAGAAAGTCTGAGTCCTAGGGAGGTCACTGTCCCTCAGATAGGCGGGTGTGAGCCTCTTCTATTGAAGTGGGACCCTGGAGTTCAGTCGGGCTTGTTGGTCACATACCTATCTCCCAGCTATGTTGCCACAGCCCTGCCCGCACTGCTCGATGTCTTGTCTGAGGTGGCACTTGAGCTCCCCAACCTTTTAGTTGTGGGAGATTTTAATCTGCCTTCGATTGGTGAGTCATCTGAGACAGTCTGGAAGTTCATGGCCTCCATGGCAGCCATGGACTTGACTCAGATTATTCAGGGCCCAACTCATAGGGGAGGACACACACTCGACCTGGTTTTTCTCTCTGGGCAGTGGATAAATGGTCATGGTAAGGGGGAACTTTCCATCACTCCCCTGTCATGGACTGACCATTCCCTCCTTAGACTAGACTTTCAATCTGCCAACCCCTGCTGCTGGGAGACGGGACCCATAAAATGGTTCCGCCCTAGGCGCCTGATGGACCCAGAAAGGTTCTTGAAGCAGCTTGGGACATTCCCAACCTCTCAATCCTGCGATTCAGCTGAGGCTCTGGTGGCATCCTGGGAACGGGTGGCTACCGACGCCTTGGACAGAATCGCACCTTTGCAGCCTCTAACCCGATGCAGATCCCGGATTGCTCCTTGGTTTTCCATGGAGCTCCGGGAAATGAAACGTCAGAAAAGACGCTTAGAGGAAAGTTGGAGGTCCTCCCGATCTGAATCTGACCGAACACAGTTAAGAACCCATATTAGGTCTTATCTAGTGGCGATGGAAGCGGTGAAAGTCACTACTTCGCCGCCCTCATTGCATCTGCAGAAAACCGCCCAGCGGCCCTGTTTCATGTGACCTGCTCCCTCCTCAATCAGGGAGCGAGGGAAGACACTTTGCAGGGCAGAGCTGAGGATTTTGTACAGTTTCTGCATGATAAAATCGCTCAGATCCGGATCGGATTGGACTCTGACTGGGCAGAATCCAATCGGGAGACTAGGGTGGGTCTTGAGAATAATATCTGGATTGAGTTTGACCCTGTTTCTGTCAAGGAAGTGGACAGGATTGTGGGCAAACTTAGTTCCTCCACTTGCTTATTGGACCCTTGTCCCTCCTGGTTGGTTTCGGCTGCCAGAGAAGTGACTACAGAATGGATCCAGGCAATTGTCAATGCTTCATTGAGAGAGGGGAACTTCCCTGCCTCTCTTAAGGAAGCGGTGGTTCGACCTCTCCTCAAGAAGCCTTCCCTGGATCCAGACTCACTTAATAACTATCGTCCCGTCTCCAACCTTTGCTTCATCGGGAAGGTTGTTGAGACTGTAGTGGCTCAACAGCTCCCACAATTCCTGGAGGAAATGGAATACCTTGACCCGTACCAATCAGGCTTCCGACACGGTCACAGCATGGAAACGGCATTGGTCGCTCTGATGAATGATCTCTGGCGGGCTCGGGATGGGGGTTGTTCCTCCATCCTGGTCCTACTTGACCTCTCAGTGGCTTTTGATACCATCAACCATGGTATCCTACTGCAGCGACATGTGGGGTTAGGGGTGGGAGGCACTGTCTTACGGTGGTTTTCCTCCTACCTCTTGGGTCGCTTTCAGTTTGTATGGGCGGGAGGGCAGAGATCCACCCCGAGGCCCCTTAATTGTGGGGTGCCTCAGGGGTCGGTTCTCTCCCCCCCTGCTCTTTAACATCTATATGAAGCCACTGGGTGAGATCATTCGTGGCTTTGGGGTGTGATATCATCAATATGCTGATGATACCCAATTATACATCTCCACCCCAGACCACCCCAGAGATGCCCTTTCCATGATGTCCCGTTGCCTGGAGGAGGTACAAGCCTGGATGGGCAGAAACAGACTCAAACTCAATCCCTCTAAGACTGAGTGGCTGTGGATGCCGGCATCTCGGGTTTCAGAGGCTCCATCACTTTTGATAGATGGGGAAAAACTTGCACCCGTTGATAGGGCTCGCAACTTGGGTATCCTCCTGGATGCTCGGCTATCCCTAGAAGACCATCTAATGGCCGTGACCAGAGGGCCCTTCGCACAGGTTCGCCTGGTGCGCCAGTTGCGCCCTTTCCTGGACCGAGATGACCTTTGCCCTGGTTACTTCCCGCTTGGATTACTGCAATTCCCTCTACATGGGCCTGCCCCTGAGATGCACCTGGAGACTCCAGATGATCCAGAATGCAGCTGCACGGGTTGTTATGGGAGCCCCTCGTTACTCCCATATAACACTCCTCCTGCGTGAGCTGCACTGGTTACCAGTGGTTCTCCGGGTCCGCTTCAAGGTGCTAGTCCTCACCTATAAGGCCCTTCATGACTTAGGTCTGGGATATTTGCATGACCTTCTCCTGCCTGCCTCTCACCATCCTGTTCGCTCACATAGGGCCGCTCTCCTCAGGGTTCCGACGGCGAGCCAATGTCACCTTGCTGTGCCCAGGGGTAGGGCGTTCTCTGTGGGTGCTCCCACCCTCTGGAATGAATTACCTACTGAGCTCCGGATGGCTCCTGATCTCCGCTCCTTCCGTCGGGACTTGAAGACTTGGCTTTTCAAACAAATAGGCTGAGACTGATTCCGGGCTTTATTATTTACTACTAATTAATTATTTGGATTAAATTATGATTTTATTGTACTTGTTTCTTAACTTGTGTTCACCGCCCTGAGTCCTTCGGGAGAATGGTGGCATATAAATACATGTAATAAATAAATAAATAAATAAATAAATAAATAAATAAATAAATAAATAAATAAATAAATAAATAAAGACATGTGAGGTGTTTTTAATTTCCTTATTGCCACATGTACATGTTTGCTCTGCTATGAGGGTTTTATTGTATCTGCCTTGCTGGAGTATTGAGGGGAAGATGTTAAATCTTCTCCTCAGCCATGGAGCCATGGTGGCACAGTGGTTAGAATGCAGGCTAACTCTGCCCATTGCCTGGTGTTTGATCCTGCTGAGGTTCAAAGCTGACTCAGCCTTCCATCCTTCCAATGTTGGAAAAATGTGGACCCAGATTGTTGGGAGCAATATGCTGACCTTGTAAACTGCTTAGAGACTGCTTAGCACTATGAAGCAGTATATAAGTCTAAATTGCTATTGCTAGTGCTAAATCTAGCTCTAAAAATGCTATTCTGCTCTTAGGAAAGGTTAGATCTTTCAGATATCTTGCTGGTTCCCTTATCTCACATCTACTCCTCTGCTGTGGAGGAGTATCCTATTAACTTCAGATTGGACTCCATCTCCTATTCTGTTGAATACCAATTACTTGACTTGATCATAGCCTAGTCATGAAATTAAGAACAATGGGGAAAGACCATATAAGACCAGTTTGTGCTCTATTGCCTGTTTCCAGGATTGAGAGGTCAAAGCCTACAGAATTTTGTCAATGTTTTAGCCTCAAAAAGGGTTAAGGCTGCAGGGACTAATAGTCCTCCACCTATAAAAAAAAACAAAACAAATGGCATTTGTGGACCTAAGGGCTGATTGCACCATGTGATCCAGATGTATCTTCCAAGTACAAATATTTTAATAAATATGACAGATCAGAACACATAACTATATCAATTGATAATAGTGGAAATGAAGAGAGTATTTTTCTATCATCCTTCCATCCTCAGAAAAATGACTCATATGACATGCCTGTTACCCAGAAATTTTAGGCCTACAATGTCTTCAAACTAGCTTTTATTTTTTCAAATAGAATGGGGCTGGAAGGGACCTTGGACATCTTCTAGTCCACCCCCTGCTCAAGCAGGAGAACCTATACCATTTCAGATAAGTGACTGTCTAGTCTCTTCTTAAAACCTCCAGTGATGGAGCGCCCACGATTTCTGAAGGCAAGCTGTTCCACTGGTTAATTGTCCTGACTGTTAGGAAGTTTCTCCTTATTTCCAGGTTGCTTCTCTCTTTGATTAGTTTCTGACCATTGTTTCTTGTCCTGCCCTCTGGTGCTTTGGAGAATAATTTGATCCCCTTGTAGGGTTGCCAGGTGTCCACTATTTGAGCAGACAGAACGCTTTTTTCACATTATGTTCACTATTTTTTTTCACAAAATAGTGGACATTTTTTTAATTCAAAAGCTTTATGATGAAATGGTACGTAAGTTTTGCGAGTCAGAATTCCATGAAGCTTTGCGCCATTTTCCAACATGTTTGTTAAGTTTGTTTAAAGCGGTCAAAAGACTTCTTTTAAACTGGATACCTCTAAAATCGTATTTTATTTCTCTTGGATCTGATGAGTGCCATAAGGTTATCTGGAACCTTATTTTGGATCAGGAAAATGAACTCGCAAAAGACGATGAACCAACAATTTCAGAATTGTATTTATATTTCATGCACTTCTTCATGTCAATAATGCAAGACACCCTACTGAAGCTGGAAAGCAAGAAAATTCTTGCATGTGATCTTCACATTATCATGTGTAACCTGCGTGATTCTTTGCCAAAAAAAATACGATGAGCAGTTTTTTGGAATGAAAGTTTTATTTGCCTTACGTAAAAAATATTTGCCTGAGAATGCCGTGCAAAAGTTCAAGAAAGAAGCCATCAACGTGTATCAAAGAGCCATTGCGTACCTAGAAAAGTGGTATAATTTCACCGATTCAGTATATGAGACGCTAAGTTGTTTCAATCTAACTGATCGCAATAATCCTCCAATTTTAGAAGAAATGACGAACATCTGGTTATTATCACCATGGCGAGAAGAACTTCCACCCAACACTCTCTTCGATGAAATTTCTGCCTTAGAAGAAGTTTATGTTCATCTGCAGGGCGATTCATCCCTTGATAAGTGGACGTACTTTTTCAAGAAAGAGCCAGCTCCGAGTTTACTGAAACTGTTCCAGTATTGTGCATCAATTCCGGTATCAAATGCAAACGTTGAACGAATTTTCAGCGTCATGGGAAATTTGTGGACTGACGAACGTAACCGACTGCTTGTACCATCAGTTCGAAGTGAACTTTGTATATTTTTTAATATTTCTCAACGTTATACTGAAATTAAAGAATTATTCCTTAAACACAAAGAATTTATCAAAGCTGTGCAGTCAAATAAAAAATACACACGACAGCAAAGTAAAATGTAATTTAATATTTTACATATTATTATAATATATTTGATGTTTTGAATTTTAAGTAAAGTTTTGAAGTTATTATTTTAATATGTGTTAAAATGTTTGTAAGAAAATATATAATTGTAAATTTTTTAAATTTTTTTTACTACTTAACCCCCCCCTCCCCCCCGCTTGCCCACTATTTTTTGGAAGCAGACCTGGCAACCCTACTTCTTTGTTGCAACCCCTCAAATACTGGAATACTGCTATCATGTCACCTCTAATTCTTCTTTTCTTTAGACTAGCCAAATCCAAATCCTGCAGCCGTTCTTCATATGTTTTAGTCTCCAGGCCTTTGATCATCTTAGTTGCTCTTCTCTGAACTTTTTCCAAAGTTTCAACATCTCTTTTGTAGTATGGTGACCAAAATTGTTTGCAATATTCTGGATGTGGTCTTACTAAAACGGTACTAACACTTCACATGATCTTGATTCTATGCCTCTGTTTATACAACCCAGGATTGTATTGGCTTTTCTGACTGCTGCTGTACACTGCTGGCTCATATTCAAATGATCATCCTCTAGGACTCCAAGGTCCCTCGCACAGTTACTGTTTTTGAGCCAGGTCTTGCCTAATCTGTACTTATACTTTTGATTTTTCCTGCTCAGGTGTAAAACTTTGCTTTTCCCCACATTAAATTTCATTTTGTTGGATAGAGCCCATTGTTCAACTTTGTCAAGATCTTTTTGGATCCTGAGCTTGTCTTCACAAGCTCAGTTCACTGTCACTATTCCTGACAGTTCACTGTCACCTGCAAATTTGATGAGTTCCCCTTCTATTTCCTCATCTAAGTCATTTATGAAGATATTGAAGAGTATTTGGCATAAGATAGAGCCTTGTGGTACCCCACTGCTTACTTCTCTTGATGGATGTAGTACCATTAAGGACTATTCGTTGTGTATGGTTTCTCAGCCAGCTATAAATTCATCTGGCGGTGATGTTGTCTATTCCACATTTTTTAGCTTATCAAGAAGTAGGTTGTGGTCTACTTTTTTAAATGCCTTATTTAACTTAATAAATATATTTTGTTTTAGATATGCCAGTTGGAAATGATCAGCTCCTTGCAATTCTCAGAAAACTGATTAAGTACATTCAGATCAAGGTATGATTATTTGGTTGTGCTTTGAGGTAGAAGGAATGCAGACTATATTTATTACCTCTACTTACCTACCATATTACCGCTTTCTTTTATTTATTATGATTATTAAATTTATATGCCACCCATCTCACCAAGAGGCAAAATATTTTAGAATATTTTAGCAACATTTAGACCATATGTACTAATAGTTAAGAGGAATTCGGTCTTAAATAAGATGTGGAGATCAATTACCATCCAGGGAATATGTCTATAGTTTTTCTGTCACAAAACATTATTTTGCAAACAATTTAATGGCCATGAATTCAAGTCTGACATAGATAATCACTCTTCATCATTAATGAGCATTTTTCCTGTCATTGAAAAATGTCAACATAAACTATGCTTCTCACATAGCTAAGCTTTATTTTACCCTGTAATGCAGTTGGAAGCTACAGTTGCCCTTGGAGATTTAATACCAAGCAATTTTAGAGCAATGATTGATGGACATCCTGGATTCTTTTCCATTCCTACTCAACATCACCTAGGAAAAAGAACTTTCTAGAAAAGTGGGGGGTATGGTTAGGATACAGAGAATTCCATTCCATTTTATCCATGTCCTTTTAATGCTCCAATGGACAGTTAGTTATGATAAGGTTTTTTTTCCATAGGATCAGAAATTTCCTGGGACAGTGATAGTCCTGTCAAAAGAAAGAAAATTAATAAATAAAAAGAAACATCCCCCCCCAACCTCCTCTTTCATACTATTTAAAAGCATTTTTTCTTCTTTGCTGTGAAAAAGCACCAGTTTTAAGGAGTTTTTCTCTTAAAAGATGATTCTGTAAATCTATATTATTTATATTTCACAATAAAATGAATATAATTGACATTTACTTCCCAACCTATGATTACTCTAATCTTAGACATATTTACTTAGAGATAAATCTCATTGATGGTGGTGAATATTGGTAGCTCAGGTATAGGATGAGGGTGGAGGTTCGTTCTCCAAGCTTGTGGGTTAGTTTCTGAATGTTTTGTTACCAAGCTACCTAGCCTGGTAACAAAACATTCAGAAACTAACCCACAAGCTCGGAGAATGAACCTCCACCCTCATAAATCTTATCGTTAATACAAATATATTTACTCAGGACTACTGATTGGCGTGTATGTGTTGACATAGTATTTTAAATAATTCCCTGTCAAAAAAGAGCCCCTTTCTCTTCTTTATATTCAGAATTATTTCTGCTTCTTCCTTGTGGATTGCAACGAGAAGGAAAACTTGCCAGTAACAACTCAGCCAGGATATTGGACTATTAGTTTTGTTCTTTTCTTACACAAAAATATAAGTCTCTTGGGAGATCAAAATGCTATATAAAAGAAGAAAGCTGTTGTGACAGAGTTTGTATGCAGAAGGACACAACTGCTTCTTCATTCTATGTCATTCTACAGCCACTTGGCCACTGAGTTGATTTTTTTTCTCCTAGATTTCAGTAGTCCAGTGTCTGTCTACCCAACCAACCAACCCACGGCCCACCCACCCTTATTGAAAGCTATTAAAAGAAAAATAGGGTTCAGAAATGGACTAGCTGGGAGTTATGCATCCCTATAGTAGAGAAAATCATTCAGTAGCTCAGAATATTGTTGATTACACCATTCCTTAAGTCTCTGAGTATATGATCCAGAATAGAGCTACTATTAAGGACTTTGAAAAACTTCCAGAAGCCATTCTCTTCATGATTTTTTTACTTTGTTTATTTTCAGATTTTCATTAAGCTTTTTGTGTAATAGAATTGGCCCACTTAATGCACTGTAACTCAGCAGTTTTCATTTTCTTGTTTCTTATAAATACACGTGATTTGATTGAACCTTAATTTTTTCCCCCCACAGTTTATCCATGGTAGCACATTTAAAGAAATTCCACTAACATTTTACAGTAAGTAGTTTAAAAGCTAAAATATTCAATTGTAAATAATTACAGGCATGGAAAATCATTTAGCAGTTTAGATAAGGGCAATGTTTCTCAGCCTTGGCAGCTTGAAGATGTGTGAATTTTGAATGTTTAGGCAGTTTTAGTCATGCTATGCTGTATATGCAACATCACAGTGATCTTGTATTTGCTACAAACTATCCTGACTTTATTTCTAACTGTGTAGAAAAAGAAGGGCTAAGGAGGGATGATGTGGCCCTAATTCCTTTAGTTTTGAACTAAATAATAATAATAATAATAATAACAACAACAACAACAACAACAACAACAACAACAACAACACACCTGACATAACAATAGTTGAAAAGAAAAAAGTATGGTTCATTGACATTGCAATACCTGGTGATGCACGGATTGAAGATAAGCAGCAAGAAAAAATCACAAAGTACCGGGACTTGCAAATTGAAGTTGAGCGACTGTGGAAAAAGAAATCGTGTGTTGTCCCAATTGTAATTGGAGCCCTTGGAGCAATACCCAAAGGGCTACCCCGCTATTTAGAAATTCTAAATTTGCCGGACTTGAACATTTTAACTCTACAAAAAACCACCTTACTCAGAACAGCTTACATCCTCGACAATACCTTAACAGTTCCTAGGTCCTTGGTTAGGACTCGAGCTGCTGAGCTATTAACCAGCCTCAAAGGCTGTGAATCTCACTAAAGATTAACCAATAAATAATAGATTTGTGATAATCTGAAGACAAAACTCAAATGAATTACGATGAAGCCAGTGAAGATTCACAAGTGCATCTTACACTCCTATCCAGGTTATCATGGGATGAAATAGAGCTTGTTTTATAATATACAATGCTAGTTGTGTCTCATTGGAATGCTTTTAGCTCCCAAGGAGTTCTTTCAAAACTACTGTAGATCTTTAGATAATTTGAGTTGAATCCATAATACCTTAATAAAACAGATTATTTGTTTGCAGACTTTGTTATGAGGCTCTTAACCTTGATCAGTTAGTCAGCTGGAAACAGAGGGGTAGTATCAAGAACACATGAAGTGCTAGTACCAGTTTATACTGCACTGGTAAGACCACACTTGGAATACTAATACAGCTGAAATAAGCACAGAAAATAGTAGTAATTATTCCTTTATGCAGCCAAGATATCGTTGGTTGCCAGCCTAGTAATCTGACTTTACCCCAGGATATGATTAATATTGGAGGTTTTTTTAAATCATTGCTTAGAATACCACTGCTGATGAGTCAACAACAGTCCTCTGCTTTATATACAAAGATTTTATTTATTCAACAGTTTTTATAACTTTCTCCAAACCATAGACTCTGGGCAGCATAGAACAAAGTAAAAATACAAAATGAAAAGAAAGACATATAATTAACTGAAATACCTCAGATGGTGGCTAAAAACATTTAACCCATCTTAAAAGTATGATAGAATAGTGTTGTTTTAATAATTTTATGAAATGCCAGAAGGGAGAGAGCTGTGTGAACCAGAGGTGGGTTCTACTTACCTTTACTACCGGTTTGCAACGGGATCACGCACACATGCTCGCCTTGTGCACATGCGCAGATTGCCAATGATAATATCCAGGGTGGTGGGCGGGGCCTCCTGCTGGTTTTACTACCGGTTCTTGTGAACCGGTCTGAATCGGGGGCAACCCATCACTGGTGTGAACCTTCTGAAGCAAAGAGATCCAAAATATAGAAACCACAACAGAGAAGGCATATCTCATCTCAAACAAAGGGGAGACTCTAAGCAGATATTCTTGTTCTGTTATTATTAGAATGGCAGATTCAACCTAGGAAAGGTGGGACTTGGGAGAATTTGTATTGGACCTGAAAGCCTACTAATAACCAATCTAATGACTTTTGTAGTGGTATTACACGGCTATGATGGAATTGTCCCATCAGTAAGTGAACTGCCACATGCTATTATTATTCAGATTATCATTATTCTGTAGCTTTGCATGTACACTCAGAGCTTCTGCACCAGAGACAGAATCTTTAAGTGTCTAATCATATTTGGCCAAATAAATTATTCAGTTCAATTCAATTCAAGATTTATTGATGACTTAACTACCCTTTCATCAGAAGAATAATATTTAATGTGGATCATTGTAGGCACTAAAAATAAGCTTATTATTTTGGATAACCTCTTAACATAATTACTCAAGCTTGTTAAATCTGTGCAACAATATGGCTTAATTCAGTGTATACTTTCAGTTGGTAAATATTTGATTTGTTTTCACAAGGTTCAGACATTAAAATATATTTATTGCTGTCAGATGTTGGGTTTCAACAACTGCTTGGATTGTATATAATTATTTCCCCAAATATCTAAATATATATTAATTGTAATGGGCACAGCAGCCAAAGATGACTCAGGACCCAGCCATTGTCTAAACATGCTGCTTTAAGCAATTAATGTGAATCCAGGAAGATTCCTTAATCATGAACCAATTTCTTCATAGGAAGTGCAATCTATCTTGAGTTTCTGAAGTTCCTGGCAGTTTATTGACAAAAAAAACAACAACAAAAAAACCAAAACCACTTGGTCTTTGAGGGATTCAGTGTAGTTTTTTCCCCCAACCCATCTAGACTTAATAGTTTCCATATACTCATTGAATCTTTTTATGGGTTCATGCCTAAAGTGGGACTATATCTCATGGTTTCCTGGTTTCTAGCCTGATGCCTTAACTTCTACAATAAACAGGCCTGAAGTAGCAATGCATAATTGGATATTATCTATATATTGATGACATTCCATCCTAATCTGCCAGAATTATTTCATTGGCTTCATATAGATACTAAATAACATGGGGAAGAGCATTGGGTCTTATGGTGATCTGCATTGGAGAAACCATGCCTTATAGTACTCCCTTATAACCCACAATTAAATCACTATGAGTGAATTAGCTGGCCATATAAATTTTCTTAATAATTAATTAATAAATAAAAATATTGCAGACTAGAATTCTTTATTCAAAGGAACAGAAGAACAGAGCTCCAACTTCCAGCTCTTCTAGACAATTTACAAGATGCCATGATTGCCAGTCACCTGATAGGTCAAAGAGATGCATGCTTCCTCATTAATGTCCTGATGAAGATATATGGCTGCGTCTAAATCTTGACTGGCAGAAATACAGATAATCCATTTCTTCTAGGACTCTGAATTGAGCCATTGTCATCTTCTCATCCACTTTTCCTAAAAAGGGAAGGCTGGAGACTGATAAAAGTTGTCAAAGCTAAGTTACGGAGAACATCTATCAGAGAGGGTGCAAATCTCAAATCAAATGTGGAAATGTGTTTGCCACATTCTGATCACATGTGGAAAAGAAATAATTTATTTTTTTCCTAGAGTTTAAGCTGAGAAAGGGCATAATGGACATTTCAAACAAAACTCTGATACCATATTTTTTTCTTCTTATATTATGTATGTTTTCAATATGCCATGTATTTTAAACATATTTGTATGGAAAGATTCAATAGATTTTACAACTACCATGAATAAAGGAAGATAAAATCCTAGCAGAATTAATTAGATTAAATTACTGTGTGTGTTTAAGAGGCAAAAATCATAAGTGAACTAATTATTTCTTCCCACAGATATTAAAAAGATTACAACGGTAGTTGGTGGTTCCACAATTCGAAAGGAGATTGAAGGTAAACTGTGTGAAAGAGAACAAAGAGCAATCTCTCCAAGTATCTCTCTTGGAAATAGCATGTAATACTGGAATAACTTTCAGCAACAGTTTGTTCCTATAATCAATTATGTTTTAATGAAAACCTTTACAAAATCTATAAATTTACTTGGAACTACAGAAAAACAACGTAGGAAGGATCAATCTATATTTTTCAGCAGAATTCCTATATTTAATTTGAAATTGGAGACAGAAGAGATAGTGTGCTTAGTGGTGATATCACTCCATCATCTGAGCCATGCTTACCCAAAAAGCAACACAAACCAAAATGGGGGCAACTTCCTTCTCTAAAATAATAATTATATAGTATTTTGTTGTTGTTGTTCATTATTATTTTCTGTATGTTTATTGTTTAAAAAGTTGCTTGAACATTTGAGATGGCTTTTAAAAAATGACAAACAAATAATTTTAAAGATCAAAATGGCAAATGGGAATTATGATTTGTTATAGTTATGTCAAAGAGCTGCAAATTTCTGAATCTGCTGTCCATGTATGCAAACATGTATGATATTTTTGCTTCTATAATATGCATTATATCAAAATAAATAAATATCAATATAGGTTAAAGTATACAGTATGTCAACAATTTTTCATATTTTAAATCTGGCCACCCAACTTGAAACCTCAGTCAAAGCATTTAAATCAGTTTAATGCTACACTCTGATTATGGTATGACTATATTGTTCTGAATATGCTCTGCCAAATTCAGAAGCTTTAGAACTGGCTTTGCAGTTGATTTCTAGATATTATGTTTTCAAGAGTATTTTTCTCTGAGATATTTTGAAACTTACATAAAATTTTCATGTGTCACTTTCATAACACATTTCATGATGTTTTAACAATGCTTTGCAGTGCCATCCATTACAAAGTTCACCAAAGTGATTGAAGGGGAGCCAGAATTTAAGCTGGTCAGGGAAGGAGAGACAATAACTAAAGTGATTCATGGAGGTGAATATATTTCGTGGTCTGGGCAGTACTAACTAGAAGGATTTGGAAAAGAGTTCCAAATACCAATTCCAAAGTTTAGATACAAGTCGGAAGACTGAGTCTTGCAGATATAGATTTGCTTTTAGCATGTTTTAATTATATATATTGCATCAGGAAATTAAACGTTTTAATTTTCATTTCTTTTTTATTAATGCAAATAAAAGAAATCATTTTTCACTCTGCATGCTAAAAATATTGAACTGTAGACCTAAGATGCAATGTAGCAATAACAATTTGCCAATTCTAGTAATTTCTTAGTGATATAATCAATGTTTTCAACTGCAGAATAATCAAAAAACATGATATTTTTGTTATTCAAAGCTCTCAATAAAACTGTAAGCCAACAAGCAAAAAAATTCAATATATATTTTAAAATAGCTAAATATTTTTATTCAGATTTTTTTTTTAAAAAATAGCAATTTTTAGTTTGAAAATATATAGTCTTGGCAAAACTGGCATGCTCTTATTTTTTTTCGAGGTATCTCTATAATCTAATGAAAACATTTGAATTAACTATTTCTAACACTTTTCCCACTGTCTAAAAATCCAAAAGTAGTCCAGTAAATTGCATTGATCTTGCCATTAACCATTTAAAAATGTTTTCTTATAGAGCCTAAAATTAAAAAATACACAAAAATAATTGATGGGCATCCTGTGGAAGTGACTGAAAAAGAGGTGACTGAAGAAAGAATTATTCAAGGTAAAATTCATTTAAAGTAGCTTCAGTCTTAAAAATTCAAATTTCAAATCTGTGGGGAATAATATGTACTATTTTAAATTTTCTTGTATGTTCTGATTCTGAGATGTTTAGGTTTAGTTTTGGCAACAAAAATAGTCTCTGTAATGACATAGCTTATTAAGAAAAGGCACAAGAAGTAAAACTAAAAAATCCAACTAAAATATCCTAGATATATCCTCCGCCCTCTATACAAAAGATGTAATTTGTGCTCAAAGTTTCCTTTAGTTGTATGTGCTCCACTTACTGATTTTTATTTTACTGTATGCATGTTTATAGTACATTTAAATCTCAGTGAAGTCAATAGAAGTTTAATCTTTTATAAATAATGCAATAATGAATTCTATGTGGACATCTTTCGGCAATTCGTTTACTTAATTATCACAAGTGTTCATCCATCTTTTGAAATCTTAGTGTTTTTATTCTGCATATGACCTGCTAGCTACCAAACACATGGTAATCAGTGGTGGGTTTTAAAAATTTTTACTACCGGTTCTGTAGGTGTGGCTTGGTGGGTGTGGCATGATTGGTGGGCATGGCTTGGTAGGCATGGCAGGGAAAGAATACTGTAAAATCTCCATTCCCACCCCATTCCAGGGGAAGGATACTGCAAAATCCTCATTCCCTCCTGATCAGCTGGGCCTTGGGAGGCAGAAAATAGATGGGGTGGGGCCAGTCAGAATTTTTACTACCAGTTCTCCAAACTACTTAAAATTTCCGCTACCGGTT
This sequence comes from Pantherophis guttatus, assembly GCF_059756535.1. NCBI lineage: Eukaryota > Metazoa > Chordata > Lepidosauria > Squamata > Colubridae > Pantherophis > Pantherophis guttatus. The sequence continues at coordinate 107,340,019 of NC_142064.1, read as the reverse complement.
CTCCAGAACTGGTCAGAACCTGCTGAAACCCACCTCTGCATATAATATAATTTTATAATCATATAACATTAAGGAAGAGCCTGATGATCACAATATAACATTAAGAGTATAGAAATTCCAAGTAAAAATTGCTGAATCTTTTTCAGGCCCTGAACTGAAATATACTCGAATCACTGCTGGTGGAGGAACAGATAATGAAGAGACTCTTAAGAAATTGCTAGAGGAAGGTTAGTAGGTTAGTCTGAGATTAATCTGAGAAGATTTATGGATTGCATTGAAGCCTGTTCATTGTCTGAAATGGCTATATTTATGAAAATTCAACAAACAGCGCCTGAATTCTAAATTCAATTCAAAGCCTGCCTAACTCAGTATGTACAAATAAATAATGATTAAAAATAAAAAAAGCAATCTCAACATCACTTACTGTATTGAATGCTGTCAATGGAAATCTTTATAACATAAGATTTATAACAAAGATTTTCAGCATTCAGTATCGCTATTCAAATTGTTTCAATTTTACTGCAAAATTAGCCAAATACTGATTATTTATAATAAATGAAATAATTATAAAATATTTTTTTTGCATTTACTGTAGTTATATTTTCCCATATTGTCCTATAAAACACTTTCATGCCATAAATATATGTCCTGTCAGAGGTTACCAAGGTGACTAAACTCATTGAAGGTGATGGTCATTTACTGGATGATGAAGAAATCAAACGACTCCTCCAGGGAGGTTAGTGAGTGCAAGAAAACTAATTTCATCCTAATGAACTTTAAGAGTTGACAAGCTAATGTCTTAACTTTTTAAAGACTGATTCAAGGAAAGAAAAATCTATGGATCAAACTTCAAGGATTGTATATTAAAACAAGATATTTGGGTAGTCTGCTTATTTCCACAAATCCATACTGAGGAAAAATATATGTATTACTTATGCTCAGTCTTTAAACAGTTTTAAGTGAGCACTGAAGATTCACACACACACACACACACACACACACACACACACACACACACACACACCCCATATAACGCAATACATTTGGAACTCCCAAGAAATATTTATAAAAACATAGGGAAAATTCCAGATCTTTTGCCTTATTAATTATTGTGAATATTCATTGCTCATAAGTTAACAAAGGCATGCTTAATATTCTTTTCGATCAACTACAGATTCTATGCTTTAAACTTACAATTAGAAACTTAATAATTACAATTCTTTGCATATGCAAAGTACCTCTATATACTACGCATGTTGATGTCAGCTTTTTAAAAGTTATTAATTAATTAACTTGAAGAGTTTCAAGGTTCCAGTCCTTTAATTTATCATTACAATAAATATCCTGTTGCTGTGGCTTGGCACCATGATTCAACAAAATGAAAGCCTTCAAGCAATGCTCAGTACAGTTGGGGCATGAAAACTGTTAGCTGACATAAAGACTGCATGTAAATGAGGAATGACTGATAGAGTTGAAGAATGATTCATGCATATATTCGAAAAACTTGTGAACTACTCGAGAAAAAGCTACTTCAGAATTATAGAATTTCATGTTTTGAGTAATGGCCTTCCAATTCACAGCAAAGGTTTGATATTACTGCCTCTCAAATAAGGTGACCAGATGTCCCGCTTTTGGCGGGACAGTCCCGATTTTTAGCAATTTGTCCCGCGTCCCGCAGCATTTTAAAAAAGTCCCGATTTTTCATTCTGCCTCCTGAGTCCCGGCTGCCTCCTGAGTCCCAGCTGATGGCTAGAGGGAAAAAAACTGTTTAAACTCTTGCCGCGGGGCTTCAAAGGGCCGCCCTACAGGTGATCAGTGTTAAAAGAAGACAAATGAGTAGACCGATGCCTGCAAAAATAGAAAAAAACAATCCCTTACAGCTTCCGCATAGGTTAATTAGAACAAGTTGATTAGCTCGGCTTCCCCACTCTCAGCTGATTTGCTCTCGGCTGTTTTGCGCAGGGCTGTGTTCTGTTGCTAGCTGCAAAGAGTTCCTGGAGCAGATTTTTTTTCCCCTAGCTATGCTGAAAAAGCGAAAGTGAAAGCAGGGTCTTTGCTGCAACGTGACAAAATGAGGCAGAGAGAGATTTCTTTTTCTTTTTCCTCACCAAAAATGGTAGGTGCAAAACTGCAAACAATGGGAAATTTAGGGCAAAAGAGGAGAGTTCAAGATTTTAAAACACAAAAGAAAAAAAGCTCTATTTAACTAGGGAATTGTAATAATTGAGATACTATTAATTGTATATTGTGTTGAAAGCAGAAATGGTTAAGTTGTGGTTTGGAGGAATATATGGGGGAAATTATTTGGTTTATTATTATTGGTAAATATAATTAATTGATTTGTAAGAAATTGGATTGCATGGAAATAATTGGAATATTCATGTTCATATTGATTAATATACAAAAAAGATAGTTATATAACTAATTGATTTATATTAAAATGTTGAATTTGCATTAGACAACTGTATTACATAATTACATAATTAACCAATGTGAGGATGGATATAAAAATAGATGACAATGGGAAGGGGTATAATATAGAATAGAAGGGAAAAACTGAATTTGATTAAGATTAGAGATGAGGATGAAGGATAATATTGTTTTTTTAAAAAAAAATAGATGAGGAATAAATATGGCAAAAAGGAAATATAGAAATTGTAAATTTAATTGAAATGACTAAACACTGTTTAAATTTGTGAACCAGCCAAATATTCTGTTCAAAGAAAATACATTGTATGTTTGTATGTGTGTTTCTAATTATTGCTATTTATTCATATTTGTTCTCTTTTATTCTTTAAAGTTTAACAATTCATTCTTTATCTTAATATCTTTATATTTGTTTGGGGTTGGCTTTCTTCCCTTTCATCTTTTTTATTGTACAGCAATCTTTCTCCTCAAACCTACCACCTCTCTCTTTTCTTTCCTTCTTACTTTCTCTTCCCCCCACCCTCTTCTTCTCCTCCCTACTTCCTCTTCCTTTCTCCTTCTCCTCCTCTCTTCCTCCCTCTCTTACCCTCACTCCTACTCTAATTTCCCTTCCCTTCCTTCATCCCTCTCTATTGCTGTATCCTTTTATGCATATGGACTACTCAGAGGGCTGAAAAAGTTATTTTTGACTGGTCCTCACACTTTTGACCAGTCCTCGAACTTACAACTGTCCTCACATTTTACATTTTTGCCCTATCTTGTCATCATGGTGAAGAGAAGCAGTTGTGAAATGAGTGACATGGTTGTTAAGAATGCTGCACGGGCATAAATGTGAGGATGGTCATAAGTGTGAGGACCAGTCAAAAGTGCGAGGACCTGTCAGAAATGACTTTTTTCAGCCCTCTGGTTAGTCCTTTTGTGCATATGGACTACTCAGAGGGCTGAAAAAGTTATTTTTGACTGTCCTCGCACTTTTGACCAGTCCTCAAACTTACGACTGTCTTCACATTTTACATTTTTTGCCCTATCTTATCACCATGGTGAAGAGAAGCAGTTGTGAAATGAGTGACATGGTTGTTAAGAATGCTGCATGGGCATAAATGTGAGGATGATCATAAGTGTGAGGACCAGTCAAAAGTGCGAGGACCTGTCAGAAATGACTTTTTTCAGCCCTCTGAGTAGTCCCTATACACATAGCCATGGCCACCCGGTCACATGACCAGCTAGCCACGCCCACCCAATCACATGACCTCCAAGCCATGCCCACAAAATAAGCCATGCCCACAATGGTATCCCTCTTTACCAATGTTAAAATCTGGTCACCTTACTCTCAAAGGATGCTGTGATGGTATATGCCGCTCCATTCCCAATCTCAGCCAGACATGCAAGGAGGATTTTACTTCCATTTTATTGTTAGCTTTCTTGGTATTCCACATTTGAGAACATTAGCATCATAACATATAAGGATTTATTCTATTACACACCAAAAATGAGATCCTGGCCCTTCAGCTTAAGTATTCTTTGCCAAGAAAGAACTAAGTGATCTATAACTTTTAAATCTATAATGATTACTTCAGTGGTGGGTTTCAAATTTTTTTACTACTGGTTCTATGGGTGTGGCTTGGTGGGCATGGCAGGAGAAGGATACTGTAAAATCTCCATTCCCACCCCACTCCAGGATACTGCAAAATCCTCATTTTCTCCTGATCAGCTGGGACTCGGGAGGCAGAGAATAGATGGGGGTGGGGCCAGCCAGAGGTGGTATTTACTGGTTTTCTGAACTACTCAAAATTTCCGCTACTGGTTCTCCAGATCTGGTCAGAACCTGCTGAAACCCACCTCTGGATTACTTTATTTATCTTTATTACTTTAGAGTGCCTTTTCTTAGTTGGCAGATTAGAATTATCCAGATAGCTAGAATGAAGAACAAAACATAATAACAGAGTTGGAAGGGACCTTGAAGGTCTTCTAGTCCAATCTCCTGCTTAAACAGGAGACACTATACCCATGATAACAAACCTATGGCACGGGTGCCAGAGGTGGTACACAGCGTCCTCTCTGATGGCATGTAAGCCGTCACTCCAGTTCAGCTCCGCTGCACATGTGTGCGCACCTCCCACCAGCCAGCTGGTCTTCGGGTCTCTGCTGAAAATGCATGGGGGGCGGGGCACGTGTGGGGTACATGTGCAGGGACCCACGCACATGTGTGGGGGCGGGGGCGTGCAGGGGGTCATGCGTGTATGCATGGGTGTCATTCAGGGGGTGGGGCACATGCGTGGTGCCCGCGCGTGCATGCGCAGGGGGTAGGGCACATGCGTGGGGCCCGCACACACATTGCATTTTGGGGGTTCACATGGGCACACGCGTATTCGCATGTGCACATGTACACTTTGGGCACTCAGTCCGGAAAAGGTTAGCCATCACTCCGCTATACCATTTCACTCCACTATACCATTTCAGATGGCTGTCCAGTCTCTTTTTAAAAGCCTCCAGTGATAAACCATCCACAACTTCTGAAGGCAACCACTGCCTTATTGTCCTCACTGTCATGAAATTTCTCTTTAGTTCTAGGTTCCTTCTCTTCTTCATTATTTTCCATCCATTGGTTCTTGTCTTGCCTTTTAAATATCACCAATCAGAATAAAGCTTTAAAGAATCTTGGAGGTCTTCTGGTCCAACCCCCTGCTCAAGCAGGGGACCGTATACGGTCAGATAAGTGACTGTCCAGTCTCTTCTGAAAAACCTCCAGTGATGAAGCACCTACAACTTCTGAAGGCAAACTGTTCCTCTGGTTAATTGTCCTCACTGTTAGGAAGTTGCTCCTTAGTTCCAGGTTGCTTCTCTCCCTGATTAGTTTCCATCCATTGTTTCTTGTCCTGCCCTCTGGTGCTTTGGAAAATAAATTGACCCTCTCTTTGTGGCAGCTTTTCAAATATTGGAATACTGCTATCATGTCCCCCCCAGTCCTTTTTTTCTCTAGACTAGCCAAACCCAAATCCTGCAACCATTCTTCAAATGTTTTGGTCTCCAGGCTTTTAGTCATCTTAGTTGCTCTTCTTTGCACTTTTTTTAAAGTCTCAACATCTTTTTTGTAATGTGGTACTAAAACTGAATGCAGTATTCCAGGTGTGGCCTACTTCACATGATTTTGATTCAATGCCTCTGTTTATACAACTAAGGATTGTATTTTTTTGGCCGCTGCCGCACACTGCTGACTCATGTTTAAATGATCGTCTACTAGGACTCGAAGGTCCCTGTCACAGTTACTGTTTTTGAGCCAGGTCTCACCTAATCTGTACTTGTACCTTTGGTTTTTCCTGGCAAGGTGTAAAACCTTGCTTTTCTCCACATTAAATTTCATTTTGTTGGATAGGGCCCATTGTTCAACTTTGTCAAGATGTTTTTGGATCCTGAGCTTGTCTTCTGGGGTGTTGGCTATTCCTGCCAGCTTAGTGTCATCTACAAATTTGATGAGTTCCTCTTCTATTATCTTATCTAAGTCATTTATGAAGATATTGAAGAGAACTGGGCCTAAGATGGAACCTTGTGGTACCCAACTGTTTCCTTCCTTCTATGTACATGCAGTACCATTAAAGACTACTCATTGTTTATGGTTTGTCAGCCAGTTACAAAGCCATCTGGTGATGATGTTGTCTATCCCACATTTTCTAGCTTACCAAAAAGTAGGTTGTGGTCTGCTTTGTCACCTGCCTTGCTAAAGTCTAAATATACTATGTCCATAGCATTTCGCTGGTCTACTGATTTAGTTACTTTGTCAAAGAATGAAATAAGATTAGTTTGGCATGATCTGTTTTCAACAAATCCATGTTGGCTACTAGTTATAACTTTATTTGTTTCTAGATGTTCACAAATCTCTTTTTTATTATTTTTCCAGTATCTTCCCAGGTATTGATATTAGACTGATTGGGCTGTAGTTTCTTGGGTCTGTTTGTTTTTTTTTTAAGATGGGAACCACATCAGCTCTTTTCCAATCCTCTGATAGTTCCTCATTGGTCCAAGATTATTTTTTTTTAAGATTTTAAAGATTTTTTAAAAAGGAAATCAGTAGTTTGGGCAATATTTTCTGAAGCCGTTGATTTTCTAACCTCATGCTAAAGTTAAAATAACGTATAACATTTTTAGACATTAAAATTATTTATATACTTTCCATCTCTCAAGATTCTTGGCAGGTTGCAGCATTAAATTACATTTTATGCTTAGCATATATGTGTATATGTACAGCATGTAACTTTTTAACTTCAATAAAAGATGAAAAGGATTATTATCTATGTGTAACTATCAGTAGATAAGAGTTACAAACAATTCATTACCTTAGTTGCAAAACAAAATTTAACAACAGAGATTCTATCATCTCAAGTAAAGAAACAAACGGTCAGATTCCAAATCACTAATCTATTTTTCTTGCCGTTGCTTAAAAAAAAAGTCTGTTGATGAAAATAACCTTCCTACCCCACCCCCTGGTAATGAACATTTAGCATAAATTGGCCGGCCCTCCTAAAGCAATGAAGCCATTGGTAAATTTATGAGTTAAAATGGCAGTATTCCTTCGCTTTCACCTCTTCATCTTTACCTGGGCAAACTCACCAGGGCAAAAGAATGTCAGCACATCTTTCTAGCAGGACAGGACAAAAATGAATTGTTATGTATGTATGTTACTGTTTTTTTAAAAAAGAATCTTAAGAACCAAAATGCACGTATTCCACAGATTAATGACAATTCTGCATTTAAATGAGTGAATGAATTCTTGTTGCATTTGGATAAGACATATATTACCTCAGATTTTAAGCTATGAATCTAATAGCGGACAGATTTTAAAACAGCTGAACTGCTTGCCCCCATTGTTAAAATACTCCTGTTAATAATTCTGTTTTCATGTACTGAAATGCTTACTATAGCATAAAATGATTGCTAAAACTTAATTATGCTATCAAATACAAATACAAAAAATGAAGATACCTCAGTCTCTGTTCTTAATTCATGCTTAATTGAAAGCATTCATGCTTTGGGTGTGAAAGATTTCAGACTTCTCTATCTACAATAAGCTATAGGTAGAATCTTTGCTGCCATCTAGAAACTTTCCTCTTTTGTGCAGAACAAGCCTTTATATCTAATTAGAGAATCATACATCAATTTAAAATTTCACTTGGCCCATAGACATTTGAGATAATATCCAGAACTGTTTAGGCCAAAATACTACACAAGCAAATTATTCTTTGTGTATAGCAACATAAAACAGTGCAAGCTGTGAGAAAAAGCTGTGTACTACAGATTAGTTCCTGAAGTTTTCTTGGCAAGATTGTTCAGTAGTATTTTTGCCATTGTCTCTTTCCTAGGGTTGACTGACCTAAAGTCACCCAGGTGGCATTGTCCCTAAGTGGGACTAAAACTATATTGGTTTCTAGCTTATACCTTAATTACTTCAGCAAACTGGCTTTCTATGCTTAACTACCAGTCCTAGAATAGAAGTCTCAATGATCATTTCTAAGAAAATGCTTAGGAATTTGTCATTCCTTCCTGACAATCTACACAGTAAGATTTCAGAATTTAATGCCTGGATCACTCTTTTGCCAAAAATATTCTCCTTATGTTAACCATCATTTTTTAATGCTTATCATAGCTGGATCTGAGTACACTAAAGTTACTAAAAAATTTGAAGGAGAGCCACAGATTATTGAAACAGAAATAAAGAAAATTCATCTGGAAGGTCAGTCATACAATAAATGGAATTATTGTTGTAATTATTTTCCTTGGGGCATTATGGAGGTGGTTATGGTGAAAGCTAGAAAAAACAGTATTTCTGACAAGATTGCTGATTAGAATGAGAACAAATGCCTGAAATTTCCCTATGTCTTTATCTACCCTAAATGAGAGGCTTTGGAAATTGTTTCATGTTCTCTCTCTGTGTGTGTGTGTGTGTGTGTGTATTTGTCTGTCCTATAGCTAAACTGATGTGTATGCTACAATAAATTTATTTATTTATAGATACAAAGCATTATTTTCCATTTTATTTTTTGCATAGTATGGATTAAATCTTTTAAATCTGGATGAAATAAAAAAATTTAAATCTTTGCCTTGTTGAAATGTTGATTCAATAGTAGTTATACATCAACATTGACAGAATCTAGAGAACTAATTACTGTCATGTTGCTTGAACTTTCCCCCCCTATACTGTAAAGTCAGAAAATTGAACTTTTGAACCTATGTTATTATTATCAAATTTTTACAATTAAGGATATTGGTTTCAATATTTTTTAGACATCCCAGTAAGAAAAGTACAATCATCTAGAAAGGCACAAGGTATGAAGAGGTTTCTAATATTAACATGTTCTAGCTATACTTAAATAAAAAAGTTTAAATGTGTTCTAATTTTAAAATGGTTGCAAGATTCTTTATGTGAACTACTTTATAAAATATAATAATATTAAATATTTAGAGAGAAATTTGGTAAATCCATTTACACAAAATATGAACTTGCATTATACTAGCTTGAGCATATAATACCAAAGAATGAAACAATAAAGCACTGAAGAGTTAACAATTCTGAATCAATATACTACTGGATATTGAAGGAAGAATACCTATTTTTGAACTTGTACATATCCTAGTTATTTATGTGTATTATTATTTTTGTAATAAGTATGTTTTTATTTTAAGCAATAATAATCATAATTAATGTATTTTGCTATATTTTTATGAATATTTAACTGATAAAAACAATAAATAAAATAACCTTATCTGACATATTTTTGGATTAACAGAATCACTACGGAGAAGAACAAGACTTGTCCATCCTGGCACAAGACGACAAAATCCACAGAAAAAGAACTGAAAAAACTTTCAAAAATTTAATCAAATTTAAAAAAAATTATCAAGGAAAATTGTTTACTTACTCATGTTAGTAATAAAATTGGGTATAGTACTCACTATTGAATAAAATCTCACAAAATTATATGTGTTAGAAAAAATAAATTTAGAATTTATCTGTTTTCTATGAATAACTGATTAGAGTAGATGTTCTGAAAATATGCAAACACAGATAAGTTCCATTGATTTTGGTGGATCTTATTTCTGAGCCATTGTATATTAAATAACCTGAATAGAATATATGTATGTGTATCTCCATTATATCATTTATGTACAGAAGACAACTATAACGTTTCTGAAACATTTGCCTTAAAAATAAAAAGCAATCTTATCTGAATAATTACTTCTGTTGGGAAGTAATATAAAATTTAGAATTTATGAACTTGCAAAGCATCCCTGGCCTGTTGTCGAATTGCCATAGGCAAGGGGGATGGGAAAACGGCAAAGCAGCACGGCATCCAAAAACAAAAGCACATTCCAGACATATCTCTCTCAAGGCTGTCTCCCAGGGTTACCCACAGCGGCCAGAGAGGAGTGATCTCTACAACTCATGAAATTGCTCCGTTGGTGAATGTGACTGATGACACACCCTGGGGGCAGGAGGGGGAAACAGGGTCAAGTCTGGGCCATAAATTACATGGGGTCAGAGTTGGCTTCACTTGGAACATGCCAACATGAAGCTCCTAATAAATAACTGGATTTCTTTTGAAGCTTGGCTCGAGGCTCATGATTTAATTAGGGCATCCATCGGAACCCTGACAGAATTCAGTTGAAAATGTTTGTCTATAATACTACACTATTAATCATTATTAACATGGGATTGTTTGTAAATTGTCATTTTTAAATACCTTATTTGCTTATTCTTTCATATTTTTAAATTACAAGAAGCCTTGTAAATGAAATAAATTTAATCAAGGTGCCTTAATTCTGCTGTGTTTTGTCAAAAAGAATTCAGGGTTCCCTTTATACTTCTAGTTCGAGAATTTTTTTCTAATAACGTGTGTGAATTACAATTTTTAGTAATTTTTTTTTATGAGAGAAAAAACATGAGATTTTCTGAATGGCCAAGGATGGGGGTTGGAAGGACTGTTATTTTTCTGATTCCTTATATAGTTTCAAGCTGTATTTCTAGAAAGTCTAGAGTTCTGCAGTGAGATCAGAAACAGCCAACTACACACAAAAAGGCATAATATTTCAAGGAGCATAGACAAAAGGACAACGGTGAGGCCCAGGAAGGCACAGAGACCCAGCACTTTAAGAATGTGCCCTGGAAGATAAGCTAGGATTCTCTGCAGCTTATGAAGTCCTCTGAGAGTATCACTAAACTACTTTATTTATTGATTTTATTTATTCCTTAACTTTTCATTTAGCCAGGACAATTTAATAAATTGTTAAAGTACTTAACAACCCACCCACCCCACCTTTCCTGATTTTTTTAGCAGGTATACACATCCCTCATGATATTAGTTTCTGGTGCAAGCAACTTTACAAAGAGTGCAAAAATGAATTAGTAGAAAGCAAATGATATTAAAGTCAGGTCATAAAAATAAATTAAGTACATACAGTTTACATTAAAACATTCACTGTCCCTCTCTATATCTTTTAGCCTGCAGATCATTCTTGCTTCTAACATATTCATACTTCATACATTCTCTTTTGTTTTTATACCTCTATTTTTGAGAATCGTAACAATTCTATCTAAACACAGTTTTCTCAGTTTTATCCTTTCTCTTCATATATTTGTTTTGCAATTTGATGCTCATTCAATCAATCAATCAGAATAGAGCTGGAAGTCTTCTAGTCCACCCCTGCTCATACAGAAACATTAGTTAGAAAACAGAGCAAAAGACATAAGAAAAAGAAAAATGCAAATTTCTGAGTCATCCATACAATTTATCCAATCTGATCCACATATGTAATTATCAATTGTATAGTTTTGATCCAACAAAGGGCCACATTATATGTAATATTTGGGTTCTGACTGCACATGGTCAGAACCCAAAAACTGCATATACTTTTTGAAATATGAAATGTATTGTTTCAATGTAAGAATCACAATAGGCTGTTCCTTTTAAGGTGGGGTCCAAGATATTGATTTCTTTCTTGCACACCAGACATTCCCAGTGCAATGTCCTACATCTGGGGTTCAGCAAATATGGCTGTTTATATCTTATGCACTGGGCTTTAATTTGTAACCATTATGTGTTAACTCAACAAATGTGAATAGTTGTCTGCAACTCAGAACCAGTCAGTTGATTGGAGAAGCTCATAAATTAATCCACCCATCTAGTCATCTAGAATTTTGTAACCTAAATCTGGGCCGCACACTTGATATACTTCTAGCCTACTGAGTTTTCTCTTTCATAGTCAATGTAAGGTCTTGCCTCTCCAATCTTCCCAAGAAAGCAGGACTCTTGAAACTGAAGTTGTTCCAAAAGAAGCTTTTATTGAAAGGCTTGTGATAGCAAGAGGTCTAGGCAGGAACTAAATTTTCCCACTTAAAAAGAGCAATTTAAAGCAGTGCAAACAAAACCCCTCCAACAGCACAGCAATGCAGGAAACTCACAGCATAGCAATGCAGGAAACTCACAGCATAGCAATGCAGGAAACAGAAACAGAAACTTCAGATAGTGATCTCTCCAAGCAGGAAATAGAAACAGAAACTTCATATAGAGAACCCTCCAATCCTCCCCCCTCCCACCAGAATGCCAGCATCCCAATAGAAATATATGGGACCTGACATGTTGTCCCCCCCCCAAATGGGAAATCCACCTGAAAGAAGACAAAGAAGAGGGAAGGGAGACAAAATATAAAATCAGCGAGGTTTGTCAAGGTACAATTGATGAAATATATGTATTAATTTAGGGGCATGCACATGTTTTTTGTGAACCCATTCATTGTGGAAGAAGGGGAGGTGTTTTCAAGCCACCAAGTACTGAGTGGCTCTGTAGAATTTCCTAAAGTCTAGAATTTCTTGAATTTCAAAGTGTTTTTTTTAAAGTTTTTTTATTTTATATTATTTATACATATCAATACTTGAATCGTGTGATACCTGGATATCATACATTTTAATACAAATAGAATAATGTTATTACTCATAGTTTTTACATTTCATTTTCATTGTTTCATATTGTTTAAACATACCTAATACTACTGCCCTTCAATTTCTAAACCTCCCTCTTGTTATTACATATAGCTTGTTATATTAATATATATATTCTATTATTCCCCTCTTATGTCTATCTCTATTTTAACTTTTTTTCCCATGTCACCGTAATATTCAAAGATGTTTCTTTTCTATTTTCCATCTTTCACCTGCTTTGTTATTCATATTTCCCTTATTTAGCTCTTCACATCTATTTATATTAAAGTTTCAAGCTTCATTCTTTCATTATTCAGTGTTTCAATGTGTACTTCTAGTACCAATCACAATCATTTAAACATATAAATTAAACCTATTCAGGTTCTTTCCAATTATCCAATCCGTGTGATTCTACTATTAATACATATATTTACATTAAAATATATTCTTTCATTATCTAATCACCCATTGTTTAATTTTATCATTTCACTGCTAATCATAATATTTTTTAAAAAATAATTTTTATTAGTTTTTTAAAAAACAATTTTTTTTTACAATTTTCTTCTTTTCAACATTTTCACATCAGTAAACATTTCTTACCTATCCATTTTTCTCCCTTACTTCGATTTACCATTTATATATGATTCTAATATTGATTTATATACATAAAGATAACAATGTACTCAATTTCAATCATACATTCTGTGTCCGTTCCATTTCCACTTGTTTGTTACTACATTTCAACTCTTATATCTTCCTCATTTACTCTTTCCTTGCCCTTTATACCTCTCCTCTAACCATTCATACCATTTCTCCCATACCATATAATATTCTGTTTCTTCCTTTTCTTGTATTTCTTTTGTGAGCTTGTCCATCTCTGCGCACTCCAAAACTTTTCTAATCAAATTTTCTTCTGTTGGTGTATTATTATTATTATTCCAATTTTGTGCATATATTATTCTTGCCGCTGTTGTAATATGTATAATTAAATATTTATTTATTTATTTATTTATTTATTTATTTATTTATTTATTTATTTATTTATTTATTAATTACATGTATTTATATGCCGCCATTCTCCCGAAGGACTCAGGGCGGCAAACACAAGTTAAGAAACAAGTACAATAAAATCATAATTTAATCTAAATAATTAATTAGTAGTAAATAATAAAGCCCGGAATCAGTCTCAGCCTATTTGTTTGAAAAGCCAAGTCTTCAAGTCCCGACGGAAGGAGCGGAGATCAGGAGCCATCCGGAGCTCAGTAGGTAATTCATTCCAGAGGGTGGGAGCACTCACAGAGAACGCCCTACCCCTGGGCACAGCAAGGTGACATTGGCTCGCCGTCAGAACCCTGAGGAGAGCGGTCCTATGTGAGCGAACAGGACGGTGAGAGGCAGGCAGGAGAAGGTCATGCAAATATCCCGGACCTAAGTCATGAAGGGCCTTATAGGTGAGGACTAGCACCTTGAAGCGGACCTGGAGAACCACTGGTAACCAGTGCAGCTCACGCAGGAGGAGTGTTATATGGGAGTAACGAGAGGCTCCCATAACAACCCGTGCAGCTGCATTCTGTATCAGCTGGAGTCTCCGGGCGCATCTCAGGGGCAGGCCCATGTAGAGGGAATTGCAGTAATCCAAGCGGGAAGTAACCAGGGCATGAGTGACTGTGCGAAGGTCATCTCGGTCCAGAAAAGGGCGCAACTGGCACACCAGGAGAACCTGTGCGAAGGCCCCCTGGTCACGGCCGTTAGATGGTCTTCTAGGGATAGCCAAGCATCCAGGAGGACACCCAAGTTGCGAGCCCTATCAACGGGTGCAAGTTTTTCCCCATCTATCAAAAGTGATGGAGCCTCTGAAACCCGAGATGCCGGCATCCACAGCCACTCAGTCTTAGAGGGATTGAGTTTGAGTCTGTTTCTGCCCATCCAGGCTCATACCTCCTCCAGGCAACGGGACATTACGGAAAGGGCATCTCTGGGGTGGTCTTGTATTTTTCAGTATTCAATATCTTCATAAATGACTTAAATGAGGGAATAGAGGGAGAATTTACCAAATTTGCAGATGATACTAATCTGGCAGGAATAGCTAACACCCTAGAAGATAGGCTCAAGATCCAGATGGATCCTGACAGACTTGAACACTGGGCCCTATCTAACAAAATGAAATTCAATGTAGAAAAAAGTAAAGTCCTACACTTAGGTAAGAAAAACCAAAAGTACACATATGAACTGGGTGAAACCAGGCGTAATAGCAGTGACTGTGAGAGGGATCTAGGAGTCTTAGTGGACAACCAACTAAAGATGTGCCAGCAGTGTGCAACGGCAGCCAAAAAAGCCAATACAATCCTAAATTGCATTAACAGATTACTTAATCAAGATCAAGTAAGGTACTAATACCACTCTATAAAGCCTTAGTGAGACCACACCAGAATACTGCATCCAGTTTTGGTCACCACACTATAAATAAGATGTTGAGTCTCTAGAAAAAGTGCAGAGGAGAGAAACCAGGATGATTAGGAGACTGGAGACTAAAACATATGAAGAACGGTTGTAGGAACTGGGCATGGCTAGTCTATTGAAGAGAAGGACCAGGGGAGACATGATAGCAGTGTTTCAGTATTTGAGGGGCTGCCACAGAGAGGAGGGGGTCAAGCTATTTTCCAAAGCACCTGAGGGCCAGACAAAGAATAATGGATGGAAACTGATCAAGGAGATATTCAACCTGGAAATAAGGAGGAACTTTCTGACAATGAGAACAATCAATGAAACAGCTTGCCTTTGGAAGTTGTGGGAGCTTCATTGCTTGAGACTTTCAAGAAAAGATTGGACTGCCATTTGTCAGAAATGGTATAGGGTCTCCTGCTTAGCCAGGGGGTTGGACTAGATGACCTTTAAGGTCCCTTCCAACTCTGTTAATCTATATACAGTATATAGAAGCGAAATACCACTCACGCATCATCACAAAATCTCCAGAACTGTAAAGCCTACAAACTTGAAATTTGCCATATATGTTCCTCTTGCCTTCTACGTGCTCACTAAGAAAGGATTTTTCGAAATGACCATCAGAGCATTAGTATTTTCTATATTATTATTAACACGCTCTAATGCTAAGGAGTTCTACTCCTCCTCCCCACCTGAAAAGAAATCTGTTCCAAATGCAAAGCACAAGCAGAGGAGAGGAGTTTCAGTTTCAGTTTTACTTTCACAGCAGCTAGCAGCTTTACTACAGAACAGTTGAGCTGAGCCACAGCCAGATTCCTTCCTGTCTCCTTGCTCACACAGCAAATACTGTTTCAGTTTCCAAACAACCCTCTAATGCTAAGGAGTTCTACTCCCCCTCCCCACCTGAAAAGAAATCTGTTCCAAATGCAAAACACAAGCAGAGGAGAGGAGCTTCAGTTTCAGTTTTTCTTTCACAGCAGCAAGCAGGGGATAGGATAGGGGAGGCTTCTGTGGGGCAAGCCTGAGGGAGAAAAGGGGATAGGATAGGGGAGGCTTCTGTGGGGCAAGGCTGAGGGAGAGAGGGGGATAGGAGAGGAGATGCCTCTGTGTGGCAAGCCTGAGGGAGAAAGGGGGATAGGATAGTGGAGGCTTCTGTGGGGTAAGCCTGAGGGAGAGAAGGGGATAGTATAGGGGAGGCTTCTGTGGGGCAAGGCTGAGGGAGAGAAGGGCAGGGGTGGGATTCAGCTGGTTCTGACCAGTTGTTATGATTTTGGGCAGTTCGGAGAACCGATAAAATTGACCATTGGGTATCCATGCCCACCCCGCCCCACCCTGCCCTATATATTATCTTCCCTTCGCCACACAGTGCAGCTAATCTCCGTGCCTTATCTCTGGGTCTCGCCCTCTCTGCTCACCAAAGGTAAGCATGCTGCCCGCTTACCTTTTGCCGCCTGCTCACTGCCTGCCTCGGCAAGGTCCGGGATAATGCATAATTCCCCGGTTCCGGTCTTGCTCACCACTGCCTCCCTCTGGCCTCAAACTACGTCCAGGTTCTTCTTACCTAAAGCACTGCAGCAGAGACCTTGCACCTTGCTGAGTCTCGCTTGCAGAGACGCTCCATGTGGTCTCCAGGTCAGCAGCTGCTTCTCTTCGCTGCTGCTCTTGCTGGGAGAGAGAGCATCTCTTGTGCAATTTAGCAGCTGTGAGCTGCCGCTTTCTTCTAAATCCCATCCAGAAAACATGCAGCACAGAGAAACAGCATTCAACATGTGCTGACCAATTGGCCTCCATCTTCACCTGTATCTTCAATAAATTGCTTGAGATGTGCTATGCTCCTTCTTGCTTCAAACACTCTACTGTCATCCCAGTGCCAAAGAAGCCCACCATCAAGGAACTGAACAACTACAGACCAGTTGCTTTAACATCTGTAGTTATGAAAATCTTTGAAAGGCTAGTGCTGTCTCACTTGAAAACCATCATGGATCCGTGTTAGACCCCTGCAATTTGCATACAGAGCAAATAGATCAACATGATGCTGTTAATATGGCTCTGCACTACATCCTACAACATCTTGAATCTCCAAAGACCTACGCAAGGGTCCTCTTTGTAGACTTTAGTTCAGCATTCAACACCATCATTCCAGACATTCTTCTAACTAAGCTAAACCATCTAGTGGTACCTGAACACACGTGTAAATGGATCATAAGCTTCCTAACAGACAGGAAGCAGCAGGTGAAGCTAAGCAGAATCATATCAGATACCTGTACAATTAGCACAGGGGCCCCACAAGGCTGTTTGCTCTCTCCACTTCTCTTCTCTCTATATACCAATGACTGCATTTCCAACAATCAATCTGTTAAACTACTGAAGTTCGCAGATGACACAACAGCGATTGGTCTCATTTGAGACAATGATGAATCTGCATACAGACGGGAGGTTGAACAACTAGCCTGAACTGAACACACTCAAAACTGTAGAAATGATGATGGACTTTAGGAGAAACCCTCCCATACTACCACCTCTTACAATACTAGATAACACAGTATCAACAGTAGAGACCTTCAAATTTCTAGGTTCTACCATATCTCACGACTTAAAATGGACACCCAACATCAAAAACGTCATCAAAAAAAAGCACAACAAAGTATGTTCTTTCTGCGCCAATTCAGAAAGCTCAAACTGCCCAAGGAGCTGCTGATACAGTTCTACAGAGGAATTATTGAGTGTCATCTGCACCTTTATAACTGTCTGGTTTGGTTCTGCAACCCAACAAGACAGACACAACTTCAGAGGATAATTAGAACTGCAGAAAAAAACAATTACTACCAACCCGCCTTCCATTGAGGACCTGCATACTGCACGAGTCAAAAAGAGGGCTATGCAAATATTTACAGACCCCTCGCATCCTGGACGTAAACTGTTTCAACTCAACTCAAAACAATGCTATAGAGCACTGCACACCAGAGCAACTAGACACAAGAACAGTTTTTTCTTGAATGCCATCACTCTGCTAAACAAATAATTCCCTCAACACTGTCAAACTAGTTACTAAGTCTGCATTACTATTAATCTTCTCATTGTTCCTATCACCTACCTCCTCTCACTTATGACTATATGACTGTAACCTTGTTGCTGGTATCCTTAAGATTTATATTGACTGTTTCCCTGTGACTATCATTAAGCGTTGTACTTTATGATTCTTGACGAATGTATCTTTTCTTTTATGTACTCCAAGAGCGTATGCACCAAGACAAATTCCTTGTGTGTCCAATCACACTTGCCAATAAAGAATTCTATTCTATTATTTACAAAACAAACAAACAAACAAAAAAACCCCAGATATTCCAATTCCTGGCTGACTGCTTCAGTCCATAAATGGCCTTGTTCAATTTATGCATTGTGTTAGGCCTTTTACTTTCATACCCTGGTGCTTGAACCATGTAAATTTCTTCCTCTCATTCTGCATTGAGGAATGCTGTGGTTATGTCAAAATGCCAAATTTTATGGCCATGTACCGCTGCCAATACTAGTGCCAGCCTTATGCTTTCAGTCTTTACTGTAGGTGCGAATACCTCATCATAGTGCACATTTTTCATCTGTGAAAAACCTTGTGCCACTAACCTTGCTTTATATTGTACCTCATTATTGGGCAGTACTTTCTTCTTGTATACCCACTTGCATCCTACAGCTTTGCTATCCTGTGGCAAAGTCATAGATGTGAACACTTTATGTTCATCCATGGATTTCATTTCCTTGTCCATGGCTTCTTTCCATTTTATTTGTTCAATTTTAAGTAATGCCCATACTTCCTTATAGTTCCTTGGCTCATACTTTATTTTATTTTATTTATTTTATATTGGATTTCTATACCGCCCTTCTCCCTAAGGACTCAGGGCGGTGTACAGCCAGATTAAAAAAAACATGCAGAACAAATATTAAAAACAATTAAAAGATATATAAATTTGGCCCAATTAAAACTCATTTACCAATTAAAAACGTTTAAAACATTTAAAAACAGTTAAAAATTTCATCTTAAGCCAGCCCGGCTTGTTTAAATAAATGGGTTTTAAGGGCGCGACGGAAGGCACTGAGGTCTTGGATTCTCCTTATCTCTGGGGGGAGCTGATTCCAGAGGGTAGGTGCCCCCACAGAGAAGGCCCTCCCCCTGGGGGTCACCAGCCTGCATTGTTTGGCTGATGGCACCCCGAGGAGGCCCTCTCTGTGGGAGCGCACGGGTCGCTGGGAGGTCGTCGGTAGCAGCAGGCGGTCTCGCAGATAGCTAGGCCCTATGCCATGGAGCGCTTTAAAGGTGATAACCAACACCTTGAAGCGCACCCGGAAGACAACTGGGAGCCAGTGCAGCTCGCGCAGGAGCGGTGTTACATGGGAGCGCCATGCTGCTCCCGTCACTACCCGCGCTGCTGCGTTCTGGACCAGCTGGAGCCTCCGGGTGCTCCTCAAGGGGAGCCCCATGTAGAGAGCGTTGCAGTAGTCAAGGCGAGAGGTGACGAGGGCATGAGTGACTGTGCACAGGGAATCCCGATCAAGAAAGGGCCGCAACTGGCGAATCAGGCGAACCTGACAAAAGGTCCCCCTGGTTACAGCCGTCAGATGTTCCTCCAAGGACAGCTGCATATCCAGGAGGACTCCCAGATTGCGAGCCCTCTCTGTGGGGGCCAATGACTCGCCCCCAATAGTCAGTGATGGAGTCAACTGACTATATCGGGATGCCGGGAGCCACAGCCACTCAGTCTTGGAAGGGTTGAGCTTGAGCCTGTTCCTCCCCATCCAGACCCGTACAGCCTCCAGGCACTGGGACATCACTTCAAGGGCATCGTTGGGGTGGCCTGGGGTGGAGATGTACAGCTGGGTGTCATCAGCGTACTGGTGGTATCTCACCCCAAAGCCACGGATGATCTCACCCAGCGGCTTCACATAAATGTTGAACAGAAGGGGCGAGAGGACCGATCCCTGCGGCACTCCACAAATGAGAGGCCTCGAGGTCGACCTCTGCCCCCCTGCCAACACAAACTGCGACCGGTCGGAGAGAAAGGAGGAGAACCACCGCAACACGGTGCCTCCCACCCCCAACTCTTCCAGCCGGTGCAGCATGATACCATGGTCGATGGTATCAAAAGCCGCTGAGAGGTCTAACAGGACCAGAACAGAGGAACAACCCCTGTCCCGAGCCCTCCAGAGATCATCAACCAACGCGACCAATGCCGTTTCTGTGCTGTGCCCAGACCTGAAACCCGACTGGAACGGATCTAGATAAGATGTTTCCTCCAGGAATTGCGGAAACTGTCGTGCGACCACACTCTCAACAACCTTCGCCATAAAGCGAAGGTTGGAGACAGGACGATAGTTGGCCAATATTGCCGGATCCAGGGACGGCTTCTTGAGGAGAGGCCTCACCACCGCCTCTTTCAAGGCGGTGGGGAAGTAACCCTCACTCAACGAAGCGTTAATAACACCCTGGAGCCAGCCTCGTGTAACCTCCCGGGAAGCCAGTACCAACCAGGAGGGACACGGGTCCAGTAAACATGTGGCCGCACTAAGTCTCCCCAAAATCCTGTCCACATCATCAGGAGTCACAGCATCAAACTCCTCCCAGATAACATTCTCAAGACTATTCCTCGTCACCCTGCCCTGATCTACCCAGTCAGAGTCCAAATCCCCCCGGATCTGGGCGATTTTGTCATACAGGTATTGTCCGAAATCCTCCGCCCTGCCTTCTAAGGGATCCTCCCGCACTCCTGGATGGAGCAGGGCGCGGGTCACCCTAAACAGGGCAGCCGGACGATTCCCTGATGACGCAATAGAGGCGGAAAAGTAGTTAGACTTTGCCGTCTCTATCGCCACTAGGTAGGCCTTAATATGCGACCTTACCAGTGTTCGATCAGATTCAGCGAGACTGGCCCTCCAACCGCTCTCCAGGCGTCTTTTCCGGCGCTTCATTTCCCTCAGCTCCTCAGTAAACCAAGGAGCCGCACGGGATCGGCATCGGGTCAGAGGCCGCAAAGGCACAACTCGGTCCAAGGCCCCACCAGCCGCCCGATCCCAGGCGGCTACCAGGTCCTCGGCCGAGTCATGTGCTAGATCCTCAGGAAATGGCCCAAGCTCCGTCTGGAACCTATCAGGATCCATCAGGCGCCTGGGGCGGATCCATCTAATTGGATCCACCTCCCTGTGGCGAGGGGTCGCGGTTCGAAGATCTAGGCGAAGGAGTGAGTGGTCAGACCATGACAAGGGTTCCATGTCTATATCCCCTATAACAAGACCACTCAACCACTGGCCAGAGACAAAAATCAGATCCAGAGTGTGACCTCCCCTGTGAGTAGGGCCATGAACTAACTGGGTCAGGTCCATGGCCGTCATGGAAGCCATGAACTCCCGAGCCACCTCAGACGTTTCACCGACGGATGGCAAGTTGAAATCACCCATGACTAAAAGCCTGGGTGTATCTACTGCCACCGTGGCTATCACGTCGAGTAGCTCAGGTAGGGCTGTTGCCACGCGGCAGGGAGCCAGGTACGTAAGCAACAAGCCCATCTGAACCCCACGGCCCCACCTCACAAGGAGGGACTCACATCCGGCTATCTGAGGCACAGTGGTCTACCATACATTACACACTTTAACTTTACTAGCAAAATACCTGTCAGGTGGAATCCCTTTGTTCCATCGCTCTGACCTGCATGGCATTGACTGCCTCTGTGCTTCAAACCTCTCTTTCTTCATAACTTTTTCAGCTTCTCCTCCCTGAATGCTGACACTATCACTAAGTGAGTTACTGTCACTAAGTGAGTTATCATCACTAAGTGGATCATTCCATAAATTTGCATCAATTTTATTCTAATTTTGCTCTGGAAAGCTTGCAGACCTTGAAATCACTATTCTTTTGCTCCCATTGCTAAAGCGATAGCCGTTTGAACCTGGCTCATAGCCCATAAACCTGAGCTTTCTATTGTAATCTTTGGTTGTCCCTTTAGTCTAATTGTTTTTGGAATATGCACCCTCACATTACTTCCAAAAACCCTTAAATGTGCCAGAGATGGTTTTCTCCCATATAGCACTGCATATGGGGTATCATTAATTGATGAACTCCACAGCCTATTGATTAAATAATTAGCAGTTAACATGGCTTCATCCCAATATGACCTGCTCAGACCAGAATCCTCCAGCAGTGAGTCCTTCATGGTTTGTAAGATACCATTCCGTCTCTCAACTACACCATTCTCAGCTGCCGTGTACGGATAACTGTCCCAACCACTGTTGAAAACTTGTTGACATGAATTCTGAACCTCTGTCAGTTTGCAGCTGGCATACCTATTGTTTATATCTCCTTTCCACAAAGCTTAGCCATTGCTTAAATTTCTGTAGCACCTCTATTTTACTCTTTAGTAAAAAGCAGAACCCAAATCTGCTGTAGTCATCTACAATGACCAGCGCATACTTTGCTCCTCCCAAACTGGCTTGCATTGGCCCCACCAAATCTGCATGTACAGCTCTAGAGCTCTTGTTGTCTGCCTTGTGCTACTGTTGCTTACTGGTAATGCTTTGGACTTTGATGATTTACATACTGCACAGTCCAGATATGCCTTATATCCCTTTAAATTTAACCCTTCTGCAAAGTGTTTCATTCTTTGCAAAAGTCTGAAGCTGGCATGGTCAAGCTTCCTGTGCAAGAGAGGAACGCATGAATCATGTGGTGTTTCAGTTTCAAATGTTTGTGCACATTGAACCTTTTATCCTTGCAACGCATAAAGATTATTCTCTTTTATGCCCTGTGCACATACATTTCCATTTCTCTTTATGAGACACCTCCCTTTTACAAATGTGGTCTCAAATCCTTGCTTATCTAAACTAGAGACACTCAGCAAATTATGCTCCATT
This sequence comes from Pantherophis guttatus, assembly GCF_059756535.1. NCBI lineage: Eukaryota > Metazoa > Chordata > Lepidosauria > Squamata > Colubridae > Pantherophis > Pantherophis guttatus. The sequence goes on along the minus strand of NC_142064.1, from coordinate 107,317,290 downwards.
TCAGGCACACATAATACATCATTAAACCTCTTTTCCAGATATGGAATTTTCACACTGCCCCTTCCAATGACCTTAGCTTTCTGACCATATGCCAAGACTACTACATCTCCAGCAGCTGAATCCATTCTGTAAAACAATTTAGAATTATTAACAATTATTTGATTTGCCCCACTGTCTATCAATCATTTGTCTCTGCTATTGCAATAGCTAACTTTTGCAACAGCAACCTGTCCATCTTGCAATTTTCCTTGCAAACAGTTCCTGTCTTGCAAATAATTTATTCCTTGCAAACAGCTTTTCCTTTGCAAACAGATCTTCTTTAAATGTGTTTTTTCACCACAAAGGAAACACCTCCATTGTTGCTGTTCTTTCTGCTTAGAAAGTCTTTGCTGGACTGTAATCTGATATCTTTGCTGCTTTTCTCTTTTCTGCAGCTAGCCAGTCTGTGGAATTTTCCTCTCTTCTCACTCTGCTCCTTGGGCCCCCACCTCAGGAATTCCTCCTCGTGGCTCTTTCTATAATGGTGTTTGTTCTCCTCAGCAATCAAACAAGCTTTTAAAGCCTCCAAATGCAATTCCTGCTCTGGTTTGCATTCAAACACTGCAGAAACAATGTCCCAAGTTTCATCCAGACTGTTTAACACTAGCAGCACCTTCTGAGACTCAGGAATATTCATTCCATGCTGTTCCAACTCCACAAATAAAGTTTGCATTTGTATAAAATGTTGTTCCACAGATGCTCCTGGTTGCAAACTGGCTCTGTATAATTTTCTTGATAATTGAACTATATTGCATGCTGACACACTCACATGCACACTTCTTAATTTCAGCCAGACTTCATTTGCAGTCTTTAAATCAGCTACATTGAGAAACTGTTCAATTTCTAAATTTAAGATGATACAAGCCATTGCTTTATCATGCTGCCTCTGTTCTGCAGCTGCTAAAGCCTGGGGTGGATTAATAACAATATCCCAGAGCTCTTTAGCCTTCAGGAAACATTCCATCTTTGCAGCCCAAATAATATAATTCTTCTGTCCCAAATGAGGCAGAGAGCTCTCCTTAAATTCAATAGCAGCCATCCAGCAAGCTTTCTCTGCCTTGTTTCTCCTTTTTAAACACAGGCAGTCTATCAATTTAATTACAGTTCAGTCTTTCTGTGTGCTCTGGGCCCATAACCTGTCAGAGTTTGTTGCAAAAATCAAATCCAGAAAGCACACACAGGCAGACTGATGCAGCAGGATTCATTAACTTCTTATATACATAATAATACATGAAGTAAATTTATAATACCAATATTATTCAATGTAGTAGCAGTTACAAGCAAAACACACAGGCAGCAGTACAGCAGAGATGCAAGTCCAGACTTGTTTAGTTCTCAGCGCAGAATCAGACTCAGAGCTTAAAGCTGCAGGGCTAAACCACACCCAGACTTCTTACTTCAGTTTCTCTTTCTATTCATCAATCAGCTTCCATTGGCTGATTTAGTTGCTATGCCTATTCATTGGCTGACCTTGTTACCATGTCTCTGCCAGCTCATGAATCATCTGACAAAATGCCTTGCAGGTTTCAGGTCATGGCTCCTCTGCAGGACCAAGGCTCTCTGGCTAGCTGGGACATACAATTTGCTCCCTTTCCACACCAAGCCCTCCTTTCACAACAGGTCATCTTTATGTCTCTGGAACCACTCATCCGCTCCTAAGGCTTCTTTTATTTATTTATTCATTTATTTATTTATTTTGCAAAAAGTTTTTTTATTTTTTTCCAGACATACATATTACATCCTTTTGGAACAGAGCTTTGATCCGGTCATCACTTTGTTCAATTTTTAACAAAATCTTTAACAAAATATTATCTGTTCTATTTTAAATTTCTTAATATTTTCCAACCTTTTATTCTTTTAGCATTCAGTATTAATCTCCATATAACCATCATTATATCATTATTAATCTCAGTATAATTCTCGATGCAGATACAATTCAGTCCACAGTAATCCATGCACAGTCTAAAAAAAACCCCATCTTCTCTTGGAAAAGCATAGGGCAGTGATGGCGAACCTTTTTGGGATCAAGTGCCCAAACTGGAACGTGTATGCATGTCTGTGCATGTGCACACACTGGAGCACTGGAAACCCAAAGACCAGCTGGCTGGCACGAGCATGCTTGTTTTTGGCTATTTTTGGCTGTTTTCAGGCCATTTTCCAGGCTGTTTTCAGAATGTTTTTTGGGCCATTTTCTGACTGTTTTTGGGCTGTTTTGGGGCCATTTTTCGCATGTGCCCACAGAGAAGGCTCTGCATGCCACCTCTGGCATATGAACCATAGGTTTGCCATCATGGGCATGGGGCAGCCATCCTTGACTTCGCTGGCTGGATAAATCCCCTGGCTTAGTTCTTGCCTATAAACCCCCGAAGTTCTTCTATCTCCCTTGGCATCATGGAATACATCAGGCTTCATGTTATATAACTCTCCAGGTTAGATATAACAGTATTAACCCAGGCTCGCTCATCCAGGTACATTGCTCCATGACAGTCCATATAGTTCCAGACCTGGGTCAGGAAGTAGGCCAAGTTGTCATGTTCCCCATCAAACTGGTTTGCTAGGGGAGGTGGCGGTGAGTCCTCTCACACTAAGACATAGCCAGGTGGCAACCCCAGTGCTGCCAGAGATGAATGGACAGGGATTCCAGTTGCTGTTGGGGCTGTGTGTGCTGGCCCTTGCCCCACTAGCAGGGAGGCAGCAGGGAAGGGAGCTGCCATCCCTTGGTGGAGGGCTCCCACCACCCCAAGTGGGGTTGGGACCATCAGCTGCAGGAGGGGAGGAGATGGAGTAGCAGCAGTTTCATAGCACTTGTCCCAACTCCCTTGATCGCTGCCCACAGTGAGGTAGCTCCCCAGACTTTCAGTCTGCAGAACTTCTCCCTCAGCTGTTCCATTGACAGATTGTGAGCTGCAACTGGGAACTTTCACTCTGCTGTGTCATCCCACTAGGCTTCTTGCCTAGCCTTCCACTTGCTCCCCTGGGTCACCATGACTCCAGGGGGATCACTTGGTCCTCTGCTTTCACCAGGTTCCCCATGTGGCTCACCCACCAGTCCTTGGGACTCAAATAGGGCCCCTCCATTGCTCTCTCCCCCTTGATTGTGGGCTGTTGCTCCAGCTTCTCAGCCCTGTGTTTGGGGCATGTGCAGGCTGCTTGCATCCCAGTTTTGGCTTGGGCTGCCACTGGAGTCTCTCGAGAGAAGGCTTCTCCTGGCTTCGCCCCCTCTCCATCCATTCTTTGTTGGTTGCTGACATCTCAAAGCTGCCAACCTCCTGGTCTAGGCAGATTGCTACATAGAGAGATGGTTTAATGTCAACTGTTCAGTTGGAGAATCCAGAAAAAGAAACTCCTGGGACATTATTTTAACAAGAGTATAAAACTTTACTGAATAAACCATCTTGGCACAGAAGAAGTGAAACCAACTATGGGTTTCCTGTGCAAAAGCAAGCATAGTTAATTCCCCCTTTTCCCTATGGGCCACTCACAGTCCAATACATCCACCAATCACTTCTGTTCATTTTGTTATGGGAAACAGCCAGCTACACTGGGACATCTGCTCAATGTGTCCTTGGGATGCCAGCAATATCTCATGGAAGCCAATGGATGTTTGGATACCATTCTCCCACCCTTATATTTCATCCACCCTCCCCTTTTATTGTCAAGCTCTGAGTGGAGCAAAAATGTAGGTGAAAGTGCAGGTCAGTCTTGACAGAAGAGCAATTGAGGAAGCCACTTAATGACTATGGTAAAACGGTTGTAAAATTGGGTCTGGTCATGTGATGATTCGCTTAAACATTACATCACTTAGTGACTGAAAGTCATAACTTGAGGACTGTTTGTAGTTAGCTGGATTGATTTTGTCACCTTTTTTATATTTTACTATTTTAAAAGAATTGGTCTGTTTCTTGGAAGTGTTAATGTTAGTGAATAAGGCAGGCACGTCAAATTCAAGGCTGCGGGCCAGATCTGGTTAGATCTGACTCATGGGGCAACCCAGGAGATAGTGAGGGGCCAGCCCCCACAGCCTAGGCCCTGGCCCACCCCAGCTTGGCCAGGCACTCACTGTCGGCCTGCGCACAGGAGGTAGCAAGTGCATGGGGACTGGCGTCTCCTGTGAAAGGGAAGCATTTGAGGACTATGGGGCATGAAGAGGGAGGCAGGGAAGGAGAGAGGGAGGCAGGAAGGGAGGAAGGGAGGAGGAGGGAGATGGGAATGAGAAGGAGGGAGGCAGGGAAGGAGAGAGGGAGGAGATGGGAATGAGGAGGAGGAGGGAGGGAGGGACCGAGGGAAGGGAGCGAGGGAGCGAGGGAAGGAAGGAAGGAAGGAAAGAAGGAAGGAAGGAAGGAAGGAAGGAAGGAAGGAAGGAAGGAAGGAAGGAAGGAAGAGGGGATTGGAATGGGGATTGGAATGAGAGGGAGGGAGGGAGGGTCTGAGGGAAGTCCTGCCTTAGCACTGGGCTACCAGCATTCCTGCTGACTTCTCGCCATCACCTTGCCCCCTCCTCCTGACCTCTCCTTGTGGTCTCCCATAAGTGGTGAAATCCAAAATTTTTCCCTACCTGTTCTGTGGGTGTGGCTTGGTGGGCATGTGACTGGGTGGGCATGACCAACTTGACGTCACTCACGTCACTCACTGTTAGAGCCAGGAGCTGCACATTCTGAAACACATTCTGCCCTTCTGAAGCCTCCAACGCTTTGAGCTTCCCTCCGCCATCTGGCTTGACTGCCCAAGTGAACCTCGGAGCCTTCTCTTGCCCTGGTCTCCGTCCCAGAGGGCCATGCATCCCCCCTGCCAATCCTCTGTACAAACCGCCTACCCCGTTTCTGCAAAGGCAGAGCCCCCACTGTAGGACAATCCAAAGAGGGGAGGGGGATGCTGCAGAAAAGGCCACCTTCCATCTGGGCCTCCTCCTGCAGCCAAATGCGCCCAGCAGTGCTTGCCCTTTCCTCAAATGGGCTGTGCATGGGGCGCTTGGAGAGAGAGAGAGCAAGAGAACTCTCCAACCTCTGTTTTTGTGTGTGAGAGAGAGAGGGAGGGAGGGAGGGAGCAATCTGAAGCTGAGGCACCCAAACTTCTGACAGTGGCAGGGGTGGCTTCTGAGCAACCCTGAGTCAGCCAGCTCCACCTGACCTACTCCCTGAGTCTCGCCGTTCTTCTGCCCCCCCTCACTCAAGCAGCGGCAGGCTCTGTGGGATAACAGGGCCTCTCATTTTTCCCACACCACGGTGTACACTTGCTACCTCTGCTTGTCTGCTTGCAAGCGGCAATCTTCTCTGCTTCTCTCAGGACACTGATGCAGGCACCATGAATTTCTTGTTGGGGCTGAGCAGGGAAGCTGTTGTCACACCACCACCCCTCACTTCCCCGAGCACAGAGCTGAGGCCATGCTCTTCCTTGTCAGGCTGGCCACCAGCAAAGAGCCATGCAGCTGAAAGCCACTCAATGCCCCACAGACAGCATCTCCCAGCTACTGGTGGGGATGGACCAGCTTGGGCTTGGACTGACTGGTTGGAGCAGCGCTGCAGCCGAGGCCCCCATACCAACATTCACTGGCGGGCACAACTTTAGTTGGGCCATTCAAGCTGCCACTGTAGGGCCAGCTGCCTGGCACAAAACCTCGTGGTTTTTCTCCTCCTCAGTGTCATCGTCCCTGCTCAAGCAGCAGCAGGGCAGGAATGATTCCTGCGGACCCCACCAGGTTCAAAGGAGTGGAGGTTTTCTTCCAGTGGCAGGGTCTGGGTCAGGGCACTCTGTCCCCAAAGTCTGTGGAGCTGTTGATGCAAGGCTGAAAGATATGATAAAATCACCTCCTCCATTTCTAAACTAAGGGAGTGGGGTTTTAAGCCTTTCAGAGTGTCAGGTGGCTGGTCAAATAGCAGCTCGAATGGAGAAATGCCTAAGTCTTTTGGGGGTTGGGTCCTAAAATGGACTACCGGTAATACTTGGGACCTTGGTAGGTGGCTTTCCTGACACAGCTTTCCTAAGAGGGTCTTGAGTCCTTTGTTCTCTCTCTCAACCCCCTCCCCCCCCAGATGAGCAAGGATGTGAAGGAGTGTGAAGGTTCTGGGTAGTCCCCAAGGCTTGCAAGACATGAGTGATGACTTGAGATACAAAATGTGTACCTCTGTCCATGTCCAGGACACCTGGGGACTATGTCCTTTAGCAGGTGCCTTGCTGTCTCAAGAACAGTGGCATGATGACAGGGGAAGGCCTCTATCCAATGGGTGAGTTTATCCCTACATACTAGAACATACTGAAAGCCATTGGCTTGAGGTAGTTGAATATAGTCTAACTGTAGCTTCTCAAAGGGGTGTTGTGCCCATGGCCTTCCTCCCACATGCACTGCCTTTTTTGATGAGGTATTGTTGGCTTGACAGGTTTGGTAACATTTGGCTATCCGTGCAGCCTCACTGTATACCCCTGGTGCATACTAGACTTGTCTAGTAGCATCCACGATGGCCTGGACCTCACGATGACCTTTAGAGTATAATTGTTGGCATATGAGTCTGAGGTGGCAACAAGGAGCAATGGACCTCCCATCAGGTACTATCCAGAATCCTTCTTGAAAAGTTGCTTTGAGAAACCGGAAGCGTCGTGGCGAGACTGGCTGGAAAATAGCGGGCTCTAATGAGCCTCACGAAAATCCAGCCAGACAAACTGCTGTTGGGGGGGTCTTCAGATTGGAACCATCCTGTAGGGATGGTGAAGAAGGAGAGGTGCTTTGGACAACCAAGAGGAACAGGCAAGTTCCTTGAAAGGTCAGAGGCAGCTCTTCGAACCGGTGGCGGGGGTGGCAGCCATTAAAAATGACTGGGCAACCAGAATAAGATTTTGTGCAGGAGCAGTGTTTGAATGGAGTACTGGTACTGGGTGAGTGATTGGCCAACTCACAGGTAAAAAAGGAAATTTAAAAAAAACTTTAAAAGGTGTCCCAGTGAGGAAACAAGAAGCTAATTGGCACTTGGGAATTTTAATGGAGGGAAAAGAACAAAGAGGAAGTTAAAGTACTAAAGCCCAGTAAAGAAAACTTTATATTTGGATTTAAAATTGGATTTGGAGAAATTAAAACTAATACAAGAAAAGGAAACCCAAGGGAAAGTACTTTTTAATTTGAAATAATTTTGACAGTTTTGAAATTTGAAGGAAGAACACAGAGGAGGTTAAAATATTAAAGTCCAAGAAAGGAAAATTTACAACTGGATTTAAAACTGAATTTGGAGAAATTAAAAACAATAAAAGGAAAAGAAATTTGAGAGAAAGTATTTTCTATGTGGATTTAAAATACTTTTGCAAGCTGGATACTTTGTTGTTCTGAGAATTGTGGATTGGAGAGAGACATCTCCTGGTGGAAAGAAAGCACCACAAGAACTGTCTTGAAATTTGAAAGAAATAACAACAGTGACCTTGATCACTACAAGAGCTGTGAGAAATTTTAAGGAGTATTTGTTTCTACTTAAACTGCTTGGTCTCGACTTCTAAAGGAGGTGGAAAATAATAAAGCTTTAAATTGGAGTGGATTGGACAAACATTTGTACTGGATATCATCTGGAAATAAAAAAGAGACTATATGGACTTAAATCTTAATTAAACATAAGTTAAAATATCAATAATTTTTTAAATTGACAATATGGAATCTTCGATGTGTGAGGAATTAATTGAGATGCTTAGAAACATGCGTGAATCAATAAAGGGCAATAAAAAGTTAGAAACTTTGTTAGAACACACCAAACAGGAAAAAGAGAATATAAATGAGAAGCAAGAAAATAATATTGAAGGTAAAGGAATTGAAGGTAAAAAGTTAGATGATTACACTGGGATTTACAGTGGCAAAAAAAGAATGGATGGGGGGGAATATTTTCCAAAAAAGAATTAATCAAAGGGAAGAGAAGGAAATGGGAAAAGATTAGCTAAAAGCTTGGGGCGAATTATGCGAGTAATAGACTCAAAAGTTAGAGAAAGGATTCAGGAGAAAAGATATAATAAATATAAAAATAAAAAGAAGAAAAAGAAGAAGACAAGAGAATAGGATGAAGGGAGAAAATTAATAAGAAGTGGAATTCTGGAGAGACCAAGAAAAAATGGTTAAAAGGGGAAGAATAGTGGAAAGGAGGAAGGGAAATAAGGTATATATTAGTAGATCTAAAGGAACTGTATTAACATTAGTAATTGTGAATGTAAAAAGTAAATATGATGATGTATATTGTGTACTGTAAAATGAACAGCAGATGAAATATGGTGGTAATTTGGTTCAATTATGAAAATAACAAATCATGAGATAAAATTGAAATGTAAAAAAGTGTGATGGGGACTTTGAAATAATATGTTGTGAATGATGAAATAAAATAATTAATTGATGCTATAATAAGAAATCAGGAATTAAGGGTGGATAGTGATATTGCTTATTATGTACTTAGAAGAGATTAAGATAAAATGTGAAAGGTCAATTAAGTTAAAGGATTTCGATGTAAAAAATTAATAAGATGAAGTATATTGTTTATAGCTAAAAAGTGATAGGGATTTTGAGAAATATACTTTATAAATGGAGAAATAAGATAATTAATTGAAGTAATACTAAGAAATTAGGATTTGAAGGGCAGATGGTGATATTGTTTATACATTATGTATTAAGAAGAGATTAAGATAAGATAAAAAGTAGGGGAAAAGAATATCATGGCAGAAATTGAAATATGTTAAATTGTATTTAGAAAAAAACAAAAAAGAAGATGGGAATAGATTATAAAAATTAATATATAATTATGTTATAAGTTGTATAAGATGTGACCTGGTCAATACTGTGTTCATAAAATATGTATGTAAAAGAAAAATTTAATAAAACTTGTTCAAAAAAAGAAAAAAAGAAAAAGAAAAAGAAAAGTTGCTTCATACTTCCCTACCCATGATTCCTCCTCCCCTTTTTCCAGGAAGTCTTTGTAAGGGATTTTGGTATCTACCCCTACTGCAGGGGCTGCTATTGATGTGGGTTTTAGTTCTGGTGCTGCTCACTTGGTCTGCATATTGGTTGCCTTTAGTGACCTGGGCATCATCCTTTTGATGAGCATAGCAGTGTATGAAGGTTATGGCTGAGGGCAATTGTATGGCTTTCAGCAATTTGGAAACCAAGGCAGCATGGTCAATCTTGTGTCCTGCTGAGGTCAGGAACCCCCATTGTTTCCACAAGGTTCAGTTGCATGGCAAACCCCAAAAGCATATTGTGCTATATATTGGTAGACTAGTTGCTGCAACTTCACAGGCTTGAATCAGTGCTATCAGTTCAGCAGTTTGTGCACTATAGGAAGATAGCAGTGAGGAAGCCCAGACAATCTCATGAAGAGAAATGACTGCTGCTCCAGAGACTCATCTCCCATCATGTAGATAGGATGATCCATCAGTAAAGATCTCCAGGTCTGGGTTCTGCAAGGGCACGTCTGTCAGGTCGTATCATAGCAGCTCAGCATCATGGACCAGGTGCAGGCAGTTGTGTAGTATGGAATCTGAATGCTCTGTGGGTAACAGGGTGGCTGGGTTCAGAGTAGTAATATGATCAGTTCAAAAGTAATATGATTGGTGGAAAAAGTTCTGCCTCATATTGTGCTAGCCGTTGCTGTGTGAATGCTTGGGTCTGTGACTTTAAGAAAATCACAAACACATCATGCGGGACCCTTAGAGTGAGGGGATGGCCCAGAACAATATCTTTTGATCTTTTTACTATTTCTACTGTTGCTGCCACTGCTTGCAAGCAAGGAACAGCCCCTCTAGCCACTGGGTCCAGCTGGACAGAATAATAGGCTATTGGCTGGAGTGTCTGGCCAAGCCCCTGGGCCAGCACTCCTGATCCTATTTCCTGTTTCTCATGAATGAATAGCATTTTGAATAATTGGGCAAGTCTAAGGCAGGAGCTGAGGAAAAAGTCTGCTTTATTTTATTGAAGACCTGATCTAATGTCCCTGTCCATTCTATGGAATCTGCCATTTCCTTTTTTGTTAATTGCACAAAGGGTTTTGCCAGCTCCCCAAATGATGGGATCCAGTGCCAAAAGAATCCTAGCACACCTAGAAGGGCTCTGACTTGTTATTTTGTTTTGGGATGGTTCATGCCCAGAATTGTTTTAACTCTTTCCAGGGCCAGTTTATGAGCCCCAGGGGAGATGATGTAACCTAAGTAATTTACTTCCTTTTGTAAGTACTGCAGATTGGTGGGTGAGGCTTTGTGTCCCCTTTCTGCAAGGCAGCTGAGTAGGTGATGGGTGTCTATCCTGCAACCACTCTCAGTTTCTGAGGCCAGCAATAGATCTTCCACATATTGATCTAAGATAAAGCCTCGTGGCAGATTGATATCCATCAATTCTGCCTTCAGAATTTGGGAGAAGAGGGTGGGGATTCAGTATACCCCTGGGGAAGGCAAATCCAGGTATATTGCTGCTCCTCCCATGTAAAGACAAACAGGTATTGGGAGGCTGGGTCCACAGGGATGCTGAAGAAAGCAGCTCAGAGGTCAATTACAATGAATAGAGTTGCTATGGCTGGTATTTCAATGACAACGGTGGCTGGGTTGGGCACCACTGGAGCTCTGGGTATTACATAAGAATTGACGAGATGCAAATCATGCACAAAATGAAAAATGGGCTTTCCTTCTGCATTAGGTTTTGGTTTCTGGATGGGGAAGATGTTGCAAGGGGAAGTGCACCTACTCAGACTCCTTGCTCTATGTATGCCTTGATCAATTTTCTGATTGCCTCAATTGCCTCAGCTGCAATTCTATATTGGGGAATGAATGGTGGGGTTCCTGGCTTTACCTGTACCTTTACTGGGGTGGCCCCTTTAAGAAAGCCTATCTCAGTTGAGTTCCCAGCCCCATAATGAAGGGGGTAGATCCTGTAAATCTGGGTGCAGGGGTTTCTGGGTATTTAAGACAATCATGGTTAGGGTTCATTTATCAGGGACATCCAGGGTTAACCCTTCTCGGGAGCATTTAATGGTAGCTCCCAGCTTATACAACAAGTCCCTTCCTAATAGAGAAATAGGGATTGGGGGCAGAGTGTAAAAGAGTGGTCTAAGAAGAGAGGTCCTATCTCAACCAGCAAATCATTGGTAAATTTGATAGCAATTATCTTCCCATCCACTCCAATGATATTGTCTCTGGCTCCTGCTACTACTGATCCCCTGAATGGAGGCTCAGTATTCAGGGAAGATGTTGCCCCTGTGTCTACCAAGCACTCATATGGTTTTCCCCCTATTGTGAGGGAGAGGAAGGAGTTACCCTCCTGCCCATTCCTTAAGGGGATTGCAAGGTCAGTGAAGGTTGCCTTGTATTCTGATGGCTCCTGGCTGAGCCTGAAGGACTCAAAGTGGTCCTCAAACTGTACATGTCACTTAAGGCAGGGGGTCAAGTTGGGAATGGAGCTTTTAGAGGGGGCTGCTGTTTCCTGGACCCAGGAAAACTGCCTCTGCATCTCTCCTTAGGTGCCCCTCCCTTCAGGGGTGAAATCCTACTGGTTCTGCATGAACTGGTAGGGATGATTGGCATCGGTTTGTCGAACTGATAGCAATAACAGGGCCAACAGGAGCACGGCAGCTCCCATTGGCACTGGAGGATACAGACTATCTCGATCCATACCAATCGGGTTTCAGGCCAAGATACAGCACAGAGACGGCATCAGTTGCATTGGTGGATGATCTTTGGAGGGCTCAGGACAGGGGATACTCCTCTGTTCTGGTCCTCTTGGATCTGTCGGCGGCTTTTTTAAAAAAAAATTATTTATATGCCGCCCTTCTCTGGAGACTCAGGGCGGCTTACAGTGCGTTAAGCAATAGCCTTCATACTTTTGTATATTTATACAAAGTCAGCTTATTGCCCCCACAAACTGGGTCCTCAATTTACCTACCTTTTTGATACCATCGACCATGGTATCTTGCTGTGACGGCTCGAGGGGTTGGGAGTGGGAGGCACTGTTTTACGGTGGTTCTCCTCCTGTCTCTCGGGCCGTACGCAAGTGGTGTTGGCAGGGGGACAGAGATCGGCTATGAGGCCCCTCACTTGTGGGGTGCCCAAAGGGTCGGTCCTCTCGCCTCTCCTGTTCAACATCTATATGAAGCCGCTTGGGAAGATCATCCATGGTTTTGGGGTGCAGTATCATCAGTACGCTGATGATACCCAGCTTTTTATATCCATCCCAAACCAACCCAGTGATGCCCTTGACGTGATGTCCCGCTGCCTGGAAGCAGTACGGACCTGGATGGGGAGGAACAGGCTCCGACTCAACTCCGCCAAGACCAAGTGGCTGTGAGTACCGGCATCTTGGTCCGATCGAGATCTTCCATCATTGACCATCGGGGGTGAGGTATTACCCCCTGTGGATAGGGCTTGCAACTTGGGTGTCCTCCTGGATTCATGGTTGTCTCTGGAAGATCATGTAACGACCATGGCCAGGGGGGCATTTGCCCAGGTTCGCCTTGTATGCCAGTTGCGCCCTTACTTGGACCAAGATGCCCTACGCACTGTTACTCATGCGCTGGTCACTTCCTGTCTTGACTACTGCAACATTCTCTACCTAGGGCTGCCCTTGAAAACCACTCAAAGGCTTCAGCTGGTGCAGAATGCAGCTGCGCGGGTTGTGATGGGAGCGTCCCGACACTCCCATGTTACACCCCTCCTGAGCGACTTGCATTGGTTACCGGTTGCCCTTCGGGTGAGGTTCAAGGTGCTGGTTATTACCTGCAAAGCCCTTCATGGCCTAGGCCCGGGATATTTGTCGGACCCTCTGCAGCCAGCGACAATTCCCAATCGCCCGGTGCGTTCCCACAGACAGGGCCTCCTCAGGGTGCCATTGGCCAGACAATGTCAGCTGGTGACCCCCAGGGGGAGAGCTTTCTCTGTGGGCACACCCACCCTCTGAAACCAGCTTCCTTTGGAGCTCCAGATGGCCCTTGACCTTCGCTCGTTCTGCTGCAATTTGAAGACCTGGTTGTTCCGCAGCCTGGACTGATTGGGGGTTAATGAATTTTAAATTGTTTTAAATTGGGATTTTAATTTTATATTGGCGGGAATTGTGAATTTTACCATTGTGAGCCGCCCTGAGTCCTCGGAGATAGGGTGGCATATAAATTGCATTAAATAAATAAATAAATAAATAAATAAATAAATAAATAAATAAATAAATAATCCCTGGTAGTCCCCCCATGCCCCCCCCAGTTGCCCGGTCACCTGGTTGCCTGTTCTGGCTTGCTTGCCCCTTCCGGCTCGCTCACCGCTTCTGTCCGCTCACTGCTTCTGGCTTCTTGGCCCACCCACCCACCCACCTCTGCCCTATATAAGTTTCCTTTGGCACATGGCACAGCTACTTACCTCGCCAGTCACCTCGCCTGCTCCAAAGGTAAACAATGCATGCTGTCTGCTCACCCTTCACCTTGGGTCGGGGGCTGGGGCCCAGGGACATGTGATTCCCTGAGGCCCTGGAGCTGCTGCCGGCTCACTGCCTGCCCCAACTGGGTTGGGGAATGCACCATTCCCTAGCTCCAACCTTGCCCTAGAGCCACTACCTGCTTGCCGCCCGCCACGACAAGGTTGAGGAATGCATCATTCCCTGGCTCTGGCCTTGCCCAAGAACTGCCATCTGCTCACTGCCGTCTGCCCACTCTCCCTTCACCACGCGACATGTCCTTACCTTCCTCTTGTGGCTGGCTGTCAGGGAAGGCAAGCCAGGGCTGAGCCATCGCTGCTGAGCTCCCCGCCAGCCCACATCTCACCCCTCTTGTTGCGAGATGCCTGCAGCCGCAACTTCTTTTTTTCGGTGTGCCTGGAGGCACTTTTCAGCCCTCGAGTGGAGGATACCTGGACAAGTATGCTGCAAACACTCCCAAGAATGGGGTTTCCTGTCACCATCATGCAGCCAGTCACTAGCAGGCCTCCCAGAGCAGTTCGGGAAACTCAGCATGGGTAGCGTTGGTCAACTCCTTGGAATCAAGCAGCTCAGATGGACACTGGCTCAGCCCACATTCACCTTCCTGAGCCAGGAGACAGCAGCACCACTGAGCAGGACATCAACCTCCTTTTACTTCTCCTTTAGCATGGAGCGGTTCATTCCATAACCACACGTGTCAGGCCCGGTCTACTGGGATGACAGCCATCATGAGAATGGGAATGGTGCAGCAACAAAGTCCACTGAGCCAGCCCAGCCCAGTACTACAGGGACCACAACTGGGCTACTGGGACCTAGTACTCCACCCCAGCAGCCGGTCCTCAGACTGCCTCCAGCCAACCAGATCCCACTCAGATGGGCATTCTACTCCAGCCGGGGTGGGTGCAATATCAGTGGACTCCTGCCCCAATCCTGCAGCCTGCACCAATCCATCAATCAGGGCACTTCCAGCCACCATCATGGCCCTGGAGCCGGTACCAGTCCAGCCACTGCTGCTGCTCCAGCCATCAGTTGTGGCCCCACTGCTGATACCAGCCCATCAGCCAGTGCCAGCCCAGCAGCTTGCACCGGCTCTGCAACCAGCCCCACCAGCCGCTCCCCCTCCTCAGTTTAGAGCAACATTTGATGGGACCCAGGAAGGCTAGCCTACTTCCTCAATTGAGTCTGGGCTTACATCGACCATTATGGGGATCAATACCCATCTGATTGAGAATTGATTTCAGCTATTATGGATGGCATGAATGAGGGAGAAGCAGCAGAATGCTCCAACTGCTCTGAGACCGGTTCGAAGATATAGCCCATAAAATAGAAGCCGAGGCCCAGATCAAGGCATTGAAGCAAGCAGGCCTGCCTCCCAAGGAACTAGTGTTACAGTTTCAAAGACTGTCTGGGAAACTGAGGGACTGGTGGGAGCACCTCCTTGTCTACCACTTTAAGGAGGCTTTCGACCCAGATCTTCAACAAACTTGCAGCATCAGGGGAGTACCATGCATACAAGCATGGTACAGCACAGCAGTGGCCATGGATCTGGAAATCCAGTCCCACAGGAAGCCAACTGCAGAGAAGCCAATGAGAAGATCTCTAGGCCACCAAACCCCAGCTAAGCCACCTGAGACGCCACAACCCACACCATCCAGGACTATCAAATGCTACCGGTGTGGTCAACACGGTCACTGGGCAACCAAATGTTTGGATCCAGTCCCGATCCCACAAGCCCGGACTCCAGCCACACCCCAGGCAAGAAGGATTCTGCGGAAACCACCGGACAAGGTAAAAATTGGCAAATGAAGTCGAGGGAACTCCAGCCAGAGAATCCCCCCCCCCAGGGCTCCACCGAAAGCAGCAGCGGCGACAATTATCTGATGGTAAGTGAAGCCATTCATCCTTTCACTATCAAGA
This sequence comes from Pantherophis guttatus, assembly GCF_059756535.1. Classification (NCBI taxonomy): domain Eukaryota; kingdom Metazoa; phylum Chordata; class Lepidosauria; order Squamata; family Colubridae; genus Pantherophis; species Pantherophis guttatus. The sequence continues at coordinate 107,301,941 of NC_142064.1, read as the reverse complement.
CCCAGATAGTAGTGCCAGAAATGGGGGGCCCAAGGGAAAGTAAAAGCCATCATAACATTGGCTGCAGCAGATGCCTAATCAGCTTCCCCATAGTCGAACAGCTAGGCATACGCATAAGACTCCTAGCACACCCCATTCACTTTGAGCAATTCAATGGGACAAAATAGGCGGAGCCCCTGCCACGCTAGTCACAGAACTGGTCAGGCTAGAAATGGTCCACCACTGAAAACTCATCTGATTCATCATAGCCCCAAAAATGACTGAATTGATCATATTGGGACTCACATGGTTAGACAAATGGGGACTGACCATCATGTGGGAAGATGGCTATAGGAAACTAAAAATAGGCATTGGACCCTTACCACCCATAAAATCAGACCAGTGCCAAAATGCCATAAGCCCCAACAGTACCAGTGAACCCAAAACCACAGCCCACACTGCAGATGGACTGCCCGGCAGTCTGCAGGTGCCAAAAGAATACTGAGACCTGTCGGGGGTCTTTAGTGAGAAAGATTGCAACTTCCTCCCCCCTCACCACCCAACAGATTGCACTATCAAATTTATGCCGGGAGCCAAACTGCCCGAGCCAAAGATGTACTCAATGACTCCCAAAGAAATACATCGATGCCAACCTAGCATGGGGCTTTATCCAACCCACAAAATCCAGAGTCGCGGCCCCAGTACTATTTAAAGGGAAAAAAAAGATGGGGGGATGAGACTTTGCATGGATCTTCGTGGAATTAATGCTGTGTGTGTGTGGAGATCACCTGCCCTCTCCCCCTCATGAAGGACATGCTAAGCCATTTAGCCAAGGGCTAGTGTTCATGCTAGCTTGTTCACCAATCTGCACTTGAGAGAAGACTATTATCACATAAGAATCAAAAAAGGAGATGAGTGGAAGAAGCTCACTGTTCGCGGATTCATCATTGTCTCGAATGAGACCGATCACTGTTGTGTCATCTGCAAACTTCAATAGTTTAAACAGATGGATTGTTTGAGATGGTCAAGATCCCTATTATCTATGAGCTATGGGTTGGTTGGAAGCACTGCTTTCTGTTCCACCGTCAGCTTGTCCCGGCTGGCAGTGGCACAGATGGGAGGTTGAACAACTAACCTTGTGGTGCGACCAGAACAATCTGGAACTGAACACACTCAAAACTGTAGAAATGGTGGTGGACTTTAGGAGAAACCCTCCCATACTACCACCTCTTACAATACTAGACAACACAGTATCAGTAGAGACCTTCAAATTTCTAGGTTCTACCAATATCTCAAGACCTAAAATGGGCCCCTAACATCAAAAACATCATCAAAAGGTATATATCATATTATCCTTCCTCCTTTCCATTAATTACTCCTTTTAACTATTTTCTCTTGGTCCATCCAGCCATCAACCTCTTAAAATTTTCCTCCCTTTATCTCATTCTCTCATTTTCTTTTTCCTTTTTCTTTTTATAGTTATTATGTCTTTTCTTTTGTATCTTTCCTTTGCCTTTTAAGTGCTTTACATGTCTAGTTTGCACTAAGTTCCCTTCTGATCTATTCCCCTTTTCTCCTCTCACTTTTCTTATTTCCCCACTGTTGATCTCAGTTTAATCATTTAACTTTTTTGTGCGTGATCCTTTCCCCTTTTCTTTTCTCCCTTGCTTCATTTTATCCTCTCTATTTTTGCCACTGTTAATCCAAGTGTAATCATTTAAAATATTTTCCTCTAGTCTTTTCCCCTTTCCTTTTTTCCCTTTAGTTTGCTTCTCTTTTTAGATTGTTTCCTCCTATCCCTTCTCTTTTTTTCATTGTTACTCCCAATGTAATCATTTAATTTTTCATCATCAATATCTTTATCTTCAGTGCTGTTTTCTTGCTTCTCATTCTTAGTCTTTTTTTTTTTTTTTGCTTTAATTTATATGCCACCCTTCTCCGGAGACTCAGGGCGGCTTACAATGCGTTAAGCAATAGCCTTCATACTTTTGTATATTTATACAAAGTCAGCTTATTGCCCCCACAATCTGGGTCCTCATTTCACCTACCTTTGAAAGGATGGAAGGCTGAGTCAACCTTGAGCCTGGTGAGATTTGAACTTGCAGTAATTGCAAGCAGCAGATGTTAATAACAGTACTTTACTCCACTGTACTAGAGTCTGTTTATCAAATTATTTATGTTCTGACACAATTCCTCATCCAGATAGAATGCTATATGCATCATTTTAACCATCTCAATTAGCTCCTGCCACATTTTGATGTTCTGGTTTGTTTTTAACTCCAATTTACAATTATGTTATTTCCCACCTCTTTTAGTTGTTGAGATCAAACAGCTTAAAAGAAAACAAATCCTCCTTCAAACTTCTCACGGCTCTTGTAGCTCAAGGTCACTGTAATTTTTTCCAGATTTCAAATTGTTCGTTGTAGTACTTTTCTTCTGCCAGCAGATTTTTTTTAAAATTTGATTTATATGCCGCCCTTCTCCGGAGACTCAGGGCGGCTTACAATGCATTAAGCAATAGCCTTCATACTTTTGTATATTTATACAAAGTCAGCTTATTGCCCCCACAAACTGGATCCTCAATTTACCTACCTTAGAAAGGATGGAAGGCTGAATCAGCCTTGAGCCTGGTGAGATTTGAACTTACAGTAATTGCAGACAGCTGGTGGTAATCACAATGCTATCAGTCTGCTGAGCCACCAGGCCCATTGGTCTCTCTCCAATCCACAAGTTTCAAATCAACAAACTCACAAAATATCCAATTTGTGTATCAAATGCTTTTCAAATTCCTTCTTTCTCTTCTTGATTTTATATATCCCAAATTCCAGTTTAAAATCCAATTTTAAATCCAAATCCAATTGAAAAATTTCCTTTACAGGGCTATTTTCTATTTTAAATTTTTCTTTGTTCTTCCTTCAAAGTTCAAAACTTTTAAAATTATGTCCAATCTTGTTTAAAAACTATTTTCTTTCAAGTTTCTTTTTCTTATAATAATTTTAATATCTCCAAATCCAATTTCCACTCCAAATATCAAACTCCGTTCTGGGCTTTAGTGCTTTAACTTCCATTTTGTTCTTCTCCCTCCATTAAGATTCCCCAATGCCAATTAGCTGCTATTTCCTTGCCGGGACTTCTTTTAAAAATTTTTAAATAGTTATTTTTTACCTGTGAGTTGACCAATCGCTCACCTGGTACAAATACTCCATCCAAATCACAGCTCCTGCACAAAACCTATTCCAGTTGCCCCAGCTTCATGACAGCTGCAATGGCCACCACCCCCACTGCCAGATCGAAGAGTTTCCTCCAACCTTCCAAGGAACTTGCCTGTTCCTCTTGATTGCCCGAGGTGCCTCTCCTTCTTCACCGTCTCTATGGACAGATCTGGTCTGAAGACCTCCTGACAGCGGTTTGTCTGCCTACATTTTTGCAGGGCAAAAATGCCTGCTATTTTCCAGGCAGTCTCGCTGTGACACTTCTGGTTCCTTTTCTGTATACTGCACGAGTCAAAAAGAGGGCTGTGAAAATATTTACAGTCCCCTCGCATCCTGGACATAAACTGTTTCAACTCCTACCCTCAAAACAATGCTATAGAGCACTGCACACCAGAACAACTAGACACAAGAACAGTTTTTTCCCGAACACCATGACTCTGCTAAACAAATAATTCCTTCAACACTGTCAAACTAGTTACTAAGTCTGCATTACTCTTAATTTTCTCATTGTTCCTATCACCCATCTCCTCCTACTTATGACTGTATGACTGTAACCTTGTTGCTGGTATCCTTACATTGACTGTTTCCTAATATGATTTGATTGCTTATCTGTTTCCTATGACTATAATTAAGTGTTGTACCTTATGATTCTTGATGAATGTATCTTTTCTTTTATGTACTCTGAGAGCGTATGCACCAAGACAAATGCCTTGTGTGGCCAATAAAGAATTCTCTTCTCTTCTCTTCTCTTCTCTTCTCTTCTCTTCTCTTCTCTTCTCTTCTCTTCTCTTCTCTTCTCTTCTCTTCTCTTCTAGATGGACTGGTTTGGAAGGGTTTTAAACTATATGTCCCCGCCAGCTTGAGACTGGAAGTACTACAACACAGCCATGATTCCAGACTGGCTGGCCATTTTGGATTCTTTAAAACCCTGCCCAGGAGGCAATTTTGGTGGCCAAAAATGAAAGCTGATGTAGAGGACTATGTGAAAAGCTGTGCCACCTGTGCGGTCATGAAAATGAGACCAGGGAAACCTCCTGGGCTTCTCCAGCAAATAGCCCCAGCTGACCCTGGGAGGAGACTACAATGGACTTTATAGTGAACTCCCAGAGAGTGGGGTGGGGGGAATACAGTCATTTGGATAGTAATTGGCTTATTTTCAAAGCAAGCCCACTTCACATCTGTTCCAGATTGCCATCAGCAAAACAACTGGCAAAGATGTTCATCAAACAGATTTACTGGCTGCATGGAATACCCCACCGGGTCATCTCAGACTGAGGAGTCAAATTCACTGCTAAGTTTTGGAGAGAGTTCCTGAGATCGGTCGGATCCACACAAGGGCTTAGCTCAGCTTTCCATCTGAGTATGAATGGAGCCACAGAATGAGTGAACACAATGGTGGAACAGTATATAACCGTGATGGCAAACCTATGGTACGCGTGCCAGAGGTGGCACGCAAAGCCCTCTCTGTGGGCACACATGCCATCACCAGCTGCTTTTGTGGTTTCTGGAGCACCGGAAACCCGAAGACCAGCTGGCCGGTCGCTTTGTTAACAGCTTGATTTTTCCTTGCTTTTCTGGGAGCCTTTTCTTATGACTAATATTTTATTTGGTGAAATGAAGGGGGGGGGTTTCAATTCCTTCCCACACCTGAATGGAGGAAGTTATACGTTAATCAGTAGTAAATTTTATGATGCACTTTTAATTCAGTAGTCACAGCTAATCTGTTGGGGAAAATGGGGCATGACACAGTTGTACAAAGTTTTGAAGAAATAAATGTAATAATGCCTCCATTAGCACACCCACTCTTCAGGCTAGGTGTTAGTATCAAGGAGACATTGTGTAGTTGCTCAATTTTATGGAATGGAGCTCCCATCTTTCCTTTTATCTGAAGAGGAAAGAAAAGCAGGTTTGTCATATATAGCATGCTATCCAGCTATAATCCAGGAAAGCAGATAGATATTGGGAAGACAAATGTCACTTTCCCAAGAATGATAATTGAAAGAAATGTGGTGCGATTTGTGGCTCCTGGATCAGAAAGTGTATACATTGTTGTTTTTAAAAGTTGAAGTGGTTAGATTATTAGATTTCTGTTGGATTTCATTAAAGATTCCTGAGTTGACTTTGTTTCTGTAATATAAATCAGTGGAAAGTGAGCTGGGTTTAGTGGTCTGCTTTTGTTCTACTTTTGCTGTAGAAGAAGTTCAAGGGGTTTTTAACTAGAGATGTATTGGAAGAGGGTATAATGAAGTTACCTGAAGCTGGGAAATCAATGATTTTGACAGCTTGAGTTTGAAGGAGTAGATCATTTACAGCTTTTCCAGAGCACTAGGAGTCATAATCCCAAATCAGTTTTTAGATGTAAAGTAATAAAAGCTTTTTAAAAAATTGTCCAACCTTTTCAAATAGTGCTGTTTATTACTTGGGAGCTTTGAAAAGCCTCTGAGATTTCTTCTGGTAAAAAGGTTGGAGCTAAAAAGTTTTCCGATCTTAGTTTCTGTGAAAGTGAAAAATAATTCTTGATTCCTTCCCTATGACATTTCTTCATGTGCCTGAACACTGATACCTTCTTCTTTGTCTGGACTGAATATCTCCAGTCTATTTTCATTGAACATAGCCTCTGCATCATATTTCTCTGAACCTGCTGTAATCTGTAAATATCTGTCTGTAAATGTAATGTCCAGTCAAACACAGTATTGTAACAGAATTAGATAAGATAATAACAGGGGCAGAAGGAAATGTAGGATTAAGGATTAAGGATAAAGAAAATGTAGAGCTACTTATTGGGTATTAAACTGGAAAGTGAACAAGTGAAGGAGACAATGATAGTAGGGGCAAAAAATTTTGCCTATTCAATAAAGTTAGAAAAATGGCAAAAATTGTGGGACAGGAACTATAAATTAACAATGTCAATGGCATATAAAGAAAATTTGTATGTTTTACTGTATATATGGCATTTTGTGCCAGCAAGGTTGGCAAAGATGTTTAAAGATAAATCGGCTAAATGTTGAAAGTGCTACCAGATACCTGGGTCATATTATCATATGTACTGGACATGCTCAAAGCAGAAAAGTATTGGATAAAAATACATACATGGTTGGAAAAAATGATAAAACAGCACATTGACTTAAAGCCAGAAATATTCTTGTTGGGTATTTTACCCGGAAAATATAATAAGGGGAATGTATATTTAATTATTCATATATTAACTGCAGCTAGAATTGTATTTGCACAAAATTGGAAAAGTGAAGAGATTCCCACAGTTGAAAATGTGATTAGGAAAATATTAGAATGTGCAGAAAGGAATAGACTAACACTAGCAATCAAGGAAAAAGAACAAACAGAGTATTACATGACATGGGACTTATTTTATCAATGGTTAGACACTAAAAACCGGAGGGAGGGGCCCGGAGGGAGGGTTCCCTCTGGTTGAGATGTGCCCACCAGGCTTCAGAGCATTCCATCAGCCGAGGGCCCAGGGGAGGGGAGGGGGGGTGGCGGTTATTATTAACGAAGGTCTTAGTCCGAGGGAGACCACTGTGCCACAGATTGCCGGATGTGAATCCCTCTTTGTGAGATGGGGTCATGGGGTTCAGATGGGCTTGTTGCTTGCGTACCTGGCTCCCTGCCGCGCGGCAATGCCCCTGCCCGAGCTCCTCGACGTGATAGCCATGGTGGCAGTTGATACACCCAGGCTTATGGTCATGGGTGATTTCAACTTGCCATCCATCGGTGAAACGTCTGAGACGGCTTGGGAGTTCATGGCTTCCATGACGGCCATGGACCTGACCCAACTAGTTCATGGCCCCACCCACAGGGGGGGACACACTCTGGACTTGATTTTTGTCTCTGGCCAGTGGTTGAGTGATCTTATTATAGGGGATATAGACATGGAACCCTTGTCATGGTCAGATCACTCGCTCCTTCGCCTGGACCTTCGAACCGCTACACCCCGCCGCAGGGAGGCGGAGCCAATAAGATGGGTCCGCCCCAGGCCCCTGATGGATCCTGATAGGTTCCAGATGGAGCTTGGGCCATTTCCTGAGGATCTAGCACATGACTCGGCTGAGGACCTGGTAGCCGCCTGGGATCGGGCGGCTGGTGGGGCCTTGGACCGAGTCGTGCCTTTGCGGCCTCTGACCTGGTGCCGATCCCGCGCGGGTCCTTGGTTTACTGAGGAGCTGAGGGAAATGAAGCGCTGGAAAAGACGCCTGGAGAGCGGTTGGAGGGCCAGTCTCGCTGAATCTGATCGAACACTGGTAAGGTCGCATATTAAGACCTACCTAGTGGCGATAAAGACGGCAAAGTTTAATTACTTTTCTGCCTCTATTGCGTCATCAGGGAATCGTCCGGCCACCCTGTTTAGGGTGACCCGCTCCCTGCTCCATCCGGGAGTGCGGGAGGATCCCCTGGAAGGCAGGGCGGAGGATTTCGGACAATACCTGTATGACAAAATCGCTCAGATCCTGGGGGATTTGGACTCTGACTGGGTAGATCAGGGCAGGGTGACGAGGAATAGTCTTGAGAATGTTATCTGGGAGGAGTTTGATGCTGTGACTCCCGATGATGTGGACAGGATTTTGGGGAGACTTAGTACGGCCACATGTTTACTGGACCCGTGTCCCTCCTGGTTGGTACTGGCTTCCTGGGAGGTTACACGAGGCTGGCTCCAGGGTGTTATCAACGCTTCGTTGAGTGAGGGTTACTTCCCCGCTGCCTTGAAAGAGGCGGTGGTGAGGCCTCTCCTCAAGAAGCCGTCCCTGGATCCGGCAATATTGGCCAACTATCGTCCTGTCTCCAACCTTCACTTTATGGCGAAGGTTGTTGAGAGTGTGGTCGCGCGACAGTTTCCATAATTCCTGGAGGAAACATCTTATCTAGATCCGTTCCAGTCGGGTTTCAGGTCTGGGCACAGCACGGAAACAGCATTGGTCGCGTTGGTTGATGATCTCTGGAGGGCTCGGGACAGGGGTTGCTCCTCTGTTCTGGTCCTGTTAGACCTCTCAGCGGCTTTTGATACCATCGACCATGGTATCATGCTGCACCGGCTGGAAGAGTTGGGGGTGGGAGGCACCGTATTGCGGTGGTTCTCCTCCTTTCTCTCCGACCGGTCGCAGTTTGTGTTGGCAGGGGGGCAGAGGTCGACCTTGAGGCCTCTCGTCTGTGGAGTGCCGCAGGGATCGGTCCTCTCGCCCCTTCTGTTCAACATTTATGTGAAGCCGCTGGGTGAGATCATCCGTGGCTTCGGGGTGAGATACCATCAGTACGCTGATGACACCCACCCCAGGCCACCCCAACGATGCCCTTGAAGTGATGTCTCAGTGCCTGGAGGCTGTGCGGATCTGGATGGGGAGGAACAGGCTCAAGCTCAACCCTTCCAAGACTGAGTGGCTGTGGCTCCCGGCATCCCGATATAGTCAGTTGACTCCATCACTGACTATTGGGGGTGAGTCCTTGGCCCCCACAGAAAGGTCTCGCAATCTGGGAGTCCTCCTGGATATGCAGCTGTCCTTGGAGGAACATCTGACGGCTGTAACCAGGGGGACCTTTTATCAGGTTTGCCTGATTCACCAGTTGCGGCCCTTTCTTGATCGGGATTCCCTGTGCACAGTCACTCACGCCCTCGTCACCTCTCGCCTTGACTACTGCAATGCTCTCTACATGGGGCTCCCCTTGAGGGGCACCCAGAGGCTCCAGCTGGTCCAGAACGCAGCAGCGCGGGTAGTGATGGGAGCAGCATGGTGCTCCCATGTAACACCGCTCCTGCGCGAGCTGCACTGGCTCCCGGTGGTCTTCCGGGTGCGCTTCAAGGTGTTGGTTATCACCTTTAAAGCGCTCCATGGCATAGGGCCTAGCTATCTTCGAGACTGCCTGCTGCTACCGACGACCTCCCAGCGACCCGTGCACTCCCACAGAGAGGGCCTCCTCAGGGTGCCATCAGCCAAACAATGTAGGCTGGTGACCCCCAGGGGGAGGGCCTTCTCTGTGGGGGCACCTACCCTCTGGAATCAGCTGCCCCCAGAGATAAGGAGAATCCAAGACCTCAGTGCCTTCCGCCGTGCCCTTAAAACCCACTTTTTCCAGCAAGCCGGGCTGGCTTAGGAAGAAATTTTTTAAAAATTTTTTAAATGTTTAATTGGTTTGTGGTTTTTTAAATTTTGGGCCAAATTTATATAGATTTTAATTGTTTTTAATATTTGTATTTCATATTTTTAATTTTGGCTGTGCACCGCCCTGAGTCCTCAGGGAGAAGGGCAGTATATAAATTGAAAAATAAAAAATAAATAAATAAATAAAACAAAAGTTAGAAACAGGGAAACAAAAGACCATTTTAACCAAGATTAGTGAAATAAAGAAGATTATGTTAAGAGAGAGAAGCAAATATTATGATTATTATGTTTAATATTATCATTTTAATTCTATAGAATTAATGTTAAAGTAATGAATATTGCTGTAAATTTTGATTATTACTGTATAATAATATCTGTACCCAGATGACACACTGTTTAATTGAAGATGGAATTATTATATTGAAAAAAAATAATTAAAAAAAATAAAATGCTTTATTTAATGCAGCCAACAACTGCAAATGTTTGTTCTTCCAGCAGTTCACTCACACTGCTGGCTTCAGAACCAAGCGCTTCTTCAATGTAGTGTTCCCAGTCATGAATCCCTCATTTTGTATGAGTATCCCCTTTTTTTCCTGCATAGTTTTAGACAGTTACTGTTATTTTACGCTATGTCTAATAACATTCCTCATGGTATGTTTATATAGGTTTTAATGGTTGTTTTAACTGCTTTAATTTTTTGTTAGTCTTGAGTATCATTTGTTGGTAGAAAAGATGGAACATTAATCCCGGAATGATTAGACTTGCTGCAACTATTTTCAACTACTATCTATCCATCAATCAGATTCAATCAGTTAGTTTTTAAAAACTGTTTTAAAATATTTAATAAGTGATTTATATAAGTGACATATATGGCCACCAAGATCCCCTATTGGATCTTACTATAAATGAACAGAGGTCTCTTGCTGATTATAAATCTTGGACAGATTAATTTAGGAATTGACTGTCTTTTAAATAGTCTGATTCCAATCAAACTGGGGTTTCAAAGATAACCATACTTGCATCTGAATCTGGAGAGAAACCAGCAACTGGTATCTGGAAGAGAATTGGCGTTGCAGTAACATGGTTCTGGTCCTCCTAAGCAACTGCATGATGCATGAACAGAAGCTTCTGAATTATTTTCAGTTTCAATAGTTCACCAAGATAGGAATCCATCTCGCAGATTCTGATCTCCCTAAGTCTGGGGCAACCTGGTAAATCAGGAGAAAGAGAAACCCCTCTTTCTCCAGCCACAGCAGCATCTGCTCCTCTGCATGTTATTGCAGGTATAGTTAATTAAACATTTGAGGATACGGTTTACCATCTCTTTGCAAAAGGACTGAATCAGATACTCTTTTTAGTTGTTTCTTTCTTTTTCTATAATTGAAAAGATTATCTGATTTACAGGTAGCCTTTTGGGAGTAGATAATTTCAATTGGAAATCCCAGACATTGGGGTAAGTAGCTCATGCCAAGAGCACTTTTTCTATAGTGAAAAGTGCTTATCTGACCAAATTTTAAAAAAGTGCAAGCATCAGAAAGATTCCTATGTGGCAATGTCATTTTGAAAACTTTAAAATCTCATGAGCACATTTTTGATCTTAAATGGATATGATAAAGAATAATATGACCCCTCCCCTTGCCCAAAATAAAAGTCAGTTGGACCAGGCTCCCTTTGATAATTTATAGAAAGGGTGTTTTACATTTTCTGAACCCAAGGTAGTTTACAAACAAAACATAAATTAAGGGAGATTAAAACAGAATAAACTAATTAAAAAACTGAGCTATTTTTAAAACAAGAGAATCAATCAATGGGCTTCTCTCTCCCAATGCTTTCAAAACAGTTTTCATTAAATATGTAGAAGACAGCCATGAAAAGACCAAGAGAAGATTAAGGAAGGCTTAGATGAAGAGTTCTGAGATTGAAACAGGGATCATGTTGTTCAGCTCTGCACAGATGCTTATAAAAATAAGTCAACAGAGAATGGAGATGATGAATAAGGAGTATGGTATGGAGATTTAATTCTATGCCCCAATCAAGATCATGATTTACCTCAATTCTACAGCAAGCAATCATATGCTGCTAGGTAATATGAATAACATCTATCTAGTTTGGCAATACTGATTCTAGTAGCTATTAATTTACCTTCTTAGTTATTCCATTGAGTCTTTAAAGCATATTTAATTGTGTACTTTGAAACAAGGGATACACAGAAATATCCTTGTGCCCAGAGAATCTATTTAAATGGCTTGAAACTATTAAAATATCTGATGAAGTATGGGAAATCAGAATTATTTCTACACATACTTAACATCTGCTACAGTAGATATATTTTAAAGGAAAAGACAGAAGGCAGGGAGCACACTTTTGTTGTAACTAATAGTTCCAATGTGTGCTTAATGTGCAATTTTAAAAAAGCTATGCCATGGCAGGAAAGGAGGTGAGGGAATAATTTATGGGAAATCCTTTGTAATGGAAAAAGAAACAAATTTCCCCATGTTTTTTTTGGCCAAGAGGAAGATTCATGGCTCTCATACAGCAAGCCAAGCCATTTTTCCATAATCAGTCTGTACTGTAGAAAGACTGACAATATAACACTATCTTTTTAAAAAATCCTTCACATTTACTCAGTTTTTCAAACAACTTTCTTGAGATACCCATCAGTCTATTGTTTTAAACACAAATTTCAAGTTTAACGATTATACCAAGAATATATCAAAAGACTTCCATTCTTTCAAAGCAATTCTCAGCTCAGCTCAGAAAATAATGGACATTCATAAATAATGTTATTCGAATGATTTGGATTTTAGATTAAAAATACATTCTTATTTTTCAATATTATATGACACCCAATTTCCAGTGACTCTGAGTGGTTGTTATGCCAGCTTCTATCTTAATTCCTACTTTAATCCAATCTATTGTAGTACTGGATTAAGCTAGAAATTAATTCCATGAATGTTGTTAATAGGCATAATTGGTTACTAAAATAGTGATAGTGAAAGGTTTTTTTGGCATATTGTGAATGTCCCATCTAGAGATATCATAGTAGGAAGCCTGGAAGTCTCCTCATGCTGCAACAACTTGTCTCCCAAGGTCAAGAGGTTTCCTTCTCTCATTAACACTCAGAAGGGCCACGAAGAACTTTGAAGGCATAAAGATGGCCAGGCTTTTGCAGGAGATGTTCAGTAGGTATCTGGTTCGAGGTTTGATTATTACTGCTGGTTGATGCCAGATATATGGTTTATTCTTTTATAACGGAATACCTTTAGGAGAGGGGGAGTTTCACTTTTCTATTGTTTTTATGTTTGTGAGATTCTTGAAGTCTTGGATGGAGGAAAGCAAACAATTAATGGAACACACAGACAGAGGCACACATACATTACTTTCTGGTTATATTTTGGGACAGTATAGAACAATTATGAAACAACTCATTGTTTTTATGCTTCCAATAATCTTGCTCTCTCACACACACACACACACTTCTCTCTCTCTCTCTCTCTCTCTCTCTCTCTCTCTCTCTCTCTCTCTCTCTCTCTCTCTCTCTCTTTCTCTCTCTCTCTCTCTCTCTCTCTATCATCATCTATCTATCTATCTATCTATCTATCTATCTATCTATCTATCTATCTATCTAGGTGAGACCTGGCTCAAAAACAGTAACTGTGAGAGGGACCTTCGAGTCCTAGTAGACGATCATTTAAACATGAGTCAGCAGTGTGCGGCAGCAGCCAAAAAAATACAATCCTTGGTTGTATAAACAGAGGCATTGAATCAAAACCAGGTGAAGTAGGCCACACCTGGAATGCATCCAGTTTTAGTACCACATTACCAAAAAAATGTTGAGACTTTGGGAAAAGAAGTCCCAAAGTCAGTTTGCAAAGAAGAGCAACTAAGATGATTAAAGGCCTAGAGACTAAAACATATGAAGAATGGTTGCAGGATTTGGGTTTGGCTAGTCTAGAGAAAAGAAGGACTAGGGGGGACATGATAGCAGTATTCCAATATTTGAAAGGCTGCCACAAAGAGGGGGTTAATTTATTTTCCAAAGCACCAGAGGGCAGAATAATAAACAATGGATGGAAACTAATCAAGGAGAGAAGCAACCTGGAACTAAGGAGCAACTTCCTAACAGTGAGGACAATTAACCAGAGGAACGGTTTGCCTTCAGAAGTTGTAGGTGCTTCATCACTGGAGGTTTTAAAGAAAAGACTGGACAGTTTTGGTCACTACATTACAAAAAATATGTTGAGACTTTGGGAAAAGTGCAAAGAAGAGCAACTAAGATGACTGAATTCCTGGAGACTAAAACATATGAAGAACGGGCACAGGATTTGGGTTTAGATAGTAGAGAAAAAAAGGACTAGGGGTGACATGATAGCAGTATTCTAGTTTTTGAGAGATTGTCACAAAGAGAAAGAGGTCAACTTATCTACCAAAGCATCTGTAGGCAGGACAAGAAACAATGGGTGGAAATTAATCAAGGAGAAAAGCAATCTGGAACTAAGGAGAAACTTCCTAACAGTGAGGACAATTAACCAGTGGAACAGCTTGCCTTCAGAAGTTGTAAGTGCTTCATCACTGGAGGTTTTTAAGAAGAGACTGGACAGTCACTTATCTGAAATGGTATAGGGTCTCCTGCTTGAGCAGAGGGTTGGACTAGAAGACTTGCAATGTCCCTTCCAGCACTATTGTGATTGATATATGTCTATGGAGATTCTCAGTCATCCAGGTCATGGTTGTCCCAAAGGTACTTTTTCAATAGACAACTGAACTTTCTGGTTTTTCTTTGAAGATCTTTCACTTCTCATCAAGAAGCTTCTTCTGCTCTCACTGAATGGTAGAGAATGGAAGGATTTCTACTCTTTGCAGACAGCTGATCATTTGTATTCTTTTAGCGAATCATTAAGGCCATTTAAAGGTTTATCTGTATCATCTGGGTCACCTGAATAGTGCAAATGGATGTGGAGCCTTCTTGGAACTGTTGAAAGGACTGTGTTGTAGACTAGATAGATGTCATATCCCTCCCCCTCTGTTGAGAGAGGGCTGTTCAACTTTGACATAGATGGCCTCTTTGGCCCCTCTTTCAAATCAGTGGTCCTTTGGACTCTGCTGTCTTCTATAAAGTGGCCTTTGTCTTTTAAATACAGATGGACTGCTCAATCTAGTCCTGATAGGTTTGTTCTTCTATGTTGTGCCATGTGTTTATGAAGTGGTTGTTTTGTTTCCCCAATGTATATATCTGCACATGGCTCAGTGCATTGTACTACATATACCTTGTTGCTCAGTTTGTGTCTGGGTGTTTTATCCTTGAGGTGGATAAGCCTTAGTGTATTCTTGGTTTGAAGTGTGCACATATGTTGTGTTGGCTGAAAATCCTCCTGAGCTTTTCCAATAACATTGCTTCATTTATTGTTCTCTTCATTGTCTGCTATGGAAGAGCTCCTGTAGTGTCTTCTTTGAGATTTGATGAAGGCCCACTTGGGATAGGCACACATTCTGATGGCTTCCTTTATGTGTTTTAGTTCTTTTTCTTTGCCATCTTTGCTGGTAGGCAGGCCTTCAGCTCTGTGGTATCAGGTTCTGATGGCTCCCATTTTGTGCTCCAGTGGATGGTGAGAATGAAAATGTAAATATTGATCTGCGTGTGGGCATTTTCTGTACACCATGTTAAGGCTTCTGTTTTCCTTAATGTGTACTACACAGTCCAGGAAGGCTAGACTATTTTCCTTAACATCTTTCCATGTGAATTTGATGTATCTGTCCACAGAGTTGATATGTTTGATGAACACTTCCAATTCCTGTGTTTTGATCTTTACCCAAGTATTGTCCACATATACCAGTGAGTGGGTGGAATTCCTGTGAAAAAACATAGGGCTTTGGTTTCTACCTCTTCCATGTAGAGATTGGCTACAATGGGGGACACAGGTGAACCCATGGTGCAGCCGTGCTTTTGTCTATAAAAACCTTCATTGTATTAAAATAGGTAATGGTCAGGCGGAGGTTCAGCATGGCACATATGTGGTCTGGGCTGAGGCTGGTTCTGTCACCTAAGGTACCAGTCATTTTTTCACTGCCATGACAGCTTCAGTTGTTGGAATGCAGGTGAAGAGGGAAATCACATTATAGGAAACCATGGTCTCATCTGGGTCCAGTATTAGTTTCCAAATCTTGCTGGTGAAGTCCGGTGAATTGTTGATGTAATGGATGGTTGCCAACTAGAGGAGCTAATAAGGTGTTTAGCTGTTTTGTAATGTTGTTGGTGACAAAGTTGATGCTGCTGACAATTGGTTTGAATGGATCCCCTTTTTGTGGATTTTGGGGAGTACATATATACATGGGGTGGCTTCCCCAGGATAAAGATGCTAATATTGTGGCTTGTCAATGGCATGACCTTTTTCTTGTAACTGCTGGTGGGGTCTCTCTTCAGAGTGTCATATGTAGCAGTGTCCTGCAGAAGACTGTTCACCTTGTCTTGTAGCCATCTGTGTTCAGGATGACTGTGCATCTTCAGCTGGCAGGATGGTGAAGTTTGGGCCTTTTCCTAGGGATGTCACTGTTCTCCTTTCTTGAATTGTGAGGTTGGAAGGGGGTGTTTTAGCATTGGCAAGGGTTGCAGATACCTTCATCCTTAATTGTTCTGCTTCTGGTTCTGTCAATTTATTGTTCCTGATGGCTGACTCTGTGGCTGTGAGGAGATCTACAATTGGTAGCTTTTCTGGTGTTACTGCAAAATTCATCCTTTGGCCAAAACATTATTTTCTGTTTGAGTAAGCTCTCTGTCAAACCGATATCTTACCCATCAGTCAGCTTTATGATTGTTTTATGTCACTGTCCATCTGGGTTGGTTTTTCTGTTTTGTGTGTTTTTTCTTGTCTAAGCTGTAGAGTAGAAAATTTGCCTTTTTGTCATTCTTTGCTCTTGTTGTGTTGGGTTAGTTTATAACCCAACACAAATTCTGTGACCTGTTCCAATACTTCTGTTGGCAGATGTGATTTCAAAGAGGCCATCTATGTCAAAACTGAACAACCCTCTCTCAACAGAGGGGGAGGGATATGACATCATCTATCTCCAATCTGCAACACAGTCCTTTCAACAGTTCCAAGAAGGCTCCACACCCATTTGCACTACTCAGGTGACCCTGATGACACAGATAAACCTCCAAGTGTCCTTAATGACTTGCTAAAAAATGCAAATGACCAGCTGTCTGCAAGGAGTAGAAATTCTTCCATTCCCCACCATCTTTTGGATGAGAAGCGAAATGTCTTCAAAGAAAAACCAGAAAGTCCAGTTGCCTCTTGAAAAAGCATTTGGTACATTCTGATTGATATATTTTCATATAAATTTAATATGTTGGACAGTATGCAAAATGCAGAATAAGTAACATCTGGGTTCTTTGGATGGAAAACAACTTTTTTTTCTGCTGGCATGACATCATGAAATCGTATTGTTCTAGGTAATGAACATACCAAAGTGTGTCCATATCACTAAAGAAAAATAGGAGAACTACCCTGCAGGATAAAGAACCCAAGCAAATGCCTAGAATTTGAGGCTTAACTTGAACACTGAAGGAATTTTGTGTCACCTACAAATCTGATAAACATTATCTCCAAGTCATCCTTCAAATTATTCACTAAAATATTGAAAAATTCTAGCTTAGGTCTAATCCTAGTTGAACCTCATGTGATAAATAAATTTTGGGAAAAAATAATTTTGGAAAATTCATGTTTATTTTATTTATTTACCTCAATTAAATTTATATTATGCCTTTCTGTCCATACAACAACTTACAGAAGTGTTTTCTAGGTGATTAATATTAATTGCTTTATGATCTGTTCTGGAATCTTTCTTGGTTTTTTTTTTTATAGACAGGTTTGAAGTTCTCAGTTAAGGATATTGCTATGCTAGGATGGTTTCCTGGCAAAGAAAATAGCATGGATCTGTCATCCGCAAAGTCTGAGGCCAAAAATTACAGAATTTAATAATAATATAGAATACCAGGCTCAGCAGCTGACAAACCCAAATCAGCAGCTATTTTTGTGGACAGACTGAGGATATATATGCAGTTATTGTTTTACCTGCTCTTGTTCTGTACTCATGCAACCGAAGTCTAAATCAGCTCAACAGTTTCTAAACAGTTTTTCTTTTGTGCCTTTTCAATCTGTAAATATACACTGAACAAAGAAACAGAGGAAACAAGAAATTTGGCAGTGGAGATGGTAATTGTTGTTTACCAGATGAATGTGGACTCATCTGCAAGGAATGTACCATATTTGTTTTCTTCTCTGAGGACAAGAAGAAGAATACATGCTACAAATGCAGACTGTTCTTCTGGAAGAGAAGAAGAGGCTAGAGGTAAACTGTCCACCTCCCAGTTTATAATAGAAGATGAGGATTTCTTGAATCAGAGATAGATAATACTTATTTCCATAAGAGTATCAAGAAGTCTCTCAAAAGAAAGCTAAACAGCAGGAACAAAGAGGTAAGGGAATCCCCAAACTTAGTATGTTAATAAAATATCATTTGCAATGCAACATCAGAATGGATTTCATTGCCTCTTTCATCTACAAGCCATAGGAACTACAGATTTTACAAAAGGAAAGATCCATTCCTCTATTCTGCAGAGGATCAAGCAATGTGTGAGAGGAGCTAAAGCAGTAATTAGCCAGCCAGTAGGTCTACTAAGAGAAGTGTTCTGCCTCACTGGGCACGTATTTATGAGACGAGGGAAAGACTCTCAGGAATCATTAAGCCCAGTAAAAATATCCTATAAAGGTTTGCCTCTCCTTTCCATTCAACAAAGTAAAACTCTTGAAACAATTAACAATTTTATTGAAGGAAAGGTATTACAGGACAAAAGAAGCAGGATCTAAAATTTTCCCCACAATTCAGTTGTGATAAAGCAGTTAGAAACCCCTCCCCTCAGTCCAATGTTGAATAAACCAATCCACAGGTGATAAGTTGCTTTGAGAAGCGCAGGCTGAAAAGGTGATAAGAAGTTGTTCCCAGGCGTCTTTTGCTGGAGGCTTTGGAACTGAGACAAAACTGATGGCCCTCCTCCCTTATATTCCCAAGAAGGTATATCAAAGTACAGGATACATAGGCATCACAAAAGAGGCTATAAACTATGGAATGCACCCAGGCTCCCTCCCCACCAGAATGGCAGCATCCTGATAGGGATCTGACATGTTGCCATATCAGCATCCTGATATGGGATCTGACATGTTGCCTCCCTAGAAATAAGAGCAACCCACCTGAAAAATAAGCACAAAGAGAAAACAGAGCAGTGTTATTTGGGATTATCAGAATACTGTGAGTGGAATTTTCTCAGCAAGCTGGGGGCCCTAACATGTTTTTTTAGCCACCCACTCATTCTGAAAAGGGGGCAAATGTTTCCACACAACTAGGTACTGCATGGTGGCATGGTGGGTGCATGAATCCAGGATTTCCTTTATTTCGAAGTGTTGCTCACCCGCAATCATGACAGAGGTAGGTGGGATGTCTGATGGTGGTCTCAGTGGGAAGGTAATTTTGGATTTCAACAGGCTGCAGTGAAATACTGGTGGACCTACCTGAGGGTTTTAGAGAGCAGTAATTCAACTGTTACCAGGTTAATGATTTGAGTGATAGGAAAAGGTCCTATGAACTTTAGACCTAACTTTTTGGAGGGTTGCATGGATTGTAGGAATTTGGTGGATAAGTACACTTCATCCCCTATTTTAAACAACTTAGGCTCCATCTCTTTTTTAACAGCTTGTGTTTTAAAAGCAGCTCTAGCATCATTTAGAGCTTTTCTTACCACAGATCTTTTTCAATTGTTGCATCCACTCCTTAAGAGAGGGTATGGTTGGTTCCTCTACTGGAGGCATTGGGCTAAACTCTTAGTTCTGGCATTGGGTTAAGCTCTTGGCCTGTGACAATTCTAAAAGGGGTGAATCCCAGGCTGGAATGAATGGAGTGGTTGTATACAACCTCTGCAAAAGGCAGGAGGTCGAAAGCATGATACTGGAGAACAGTTAAATCAAAGCTGTGAACCAGTTAAAAAAAATAGAGTTAGGAGTGGAGGAAAGCATGATGCTGGAGAACAGTTAAAGCAAAGCTGTGAACCAGCCAACAAATAAGAGTTAGGGGTGGAGGAAAGCATGATGCTGGAGAACAATTAAAGCAAAGCTGTGAACCATCCAAAAAATAAAAGTTAGGAATGGAGGAAAGCACGATTCTGGAGATCAGCTGAAACAAAGTTGTGAACCAGTTACAAATAGAGATAGGAGTGGAGGAAAGCATTGCTGGAAAACAACTAATTGAGTTGTGAACCAGTTTAACAATAAATTTAGGAGGAGTGGAGGAGATAATGTTCGAGAGCAGTTAAAGCCAAACTGTGAACCAGCCAAATAAGTAAGGTTAGGAGTGGAAGAAAGCATTGCTGGAAAAAAATTAATTAAGTTGTGAACCAGCTAAAAAATAAACCTAGGAGGAAGTGGAGGAGATAATACTGGAGAATAGTTAAAGCAAAACTGTGAACCAGTTAAACAAACAGAGATAGGAGTGGAGGAAAGCACTGCTGGGAAATAGCTATTTAAGTTATGAACCAGTTAAATACTAGATTTAGTAGTAATGGAGAATAAGCCTGAAGTAAGCAAAAATAAAATATTTTGGGAGTAATAAATTATAGATGGAAATGTTGAATGAATGTTAAAATGAATCGATTCTGAAATGACTTTAAGAGAGGAGAAAAATATTTTATGTTAAGACTATGAACACTAGATGTCATTTAAGAGAGGTAAAATATAGATTTGATATAATAGGTTTTAGGATTAAGGAATATATATGAAATACTGATTGTTAAAATGATAAAGATCTAGAATGGTGTTTATTTGGAAATGAAAAACGTGAATGAAGCTTTGAATATTAACAAGAATTGTTTATAGATTTTATGATTATTTTTAAAGTGAGAAATGTCATTATAGAAAAACTACAAAAAATGTGAAGACTTTGAAAGAATTTTTTTAATACTAATAAGAGTTCTAACGGTTACAGAAAATTGATTTTAAAGTGGTTTAAAATGTTGTTTTTTTTTATAGTAAATAAGAAAATGGGAATGAATTTTTGAATATTAATAAGACTTGTTTATAGATTTTATAATTATGGTAAATTGGTTTCCAAAATGGTTTAAAATGTTGCATTTCATAGAAAAACAAGAAACAAATAGGAAAGGGGAGAAATTTAAAGAAAATTAATAGTTCAAGAGAGAGTAGGAGAGAAGATATATATTAAAATGCATTATTATTTTAAATTGGTAAGGAGGTATGATTTTGGTGATTAGATGATTAAAGCTAAATTGTGAATTAGTTAAATATAAGGTTAGGAGTGGAGGAAAGCATCCCTGGAGAACAGCTGATTAGGCTGTGAACCAGCCAAAAATAAATTTAGGAGGATTGGAGGAGATAATGCTGGAGAGCAGTTAGAGCCAAACTGTGAACCAGCTAAATATAGGTTAGGAGTGGAGGAAAGCATCCCTGGAGAACAGCTGATTAGGCTGTGAACCAGCCAAAAATAAATTTAGGAGGATTGGAGGAGATAATGCTGGAGAGCAGTTAGAGCCAAACTGTGAACCAGCTAAATATAGGTTAGGAGTGGAGGGAAGCATCCCTGGAAAACAGCTAACTAAGCTGTGAACCAGCCAAAAATAAACTTAGGAGGAATGGAGGAGACAATGCTGGGAAGTAGTTAAAGCTAAACTGTGAACCAGTTGAATAAACCAGTTGAATAAACTTAGGAGGAGTGGAGGAGAAAATGTTGGAGAGCAGTTAAAACCAAACTGTGATCCAGCCACAAATAAAGTTAAACCAGCTGGAAACCAGCTAATTAAACTGTAATCCAGCCAAAAATAAACCTAGGAGGAATGAAGGAGATATCTTTGAAGAACAGTTAAAGCCAAATTGATAGAAGTGGAGGAAAATATTGTTGGGAAATAGCTATATAAGTTATGAACCATCTAAACATTAGAATTAGTTGTAATGGAGAAGAAACTTGTAATTAGCAAAAACAAAATATTTTGGGTACAATAAATTATAGGTGGAAATGTGGAATAAATTTTAAAGTGAATTGATTTTGAAATGTTTTTAAGAGAGGAGTAAAATATTTTATGTTGGTCATTAGATGTGATTCAAAAGAAATATTGATTTGATTTGGGTCTTTGAAGTAAGGAAAATATATGAAATACTGATTGTTAAAATGATAAATGAATATTATAAAGAGCTGTTTAGACTTGGAGTTTAAGATTTAGGGTGATACATAGTAGAATGTCTAATGTTAGAATAAGATGTTAGACTGAATGATAAAAGTTGGATTTAGATTTGTTCTTTTTTCTTTCTTTCTTTTCTTTAAGATGTTAATGGATGAAATTTGGAATTTATACTTATTTTATACCGGATCAAACCCATGCTCTAAAAAGATGTGTTTTATGTTTTATGTTTAAAAATAAATTTAAAAAAATTCAAAAAAAAAAAAAAAAGAAAAGAAAAGAAAAGAAAAAAAAAGAAAAAAAAAGAAGGAGCTGAGTTAAAGATTTAGGGTGATACAGTAGAATGCCAAATGTTTAGAATAAGATGTTAGAATATGTGATAAAAAAACTGGGATTGGATTTCCTATTTTTTCTTTTTTTTAAGATGTAAATGGATGAAATATGGAATTGAATTGGTTAAGGGAGTATGAGCAATTGTACCTATTTTATACCAGATCAAACCTTTACTCTAAAAAGATGTATTTTATGTTTTATGTTTAAAAAATAAATAAAAATATTTTCAAAAAAAAAAAAGGCAGGAGGTCGGCTAAGTTATCTTGTTGGTAGTTGATAAAACATCTAGAACCCTATTAGTTCTCTCTATCATCCCATTCATTTGAGGATGATGATTAGAATTTAGGCCCTGATCGGTACCTAGCAGACTTAGGAACGCTCTCCAGAACTTTGATGTGAATTGGACAAACACCCCCCCCGATCAGATAGTATCCTTTGGGGGACACTGTGCAGCCAGTATATGTGGTGTAGAAACATTTTGGCAAGTGCCTTGGTAGAGGGGATCTTTTGGCAGGGAATAAAATGGGCTTGTTTAGAAAACAGGTCTGTTTCCCAAATAATGGTGTTCCCCCCACTTTCCGGCAGTTCTACAATGAAATCCATAGAGATCTCTCTCCAAGGTGCTGATGGCTCTGCTACAGTTTGCAGTAGCCCAGGGGTTTTTCCCTGTCTTCTTTTTGCAGCTGCGCCAACAGGGCAACTGCAACATAGATTTCTATGTCTTTTTTTAGGGATGGCCACCAGAACTGTCTCTTAATCAGGTGCAGAGTTTTCATGAAACTGAAGTGGCTAGCCAACTTTGAGTTGTGGCAGTTTTCATGAGAGGAAATATCTGGCTGGCTGAGACATACAGTTTTCCTCCCATCCACACCAGACCATATTTGAGCAGACAGGTATTCTTATGAGCCTGGAACCAGTCATCCATGAGGAAGGCTTGTTTGAATGCTTGGGTGGTGGCATTATCAGTCAGGAAGTCTTGTTCTGCTTATGCCCTGGTTATAACTTTGACTGCTAGCTGGGAGGCTGGGAGCAGGTGTTTAACCACTTCAGGTCTGTTGCTATAATACTGGGGCATTCTGGATAAAGTATCTGCTAAAAAGTTCTTTCCCCCAGGAAGATATTTGAGGGTGAAGTCAAAACACTTGAAATATTGAGCCTGAAATATTGAACTATTGGGGATAGTTTCTGCGGGGTCTTAAGGGCCTCCAGATTTTTGTGGTCAGTCCAGACTTGGAAGGGGATTTTATTCCCCTCCAAGAAATGTCTCCATGTGAGGAGAGCCCATCACACGGCATATGCCTCTTTTTTCCAGATAGTCCATCTCTGTTCTGTGTCTGTTAATTTTTTGGAAGTATAAGAACAGGGTTGTAGTTGGTCTTGCTCATTCACTTGGAGGAGGATGGCCCCAATGGCAATGTCACTGGCATCTGTCTGTATGGCAAAAGGTTTTTCTGGATCTGGACGTTTTGGCACTGATTTGGCTGAAAACAACCGTTTCAGTTTCTCAAATGCCGCTTGACATTCCATGGTCCAATTTAGGAGCTGCTTTGGTTTTGGCTTGTCTCCACCTTTCGTTTTTTGCAAGTTAGTGATGGAGAATGCAATTTGTGCAAATACCAGAATAAATTGCCGATAGAAGTTGGCAAACTCCAGGAAGCTCTGCAGTTGCTTGTGTGTGCAGTGAGGGGCCCACTCAATCACCACTCGCACTTCTTCTGGGTCCATCTCCATGCCCTCATGAGAGATCCTGTACCCCAGGTAGTCTATTTTATCTTTGTGGAATTCACATTTGGACAGCTTTGCATAAAGCTTTGTGGTGCAGAATTTGTTCAGGACTGCTTTATGTGCTCCACTTTTGTTTCAGCATATATTAAAATGTCATCTAAGTACACATAAACTCCTTTGCTTAGGTGCTCATGGAGCACTTCATTTATTAGTTGCATGAAAACTGCCAAACTGCCAAATGCTAAATTAGAAGTTATTTTATAATAGTTATAGTATAATGTGTTTGTTTTTTTTTTGTTTTTTTTCTCTTCTTCTTTTCTGAAATGTATGGATAAAGGGGGATTTATAATACTTTTAGTAAGTAAAGGTCAGTATTTTGAGGAGGGAGTAAGTAATCTGTTATGAATTAGGGTTTTTTTTTGTTACGAAGAAGTCACAGGGGGGGAAGGGTGGGGAGGGGGGGTTAGGGAGGGGGGGAGGGGGGGAAAAAGGGGGAAAAATTTGTATTTGAAAACCTTTTCAATAAAAAAAAAAAAAAAAAACTGCCAAGGCACCCTGTAGTCCAAATGGAAGCACTTTGAACTGGAAACACTCTAAGGGTGTGTTAAAAACTGGTTTTTTTTAATTTATAAATTTTATTTCTTTAAAAAAAATACAAACAGAAAATTTATCAACAAACAGATCGTGGTGAGAACCTTACACAATACATTACCTTCAATCCAAATATACAAATGAGAAATAAAAACTAAGATAACATTGTCCTCTTTTTATTCTGTTATTTAACCAAACATACCATAGGTCCCAATATTGGAAATATGCGGAATCTTTCTGATCTCTTAAAATTTTTGTTAGTCTATCGGCTTCTGCACATTCCATAATTTTCACTAAAATCAAATCTTCAGACGGTAGGTCTTTTCCCTTCCAATTTTGGGCGAGACATATTCTTGCAGTTGTAATATATAATAATATAATCTATGCCAGCGAAACGCTGACAGACAGTCAGATATCATTTGTTAGTACCTATTTTATCTGGCCTAATGTTTAGTAAGTAAAGTTCAGGTTTCAATTGTAATTTGTATCCAGTAATTTCTAACAACCACCTCTGAATAAGTTTCCAAAATTCAATTATCCTGGGACAGGTCCACCATACATGAAAATAAGCACCTAGCTCCCCACACTTCCAACAGTTTGGGGAGAGACCAGGAAACATTTTGGATAATCAGGCAGGAGGGAGGTGCCACCTGTATACCATCTTGTACAAATTTTCCTTATAAGCCATCAAAAATTTCAATTGTCTAGACCAAATTTTTTCCCATTTCATCAAATCAATTGAGTGGCCAATATTCCTCCCCCAGGCAATCATCGAGTCTTTGACAAGCTCGTCTCCTATCCAATGACTTATTAAAAGTTTGTAGATTTTAGCTAGCATTTTTTCCTTCTTCCCTAATATGAACTTATCTAACTCCTGCAGGGTCATATCTATACCTCCTTGCTCCTTATCCTTTTTATATTTGGAGTTAATTTGAGCATAAGACCATCAATCCAATTCCATTCCCTGCAAAGCTAATTCGGTTCTTGTTTTTAAGCAGCCTTGGCTATCAAGCAACTCACGATAAGATAGATGTTTTTCTTTATTATATAGCGAAGTATATGTCATGGCTTCTAGCGGGACCAGCCGGGGCGGGGGGGGGGTGTCAGAGAATAGAATTTATCTTTAATTTTCCTCCATGTTTCAATTAAAATATTCCTTAAATAATGACCTGCAAAACTCGCATGTTTTTTTTACCTTATCTTGCCAAAGGAAATAATGCCAACCCTGTTGCAACCCCGAACCTTCCAGGACCAACAGCCGTCTCCTTCTCAGCAGAATCCAGTCCCATACCCAGACTAAATTTGCGGCCTGATAATAATACTCCCATTTAGGCAAACCAAATCCCCCTCCATCCTTCACCTCCTGGAGCATTTTAAGTTTAATTCTAGGCTTTTTATTCTGCCAAATAAATTTAAGAACATATTGATTTAGTTTTTTTAAAAAATTATTATCCAATCTGGCTGGGGCTGGGTAAAATAAATATGTCCATTTTGGGAGAATATAAGATTTTATGGCTGTGATCCTGCCTAACAGAGAGACCTGCAACTTCTTCCATTTCTCTAAATCTTGTTCTGTTCATTGAAGAAGTTTCAAATAATTATCTTCCTTGATTGTTGAACATTTAGCAGATAATAGAATGCCTAAATACCATACTTTATTAACAATTTGATATCCCAAATTCAGTTCTATTTCCTTCCCCTGCTTTGTTGTCAGATTTTTAATTAAGACCTTCATTTTTTCCTTATTTACTTTCAGGCCCGCCACAGTTCCATATTTTTCTAATTCATAAATTAAGTTCGGGCCCGATGCAAAAGGGTCTTCCAATACAAACACAAGATCATCAGCGTATGCTTGTAACTTATACTGCTGGTTCTTAATATGCAGTCCTTTTATTCCTGAATTTTGCCTAATTTCCCACAATAATGGTTCCAATGTTAATATGAATAGGAGCAGAGAAAGCAGGCACCCCTGTCTAGTTCCTTTCTCAATACAAATTTTCTCCGATATATCTCCATTGATCAAAATTGTGGCCGACTGTTTTGAGTAAATTGCACGGATTGCCCGAATGAACTTCTCCCCAAATTGCAAATGATGTAACAGGCCAAATAAAAAGCACCAGCTCACTCGATCAAAAGCCTTTTGCGCGTCCACGAAGACCAAAGCCAGCTGTTTATCAAAGTGGGTTTCATAATATTCTAGAATATTCATAATTATTCTCAAATTGTCTCTGATTTGCCTATGGGGTAAAAAGCCGTTTTGGTCTTCATGGATAAATTGGTTCAAAAAGACTTTTAATCTGTCTGCCAATAGCACCGCAAATAGCTTATAGTCTGCATTGAGAAGTGAGATCAGTCTGTAGTTCTGGATCAGAGGCAAGTCATTACCTTCCTTCGGCAAGAGGGTAATTAGTGCTTCTGTCCAGGAATCCAGAATCAATCCCTCCCAAATTACCCCATTAAATAATTCTACCATGTGAGGACATAGAACTTCCCATAGTGCTTTATAATATTCCATCGGAAGGCTCTCCATACCGGGGTCTTGTTTTTTGTTTCCCTAAGATCCTTTCAATTTCCCCTTCCGTTATCTCTCTATCCAATATTTCCCTGGACAAATCCGGGATTTTCAGTAGATCAGATTCTTCTAAGTATTTCCTTATTTTGCTTAAAACTGTTTCCCATTCATCCCCTTCTCTAATCCTGACTCTGTAGTAGGCTTCCCTTGAGTCCAGTTTTGAAAAAAATTCCCCTTGGAGAGGTGGGCTAGCATGTCTTTCATGGGGGGAAGGGGATACACATTTTCCATGCTTACTGCATTCAGATTTCTATAGTCAACATATAAGTGCAAAGACCCATCCTTCTTCTCTTGGAATAGCACTGGCACTGCAATTTTGGGTCATGCTGGTTGGATGAACCCCCTGGCCAGATTTTTATCAATGAAAGCTCACAGTTCCTCGAGTTCCCTGGGGGACATGCTGTACATGGTTTTGGTAGCTTGGTCCCAGGGAGAATCTCAATGGTAGTCTGTGGGGCAGTGGGAAGAGGAACTTGCCAGAGCCCTCTTCGCTGAACACCTCAGTCAAGTCCTTGTATTCCCAGCCGCAACTGTTTCTTTCATTGGATTTCCCCCCAGTTCCTACCTTTTGTCATCTGGTCTGATTCCCCACTGGAATCTTAGGAATCTCTTTCCAGTTTACTCTGGGTTCCATGTCTTCAGCCAGGTGATCCCCAAGATTAGTGGCCACCCCATTCCGAGTGCCACAATGAATGTGAGTCTTTCATCATGGGTATTTTCAAGGTTCTGTGGCAAAAATGGCTGGCCAACCCACCACGACTGACCCATCTAGCTTTAGCTTCTGTAGGTGGATGCCCAATTTCCCCACCAAGATTGGGCTTATTAAGCATCAGGTCCACCCTGAGTCCAGGAGGGCCAAGAGCTTTACTCTCTTTTCCCGGCTGGGGATAAATAGTCTTAGGGGCAATGTGACTGGTTGGACCAGTTTGCTTACCTCAGGGTCGCTTCTCCTGGTGAGGTCTGGGTTCCTCCTTTGGTTTTGCTAGGGGGAAAAACTCTACGGCCTCTCCGCTTCTTAGTGCGGTGACTTTCCCATGTGGGGTGGCTTTCATGGGCTTTCCATTTGATAGGCGCTCAGGCTTCTGAGTGGGGGTTTTTGAGCAACACTCAGCTGTGTGGTGCCCTTCTTTCCCACACTTGAAACACCCAGATGGTCATGGCGAGAGGGCAGTTTGCTGCTTGAATGGCTCTCGCTTCCCTTGGGGTGGGGATCTCTTCCAGTTCTCCCCACTCAGTACTGGTTTCCTGTGCAATTCAGTTAGGATAAAGCAGTTAGAAACCCCTCCCCTCAGTCCGATGTTGAATAAGCCAATCCACAGGTGTGAAGTTGTTTTGAGAAGCACAGGCTGAAAAAGTGATAAGAAGTTGTTCACAGGCATCTCTTGCTGGAAGCTTCAGAACTGAGACAAAACAGATGGCCCTCCCCTCTTACTTTTCCAAGAAAGTAAATCAAAGTACAGGATACATAGCAGTGGTGAAATCTAAAATTTGTTACTACTGGTTCTGTGGGCGTGGCTTGGTGGGGGGGGGATAATGTGACTGGGTGAGCGTGGCCAATTTTTTTTTTACTTTTTTTTTATTGAAAAGTTTTTAAAATTTTTACAAACATTTCCCCTTCCCCTTCCCCGCTCCCCTTCCAACCCTCCCGTTCCCCTCTCTCCCCCCCACTTCCCAGAGCAAAATACAGGGTATAACATTTGAAATCATAAACTAACATAAGCTAATTATCAATAGTCTCCTATCCCCCTCTTGAACTTTTAACTTCCCTTTTACTAAACTAAATTTAAGTACTTTATAAAATCTCTTTGATCATTCATAAGCTATTTGAAATTTTTTAGTCTGATATTTGCCTTGAATATAATCAATCCATCTTTTCCATTCTAACATATATTTCTCATTTGAATAGTCCTTTAGATATGCTGAAATTTTCGCCATTTCTGCTAGATTTACTACTTTTAATGTCCATTCTTGAATAGTAGGTAAATCTTCCTTCTTCCAATACCATGCCACCAAAAGTCTTGCTGCAGTTATTAAGTTCAGAATCAAATTAGTCTCTATAGCCGTACAATCTGTAATGATACCTAACAAAAACAACTGTGGAGTAAACTGTATCCTTTTTTAAAAAATATTTTGAATAATCCACCACATTTTTATCCAAAATGCTTTAACTTTTTTACAAGTCCACTAAACATGAAAATAGGTAGCATCAACACAATCACATCTCCAACATTTGAGTTGTAAGTTTGAGTACATACAAGCTAACTTTTTAGGATCCAAATGCCATCTATAAAACATTTTATAAAAGTTTTCTCTCAAATTTTGAGCTTGTGTAAATTTTACATGTCTTACCCAGATCCTTTCCCATGTTTCCATCATTATTGGTTCCTCGAAATTTTGTGCCCATTTTATCATACAATCTTTAACTCTATCTCCGAGTCTATTTCTATCAAAATATTATACAACCTTTTTATATGCATTCTACTCTGGTCCCTAATTTGTTTTATCAAATTTTCTTCACTTTGTATAATACCAATTTTTTGATCTTTTTTCCATCTATTCTGCAGCTGTACATACTGAAACCAGGTTTGAATTGCCCTTTCCTCTCTTAGTACATTCAGAGGCTTTAACTTGTAGTACATTTCTTTCTGTAAACAGAAGTTCTTTATAAGTAATTACATCCTGTCTTTGTTCTATACTTACATTTTCTATTGCATGTCTGGGTACTACCCACATGGGTATCTTGCCATTCAATTTGTATTGGTATTTTTTCCAAACACGCAGGAGGGCATTCCTTAATATATGACTTTTAAAAGTCCTATCCACCTTCTTCTCATAAACTAAGTAGGCATGCCAACCATATAGCAAGTCATACCCTTCAATATTCAGTATTCTTTCATCTGTTAAATTAATCCAATCACTAATTGCTGACAAAACAGCTGCTTCATAGTACAATTTTAGATTGGGCAATTTCAAGCCTCCTCTTTCATGTGTATCCTGCATTATTTTTAACTTAACTCTTGGTCTTTCCCCTACCCATACAAAGTTGTTAATGCCTCTCTGCCATTCCTCCAAATTTGCATCCTTTTTAAGTATTGGTATCATTTGGAAAAGAAATAGAAACTTGGGCAGAACATTCATTTTAACTACTGCTATTCTTCCCAACAAAGACAGTTGTAATTTTTTCCATTTATCCATCTCTGTCTGTATTTTATGCCATAACAATTCATAATTATACTTATATAATTTCCCATTTGACATTGTAATAAAAATTCCTAAGTACTTAACCTTTTTCACTATTTCGCATCCTGTTACTCTTTCCATTTCTTCTTTTTGGTTTGTATTCATATTTTTATTTTTTATTTATTTATTTATTTGATTTGATTTCTATACCGCCCTACTCCTGAAGAACTCAGGGCGGTGCACAGCCAAACAATAAAACACATACATACAAAATTTAAAAGTAGAATAAAATCAAATTAAATAATTTTGGCCCCGACAAATTTAAAACCCCAAACTTTTAAAACCAATTTAAAATTGAATGTATAAAATACTAAAAGATATTTAAAAATTAAAAATCTTTTATAAAAGAGGGAGAAAATTAGGCCAGGCCTGCCTGGTGAAATAGTAAGGTCTTTAAAGTGCGGTGGAAGGTGCGCAGATCCGGGATCCTCCAATGATTCGCCCCCAATAGTCAGTGATGGCGTCAACTGACTATATTGGGACGTCGGAAACCACAGCCACTCGGTCTTGGATGGGTTGAGCCTGTTCCTCCCCATCCAGATCCGTACGGCCTCCAGGCACCGGGACATCACTTCAAGGGCATCGTTGGGGTGATCCGGGGTGGAGATGTACAGCTGGGTGTCGTCAGCGTACTGATGGTACTCCACCCCAAAACCACGGATGATCTCGCCCAGCGGCTTCACATAAATGTTGAACAGGAGAGGTGAGAGGACCGACCCTTGCGGCACCCTACATATGAGGGGCCTCGGGGTCGACCTCTGTCCCCTTGTCAACACAGACTGT
This sequence comes from Pantherophis guttatus, assembly GCF_059756535.1. Taxonomy (NCBI): domain Eukaryota; kingdom Metazoa; phylum Chordata; class Lepidosauria; order Squamata; family Colubridae; genus Pantherophis; species Pantherophis guttatus. Next base: position 107,271,164 of record NC_142064.1, on the reverse strand, counting down.
GACCGGTCAGAGAGAAAGGAGGAGAACCACCGCAACACAGTGCCTCCCACCCCTAACTCTTCCAACCGGTGCAGCATGATACCATGGTTGATGGTATCAAAAGCCGCTGAGAGATCTAACAGGACCAGGACAGAGGAGCACCCCCTGTCCCGAGCTCTCCAGAGATCATCAACCAATGCGACCAATGCCGTTTCCGTGCTGTACCCAGGCCTGAAGCCCAACTGGAACGGATCCAGATACGTCGTTTCATCCAGGAGCTGGGGGAGCTGTTGCGCGACCACACTCTCAACAACCTTCGCCACAAAGCGAAGGTTGGAGACCGGACGATAATTTACCAACATTGCCGGGTCCAGGGAAGGCTTCTTGAGGAGAGGCCTCACCACCGCCTCTTTCAAGGCGGCGGGAAAGTCACCCTCACCCAGCAAAGCGTTTATAATCCCCTGGAGCCAGCCTCGTGTCACTTCCCGGGAAGCCAGTACTAACCAGGAAGGACACGGGTCCAATAAACAAGTGGTCGCGTTCAGTCTACCCAGAATCCTGTCCATGTCCTCAGGGGTCACAGGATCAAACTCATCCCAGATAACATTCTCAAGACCTGCCCCTGTCTCTCCCCCTGACACTACCCAGTCGGAGTCCAAATCTTCCCGAATCTGAGTAATTTTGTCATACAGATACTGAACAAAATCCTCGGCTCTACCCTCCAAGGGGTCCTCCCGCACTTCCTGATGGAGCAGGGAGCGGGTCACCCTAAAGAGGGCAGCCGGGCGATTATCTGATGATGCAATAAGAGCAGCAAAATAGCTACATTTCGCTGCTTTTATCGCCACTAAGTAATTCCTAATGTGGGATCTTACTAGTGTCCGGTCAGATTCAGAAAGACTGGCCCTCCAACTACTCTCTAGGCTTCTTTTCCGGCGCTTCAACTCCCTCAGCTCCTCGGTAAACCAAGGAGCCAATTGAGGTCGGTGCCGGGTCAGAGGCCGCAAAGGCACGACCTGATCCAGAGCTCCAGCAGCCGCCCTATCCCAGGCAGCCACTGGGTCTCCAGTCGAGGCGTGTGCCAGAACCTCAGGAAATGGCCCAAGCTCCGTCTGGAATCTGTCAGGTTCCATCAGGCACCTGGGGCGGAACCATCTTACCGGCTCCGCCTCCCTGTGGCGGGGTGCAGCGGTTCAAAAGTCGAGACGAAGGAGAGAGTGATCTGACCATGACAAGGGTTCAGTAACTATATCCCCTATCTCAAGATCCCTCGACCACTGTCCAGAGACAAAAACCAGATCCAGCGTGTTTCCCCCTGTGTGGGTAGGGCCATGAATTAACTGGGTCAGGTCCATAGCTGTCATGGAAGCCATGAACTCCCGAGCCATCTCCGACGTCTCACCCACAGACGGCAGGTTGAAATCCCCCGTGACCATAAGCCTAGGGGTATCAACTGCCACCGCGGCAATGACGTTGAGTAGCTCGGGCAGGGCTGTTGCCACATGGCAGGGAGCCAGGTACATGATCAACAAACCCATCTGAACCCCATGACCCCATTTCACAAAAAGGGATTCACAGCCGGCCGTCTGAGGAACAGTGGCCTCCCTCGGTCTCAGACCTTCTTTAATGATAACCGCTACCCCCCCGCCCCTCCCCTGTGACCTTGGCTGATGGAATGCTTGGAAAGCTGGTGGGCACATTTCAACGAGGGGAACCCCCCCTCCTGGCCCAACCAGGTCTCCAACCAGGTCCGCACCCCCCTCCTGAACAAGATCACAGATGAGGGGGGCTTTATTTACTACGGACCTGGCATTGCACAGCATCAGCCAAAGACCTGGGTCCTGAGGGTCTATGCAACCTGAGGAGCGAGTAGAGCCTTGGGGGCCGGAGCACACCACCGCTCGTAGACAGCGAGTGCGCACTCCCCTAACACGATATGGCCCCCTGCTCCCGCCATATCTACCCCTCCCACCTACAGTACTGATGTTCAAAAAACCATCAGGACAAGCTCTAACCCCCCCTCGACCCCGGGTCCCCCACCCCCCCACTGCGCTTCACTGCCAGACCCGACCCTCCCCCTTGTGGGTTATCCCCCTTACCCACAACCCAAATTCCAATCTGACCCTCCCCCTCCCTGGGACCCCTTAAATATTTGACTAAAAATTTCAATAGAAAACCCCTCAATCCCCTAGTTTGCACATGCCACCTCTCTGGGTCCCAAAACCCGTCCTTGAGGTGGGTCCTCGGTAGTGAGGAGGGCCACATCTGCGAGAGGGGGGAATCTCGCAGCGCAAGAAGATCCGCTGTTGTATACATCTCCAAGATACAGCAATGGAGGCACGGAGCTCAAACAGGGGACTTCACAAAAGGTGTAACACAGCCATTTGTTCATTGATGTACTATTGGTATCTCTACTGTCCTCCCACGACAGTAGGAGGGTCCTGATTATCTCATCCAATGGGAACGGCCTCTGGCCCGCCCTCTCACGGCAGGGCCCCCAGGGGGCTGTAGATCGAAAAAACTTCTCCGACAGACGAGACTCATGATGTAATAAAGGACCCCTCAACAGTTGCATCAATTGGCTGACCCATGGTCAGAGAAAGAGTTTATCAGTCTATCAGTCAGTCAGTGAGTCACTTCAGAGGCAAAGATGGAAAATCCTTGGCATAGTCTTATACTCAAGATCACATCCGAGTAAGTCCCGATAAAAAAGGGGAGGGAGAAGAAAGGAGGGGGAAGAAGGGAAAAGGGGAAGAAAGGGGGGGAAGAGAGGACTCACCCAGGGCAAATAATGAGCCCATTTCGGTGGACACAGTACCCGGGAGGGAGAGGAAAAAATATTCTTAACTATCATCTTTGTTTTCCCTATATTTATTTTAAATCCTGACACTTGACCATATTGCCTAATTATCTCCATCAAACCTGTAACTGAGTTTACTGGTTGAGTTAAAGTTACAACCAAATCATCTGCAAATGCTCGTAATCTATAATCATGTTGCCTGATCTTAATACCCTGTATGTTATCCGCATGCCATATTTTATTCAGCAATACTTCCAAAGTTAAAATAAACAGTAGTGGAGAAAGGGGACATCCCTGTCTTGTTCCTTTCTCAATTTTAAAGATTTCTGTGAGACTACCATTAACTATTATTTGTGCTGTTTGTTTCTGGTATATTGCCTTAATAGATTGTATGAAATGCTCTCCCAACTTCACCTTTTGTGCTACTTTCACTAAAAACTGCCAATTCAATCTATCAAACACTTTCTCTGTATCCAAAAACATAAGCACTGCAGGGACTTGGTTGTTCTTCCCCAAATACTCCAGTATATTAACAATTTGTCTTACATTGCTTTTCATTGTCTCCCTTGTATAAATCCAGTTTGATCTTTATGAATCACTTGTTGCATAACTGACATTAATCTATTTGCCAAAATTTTTGCAAAGATCTTATAGTCTGTATTAAGCAATGATATGGGTCTGTAATTTTTGGGTTGACTATGATTTTGATCTTCTTTTGGAATCAGGGAAGTAAAAGCTGTTCTCCAGGATGGTGGCACTTCTCCTCCCCGTTGTATTTTAACAAATAACTCCTTAAGAGGTTCTAACATTTCTAATTGAAAATTTTTATAATACACTGCTGTCAAACCATCTGTGCCAGGAGCCTTTCCAGTTTTTAATTGTTTAATTGCCAAAAGAATTTCCTCAGTGGTTATTAATACATTCAGTCTTTCCCTTTGTTCATCAGTAATTGCAAGAATATTTTCCTTCTGCAAATATCTCTCTATATCATTACCTTGTATATTATCACCAGCATATAACCTCATATAAAAATCTAAAAATGCTTTCTTAATCATATTCTGTTGATATACCTCTTTTCCTTTATACTCTATTTTTTCTATTGTACGAGATTTTTGTTTTTTCCTTAACATATTGTCAGACTTCGATGCTATCTCAAAATAAATGAATTTCCAAACTGCCAATCTTTAAGGAAATCTTTTCTTTATTTGAGCACAGCAATTGGATCATGATTCGATGAGGACAAGACTGACCTTTTGCCCCCAATCCCTCCCTTTCCAATCCCCAATTATCTGCTTCTCATTGGCTATCTTCCAAGTCACTCTCCTGACTTCTTTTCTCGTCATTTCACAGGAATGTCCCCCCTCCCTTCATTTCCACGGTGACTGAGCTTCAAAGGGATTTAGCAGGCAAAAGTCCAGGGCTTATCTTGAAATTGCAATTGTACAATCTTCCTTTCTATGTCAGCGGTGAGATGCTGACACATATATGCTAACCACCTGCCTGGTTTATTTATGTTACAAAAAGTATTATGTTTAGCATATTGCAAGTTTGTTGCAACTTGATCTGACATCAACATATTAAACTGTCCTCACAATATTGTAATGGCTTCTTTTATCTTCTTGTCATCTGGTTTATCCACTAATGCCTGTTCCTTCTTTTTTATTTCCTCTTCCAATTCCCTCCGTTTTTTCCCCTGTCTACGTCTGTAAGAATTGTTCAAATTTATTAAAACTCCTCTCATATATGCTTTACTTGCATCCCATACCATTTCCACAGGTGTACCCTTATGCATATTTAAAACAAAAAATTCTTTCATTAACTTTTTACACTATCACATTTGCCTCATATTGAAACAAATTTTCATTCAGTCTCCAGGATCTCCTAGACCCCTCCCCAAACTCTAGTTCCATCCACATCGGATTGTGGTCTGTTAAAGTTCTTGGACATATCTTCGTCTTCTTTACCCTGGAAAGAAAATCATTTGTAATTAGTATAAAATCAATTCTAGAAAAAGATTGGTGCCTATCAGAAAAAAAAGTAAAATCCTGTTCTTTAAAATTTCGTTCATACCATATATCTCTCAACTCCAAATCATCCATCATGTCAAAAAAAGATTTAGGCAATTTAGCCCGTGTTTGAACATTTGGCAAAAGAGTCTTTTTGTCTTTTTTGGTGTCCAATACACCATTCCAATCACCCATCATTATGCATGATTTGTAATCCATTTGTATTAATTTTTTATGCAAAAGTTTATAAAATTTATCTTGTTGTTGATTAGGTGCATATACTCCCACTAAAAGTATTTTCTTCCCTTCTATTAATAGTTCAATCATTATATATCTTCCTTGTGGATCTGCTTCAATTAATTTAGCCATTAAGTCTGTTCTTAGGTATATAACTATGCCATTTTTCTTCTCAGGAGCTGATGCAACAAAGTGTTTGCCCAATCTAGCATTTATTAGGTATTTCTGGTCACTTGTTCTAATATGTATTTCTTGCAAGCAGATTACATCATTTTTAAACTGTTTCAAACAGTGGAATATTTTCTTTCTCTTTTGTGGTGAGTTTAGGCCATTAACATTCCAGGTCAAAAATTTATTTGCCATCCTTGGCCCCTGAAAGCTTATAGAGCACCGACTGGAAGTCCTCCTAGAATTTCCTTTTCGGTCTAGCTCCTTACTTTTAAAACCATTTTTTGAATTTGTAAAAAAAATGCTTTCAAAAAGCTCTGACGATCCCAGCTGAGTTGCCTGATTGTTAGAGGCATTTAAAAGAAAAAAAGTCTCTGCCGATCAGCCAACTCAGCTTGGATCGTCAGAGGCATTTAAAAGAAAAAAAGGGTTTTTTCTTTTAAAAGCCTTTGATGATCCCAGCTGAGCCGTGTAATCATCAGAGACTTTTTTTTTAACTTTTAAAAGCATTTTTTCGGCCGAAGAGGTTGTAGAAAAAATGCTTTTAAAAGTTAAAAAAAAGCCTCTGGTGATTGTGCGGCTCAGCTGGGCATGAATTACGACTGAGGTCAGTAACATTTTCTTCTGATTTTCCAAGCTCTGAAAAAGTCCTCCCAGAACCTTCTGAATTTGTAACGCTCGGTGCAAGGCCAAAGCAAACTGCCGAGCAAAATTCCTCCCACACAGAGAGAGAAACAATTCATTATTCTCCTCGAAGCCTTGATGATGTCTATTGGTTTCTAAGCCAGCACCCTAAGCACTACTTTATCTAAAAAGGAGGAAGGAATGTCAAAATAACTTGTAAGAATTGCATACGAAAATAGGGTTGGAGGAAACAAACTTGTAAAGCTGCAAACATCACAGATGACATTTCAGAATAATCTCCCATAGAATGATGCAAAAGACAAGAGAGGTTGTAGCAAATTACAATCTGAGATGGACCTGTTAATAGGAAAGGAGACTAGAATGAGCAGTAATACTTTGCAAGATGCATCAAACCTGAAGTCAAGATGTTTGTTATGTATTTGCACAAGGCGAGCATTCTTTTTATTTGAAAACTACTCACTCTGGCAAGGCGAGTGGCCAAGCATGACAAGGAGTGGCTGAGAGGTAAGGGGTGAGGCATGGCCGGGCATGGTGAGGAGAGGCTGGGAGAGGCAAGGCGCCCCTCAACATGAGTGATGTCAAGTTGGCCATGCCCACCCAGTCACATGACCACTCAGCCGGTCATTAGGGCAGAGAACTGGTTGTTAAATTATTTGAATCCCACCACTGCTTACAAGCCAATATTATAAGTGCTTTGAGGATGAACTTCTTCAACCTAAAGAATACAGTGAATGATATATTATAGGGGGGAAAGATACCCCAGACATGGAAAGAAGCCAATACTGTATTGTTACCAAAGGAGGGTCAAGATTTTACAAAGACAAAGAATTACAGACCAATTTCATTATTAAATAAGGACTACAAACTCTTTGCTGCAGTTTTGGCAGAAAGACTAAAGAAGATCTTACAGGCATGAAGACCAATCGGGCTTCCTGCCAAAAAAGATAGCTAAAAGATAATGTGTTTTGAATATTATTGAATATTTGCAATATCATAATGAGAAACTGGCAGCCTTAATATTTTTAAATGCAGAGAAGGCCCTTGACAATTTAAATCAGGTTTTTATGTTCAAAGTGCTGGAAGAAATGGACTTTGGGGAGAATTCTATTCAAGGAGTCAACGCAGTTTACATATTACAGAAAGCAAAAATTGTCATTAATGGTGATTTAACTAATTCATGTGAAAATCAAAAGGGTACTAGACAAGGATGCCCCTTGTCCCCTCTGCTGTTCATCTTGGTGTTGGAAGTTTTTTTTTTTTTTTTGAATTTGATTTATATGCCGCCCTTCTCCGGAGACTCAGGGCGGCTTACAATGCGTTAAGCAATAGCCTTCATACTTTTGTATATTTATACAAAGTCAGCTTATTGCCCCCACAAACTGGGTCCTCATTTAACCTACCTTAGAAAGGATGGAAGGCTGAGTCGACCTTGAGCCTGGTAAGATTCGAACCTGCAGAAATTGCAGGCAGCTGTGTTAATAACAGGGTGCATTAAACCACTGTACTACCAAGGCTCTTTTGAATAGAGATATTAGGCAAGATGAGAAAATAAGGGATATAAGTATCAATACAGAAGTTTATAAACTGAGGGCATTTGCTGATGATTTGGATATATTCTTGCAAGATCCAAAAAATAATATAGAACATTTGATGAGGAAATTAAATGAGTTTGAGGCTTTAGCGGGTTTTAAAATAAACAAACAGAAAACAACAATTTTGATTAAGAATATGTCACCTCAGGACACTGATATATTGACTAAAAAGTCGGGTTTTAAGGTTGTGAAAAAGATGGAATATTTGGGGGTTATGTTGACAAATACAAATATAAAATTGTTTGAAAATAATTATGTGCCTCTTTGGATATTAAAATGACTTACAAAGATGGGACAAACTGCATTAATCACTATTGGATAGAATTTCAGTAATTAAGATGAACCCTCGTACCAAAGATGTTTTTTTTAATTCCAGACATTACCAGTACCTGCAACTGATAATCCATTCAAACAATAGACAGAGGGATATTTCCAAGTTTATATGGCGAGGGGGAAAAAATCAAGAATTAGATGCAAGCTATTGCAAGATGTTAAGAAAAAAGGGGGTTTGGGTTTAGCAGATTTGAAATTGTAACTCGATGCATGCTGTCTGGCCTGGTTAAAAGAGTGGGTGAATCTCCAGAATAAAAGGCTACTTGATTTAGAGGGTCATGATTTAAGGTTTGGACGGCACAGTTATCTATGATATTATACAGTTAAAGCCAATGTTGATTTCAATAATCACTTTGCTAGACATGCCATACTAAGAATTTGGAATAAATATAAAACATTTATATAAATAGAAATATAAATAATTCTCCACAAAGTTGCCTCTTTGGGTGTCCCCCAGGAAGCCTTTTTTAGAAAGAAAATGGTAGTGAAGCCAGACTGGAGGGACATATGGTAAAATAATATCTTTCAACTCCAGTGACCCTATACTGCCTTGGTGGTGCAGTGGACTAAAGTGCGGTTAAGTAGCACTTAGCTGCCAGCTGCCTGCAATTACTGCGAGTTCAAATCTCACCAGGCTCATGGTTGACTCAGCCTTCCATCCTTCCGAGGTAGGTAAAATGAGGACCAGATTGTGGGGGCAATAAACTGACTTTGTATAAAAGAGAACACCACTAAAAGCCCTACTATGCAGGTATATACAACAGTATGAAGGCTATTGCTTAATGCATTGTAAGCCGCCCTCAGTCTCCGGAGAAGGGCGGCATATAAATCGAACCAATAAATAAATAAATAAATACTAAAGTCAAGGGAAGAGTTTGAATTAGAAGGCTACATTTGCCATTGGTTTGCATATCAACAAATCTTACTGTGTGGTAGTGATGAACATATTATTGCTAAGATTTAGAAAATGTTACTCATATTGAATTTGGAAAGTGAACATGCAAAACATTTTATGATTCAGTGGGCAAGGAACTTTGGATATAATGTGATGCTTGAACAGTGGGAAAGTATGTGGACAAAAGGTTTAAAATTCACACTAAACTATAATTTAAAAGAAAATTTCTATAAGATAATGTATCTCTGGTATTTAACACCGGACAAGTTATCTAGAATGTATAAAGGTATTTCAAATGTATGTTGGAAATGTAAAAGCAAAGAAGGGAGTTTTTATCATTTATGGTGGACATGTGACAAAGCAAAGAAATATTGGAGTAAGATTCATATTTTAATACAGAAAATTCTTAAAATGAAGATAAAGATGAAACCAGAAACTTTGATTTCGGGTTTAATAGAAAAAGACTTGGAAAAAAATTGGAACTTTGATTTTATATACCGTATTTTTCGGACTATAAGATGCACTTTTCCCCCCCCCAAAAAAGAGGGTGAAAATCTGGGTGCATTTTATACTCTGAATGTAGCCCCACCCACCCGCCACCCTTTGGCCTCTGCCTCCCAGCAATTTACCTCCTTGCAGCAAGTAGCAAACAGCTCGTTTCAGCTTCAGCACAGCCTAATTAGCACAAGCAATTGATTGTCAATTGGCTCGGCCTCCGAACCTTCAGCTGTTTCAGGCTGCAGGGATTGCCATTGCCTATTGCCGCGCGGGCCTCCTGCAAGCAGGTAAATTGCTGGGAGGCAGATTTTTTTTTCTTGTGCTAATCAGGTTGAAAACAAAACTAAAGCAGGCTGTTGCTACAAGGCAAATTGCTGGGAGGTAAAGGCAGAGTTATTGTGAGTGTTTTATGAGTCTTATTTTCTTCTTTGTGTCCTTTTGTTGTAAAATTTCTGTCTAGAATCAATAATTAGCTGGAATTTTAAAAGCATTTCACTAACTTAATTAAAATGTTACCTGAAGGAAAATAAAGAGAAGGGAAAAAAGCTTTACATCTAACAGATTGCTGAATAACTTACTGATTCTGATTACAATACCAATCTATGCAAAGAAAAAAACTTAAAACAGTTCCAAACTGGTAAAATTTCATATTATTTCCCATATCCATGCACTAGCATATATTTTGTTTTCCTCCCAAAAAAGGTAGCTGCGTCTTATAGCCCAGAGCATCTTATACTCCAAAAAATATGGTATGTTGACAGCAGCAAGACTACTGTACACATAAAAATGGAAGGACACTTTGACTCCCACTATTGTGGAATGATGAGGACCAAGCAACATTCCTGGGTTAGCCAGAGACAGTTTTATTGCGCAAGGTTCAGAGCCAGTTTTGTACATGAAGCTTTGAACAAGGAGAGAACTCTGATACAACGGTTTTATACATTTCTAAGACAAAGGATTCAGTGAGATCATACATTTTCCATATATGGTTAATATGAGATCATACATCCGATTTTTCCTATATGCTTACATACATTGGATAATATGTTCATCTAATTACTTCTTAGTTTATAAAATTATTTTAGCCACACAACTTTTTCTTAAGTGCTCTTGGGTAAGAGCACTTTTTCTTACCTGTCCTTGGGTAAATTTATTGGATTAAGTAACTCTTTGTAACATAAAGGTCTTTGTGTCATTCACAGTGAGGTCACTCACATGTTTTCCATATGGCGGTCCTTTCGTGACATCTAGGTCTCAGAAGATATATTACCACTTAATGAGGTTTAACTGTTTGTTAATGTAATCTCCAACAAGCACTTTCCTCTCTTATAATAATGTGAATAGAGAGGGTCCCCCAGAGCCCATATACACATTATTTCTTTTATCTACATTACCACCATGGACAAATGGCTACAGAAGCTTATGGAGTTGGCAGAAATGGCTAAATTGACTATTTCGATCAAAGAAAAGAATATAAGCACTTTTATTGCTACATGGAGACTGCTTTTGGACTTTGTGCTTGAGGTGAAACAAAATGAAACTTTGATTTTGGGTTTTACTGATTAGACTGATTTATTTTTTTATAGAAATGGCTAGTTTATATTATTATGGAAAAGTAAAAAGTTGAGGTTTGATGTTAATGCTTTATTTTACTGCAACAGAGGGAGTCGGAAGTCAATTCTTTTTTCTTCTTTTTCCCTCCTCCCTGCCTCACCTCTTTTCCCTCTCCCCACTCTGTTTTCCTATTTCCTATTGTATTTTATTCTATAATCTAATAAAATGTTTAAAGACTAAAAAGAATCTTCTGTATTAGAATATGAATCCTACTCCACTATTTCTTTGCTTTATCGCATGTCCACTACAAATGATAAAAAGTCCCTTCTTTACATTTGTATTACCAACATTCATTTGAAGTACCTTTATATATACTTGATAACTTATCTGGTGTTAATTACTAACAATGCATCATCTTATAAAATTTTTCTTTGAAATTATAATTTAGTGTAAATTTTAAACCTTTCATCCATATATTCTCCCATTGTTCAAGCTTTACATTATATCCAAAGTTCCTTGCCCACTGAATCATACAATGCTCACTTTCCAAATTCGAATTTAATAATGTTTTATAGACCTTAGTAATAATATGTTCATCACTATCACATAGTAGGATTTCCAATTCATTTTAACAAAGTCAAACCCATAAGACTTTTTGTCTAATTTAAATCTTTCTTTCAATTGTAAATATACAAGCCAATTTCAGACATGTCCTTCTGATTCTAGCTGTTCCTTAAGTACTCTTGGCAAAAGTGTGGAAAGAATGTGTTTGGAAGAATCTTGTCCAGAAAGCTTTAAAATTAATCTTGTTGGGATGGGAGAAAAAAGCACCGAAAAAAATTCATCATATAACATATTATATGAGCCAAGAACTCTAGTGTCACCACACAAATAAACACAGTATGAGAAACAAATAGGAAAAACAAAAGTCCAGGCTAGAGTTCTTTCAGAGAAGCAGGCTCCGGAAGCTTATGATAAGAGTGAATGAACAAACAGGTGAGTTGGCAGAGGAAGGGTGCAAAAAGATTTCAAGCAACTCCAAGTAATATACACAGTGAAGGAAGTTTTGTGGTGAGCTTTACAACATTTTCATGAGTCTATAACTGCTGAAAGTGCAAACTTATTGGAAGAAAAAGTAAAAGGATATGAGGAACAAATTTCTATACTGCAACACACTAGGGAAGATATGAAAAGAGGTGACGCTCGGCAGGCGATTCAGAGACAGTATGTAAAGACTGAGAACATGAAGAGAAGTGGAAATGTGTGACTCAGAGAAGCAACTAGTATCAGACTGTCACCTAAAAAGACAATTCACTGCCAACTGACTAAGATTTAACAGAACAACTTGAAGACACATCATAGTAGTGGAAATTTTGTGTTGATAGAAAATAAGACCTCATTATGCAACCTAATATGATGTCATGGGAGGTATGTAGTTTTCCATATATTTCTATCCAAGATCTGAATAGGTTGCTGATATTTTTCAAGTCCAGCTATAACTATCAATTCCTACTGATTTATATTTGCTGCCAAAAGAAATCTTGAACAGTTTTCCAGAGATTATGAGGCCCTAGGCAAAGATGAAGGAACTTGGAGTATCAGTAGTATTTTAATCTAATCAACTAATAGATGAAGAAGGACAGCTATGTTATCGAAATGAGGAAAAGAAAAAAGTGGTACAGAAATACTACAAGAAACTTTATGAACAAGAGATAACATCAGAAGAAAAGATTAAGCAATATTTAGAAAAGTCTGATCTACCAAAAATACCAGAAGAGTATAAGGAAACTTTAGAGGGAGGGATAACGATGATAGAGGTGATAGAAGGAATCAAAAACAAAAAAATGGTAAAATACCAGGTCCAGATGGATTACCAGCAGAACTGTATAAAACATTTCAAGATGTACTCAGTAATATATTGCTGGAAGTATTTAATGACCTTCTAGTGAATGCAAAAATACCTGACTCATGGACGGAGGCGTATATTATGCTTATACCGAAGGATGATACAGACTTACAACAAATTAAAAACTATAGACCAATATCTTTGTTAAATGTGGATTACAAAATATTTGCGTCAATAATGGTGAATAGATTGAAGAGGTTGTTAAATGAATTTCTACATCCAGACCAAAATGGTTTTTTTACCAAAGAGGCAAATTAGAGATAATACGAGAATGATCTTGAATGTTTTAGAATATTATGAGGCACATCCAGAAAAGCAAATGGCATTGATGTTTCTATATGTGCAAAAAGCTTTTGATAATGTGAATTGGAAATTTATGATGAAACAACTACAGATTATGGAGTTTGGGGGAAGATTTATAAAGATGATTGAGACAATTTATAGTAAACAATTTGCAAAGGTAATAATGAATGGAGATATGACAGAGAAAGTTAATATTATGAAAGGAACAAGACAAGGATGTCCTCTATCCCCATTGTTATTTGTGTTGACCCTAGAGGTGTTAACTAGAAATATAAGACAAAATAGAGAGATAAGGGGGATACAAATTAAAAAAGAAGAGTATAAATTATAAGCATTTGCAGACAATTTAGTGTTTATATTAGAGGAACCATTAAAAGTAGGTCCTAAATTAATAGAACAAATAGAGAGATATGGAGAAGTAGCAGGATTGAAAAATTAATAAAGATAAAACAAAGATATTGGTGAAAAATATTACAGAGAAACAGAAAAGAGAATTAATAGAGAAACTAGATATCCAGATTACTAAAAAAGTAAGGTATTTGGGAATACAATTAACAGCAAAGTGTGCAATGATTAAAGAAGATAATTATTATAAACTGAAAAATCAGATAGAAACAGACTTGGGAAAATAGGGAAAACTGCAATTATCACTAATGGGAAGAATAGCAGTAATTAAGATGAATATATTACCTAGGCTGCTGTTCTTATTTCAGACAATACTAATGAAAATGGAAAAGAAATACTTTGAAAATTTAAATAAAATGATATTGAAATTTATATGGCAGGGGAAAAAAGCAAGGATTAGCATGAAAATGTTACAGGATGCAAGATTAAGAGTGGGTTTTGGATTACCAAATTGGGAATTATATTATCAACCAGCAGCATTAACTTGGATAAAGGAATGGATTGTGTTGAGAAATATAAAATTATTAACTTTAGAGGGACATGATTTACAACTGGGTTGGCATGCTTTTTTATGGTATGGGAAGAACAAAATGCATAGTTATTACCAAAGACATTATGTGAGGAATTTAAAATCAGATATCTGTTGGGTATTTTTTCAGAAAAGTATAGTAAAGAACATATATATTTAATAATACATATCATAACAGCGGCAAGAATGATATTTGCACAAAAGTGGAAAATGGAAAAAATCCCTACAAAAGAAGAGGTAATTAAGAAAATATTGGAATGTGCAGAAATGAATAGGTTGACATTGGCAATTAAAGGGAAAACAGAATCGGAGTATTACAACATTTGGGAGAAATTTTATCAATAGCTAGAAAGTGAGTATAGATAATAAACAGGATAAAGACAAGAACTTTGAGATAAATATGTTGTAGTATATTAAAATTAAATGAAAGAAGGAAAGATAAACATATATTTTAAGAAATAATGGTAAACTTTGAAGATGATAGCACAAATGTTATACCCAGATGATACATGGATTGATTAAAAAATGTACAGGAATACTAGAAGAATAATAGTAAAAAATGAAATTGGAAATGAAGACATATGTAAATAGAAATCGGGTCTGCTTGAATACCATCTCAGATTGAATTAAAAAAGGAAACAACAAAGGAATGGAAAAGAGGGGAGGAGTAGAGAGGGGAAAGTAGGGGAGTTGGGAGGTGAGAAAAAGAGAAAAGAAGAATGGGAAAAGGAGAGGAAGAAGGAAGGGGAAAGAAGAGCAGGAGAGAGGGTAAGAAGGGGAGGAAGAAGAGAGGAGAGGGGAAAGAGGAAAGGAAGTAGGAAAGGAAAGGAGAGGAGGAATGAGAAAAGAAGAAAGAAAGGAGGAGAAAGAAGGGAAGGGGGAAAGGAAAGGTTATAGTAAAACAAAAGAAGGAAATGGAAAAAGAGCAGACCCGAACAAATAATTAATTAATTACCTAATGGAAGTTAAAGAAGATGAACAAACAATGTGTAAGGATGGATAAAAGACTGTACATTTAAACATGTTGATGAAAAATAAAAATAAAAAACTTTTTTCAAAAAAAAAAAGAGTTTAGGTTCCTTGACAATGAGCTGTGACCATGAAGAACTGTCAGGAATAAATGCCTTGCCTCAGACCCAGGGCTAGAGGCAGGGGGGCTGGACAAGCCAATCCCCAAGGTCCACCCTAACCCAATAACCCCTCCTTACCTTAGCCACGCCCAGGGGGTACTTAAGGGTCAGCCATGCGGTCCTGTTCCAGTTCCAGATCTGTACCTGCAATGATAAGATACCTTGTTAATAAAGATTATTGATTTGATGAATACCTGCCTGTTGGAGTTATTGGGCACGATCCTTGAACATCCTTAACAATATGGTAGCAGAGGATGGTTTAATAGCCCAACCCTAACACTCCAGGACATGCCAGGAGGCTCCATGCAAAGGACCACGACGGACAGGGTGAATACCAGGGCATTCACCAAGAAGATGGCAGAACGGCCTGCCCAACCCAAAGACGCGCAAGGAGAAGCACCCGAAATGAGTGACCTACTCCACCCCAACCAGACGCGACAAGGGGTGGAAGGAACACGAGAGCCCAACGAGAGAGAAGCACGAACTAAAAGAAAAACTCCTGAAGCTGATAGACTCGGCACAAAGCAACACCGACCTCATCATGGAACTCCGAAGCCTGGTCAAAGGCTGCAAAGCAGCGAGTGAGGAAGATGAAGACGAGTCGGACTACAGCGACGAAAACGCGGTAAGAGAAAACTGCCCCCACCAGAAGCCCACCGAAAAGGCCGAAAAAAAATTCGCGCCCTTTTTGCGGTGGCCATCTTGGGAGGTGACGTCACCAAAGATGGCCGACCAACAACCAATAGATTCCCGAGATTTAAATCTCATGGCGGGAATCAGGGCCTACTCAAGAGTAACCACCCAATACTACCGCGATGGACAAGAAAGCCCTAAACCCAAACCCACGAGCTCGCCTACCGAGCCTGAGGTCAACAGGGCAATCGAACTGATCACCACAGCCCTAGGGAACGAAATGAGGCTACCGGACACCCACTCTGGCACCAGGCCGAAGCGCAGAGGGAACACGACGCGAGGGGAACCAGCGCCGATGCCCACCCAGGGGAGCAGATCGCCACCGCGCAAACCCAATGCTACCCACGATTCCCGGGAGGCCCACCCATGGGGACGGAGCACCGAGGACGATGGGAATACTCACCCGACTGGCGACCGGGACCAGGCCCAGGATCCGCGGGACCATCAGCAGGCAGGGGACGACCATCGGCGGGCAGGGGACTCGGCCCGACACCCGGAGGCAGCATCCACGCGAGGCCAGGCCATCCGGGACCATTCGTGGCCCCAGCGGGACTTCCGACCTTCGCCGACGATCCTCACCACTTCCCGGAGATCCAGACGGCGATCCGAGGCGACTACGACCAAGCGAGGCCGGCCAAAGTGGAACCGAAGGCCCACCCGGAAGATTGGGGCCTTCATCCGGGAGCAGCAGGGACGAGCTCCTCACTCCATGGTGGCTGGGCTGAAATGAACTTCAGGCATGCGCAGTACCTCCCTGCAAGAGAAACGGAACGAGACATAGAGCTAGACCGACGCAGACACATAGAAGCAAGTCAGTTCAGACTTGCCACAGTCATCCCCCTGCCTTATTGCGAGTATCCTTATGTGAGAAACCATGGACAGCAACACAATGTAAGTAATTTAAACTACAATTCAGGGATTTTACCAAGTGACTTTCCCAAACTAAGGCTAAATGGGGAAAATTTCCTGGACTGGAACCAGCAGCTCCAAGTCGCCCTGCTGAAGGAAGACCTATTATCTCTAGTCACTGACCCCCCAGAAAAACCTTGGACTTTTGAATTAGATTGCACCCACCATAAAGCCTATTACATTGTTGTTGCTAGCATTACCCCCAGCATTTACCCAAGCATTAGCCACCACTTAACCGCTCTAGAGGTAATACAGAGGATGCACAAACTATTTTACTGTCAAAGCGTAGCAAGCACCACCAGACTATCCAGAGAGTTCTATGCCACCAAACTCAAGGCAGGGACCTCAATGAGTGAGCATTTGCTATCCTTAAACGCCACCAGGTCCCAACTGACACAAAGGGGGGAGGTCATAAGTGAGAGGACCATGATAAGTATTATAGTAAATTCCCTGGACCCCAGCTGGGACACTTTCATCACACAGATAGATAACCTCGGCTCAGGGAAACTCACACTGGAACTACTAACAAGCAAACTCATAGCCGAAGACAGCATTAGGAAAGACCGCTCACTAAGCCATAGAGAGCAGAGACCCAGCAGAAGGGCTGAGCCACAGGGCAGGAGTCACAGCAACACAGAGTGCTACATATGTGGCTCAAAAAACCATTACAAAAGGGACTGCCCTAAGAACGTAGGGGACAGGGACAGATCACACCGGAGGGACAGACACGAACAAAGGGCGAGCTACAGCAACAGGCGCTCACCAGAGGACAGGCACAGGCTCAGGGACTCCCCTAGCCCTAGGGACAGAAGGAATTACAGGAACAGCTCCAGGGAGAGCCAGACTGGGTCACTGTATGGACTAGGAGACCAAGAGCAGCACAATGACCAGGACAGGAAGGAAGGCACATGGCTACTGGACTCAGGAGCCACAAACCACACCACGTATGATCAGAACTCATTGACATCATTCACAAAGGAGAACTTTATAATAAAAGTGGCTAACCAGAACAATGTGCAAATAACAGGGAAAGGTAACACACACGTGCCAGGGATAGGGATGATAGAAGGAGTGCTATTGGTGCCAAATATACCCTACAACATCCTTGCCACACTAAAGCTGAGCAAGGACAACAATGTCGAGGTGACATTCAAAGAAGGAAAGGCACATATAACTAGAGGGGGCAAAAGCATAGGAAAAACAGTGATCAGTGGGGACCTGCCATTTTTCCACCCAGTTAGGGACACACAGCCCAAGGTAAACAACCACCAGAGGGCAAAACCCGACGACCAAAACAACACAAATGAGGAAGTAGAGGGGGTCAGTCAAGCACACACCACTAGCGACTCAAGGGAGCAGGGGATACCCAGGAAGGAGAAACCAGTGATAGGGAAACTAATGCATGACAACTGTGCACACCTGTTACATAGAAGACTAGGGCACATCAGTTTCCCTGTGGTACAGAAAATGATGGAATGCTCCGAAGGTGTAAAAATAAAAAATTGTGAGAACTATCTCGAGTGTTCTATTTGTAAAAGCTCCAAATTAAGAACCAAACCCAGGCCCAAAAAGTCAGTACGCACAACCAATTCAATCTTCCAACTCATACATATGGACCTAGTGGGACCACTAAGGCCCTCCATCAAATACAGGAAGAGGTTCTTCCTGACCATAGTGGATGATTTCAGCCGCTATGGCTTCGTGTACACTCTGAAGCACAAAAACGAGGTATTCCAAAAATTTAAGGAATTCTATGCAAGGGTGGAAACACAACATAACACTAGGATCAGACAAATAATGACAGAACGGGGGTCTGAATTTTTGTTGAGCGACTTCTCGCGATGGCTAAAGGCACGCGGAATAGTCCATTACACGACTTCGCCGTTCTCCGCCTTCCAAAATGGCGTCGCAGAATGAAAAAATGGAACACTGCAGACCATGATGAGGTGCGCACTAGAGGATGCCGGTTTAGGGCAGCATTTCTGGTCAGAAGCACTCATCTATTCAAACTGCACGTTAAACAGGCTATGGTCCAGCGTACTGAATAAAACTCCATATGAGTTGATGTACCAAAGGAAACCACAGGTGTCACACTTACATATATTCAGGGTCACAGCAGATGTGCACATCCCCAAGCAATTGAGACACAAGGGAGACAAAGTATCCAGAAGGTTGAGGTTCATGGGATACGAACTAGGGATGAAGGGATACAGATTCATAGATAGCAATAACAGGTTTGTGGTATCACGAACAGCTGTCTTCCACGAAAATGCCAACTGGTCCAAGATACACCTCAACGAGGTGTCCCTTAGCAAGGACGGACCAGGGGATGGCCAAAAGGAGATAAAGCATAACACAGGAAAGGACACAGAGCAGGAAAAGGGCAAACCCAAGAGACAGGAAGTGCAAGTGAAGGAATGGAAGGAGAACCACCCATGCATTAAAGTGGACTCACTCACAGAGAAAGAAGCTAGGTACCTGCATGACACCGAGACACCCCCTGCCAGGCCAGTCAGGGCAAACAGGGGCAAAGCGCCAAAAAGGTTAGGGGACTACGTGTTATCCCTCCACACTAACCAATTAACTCCCAACACATATGAGGATGTGCTGAAGTTACCAGAGGGAGAAAGAGCAAAATGGGAACAAGCCATGGAAAGGGAAATGAGCAGCCTGAGGGAACTAAACGTATACACCCCCTCTGAAGTCCCAGCAGATAAAACGCCCATAGGCACCAGGTGGGTCTACAAAGTTAAAACATTAGACGGAAACAAAGTCCTCTACAAAGCTAGACTGGTGGCACAAGGGTTCGCTCAAAAATACCCTGATGATTATACTGAGACATACTCCCCCACAGTCAGGGCTGAGAGCGTAAAATGTGCATTGGTAATTGCATCACTACTTGGGCTAGAAGTACACCAATTCAATGTACAAACCGCTTACCTGCACGCTGAGCTCAACAAGGAGATATACGTGAGAGTGCCACCTAGCCAAAGCACCAGGAAGGGGGAAACCTGGGTCCTGAACAGAAGCTTGTATGGACTCAAACAATCAGGGAAACGCTGGTACAAATGCCTATCCAAGACTCTGAAATCCATGGGGTTCTCAGCCACCTTGGCCGACAACTGCTTCTTCACTAAGAAGTCAGGCAACTCTCTCGAATATGTCCTGATATACGTGGACGACATACTGTATATCGGCGATCAGTCTAGCAAATGCAATGACTTCGCCAATGAGCTGGGGAAACACTTCTCACTGAAAATATTGGGTAAGGTGGATAAATACTTGGGGGTACAGATTACAAAGACTGACAAAGGTTTCCAACTCTCACAGAAAGACAAAATTTTGGAACTATTACATAAATGCAATATGACGAACGCCAAAGCATGTGAGACACCAATGCAACCAGACTTCATAAAGGACATGTACAATGAGGCTGAGGCATTTAAAGACAACACATTATACAGATCCACCATAGGCTCTCTATTATACATTGCGAACTGAACAAGGCCCGACATCGCCCTGCCAGTTAACTTGCTATCTCGACATGTAGGCAACCCCACTGTATATCACTGGGAAGCCATCAAAAGGGTATTGAGATACCTAAAGCATAGCGCCGATGCCTGCCTATCACTAGAGCCCGAGAACACCACAAGACCCACACTCACATGCTACGCTGATGCTGACTGGGCTGGGGACGTGAAAAGCAGGAAGAGCACTTCAGGTTACGTATTCTTCCTCAACAACAGCCCAATACATTGGGACATGGGCAAACAGGACCTGGTAGCTACATCCACAACAGAGGCCGAATACATATGCTTGTCCAAAGCTGCCAACAACCTGGTCTGGTTTGATGACCTGCTCACGAACATATGGGCCGAACCCAACTATCCAATTACCATACACGAGGACAATAAAGCCGCTGTGGAGATATCAAAGGCTGAAGCAGTTGGTCAGAGGTCGAGGCATATCGACATAAAGTATAAACACGTTAGACAGTTCGCAAGCATAGGATTCATAAGAGTTATACATTGTGACACAGAAGAACAGACAGCGGACATTCTAACAAAACCATTGCAAAACAAACAGCATACATATCTGACATCAAAATTGGGTGTCCTCTCAAAAACGACATCCCAGGTACACACCATCCAAGAGCACCTTGGCCAGGCATTTAGAGGGGGTTTTGTCAGGAATAAATGCCTTGCCTCAGACCCAGGGCTAGAGGCAGGGGGGCTGGACAAGCCAACCCCCAAGGTCCACCCTAACCCAATAACCCCTCCTTACCTTAGCCACGCCCAGGGGGTACTTAAGGGTCAGCCATGCAGTCCTGTTCCAGTTCCAGATCTGTACCTGCAATGATAAGATACCTTGTTAATAAAGATTATTGATTTGATGAATACCTGCCTGTTGGAGTTATTGGGCACGATCCTTGAACATCCTTAACAAGAACTCACTGCAGGAGGAAAGCCAGGGGTGGGATTCAGCCAGTTTGAACTGGTTCGGGCGAACCGGATGCTAATTTTACATCTGGTTCACTGAACCGGTAGTTGCAAGGACTGGCTGGCCGGCCCACCTGCCCCTCCCCATCCCTCCCAGGAGTCTCAACGCAGTCTGTTTTGGATGCCAGGTAAGTGCAGTGCCTGCGCAGAGGCTCTGGGAGGGTGAAAAATGGGCCTCCCGGAAGTTCCTGAAGTCTGGAAACAGGCCTGTTTCTGGCCTCCAGAGGGCCTCTGGAGCCTGGGGGGAGGCTGCTTTCTCCCTCCCAGAGGCTCAAGAAGCGTAGGGAGGGTGAAAACGTGCGCCCCCCCCACCATGGTGCAGGAGGCCGAGATGGCCATGCCCACCATGCCCACGTCTGCCCAGCAACCATGCAGAGAACCGATTGCTAAAATTTTTGAATCCCACCCCTGAGGCAAGCTAGAGTCTATCTCATGAGGACTGGGATAAATGTTTTAGCAAGAACGTGGGAGGAAATTAAAATAGAATTAAAAACGAAGGGCAGCAAAAATCAGGAACTGAACATGCTGCCAACGAGTGGGCCAACAATACAGGAAACAAAGGAAGAGGCATGAGTGGCAAGGGGAACCTAGAAACTGACACAAAATTACAATAGTGGAGCCAGTAGGAGGGACCATTCACAATTTCAAACATTTTCATAGCAGTTCTTAGACTATGAAATCCAAACACAGGGAAACAAATAGACAGGAAGAGAGTGAAATGTAACTATTTACTATTTAGTAAAATTTACTACAGACTACTTTGATAGGCATATATGAATACATTTTCTGCAATGGCATTCACAGGAAGAGTTAAAACTGAGAAGATGGTGGCTGTGGTAGAACAATTAAAGCCTGCCCCTTTTGCACATGCATGTAACATCAATATGCATACGAACAGGCGAGGCCAACGAAACTAACATCTTGATTACTTTGGATCACCCTGTGGATGCTGTTGCCTTTCAGGTTATCAAACTTTCAAAGAGGATGCAATAATAATAATGAGAGTCTAACAATCCTGACATCTGCTGCCACTGCTATCTTGGGGTGCATTATCAAAAACATAGGATCCAGATTACAGGGTGAAGAGGTAAAAGGTCATGGTGTCAGGCTGTGAGCAGACACTGCCTTGCTTTAGATGCTATGTATCTTGCCTGCTTGTATGATCTCATTCTGGCTCTGATTTGCATTATTTAGTTTTTATTTTTATTTTTTTTATCTCACCTTGCCTTCACCATCAGGATGATGGCATCTTAAGGGGGATGAATAGTATCTACCAATTAAAATGCTGTTGCTGTTTTGCCTTTTCTGCTTGTAAAAAACTGTATAAAAAGCAATAAACGCTGCGAAGGGGAGAGACATCTTCACACAGAGCAAATGCTTGGACCCTGATTTCTACATCTGGCATCTGAAGCAGGGACACTCTCCGAGGGAAGCAACAACCAATGTACTTATCATCATCTGGTATAGACCTCTGGTGCAACTTTCATCCTACAGGATCCCTCAATGGTAAGTATGGGTTGCAATCTATCTCAACATCAGCAAATGCATGTGCAGGAACTCTGATTCCTTTTGTATAAGGCTGGTGTGATGATGTCTGAGGCTGACATAAAGAAGCTGGTGATAGAGATAGGGAAACATTGTCCCTGGAATCCGGAATGGGGGACGCTCCGTTTACGTGATTGGACAAAGATAGGACATACTTTACATTCTATTGTCAAGCAATAGAAAAACTTGGCTGATGCTTCAGCAGGGCAACAGTTAACTACAAGCCCTCCACCTGATTATGATCAAGTTAAAATTGTCACTCCGAAACCATTTCCAATTGAACCATCAGCTCTTCCTGAAGGAGCTAGTTCTATTGCTGCTCCGTGGCCACTGTACACCCCCATTAGACAGGTTTTAGAGGAACAGTTAGACAAAGGGGGTGGAAATATAGAAGAAATTGCTGGTATGCTTTCTGTTTGTCCAGTACATATTACGGGACAAGTAGATCAGAATGGGGCTCAAAGTGGAATATTGTCCTTTGTCTTATGCAATTTTAACAGAACTTAAAAAAGGAATTAGAGATACGGGGTTGGGAAGTACCTATATGCAGGGCATGTTGGAAGCCACTATGAGAAATCATATCCTAGTACCTGAAGATTGGAAAACTACCTTTCGCATATTGCTTACTCCAGCGCAATATGTAGTTTGGGACAGTGAATTTAAACATCAGTGTGCCATGCGTGTCCTCCACTCGGGGGGAGCATTTACTGTATTCCTGATCAATTGTATGGATTTGGTCCTTTTGCCCCAGTTGATACTCAGATTATTCTACCAACTGCCACTTTACAAGTTTCTTCTGAATATGCTTATCGAGCCTTCGGAAAAGTGCCTGTCTCTGGCAAGCCTCAACAAGCCTTTTCTAATATCAGGCAGAAGGCTAATGAGCCATATCCTGATTTTATTAACAGATTACAGGATGCTTTATGGTGACAGATAGACAATCCCAAAGCTCAGAATGAGTTGCTAATGAGGCTAGCAAAAGACAATGCCACTTCTGAGTGCCGAAAGACAATTGTTGGTCTGGGAAAAACATTATGTCAATTTTATGTTGCTGAGGCACTAGCCCCTTTTCGCAAATGTCATCCATTGGTTTTGGTATATCATTATATTTATGACATTTTAATTGGAACGCCAAAAATACAATCTAATTGGCTTTCTGAAATACAAAATGATTTATGTGTCTATGGATTGCAAATTGCCCTGGAATAAATACAGCTGCACGCTCCTTATCTGTATTTAGGACATAAAATGTTGCAGTCTTTTTCTGCTCCGGCTTTTCCTCATTTAAGTCTACCCAAGGTTATTTCCATGGTTAATTTGCAACAATTGCTGGGCACCATTAATTGGGTTCACCCATATTTTTCTCTGTTTACACATTTACTTAGTCCCTTATTTGATTTATTGACTAAAGGAAAACAGCCTGGAGATCGCATTATAGTTCCATCTGCAGCACTTGCTACAGTTGAGCAAATTAATAACATCTTGAGTTATCCACAGTTTGTGGATTGAATTCCTCATAGAGATTGTCAGTTAATTCTTTTGATATTCCCTACTAGTAAGCTGCCCACGGGAGTATTGGCTATTTTAGAAAAGCAAAAAGTATATTGTATTGAATGGCTTTATTTGTCCCATACACCATCCCAAAATGTTTTGCTATTTATCCAAGCCATTACTGAAATTATAACCTTGGGGCATACTCGAGCTTGTTGTAGAAATGGGACTGATTTAATAAATATTGTTCTTCCTATCCCGAAATCTGACTTTCACTTTTATTTTCAGAATAACTTATCTCTTCAGTATGCTCTAACTGACTATATTGGTTGTATTTCATATCATTTGTCTAAAGATCCTTGGCTTACTTGTTTAATGACTTCCTCCTTTTCTGTCCACCCACTTCTTTCTCCCTCTCCATTATCGCAAGCTCTTACTGTTTTTTCTGATGGAGGATGAATGAGAGGAGCGATTGCTTACAAGGATCCTCATGATGATATCTGGAAAGTGTCTTACACTGCAGTGCAATCTTCACCTCAATGCTCAGAATTGTCCGCTGCTATCCTGGCTTTCCACACTTTTTCTCAACAGCCTTTTAGTTTGAACTCTGACTCTCAGTATGTATGTCAACTTATTTTTAATCTTCCAGGTGCTTATATCACGCATAGAATTGACTCCAATCTTATGGCCCTATTTTTTACTTTGAAGCAACTGCTACAAGACCGGAAACATTTGTACTTTATCTCTCACATATGCAGTCATTCCTTCCTTCCTGGTCCTCTTTCTGAAGGCAACAGTCACGCTGATGCTGCTGTTCATGTTTTATCCACTTTGTTCACAGATCTGTTTTTTAGTCATTCTTTTTTCCATCAAAATGCCAGGGGGCTGGCACAATCTTGCCATATTCCACTAGATCAAGCCAACCAAATTGTTTCATCCTGTCCCCAATGTTCTGGGGCATCCCCCTCGGGGGACACAGGAGTTAATCCCCATGGTTTCACCTCTAATCAATTATAGCAAATGGATGTTACCCATGTTCCCTCTTTGGGTCCCTGGAAATATATTCATTTATCTATTGATACCTATTCCAGAGCAATTTGGGCTACGCCTCAACAAGGGGAAACAGCTAATCATGTTATTTCTCATCTTTTTTCGGCTATTACGGCTTTGGGCAAGCCCTCTTCTTTAAAAACAGATAATGGGCCTGCCTAGTCTTCACAGGTTTTTTTGCAATTTTGTACCACCTGGAATATTGTTCTTACTCATGGTCTCCCCTATAATTCAATGGGTCAAGCCATTGTGGAGTGTGCTAATAGATCCTTTAAGGACTGCCTTCACAAACAAATAAAAAAAGAGGGCTCTTGGGTACCAAATTTGTCATGGGTAACATAGCAGGTTACAAAAGTATTATTTACCTTAAACCAATTGAATTTTTCAATTTCTAATTCGACTGCCTACCAGACACATTTTCAACAATAAACAAGCTTGCCTTCTTCTCTGGTATATTATCGGGCATTACCAGATAAAACATGGTTAGGACCAGTCCCTCTGATTACTTGGGGGCGAGGCTATGCTGCTGTGTTTGTCCCTTACAGGACCTTTGTGGATCCCAGAGCATTGTGTTCACCCAGCCAAGGATGTCATGGCACCAACCCCTGAATCCTATCCCAGAGATGGCAAAGGTGACTCTACAGATGGTGCAGTGACCAATCCGATCCCATCATGCCAGTCGTCCAGTGACATGGGGAGATGTGAAGAATTTGACCATCAAAGCACAGGCAGTATTGCAGCAGCAACAAGTAGAACAAACACCCGAGAATTTGTGCGCTGCCATTTTTGCAGTTTTAACTTAGCTATAATTTATTTGTGCTTGATTGTTAATAGCTGTACTTTGGCAACAACATCTGTCATCCCACCCAAACATTCTCTCGAACAACAAATGAAACAAAACCTATGGGTGCAGCTCGCAAACATCACAAAAACTGATGCCTTTTGTTTGTCTGAAGTTATGATATGGAAAATTTGCTTTCTACATGTTTAATCCCTGTCTGTACCCCTGTTGCTGTAATTCAGAACTTTACTGGCTTGAGTAGGTATTTGTTGGGAGGGAACTTTAACTATAAGACTATAGCTAGTTGGGGGTAGCTGCATATTATCCACTCCCTAACGCAATTGATTTGCATTCTCCAGTGGTGGCGGTCCCTGAAAATGTAACATGTGTAAAAATGGTTAATTGTACTTCTTCAAGCAAAAACCCTCACTGTGTTCGCATCAGTTCACCTATCTTAAATTGTACAGCTTTTGAAGAGACTTCCTTTAATTTTGCCCATGTTTGGCTACCGCAAGGGTGGTTTTTTACATGTGGCCAAGAAACCTTTAATTATATTCCTGCTAATATTAGTGAAGCGCATTGTTGTCTTAGCCAGTTGATTCCTGTTTTGCTTTCTAAACAACAACTTCACTCGAGCCATATTCGGCGTGGGGTCATCCTAGATGACACTTGTGATTCTGAAACAGCCTTACTTAATCAAGCAGAATACATAGCATTAGCCGTATCTATGGTGGGTGTGCCAGCACTTGCTGTTTGTGCTCATCTTAATATTAATGCTATTGCGTGTAATCTAGCAAAAACCATTAATGCCATTTCTTCAGCGATCT
Source organism: Pantherophis guttatus (assembly GCF_059756535.1). Classification (NCBI taxonomy): domain Eukaryota; kingdom Metazoa; phylum Chordata; class Lepidosauria; order Squamata; family Colubridae; genus Pantherophis; species Pantherophis guttatus. The sequence goes on along the minus strand of NC_142064.1, from coordinate 107,244,389 downwards.
CAGCAATCAACCATGAGCTGCAAGCTTTTAGAAAAGCTATTCTCCAAAATCGCGCTGCTGTTGATTATTTGCTTCTACGCCAGCATTTGGGTTGTGAAAGTTTTGAAGGACTTTGTTGCTTTTACATTTCAGATGAGTTACAGAACATTCAGCATCAACTTAATATTTTACATAATTTGGCCTCTGATTTAAAAATTGACACTTTAGGATTTTAGTGGGAAAGCCTTTGGTCTTGGCTACCTACAGGCTTATTGGGAAACATCCTACATTATTCAGTCATCATTTGTGCCATTTTGATTGGTGGGTGTTGTTTTGTTTAGTGTCTTCCCTCTTTTTGTAACATATGAATTACTGCATTTCGCCCCAAACTCCCTCTTACGCTGCCTCAGGGTCAGGTTTATGCCTTGTGTAAGCAACTGCAGGGATATTCCTCTCCTGATTACGATGCCCTGACAAACAAAACAAAACAGAGTGAGATGTAGAGGTAAAAGGTCATGGTGTCAGGCTGTGAGCAGCACACTGCCTTACCTCAGATGCTATGTATCTTGCCTTCTTGTATGATCTCATTCTGGCTCTGATTTGCATTATGTCACCTTGCCTTCACCATCAGGATGATGGCATCTTAAGGGGGGTGAATTGTATCTACCAATTAAAACACTGTTGCTGGTTTGCCTTTTCTGCTTGTAAAAAACTATAAAAAGCAATAAACGCTGTGAAGGGGAGAGACATCTTCGCACAGAGCAAATGCCTGGACCCTGATTTCTACAACAGGGAACCGTTGCTCCACTATACCCATCTGATCAAATCCACTTGAAATATTGAGTCCAGTTCTGGATGCCTCCATTAAAAAGGGTAGTGATAATTTGGAGTAAGTTCAGAGGACCACCAAGATGATAAGGGGTGTGGAAACTAAGCCCTATGAGACACAGTTAAATGACTGTTTAACCTACAGAAAGAGAACTCAGGGGAGTTACAAGAGCAGTCTTCAAATAGCTGAACAGAGATAAACTAGATATCATCATGAGCTAGCTGCCAAAGGAAGTGGTGACTTCTTCCTTGATGGTTTTAAAACAGGCACTATGTTTTAGTGCATCCTGCACTAAACGGAAAGTTGGACTACATGATCTCTAAAGTTACTTTCAGCTACATAATGTATGACTCTGAAATAAGCATTATTCTATGTGGTCAAGGTTTGGTGTTTAAGAACTGAGAATTATATATGTCACTGTCAATATGTGAAATCAGACATTTTATAGAAATGCCTAGGAAATCTAGGCATGCCAAAAATGGGACGTCAAACTATGAAACACTTAATATTTCACACATTTCCTAGGAATTTTATGCAATGTCAAAAGGCAAACTAGCAAAGTATAAAATACTCCCACTAAAATGCCATTCCAGCCAGTTCCAGTTGCAACAAGTATGTCTTTTTCTTGTCTTTTTCACTTGTTTTTTTTTCAGTAAAAAAGTCCTGTACTTATTTTGCATTTCTTCTTTCATTTTCATATACTGTATGCCATTTTTCTATACGTCTTTTCAATAAAAGATTAGAGTTAACCTTTTCATGATTCTCTTTTTATACTTTGCCTAAATAGTTCTTGTCATTCTGCATAATACCTAGGTATTATATACAATGCCTAGGAAAATAGAATAGAATGAATGAGCTGAAAGGACCTTGGACATCTTCTAGTCCAACCCTCTGCTCAAGCAGGAGACCCTATACCATTTCAGATAAATAACTGTCCAGTCTCTTCTTAAAAAATCTCCAGTGTTGAAACACCCACAACTTCTGAAGGCCAGCTGTTCCACTGGTTAATTGTCCTCACTGTTAGGAAATTTCTCCTTAATTCCAGGCTGCTTCTCTCCTTAATTAGTTTCCAACCATTGTTCTTTGTCTTGCCCTCTGGTGCTTTGGTGAATAATTTGATCCCCTCTTCTTTGTGTCATCCCCTCAAATACTGGAATACTGCTATCATGTCACCCCTAATTCTTCTTTTCTTTAGACTAGCCAAACCCAAATCCTGCAGCCGTTTTTCATGTTTTAGTCTCCAGGTTTTGATCATCTTAGTTGCTCTTCTCTGAACTTTTTCCAAAGTCTCAACAAAAGTATATAGCAAGTTAAAACAACACAGTCATTTCATACTTTGCCTGAAAACGTCATGTATTTTATAGATTTCCTAGGCATTCTATGCAATGTCAGCTTTTCACACCTTGCAGGTAACATGTATATTCATTTATTTCATTATATATATTTTCTTTTGCCCATTTTTGTATTCATTTTAAACTTTCTTGTCATTTACCTTCATGTATATATCAAAAGCAATAACAATATTTTATTAAAAAAGGAGTTCCCTCTTCTGACTAAGCAGTATGCCTTTCGAATTGCCACTACAGACAGAACAAAGTGTACTGTCCTTTCTATTTAGGAATGGGTTTAAATGTTGCCAATGGCCACTAGTTTCTCACCACTGATATATCATATTCTATTTATGTAATTATAGCAATATTTTACACCATTCATTTTTATGTCACTCATGAACTTTTCAGAACATCAGAATATGCTTTGGGTAGTGATGGTATTCTGTAATATCATTATGGTTTCATATTTAAAAGGGAGAAATTGGCCCCTTTATGAGGTATTTCCAAACCAAAGTATTTGCTGATTAAAAACTGGTGTTATATAAACACTATTATTAGGTAAAACATAGAAAGATGACAAGTTGGAATATAAGTATCTAATTTCAGTAATTCCAGTTAGTAATTCACATGGAAACTGAATATTTATTTTCATCCATATAAAGTTTAATCCTCTTTAGAGGTGTAAATGTAAATATGAGTTGTTTCATGTGAATTTAGTGATAATGTCTTATATATAAAGAACTAAGAATAGATACAGTACTTCATTTGATCCTAGCCAAAAGGCCAAAAAGCGATTATAACCACTGTGCAATGGCTAAACCTGGAGAATGCCTTTGCAATTTTCTGGAAACTTTCAGAAATTGCACTTAGTATACTGTGCCCAGTTAAAGGTACTACACTTAGCAACAATAGCAACAGCTTGCAGGTTGAGCTCCCTTGATGATAAGGAATCTGCAAACCAAGACCTGTAAGGAATGGTTAAAGAACCTTTATGTTGTTTGTTTAGCAAAAGCAAAAGAAAAGACTTTGGGTGGATATTATAACACTATAATGTTATAATGTTAAGACAGAGCAGATCTGTTCTTTATTAAAACAGTGACAGGATAAGGGCCATTATGCTAAAATTAAAGGAGATTCGGGCTGTGCACCAGGGGTGGGTTCTACTTACCTTTACTACTGGTTCACAATGGGGCCATGCACATGCGCAGAAGCATTCTGATGATGTCGGGATCGGTGGGCGGAGCCTCCCACCGGTTTTACTACCGGTTCTATAGAATCGGTGCGAACCGGGGGCAACCCACCACTGCTGTGCACCTATTCAGGCTGTTCACCTATTCTTCAGAGTTTCAGTTGTTGAGGTCTGAGGAGTGAACACAATATTTGACATGTTTGATTTGGGAGGGTCCAGGAGGTTGCAAATACTTCTGTCAGATGTAAATGCCTTATTCTCCAATGTGTAAATAATGTATATATGGAACATCAGAGGTTAACTTATTCTTTGGACTTTAATGTATTCATAACTTACCACTCCCATTCCTAGCTCCACCCCTTGTATATATAAGGAGCCACCCTCACCATTCTCGTCGCTTCTACCTTGAATATTCAGTGAATATAGAATGCCTATCATAATTAAAAAGAAATATATTTAAAGCTCTAACTCCTATTATCTTTATTGAGTCTGATCCTGAAAATATTGCAACAAGCTGGTAGCAGAGGATGGTTAATTGACTCAATAAGTAATTAAAAATGTCCAAGAAAGATAGGCCCAACACCAGGGCCTACAGCAAAGAAATAGAAACTGATCAAGAGATGATCAACGAATCCACCAATGCGATTTCGAGAGAATCCGAAGAATACACCACTGAAGAAGAAGAACTAATGAGTGAAAATAATGACCAGAAAGAAATCGAAATAGAAAATAACGAACTCAGGTCAGAGATATTAAAGATACTAAAAAGCCAAAAGAATGATGAAAGTCTCATCGCGGACCTCCAGGAGATGCTGAAGAACAGCGGAGCAGCGAGAGAGAAAAACGTCATTAAAGAAAAACCCAAAGATCAAAAAACCGTAAGTGAGATGACTACTGAGAAAATAGTTGTTAAAAAGAAAAGATGTGATCCCGCGCGAAATTTTGAATGGCAGCCATCTTGGTTTCAACGAACTTCAAAAGAGAATGGAGCAGAGCCAATCAAAACGCTCAGTTCAAAATTTCTGGCGCGAAAAACACTATCAGACGAAGAAAGTGAGAAAGAAGTCTCAAACTCTTCAGATGATCCAAAATCAGAAAGTGAAGACGATTTAACAAAATCTCAAGTAAAATCAGCAATGAAAACGCTTTTTGCTGCTTTTGGGCCAAGACTGAAAATTACCAAGACATCTACGAAGAAGCAAGAAATCAAACCGGCGACTCAAGACCTGCACGCTCCCGTCCTGACTTCGAAAGCGACGACGCCCGAGCCCAGAGAGCCATGCCGATTTCGCCCTACACCACAGACAAAATCGAATACCAACGCACACAAAAAGAAGAAAAGAACCGTCGCCACCACCAGAACCCCAAAAACCGAGCCAGAGACCGACTCATCTGAGGAGGAGCGGATCGAGAGAGCTGAAAGGGAGAGAACCTTCCACGACGCCACCAAAGAAGAAATGAGCAACGCGCATGTGCGAAACTACGTAGACGACCCAGAAGGACTTGAACTGGCCAGAGAACCGCGCAGACTCATTGCAAGCATCCCAATGCCGTTCTGTAATTTCCTGCACTTGAGAGATCACGGACTGCCCCAGGTTGTAAGTAATGGACAAAATAATGTAGGTAACTTACCCAGTGACTTCCCAAAACTTAGAATTGATGGCATTAATTTACAAGAGTGGTATCAACAGCTTCAGGTTATTTTCATGAAAGAAAATTTACTATTCTTTATAACTAGCCCTCCAAGAAGACCTTGGACTTTAAAAATAGATTGTTTACATCATAGAGCATTTTTCATAATAATATCTAGCGTGTCTCCTGCAATGTATCATAGCATCAAACCAAACCTAACTGTATCAGAAATAATTCAATGCATGTTTAATCTATTTCACAGCGATAGCGTAGCTACAACCACAAGAATGTCTAAGGATTTCTTTTCCTCTAGAGTAAAACCAGGGGTTTCTATAAGTGAGCATTTGATAAATCTAAACAAAATAAGAGCTGAGCTACAATTGAGGGGGGAAGTGATTTCAGATCAAACAATGAAAAGTGTTATTATCAATTCACTTGATCCATCATGGGATAGCTTTATGTCACACTTAGATACCATTAATTTGGGATATTTATCCATAGAAAGTTTATCTAACAAATTGATAGCAGAAGACAATTCAAGAAAAAATCGATCCAGTAACCAAACAGACCACAAACCTTTTAGGAAAGTAGTCTTTCAAGATAAACATAATGAGGCCTTTAGATGCTACAATTGTGGATCCAGGGAACATAGTAGAAGAGACTGCCCCAAAGTCTCAAGAGAGAGACATAGACCAGAATATAGGAGCAAATATAATTACAGACAATCTTCCACAGATAGACACAAATATAGAAGTCCACCAAATTACAAAGAAGGTAGAAGGGGTAGAGAAAATTCAAAAGAGAGGAAATCTGGGTCACTGAATGGGCTAAATAAACAAGACAGTACCAGAACACAGCAGGATGAGAATAACAATTGGCTTATTGATTCTGGTGCAACAAATCACACCACCAACAACAAAAGTATATTATCTTCATTTATAGAAGATAAGTTTGTGATAAAGGTAGCTAATCAAGAAAAGGTTCAAGTACTAGGCAAAGGAAATGTGACCTTGCCTGGTCTAGGGAAAATAGAGGGGGTATTATTAATCCCAGAAATACCTCACAACATACTAAGTGCCATAAAATTAAGCAGAGAATCTGATATCAATATAGTTTTCTCAAAGGGGAAAGCAACTATAGAAAAGAACAAAACAAATGTAGGTACAGTAATGATAAAAGGAGGTCTACCCTATCTGATAACTAAAGAAAGATGTTTACATAACATTGATTCAAATATGGAAGATTGTATTGAAGCAGATGATGAAAATGTCAGTAACAGTGACAATGATGAGTGTAGAATAACTCATGATCACAAAAATACATACAAGGAAAAGAAACCAAAAATAGGTAAACCAATTCATGATGAGTGTGCTCACATCTTACACAGGAAGTTAGGACATGCAAGCTTTCCTGTAGTACAAAAAATGACTGAACACGCAGAAGGTGTCAAAATAAAAAATTGTGAAAATTATTTGGAATGCTCAGTATGTAAGTCCACCAAACTAAAAACCAGTCCAAGACCAAAAAAATCTAACAGATCAACTAACAATATTTTTGATTTGGTACATATGGACTTAGTTGGTCCATTAAGTCCCTCAATTACCTATAGAAAACGTTACTTCCTAACAATAGTGGATGACTACAGCCGATATGGTTTTGTTTACACATTAAAGCACAAGGATGAAACATTTCAGAAATTTAAGGAATTCTACAAACGTATAGAAACACAACATAATATCAGAATAAAGCAAATTATGACAGATAGGGGATGTGAGTTCATGTCTAAAGAATTCTCCCAATGGTTAAAGGATAGAGGAATGTTACATTTCACGTCCAATCCTTTTTCTGCATTTCAAAATGGAGTTGCAGAGAGGAAAAATTCCACACTACAAACCATGATTAGGTGCACATTAGAGGATGCTGGTTTAGGCAAACAATTTTGGTCAGAGGCATTACATTATTCGAATTACACTCAAAATAGAACCTGGTCCAGTATTGTGAATAAGACACCATATGAGGTGATGTACAATAGAAAACCCAAATTATCACACATGCACATATTTGGAGTCACTGCAGACGTACACATACCTAAACAATTGAGGAGAAAGGGAGAAAACGTATCCAGGAGATTAAGATTCATGGGATACGAAACTGGAACCAAAGGGTACAGATTTATTGATAGTAATAACAAATTTATAGTATCCAGAACAGCTGTGTTCCATGAACAGGCCAATTGGTCAAAATTGCACCTTAATGAAATATTTCCTAATAAATGTAAAGATACGATATCTTGCGAGGAAGGAACAACAGAAAATCAAAATATTAACAAAAGTAAGAACAAAACCAAAACTTGGACTAATAGTCAGCATAAAATAAAGACAGACACATTAACAAAAAAGGAAGCTAGATATTTGCATGATAACCATAGCAAGCCTGAAAGAACTATTAGAAACAATAGAAACCAAATACCAAATAAATACAAAGATTACATAATGCATATGAATGGAGAACAAATAACACCTAATACATATGAAGAAGTATTGAAACTTCCACATGAAGAAAGAGAAAAATGGGAACTAGCTATGGAAAAAGAGATGGAAAGTTTACAAGGATTAAATGTATTCACACCTGCGATCGCACCTAAGGATAAAACAATTATAGGTACCAGGTGGATTTATAAAATTAAGAACTTAGAAGGAGGCAATACCTTATACAAGGCTAGACTAGTTGCACAAGGCTATGCACAAAAATATCCAGAAGACTATACTGATACATATTCACCCACAGTGAGAACAGAGAGTGTCAAAACAGCCCTTGTAGTAGCATCTGCACTCAATCTGGACGTATTCCAATATGACATACAGACCGCATACTTACATGCAAAATTAGATAAGGAAATATATGTAAGAGCACCACACAGTCAATACACTAATAAGAACGAAATTTGGTTATTAAATAAGAGTCTGTACGGATTAAAGCAATCCGGCAAAAGATGGTACGATTGCTTGGTAAAAGTACTTAAGACCATGGATTTCAACGCCACCACTGCTGATAACTGTTTCTTTGTAAAAAAGAGTAATGATCATATTGAATTTGTATTAATTTACGTGGACGATATTTTATACATTGGAAAGCATAAAGAGAGCAGGGAAATCTTTGTAAATAAGTTAAATGAACACTTCTCACTGAAATCTCTGGGTAAAGTGAATAAATACCTTGGTGTGCAAATTAACAAAACTAAAAGGGGATTCAAACTTACACAGAAAGATAAAATCATCGAACTCCTAAACAAATGTAACTTAAATAATGCTAAAACCTGTGACACCCCTATGCAAACTGATTTTCTTAGAAACACTGATGAATCTTCCCCTGAGTTTAAAGACAACACATTTTACAGATCAGTTATAGGTTCACTCCTTTATATATCTAATTGGACTAGGCCAGATATTGCATTACCTCTCAATCTATTGTCAAGATATGTTAGTAAACCAACCTTGTATCATTGGGAAGCTGTCAAAAGAATTCTAAGATATCTGAAGGGTACATTAGATTTTTGTTTAATGTTGGAACCCAATAATGACAGAGAACCAAAAATTACTTGTTATGCTGATGCAGATTGGGCTGGTGATACATCATGCAGAAAGAGTACTTCTGGTTATGTTTTTCTATTGAATGATTGTCCAGTTTACTGGTATACTGGTAAACAAGAACTAGTAGCCACTTCTACTACAGAAGCGGAATATGTTTGTTTGTCCAAGGCTGCAAATAACCTTGTATGGTTCAATGATCTGATCATTGATGTTTGGAGGAAACCCACCTTACCATTTATTATGCATGAAGACAATAAAGCGGCCATTGAAATATCCAGATCCGATGCAATTGGACAAAGGTCCAGGCATATTGATATAAAGTTTAAGCATGTGAGACAACTGTCTCAAGACGGATTCATTAAAGCAATACATTGCGATACTTCTGAACAATTAGCTGACATATTAACAAAACCCTTACCTTCTAAACAACACAAATATTTAACTTCTAAATTATATGTATTATATTGTCCTGAATCAGAATGTAATTGGTGTTGTGTAACGAACCGGCATTTAGAGGGGGATTTGTCAGATGTAAATGCCTTATTCTCCAATGTGTAAATAATGTATATATGGAACATCAGAGGTTAACTTATTCTTTGGACTTTAATGTATTCATAACTTACCACTCCCATTCCTAGCTCCACCCCTTGTATATATAAGGAGCCACCCTCACCATTCTCGTCGCTTCTACCTTGAATATTCAGTGAATATAGAATGCCTATCATAATTAAAAAGAAATATATTTAAAGCTCTAACTCCTATTATCTTTATTGAGTCTGATCCTGAAAATATTGCAACAACTTCAATGAGAGAAGGAGCAGTTCTAGCCTCGTTAAAAGAGGCAGTGATCAGGCTGCGCTTGAAGAAATTAAACCCAGATAATAATAGTAGAGCAGTTGCCAATATTCCTTTCTTAGATAAGGTGCTTGAAGAAGTGGTGGCCAATCAACTCCAGGTTCTCCTGGATGAAACTGAATCGCTTTCAGAAGCGATTCAGTCCTATCAATGGAACAGAAACTATCTTGACTGTGGAATATAAGATGATGTGTACGAGGAAAAGGACAGGTGAATTTGCAATCTTGTTTGTTTTCCTGGACATCTAACTTCGATACTATTAACATGATATTCTTCTGGATAGACTGCTTCCAGAAGGTGGGTGATTATTTTTCTGCCTTGTGGCAGTTGGGTTATGGAAGGTGCAATATTGGAGGTGCAATTTAACCAACATAGAATACAGAAAAACAATAACTTCTCTTGATCTTGAAAAATACAGTACTTCTGTTCATGCAATCTAGGATTACATTTACTTTTACACATTGCATCTCACTAGCTGGTGAGATCCAATGTCTAATATTCCAGATTGATAAAATCCTCTTAAATTTTGAGAATATTTAATTAATTTTGCTTAGTACTTCTTGTTTTTTTCCTATGATTTGCATACTGTTGCTGAAAGAGGGTAGAATGTTTTGTCTTTTCGTACATTTCATAAACTCTGAGAATTACATTATTTTATTTTATATACAGCATATATTGCACCTCATTTGGAACTATTCAGGTATTATTGATCAGTCTGAAAGAATTGTAATATTGTAATAAGGATAATAAAAATCTAGATGGCAATTTAGGATGGTATAATAATGGGTAAAATTTTTAAGTAAATGAAAAATAAATTCCTGAACTTAAATTCCAGATTCAATAAATGATCATATCATTCTAAAAAGATTCCATCACTCTGCATTTTTATATGATGCTGAATGTGAAAGAAACCTGGAAACAAGTTGATGTATAAATATTTAGGCTTTTGACAAGTGACAGTTGCCCAAAAGGAGGTGCAGAAACAAGCTCTGCCAGATAATGGGACCAATTTCTCCCTATCAGGAAATGGGTCACTTTAAATCACTGAATGGATATCTGCAGATGTAATAAGGGCAGAAAATTTAACACATTTTGCTGCTCTTAATGCCTGGATGTAAACCCTAAGGTGAACTCTTATATGACATTGACTGAATTCACTCTTTCTCATTCTCCAATATCTAATACTAGCATAATCAAGCCTATATTTTGCCATCCCCTATACTAGATTTAATGGAAGATTTTATCAAATGCTTTTCTGAAGTAAAGTAAATCATGTGTATATGATCAAAGTTTAGATCTTTAAAAAAGTGTTTATATACTATAACATCAAAATATCTGAAGATGTTTAATTTTGGGGAGAATTGGATGAAAATTGAAGGGAGAGTAGATGTTTTAGAAAATATTATATCTGCCTAGTCTCAGCCAGAAAACTTCAAGATTTTTACCTCAATAAAGTCCCAAACTATTCACCCATAACACTTTCAAGGCAAAGAGACAACCAGTTGAGGAGAAAACAACACAACCAATCTCCAAATTTCATAATTTTCCCAAATAACTCGTAAAGAATTTATAAAACAAATGTGTCCAGTTTAAAAATCTTTTTAAAAAAAACTGTTTATAATTTAAATTTTCAAAACTATTTCTTAGAAATTACCCCCTCCATTTTCACTTGCTATTCTGGGTGTTCCAAACCTGTAGCTTCCAGTCCTTTGATTTTGTTGGGCAAGCTTGGCCCCTTACATAATGTAATCAAGACTGAGTTATAGTTCCCTGGCAATATCCAGATTAGTTAGTAAGCAGAGGCAACAAAGGTAAGTGAGATACAAGGGTACAGAGATAGGCACAGAAAAAAAGGTTGCCATAGAATGGTGGCATATTTCTCCTCCTTCTCTAGAATAGAATAGAATAGAATAGAATAGAATAGAATAGAATAGAATAGAATAGAATAGAATAGAATAGAATAGAATAGAATGGACTTCATAGGTCATCTAATCCAACTCCTGCCGAAGCAGGAGGCTCTAAACCATTTCTGACAAATGGCAGTCCAATCTCTTCTTGAAAGCCATTAGTGATGAGCTGGCGTCGCAACAGTATGGCAGACAATCTTGAAGCTCTAGGATCGCCATCGATATCTTTGCTGCTGAACGGTCCGTTTTGGACATCACCATCCCGTAGAGATGGTGATAGTGGAGGGCACATCCTGCTGATCCCAGGGACACTGCAAAGTCCCTGGTTGATCAGGAGAAGCTCCTTTTTCCGGCGGTGAAGAGGCAGCCATTGAAGCTGCTGAAGTTGGGACAGCTCTGGAACGGAAGAGATCGGAAAGAAAGTGTGTCGGCTTGGTGAGATGATTTTTAAGGATATTAATTGAGAGAACACCCTGAGGTTAAAATAAAATTAAAATTGAAGACAGAAGAGATTAAGTGGCGGAATTAAGACAGAATCTATTGTAGTTTTCCCTATTTTTTAATATATTTTTATGTGTGGATGCTTATGGACGCTTTTATTTTTTAACTTGGACTGGACTGGATTGGACTGGAGATTTCCATTTTATCTACTTAATTATTAAATTTTTAGTGCCCTTTTCTACATTCTTTTCAGTTTTATTTTTTGTTTACTTTCTTTTTTTTATTTTCATTTTACTGTGTATTGGGCACAAGAAGGGGAGGGAAAGTGGAGATAATAAGTAACACTGCCATCTAGTGGATTGGAAATCATTTCTTTTTTTTGTGTGTTACTGTATTATACTTCAAGGACTCTGAGCCTATTTATAGGTAAGATAGTGGGAAGAGCATCAAAGACTGTTCATATGATTGTTTATTCAGGTGTTCTTCTGGGAAACTATCTGTGGCAGGAGTCTGAGACTGAAAAGAAAAAGATTGCAGTGACTCTGGAAAGAGAGCTGTAAATATTATTTGGAATTCAACAAAAGAGTTTTGGTGTATTATACAGTGGTGAATCTTCCTTCCAGACAGAAGGCTTTCTTTGTTCTTTTTCTTAATTCTTCTTCTTTTTTTAGTGTTGCTTCTCCACTTCCCCCCTATTCATTTCTTTTTAGTTGGACTGTGGCCTTTTGGAGGACGTTTAACTTTTTTATACATATACAGATTTCTTTTTATGGTCTCTTTCTCTTTTTCTTTTTTGGCTTTTTTTTCCTTTTTCATTCTCCTTCTTTGATTGGAGACTGTTAATGTGGTTAATATCTCTCCATTCAATTGGATTAAGGCATACAAGAGCCTGAAGATTTTTATTCCTTTTTTTCTTTTTTTTTTCTCTGATTTTTTTTTAGCTTTTACTTTCCTTATTATTACTTGGGACAATACCTGTCCTACATATAAGTGGATTAAGGTATAGAAGAACCTGAAGATTTGAACTTGTTTGAATTTTTGGCAATCACTACACAGAAATGAGTAGAAAGGCAACAGCAATTGGTTCTTCTACATCGACTCCTTCCTCCACCATCTGGAGGACAACGATCAATACAGACAATGTTGCAACAGGAAAAGGAAAAGGACCGAGAGAAGAAAAAGGAAGTGACGTTGCAGATGATTTGGCAAGGAATTCAAAAAATACAATCAAGAGTAGAGAATATTGAACAGAGAACAGAGAAAATTGAACAAAGAACAGAAAAAACAGATGAAAAAGTGGAGAACATACATCAAATGATGAAGAAACATGAGGATAGACTCCAAAAAATTGAAGAAAAGGAAGAACAAAGAGACAAAAATATTCAAGATATTGACAGTAGATTGGATGAGGTTGAGCAAGATGAGTGGAATATTGAGATGGGAGATGGACAGATCAGAACTTTACCTCAGATTTCAAAATATAGAAGAAGAAAAGGGAGAAAACTTGGCAGAAAAAATGATAGAAATCTTAGCAGAAGCACTAGAAATTACTAAAGAAAAGATGATGGATGGCATAGACGAGGATATGCAAATATTGCAGATCACAAGAGAGACAACACTGAAATATAAAGATAAGGAAATTGTGGTTTTGAAACAAATACTGAAAAGAGTGAGGGAGATAAGAAGAGAATATCATTTTCTGACCAAAATATTACTTAAGAAAGGTGTGAACTTCAGATTGTTGATACCAGAAGGTCTTGTGTTTACATGGCAACAACAAAAATATAGAATAGATTCAATTGATAAAGCAAAAGCATTTTGGGCAGAATACCTTAGAGAAAAAAAAAGGAGACAAGAAGAGAAGATACATGGATTGAACTACAAGAAGAATGCTCTGCAATGACTGAAAAAGAAGAAGGTGCAGTGAGTGGCAATGTGTAATATAGAGATCAACATGAACTGAGATCCACTAGAGCAATAAACCCTTCTTATAAAATATAAATATGGAATAGAAAAAATTGATTACAATAAACATAAATGGACTTAATTTAGCTATTAAAAGAAGAAAGATATTTCATAGATAAGAGAAATTAAAGTTTGATATAATTTGTTTACAAGAAGTACATATTAAGAAACAGCATGAACAAATATTGACACAGCCAAAATTTGGGAAAACATTCATTTCATTGTCACAATGTAAAAAAAGAGGAATTGTTTTATATATTAGAGACACAATCCCAGTGGAGCAAATTTATACCGATGATGATGGAAGAATTTTGATGGTGGAAATAATAGATAATAATACAAAAATACTTTTGATAGCAATATATGCTCCAAATGATAATCAAGAAGAATTTTACAGAAAATTACATATGAAAGTAATTGAGCTGGACTATGATAATATTTGCATGATGGGAAATTTTAATGGTATAGTAGATGAGAAATTAGATTACAATACGCAGAAAACAACAAAGCAAGGTAGAAAGACTCTTCCGAAGTCTTTCTTTAAAATGACAGAGGAAACAAATTTGAAAGACCCATAGAGAGAAATGCAAAAAATAGACAATATACTTTTTATTCAAATAGACATTCATCATGGTCTAGAATAGACATGATATGGACGACAATGGAATTGACATCTAACATAGAAGAAATTGACACAGAAGCAAGTACCTGGGCAGATCATAATCCAATGACAATGAACTTGAAAGGACAAAGGAGAAGATCTAGATGGACCTTAAATAATATAACACTAAAATAAAAGGAATTTGTACAGAGAATGGAGAAAGAATTGGCTTTTTAAAAAAAGAAAATAGAAAAGAGGACACATCTATGCAAAATCTTTGGGATACAATTAAGGCCTATGTGAGAGGTCTGATAATAGACTATACAAGGAAAAGAAACATTAAGAAAAGACAAGCTTATAAAACATTAGAAGATGACTACAAGAACCTTGAAAAAGAATTACAGAAATCTGCACAAAAAAAGGATATTAAAATAAAAATGGACACAATTAAACATAAAATGGGACTAATAGAAAAAGAGGATTTAGCACAAAAAATTAGAAGTGCCAAACAGAACTACTTTGAAGACACAAATAAACCAGGTAGATGGTTAGCATACAAATTGAAAAAAGAAAGAGAATTAAGAAAAATAACACAACTAGTAGATGACCAAGGGCAAATTAAATAAGGGAATAAAGAGAAGAAAAAAATTATACAAGATTATTATAGGAAACTGTATGAGCAAGAGAATATTGAGGAGAAAGATGTTAAACGATACCTGCAGAAAGTGAATTTACCCCAGATTTCCAAAGACATCGAAATGATGTTAGAAGGAAATACAACGATGATGGAATTAACTGAAGCACTTAAAAAACAAAAGAATGGGAAGGTACCAGGCCCGGATGGACTGCCAGAGGAATATTATAAGACACTACAAGAATCGTTGAGCCTCCCATTATTAGAAGTCATGAATGAAGTTATGTCAAAGATGAAATTACCCAAGTCATGGTCAGAAGCATATATTACACTGGTTCCAAAGGAAGATACCGACCCACAACAAATCAAGAACTATAGGCCCATATCCCTGCTAAATTCAAATTATAAAATCTTCGCTTCAATACTGGCAGAAAGACTCAAAAGATATTTAAATAATTTCATACACTCTGATCAAAATGGGTTTCTGCCAAAAAGACAAATTAAAGATAACATAAGGATAATTCTGGACTCTTTGGAATACTATGAGGCACATCCTGAAAAAGAAAAACAAATGACTTTGATATTTTTAGATGCACAGAAAGCCTTTGATAATGTGAATTGGTGATTTATGCTTTTACAGCTGGAGCAGATGGGCTTTGGTAGAAAATTTATTCAAGCCATAGAAGCCATATACCATAAACGAACATCAAAAGTAATGATAAATGGAGAATTGACAGAGTCTATTGAAATAAAAAAAGGAACAAGACAAGGTTGCCCACTGTCACCTTTGTTGTTTGTGTTAACATTAGAAGTGTTAAATAGAAATATTAGACAAGAAAAAGATATAAAAGGAATGGAAATTCAAAAGAAAGAATACAAATTGCAAGCATTTGGTTTTTATCCTTGAAGACCCACTAGAATCAGCAATTAAATTGATAGACAAGATAGGAGAATATGGAAAAGTGGCAGGCTTGAAAATAAATAAAGACAAGCTATAAATAAATAGCAATAAAGCTGTGTTTAACAGCCAAAAAATGGAATATGCTGTGTAACGGCCAAAAAATAGAAACTAATATGCTGTGTTTAACAGCCAAATAAGAAAGGGCATGCTGTGTAACAGCCAAAAAATAATAAAAGGATATGTTGTGTTCAACAGCTAAAACACATATTTATGCAGTGTTTAACAATTAAGAAATTAAAATGATTGGTTTAACAACAAAGAAAAGGACAATAATGTTGGGTTTCTTTAGGAAAATACAAAATGAGGTGGGATAATTAAATAAGGAGATGTATGTTGAAAGTGATAGTTGAAAGATAAGATGAATAAATTAGGTTTAATAATAGAAATAAAGAGTATAAATTTTGAGTCTAATAGTTACAAATAAAATGGGTATGTTGAAATTAAATATATATATATATATATATATATATATATATATATATATATATATATGTAGGTCTTTGGTTATTCGGGTCTTCTCCCACGTAAAATTGGAAGTGTCTTGGCGACGTTTCGACGAAGTCTCATTCGTCATCTTCAGGCTGGTGTTCTCGGCTTCGTACTTCCAGGAGCAATGTGAGATCGCAGCTGTCTCTTCCTTTTAACTGCTAGTGGGGGTGTGAGCTGATTGGGTGGGAACTTGGCTGTGTTCTGATTGGGTGGAGGTGTGTTCTGATTGGTTAGGGGCTTGGCTGTGCTCTGATTGGCTGGGGGTGTGTTCTGTTTGGGTGGGGGCTTGGTTGTGCTCAGCTTAGTCTGAGTTGAAGGCGGATTTGAGCTGGTGAGCTGCGTTGTTGTTGTTTGGCTTCGTGTTTGTGGCCGTGCGAGCTCTTCATGGTGGGTGTCAGTCTGCTTCATGTATGGATTGGAGGGGTTTAAAGTGGCTAATGATGCAGCTGCGGTCTGGCTTCTGGTCCTTGGTTGTGGCTCATTATCAGTGTGGGTTTGAGTCTGCTTTCTGCGTGGATGTGTGGTGGTGACATCCTGTGTGGCTCTTGTGAGTGTGGGTCTGGTGTCATTCGTCGTGTTAGGGACTCGTTTGTCAATAAGGGCAGGTTTCCAAATGGCTGGTAGGCGGGAGGTATCGTCTCGTTGGTTCATGCTGTGTGGGCTTTTTTCTATCTCGATGGCTTCTCTGATTATTCTGTTGTTGAAGTGTTCAGTTTTGGCGATAGTTCTGGTCTTTTTAAAGTCAATATCATGTCCTGTGGCTTTAAGGTGTTGGACCAGGGAAGAAGTTGGTTCCTCTTTTCTGACTGAGTTCTTGTGTTCTTCTATGCGTATCCCTGGTCCAACACCTTAAAGCCACAGGACATGATATTGACTTTAAAAAGACCAGAACTATCGCCAAAACTGAACACTTTAACAACAGAATAATCAGAGAAGCCATCGAGATAGAAAAACGCCCACACAGCATGAACAAACGAGACGATACCTCCCGCCTACCAGCCATTTGGAAACCCGCCCTTATTGACAAACGAGTCCCTAACACGACGAATGACACCAGACCCACACTCACAAGAGCCACACAGGATGTCACCACCACACATCCACGCAGAAAGCAGACTCAAACCCACACTGATAATGAGCCACGACCAAGGACCAGAAGCCAGACCGCAGCTGCATCATTAGCCACTTTAAACCCCTCCAATCCATACATGAAGCAGACTGACACCCACCATGAAGAGCTCGCACGGCCACAAACACGAAGCCAAACAACAACAACGCAGCTCACCAGCTCAAATCCCCCTGCAACTCAGACTAAGCTGAGCACAACCAAGCCCCCACCCAAACAGAACACACCCCCAGCCAATCAGAGCACAACCAACCCCCCATCCAATCAGAGCACAGCCAAGCCCCTAACCAATCAGAACACACCTCCACCCAATCAGAACACAGCCAAGTTCCCACCCAATCAGCTCACACCCCATATATTTAATTTGATTTATATGCCGCCCTTCTCCGGAGACTCAGAGCGGCTTACAATATGCTAAGCAATAGCCTTCATTCTTTTGTATATTTATACAAAGTCAGCTTATTGCCCCCACAACTGGGTCCTCAATTTACCTACCTTAGAAAGGATGGAAGGCTGAGTCAACCTTGAGCCTTGGCGAGATTCGAACCTGCAGTAATTGCAGGCAGCTGGTCTTAATAACCAGCTTAATAACAGGGTGCCTTAGACCACTGTACTACCAAGGCTCTTTTAATTTTTTTTTGTAATGTTTAATATGTTTGTATGCTTTAAATTGTTAAAATATATTCATCTAGGCAAATGAAAGCGAAAAATGGATTGATAATTGATTAGTTTAAGGTAACGGGTTTTTGAGGATAATGGCATGGTTATATAGATAGATTTGAGGGAAATATCTTTAAAACATTTAGTTGTGTTAATTGAAAAAATAAGATTTATTAATTATTTGCTTTAATATGTGACCGGAGCAAAAGCTTCGTTTTGAAAAGATGTATTTTATGTTTTTGTTTTAAAAATAAAAAAATGTATTAAAAAAAAAAGAAAATAAATAAAGACAAAACGAAAATTTTGACAAAAATATGTTAATAAAACAAAAAGAAGAACTGGCAGAAGTATTGAAGATGCAGGTCACAAATAAGGTTAAGTACTTGGGGATATACTTGACAGCAAGATGTAGTACACTTAAAGAGAACAATTAAGCTCAATAATAAACTAACACAACAGATAGTGACAGACTTGGCAAAATGGGAAAATTTACAATTATCATTAATAGGGAGAATATCAACAATTAAGATGAATATATTACCTAGAATTCTATATTTGTTCCAGACAATTCCAATTAGGTTGGGAAAAGACAATTTTGAGGATTTAAATAAAATAGTGATGAAATACATTTGGCATTTGGGAAAAAAGCGAGAATAATACTAAAACTGTTGCAAGATGCTAGAATACGAGGAGGATTTGGTCTGCCTAATTGGGAATTATATTATCAGGTGACAAGTTTGATGTGTATCAAGGAATGGATAATGCTAAGAAATACTAGATTATTGACTCTAGAAGGACATGATTTGTTGTTGGGCTGGCACGCTTTTTTATGGTATAAGGGAACAAAAATGCAAGGGTATTTTAGAAGACATTTTATATGAGAGGCCTTGCTATTAAACTGGGAGAAGATTAAAAGACAACATTATTTAAAAATTCCAGTCTGGTTATCAACTATTGAAGCATTCTCATATTCAATAACATTTAGAAAAGAACAAATTGTTAGATATAATGAATGATTGAATGAAAAGGGTGAATTTAAATCTATGCAAGAACTAGAAGAACAAGGTATAAAGATGAATTGGTTTTCCTATTTGCAAATACACTCTAGATAAAGATTTTAAGACAGAAGGTTTTTATAATAATTTGACTAATTTAGATAAAATTTTAACAGGTACTGATGAAAACGTAATTTAAAAACTATATGGATATTTATTGGAGGTTAAGTTGGAAGAAGAACAAGTTAAAGAAACAATGATTGCTTGGGGGAAAAATTTTGGACATGGAATTGACTTAGAGAAATGGCAAAAATTGTGGTCTCAAAGTTATAAAATAACAATGTCAACTGCATATAAAGAAAATTTGTATAAGATGTTTTACAGGTGGCATCTACCCCCGACGAGAATAGCAAGAATGTTTAAGAATAAATCCGAAAAATGTTGGAAATGTCATCAGATACCGGGTTCATGTTACCATATGTGGTGGACATGTGCAGAAGCCAAAAGATACTGGACTAAAATCCACATGTGGTTGGAAAAAATGACAAAAAAACACATAGATTTTAAATCAGAGATTTTTTTATTGGGGATTGTACCTGAAATATATAATAGAGAATTGAGAAATCTGATTGTGAATGTATTAACAGCGGCAAGGATTGTGTTTGCTAAAAATTGGAAAAATGAGAAAATACCAACGCAGGATAAAGTTATTAAGAAAATAATGGAATGTGCTGAAATGAGCAAATTGACATTTGAAATTAGAGAACAAGAAGACAAACAATACTATAAGATATGGGACCTATTTTATCAATGGTTAGATAAAAAAATATGGAATTGAAATATGGTAGAGATCTTTACAATACAAGAATTCAAGAACTATGTGAAATATAACATAAAGAGGTATTATTACTGGACAGATTAAGGAGGATGAAATGAATATTATAAATAAAAATTAACTCAAATCTTAGAATATTTTAAATAATAATGAGAGAAGAAATAGCCATAGTCAAATAAATGATTAATGAGGATAATAATATATAGATATTTATTAGGTCAATGATATGAGAATTTAGGTAAACTGTAAATTGTAAGCTATGAATTTGGTGAATTATGCACAAAAGACTTGTAACCAACCAACACACTGTTTGCAATTGAAGATGGTTTTATGTATGTTTGTTTAAAAATTTTTTAAAAAATGTTCAAAAAAAAGAAAAAGAAAGCCATTAGTGATGAAGCACCCACAACTTCTGAAGGCAAGCTGTTTCATTGGTTGATTGTTTTCACTGTCAGAAAACTTCTCGTTATTTCCAGGTTGAATCTCTCCTTGTTCAGTTTCCATACATTAGTCCTTGTCTGGCCTTCAGGTGCCTTGGAAAATAGCTTGACCTGCTCCTCTCTGTGGCAGCCCCTCAAATATTGGAACACTGCTATCACTAGACTAGCCATGCCCAGTTCCTGCAACCGTTCATCATATGTTTTAGCCTCCAGTCCCCTAATCATCTTGTTTGCTCTTCTCTTCTTTTTCTAGAGTTTCAACATCTCTTTTATAGTGTGGTGACCAAAACTGGATGCAGTATTCTAGGTGTGGTCTTACTAAGGCTTTATAGAGTGGTATTAGTACCTCACTTGATCTCGATTGTATCCCTCTGTTGATGCAATTTAGGATTGCGTTGACTTTTTTGGCTGCCGCCGCACACTGCTGCCTCATATTTAACTGGTTGTCCACTAAGATTCAAGATCCCTCTCACAGTTACTGCTGTTAAGCCTGGTTTCACCCAGTCTATATGTGTACTTTTGGTTTTTCTTGCCTAAGTGTAAGAATTTACTTTTCTCTACATTGAATTTCATTTTGTTAGATAGGGCCCAGTGTTCAAGTCTGTCAAGATCCATATGGATCTTGAGCATATCTTCTAGGGCAGTGGTCACCAACAGTTGGTCCACAGACCACTGATGGTCTGCGAGAAAATTTTGGTGGTCCGCAGCGCACCTGGGTGGAGGAGCTGCTCTGGGATGAGCAATGGCCATTCCTGTGACTAGAGCTCTGGAATATGGGACTGGCCAGGCATGGTGGAGCTGTAAATCTCCGCTGTAGAGGAAGGTTCATGCAACTTGCAACTTTGCAGTGCAGCCCTCACCGGCCGGAATGAGGTAATGGTGCAAGGGGGGGTGGCAGTGCAGGCAGGCCGAAGCAACAGGTGGTGGGAACCCTGGGCTGTTTCTTCCCCCTGCTGTAGCTTCCTGTCAGCTGAACCCACAAGTGCCTGTCCTTGCCCCTCACCCTCCCTTCCCAGTCACTCCTCGCCTGACAAGGGAAGGACAGGGGATGGAGATTCGCTCCATATTCCAGAGCGGGAGCAAAGCTTCATCTCTTTCTTGATCTCACGGCTGTTTCTTCCGGCCCTTGTTGGTGCTCCACACACCTCGGTCTCTCGCGGAGATGCTTGACTTCCTCTCAGCCCCAAGACACTGGCTGGCCCATGAGATGAGAGAGAGAAAGAGAATCAGAGAGAATGAAAGAGAGAGAAAGAGAGAAAGAGACAGAATGAAAGAGAGAGAGAGAGAGAAAGAGAGAAAGAGTGGGAGAGACAGAGAAAGAGAGAGGGGAGAGAGAGAGAGAGAGAGAGAAAGAGAGAATGAGAGAGAGAGAGAAAGAAAGAAAGAGACAGGAGGGAGAGTGCCTGAAGGACCCCATCCCATCACTGGGAGTCCAGACGTTTCAGCAAACGGTGCACTGGATTCATATTAGTGGTCCGCAGGACTTAAAATTATGAACTTGGTGGTCTCTGAGGTCCAAAAGATTGGAGACCCCTGTTCTAGGGTGTTAGCTATTCTTGCCAGCTTAGTATCATCTGCAAATCTGGTAAATTCCCCTTTTATTCCCTCATCTATGTAGAATAGAATAGAATAGAATAGAATAGAATAGAATAGAATAGAATAGAATAGAATAGAATAGAATAGAATAGAATAGAATAGAATAGAATAGAACTGGAAGGGACCTTGGAGGTCTTCTAGTCCAGCCCTCTGCTCATACAGGAGTGTCAGATCCCTAAAAGTGATACTGCCATTCAAGTGAAGGAAGGGGGGACTTGGATGGCCTGTGTCATCAGATATTTTACAACCTATATCCTGGCACCAAGGAAGCCTGAGATTCCCTTTACCTGCAGGAATTTATATGATAGCCATGTGGGTTGTCTCACTTTAAAGGGAAGTGGTGGGAATGCATGTGTGTTCGGGTTCTCAAAGGAAATAGTAAAGAAAACATCTTCACACTTGTGCATTGGCTGAAATCCGCATTCTGACCTAAAGGGAGGGGTCTCTACCACTTTAATCCTAAGGGCATTTTAAGGCACTTTGCCTAAGGGCATTCAGATTGTGCTTTAACTGGATGGTTTTCACTTCTGCTTAATAAAAGAATCCTTTTGAACAACTACGTTTCAAGAGTTCGTACTTTCTTAAGTTGGAAGGAGAGGCGATCCTTACAGAAAGCACAATCTGCAAACTGGTCAACCCAGAGAAACAATCTTTGCTCTACTGAGGGGACCTTGCAAACCATGTCTGAACAAAGCAGAGAGCTGGGAGAAACCGATTGCTGGGGAGAGACAGCAACCGCCACCCAGTCGGATGCCTGCCTCGTGCGACCCATCGGAGAGGATGAGGTAACCCTGGAGAATCCTGAAAAGCCCCACTGGTCAATTGGCATTGGGAAGAAAGATGGCTGGGATGAGAGAACCAGAGGAGTCACCCTCAACCGTGGCAACCGAAAACCGGGGTGGAAACTGGAACTAGAAGCCCTTACTGACCAGGGGGGGGCTGACCGAAGCACCCCTGAGGGAGGACTATCTGAAGAGGCATATAACCCAATTGGTGATGGAGACTTTGGAAAATCTTAACATCCGAAGGGAGCCAGGACAACAACCAAAGAGCACTGAAAGGGCAGCAGTCATGGAGGCCGCCTATCGAGCAGATGGTGCAGCAGCTACGGGAGAAGACCCAGCAAACCCTCCCCCCCAGGCAGCACGCACACGGGCGCCCATTCCCAACCAACCCCGGGCTCCTCAGCTGGAAAGAGAAACTCCCCCTCTTGGGGTGAAGTTTGATGGGAATCCGCAACAATTAGGATTCTTTGTGGCACATGTGCTCACCTACATGCAAGAGTATGGGCGTGATTTCCAAACCCAAGGCTCCCGAGTGCGAGTTGTGACCCTAGCCCTAGAGGGTGCCGCAGCCAGATGGATGGTGACCCTACATAATGCCAATGCACCAGAACTGCGGAATTTCGACCATTTCATGATGGCCCTGCGACGTCGGTTCGAGGACCCACTGGCAGATCGCAAAGCACGTGACCGCATTAAGGTGGTGAGGCAGGGGCGACGGCCAGTAGCAGAGTATACTGAAGAATTCCGGGACCTCGCGTGTCGTGTGCACTGGCCGGAAGATATTTTGGTGAGCTGTTTCAAGGATGGACTGAGTGATGATCTATACAATGCCTGCGTGGCCTGAGGGGCACCGAATGACCTACATGAATGGTATGTCACCGCCGAAGAAGCTGAGATCGATATGGCCAGAAACCAGTATCAAGCGGAGCGAGCATGGAAGAAATCCTCACCCCAATGGAAGCAAGAGCCACACAAACTACAAACTGCATTCTCCCCGAGATCTTCAGCCTGTTTCAAGTGTGGAAAAGAAGGGCACCGAACTGCAGAGTGTCGTTCGCAAACACCCGCCCGGAACCACCCACCGGGGGAGGGTCCTGGAAAACCGGGTCGGCGTGGGAAGGAGACTGCCCTGAGGAGCAGGGAGACCATAGAAGTCCCATCCTCTCCCCTCTTTGGGGAAGAAACCCTGGCATCTGAACAGGAGGAATCACACTCGTTCGGAAGCGATCCAGATGATGAGCCACTGGTAAGCAAACCAATTAAACCGCTTACCCTCCCCTTAAGACTATTTATCCCAAACCAGGACAGGGAGATAAGTATCCCCACCCTAGTGGATTCGGGGTGCACCCGTTGTTTGATCAGCCCAATCTTAGTAGGGAAGTTAGGGATTAACGTAAGAAAGCTGAAAACCCCCATTGCTTTCTGCCAACTAGATGGGTCAATAGCAGGAGGGGAGCCAGCTTCCCTGGCCACCGTGCCTCTACATATAGGCATTGGAAGCCACAAGGAAAGGCTTACCTTTATAGTGGCACCTGGCATGGAATGGCCATTGGTTCTGGGCCTTGCGTGGCTAAAAAGATGGAACCCACAAATCAATTGGAAACAAGGCATCATAAAATTTCAGAGGAAGGTGACTTTTGCTGAGTATCCACATAAAGGACTTGAGGGGGCAGAGAATCGAGAAACAGCCATGCCTGGTCATGCCACACCAACTGAGGGCATACCCATAGAATACAAGGATTTAGCTGAGGTTTTTAGCGAAAAAGCCTCAGATGAGCTCCCCCCCCCCCCCGTGCCACTGACTGTGCAATAGAAATCTTACCCGGCGCGAAACTCCCTAAACCCAAGATGTACAGCATGTCACCGAGGGAGTTGGAAGAGCTGAGAACATTCATTGAGAAAAACCTAGCAAGGGGTTTCATCGAGCCAGCCCGACCAAAAATTGCAGCCCCAGTGTTGTTTAGAGAGAAAAAAGATGGTTCAAAACGCTTATGCGTTGACTACCGGAACATTAATACTATCAGTGTGCAGAACGTGTATCCTCTCCCCCTTATGAAAGATATGTTAGCACACCTCGCTAAAGGGAAAATTTTTTCAAAGCTGGACTTAAGGGAGGCTTACTACCGTGTCAGAATTAAGGAAGGGGATGAGTGGAAAACGGCATTTAACACCCCCCTCGGCTGCTACCAATTCAAGGTGCTCCCCTTTGGGTTACAAGGAGCCCCTGCAGTGTTTATGCAGTTAATAAATGAAGTGCTGCATCAGCATTTATATAAGGGGGTTCTGGTCTATTTGGACGACATTTTAATCTATACCGAGACCAAAGCAGAACATGTAAAACTAGTCAGGGCAGTTTTAAACAAACTCCGTGCTGCCAAACTTTATGCCAAACTTTCCAAATGTGAATTCCATCAAGAGAAAATTGACTATTTGGGATACCGCATTTCACACCAGGGGGTTGAGATGGATCCTCTAAAAGTGCAGGCTGTACTTGATTGGGACCCTCCACGCACACGTAAACAGTTACAGAGCTTCCTGGGGTTTGCTAACTTTTACCGCCAGTTTATCCCTGCATTCGCTCAGATTGCTCTCCCCATCACCAAGCTCTTAAAAACAAAGGGGGAGGACAACCCTAAACCAAAGCAACCATTGAACTGGACTATGGAATGCCAGGCAGCATTTGAAAAACTTAAACGGCTGTTCTCAGCAGAACCAATTCTAAAACACCCGGACATGGAGAAACCATTTGTCATACAAGCAGATGCCAGCGATGTGGCAATAGGAGTGGTCCTGCTTCAGAAGAATGAGCAAGACCAACTACAACCCTGCGCTTACACATCCAAAAAGTTGACTGAGACTGAGCAAAGGTGGGCTATTTGGGAGAAAGAGGCATATGCAGTTCGTTGGGCATTGTTAACCTGGCGGCACTTCCTAGAAGGCAGTAAGACCCCTTTTGAAGTCTGGACTGATCATAAAAATCTAGAAGCCCTAAAGACCCCAAGGAAACTCTCCCCAAAACAAGTACGATGGGCTCAGTACTTTAAACGGTTTGATTTTACTCTAAAATACCTCCCAGGGGGAAAAAACTTTCTGGCGGATGCGCTATCCAGAAAACCGCAATACATTCGTGCAAGGTCAGACGTAATCAAACCTATAGTACAAAACAGTCAACTAGCCGCTAAAGTAGTCACCAGATCCCAGAAAAAACAAGAAACAGTGACAGACAATGACATCACCCAAAATTTTAAACAAGCATTGGCCACCGATGAATGGTTTTTGAACAACAAATCCAGCTGTCTGATGAAAGAAGACTTGGCTTGGGTAGGGGGGAAGTTGTATGTCCCTGCAAGCCAAAGACTATGCTTAATGGTATGGTGCCATGACTCCAAATTAGCTGGACACTTTGGGTTTGTGAAAACTTTACACCTGATTAAAAGACAATTTTGGTGGCCATCACTAAAAAAGGACATAGAAAGCTATGTAGCTAGCTGCCCCATTTGTGCAGCAGCAAAAAGACGCCAGGGGAAATCCCCAGGTCTATTGCAGAAGGTAGCTGAACCTGCAGCGCCTTGGAGAGAGATTGCTATGGATTTCATCGTGGAATTGCCAAACAGTGAGGGAAATACTGTTATTTGGGTTGTGACAGACCTATTTTCAAAACAGGCACATTTTATACCCTGCCAAAAGATCCCAACTGCTAAAAGTTTAGCCAAATTATTCCTAATACACATTTATCGACTTCATGGTGCTCCACAAAGGATCATATCCGACAGAGGGGCTCAATTCACCTCCAACTTTTGGAGGGCGTTTTTGGGCTTACTTGGTACTGGCCAGGGGTTGAGCACCTCTTTTCATCAGTGTACTAATGGCAATTCTGAAATTTTGAACTCAGTACTAGAACAATATTTAAGATGTTTCATTAATTTTCAACAGGATAACTGGACCGAACTTTTGCCTTTTTCTGAAGTTGCGTTTAATAATGCTGTACATTCAAGCACTGGTTTTACCCCTTTTAGAGTAGCAACAGGCCAGGATTTCAGCCCCATGCCTGAACTACCCACAGAAGAACCCACCATCCCCTCACTTAAGGAGTGGATGGATAATTTGCGAAACACGTGGCCAGTGGTTAGATTAGCCTTACAGGAAGCTAGAGAAGCTTTTAAGATTCAAGCTGACAAGAAAAGGATGGAACCCAAACCTTTTCATATTGGAGACAGAGTATACTTATCTACAAAATTCTTGAAATCATTACAACCATCAAAGAAACTAGGGCCAAAGTTCGTTGGACCTTTCCCCATCACTAGAATCATAAATCCAGTAGCAGTTGAACTACTTCTTCCAAAGACACTCAGGCAGATCCACCCAGTATTCCATATCAGTTTACTCAAACGAGAAGTAACCTCATCCCTCAGACCACCTGCATCTACACCATCTGTTCCCATCATGATTGAAGGTGAACAACACTTTGAAATCAAGGAAATCCTTGATTCTAGGATCCACAGAGGGAAAGTCCAATACTTAGTTGCTTGGAAACATTTACCATCAGCACACAATGAATGGGTCGCTAAACACCACGTTAGGGCTCCAATCTTACTGAGAAAATTTCACTCCCAATACCCTAACAAACCTTGTTGATCTACTATCATGAAATCTTGAAATCTTTTGTATATTTGTTTTTAGTTTTTTTTACAGGTGGAC
Source organism: Pantherophis guttatus (assembly GCF_059756535.1). NCBI lineage: Eukaryota > Metazoa > Chordata > Lepidosauria > Squamata > Colubridae > Pantherophis > Pantherophis guttatus. Next base: position 107,216,851 of record NC_142064.1, on the reverse strand, counting down.
CCTTTTGTTTTCTAAGGAGGGTAGCATGTCAGATCCCTAAAAGTGATACTGCCATTCAAGTGAAGGAAGGGGGGACTTGGATGGCCTGTGTCATCAGATATTTTACAACCTATATCCTGGCACCAAGGAAGCCTGAGATTCCCTTTACCTGCAGGAATTTATATGATAGCCATGTGGGTTGTCTCACTTTAAAGGGAAGTGGTGGGAATGCATGTGTGTTCGGGTTCTCAAAGGAAATAGTAAAGAAAACATCTTCACACTTGTGCATTGGCTGAAATCCGCATTCTGACCTAAAGGGAGGGGTCTCTACCACTTTAATCCTAAGGGCATTTTAAGGCACTTTGCCTAAGGGCATTCAGATTGTGCTTTAACTGGATGGTTTTCACTTCTGCTTAATAAAAGAATCCTTTTGAACAACTACGTTTCAAGAGTTCGTACTTTCTTAAGTTGGAAGGAGAGGCGATCCTTACAAGGAGAACCTATATTATTTCAGATAAGTGGCTGTCCAGTAATGAAGCGCCCAAGTTTTCTGAAGGCAAGCTATTCCACTGGTTAATTGTCCTCACTGTTAGGAAGTTTCTCCTTAACTCCAGATTGCTTCTCTCTTTTCTTAGTTGCCAACCATTGTTTCTTGTCGTGTAGTGCCAGTGGTTATCAGTAAGGATGCCCAGTTATGCAGGATATCAAAGTTGTGTGTGTGTCAATACTCAGGGTGAGCCATGACCTCATATTTAGAGTGCTGAAAGCTGAGTTCAACATTACCTTGAATTAGCAGCATAAGAATATAAAGCTAGCCACATTAAAAAAGCTGAGAGTTACTATATTTTTCAGAATATAAGACACACTCCCCCCCCCCCCGCTAAAAGTGCATGAAAATTGTAGTACATCTTATACATCAAATGTTGCCGAAGCCCTGTCCACCTGCTGGCCCCCACCCTTCGGCTATTTTTGGCCTCCGCATGCCTCATTTTAGACCTGGTTCCAGGCTATGGGGATTGCCACAGCATATCGTCACTGATCGCCACTGATCACCGCCTCCGCACATTGCGTTTTTGACCTCTGCATGCCCCGTTTTTCGCCTCCATGTGTCACATTTTCGGCCGGTTCCAGGTGATCCCCACCGCCTGAAACCAGCCGAAAATGCAACACACAGAGGCAAAAATGGGACATGCGGAGGCCGAAAACGCGACATGCAGAGGCGGCCATTGGCAGCGATTGGCAGCAATGTGCTATGGCGATCCCCGCAATCTGGAACAGTTCTAAAACAGGGCATGCGAAGGCCAAAAACACAATACGTGGAGGCCAAAAATGCAACGCATGGGAGGTAGTGATGGGCTCTGACGATCTCTGCAGCCTGGAACAGCTGATTGGGGGTATTCTGGGAGGCCAATCCAACCGCCAATCAGCTGCTCATGCTGAATCAGGCTGCGATAACTTGCTGAAGCTGACCAGGCTGTTTGCTGTTTGCTGCAAGGATGAATTGCTGTTTGCTAGCCAGATGAATACTGATGGATGTTGGTAGGCAGAAGCAGAAATTTTTTTCTTGTTTTCCTTGCCGAAAACTAATGTGCGTCTTACACTCCGGAACATCTTATACTCTGAAAAATACGGTACATAGTGAATGAAATTCTCTCCAAATAGCTCTGATAGAGAATTGAATGATATTATAAAGTTTATTGACAAATTGTTTCTTTCAGCATCCAAGGCACTATTATACCACTCATTCCAGTAGTGGGTTTCAATTTCAGCTGCTACTGGTTTGCTTGTGGGTGCGCCCATGCGCAGAAGCTTCTGCACATGCAAGGAGACATCCGGGCAGATGGGCGGAGCTTTCTGTCACTACCAGTTTTCCCAATTTGGGTGAACCGGTAGCAACCCACCACTGACTCACTCCCCTCCTTATAGCATCCTCCAGAGATGGAATTGAAGTTATCACATTCAATGTAAACCATTAGAACCTCAGAAGTAGAAATGTCATCCAACTGGTAAAATACTTCAGAAAATTTAAGTGTCCTCTCAGTTCCAACTCCTGTACATTCTCTCTGTCTATCTATTCATCTATCTTTTCATTAACATGAAATACTATATGAATAGTGGAAAGATGGTATCTTTTAAAAGTGGGGTTTCAAGCTGTTAAAGTCATCATTTCCTTTGAACTGCCTTCTAAGAGAGAAACCTTTTTTAAGTTTTATCCATATCCATTTCTAAATATTGTCAGAGCTTTAAATAAAGCTGATTAAGGAATATGGATAAACTTCAAAGAGCGTTGGATAAGTTTGGCCTTTGGATAAGGAAGTAGCAATGATGCAAATATACAATTTCAGTGTTAGATCCCTAAAAGTGATACTGCCATTCAAGTGGAGGAAGGGGGGACTTGGATTCGATTTACTAGCATGGCCTGTGTCATCAGATATTTTACAACCTATATCCTGGCACCAAGGAAGCCTGAGATTCCCTTTACCTGCAGGAATTTTTATGATAGCCGTGTGGGTTGTCTCACTTTAAAGGGTAGTGGTGGGAATGCATGTTTGTTCGGGTTCTCAAAGGAAATAGTAAAGAAAACATCTTCACACTTGTGTATTGGCTGAAATCTGCATTCTGACTTAAAGGGAGGGGTCTCTACCACTTTAATCCTACTGCTTTGTCTAAGGGAACTCAGATTGTGCTTTAGCTGGATGGTTTACACTTCTGTTTAATAAAAGAATTCTTTTGAACAACTACGTTTCAAGAGTTCGTACTTTCTTAAATTGGAAGGAGAGGCGATCCTTACATTCAGCCCTGGACTGGGGATTCTGAAGCTGCTAGCTAGACACTGCTTCACTGATCTTTACAGATCCCCTGAGTGGTAGTATTTTATGCAATATATTGTATAATGTATTGATTTTTTAGGTGCAGGAGAATATTGAAATGTTTTTAAATATTTTCACATAAGCTGTACTATAAATATTTCTATTTCTTATTTTTTCCATCATTACAGAGGCTGAGATGGGGTGGCTTTTACATACTTTTCTATGACTTTCCAATCTGGAGATATACTGTGCATGTTCCAGCTGCTTACAGTATGTCGGTCAAACAGGACAGATTGGGAAAGCAAAAAAACAGCTAAAGTCAGAAAGTAGCTATTTTTTCTAATTCTCTGAACAAAGATAATGGCAAGTAGGACAGCCCAGGAACACCTAGCTGTAAATGGAAACAGAATTCTTTCAAATGAGTGGTGCTCCAACCCTTTGCTCTGCAAAGGAATTTAACTAGTAATATTCAGTCCTGAAACAGATTAGGGAGCAGATGTCTGGGAATGAGAATGCAATCTTCTTTTCTACTAAATTCAGCAGTGGAAGGGATCACACTTTTATTCTGTAAAGTGAGCATTTGAAAAAAAAACTTTCAGTGCCATTAAATAATGTGGGAAAGAAAGGGAAAAAGTGTGTAGCTATGTCAAGCGTGGTTCTGCCAATTGCTTTAATAATTACAGGGAGTCTTTATCCAGAGGCCACTGAAGCCAATGGAAAGATGCTGTCAATTCTTGTCGGCTTTGGAAGAAGCCCAGGATGTTCAACTGTCCTTTGCCAAGTCAACCATCTTAGTATGTTATATTATTGCATGCTTTTTGCATTAAAACTAAAGTTGGACTTTGAATTAAACCTTTTTTCCAGGTCCTTTTTTTCCTTGTCTGCAGCATAAAAATCAATAAATTGGTTACAATGATGGAATGTTTGTTTCGTATACTGCTATCTTTGAAAACTAGAAGAGACACCACTTCCACTGCCATCCATATATAGAAGAAGCAGTTTTTCTTGACCTGGATAATGCTGTTGCTGATGTTGGTTAAGTTGTGCAGCCTTTATCCAATCACAACTTGCTAATACTCAAAGCTAGGCAAGATCTAGGTGTGAGCATAATCTCTTACTAGATTCACATGGAGCAAAGGGCTGTACAGTTTGGTAGGCAATTATCCCTAGAAATATGCTAAGATCTTTAAGATCCCTAGATCTTAAGAAATTCCCTCTGTCCATTCCCTACTTTGGTAGGGCAGTTCTAAACTGGCATTTTTTGGAAAAGTTTTTTTCTAAAAAATCTAAACTATATTATCAGATCACTTTTCAGTTATTTTTGTTTAATGTACAAGGTGATAGAGTGATTTGTTTCTTTTAAAAAAGTTTTTTTAAAAAACATGATCAGTGGTGGGTTGCCCCCGGTTCGCACCGGTTCTATAGAACTGGTAGTAAAACCAGCGGGAGGCTCCGCCCACCAACCCCAACATCATCAAAATGCTTCTGCGCATGCGCAGAAGAGCATGCGGCCCCGTTGCGAACCAGTAGTAAAGGTAGAACCCACCCCTGAATATGATGTAGTAATGGCAGTCCTTTGTTTAATCTCTCCAATAATTGTTTGATTCAATCAAAATTTTGAGTCTACATCTAAAACACCTGTACTTCTTACATTGAGATTAGGCAGACTTCAACTCTCAAATTGCAAACTATATCCCATTAAAAATTAAGTTTTAGATAGTTAAAGTGGTTTTGAAATATTAAACATATTAAGAGTTGTAGTTCAGCAAAATCTTGGAGGCACTGAGATTTTTAGAGACTGATATCTGCAAGCCCACATAGTCTACACTTCTCAGTGATGAGTCTCTTGTTCATGGGATCCTCCACATCCCTGATCTTGCTCGACTGGTAAATTCAACCAATAGAAGGCATTCTCAAAATTATCAGCCCTGAGGCACATAGAATTTGCCTGAGTATTGATTGTCAATACTCAGAAATTCATCAGAAGCTAGTACCGCTGCCATGTTGTGGAATGGAAGGACTAAAAAACATTCCCAGGTCAGTCAGAGACAGCTTTATTGCGCAAGGTTCAGAGCCAGATTTGTACCTGAAGCTTTGAACAAAGAAAGAACTCTGATACAATGGTTTTTATACATTTCTAAGACAAAGGATTCAGTGAGATCATACATTTTCCATATATGGTTAATCATGAGATCATACATCCGATTTTCCTTATATGGTTCCATACACTGGATAATAAGTTCATCTAATTACTTAAAGCATTAATCTTAGTTTACAAAATTATCTTAGCCGCACAACTTTTCTTAAGTACTCGGAGTTGTTAATGGGAGAGTTACTACTGTCCTTGGGTAAATTTATTGGATTAAGTAACTCTTTGTAACATATAGGTCTTTGTGTCATTCACAGTGAGGTCACTCAGATGTTTTTCCATATGGCAGTCCTTTCCGTGACATCTAGGTCTCAGAAGATATATTACCACTTAAAGGGGTTTAACTGTTTGTTAATGTAATTTCCAACAAGCACTTTCCTCTCTTATAATAATGTGAATAGAGAGGGTCTCTCAGAGTTCATGTATCCAAGCACGTCTTCCCCTTATAATAATGTGAATAGAGAGGGTTCCCCAGAGCCCATATATCTGACTCTGTATGATTCCTATTTTATTCACATTATTTCTTTTATCTACATTATTCTTTATTTGCTATATTTACCTCAGCCATATTAGTGTTACATGAGCAAACCTCAATATTACCATAACTATATGGGCCATTGCGCATTAAATAAGTTGAACTTTATGAATCTTCTTCAAGGTCAGTCCTATGTACAGCAAATTGTAATAGACAGCTGTAAGGAGAGAAGCATGTAAATGACTATATGGAAATCATCCTGTTCCAGAAATCACCACAAATGGAACATACGTTACAATTTGCAAAGGCACACCACACCAAAGCTTCCACAGTTGTTCAAGAAATGGGGAGAGAGGACCCAGCCCAGGACATTTTCTTCCTATTCAGTTTTCCAAAACCATTAACTGACCACTCAACAGTCAGACACAAGCAATCTCAGGCCTAAAACACAGATAGGTTGATTGTATCTCCAAATGCTTTAAAACTGATTCATTTCTACCAAGCAAAATTAACAAGGGCTAACACATAATGCAGTCTCAGTAGAACTGGTGCTAGTGATGATGAAGCTTTTGCCTTCTAGCTATAACTTGAGAACTAGAAGACAACTGTAACTTGAGAACTGGGAGACAGAGTGAAGAGACAAACATTTCTGGGGTCAAAGAGCTTTATTTAGGAACATTGTGTACAAATCAATTTTTGAAAGAGGAGATAATATATTATTTTTACTTTGCACTCCTTTGCTATCTCACATTTTATATCTAAATTTACATCTTGAATTCATGAGGTGAGACTGGCTGCATATGTAACTAAGAAACCTGCATTGTTAGTCTCTTGAGAGCTAGGAGAGAAGCAAGGATGGATTAGGGATCATGAGAGCATAGAAAAGTTGCTAAACAGGAGGAATAATGTGGACAAACCCATTGTAATAGCAAGGGCAGGAGTAGATTGAGATTCTTTTTTGCACTCTAGTGCAAAAGGGCTCCAAGTCCATATCTTCCATAAAAGGTTCTAAAAAAGATGGAATATATTTACTTCCTCATAATTCAAGTAGATGTGAAATTGCAGATGTTTGGAAATGATTTCTTTTCTATCTCTGCCTAGCAGCTTTATGATTCCTCACTGTGGTGCCTGAAATAAAGGACATAACATATGCATATTCTCCCAATTAAATAAGTATCAACTAACAAGAAAATAAAAATAGCATTAAACATTAAAGAGGGAAACAACTTTACATTTGCTTCCAAAGATATTTAAAAGCAGAAAACTAATAAACAAGAGAGGATAATTTTTTGCTGGAATTGAGTTTTGGAGTTTCTGATTTTTTTTACTAAATATAGTTCTTGTCTTCATGTGGATTTTCAGTTTGGCAAAACAAAGCCTTCCATTTGATCTGGCAAACCAAATTGCCTGCTCAGCATATTAACATATGTCTATGCTATACACATAGCAAAATGAGTGTAATAATACATTGGACAAATGGACTGTATAATTTCAGATGTCAGGTAACAGAACTCAGATTAATGCTTTTCTATAGAAAAGCTCCCTGTAGGCAGAAAACATCAACGAGTCAGCTATATATGGTCTCATTTTTATTTTCTATTTTTCTAAAGGTTTTTTATGTGGGAGAGTATTCAAAATATATAATTCTTGTGATTGAGATTCAGTGTGATACTTTCCAAATGATCAGTTCAGGATTTTACCATATCATTTGGCTGCATGTGTAACCAATAAACATGCAAAATAGCTGCATTTTGCTCAATAAGATGTTTCTCCGGGGATATCGGAGAAACAGGGCATGCAACTTAGGTGTCCTTCTGGACTCACGATTGAGTTTAGAAGATCATATAACAGCCGTGACCAGGGGGGCGTTTGCTCAGGTTCGCTTGGTGCGCCAGTTGCGCCCCTATTTGGACCGAGGTGCCCTACGCACAGTTACTCATGCGCTAGTCACCTCCTGTCTTGACTACTGCAATGCTGTCTACTTGGGGCTGCCCTTGAAGACCACTCGGAGGCTTCAGCTGGTACAGAATGCGGCCGCGCGGGTTGTGATGGGAGAGTCCCGATATTCCCATGTTACACCTCTCCTGCGCGACTTACATTGGTTGCCAGTTGCCCTCTGGGTGAGATTCAAGGTGCTGGTGATGACCTATAAAGCCCTACATGGCTTAGGCCCAGGATATTTGTCGGACCATCTGCAACCAGCAACGGCTTCCCTTGCCCGTTGCGTTCTCACAGGGAGGGCCTACTCAGGGAGTCGTCGGCTAGACAATGTCGGCTGGTGGCCCCCAGAGGTAGAGCTATCTCTGTGGCCGCGCCCATCCTTTGGAACCAACTCCTCTTAGGGCTCCGGTTGGCCCCTGACCTTCGCATTTTCCGCCGCGAACTAAAGACATGGCTGTTTAAATCACCTAGCCTGGACTGATGGGGTTTGATTATTTTAATGAATTTTAATATACGTTTAATTATATTTTAATATGTTTTTATCTGGTTGATTTTAATTGTTGTGAGCCGCCCTGAGTCCTATGGAGATAGGGCGGCATACAAATCAAATCAAATAACTCAATAAATCAATAAATATCATATCTTGACTGTAAAAATCTGGATGATTTTTAACACAATGGTCAAGTGGTTATGTAGATTTTGATTTAATGCTGCAAATTTTGAAATGTCACAGCAATTGCATTGCTGTGACATTTAGTGCATCATAGTGCTCTCATTGGACTGCAATCACATGGTATATTCATACAGCTAAGAGTTAAAGGATACTTGAATGAAAGGTATTTTGGCTGCAACTTCATCTCTTCGCATTCTATAGATTTCTGAAAATGTTGCCAAGAACAGTGACTCAAAGGTGTATAAACAAACAAAAATCCTTCCATGCTTAGATATAATTGAGATATTGAAAATATTTAATCATATTTGCTCAAGTGTTTGGGGTTTTATAGCATGAGCCACTGTTTAATGTCTCATATTTTCATGTGCAAATGTTAACAATGCTGAATCAAGAAAATGTGAACTTTAATTAAACTATCATTTTCTTTTAAGGCCAGATCTATCAGTCTGACTTCAATACCTGGGAAAATTCTGGAAAAGATTATCAAGCAATGAATCAGGGAACACCTAGAGGCAAAAAAAGTCATAATTAAAAGCCAACATGGGTTTGTCAAAAAACAGATAATGCCAGACAAATCTTATTGCATTCTTTGACAAGGTGACAAAATTAGTTGTCTAGAGGAATGCTGTGGATATAATTTACTTGGATTTCAGCAAGGCATTTGACAAAGTAGACCACAACCTACTACGTGATAAGATGTGGGTTAGAAAACATCACCACCAGATGGATTCATAACTGGCTGACCAACCACACTCAACTAATAGTCCTCAATGCATCCATATGGAGGGAAGTATGCAGTGGGATACCCAAGGCTCTGTTTTAGGCCCAGTACCCTTCAACATCTTCATCAATTATTTGGATGAGGGATAGATGGGAAACTCATTAAATTTGCAGATGACACCAAGCTGTCAGGAATAGCCAACACTCCAAAAGATAGTCTTAAGATTCAGAAGGATCTTGACAGACTTGAACATTGGGCGCTATCTAACAAAATGAAATTCAATGGTGAAAAAAGTAAAGTTCTACATTTGGGTAAGAAAAATCAAATGCACAGATACAGTATAGGTGATACATTGTTCAATAGTAGTGAACTGTGACAGAGATTTTGAAGTCCTAATCATTTAAATATAAGCCAACAGTGTGCTACAGCTGCCAAAAAAGCCAACAGAGTTCTAGGCTGCATTAACAGGGGGATAGAATCAAGATCATATGAAGTGTTAATATCACTTTATAATGTCTTGGTAAGGCCACACTTGGAATACTGCATCCAGTTTTGGTCACCACAATGTAAAAAAGATGTTGAGACTCTAGAAAGAGTGCAGAGAAGAGCAACAAAGATGATTAGGGGCCTGGAGGCTAAAACATATAAAGAACAGTTGTTGGAATTGGGTATGTCTAGTTTAATGAAAAGGACTAGAGGTGACATGATAGCAGTGTTCTGATATCTCAGGGGTTGCCACAAAGAAGAGGGATCAAGCTATTCTCCAAAGCACCTGAGGGCAGGACAAGAAGCAATGGATGGAAATTAATCAAGGAGAGAAGCAACCTAGAACTAAGAAGAAATTTCCTGACACTTACAAAAATTAACTAGTGAAACAACTTGCCTCAGAAGTTGTGAATTCTCCAACACTGGACGTTTTAAAGAAGAGATTGGACAACCATTTGTCTGAAATAGTATAGGGTTTCCTGCCTGAGCAGGGGGTTGGATTAGAAGACCTCCAAGGTCCCTTCCAACTTATTCTATTCTATTCTATTTTGTAGTGTATTAAATATTTCAGGAAAATTTATTCTAAAATCTTCCATGGATACTAATAACAAAAGAAACAGCTTGAGAAAATGAAATATTCACCATTATCAAGTTCCTTATGGTTAAATAATACTCTAATTTCCAATATTTTATGAGAAACTAATTAAGTGGTTAAGGGGAAAGTAATTTACATATAATAAGAGCTATACTTAATCTATGTTTAATTAAAAATGTTTAGTTTGTAGAAGCATTATAAATTGTACATATCTAACAATTGGGAGCTAATTACCTTGTACCAGATGAAATAAATATTGTAATCATAAAGATAAAAATGGGCCACATGTATTGCAAATTATTATCATTTTAGACAAATTATTATGTTGCTTGTTTGCAAGAGAGGATATCACTATCTGCATTATGTAATCAATAATAATTCAAAGTTGTGAAAGTTCAGGGATTAGACATTTTATAAATTGATGTACTTGTTGGTAAATAACATTTGCTGCAGTAGTCAATCAATAAATCACTAGTTAGTTATATCAATGAAGCACATTTATGATCACAACACATATCAATTTGGCTTCTACAATTTGATTTATGTAGAAATTGGAACTGTTTTTCTTATTGCTCTGTGTATTTCCTCCATATTTTGGAATATGAAATATTTGGGAGACACCCTGTCACTCAACAATAATTCTGAAATTTAAAAAATGACAATGAATAAATAGCCATCATATTCATTAATAGCTCAAAAGTGTGAAGAAGTCACTCGTTTTTTCATGAATTTATTTTAAAAAAAGGTTAATATATGAAGCAACTTTAGTGCTTCAATATCTTTCCTCTCAATACAAATAGATCTTGTGTCTTGTATTTACTTCTATTTGTCTCATGTATCTTAGAGATCAATGACAAAAGTAATTCTATGATTCTACAAGGATATTGAGGAGGACTCTTTTAAGCATTTTAGAAACCTGGTTAGAAGCTGAAAAATGAATTTAATGTCATTTTTACTTTGGTCCTTTTATAAGATATATAACTTTTATTTATTTATTTATTATTTATTTATTAATTTTATTTCTATACCGCCCTTCTCCCGAAGGACTCAGGGCGGTGTACAGCCTAATTAAAAACACAAAGAGAGTCAAAATTTAAAAAAATAATTAAAATTATTAAATAATAGGCCCAATTTATAAAACCCCAAATTTAAAATCCCATTTAAAACCAATTAAAATCTTTATATTGATAGTCCAGCCCGGCGGAACAACATGGTTTTGAGGGCACAGCGAAATACACGGAGATCAGAGATTTTGCAAATTTCTGGGGGGAGTTCATTCCAGAGGGCAGGGGCTCCCACAGAGAAGGCCCTCCCCCTGGGTGTCGCCAGCCGACATAATTTGGCCGATGGCACCCTGAGGAGACCCTCTCTGTGGGAGCGAACTGGCCGGTGGGAGGCTACTGGTGGCAGAAGACAGTCTCAAAGGTATCCAGGTCCAATGCCATGGAGCTCTTTAAAGGTGGTAACCAACACCTTGAATCGCACCCGGAAGACCACTGGGAGCCAGTGCAGCTTGCGCAGGAGGGGTGTCACGTGGGCACAACGAGTTGCGCCCATAACCACTCGCGCGGCCGCATTCTGGACCAGTTGGAGCCTCCCGGTGCTTTTATTTATTGATTGATTGATTTGATTTGATTTCTATACCGCCCTACTCCCGAAGGACTCAGGGCGGTGCACAGCCAAACAATAAAACACATACATACAAAATTTAAAAGTAGAATAAAATCAAATTAAATAATTTTGGCCCCGACAAATTTAAAACCCCAAACTTTTAAAACCAATTTAAAATTGAATGTATAAAATACTAAAAGATATTTAAAAATTAAAAATCTTTTATAAAAGAGGGAGAAAATTAGGCCAGGCCCGCCTGGTGAAATAGTAAGGTCTTTAAAGCGCGGCGGAAGGTGCGCAGATCCGGGATCCTCCGTATCTCTGGGGGGAGCTCGTTCCAGATAGTAGGTGCCCCCACAGAGAAGGCTTTCCCCCTGGGGGCCGCCAGTTGGCATTGTTTGGCTGACGGCACCCGGAGGAGCCCCTCTCTATGGGAGCGTACCGGCCGGTGGGAGGCTATTGGTGGTAGTAGGCGGTCTCGCAAGTACCCAGGTCCTAAGCCATGGAGCGCTTTAAAGGTGGTAACCAAAACCTTGAAGCGCACCCGGAAGACCACTGGGAGCCAGTGCAGCTTGCGCAGGAGGGGTGTTACATGGGAACGCCATGTCGCTCCCATTACCACCCGCACGGCCGCACTCTGCGCCAGTTGGAGCCTCCGGGTGCTCCTCAAGGGGAGCCCCATATAGAGAGCGTTGCAATAGTCCAGGCAAGACAGCCGTGAATCCAGGAGGACGCCCAAGTTGCGAGCCCTTTCTGTGGGGGCCAATGATTCGCCCCCAATAGTCAGCGATGGCACCAGCTGACTATATCGCAGCGCTGGGACCACAGCCACTCAGTCTTGGAGGGGTTGAGTCGGAGCCTATTTCTCTCCATCCAGACCCGCATGGCTTCCAGGCAGCAAGACATCACATCAAGAGCATCGTTGGGGTGGTCTGAGGTGGAGATGTACAGCTGAGTATCATCAGCGTACAGATGGACTCTCACCCCAAAACCATGGATGATCTCACCCAGCAGCTTCACATAAATGTTGAACAGAAGGGGCGAGAGGACCGACCCCTGCAGCACTCCCCATGCAAGGCACCTCGAAGTCGACCTCTGCCCCCCTGTCAACACGAACTGCGAGCGGTTAGAGAGGAAGGAGGAGAACCACCGCAAAATGGTGCCCCCTATTCCTAACCCCCTCAGCATGATACCATGGTTGATGGTATCAAAAGCCGCTGAGAGATCTAACAGAACCAGGACAGAAGAACAACCCCTGTCCTGAGCCCTCCAGAGATCATCCACCAACGTGACCAATGCCGTTTCTGTGCTGTACCCCTGCCTGAAGCCCGACTGGTATGGGTCCAGATAGATAGCTTCATCCAGGTGCCTGGACAGTTGTCGTGCCACCACACTCTCAACAACCTTCACCCCAAAACTAAGGTTGGAGACAGGACGGTAGTTGGCTAATTCAGCCGGGTCCAGGGAAGGCTTCTTTTGGAGGGGCCTCACCACCACCTCTTTCAAGGCAGCGGGAAAGGCATCCTCACTCAAAGAAGCACTTATAATCCCCTGGAGCCAGCCTCGTGTAGCCTCCCGGGAGGCCAATACCAACCAGGAGGGACACGGGTCCAATAAACATGTGGCGGCACTAATCCTACCCAGAACCCTGTCCACATCCTCGGGAGCCACAGGATCAAACTCCTCCCAGATAGTGTTCTCTCTTTTTTTTTTAAATTTTTTAAAATTATTTATTATTAAAATAACATTACAAACAACATATACAATACTTCACCCTGTGCTATACATAAGAAAGGAAGATTTGGTTCTTCGGATATATCCTCATGATCGCCAAAATCCACGTTCTCGGGGTACAGGTACTGAAGCATCCAATTTTCCCAGTGCATAGTCCACGAATGGTTTCCAAATTTTCCAGAAAATATCTTCTTTATAGTCACCATTTCTAATTTTAATATCGCATGTCATTTTATCGTTTAAAGCTAATTTCCACATTTCACAATACCATTCTTCTATTCTAAAATTCACATCTAATTTCCAATATCTGGCTATTATAATTCTACCCATTATAATCATAATTCTAATCAATTCTTTCTCATATTTTGTTGGTTCTATTTCCTTAATTATCAACAGTAATATAGTTTCTGGTCTCAATATTATTGCTTTCCCCATCATTTCAAATATCATTTTCTCCAATTGTTGCCAAAACTTTTTAACTTTATCACATTTGTACCACATATGTTCATAAGTCCCTAATTCCATATCACATCTCCAACATTGTTTACTAATTTTGTTATCCATCAATGACAATCTTAATGGAGTCAAATACCATTTCCAAACAACCTTATAAAGAACCTTATGTTCTTTAATCCTTACAGATAAAGTCTTCATAATACTACTCTTCCAATTCACATTCCAATCTAAATCTGATATTTTAATATTAAGTTCTTTTTCCCAATTCATCTTCATCACCCTTTGTGGTTTTCCATCAAAGTTTATAATCTTATATATCTTACTAACGAGTCCCTTTAGCCTAATTTCATCTTTCATAATTTGGAATACTAAATGTTCAAATTCAGTTTTACTTCTACTTATCGAACAATTGTCCCTTACTTTCTTAGTCCATTTTTCTATCTGTATTTTTTCAAACCAGCCTAAACCCAATTTTTCAATGATTTCTTTTTTCCTCCTTTCATTTTCTGAAGTTTTTAACCAATCTATTATAATTTGTATATTTTCATCTTCCATTACCCTATCACGACTTATATTAGTTTTAATCAGCCAATTTTCAATTGTCTTCCCTAAGAAAATTATATCTGGAATTAAAATTTTAACAAATTTATTCCAAATTTTACTCAGTCCCTTTAACCAATAGCTATTAATTACACATTTTGATTTTGCTTTATCTAAAAACCATGTTGAGCCAAATCTCTTAATGTCTTTTAACTCTAAATCTCTCCAATGACTGTCTTCGCCTTTAAATATTTTTACCACAGTCCGAATAGTATAAGCCCAATAATAATTGAGTAGTTTGGGGATTCCTAATCCACCTTCCTTTTGATTTTGATACCACATTTTCTTCACTAATCTAGGTCTTTTCCCACCATTGCAAAATTTATCCAATTTCTTCTGATATCCTTCAATATCTTTCTCTGTCAAGTTTAACGGTAACATCTCAAATAAAAAATTAAACTTTGGCAACAACATCATCTTACACATTGCAATTCTACCAAACCAAGACAACTTTATCATTTTATATTTATCTATCTTTTTCTCAATTTCATTCATCACCATGTCATAATTTAGTTTTTTCATTGAGTGAAAGTGTTATGCCCAAATATTTCAATGTATTTTTAATCCTTATCCCAAGTTGTTCTTGCATATTCTCCCACTCCTTACCATTATTATTCATTAATAGTTCAGATTTTGACCAATTTATTTTCAAACCTGTCATTTCCTCAAATTCTTCCAAATGCTTATGTATCTTTTTCAAATCTTTCTCTATATCTTTCAAAATAATCAAAGTATCATCCACATACATATTTATCTTATATCCCTTATACCCTTCCAATTCTTCATCTTTTTCTATCATTTTAGTCAAAATTTCCATAACTAATAAAAATAACGTTGGAGACAGGGGACATCCTTGTCTCGTACCCGCTTCCAATCTTATCTCTTCTGTCAATCTTCCGTTCACCTTCACTCTTGCACTACTTTTTTGATACAGTTTTGAAATAACATGTATAAACTTATTACCAAAACCTAGTACCTCAACGATTATTTTAATAGTTTCCCATTGTACAGAGTCAAAAGCTTTAAAAATATCTAATGATACTATACCTATTTTATCAGCATTATATTCAACAACATCTATAATATTTAATACTCTTCTGACAATATCACTCATATATCTACCTTTCACAAAGCCTACTTGGTTTTAACTTATATATCTATCTATGAATCTACTTAATCTATTATTTATAATGGCGGTAAATATCTTTGCATCTTGATTAATTAAGGAGATGGGCTGATAGGACTCAATCCTTTCTAAGTCTTTATCTGGTTTAGGGATTATAGATATCACCGTTCTATTCCATGACAATGGAACTTCTCCACCATGTAAAATTCCATTAAATAATTTTTGCAATTTTGGTATTATTATTTCCTTAAATTCTTTATAAAACTCAGCAGGTAATCCATCTTCACCTGGAGCTTTCCCTAATTTTATTTTTTGTATTACTCCATTAATCTCGTCTTGTGTTATATCTTCTTCCATCAAGTCTTTATATGTTTGGTCAATTTTCACAACATGTTTTTCTAAATAACTTCTCAGTTTTTCCCGATCAATTAATTTTTTCGAATATAAATTTTGAAAAAAGTTCCTGACCACTTCGCATTTTTCTAATTTTTTATAGCATCTTATACCCTTATCATCTATCAAGGCTCAAATTTCTGTCTTCTCTCTTTTATTTTTCGCCATCCTTGCCAATAACTTAGAGTTTTTATTACTAAATTTAAAAAAAAATCCTATTTAAATATCTCATATTCTTTTTTACCAATTCTATATCCTCTTCTATCAATTTATTTTTTAGCAAATTTAGTTCCTCCCAAAAAAAATTTTCTTTAGTAAGCAAAAATTGATTCTCCAATTCCTTAATCTGGCTTTTATCTTTTTCAATTTTATTTTTATAATTTTTATATTTTCTGCTTGATAACTTAATACTTTCCCCTCTAAACACTGCTTTCATCGCATCCCAAACAATTTCAAATTTAACCTCTCCATTATCGTTCAATCTCCAACATTCTTCCCATTTTTTAAATATCCATTTTTTATCCGCCTCATTTTTATACAGTTTTTCATCATATCTCCAACAACTTCCTTTTTTCTCAAAATTTATTTATAATCTATTTCCATCGTAACTTCTGCATGATCAGAATCCTTAAAAATTCCCACATCTATCTTATCCACATTATTCAACAAATCTTTAGAAACTAAGATATAGTCAATTCTTGAATATGTGTTATGTATCTTAGAGTAAAAAGTGTACACTCTTTCAGTTCCTTTCACTTCTCTCCAGGCATCCACCACGCCGTTTCGAAACATGCATTTATTTAAGGTCCCCATTTTATTTGCTCCTCCACAACGAGTGGGGTTAGTACTATCTATTTTATCTCTAATTAAATTAAAATCCCCAGCCACAATTACTTTCCCTACACTTTCAATTTCCAAAATTTTAGTTATTTTTTCAAGAAATTCTTTTTGCTTCTCATTCGGTAGATATAAATTAACCAGTGTCACTTTTTCCTCATTAATATTTCCCACAATTATTACATATCTTCCTTCATCATCCATGATTACTTGTTCTTTTTCAAAATATACCCTATCTGATATCAATGTTGCAACTCCTCTAGCTTTTGAAATTCCAAAAGATTTTTCATAAATTTGCATAGCCTTTATATACATTTTATTTGAGCCTTCAGATTTCTGATGGGTTTCTTGCAAAAATAATATATCTGGTAGATCTCTTTTAATTTTAAGTTCCAATCGTCTTCTCTTGATCTGATTCCCTGTACCCATCACATTCCATGTCATTATTTTTATTAAACCCATTTAAACTGTAACTTTTTTAATCCTTTCCCCTCCTCTTCCTTTCTGTGCCCAGATCCCAGCACCAATCTCCCACATTCCAAACAACATTCAACATAAAATAAAAAAAAATAAAAAAAAATAAAAAAGGACAAAAGACACATCAAACATTAAATAACAAACAATCTTCGTCCCCCACATCCTCAATTGGTTTCCGCCTCTATAAAGAGAGTGGGGGAGAGGGGACGTGCTAATGGTCGGGTCACTTCTTTTGGGTGGTCTACTTAAATTCATCTCTCAGAGAAAAGGGTGGTAACTTTTTCCCGCACTTCTTTTTCAAGATCCTTCAATTTCTTATCCGCTCCATCTCCCATTATATCATCACGACTTTTCTTTTGTTCAACCATCGCAGGTGAGATTTCCTTCCGCTTTAATCCTTTAGGGTCTTGTCCTCCAGCAGCCCCTTTTTCTTCTGGTGTTGATGTTTTTGCATATGTTCCACCCATCTTAAGCATTTGATCTTTTATCTCTGTTATGTCCTCATACTTTACAATCAATCCAAGTTCATATAAGTATGACACTGCATCTGTTTCCAAAGTAATTATTTGCATTCTTCCTTTATAAAAAATTTTTAGTTGCTGTGGTGGCCTCCAGTTATATTTAATTCCATTGTCTCTCAGAACCTTTGTAATTGGCTTCAAAAAAAATCTCCATGCTCTTTCTTCTCTTGATATATCCGGAAAGACTTGAATAATTTTCTCCTCAAATTTCAAAGCTTCACCCATCTCTCTCACTTTCACCATCACTTCCAGTTTGTCACTAAGATTTGCTAATCTGACAAGTACATTTCTATTTAAGCCATTTTGTCTTTTATACCCAATTCTAAAAACACTTGCCAGATTTGTTGCTGTAAATGTGTTTTGTGTATCCAGGTCATTGAGCCATTTTAAAACTCGTTGTTTCAAATTGTCCACTTTTTCTTCTTGAATTCCTCGAATAACCAGATTATATTTCCTCGCTTCTTCTTCCAAAAGACAATTTTTTTTATCTTGTTCATTTTTAAAAAAGATTTCTCCAATTTGCCGATCTATCTTTACGTCATGTGCATGAATCTGCTCAATTTCATCTTTAATTGTTGTCATTTCTACTGTTTGCTTTGCAAAATTTTCATTCATTTCTTGCTTCATTCTTTTAATTTCCAATGTCATATTATCCATACTATCTAACAGTCCTGATATCTTTTCACCAATTTTAGTTAAGGCCACAGCAACTTGTTGCATTTCTAAAGATTGTTGGGTCGCCATTTTTTAATAAGTTTTTAATTGTCCACTTTTGCCAAGAGGGTCTTTAATGAAGATTAAGGGACAGCAATTCCCAATTGAAGCTGAGACAGCTTATTATTGCACTCAAAAGGGCCAACAATAAAAGTTTATAGTTCTCAATTCAGCTTGCGTAATTTCCTTTTTTAAAAAAAGAAAAAACCTAACATCCGTTGGAAGGCACTGCCCAGAAATGCGTTTTGCCGCTTCGACTCAGGCACTTTCACAAACAAAAGATCAGCTTAAAATTCACATATTCTTCCAAAAAAACCCCCTTTCCACCGGTCTTTTGATGTTCCGTGCCTTTACCTCGCAGCAAAAACAAATGCAGATCGCGATAATAATGAGAACGAAAGGCAGCTATTTGCTCCAAATACACAATCGCGACTGCCTATCTGGTCACCCCTCACTCCTTCCACTTTCCCACGCTATGAAAGGCTTCAAAATTTGAGTGGTTCAGTGTGACCTACCAATTCCAAAGTCAGTCTGCTGGGCCAGTAGCTCTTCTGATACAATTTATAAAATTTTGGCTCTTATCGGTGCATTTCAAACACTTTAATCCACATTTATCTTCCGTAAAATGCCCTGTGAAGTGGAGAAAACGTCCTCACACCACCACGGCCATAACCACGCCCCCCCAGATAGTGTTCTCAAGACCTACCTTCGTCTCCTCCCCTGGACTCACCCAGTCGGAGTCCAAGCCTTCCCGAATCCGAGCAACTTTATCATGCAGGAATTGCACAAAATCCTCAGCTCGACCCTGCAAAGGATCTTCCCGCACTCCCCCCAAAGAAGGGAGTGGGTCACCCTAAACAAAGCGGCTGGGCGGTTCTCTGCAGATGCGATAAGAGCGGAAAAATAGTTAGATTTTGCCACTTTTATTGCCACTAGGTAGGTCTTGATATAAGACCTCACCAGTGTCTGGTCGGAATCGGATTGACTAGTCCTTCAAATGCTCTCTAGGCGTCTTTTCCGACACTTCATCTCTCTCAGCTCTTCGAAGAACCAAGGAGCCAATTGAGGTCGGCATCGGGTCAGAGGCCGCAAAGGCACGACACAGTCCAAAGCCCGGCGGCCGCCCTCTCCCAGGCGGCTACCAGGTCTTCAGTTGAGTCGTGTGCCAGGGTCTCAGGAAATGGCCCAAGCTCCGTCAGGAACCTTTCGGGATCCATCAGGCACCTGGGACGGAACCATTTAATTGGTTCCGTCTCCCTGCGGCGGGGGGAAACGGCAGGAAAGTCCAAGCAAAGAAGAGAATGATCTGTCCATGACAAGGGTTTAATGTCTAAATCCCCTCTACCAAGATCATTCAACCACTGACCAGAAATGAAAATCAAGTCCAGAGTGTGTCCCCCTGTGTTATATGTATTCTAAATTGGATAATGACTTGTCCACCTGCAGAGTGAAAGGTAGGATATGAAATGAATGAATGAATGAATGAACAAATATTCTAATCTAAGCACTCCTTTTTTAATTTGTTGCTGTAAGTAAGCTAACTTACTCCCGGAAGCAATTCGTGACTGTGTACAATCATGTTCTGGTAACTCCTGCGGCACAGCTGGAATTAATCCTATCAGCTTTGCCATTCCATTGGACTATTTCAGCGATGTGGAGAGGGGGGATCTGCTGCTTGGGTAACAGTCTATCCTCTTAATATCTACAGTCTATCCTCTTAATATCTACCCAGGCCTCGTGCTCTGGAGAGGACACTCCAGCTTTGCATACAGCATTGAAACAACACGGGAAGTGGCAGTTACTGGTTATAAGTCTTTGCTTGATTGGTGTAGAGTGTGATGCCAGGGGCCACTTTCTTCGGTGGGAGAGGTCATTGTATCTCATTGGGCAGCTACTACCCACCTTAAGCTGGGCAGCCCCCAGCCAGTAAGGTACTGCCCTGCCATGGTCTGTTAACCTCACAGGGTGTGTGGGGTCCAAAGCCAACAAGCAGTTCAATAACTTTGCACCATGCAACAAACATAAGAAAACTTTAGCCCTAAAGTTGGGCACCTGGAATGTTCGGACGGTGACCCCCGGCCTTTCTGACAATTTACAAGAGATAGATGATGTATGTAAGACAGCTGCCATTGACATGGAGTTGAGCAGACTGCAGATGGACATCATTGCCCTTCAAGAGACAAGACTGTTAGACTCGGGATATATTAAGGAGAAAAACTTCTCTTTCTTCTGGCAGGGAAAACCATCAAACAAGTCTAGGGAATATGGGGTTGGCTTCGCAGTCAGAAACACCCTACTAGGATCCATTACTCCACCTGCTGCAGGAAGTGAAAGAATTCTGTCCTTTCAGCTCCACTCATCAGCAGGGCTGGTTACTCTTATTAGCGTATATGCTCCGACATTATCATCTTCAGTAGAATCCAAAGACAAATTCTACAATGATCTGGCTGCTACTATCAAGAAAATCCCTGAGAAAGAACCAGTATTTATCCTTGATGATTTTAATGCCAGAGTTGGAGCTGATTATAGTTTTTGGCCCACTTGTTTAGGTCAGTTCGGCATCAGAAAGATGAATGAAAATGGCCAATGACTGCTGGAGTTTTGCTGCTACTATGGTCTTTGCGTTAGCAATACATACTTTAAAACAAAGCCTCATCACAGAAGCTCTTGGAGACATCCAAGATCGAAGCATTGGCACCAGCTCGACTTGATTCTTACCAGGCGCTCCAACCTCCCCAATATTACAATCACATGCAGCTATCAGGGTGCTGATTGCGATACAGACCACTCCTTGGTGTGCAGCAGAATAAAACTGCAAACTAAGAGATTGCATCACTCGAAGAAGGAAGGAAGACCACGAATTGACATCAACAAGACCCGCAATCAGGGCAAAGTGGAAGAATTTGCACAAGCACTCAAGGAAACTCTCCCTGGCCTGGCTGAAGTAAATGCATCTGAATGATGGGAATATTTCAAGAATGCTGTTTATAACACTGTCTTGTCGGTATTTGATAAGGAGATCAGAAAGACAGCAGATTGGTTCGAAGCCCATTCGGAGGAGTTGACCCCAGCTATCGAGGAAAAAAGGAGAGCTCTAATTGCATATAAAGCCTGTTCCAGTGAGCGCAACCTACAGGTTCTGTGAGCTGCTCGTAGCAAAGTCCAACAGACTGCCAAGAGGTGTGCTAACAATTACTGACGATGCTGCCGTCACTGCTCACTCTGCTGAAGACCTTCAACAATTTATGGACAGTTTTAGCAAGGCCTGCCAAGATTTTAGACTAACAATCAGCCTGAAAAAAACATGTCAGGGTCAGGACGTGGATTCACCTCCCTGTATTACAATCTCAGCACAAGAACTGGAGGTTGTCCATGACTTTGTGTACCTCAGCTCAACTTTCTCTGACACTCTCTCTTTAGATACTGAGCTGAATACGTATTTACGTATTGGTAAAGCAGCCACCACATTTTCCAGACTTACAAAGAGAGTATGGTTTAATAAGAAGCTGACGGAACATATAAAGATCCAGGTCTATAGAGCCTGCGTCCTGAGCACACTCTTGTACTGCAATGAGTCTTGGACCCTTTACGCATGGCAGGAGAGAAAGTTGAACATCTTTCATATGTGCTGTCTCTGACGAATTCTTGGCATCACCTGGCAGGACAAAATTCCAAATAGCGCAGTCATGGAACGTGCTGGAATTTCTAGCATGTATACACTATTGAAACAGCGACATCTACACTGGCTGGGGCATGTTGTGAGAATGGCTGATGGTCAGATTCTGAAAGATCTCCTGTATGGAGAATTAGTGCAGGGAAAGTGTCTCAGAGGGAGACCACAGCTGCGATATAAGGATATCTGCAAGAGGGACCTAAAGGCCTTGGGAATGGACAGTAACAACTGGGAAACCTTGACCTCCGATCATTCAGCTTGGAGACTAAAGACGCAGCATGACCTTCTCCAGTACGAAGAGACACTTGTTCGGCAGACTGAGGCAAAGAGGCAGTCCCGGAAACAGCAAAATCGGGGGCTGGGCAGGGAACAGAATGTATCTGCCCTCAGTATGGAAGGGATTGCCACTCTCAAATTGGCCTTTTTAGTCACACTAGATGCTGTTTTAGGACCTCTTTCCAGAGCATGATACCATAGTCTCTTGAGACTGAAGGATGCCAATGATGATGATGAAGTAAGCTAACAACTCTTTGTCCAAAAAATGCAAAAATATATTTTATCCTTTAAATTGGAACTACAGAAACTCAAATTTTCTCATCTGGAAAAAACACAGGAGTAATAATATCCCCGTCAAACAGAGACTGTGTTCATGTGATGGAGGAGTAATTGAATCTATGGAACATGTTATTCTCAATCGTCTTATCAATGCAGATGCTTGCCAGGAATCATTATTTGCACTCTTTACTATCATGGTCATTTCAATCTGTTTTAGCTCAAGATGTTATTATCAGATCAGTCTGATTTTATTTCCTTGATCACAGCCAAATACCATTCTATAGTCTGCACAATACACAGTAATATTAACTCTAACCCTTTTTTAAATATATATATATATATATATTATTGAAAAGACAGTGCCATGTCAGGATAACAATGCAAACAAAGCAGAGCCAGAGAGAAATCAATGGTAAATCTTAACATACAAGCTAATAACTATAACTGTACTAAAGAAAAGAAAGCTTCAATTAAATTTCTACTTACATTAGCTTATTTACAAATTTTTCCATATTATATCCATAGTTTTATACATCTTTGTTGTCCACACTAACAATTATTGACGTTCATAAACTTCCCTCTCATTTCTACTTCTTGTCTCTATCCATTCATAAAATTTATTCCATGTCCTATAATATTTTGAGTCTTCTTTATCTTTAATTTTTAAAGTTAATCTGTCCATTTCAGCACAATTCCAAATTTTCCTAATAATGTCATCATCCGATGGGGTGTTCACATTTTTCCAATATTTAGCATATGTAATTCTAGCTGCCATCAGTATATGTAACACTAAGTGAATGGTTGCTTTGTCATAACGTTCCGATAATTTACCTAAAAGGCATGTTTCTGGTTTGAACTTAATATTTATTTATTTATTTATTTATTTATTTATTTATTTATTTATTTATTTATTTATTTATTGCATGTATTTATATGCCGCCATTCTCCCGAAGGACTCAGGGTGGCGAACACAAGTTAAGAAACAAGTACAATAAAATCATAATTTAATCCAAATAATTAATTAGTAGTAAATAATAAAGCAGGAATCAGACTCAGCCTATTTGTTTGAAAAGCCAAGTCTTCAAGTCCCAACGGAAGGAGTGGAGATCAGGAGCTGTTAATATGTTGCTCAGTTATCATTTCTAACCAGTTATGAATTTTCTCCCAGTAACTCCTTGCTTTCTTACATGTCCACCACATGTGGTAGTATATTCCTGGAGTCTGGTTACATTTCCAACATTTGGCGGAGGGGTTCTTATACATTTTGACCAATCTTGCTGGTGGCAAAATGTTGTATAGGTGGCATTTTCTGATTCTATGTTGTATCCAAAATTCTTTACCCAGGCAATCATCATTTCTTTAACTATTTCTTCCTCCATTTTATAATTCAGTAAATAATTATATATATTTTTGATCAATTTTTCATCCATCCCCATTAAAATCTTGTCCAATGCTGTTTGTTCTTTATTTACACCCCATAATTTAACATCTTTTTCATGCTGTAAGGATGTAAGGTCTCTCTAGCTTAAGAAAATGAAATCTCTTGAAACGGAGTATTTCAAAAGGAACTTTTTATTAAGCAGAAGTGACAGCAATGGATTCAAAGCAACGTCTGAATACCCTTAGGCAAGACAAGTAGGATTAAAGCAGTAGCCAGAATGCAGATTTTAGCCAATAAACAAGCGTGAAGATGTTTTCTTTACCAGCTGCCCTGAGAACCGGAGAAGCATGCATTCCCATTACTATCTTCCATTAACCATTAAAATGAAACATCCCACATGGCCATCATAAACATTCCCCAAAGGTAAGATCTCAGGGAGCTTCGGCACCAGGATATAGATGGTAAAATATCCATTGACATAGGCAATGCTAATAAATCAAATCCAGGGCCCCCCTTCTCCCAATTGAATGGCAGTATCACTTTTAGGGATCTGACACATGCCTTGATTGGATCTGCAAATATGACCACCAAGATAAGTCCAGCCCCTGATTTTGCAATTGTTGTCTGGATTTAAGATCACCCCTTTCATCTAAAATATCCTTGTAACATACAAGTTTTCCCCAATTTATAAGATTTGAATATATTATTGCCTCCATTGGAGAGAGCCAAACTGGTACTTCCCTATAGTGTTGTAGTTTAATTTTTTCCCAAATGTTAAGCAACGCATTCCTCACATAATGCCTCTGAAAATATTTGTGTGCCATATTTCTGCCATACCAAAGAAAGGCATGCCAGCCTAATTGCAAGTCGTGCCCTTCTAGTAATAATAGTCTTCTGTTATTCAAGTTTACCCAATCTTTTAGCCAAGTGAGAGCTGCACCTGGTAATATAATTCCCAGTCTGGGAGCCCAAAACTGCCATTATTCCTAAAATCCTGTAATGCTTTCAATTTTATTCTCTATTTTTTACCTTGCCAAATATAATTAAGAGTCATCAATTGCTGTTGTATTTTGATATTTGGATACCTGGAGTATATTACTACTGTTTTTATTACTGTTGGGAACTGATACGGGGATATACTCACTGAACTGGAATATTCTGGTGGTTTGTTTCTGGCGTTCTTTTAGTCTTCGGAGTTTATTGGTGTGTGTGTCTATCTTGAGGGTGGTCTGTGTTTCAGCTCTCCAGACGGCTATACACAGATCCCACCACCTACCTGGAAAATATCACTAGATCCAAAATAAAAGCCTCCCCCATCAGTGAAGAGATCCAGCAAGGAATCATTCCCAGAGAGAAATCATCCAGATGCCCTAAGCTCTATGGTCTCCCCAAGATACACAAAGAAGAAACCCCACTTAGACCCATAGTCAGCTCCATAGGCTCACCTCTACAAAACCTAGCCAAATTTCTTGCCAAACAACTACAGCCCTATGCAGAATCCATCACCTCACATGTAAAAAACTCATTCCAGTTCATAGAAATCATAAAGAAACAAAACTTACAGCCCAGTGACCTACTCGTGAGCTTCAATGTCATATCCGTTGACATGATTCCGTTGACAGTTGCAAAACAAAATGGCAGCTCAGAGCTGAAACTCCGAGGCTAGGAGGGAGATGTTTCGACATTTTCAAGAATGTGGGGGTCAATTAACCATCCACAGACCCCCCTCCCAGCAAGCTAAGGTATTTTCGGCTCAATAGAGCTGTGGATGGAGCCCAAGGATAAAATCCGAGCCGAGCCCGAAGATCAGCTGTTTGTCAGTAAAAAGACTGAGGGCGGTGGGGAGGATGTCAACATGAAAGCCTGGCTGTCATGACCGGGTCAACCACTGAGTCTAATACAGCTGATGAAATGGTTGGCGAGATGGTGGCAACAGCGACTCCGGATAGAGTGTTGATAATGATGCCTGGGCTAATAGGCGCTGCATGTAACAACACGGCGGCGATGATGTCTATGGCAAGGGGGGTTACCACAATGGCGAGGGGAATGGCGCTAATGGCAGCAACAGCGACGGCAACACCAGGAGGCTGCAAGGAAGCCCTCGTTGTTAATAGAGGAGAGGGCAATGCTGCAAAGGCTATAAATGTTAGGATCCCTTCAACCTCTAGGGATCTGTTGCACTCCTCTTTCTTGAAACTCTGAAGACTTATTAAACTAATTGAACTAAGTAGCCTGAGCAAGGTGATGGATAGGGACTGAGGATTACAATCTGGAGATGATGACTTACTCTCCCCCTCAATTGTCCCTCTCTCCTTTATCAGATCTAGATCTATTACGACCACTCAGCGTTAACTTGCAATCTTAGATCGATCTGCAGCTTTATTTACCACCTATTCCCCCAAGATTACCCTGATTATTTAACCCTAAATACTTTGTCCAGTGGCTCTGCCTTACTTTTTTGATCTAATCCTTGGCCATCGCTGGTATCAGGACTGGAGGAGATACAGACATTGAGAGTCTTGGATTATGGGGAGATAGACCACCTTCTCTTTGTTTATTTCAAATGGTTTGGTTGCTGTGAGAGGACGACCCTTTGAGACCTCTACCCCCACCTCCTTTGGATGGACTTACTACAACCACAAGACTTCCCATCGTCGTGAGAGGGCGATGATGTTCCGATGTATTGACATTTGTAACATACTGGTCTCCCTTTTACATCTATTTCCTCCCTTATTTTAAATTACCTGTCTTAACCATCTCTAACACTCTTAGAAGAAAATGATCCTTCATCTCCTTCAACTCGCTCCTATCTTTGATGTATTCAACTGCGGAGCTCCTTGCACGGCGAGATTCCCCCCTCTCGCATGTCTGGCCCTCTCAGTTATCAAGGGCCGCCCTTGAGGATGGGTTTTGGAACCCTGAGAGGTGGTTTGCAAAAAACCGACAGCTTTGGGGGTTTTTAGATAAATCTTTAAGTTCTATTTTAAGGGGTTCTGGGAGGGATTGTGGGAATGGATCTGGGGGGATCCATAAATCCACTGAAAGGGATAATGGGTCTGATAATCATGGTGGGAAGGATGGGGACAGAAATCTGACAAGGATGCAGGGGGATGAAGCGATGGGCATTAGTATAGTAAGTGGGAGGGGCAGATATGACGGCTGCAGGGGGCCATATTATGTTTCGGGAGTGCGCACTCGATGTTTACGAGCGATTGCCCACTCCGACCCCCAAAGCACTGCTCGTTTCCCGGGTTGTTCAGAGTCTCAGACCCTGGGTCTACGGCTGATGTTATGTAATGCCAGGTCAGTGGTAAATAAAGCCCCCCTCATTCATGATCTTATTTCAGAGGGGGGTGCTGACCTGGCAGGAATTATGGAGATCTGGTTAGGCCAGGAGGGAGGAGTTCCCCTTGTGGAAATGTGCCCGCCAGGTTTCCGTGCATTCCATCAGCCAAGGACTCAGGGAAGGGGTGGGGGAGTGGTAGCAATCATTAGAGCAAGTCTTTGCCCGAGGGAGGCCACTGTTCCTCAGATAGCTGGATGTGAGTCCCTCCTTGTGAAGTGGGGTCGGGGGATTCAGATGGGCCTACTGATTACGTACCTGGCTCCCTGCCACGTAACAGCGGTCCTGCCTGAGCTGCTCGACATTATAGCCGGGGTGGCGGTGGAAACCCCCAGACTTATTGTTATGGGGGATTTTAACCTGCCATCTGCTGGTGAGATGTCGGAGACGGCTTGGGAGTTCATGGCTTCCATGACGGCCATGGACCTGACCCAGGTAGTTCAAGGCCCCACCCACTTGGGGAATCACACTCTGGACTTGATTTTTGTCTCTGATCAGTGGCTGAATGATCTAAGAATAGGGGATATAGACATCAAGCCCTTGTCATGGTCTGATCATTCTCTTCTTCACATGGACTTTCAAGTCACTTCCACCCACCGCAGGGAGACGGAACCAACCAAATGGTTCCGTCCCAGGCGCCTGATGGACCCCGAAAGGTTCCTGATGGAGCTTGGGCCATTTCCTGAGACTCTGCCTCACAACTCGACTGAGGACCTGGTGGTCGCCTGGGACAGGGCAGCTACTGGGGCCTTGGACCGCGTCGTGCCTTTGCGGCCTCTGACCCAATGCCGATCTCGTCTAGCTCCTTGGTTTTCCGAGGAGCTGAGAGAGATGAAGCGTCGGAAAAGACGCCTGGAGAGCAATTGGAGGACAAGCCGATCTGAATCGGACCGAACACAGGTGAGATCTTATATTAAGACCTACCTAGTGGCGATAAGAGCGGCGAAGTCTAGCTACTTCTCCGCTCTTATTGCATCTGCAGAGAACCGCCCAGCTGCGCTGTTTAGGGTGACCCGCTCCCTACTTCAGGTGGGGGTACGGGAAGATCCCTTAAAGGGTCGAGCTGAGGATTTTGTACAATTCCTGCATGATAAAGTCGCTCAGATTCAGGAAGGCCTGGACTCCGATTGGGTAGATCCAGGGGAGGAGACGGGGGCAGGTCTTGAGAGCATTATCTGGGAAGAGTTTGACTCTGTGGCTCCTGAGGACGTGGACAGGATTCTGGGCAAGCTTAACGCTGCCACATGTTTATTGGACCCGTGTCCCTCCTGGTTGGTACTGGCCTCCCGGGAGGTTACACGAGGCTGGCTCCAGGGGATTATAAATGCTTCTCTGAGTGAGGGTGTCTTTCCCGCCGCCTTGAAAGAGGCGGTTGTGAAGCCCCTCCTCAAGAAGCCTTCCCTGGACCCAGCTATATTATCAAATTATCATCCAGTCTCCAATCTTCGCTTTGTTGCGAAGGTTGTTGAGAGTGTGGTGGCGCGACAACTACCCCGATACCTGGATGAAGTTGTCTATCTGGATCCATTCCAGTCGGGCTTCAGGTCACGATACAGCATGGAAACGGCATTGGTCGCATTGGTGGATGATCTCTGGAGGGCTTGGGACAGAGGTTGCTCCTCTATCCTGGTCCTATTAGATCTCTCAGCGGCTTTTGATACCATCGACCATGGTATCTTACTGCACCGGCTGGAGGGGTTAGGAATAGGGGGCACTGTGCTTCGGTGGTTCTCCTCCTTCCTCTCTGACCGTTCTCAGTTTGTGTTGGCAGGGGGGCAGAGGTCAACCTCGAGGCACCTTATTTGTGGGGTGCCACAAGGGTCAGTCCTCTCACCCCTTCTGTTCAACATTTATGTAAAACCGCTAGGTGAGGTCATCCGTGGTTTCGGGGTGAGTGTTCATCAGTATGCTGATGACACACAGCTATACATCTCCACCCCAGACCACCCCAATGATGCCCTTGCTGTGATGTCCCGTTGCCTGGAAGCCGTGCGGATCTGGATGGGGAGAAACAAGCTCAGACTCAACCCCTCCAAGACCGAGTGGCTGTGGCTTCTGGCGTCCCGGTATAGTCAGCTGGTACCATCACTGACAATAGGGGATGAGATCTTGCTCCCCACAGAGAGGGACCACAACTTGGGTGTCCTCCTGGATTCACGGTTATCTTTAGAAGATCATTTGACGGCCGTGGCCAGGGGTGCCTTTTATCAGGTTCGCCTGATCCGCCAGTTGCGTCCCTTTCTGGATCGGGATGCCTTGCGCACGGTCACTCATGCCCTAGTTACCTCCCGTATGGACTACTGTAATGCTCTCTACATGGGGCTCCCCTTGAAAAGCACCCGGAGGCTCCAACTGGTCCAGAACGTAGCCGTATGGGTGATTATGGGCGCAGCTCGTTACGCCCATGTAGCACCTCTCCTATGCGAGCTGCACTGGCTCCCGGTGGTCTTCCGGATGCGATTCAAGATGTTAGTTATCACCTTTAAAGCGCTCCATGGCTTAGGACCTGGGTACCTATGAGACCGTCTTTTGCCACCAATAGCCTCCCACCAACCAGTTCGTTCTCACAGGGAGGGACTACTCAGGGTACCGTCAGTCAAATTATGTCAACTGGCGACTCCCAGGGGGAGGGCCTTCTCTGTGGGGGCTCCAACCCTTTGGAATGAACTTCCCCCGGAGATACGGAATATCCCTGATCTCCGTGCTTTCCGCCGTGCCCTCAAGACCCTGATGTTCCAACAGGCAGGGCTAAACATACAAACATGTGAATGATTTTTTTTAAATGTTATTTAATTCTGGGTTTTATTTAATTGACCAAACTAAGTAATAATTTTAATTAGCAATTTTATGATGTTTGTGTGTCTATATTTTTCTTGACTGTACACTGCCTTGAGTCCTACGGGAGAAAGGCAGTATAGAAATATAATAAATAAATAAATAAATAAATAAATAAATAAATAAATAAATAAATAAATAAATATCCCTCTTCACCCAAGTGCCAATCAAAGAAGCCTTGACAGCTATCCAAAACAAATATAAACCCCCCAAGCACATCCTAGGTCTGACCAACCACTGCCTATCCAACACATACTTCATCTATAAAGGACAAAAATACAAACAAATGGAAGGAGCACCCATGGGATCACCCCTCTCACCTGTCATTGCAAACCTCTACATGGAACATTTTGAAACCCAAGCCCTTGAAAAATCTGATCACAAACCCAAACTCTGGCTCAGATATGTAGACGATACCTTCGTAATCTGGCCACACGGGAAAGAAAAACTGGACAACTTCCTCACACACCTCAACAGCCTACACCCCAAAATAAAGTTCACCAACCAACCAACAACCAACTTCCCTTCCTGGATGTCTTAGTCTACAAGAAATCCAATGGCTCCCTAGGACACACCATCTATTAGAAGAAAACACATACAAACTGCTATCTGCATGCACTCTCACACCACCACCCAGCACAGATCAACTCCGTAGCCAAGACACTCATCTCCAGAACAAAACGCTTAGCTGATGAACAACACCTAAAAATTGAACTACCTACTCTCACTAACGTACTAACATCCAACGGATTCCAAAGAAACAAGATTATCAACCTAATCCAAAAAGAGACACCCACTAAAATCCAAGACAGAGGACAAGAAAACGGCAAAGCCCTCCACCCATACATAAAGGGCACCACAGACAGAATCAGCAAGATCCTCCACAAACACAATATCAAGACAGCATTCAAAGACAAAATTGAGTTAGAAAATCAAGGAGTATATGAAATCCCATGCACCGCCTGCCCCACCACATATATCGGACAAACCAACAGAAGAATAAATGCATGCATTGAAGAACACAAAAACTCAGTCAGAAAAGAGGAACCAACTTCTTCCCTAGTCCAACACCTTAAAGCCACAGGACATGAAATTGATTTTAAAAAAACCAGAACTATCGCCAAAACTGAACACTTTAACAACAGAATAATCAGAGAAGCCATCGAGATAGAAAAACGTCCCCACAGCATGAATAAAAGAGATGATACCTCCCGCCTACCAGCCATTTGGAAACCCGTTCTTATTGACAAACACAAAGAATAACACCAGACCCACACTCATAAAAATCACACAGGACATCACCTCCACACATCCATGCAAAAAGCAAGCCCAAACCTACACCAATGATGAGGCACGACCACAAACCAGAAGTCAGACCACAGCTGCATCATTAACCACTTTAAACCCCTCCAATCCATACATAAAGAAAACTGACATACACCATGAAGATGTGGCACGACCACGAACGTGGAGCAAAACAATAGCAACGCAGGTCACAAGTTCAAATCCCCCTGCAACTCAGACCAACCTGAGCACAGCCAAGCCCCCACCCTATCAGAACACACCCCGAGCCAATCAGAGCAC
Source organism: Pantherophis guttatus (assembly GCF_059756535.1). Taxonomy (NCBI): domain Eukaryota; kingdom Metazoa; phylum Chordata; class Lepidosauria; order Squamata; family Colubridae; genus Pantherophis; species Pantherophis guttatus. Next base: position 107,185,182 of record NC_142064.1, on the reverse strand, counting down.
AGCCAACCCCCCACCCAATCAGAACACACCTCCACCCAATCAGAACACAGCCATGCTCCCACCCAATCAGTTCATACCCCCACTGGCAGTTGAAAAGAAGAAACAACCACAATCACACATTGCTCCTAGAAGCTCAAGGCCGAAGACACCAGCCTGAAGATGTCGAATGAGACTTTGTCGAAATGTCGCCAAGGTACTTCCAATTTTACATGGGAGAAAACCCGAATAACCAAAGACCTACATATAAATACCCACGAAAACCTCAGAAAACAAATACACACACACATATATATACAGTATATATTAATCAATATGAACATGAATATTCCAATTATTTCTATGCAATCCAATTCCTTACAAATCAATTAATTATAGCCATTTCTGCTTTCAACATAATATACAATTGGAAGTATTTCAATTATTACAATTAATCATTTCTACTTTCATCACATTATAGAATTAAAGAATTAAAAATATTTCAACTGTTACAGTTTCCCTAGTTAACTTTAAAAATATTCTAGCTGTTATCCAAGCCACACCTTAATCCTTTCTACTTTCCACCATATACCATTAAATTGTTACAATTTAAACTTATTCATATTTCTTAAAACAAAGTAAAAAAACAAAGCTTATCATTATCAGTGGCTGTGGTTTCTGACGTCCCGATATAGTCAGTTGATGCCTTCACTGACTATTGGGGGTGAATCATTGGCTCCCACGGAGAGGGCTCGCAACTTGGGCGTCCTCCTGGATTCACGGCTGTCTTTAGAAGAGCACTTGACAGCCGTGACCGGGAGGATTTTTCATCAGGTTCGCCTGATTCGCCAGTTGCGTCCCTTTCTGGATCGGGACTCGTTACGCACGGTCACTCATGCCCTTGTCACCTCCCGCCTGGACTATTGCAACGCTCTCTACATGGGGCTCCCCTTGAGGAGCACCCGGAGGCTCCAACTGGCGCAGAGTGCGGCCGTGCGGGTGGTAATGGGAGCGACATGGCGTTCCCATGTAACACCCCTCCTGTGCAAGCTGCACTGGCTCCCGGTGGTCTTCCGGGTGTGCTTCAAGGTTTTGGTTACCACCTTTAAAGCGCTCCATGGCTTAGGACCTGGGTACTTGTGAGACCACCTACTACCACCAATAGCCTCCCACCGGCCGGTACGCTCCCATAGAGAGGGGCTCCTCCGGGTGCCATCAGCCAAACAATGCCAACTGGCGGCCCCCAGGGGGAGAGCCTTCTCTGTGGGGGCACCTACTATCTGGAACGAGCTCCCCCCCAGAGATACGGAGGATCCTGGATCTGTGCACCTTCCGCTGCGCTTTAAAGACCTTACTATTTCACCAGGCCGGCCTGGCCTAATTTTCCTCCTCTTTTATAAAAGATTTTTAATTTTTAAATATCTTTTAGTATTTTATACATTCAATTTTAAATTGGTTTTAAAAGTTTGGGGTTTTAAATTTGTCGGGGCCAAAATTATTTAATTTGATTTTATTCTACTTTTAAATTTTGTATGTATGTGTTTTATTGTTTGGCTGTGCACCACCCTGAGTCCTTCGGGAGTAGGGCGGTATAGAAATCAAATCAAATCAAATAATAAATAAATATCTAAATTTCAAAGATACAATACAAATATTCCAATTATTATTCATTTCATTTTTACAATCATATGGTTTCCCATTTTTTTACTACAATTCATATTTCAATTATCGCATCTTTCTCTTTCATTTCTTTTTCTCCCTTCCCATTTTTATTTTTACCTTTTTCTTTCCCCTTTTTTTCTTTTGTACTTTGAAATCTTGAGCTCTCCTCTTTTGCCCTAAATTTCCCATTGTTTCCCATCTCTTTTCTCCTTTTCTTATGCCCCCATTATTTATCCTACTGTTTATCCCAGTGTAATCATTCTGTGTTTCACAAATCTGGACTCTTCTATTTTGCCCTGCATTTCCTGTTGTTTCCCATCCTTTTCCTCTCTTTTTTTTTCTTTTCACTGTTAATCCCAGTGTAATCTTTTAAGTTTTTTGTATTCTTTCTGTTCCACCCTTCTCTCCTTTTTTTGTCTCTTTCTGCCCTTTCTGTTTTTTCCATTGTTAATCCTAATGTAATCTCTAAAAACCTCCTTTTTATTATTACTATCCATATATTCAATTAATTTTCCAAAATTAATCTCATTGTCTTTATCTTCTTCTTTGTTTTCAGTCTCTGTGTTTTGCTTCTCCATCTTTGTTTCCTTGTCAGCTTGAACATGCTCTCTCTCAGTTTTTGGATTCTCAAGTTTGATTCTCCATGTAGCATCGTAATTATTCCTCTTATTTCCGCTTTCCATGACGAGTACGTCATTTCCATCATTTCTCTAATTTCCTGCACCATTTTATTCTTTCTGTATTAGTATTGTTCCAGATTTAAAAGTTCCATTGTTTTCCTTTTTTTTCCAAAGTCAAGCTGCTTGCAGACAAAACAATCCTCCCCGAAAGTTCTCATGACTATTATCACTGATATAGTTCAAAGTTTTCCAAAACAAAGATTCCAAATTGCAATGCTCTTTTTTCTCCTGAAGATGTCTCTCTAGATTCCACAATTCTCTTAATTGTTTAACAGAGTGTCCATTTTGTATCAATCTTTGTTAACAATCTAACATCTTTTTCCTTCTTTTTAACTTTAAAGATACCAAATCAGTTTTATAGTCCAGTCCAAATTAAACAATACTTTTCCCCTCTTTTTCCCCCCTTTATTTTATCTTTAGGTATAGAGCACCTGTGTTGCAGGGCTAAATATCCAATTGTCTTTTATTTTTCTTAGTCTTCAACAAGAAAGGATCTATTTATTTTCTTTCCAATCCTTTAGTCAATTTTGGGGTTATTTCTTCTAATTCTTAAAATTTTCCAGTTAATTTTATTCAAAAATCAATTTTCTTTTCGAGTTTTTGTCCCTTTAAATTCTGCTTACATCCTCTTTTCTTCCCCCATGCCCATTAGCCGCTAGTTTTACGCTGGGGGTTTCAGGTTTTAAAATATTTTTTGTTGTTGTTATTTTGCCTGTGGATTGGCTGTCACTCACCTGGCTTCAAAAACTCCATTGCATTCATTGCTCCTGCTCAATACTTATTCCGGTTGTCCCAGCTTCTTGACAGCCGCAATGGCTGCCACCTCCGCCACCAAATCAGAGAGAGATTCCTCCGACCTTCGAGGAACTTGCCTGTTCCTCTTGGTCTTCTGAGGTGCCTCTCCTTCTTCCCTGTCCCTACAGGATGGTTCTGGTCCAAACACCCCTCGACACTGGTTCGTCAATCCGGGTTTTCACGGAGCTCATCAGAGCCCGCTAATTCCCCGACTGTCTCGCCACGATGCTTCTGGTCGAATCCTGTACTGGAATATTCTAAGTGGTCAATTCTGGGGTGGCCTACATTTATAGGGAAGAGTAGAGGAGGGGATAATAACTACTGGCTAAAAAAATTGCTAAAATACTTAATTGCTAAAATGTTGACCTTAAACATAACAAAACTAGGTAAAAAGGCATCCTCGACACCAGCCTCAATATCCTCTGCCCTCCCAATCAGAGGTCAGTTAAAAGTGTTTTACAGCCAGAGAAATCTAATTCATCACAAAAGGAGGCATTCACATTACAGGCATTACAAGAATCTATGACTCAAAGCCATGAGATAAGGAAAGATATAGGAGAAGTGGGAAATGATATGGGAGAGTTGAAAGAAAAAATACAGAATATGGATAAAAAACTAGAGACCTTCCAACAAAGGATATTAGAAAATGAACAAAAAATTCAAAAAATGGAGGAGAAAACAGAGCATATGGGGGGGAAAGTAGATGATTTAACACAGGCCAATAAAGAATTAATAAATACTGTGATAATGTTAGAGACAGAAAAAGCTGATCATTATTTAAGGTTTCAAAACATAGATGAGGAGAAGGGAGAAGATTTACCAGAGTTAATGAAAGAACTGTTAGCAAAGGCATTAGGCATAGACAAACAGGAAATGGATATGGAGGTGGACGAAACATATAGAATACAAATTATGCAAGAAGACACAATCTTCCTAGGGAGGTACATGTAAGATTAGTTAAAAAAAATCATTAAGGGATAAGATATTTTATAGGCGAGAGAGGAAGCACTAGTATATAAAGGTAAACAGCTGATGGTTTTAAAACAAATCCCCAGGAGAGTAAGGGACTTAAGAAAACAGTATCACTTTCTCACTTAAGTCTTGGTTAGACATACTGTAAGTTTCAGGTGGCTGATTCATGAAGGGATTCTAGTTACTTGGCAAGAAAAAAGGTACCGATTGGACTTACTGGATAAAGCGACAGAGTTTTATGAGAATTACTTAACTATAGATGAGGAACAAGAAACAAGAGAGCGAGTATATAAAAGCCAAGAAATACTAATAGCAGAACAAATACAGGATGAAAAGGAGAAAAAAGAACGTCTAGAACGAGAAGGAGCAATAGAGAAAGAACCTAGAGAAGTAAGAGCAGCTAGGACTATAAAGCCTAGATATAATTTAATTAATTAATTAATTAATTGGTTCAATTTATATGCCGCCCTTCTCCAGAGACTCAGGGCGGCTTACAATGCGTTAAGCAATAGCCTTCATACTTTTTGTATATACCTGCTTAGTAGGGCTTTTGCACACACCCCTGTTCTTTTTTATACAAAGTCAGTTTATTGCCCCCACAATCCGGGTCCTCATTTTACCTACCTCGAAAGGATGGAAGGCTGAGTCAACCTTGAGCCTGGTGAGATTCGAACTTGCAGTAATTGCAGGCAGCTGGTGCTACTTAACAGCACTTTAATCTGCTGCGCCACCAAGGCTCTTGGCATTTCTTCTTGACTGCAAGAAGAAATAAAGGTGTTATCAGTCAATATTAATAGGCTGAATTCACTAACAAAAAGGAAGAAGATTTTCTCTAAATTATTGAAACTAACATTGGATATAATAGCACTTCAAGAAGTGCACATTAAGAGACAACAATATAAATTACTGGAATTTTCTAAATTGGAAAAACTATTCTATTTATTACCACAGCAAAAAAAAAAAAAAAAAAGAGGGATGGTACTTTATGTGAAAGAAACAATAAATGCCAAACAAAATTTTAATGACGAAGAAGGGAGAATTTTGATGTTAGAGGTGACTCTGAATCAAAAGCAGACTCTTATAGTTGTTATTTATGCACCAAATACTGGACAAGAGAAGTGTTATAAGCAACTTCATAAAAAGATTCTAGAAATAAAATATGAAAATATTTGTATCTTGGGAGATTTCAGCACAATTGTTAATAATGAACGGGACTACAGAAGTAGTAAAATTAATAAAAAAATAAATAAATAGAAGGACTCTACCAGAAACTCTGATTAAAATAATAGAAGAACTATCTATTCTGGATAAATGGAGAGAAATGAACCCTGGGGAAAAAACCAATATACATTCTATTCCAATATGCATAAATCATGGTCCAGATTTGGATGAATTTGGAATTATGTGGAAATGTACAAGAGACTGAAATTGAACCAAATTTATGGGCAGACCAGAACCCAATAAGAATTAGTTGGAAGGGACAAAGGAAGAGAACAAGAAGGGCTTTAAACCAATCAATAATAAAAAATAAGGAATTCATTCAGATGATGGAAAGAGAATTGGGTTTTTTAAAAAAAGAAAATAGAAAGGAAGAGACCATGTTACAGAATGTGTGGGACACTGCCAAAGCAATTATAAGAGGATTAACTATAACATATATGGCACAGAAAAATAAGAAAAAGAAACAAAATCAAAAGGCCCTGGAAGAAAAATATAAAGAACTTGAATTAAAATCACAAAAGGAACCACAAAGAATAGACTTAAGAAATAGAATGGAGCTGATTAAACACAAATTAAATCTTTTCTTTTTTGTAAATATTTTTTATTATTTTTCAAACATAAGCATAAAATATAACTTTCAAGAGCAAAAACTCGATCCAGCCACACTTACATTCCTTTAACAGACTCCATTCACAATTTCCCATTACATCTTTAACAAGTAAAAGTTCAAAACATAAGAAGAATAAATTTTAACATAGATTCTAACATCCTTATCTATATATATTATATCAATACAATTTTAATTTCATATTTACTTTAGCTCATTTGTATCTAAGTATCAATCCTACTTATACAGTATCTGGTTCTTCTCCACATTGTCTTTATCATCTCTTTTACCATCAGTTGCAAAATACTTTTTAACAATATTCTAATCTCTTATTCTAATTATTAACCACAATTTTATCACCTCAAATCTTAATTTCAAATTCAATACATCTCCATTTTTCTTACCATTTATACAACAAAATTCTAACTACATTTCTTAGACTCTTGACCCATTCCATCAAATCTTGATATCTTAAATTTTATCATTACTTTTACACATTTCAAATTACACAGATTCATCCCAAAAATTTTATTTAAACTAATTACTAGCATGTTCTCCTCCATACCTCCTTCTATTGTTTGGCTAATTTCCAGCATGTTGTGTTTGGCTGATTTCCAGCCTAATCTCCTCCAGAGCACCCACTATTTTGGCTAATTTCCAGCATATTCTCCTCTGAGCCTCCCACCATTATTGGCTGATTTCCAGCATTTTATGTTGGCTGATTTCCAGCATATCTCCTCCAACTCTCCTCCTGTTGCTTGGCTGGTTTCCAGCATTTTATTGGCTGATTTCCAGCATATTATATTTGGCTGATTTCCAGCATAGTCTCCTCCAAAACTCCCACCATTATTTGGCTGATTTCCAGCATATTCTCCTCCAACTCTCCTACCATTGTTTAGCTGATTTCCAGCATTTTAACTAATTTCCAACATATTTCTCCCGAGTCTCAAATTCTTAACTAGTTGGTGCCCACCTCTTCTTTTAATTTTCCCTTGCAATATAATTATCTATTTCATGTCAGTTTCCCAACATACTTTTTCAAATTAGTTCTCAATATGTTTCATAATAATAATTTCCATCATATTTTAGATTAAATCACACTTTGTTACTAAGGTCTGTGTATCTTCTTGTTTCATTCAATAAAACCACAATCAAACATTTACCAATCTAACATTGCTTACAAGTTAAAGTCAAAACATATTACATCAAACATTTATTTTTCTTAAAGTTACCTCATATTTGTATATACTCTTCTTTAATATTTTTAGCCACCTTTATCTCAATCCTCTATTTTGATTACCATCTTTTATTTTCTATTTTTATTACTCCAAAACCCCTCCAGTTTTTATCTAAAAATCATTTATACCTTTAAGCTTTTAAGCATTACATTTCAATTTAATTACATTTGATTTTATCTTCTTTTTCCTTTCTTTTCCTTTCTATCCAGCTGGGCCACTTCAAAAGTCTATCTGCTCAATTTAAAAATTGTGTGTGTCACTTTAATGCTTTTGGAATGTCTGGTCCATGTGTGATGCATCAACTTCCTGTCTTTGTTCCTACGCCGCACCCAGTTTTTTTTGCTAGGCTTGTTAAATTCCATTGTGAAAAATCCAAAATATTTTTTCTTTCTTCATAGAATCACCCAGGGACAGAGTAGGAATCTCCAAAATCCATAAATTTAGTGTTAATTTCAAAATAATTCAAGGTATAAAGCCATTTACAATGTTTCTTTTCCAAATGAAAGGGAAATCTCTTTAATCCACTCTCCTGCTTAGTCACTGCAGACTCCATGGCAATTATGTAGCCACCTGTCTGTCACTCTTCATTAGCCTCGTTAATTTTCTAAAGGTGTAAATTCCCAGAAAAACATTTCTCCAATCAACTCCAAATAAGTAAAAAAAGAGAGAATCCAATTTTGAAATCATTAAGTGCCAATTATTCCAAATCGAATTTCAAAGTCTGTCATGGGTCTTTGTCTCCAAAAGTTTTTTTTTCCTTAATCTTCAAGCCCTGTAAATCTGCAGCCGCTATTTAAAGCTTGGGGTCTTATTTTTCAATCCATTTAATTCTGTTGCTTTGCCTGGGTTGGTGTCACTCACCCAGCTTCAAGGTATTGCTCTCTCCTCTTCTCTCCAGCACAATCTTTTTCCCGGTCCGCCGCGGCTTTGCGCCATGGCTGCCTACCCCCATCTCCGACTTAGAGGATTTCCTCTGGCCTCCGAGGAACTTGCCTGTTCCTCTTGGCCCAATGAGGTGCTCCTCTTCTCCCCCCATCCCTACAGGATGGGGTTGGTCCAAGACCGATCGGAGAATGGATCGTCAGTTGGGGTTTTCGCGGGCTCATTAGAGCCCGCCATTCCCCTGACTGTGTTGCCGCGGTTCCAGACCGGAAGTCCCCACAAATTAAATCTTATAGGAAAGGATGAATTGGCACAACAAATAAAAAGAACAAAGCAAAATTTCTTTGAAAATGTCAATAAACCAGGAAGGTGGTTAGTTTATAGATTGAAGAAAGAAAAAAAAGAAGAATTGGATAATAAAACTACAGGACGAGGAATGCATATTACATAGCCAACTTGAAGAGAAAAGAGATATAGTTTATCGTTTTTATGAGAAATTATACGAATTTGATAAAATAGAAGAGGAAAGATTAATACAGTACCTGGAGAAAGCCAATCTACCTAAAATCCCAGAAATGGTTAAGAATAGGCTGGAGGAAAGACTAATAATGGCAGAGTTAATGAACGCAATTAAAAAGCAAAAAAACAATAAAACCCCAGGAACAGATGATCTACCAGTAGAAATATATAAAGAATTAGAAGACACCTTGAGTCTGTCAATGCTAGAAGTATACAATGAAGTGTTAACAGAAGCTAAAATTCCGAACACATGGAAAGAGGCCTATATTACCCTGATCTCAAAAGAAGATTCGGATATAACTCAAATAAAAAACTATAGACCGATTTCGTTACTAAACGCAGACTATAAAATCTTCGCATCAGTAATTGCGGAAAGATTAAAAAGCTTTTTAAATGAATTCATTCATCCAGATCAAAATGGGTTTTCACCTAAGAGACAAATTAAAAATAATGTTAAAATAACTATGGATGTACTAGAATATTATGAAATACACAATGAAAAACAACTAGCATTAATATTCCTGGACGCGCAGAAAGCATTTGACAATGTTGCAACAATTAAATTTTATGGAATTTGGTGGGAAATTTAGGAATACGATTAAAGAAATTTACACCCACAGAATGCAAAAGTATTATTACAGAAAGTTTTAGTATATAAAAAGGAACAAGGCTCTCTCTCCATTATTATTTATTTTAACATTAGAAGTATTGACAAGGAACATAAGACAAGATACAGAGATAAAAGGAATGGAATTTAGAAATGAAAAGTACAAACTCCAAGCTTTCGCTGATGACTTAGTGTTTATATTACAAGAACCCATAGAATCTGGCCCTAAATTGATAAAGAAAATTGAGGAATATTGAGAGGTGGCAGGGATGAAAATAAATAAAGATAAAACCAAGATATTAGTTAAAAATCTAACCAACAAACAGAAAAAGGAATTGACAGAGAAAATTGAGCTGCAAATAGAAAAACCTTATTTTTATCTTAAGATGAAGTTACCACAAAAATAATTTTATTTTACATATGTTGGATAATAACCTTACCTTTTGCTAGCCTTTAGCAGAAGAGAGATTTATTCTTAATTGATATAGCTCCTGTTAGATATTGCACATTGTTTTGCAGTATATTTATTAGTCCTTAAAATTTGCTTAAATAATTCAAGTTCATTATAAAAAAACAACCAATGAACCAGGGGAGGTTCTAAATTTTTTACTACAGGTTCTGTGGGCGTGGCTTATTTTGTGGGCATGGCTTGGTGGGGGGTAATGTGACTGGGTGGGCATGGCCAACTTTTTTTATTTTTATTTTTAAAAGCATTTTTTTCTACAACTTTAAGAGGTTGCAGAAAAAAAATGCTTTTAGAAGCCTCTGACGATCAGGCAACTCAGCTGAGATTGCCAGAGGCTTTTAAAGGCATTTTTTTTCTACAACCTCTTCGGCTGAAAAGGTTGTAGAAAAAATACTTTTAAAAGCCTCTGATGATCCCAGCTGAGCCACGTGATCACCAGAGCCTTTTTTTAATACTTTTAAAAGCATTTTTTTGGCCGAAGAGGTTGTAGAAAAAATGCTTTTATAAGTAAAAAAAAAAAAAAACACCCTCTGATGTGGTGGGTGGGGTAAGCGAGCGGCGACCGGGCCAGGGACTGGTTCAGGGGCATGGCCAGCCAATGTTATTACCAGTTCTCCAAACTACTACAAATTTTTACTACAGGTTTGTGCGAACCAGTGCAAACTGGGAGCAACCCACCACGGCAATGAACTCAGCAGAAAGTTGAAATCTCAGGAAAATAAAAATGCTAATTTAAAAAATCTGCTGGATTTTAAGATGGGGAGATTGTTTTTGTAAGGTTATACAGTTTGCAAAGTTATACAGTTATACAGTACTGCTCTCCAGGTGGTTGTCCACTATAACCAAGAAGATATGCAATGACAGAATCTGCACCTGGTATTATTGCAGAAAAGCAGGGTGAATGCAGTGAGAGAGCATTCCTGTGAATTAGTCCTTCAAACTACAGTTGCTAGCCTAGAAGAGCATAAAGTACAGCAAGCAAATTAGACAGTACTTGATCTGACAGAGGCTCCTTGGAGAAGGGAGCAGGAAAATGTTAAATTTTAAAAATGCATACATTAAAACAAGGACATTAGGTGTTCAGGAAGATGTTTTGCTTCCTTTGCAGCTAAAAGAAGTGAATCTTAAAGTAAAATTAATCCATGTTAATTTTTGGGGACTAATTTTTTTATTGTCTTCTTACCAGAACTTTAACAGGAAGGATTTATCAGAGTTGTTGGAAGAAATGTCCATCTGGGTTCAGTTCCAAATGGGAAGAAAAACACTGGAAACATGGAGACTGCTTGGAAAGATGGTTTAATAGTAGACAGGACCACATGGTTTGAGGTCCTGGGCAAAAAAGAGCACATGGGTGAGAGTGGGAGAGAGATGTATACCCTCTCTTGAGCTTTGAGCTTGCTTCCTGTTTCTGTGGCAAGAAATGTATCCTGATTGGTTGTCAGACTCCCATGGTGCTATGCAGGGGTAACTTTGTAGGTTGTAGGGTAACTTGAGTCCCAGGCCTGGTTGAATCTCACTAGGTGATGATGTAATGAAGGGACTTTGGGCAATTCCTATTATGGCTTAATGGCTTTGTCCTGGTTTGGATCTTGAGTGAGGGCTAATCACTATCATGTCCTGAAAGCCATGTCTTTTGTGTTGTAGATAAACTGGCCCAGTTTTATCTTGTAGATAGGTTGGCACCAAAATATCTGCTGTAGATAGGTTGGCACCAAAATATCTGCAGGGAGCTGAGACTCTGAGTTTGTCTTTAGAAACATATTTCTCCTTTAGGGAAAATATAATATTCTGCCTTTTTAATATTTCCTAGAATATTTCATTTTCCTAGGAGAGGGGTGGTGCTAACTTCTTACAATTCCCCCTTTTTGCCAAAATATGTGGGTGGAACACACATGTTATTGGCAAAAGCTTAAAAATTGATCAGATCAGGGAGACCAGATGGATGCTTTTAATTTTTTTTCTGGTGCAAAGGGGAAGGCATTGATAGGGGCAGCAGAAAAGGATTCCTTCAGTGGCTCCCAAAAGGAGATCTTTCAACCATGTAGGTCTGGCAGCCAGGGCAAAAGTTCTGGAAAGAAATTTACAATATCCAATTTTCTCTGCCAATTATTTTCAGAGGTCAGATATCACTCTCTGTGAGCTATATGCACAGTTATATGCAACATATCTGTTGTGGCGCGGGAATAACGAGAGGCACAAGCAGGCTAGTAACAACAGCTCTTTAATTCAGGGTGAGACTTCAGCAAAAGAACACAGGCAACAGCCCTCTTTATATACTTTTCAGGGGCGACCATGAACCAATCAGGATTCACTGAACATTTGAATTTCCCGCACAAAATAGATACATACATAACACCCCTCCACTCCCAGAAGGCACTTATTCTATCTATTTACATATTTACATACAAAATCATGCAGGTGACCAGAGCATGTCTTAATCCTGGTTGACCTGCGCAGTTCAGTTGTTGGCGAGGCGTCGAGCCGGTCGGAGGGACCTCCCGTCTCTCCCGGCTCCGCCAATGGAACCTCCTGGATTTCTCCGGAGGTGTGGCTATCTCTGGCTGGGAGTGTCGGCTCGCTGGGGCGGCGCTGGAACTCAGGGTTGCCAGATAAATATTCCGGTTTACTCGGGCTTGAGGTAGCTGTGTCAGGAAGACCTTGAAAGTTAGGACATGAGTTTTCATTTTGTAAATGTTTACGCAATTGATCGATATGCCTCCTCCAAATTTTACCATGCCCTATATCGACTGTGTATGACTTTGGGCCGGTAATTCCTACGATGGTTCCCTCCACCCATAAGGGCCCAGGGCTAGGCCTTTCATGCGAACAATACCAGGGTGTCCCTCATGCAACATTTCCAAAACTCTGTGCCTTAACCACGAAGGGATGACCACCCTGTCTCCCCACAACAAGCAACCCCCCAACATTGACAGTTCATTTTTTTTTGTTAAAGTACAATTGAAAGTCACCACCTTGGTAGGCCAACCCCTCGTCACCCAGCCCATTACAGTGCGCAAAACAGAGTCTCTGGCAGAAACCCTCGCCACCTCGTTTGAAGAAATGGGGCCCGGGGAAACAATGTCAAGCAGTAAAACCGGGGCTTCCGGGGTCGGGTTGTCCAACAATTCAGGCAAGGGGCATCGGCTGAGGGCGTCAGCATGTCCTAAAGTTTTGCCCGGCCAGTGGAGCAGTCTGTACGAGTACGCGGCTAAGAAAATGGACCATCTGGTCATCCGGGGAGAAAGAGCAGCCGGGGTCGGTTTATCTCCAGCCAAAAGTCCCAAAAGAGGCTGGTGGTCCGTAACAAGTTCAAACGTGCGGCCAAACAAGTACTCGTGAAACTTTTTTACCCCAGCCACAGCCGCTAGTGCCTCCCTATCTAGCTGGCTATAGTTTCTTTCAGCACTAGACAAAGTGCGAGAGTAATAGGCGATGGGCGCCTCTAACCCGTTCGGCAGTCTATGGCTTAAAACCGCGCCTACGCCAAAGGGGGAAGCGTTACAGACCAATACTAGAGGCAGTTCGGCATTGTATTGGATGAGGAAACTGTCCTCAGACAAAAGTCTCTTTACTGCGTTGAATGCGGCCGCTTCTCGCTTGCCCCAAACCCACGGAACGTTTTTTCCAAGGAGCCTGTGCAAAGGCTCCGCAACGGTGACTTTGTGTTTCAGAAACATCGTATAGAAGCTGAGAAGGCCCAGGAAGGCCTGCAGTTCAGATTTTGATTTGGGGGTGGGCGCGCTTCGGATGGCCCTAACTTTGCTCTCTGTGGGGTGAATGCCCGTGCCATCGATTCTGTAGCCTAAGAATTCCACTGATGGAACCGCTATCTTGCATTTTGTATGCTTGAGTTTAAGTCCCGCTTCTCTGAACCTCATTAGGACTTGTCTAACTCTGGCCTAACTGAGTCTCATTTTGGCCACTAATCAAAACATCGTCGAAATATGGGACGATACCTGGGAGGCCTTGTAGAAGGTGCTCCATTGTGCTTTGAAAGAGTCCTGGGGCGATGCTGACCCCAAACTGAAGCCTGGTGCATTTAAAAGCACCTCTGTGAACTTCCGGTGGCTCCGCGGACCGACGAGGACGGTCTCTATAGACCGCCAGCCACCCGATCTGTTAAAACTGCCCTGACAGCACTAAACAGCTGTCCGGCGGTTTGAAAAAACTCTCCTTCGGGCAAAGAAGGAGAGGAGAGTCGGAGGGGGTGGGTAGAGCTCCCCGTAAGTCACTGGATTAATTCCAGGGACTCGGAGGGTGAGAGCTCCCCAGTTCACCCCTCCCAATGCTCCGGATCGCTGGTGCCTCTGTTTATCAGAGCAAGTCGTCTGCGTCCAATTCTGCCGGCAAACAGTGAGTTTTAATGATTTCTATCAAGGCAGACAGAGCGGAAGCAAGAGTGCAAGCTTTTTAAAAGGAACAGAACTTAACTCCGTGAATACATTGTTGCAAACGGAGCTCTCTTGAGTTGGAGGCTGGAGAGGAAGCCTTTGTTATGAGCGGAAGGGAAAGTGAAACTTAAAGGGAAACTGCTTGTTAAGAGCCCTCTGCCTGAAGAGTAAACTGCTGGGGATTGAGCATAATTTGAAGAGAGGATTGTTTATTTTGGAAAAACTTTGAAATACATTTTGTAAGCCTGTTTATAAGATTCTGTGGCTGCAAAAGGAAAAAACTTTTTTTAAAATAAAATGGCTGCTAAACAACTAAAGCCACCAACTTCTAAAGGGGGAGGAGGTTCCCCTGTCGTGACTCAAAAACAACAACTTCCGGCTGATACACAGTCACAAGACCTTAAAGAATTTATAATGGGTGCCCTGAATAACCAGAAATGATGAAAGAATTCTCAGAGGAGTTAAAGAAACTTACAAGTGTGGTGGAGGAAAAACATAATGAAATAAGAGATGACATTGTTTTTGCAGTTTCAGGACCGGCTACTCATATGTTAAAGATTGAGGAGAGAGTACGGGAAATTGATGATGCTAACTTGGAGCTTGCAACTAAAGTAGGAGAGGTTATGATACAAACAGAAAAAATGGATGATGAAATGGTTATGTTACAATACAGATCAATGGAATTTGCTCTGAGGCTGAGAGGTTTGAAAGAAAAGAGTGGTGAAAATTTAAAAGATGTTTGCTCCAATACTTTAGCAGAGTTGATCTCAGAAAGGCCAGAAGATGTGGCAATTCAAGTGGACAAAATTTACAGGGTCAACTCCTGGCTGGCAAAACAAAAGCAGCTACCAAGAGATGTGGTGATTTATTTCACAACAAGGAGAGTCAGAAATGATATTTTGCAAGCTTCTTACAGAAACAAGATTAAAGTGGAGGGACAAGAGTTGGTGGTCCTGAAAGAGCTTCCTCCTAAAATGTTAAGAGACAGAAAGCAGTTTGGTTTTTTGGTGAATGAACTAAGAAACCAGCCGCTCCAGTACAGATGGGATGTTCCATTTGGGATAATAGTGACATACGCTGGGCAAAGATATCGCTTAAACACAGTTGGAAAGGCAAAAGATTTTTACACCAATGTTTTAAAGGCTGGAAGGCCACCCTCACCAGGGGGTGCTAGAAAGCAAATGGAAATTACACAACAAGAGAAAGACGGTGGGCAACCACAAACTTATGCTCAAGCATTAGCTGGAGGAGCCAATCTGGAAGAAGATCCACTATTGAGTGGGGGTCCACCACCAACTCTTGAGCCATTAACGATGATACAGCTGCCAAAAGATCAACGATTGACAAGAGCTACTTACAAACAACATCTGGCACAACAGCCTCAAGATTCAACTCAACAAGCCCAAAAAACACAAGCAGTGGGAGGAGCTAGGCCGAAGTCTAAAATGGCGGAGGAGGTTCAGCTGATGCTCTCAAAGCTTGGAACGCCCAGAGATGGCAAATAAATTTCTATCTTGGAATGTTAATGGTTTAAATTCTCCACAAAAAAGAAAGAAAATATTTCATTATTTGAAGCAATTTCAGAACGATGTCATTTGTTTGCAAGAAACGCATATTAAATCCTCAGACCAAAAGTACTTGATAAATTCGAAATTAGGTACACATTTTGTGGCATCAGCACCAGAAAAGAAAAATGGACTAGTTATATACGTTAAAAGAGGCTTAGTGGCCAATTTAATTGAGGCTGACACTCAGGGTAGATATATTGCAATCGAATTAACAACACAGAATGGGAAGCTGCTTGTAATTGGAGTATACGCATCTAATCAACAACAAGATAAATTTTACAAACTTTTACATACCAAAATATTACAATGGGATTATAGATCTTTACTTCTAATGGGTGATTGGAATGGGGTATTAAATACCCAGAAAGATAAAAAAAGTCTTTCCAAGACTTCCATGCGTGCTAAGTTGCCTAAATCTTTTTTTGATATCTTGGACGATATGGAGCTTAGAGACATTTGGAGAGAAAGAAATGTATTGGAGAGTGATTTTACTTTTTTTTCAGATAGGCATCAATCTTTTTCTAGGATTGATTTTATACTAACTACAAATGATCTTTTTTCTAGGGTGAAGCATACGAAGATATGTCCAAGAACTTTAACTGATCACAGCCCGGTTTGGGTGGAACTAGAGCAGGAAAGAGGGGAAAGGAGGTCTTGGAGGTTAAATGAGAATTTATTTAGATATGAAGATAACTTGTGTGAGCTTTAAAAACAAATGAGAGAATTTTTTATTAACAATATGAATAAAGGAACTTCGATGGAGATGGTATGGGATGCGCCCTCTTCCGGGTTGCTGTTTGCTGCTGCCAGACGTTCCTTTGGGATCGTCAGCTTCCATCGCCTGTTAGAGCCGCCTTCACAACGGAATGGCGGCTCGAAAAAACTCCGTTTCCATGAGGAAACGGAGATAGAGCCGGCAGGGGTGGGTAGAACTCTCTGCGGAGTCCCAAAAGTTTTTTTTTTACTTTTGGGACGGAGCGGATGAGATGCCCCGTATCCCCAGCCGCCGCTCCGGGCTTTGGGAGACCTCTGCTGATGCAGAGCCAGGCGTCAAAAGCAAGCCTGCAAATTTAACAGACTACTTAAAGAAAATGTGAGCTGGACCTGTAATATTGAACCGCAAGTATTTTACTGATTTTTTTTTTTTTAAAAAAATTACTTAAGAGAGAGGAGGAAAAGAAAGAGGAAAAAAAAAAAGAAGCCTTTTAAAATGGCGTTGGCTGGAGGAGAGGCTGAAAGGGAAAGTCTTTCCGTTTTCTATTACTACAATGTAGCGGAATAAATACCACTGGCTACATTTGTAGACAAAACTTTGCTCCTGTGTCTTTTTCTCTTTTTTTTTCCCTTGGAGACCTGATATTGTTGTTGATTGGAAAGAAGTCCCCCCTTTTTTTTTTCTTTCTTGCTTTTTTTTTAACAAAGCCTGCTTGGGCGGAAACATGGCACTGAGACTCATAAAGTCAGATAAACAAGAAGGGGGGGGATTCCCCCACCAATAACTTAAAGGAACAAGTCTTAATTCTTCAGTCTCAGAAACCTGATTTTAATATAATAGAATTTTTTATAGAGGAGATTGAAAGAAGGGAGGAGATTGTGAATCAGCAATTTGAAAAATTTAAGCAGGAAATTAAAGAATTGGTGAAATCTAAGTTTGATTTTTTGGAGAAAAAACTCTCAAAAGTGGTTAATGGTTTTACAGGATTTATGAAACAGTTGGACACAAATACTAATGTACTAGAGTCTAAAATGGAAGAAATTCAAGATAAATTGGACAATAGAATTCAAAAAATTGAAAATGATTTGACAAACACTCAGGATAATAGCTTAGAAGAAAAACCTAAAATGGATGCTGATCAAAAGTATGGTAATGCAGAAAATCTGCAACAGAAGATTGAAAAAGAGATTTTAATGGTACAATATAATTTCACAGAATATGCGATAAGATTAAGAAGTTTGCAGGAAAATAATAGAGATGATTTAAGGAAAATATCTTCTGAATTTCTAGCTGGGATTCTAAAGGTTCAACCTGACGAAGTGTTTTGTAGGATCGACAGAGTTTATCGAATCAACTCCTGGATTGCTAAGCAAAGGCAATTGCCTAGAGATGTGGTGATTTATTTTACAGATAAGGAAATTAGGAATAATATCGTTCAAAACTCCTTCAATTCTAATTTGCAATTGTATGGAAGAAAGATTTGGATTTACAAGGAACTCCCACCTAAGATATTGATGGAAAGGAAGAAATTTGGTTTTCTGGTGAATGAGTTAAAAAAGAGAAATATCTCCTACAGGTGGGATGCCCCAGTTGGTATTATATTTAGATACCAAGGAGAAAGATATCAGCTAAATACTGTTGAAAGAGCGGAAGAATTTTATCAAAATAGGTTGAAAATGAACTTAACATCTCCAGGTATAATACAGGATAAGCAGAAGGAGCCGGAAATAAAGGTAAAACATCGAATTACAGAGACTGTACCAGATGAATTGCCTTTGGATTTATTGGATACCCCAGCTGGACTATCTACAAATTTGAGAGAAGAGGCATCTAATCTTAATGTGATGACTTATCAAGGCAAGGATAAACATGGAAACCAATTAGGGGATATACAAGGGATAAAGAAGAAATATGAGATACAAAAGCAAAACCAACAAGACCAATCTACAAAGCAGAATAAAAACCGACCAGATGATACACACTTTATAGAAAGGGAACCAGGATGGAAACCAAACCCACAAAAAGAAAAGAAAAAAAGAAATAGGTGGCATAAAAACAGAAATTTCTAATCAGGCAACAGTGAAGCCAGTGATTTTAAAATATGAACGATTATGTGTAAACACAGAAGAGGCGACATATTGGTTAATATCATCCTGAGGTTTGTGGCAGATCTCTGCATGGCCGTAATCTGGGGACGTGAAACGAGCCTTAAACTGATGGATTTGAATTATCCATTTTGGAATTTCTTTTTGTGTTGATAAACATATTATATTATCTTGAATCACAAGGCAAGAGAATTATGCTGGGGCATGCAGAAGATCGGGTTGTTACCCACTACGATGATGGGAATTAATAATCCTGATGAAACCCACAATTATTACTATATGGAATATAATTATAATGTCACTCGGGTGGTTGTTTTTACTTTTATACATATAAGAAGATATTTACTACTGATGGGGGCAGATATGATTGAAGATCCTGAATAAACTGTTGCACCAGTAAGCTATGTTACCCGATTATGGATGTTGGTTCTACCAATCCAGTGGAAAGACCTCAAAGAAGATACTATATGGATTATAAATTTAAAGTCATTGTCTTTTCTTTTTTTTTTATTTAGATATAATGGAAAATATAGACATATATTTTTAAGAAGTGTGGGCAGTGAATCAAAGATGTTAAGAAATGTTGTGTATGGCAATTTTGCATGATAGTGGGTGAATAAGCTATTTAGTAGATTGATTAGTCTAAGAAAAGGGATTTTTAAGTGTTATATTTAGGGGAGTGGAGGAAATGGATAGAGTGGAATAAATGTTAAACTAGATTTTATGGGGAAGGCCGCTTTGGAATGTTATAGTAATATATATATAGAAGATTAAATGTTAAAGTAGGACTTATTGTATAGTTTTAAAGTGGAGAAGTTATTTTATAATGTCATAGTATAATGTCTTTTTTTTCCCCTTTCTTTTCTCTTTTTTGATATATATGGATAAAGGGGGATGTTATAATATTAATAATATTTTTAGTAAGTAAAGGTCAATATCTAGAGGAGGGAGTAAGTAATCTGTTATGAATTAGGTTTTTTTTTTTGTTATGAAGAAGTCACAGGGGGGATGGGTGGGGAGGGGGGGTTAGGGAGGGGGAGGGAGAGGGGGAAAAAAAGGGGGGGAAATTTGTATTTGAAAACTTTTTCAATAAAAAAAAGAGATGGTATGGGATGCGTGTAATGCATATATGAGAGGAACATTAATTTTTTTGAATAATAAATATAGATTAAAACAACAAAACAGACGGAAAGAGATAGAGCAGGAAATTAAAAAGAAAGAACAATTGCTTATAACTAATCCGGGAAATAAAAAGGTAAAAGATATGATTAATATTTTAAGAGAGCAATTTAATATGTTAATGGCTGGGCAAGTAGCAACCAGTATACAATATGCCAGACATAATACATTTTGTAATGCTAATAAACCTGGGAGATGGTTGGTTTACACGATGAGGAAAAAACAGAAATCACGTGTTATAGACAAGATAGAATTTAGAGGTAAAGAGATTTACCAACAGAATTTAATAAAAAAGGCTTTTTTGGAGTTCTACACAAAGTTATATGCTAAAGATGCAATTTAAGAGGTTGATATTGATAGATATTTAAAGATGGAGATTCCTGAACTAACGTTGGAACAGAGAGAGAGATTGAATCAGCCAATAACTTCCGAGGAAATTGTTGGGGCAATTAAACAATTAAAAATCGGTAAGGCTCCAGGAACAGATGGACTAATAGCTGTTTATTATAAACATCTACAATCTGAAATGTTAGAACCACTCAAAATTTTATTTAATAAAATACAAGTAGGAGGAGGAGTACCACCTTCTTGGAAAACAGCTTTTGTCTCACTAATTCCAAAGGAGGATCAAAATTCCATTAAACCTGAGAATTTCAGGCCAATTTCACTTCTGAATACTGATTATAAGATTTTTGCTAAAATATTAGCTAATAGATTAATGCCAGTTATGCAACAAATAATTCACAATGATCAATCAGGGTTTATAAAAGGGAGACAAATGAGATATAATGTTAGACAAATTGTAAATTTACTGGAATATTTGGAAAAAAATAACCAAGTTCCTGCAGCGTTTATATTTTTGGATGCAGAGAAGGCATTTGATCGTTTGAACTGGCAATTTTTGTTTAAAATAATAGAGAAAATGCACTTTGGGGAATATTTTTCACAATCAATTAGAGCGATATACCAGCAGCAAACCGCACAAATTATAGTTAATGGAGGTTTAACAGAGGCTTTTAAAATTGAGAAAGGAACAAGGCAGGGGTGTCCTCTGTCCCCACTATTATTTATTTTGACTCTGGAGGTACTATTGAATAAGATACGTGATTCAGAAAAGTTGAAGGGTATTGTAATTAGACAACAAGATTATAGATTAAGAGCATTTGCAGATGACTTGGTTATTACTTTATCCCAACCTATAGAGTCAGTTCCATATATATTGGATATAATTGACCAGTACGGGAAAGTATCAGGATTTAGAGTTAATTCACATAAGACAAAGATGATAGTTAAAAATATGACTATACTTGAAAGAGATAAACTAGTAAGATTAACAGTTTTTGAAATAGTTAAAAAGGTTAAATATTTAGGGGTATACATAGCAGCTTCAAACACAAAATTATACAAAAACAATTATGAGGTACTTTGGCAGAAGGTACAGAAGGATATGGAAAATTGGAAAAAATTACAGTTGTCATTATTGAGTAGAATTGCAGCAATTAAAATGAATGTTTTACCTAGATTTTTATTTTTGTTCCAAATGATACCTGTGCTTAAGAAAGATGAAAATCTGAGAGAATGGCAGAAAGGTGTTAATATTTTTATTTGGGCTGGGAAAAAACCCAGAATAAAAATGAAAATTATACAAGATACACGTGAAAGAGGGGGTCTTAAAATGCCTAATTTAAGATTATATTATGAAGCAGCGGTCTTATCACAAATTAGTGATTGGTTTAATTTAACTGAGGGGAGAATTTTGAATTTAGAAGGTTATGATTTGTTATATGGATGGCATGCTTATTTGTTATATGATAAAAAAGTGGATAAAGTATTTAAGGTTCATATATTAAGAAATGCTTTGTTAAGGGTTTGGAAAAAATATCAATATAAGTTAAACTATAAGATACCTTTATGGGCAAATCCTAGACATGCAATAGAAAATATAAGTACAGAACAAAAACAGGAGGTGATTACCTATAAAGAGCTTCTTATTATGGAAAGGGGGGTAATGTATTTGAAATCTTTAGATATACTGAGAGAAGAAGGTATAAGTTATACATGGTTTCAGTATGGTCAACTTCAAGCTAGATGGAAGGAAGATCAAAAAACTGGCTTTGTGCAAAATGAGGAGAATTTGGTAAAACAAATTAGAGATCAAAAACAAATGCATATTAAAAGGTTGTATAACGTTTTATTGGAAATAGATTCTGAGACGGAATTGGTTAAAGACTGTATGATTAAATGGGCACAAAATTTTCAAGAGCCAGTAATGATGGAGACTTGGGAAAAGATTTGGATTAGAAATGTGAAATTTACACAAGCACAAAATCTAAGAGAAAATTTTTATAAAATGTTTTATAGATGGCATTTAGATCCTAAAAAATTATCATGTATGTATTCTAATGTGCGAGCTAAATGTTGGAGATGTGACTGTGATGATCCAACTTATTATCATATATGGTGGACTTGTAGTAAAATCAAAACATTTTGGATAAAGATTTGGTGGGTGATGCAGAATATTTTTAAAAAGAGACTGAAATTTACTCCACAGTTGTTCTTATTGGGTATAACTACGGACTGTATAGTTGCAGAGACTAAATTGATTTTGAACTTGATAACAGCAGCAAGATTGTTGGTAGCACAACACTGGAAGAAGGACTTTTTGCCTACTATTGATGACTGGATATTGAAAGTAACTAATTTAGCTGAAATGGCTAAAATTTCAGCATATCTGAAGGATCACACACAAGAAAGGTACATACAGGATTGGAGAAGATGGATTGATTATATACAAAATAAGTATCAGACCAAAAAATATCAAATAGCTTATGAATGATTTCTTTTATTTGTATAAGTGTTATATAAGTGATATTAGTAGTATTATGTTTAAGAAATAGGATTTTATATATGGGGGGTTAAGAAAATTTTTTTTAGGGGTGTTAGTTTAATGATTGGTTATGCAATTTAGTTTATTGTTAAAGGTCAATAGAAATACCTTGTGTTCTGCTCTGGGAAGTCGGGGAGGGGGAGGGGGGTTGGGAGGGGGGGTTGTGGGGAAAATGTGTATTGTTTTAAAACTTTTTCAATAAAAAAAAAAAAGCACCTCTGTGAGTTACTATAGTCTGTGATTCTGCCGTAGCGTCATCTACTGGCAGTTGCTGGTACGCCTGCGCAAGGTCTAGTTTTGCGAATAGCTTGCCAGGCCCCAGGGAATGTAGTAGATGGTGGACTATCAGAACCGGATAGGCACTCTGCTGCAACACCTTGTTTAACGAACATTTATAGTTGGCGCAAATTCTAATTGAGCCATCCGACTTGACTGGCGTGACTATAGGGGTTTCCCATTTAGCGTGATCTACGGGAACGAGCACCCCTTGCTTAATGAGCTTGTCGAGCTCCGCATCGATTTTGGGCTTTAAAGCAAATGGAACTCGTCTTGCTTTCAGTCTGATTGGCGCTACGTTGGGGTCTAAATTAAAGGATATAGGGGTCCCCACATACTTGCCTAGAGTCTCTTCGAAAATGTCCCGAAACTCGTGGAGCAGGGTTTCTTTAAGTGATGATCCGCTGATGCTGTGAACGCCTGTGAAGCCCATGCCGAGGGCCCGGAACCATTTCATGCCCAGTAGACTTGGTAGGGGCTTGCTAACGACGGTCAGGGGCAGCTCTTTCTGGAACTCGCCGTAGGTGACCCGGAACGTGCCCACGCCTTCAACGGGAACTCGGTTTCCCTGGTAGTCAAGTAGGCGGATTTTCTGACGGGACAGCTGGTTCTTCTGAAGCTTGGGCAGGAGTGCCTTGAGTGTTGACCAGGACATGATTGATAACGTAGACCCGGTGTCGATCTCCATTTCGCACGATTTGCCATCGATTTCTACTTTCGTGTAGACTTTCTCATCATCGGTTGTGCTGTCTTGGCCGATTCTCGTGCTGTAGGTCTCCCGCTTTTGAGGTTTGCGCCGTTTTCTCGCGCCGTCATCTTTGATTGGCTGTTTTGAACGAGCCGGTTCTGGTTGGTCGCGGTAGTCACGTGACTTTCAACTACGCGGAAATTGAGCTCTGCAAACTCGTGCCAGGTGGCCTTTCCTGTCGCAACGCCTGCAAATGGCTTCTTTGTATTTACACGACTGTCTCTCGTGATCCCCGCCACAGCTAGGGCAGTTCTCGTGGCGGCGGCTTTGTTCGCTCGATTTCTTTTCTGTATGGAAGACGTCCTCATCCGACTCTTCCTCTGTGCTGGTTCGCACCTCTTCTCTGTGGATGGGGGCTGTTTTCGGCCCATCCTTGCTTGAACTGGGACGCTGCAGTGCTTCCGAAGCTTTCGTTGATGCCTCGATTGCTCGGGCTTCGTCTAGAGCGCCGGCTAGTGTTAGGTCTGGCTTGGCTAGAAGACGCCTTTGTAACCGGGTATCTCGAGCCCTGCAAATCAGTTCTTCAAGCAATGCATCGTCTAAGTCTCTGTAGTCACAATGCGTTGCGGCTTTTCGAAACGCGGCCACATAAGCACTGACCAGCTCTCCTTCTTTTTGAACTCTTTGCCGGAGTTCGTAGAGCTGAACGAATTTAGATGGAACTGGAGCGTAGTGGGCTTTCAGATTGGCCTGAAGGACGTCCCAGGGAACCGTCTGGACTGGAGTTGGCTCACAGAGGGATTCGGCCATCTCGAATACGTCTGGCCCACAGTGGCTTAAGAACAAAGCCCTTTTTCTGTTCGCTGAGAGCCCTTGCATTTCGCTCGCTTCCAGGGAGCACTCGAACCTGGTCAGATACGATCCCCACTTCTCTCGGGTCGGGTCGAAGGGTTTTGGCGGAACGTAGGCAGACATGCCGTGTCTTCGTGTTCGCTAGTCACCCTGGCTGAAACTCTAAGCTCTTTTTGAATTGCCTCTTGTGTCCTCTATCCCACCTTCATCGCCAATGTTGTGGCGCGGGAATAATGAGAGGCACAAGCAGGCTAGTAACAACAGCAAAAGAACACAGGCAACAGCCCTCTTTATATACTTTTCAGGGGCGACCATGAACCAATCAGGATTCACTGTACATTTGAATTTCCCGCACAAAATAGATACATACATAACAATATCCTGCTTTTACTGGGCAGCTGGGCAGCATCATTTGTGAGTCACAATCAGGGCTTGGGGTTTGGAGATCTCTTTTCTGCTATCACTTCAGTGAGGGAATTTCCTGAGGGGGTCACCCCTCCCCCATGGAACTGGCTGTGAGGTATGACTGCTTGGGCCTTAGTGCCACAGAGCAAAAAGGAGAAGCTTTGTGAGGAGGTAGGTGAAGGGGATAACCTCGGTCTAATTCTGAATGGTGTGTCTCTGTGTGTGCGCTTGTGTATGCAGCTACTTCTAAAATACAAGCAATACAGACATTCTGGACAAATTTCCCTCCCACTAGACAAAAGTCCAGGGTGTTCAGAACTTGCTGTGGCAACCACTCCCAAATTCAATCCCCCAGAGTCCATTTAACTGAATACAACATAAATGAGACAAGAAAGAAAACTTTACAATGAATTTCCACCTTCCCCCCAGCTGTCTTTTGGGGATTGAAAAGAGTCTTTCAGTCTTTACTTGTCCATCTCAGGGTCCTTTCTTTCATGTCTGCTGGGTGGCATTAGGCTTGGCTTGGTAGTGCTGTCTTGATTTCAAAATCTGAGGAGATATATGGGCAAGTCTTGGTAGATGCTATCATTACATCTTTCTGACAGAACTATTTTTGGAAGAGCATCCAAATATGCCAGTATAAAAACCTTCCTAACGGATGGAATAGGTAGATGATAAAAATACATAAGAGTGTATGTGAGAATTTACTGTAACACAGAAATGAAAAACTAATTCCGCCTCTTGATGCATCAAATAAAAAAATTTCTGCTGAAGATTTCTCTACACTTTGCCAATGCCTAACAAAGATACAAACAGGGTGGGGTGTGTTGTAATTTCAAACTTATTTTGGAGTGATATAGTATGCGTGTATGCACATTTTACAAAAAAATAATTCAATTAAAATTAATTTACAGAAAATGGAATGAAATGTTTTTTATGATAGAATGTTTGATGATTGATTGAAAGCTTTTATGATTTATGATTTATGTCTAAAAGTGAAGTGCCCAGAATTACAGACCTATCCATTTCTTTTTCCAATAGAATATTCCTTTATTGTTCTTTGTATTCAGATTGCAGAAAGGCAGATTCCAATTAAAAATTGGAAAATTCCACCCAATAAGACTTGACTGTGAAATTATTTTCCCACAGAGGTACAACTTCCCCTTTCCTGAATGTATTCAAGGGAGCACTAGATTTGTGGGATAGGGCTTAATTTGGATTCCTGAGCTAAGTAGGAGATTAAGTAGGAGTTTAGGAGGACCCAGATTGTTGGGGGCAATATGCTATTTAGTATACTGTCTTTGGTGTAAGCCGCCCAGAGTCCTCGGAGAGTGGGCGGCATAGAAATATGAATAATAAAATAAAAATAAAATAAAATAAAAGTCAATGTCTTACATCAGTGGTCCCCAACCCCCGGTCCGCGGACCGGTGCCGGGCCGTGGAGTACCTGGCACCGGGCCGTGCAGCGGCCGGGGGACATGAACGCTGCAGCGCAAAGGCTCCTGGGCCGTGCGCAATGGGCCGTGCGCAAAAGCTCCTGGGCCGTGCCCCCACCCCTGCGCGCGCTCAGCGGGCCGCGGCGATAAAAAGGTTGGGGACCACTGTCTTACATCACTCCTTTTAAAGTGAATAATGTGAATAATATAATAATGTGAATAATGTGAATGGTATAGGGTCAGCTATATGAACGGAGGACCCTCTTTATTCACATTATTATAAGAAAGAAAAGTGCTTGTTCAGAGATTACACTGTCAGCTAAATTCCATTCTTGGCAACATATATCTTCTAAGGGGCCTATCTGTCAAGGATGTGAGGACATCCATATGAAACAAAAAGTTACTTATTAATCCAAGGCCAGCCATGAATCTATGCATCAGTGATTACAGAAGAGGAGGATGTTTAGCTAAGATTATCTCATGTACTATAAATTAATGTAGGAATTTGGTAATTAAAAAGTGTCAATTATCATGTAACAAATGTATGTTAACCATATATGGAAAACTGATGTGCCAACAGAATCCTTTATCTTGGATATGTTAAAAGCAGTTGTATCAGAACTCTCTCTTTGTTCAGAATTGCAGATACAAATCTGGTTCTGAAACTGCGCAATAAAATGACTCTGGCTGACCCAGGAATGTTGTTCAGTCTTCTTTTTCTACAACATTTTCTGGCGACTTGCATGAAGGGCTATTGCTTAATGCATTGTAAGCCGCCCTGAGTTTCCAGAGAAGGGCGGCATATAAATCAAATTAAAAAGGGGGGGGACTGAGGAACAGAGACCATTGATCTGCCTGACGGCTGCCCCAGCAGGGACCGACGCCTTCCCAAGGAAAGTCCATCGGCCGGCCATAGGACTCCATTGAAGTCTATGGAACCTTTCAGTGAGGAGGTGCCATGAACCCACTGGCGAAGCAGACCACTCAAGGATCCTCAAGGTCAGCCAGATCCAGAGACCTCAGCAAAAGTCCAAGAGGAAGACGCCTGCAGACAAGTATAAGTAAGAAGTTCAAGTCTCCTGTGGGGAGTTCAAGTCTCCTGTGGGGAGTTCGAGTCTCCCTGTTAAGGGGTCCCACCAATTTAGCGGTGGAAGAGGGGGCCCGATCACCCCCCTAGGAGACAAGGTGTCGTCCTAAAGTCTCCAGTGTGGAGTTCAAGTCTCCAGTAAGGAGTTCAAGTCTCCTGTGGGGAGTTCGAAGTCTCCCTCTTAGGATTGTGTGGGTGGTTAAACCGCTGCAGTTCCCATTGGTGACCTTTGAGTTTCAGGCGCCGTGGGTCAGTGGTAGTGTGTTAGGATGGGTGGTCGTAATAGTGTCCCCAGGACACCGTTACAATGCATGTTAGCCAATTTTAAGAGTGCCTTTAGTGGAACTTATGGTGATCCCCCATGTGATCTGGATACCTTGAAGATGTTTTGTATAAATGTATAGCCTACCTTTGGCATAAGGTGGCCAGAAGAAGGATCGTTGAATCCAATAGTGATATCCAAGGTACATCAGATCATTATGCGGGATGGCCATTGGGACCAATACCCATACATAGATCAGTGGCGATCACTCAAAAGACAGCTCCCCCTTGGCTTAAGAAATGTCAGATGGAATGTGTGAAAGTGTGTATGATGAAAGAGAAAAATAAGACCAACAGAAAGATTGTTAAAACCAAAGTTTTTAGTCAGGAGGATGAGGAAGATGTTAACCGTCCTCCCCCATATGCACCACAACCCGTGCCCCTAAGACAAAGATCCATCCAGCCCCGGAAACACCAACAGCAAGTTAAAAGGGAAGTTAAGAGTGATGGGGAAGAAGAAACAGAAGAAGAATCTAAACCCATTAGTTCTTGAACTCAGAGCCAGACAAGTTTGAAGAAGGCAGAGACTCTGGGCCCCTTGAGGGAACTTTTGAGTCATGGAACTGATGCCCAGAGACTGCCTATCATTTGTCCCTTGCTTCAATATCAGCCATTCACTACTACAGATCTACTTAATTGGAAACAGCAATATGGCCTGTTTAGCAAGAAGCCCACCGAAATAGTAGATCTATTTAATACTATAATGCAAACACATAAACCCACATGGGGAGACATCCAGCAATTATTAAATACCTTACCTGGAGGATAGAGAAAAATTCAAAACCACTAAGGAGAAGGTCTTAACCTGTATGTATCCAGATGATGCCAATGCCGCGCAAAAGGCCGCAGCAGCTGCAGAAGTAGATCCAAATTGGGATCCTAATGTTAACCAAGACCAAACTCTATTAGCTGTCTACCGCCTCCTATGCATAAACAGTTTAAGGGAAGCAGCAAAAGGTCCCGTTAATTATGCCAAAACCGCCACCCTACACCAAGAAAAGGATGAGAGTACTGAGGCCTTCTTGACTAGACTAGAAGAATCCTATAAGCTCCATACTGAGATAAACATAGAAGATCCAGCAAATAGATACCTGTTAAATGAACGATTTGTCAGTCAAAGTGTCATGGACATCAGGAGAAAATTGCAGAAATTGGAAGGAGCTCTAGGAAAAAATACCAGTGAACTCCTGGAAGTGGCCAGAAAGGTCTACCTGAATAGAGATAGAGAGGAGGAAAAAAAGCAAGATATTAAAGAAAGAAAAAAGACTGAAATGTTAGCTTTGGCCATGGGAGGAGTTACCTTAGGACCCAACCAATGTGCATCTGTAAAGAAGAAGGACATTGGCAAAGAGAGTGCCCCCGTAGAAGGATGGAATCAAGAGGAGTATCCTACGGGCGTGGACAGCCTATGTTTAGAGGAAGAAGTTTTAGAGGAACCCCGAGAGGAGTGTTTAGAGGAAGAAGAGGTGCTGACAAGCGACAACCCAGCCAGTCATACCAGAATGAGGAGGTGATTGGCCTAGCTGAGATGGAGTGGGATGACTGAAGAGGCCAGGGCCCCACGGACCCACCCCCGGAGCCCATGATGGATTTATGGGTGGGAGGACATCAAGTCCACATGCTGATCGATACCGGAGCCAGTCGATCAGTCCTTAATAAACCAGTGGCCCCCTTGTCAATTAAGAAAGTCAGAGTTCAAGGAGTGTCAGGCACAGCTGCCACACACAGCCTCCTGAAACCTGTCAAATGCAAGGTTGGGAATGGCCTAGTGGAGCACCAATTTTTGTATATGCCTGAATGCTCTGTCCCACTAGTAGGAAGAGATCTACTTTTTAAAATGAGAGCCGACATTTCCTTCAACGAGAATGGACAATGCCTGACAGTGTCGCACCCAGTAGAAGAGACTTGGTGACTGATGTTAATGCAAGACACAACCCCCGAAAATAATTGGGAGGAATTTAATGTTCCCACCCTGTGGGCAGAGGACAATCCCCCCGGACTAGCTAAATTCGCCTCTCCTGTGGAAGTTAAATTGAAATTGGGATACAAGCCCATCAGAGTGCCCCAGTATTACTTCCCTCAAGAGGCTGCCGAAACCATTCAAGTTTTAATTGACAAATACTTAGTTGCAGGGATACTAAGGGAAACTCAGTCCCTATGGAATACAGCCATTCTGCCCGTTCGGAAACCAGATGGGGGTGGAGACCGGCGCAAGATCTAAGGCCCGTAAATAATGTGGTGGTCACGCTCCATGCGACCGTCCCGAACCCCTACATTTTGCTGGGAACCATTCCTCATACGGCCACATGGTTCTCAGTCATAGACCTAAAAGACACTTTCTTCACTATACCCTTATACCCTGATAGCCAAGACTTGTTTGCCTTTGAGTGGAAAGACTCTAAACTGCATAGACATTGTCAGTATACCTGGACAAGATTACCCCAAGGCTTTAAGAATTCTCCTACCCTTTTTGGGAACACCTTGGCTTTGGACTTGCAGTACTTCCAACCTGTTCAGGAAGGGGACTGTCTCCTCCAGTATGTAGATGATGTGTTAGTAACAGGAACCACTCAGGAGAACTGTTTCCAAAATACCCAGACCCTCCTTGAATTACTGAGAGACTGTGGATACAGAGCTTCAAGAAAGAAGGCTCAATTAGTAAAGAAAGAAGTTACATATTTGGGATACATTCTGTCTCAGGGTCAGAGGAATTTGGGCCTACCTCGTAAACAGGCAATTTTGCAACTGCCCCCGCCGAAAAATTGGAAAGTACTGCGGGGCATTCTGGGAGTCATGGGCTTTTGTCGCTTATGGATTCCCAATTTTGCCTTACTTGCCAAACCCCTGTATGCATCAACCCGGGGAACAGAAACAGACCCTTTTAAATGGGTGTTAGGATATGGTTTGAGCCTAACTAAGTTGTCCAGGCAATATAAGTGTATTGTAATGTATTCAGTTTGATGATGAAGCTGATGCTACCAGAGTATGATATGCTACTATTGAGAGGAGTTGCTATCTGCTAATCATTGTTTGATGGATCTGCTATCATCGTGGTTTGTGAACCAGAGTGAGTTTGTTATTCTAACCAACTAATGTTTGTTTGGTAAGAAGATTCTGTAACTACAGGACTGATTTAACTGGCAAAGACTTGGAATTTGTTTAAAGACTATGAGACTGTTTTTCTACTATAAAGTAAGCTTTTGATAAACCAGTTTGCATATCTCTTATTCATTGCTCTCAGCAACGTTTCCTTGTGCATTTACTCTGCTGGTTGGTAACACAACACCAATATCCTTAACATTGGTTATGGGCCCAGAGTCAACCAGAACTAACTAGGATTGTTAAAAGCTAAACTGAGAATTAATGTGAATAGAACAAACTGTGTTTGTGATAAACAATCCAAGTGAAGATGGCACTAGAACAAGCAGCAAATTTTTCCATGATAACCCGGCTGGATGGAACAAACTATGTATCCTGGTCTGCAAAATGTAATCTACTTCTGTGTAGAGAAGGACTGTGGGGCATAGTTAATAATCCACCGGATGTAACAGCATGGGATCCTGCTGATGAGGAAGATGCGAAGAAATTAGCCAAGTTTAACAGAGACAATGAACGAGCTCTTTGCATTATTGGAGTAACACTGGGTGATCAGCAGCTTGTCCATATTCGAGGCGAAGAGTCTGCTGCTAGGTGTTGGACCAAGTTGAAGAGACTATATGTTCGTGACTCTGTGGGTGCTCATATTTATCTCACAAGGAGATTATTTAAACAACATCTTCTTAAAGGTGGAGATATGATGGCTCATTTGGAATCCATGACCAGAATTTTCCAGGAGCTGCATGAAAAGGAACTTGTTTTCTCAGAACTACAACAAGTTTATATAATTCTTTCTTCATTGGACAATAGTTATGACAACTATGTTTCTTCGTTAGAGGTTATGTCCAGAGATGAACTGACATTGGCTTGTTGAACCACCCCGGAAGCTGGTTCCCAGCACACGGCCGAAGCTCGGAACGGAGAAAGACAACACTCCATAACTGTAATTTATACTGTAAAACCCATTAACTGTGATAGAAACTAGTAAGAAAATTCTTAAAGATACTAATGCTTGAGGAAGGTTGGGTGTGGGGACTCTGGGCAGCTGCTATCCTAGCCCTACTGTTGGTATTGTATTATATCTATAAGGACCGGTCTGTGGGAAGCCTAGGACTGAGGTTGATACTGTTCTTTCCCAAGTTACACATACCCCTAACCCTCTTCCTGACGTGGTGAGTTTGTAAACTAAGGGTGTTGTGATATTAAGGTCCTGTGTGTGTGTTGAAAGGAAGTGATTATGTTTTTTTTATGGCTTTGGATGTTTTTAGCAGAGGGTCTATTAAGTGATAATATCTTGAACAATAGTTCCCACTGTTGTGAGAATGCCCGAGAAATCCCCCTTGTCCATAAGGAAGGATCCAGAAATGTTGAGAACCCCAAGGAACCGACCAGCATCAGGTCACTAAGTAGAGACACTTTAGGTCAAATCCGCTCCCGCCAATGACGTATCATCAGTAGGTGGGGCCGTTACTTTAGACCTGAGCCAACTCCAAGACCTAAGGTCAAACAATTGACAATCCCGGTAAAGGGGGGAATACAAGAACAAAGAGAGAACGGACCCCTGCAACAATTGAAAAAAGGGAATTACATGTCAAGGATACTGGAATTAGGTCAAAGCCTTGTTAATCAGTCTGATTCTACCTTGGGTCAAAACTGCTGGTTGTGTTTGTCTGCTAGTCATTCATCTTATCATGCTGTCCCAGTTGAGCAAGATCTCTGGGAAAGGACAAAAGTTACCCTAGTCCTTAAAAAGGATATTAAACACAAAGCTGCAACATCAAAGTTGCAAGGAGATTTTTATGACGCAGTCAAAAGATTGGGAATAAGCCGTCTTCCAATAGCCAGCTCTATAGTCACTGGTGTAGAAATCATAGGAACACCTTCTCTGTGTGTACAGAGACATCAAACATCTGGTATTCCTGTAGGGTCCCTAACAGAAGAACAATGTCCATCAGAAATATACTTTGGCCCTAGAATGAACCTTATGGATGTAAAATTAACCAGAAGTATTTCTCCTTCTGCTCACCACTTGTTTCAACAAAAAGTCACTTTCTCAATACCACCAAATATGACCATTAAAAAGGGAAAGTGGGGAGGATGGAATATATCTTTGGAAAAATGTCCGAGGCCATTTCAGCCAACACGATTTCCATTCTGGTTCACCTTAAAGTCCAAATCAGGTTTATGTGCTCTCTTTCCCCCTGGAAATGTAACCTCCCGTTATCTTCTTGAAGGCCCAAGTCTCAGGGATAAGCAAAAGGACCCTTCACTAGAAGTCCCATTACAGCCGCTGACTGGAATGTTTGTGGCAGGGAGTTTGGGGGTCTGGACTAATGAAAAGAACCACCGAGCTCATGCCTTTTCCATAAATATAGGTGTATGTCTAGGAGAAAATGGAGTTTTCTTCTTGTGTGGAAAGGATGAGTATTTGTGTTTACCAACAAATTGGACAGGGACATGCACATTAGTACACCTTTTTCCTAAAATAGGTGTTGTCAGTGGAGAACATACTATCCCTGTTCCTCTCATGGGACACGTTCAGAAACAGATGCCAGTCCTAGTCCCACTATTAGTAATCATGGCAATAGGAACTGCAGTTGGAACTGGTATAGGTGGAATAACCCACTCCGTAATACAGTTTCAGCAATTGTCAGAAGAGCTTCAAGAAAGCCTGAACCAGATTGCTGGGACTTTGGTAGAAGTCCAAGACCAGATAGATTCTTTGGCAGCAGTAGTCCTACAAAATCGACATGCCATAGACCTCCTAACAGCAGAGAAAGGTGGTTTGTGTGTATTTCTGGGAGAATATTGTTGTTTCTATATGAATAAATCAGGTGTGGTGAGGGAAGTTGCCAAGGACTTGCAGGATAGGGCTTCCAAGATAAGTCAGAGGTTACAAACAACTGACATGTGGTTTTCTTGGTTGCCTGGATCCGGCTGGATAAAACAAATGTTATTCTTGTTGATATGTGCTATAGCAGGCCTAGCTTTTATTCCTTGTGTAATTCCTCTGCTCTGGCAGCTATCAAAGAGAGCGGTGAAGGAAATGCAATCTGAAAATGAGTTAGTTTTGATGGAGCGCCTCATTGATCATCAGGTCAGCCCCAATTCCCTTGATGAAAATAAAGACTCATGCAGACGCATATGTAGAAATTGAACCTGGAAAGAATGGAGAGAGTACCTCCAAGGATTAGGGGAGTGAAGATCAAGAAATACCTATCCTTTACCTAGATTAGTCATATTTTGCTAGATATTATATGTTTGCTTTGTTTATTTAGAAGGAATAGAATGTTATCTACTAGAGAATTGAACATGTAGAAAGTAGTGGAAGTTTCTGCATAGAAAAACTTCCAAAGGGGGGAATAAAGTGAATAATGTGAATTATGTGAATGGTATAGTATGTTGGGATTTCTATGGACCTCTGAGCAGTTTATATTTAATCTGGCAAGAAGAAACTTTATGAAAAAGAGTTTGATCAGAACAGTAATTTCTTTTGTTAAAGACAAGCCTGGCTTCTCACTGGGTGCAGCCCATGTCGATGATTGTGTCCACTTCCCCCTGTGCCCCGGTCTTTGGAACTACTATTCTCAATTGGATGGCAAATGGGTGGACGGCTTCACTCACCATTGGGTCATCCTCACCCTCATTGTCACTGATGTAGGCCATCAGTGTCTGGGGCCCCGGGGCCAGAGTTCCCTCTTCCCCAGTTGATGGAGGGGAGATCTTGACAGCCTGGTGGGCGAATTTTCCCCCTTCCCTCATCCTGCGCAGTGGCTTCCTTGGCTTGACTGGCCTGGGGATCTTCAACTCTGGTGTCAGGGTGGGAGCCAGGCCCTCTGCCACCTTGTGGCCTGGGTGGTCATGACAGCTGCACTCAGTTGGCTGTGTGAAGGCCCCTCTCGGCGGTTCTTCAAGGCTTCCGGGGCTGAGTCGTCAGCCAAGTGGGTGTCTCTTAGTCTGGCTCTTGATCTGCGGTTGGGCTGCAGGCTGAAGGGATGAAGGAATTGGCACCGGGGGCTGCAGGGGATCTGGGGTAGAGACCCCCTGCGCCTGGAGCCAGCCATGGCTGGGTTGATAAACCCAATCAGGCAGCATCCACCCACTCAGCTGGGGCTGTGGGTGGCCGAGCAAACTACCTCCTCCCCCATGTCTCAGCAGGCTCCGTCCCAGTTCTGGGCTCCCCCGATTGAGTCCCTCTGGTTGTTCTTCCAGAGCCCTGGCTAAGTAACACTGTTTGGCACCCCCCAGGTCCCCAATTCACCTAGGTTCTACCAGTCAGGGTTTTTGGCGGCTGCCACGGAAGGATCCTACAAGCTAGACAGGGGCTTCTCTAGCTTCAGAAATTAAACTTCTTTCCAGCAGCTTGCTTCCTTGTCTATTTTAACTCAAGCACTGACAGCTTCATCTTGGCTGGAGGAATGAACCTAAGGGAGCTTTTTTTTCTGACAATTGCTTATCAACATGATAGGTATAAATTTTATTTTAAAATGTCTCCTGATAAGAATAGACAAAGCAAGAGATTACTGATACAGTATTAAATTGATAATACCAAATCCAATCTAACACTAAACAAATATGAATGGACCTTTTCTAGACCCTGCTTTAATGCCCTTCTTTCAGCACTGCTAACAGGAAGATTTTTGTTAAGTAAGTTTTCCAAGGATCTTGCCCAATAATCACAGACACGATAGGCTTTGAGTTCAATGTATTTATTTACTCCATTTCTTTCTATTCAGGTACTCATTTGGAAAACTGGTCCTGGACTTCTGCGCACAGCCTTATATATGGAGGAGGTGGAGTCAAGGTAAGGAGGGGTTATGGGAAGGGCTAAGTGAGGGAGGAGGGATCAGTGGGTCAGTCTATGCAATGGTGTATACACAGTTAGGCATTTACTCGTAACAAATCCCCCTCTAAATGCCTAACATTCGGGGTTGATTCTGTACCCGGCATGGTCACCCCTAGTTTTGATGTGAGATATGTGTGTTGCTTGTTTGGTAATGGTTTCGTTAGAATGTCCGCGACTTGCTCAGAGGTTTCACAATGTACGGCCCTAATAAAACCTACATTTGATAACTGCCTGACATGCTTATGCTTGATGTCGATATGTCTGGACCTCTGACCCACTGCTTCTGCGTTGGAGATGTCTATGGCTGCTTTATTGTCCTCGTGGATAGTTATAGGATAAGCCGGTTCGGTCCATATTTCAGAGAGCAGGTCATCGAGCCACACTAAATTGTTAGCTGCCTTTGATAGGCAGATGTACTCTGCTTCTGCTGTGGATGTGGCAACCAGGTTCTGTTTGCCAGTATACCAGTGTACCGGGCAGTCATTAATGAGGAACACGTAACCTGATGTGCTTTTCCTGCTCTTGGTATCACCTGCCCAGTCAGCGTCCGCATAGCAGGTCAGCGCCGGTTCTTTGGATTTGGATGGTTCCAGGCATAGGTACGCGTCTATGCTATGTTTCAGGTACCTGATTACTCGCTTCACCCCTTCCCAGTGGTATACCTTGGGTTCACTGACATGTCTGGATAATAAATTAACAGCTAAGCTGATATCGGGCCTTGTCCAATTGGCAATATACAGGAGGGATCCAATGACAGATCTATACAAGGTGTTGTCCTTAAATGACTCCCCCTCTTCGTGCATATGTTTCAAGAAGTCTGTTTGCATGGGGGTTTCGCATGGCTTAGCGTCCCTCATGTTTCATCTATGTACAAGTTCTAATATTTTCTCCTTTTGAGAAACCTTGAACCCGTTCTCTGTTTTCTCGATTTGTACTCCTAGATACTTATTGACTTTCCCTAGGGTCTTGAGTGTGAATTGTTTCCCCAGTTCTCTGGCGAATTTATCGCAATTTTGCTTGTGCTGCCCCATGTACAGGATGTCGTCTACGTAAATGAGTGCGTATTCGATCGATGTGCCCTCCCTCTTGGTGAAGAGGCAGAGGTCTGCTGATGTGGCGGTAAAACCCATGTCCCTGAGTGTTTTGGCTAGGCATTCATACCATCTTTTTCCGGACTGTCTTAAACCGTACAAACTTTTGTTTAGTAGCCAAGTGGCTCCCTCTTTCGCGCCTTTCCCTGGGGGTACCCTGACATATATTTCTTTGTCTAACTTCGCATGGAGGTATGCGGTTTGAACGTCAAATTGGTAGACTTCTAGGCCTAAGATAGATGCAACTACTAGGGCGCTTTTGACACTTTCTGCCCTAACTGTGGGTGAGTAGGTATCCGTGTAGTCGTCTGGATACCTTTGGGCGAACCCCTGAGCTACGAGTCTAGCCTTGTAGAGGGCCTTGTTGTCTTCGAGTTCCTTGATTTTGAAAACCCACTTCGTGCCTATGAGTGTCTTATTGGCTGGGACCTTAGAGGGGGTGTACACGTTCAGTTCGCGCAGGCTAGCCATCTCCCTTTCCATAGCTTGCTCCCACTTATCTCTCTCTACCTGCGGCAGACTAATGATTTCTTCGTATGAGTTGGGTGTTGTTCTATTTGGGTGAATGGACATGACATAATCTTTAAACCTCTTGGGCATTTTGTTTCTGTTGGGTCTGATAGGTCTCATGGGTCTTGTGTCGGTGTCATGCATGTATTTGGCCTCCTTCTCTGTGACCGTGTCTACCTTGATGATGGGGTGGTCTTCCTTCCACCCCTTGGTGGCTACCTCATGGTGTCTTGGTCTTTGTCTGTCTTGTGTATTTGCTTCTAATGTGATGGGTTTGCTTTCGTCCCTTGATTCGTTTGTGTCTTCCTGTCTGATGAGTGTCTTGTTGAGGTGTATCTTAGACCAGTTGGCGTTCTCGTGGAACACCGCTGTTCTGGATACGATGAACCTGTTGTCCCTGTCAATGAATCTATAGCCTTTTGTGCCTGGTTCATACCCCATGAACCTTAGTCTCCTGGAGACCTTGTCTCCTTTTCGCCTCAGTTGCCTGGGGATGTGCACATCCGCCATGACTCCAAATATGTGCAGGTGCGCAATCTTTGGTTTTCGGTCGTACATCACCTCATAAGGTGTTTTCCCTATTACGCTAGACCAGAGTCTGTTCAGCGTATAATTTGAGTAGTTGAGAGCTTCTGCCCAGAATGGCTGTCCTAACCCCGCATCCCCTAGGGCGCATCTCATCATTGTTTGTAGGACTCCATTCCTCTTCTCTACGACTCCATTTTGGAACGCGGAAAAGGGAGAAGTCTTGTAGTGTATTATCCCGTGCATCTTTGACCAGTTCGAGAATTCCCTCGATAAGAACTCAGACCCCCTATCTGTCATTATTTGCCTTATCTTTGTGTTGTGTTGCGTTTCCACTCTCTTATAAAACTCTTTAAATTTTTGGAATACCTCGTCTTTATGATTAATGGTATACACAAAGCCATAGCAGCTGTAGTCGTCTACTATTGTCAGAAAATATCTCCTTTTGTATTTTATAGAGGGCTTCATGGGGCCCACAATGTCCATATGTACCAGGTGGAAGATAGAATTGGTAGTACGGGTGGCTTTTCTAGGTCTGGGTTTGGTTTTTAACTTAGATGATTTACATATAGAACACTCTAAGTAGTTTTTGCAGTTTTTTATTTTCAAATCACTGGTACATTCTGTCATTTTTTGGATGACTGGGAAGCTGGCATGGCCCAATTTTCTGTGTAGCAAATGGGCACAGTCATCATAAATGGGTTTGCCTATTAGCAATTTCCCTCTGTGTGTCGTGTTGCCTTCGGTGGGGTCGTCTTCCCTGCCCCCCTCTGCCTCAACATGTGTGTTGACTTTATTCTCAGTGTTTTCTAGTTGGGCGATAACTTGGGTCTGGTTATTCTTTTTAGGGTGGAGGTATGTTAGCCCTCCATTAATGACTATTTTGCCGATGCTTTCCCTGTCTCTGGTCAGGTAGGCTTCTCCCTCTTTGAAGGTGGTCTCTATGCCCATGTCCTTGCTCAGTTTAAGCGGTGCTAAAATGTTGTGGGGTATTTCGGGTATGAGTAATACCCCCTCTACTTTGCCTATTCCGCTTATGAACGTGTTTCCTCTCCCTGTCACTAGGACCCTGTTTTGATTGGCCACCTTAATGTGGTAGTTTTCCTCTGTGAATGAGGTCAGTATCTTTATGTCATGAGTTGTGTGGTTGGTGGCTCCCGAGTCGATGAGCCATGCTTCTCCTTCTCTGGTTTGTGAGTGTGTGTGTGTGTTCTCCCCGATCCCATACATGGACCCTGGTCAGCTCTCCCTAGAGCTGTCCCTACTTCCCCTTCTGTTCCTTGGGTCGGGGGAGTCTCTGCGCCTGTATCTGTTGTCTGATGGGGATCTATCGGGGAGCCCCGGCTTCCTGCCTTCCCTTTCCCTTTGGTAGGTGTGGTCCCTTCCCCTTGAGTTTCTTGGGCAATCCCGTTTGTAGTGATTCTTTGAGCCACAAGTGAAGCATTCTGGGTAGTCTAGGTTCCTGGTTTGGAACTCAACTTTCTTAGTTGGCCTGCTGTCCCTGCGGCTGATGGAGCGGTCCCTCCTTAAGCTATCTTCTGCTATTATCCTATTTGTCAGTGACTCGAGTGTGAGGTGGCCTAAGCCTATGCTATCCAGCTGCATTATAAAATTGTCCCAGCTGGAGTCCAGGGAGTTGATGACTATGCTCTTCATGCTCTCTTCGGATATATCCTCCCCCCTTTGTATCAGTTCAGTTCTTGTGGCATTCAGGTTCAGTATATATGTTCACCCATGGGAGTCCCTGCTTTATGCCTGGCAGAGTGGAATTCCCTGGATATCCTTGCTGTGGTGGCAGCGCTTTTACTATAGAACAGATTAAATATTCTCTGCTGTATCTCAGACACAGTCAGATAATGGCTTAGGCTGGGGTATACACCTGGTGGGATACTTGCTATAATTAAATAGTAAGCCCTGTGATGCAAGCAATCTGTTTCTAAAGTCCAAGGTTTTGTGGGGGGGTCATCAACTAAAAACAGTAGATCCTCTTTTAAAAATAAAACCTGGAGTTGGTGATTCCACTGCATAAGGTTCGATCCATCTAATTTAAGAGTGGGAAAGTTAGCTGGTAAATTCCCTGAATTGTGTGATGAATTACTCACAGTCTGTTGCTGCCCATGGTGTCTCAGGTGAGGGAACTCACAATATGGCTTGGGTATGCAGTTTGCAGCTCTGTACAGACTTGGATTTATGTTCTCTCCTTCTCTTCTTGCTGGAGCCGACTGAGCATGTGCGAGGCCCATTTCGCTACTGTAGCCGATGGGGGAGTAGCTGGCTGTTGCTGCTCTTAGGCCTTGGCCTAGGCCTCCAGTTGGGGATCCCATCTGACTCCTGGGGTGTCCGGCTTCATCTCTGGAGGCAGGCATCCATCGCTGGGCATCCGGATCCATGCAGGGGGCTGGAGAGAGGCGAGGAGGAGATGTGGTCGTAAGTCGAGGACTTCTGGGGTTCTGAGGCGTGGCGGCTGCGGTGGGCCCCGATCCTTGATTGCTGGTCCCTGGGCATGTGAGTAGGCCGGGCGCAGGCTGCATGGGGGTTGAGTAGCAGGTGTGGCCTCTTCCCCTCGGGCCTCTTATGCTTGGTGCTGTGGGTGCTGGGTTCGAGTCCTGCCATCTGCATGATTCAAGCATGGTTGGTGCCCTGCGGTTGTCTTCGTGGGGGTTGGTCATCGTGTGGAGTATCTGGGGATGTGTGCTATCATCGATGGCCCCCCCGTAGCCCCCTCGGTTCGCGACGGTGTCTCTGGGGTGCATGGCTGGCATGAAGGGATTGCGTGCAGGGCCTATCGTGGCTGCTGGGGCCTCGGGTGTCTTTCTGGCTTCAAGCTCGGGAGGCGAGCTCCAGATGCCTTGGTGTGTCCCTTCTGGGGTGCCTTTGGCTGTTCCCCCATTTGTTCTGGGGTTTCTTTCATTTCCCGCCATTGGATTTGAATCCTGGCTCCCTATTGGTCGGTGGCCATCCCAAGATGGCCGCCCGGAGCATGGCATGAAAATGGAACCGTTTGGCTCTTGGGCCTCTGCCAGGGGGTATCTCTGTCTTACTGGTCTGGCAGCCTCGTGGTCTTGCTCCTGGGGGCTCATCGCTGCTCCCTGGTCATCTAGAAGGTCCCGGAGCTTCGCAATGAGTTCATCCTTGCTTATGGAGGCGTCTATCATTTTCTGTATGATGTCCTTTAGTTCATCTCTCTCGGGTGATCTGTCTCTGGCGTGCCTGGCTGCACTTTCTTTTGGCCTCACGCTTCCGTTTGTCTGGTCCAGTTCCTCTATCTCCAAGGCAGTTGGGATTCTGGCGGTGGCACCTTCAGGTTCCCCCAGCTCTGCCATCAGCCTGGTGGTGGACCTTGTGTTCATCCTTCCTTCCATTTCCGATTTTGGTTCTGTTTATTGGGCATAACCGTCCTCTGCTGCCATTTTGTTAAGTAAGTTTTCCAAGGATCTTGCCCAATAATCACAGACACAATAGGCTTTGAGTTCAATGTATTTATTTACTCCATTTCTTTCTATTCAGGTACTCATTTGGAAAACTGGTCCTGGACTTCTGCGCACAGCCTTATATATGGAGGAGGTGGAGTCAAGGTAAGGAGGGGTTATGGGAAGGGCTAAGTGAGGGAGGAGGGATCAGTGGGTCAGTCTATGCAATGGTGTATACACAGTTAGGCATTTACTCGTAACAATTTTGCCATTGTGGGTAGAAACTCTTGCTCATGCTTCATATGATATTCTTTATATGATGTCTCATGTTATGCTCTCTTCTTCCAAATCATTTCTAAATTTGAGGTCCTATTGATAAATATTATTACTGTTTAGTAATAATAGTAATTACTTGTTGTATTAATTTCTCTTTTTCTACTATAAAGGTTGGTCAAAGACTACAATAAAAATATTTGATTTGATACAGTATAAACAATCAAACTAAAAATATGCACAGATGCACAGAATACCTCTCAAACCTTGTTCTTCTACATGTATCATGTGTTTTCACCCACTTTGTGGCTGTCAGCTCTCCAAAAATATTAACAGTAACCTTTGATCACAAAGCTTGCCGATCCTTGACTTGTATTACTTTAAAAATTGTTTTGCAGTTGAAATATGATACTTATAGTATGATAATTGCTGCTGCAACCTGTAGAATTCAAACAGAGTCCTTCTAATATAAGGTGACCAGATTTTAACATTGGTAAAGAGGGACATTGTGGGCGTGGCTTATTTTGTGGGCGTGGCTAGCTGGTCATGTGACTGGGTGGGCGTGGCTAGCTGGTCATGTGACTGGGTGGGCGTGGCTAGCTGGTCATGTGACCGGGTGGCCATGGCTATGTGTATAGGGTAAGGTGAACAGATTTTAACATTGGTAAGAAGGACACCATTGTGGGCGTGACTTATTGTGTGGGCGTGGCTTGGAGGTCATGTGACTGGGTGGGCGTGTCTAGCTGGTCATGTGACCAGGTGGCCATGGCTATCTGTATAGGGACTACTCAGAGGGCTGAAAAGTCATTTCTGACAGGTCCTCACACTTTTGACTGGTCCTCACACTTATGACCATCCTCACATTTATGCCCGTGCACTATTCTTAACAACCATGTCACTCATTTCACAACTGCTTCTCTTCACCATGGTGACAAGATAGGGCAAAAACGTAAAATGTGAGGACAGTCGTAAGTTCGAGGACTGGTCAAAAGTGTGAGGACCAGTCAAAAATAACTTTTTCAGCCCTCTGAGTAGTCCATATGCACAAAAGGACTAACCAGAGGGCTGAAAAAAGTCATTTCTGACAGGTCCTCGCACTTTTGACTGGTCCTCACACTTATGACCATCCTCACATTTATGCCCGTGCAGCATTCTTAACAACCATGTCACTCATTTCACAACTGCTTCTCTTCACCATGATGACAAGATAGGGCAAAAACGTAAAATGTGAGGACAGTCATAAGT
This sequence comes from Pantherophis guttatus, assembly GCF_059756535.1. NCBI lineage: Eukaryota > Metazoa > Chordata > Lepidosauria > Squamata > Colubridae > Pantherophis > Pantherophis guttatus. Next base: position 107,142,651 of record NC_142064.1, on the reverse strand, counting down.
TCGAGGACTGGTCAAAAGTGCGAGGACCAGTCAAAAATAACTTTTTCAGCCCTCTGAGTAGTCCATATGCACAAAAGGACTACCCAGAGGGCTGAAAAAAGTCATTTCTGACAGGTCCTCGCACTTTTGACTGGTCCTCACACTTATGACCATCCTCACATTTATGCCCGTGCAGCATTCTTAACAACCATGTCACTCATTTCACAACTGCTTCTCTTCACCATGATGACAAGATAGGGCAAAAAACGTAAAATGTGAGGACAGTCGTAAGTTTGAGGACTGGTCAAAAGTGTGAGGACCAGTCAACAATAACTTTTTCAGCCCTCTGAGTAGTCCATATGCACAAAAGGACTAACCAGAGGGCTGAAAAAATCATTTCTGACAGATCCTCGCACTTTTGACTGGTCCTCACACTTATGACCATCCTCACATTTATGCCCGTGCAGCATTCTTAACAACCATGTCACTCATTTCACAACTGCTTCTCTTCACCATGGTGACAAGATAGGGGAAAAAACGTAAAATGTGAAGACAGTCATAAGTTCGAGGACTGGTCAAAAGTGCGAGGACCAGTCAAAAATAACTTTTTCAGCCCTCTGAGTAGTCCATATGCACAAAAGGACTACCCAGAGGGCTGAAAAAAGTGATTTCTGACAGGTCCTCGCACTTCTGACTGGTCTTCGCACTTATGACTGGTCATCATTTATGCCCATTGTAGCATTCTTAACAATCGTGTCACTCATTTCACAACTGCTTCTCTTCACCATGGTGACAAGATAGGGCAAAAAACGTAAAATGTGAGGACAGTCGTAAGTTTGAGGACTGGTCAAAAGTGTGAGGACCAGTCAAAAATAACTTTTTCAGCCCTCTGAGTAGTCAATATGCACAAAAGGATTCAATTATTTCTTCAAAGTGCTGATGATTGCACCCTGGCTGGAAGAACTCCAACAGGGGAGTATTTCCTCCCAACAGCGGTGTAAAAAACTTAAAACAACCCTTCCCCTTTAAGAAACTCAAGCAAAAAAATAGCCTCCGGAACCGGAAGTGACAGTAAATCTAGGCATCTGCCGGAGAGGCAGTTTCTGTAATAAAGATTAGGCTAGGAAGCAACACCAAATGTTGTAATTAATCCTTACAGGATTAACCCTGTAAAGTGGAAAAAAACAAAAGGAGATTTCTTTTAACAACCGGTTCTCCAAACTGCTTAACTATTTAACTACTTAACAACTGGTTCTACAGAAGTAGAATCCCACCACTGGGTCTACCCATTTATTTTTGCAGGCATCGGTCTACTCATTTGTTTTCTTTTAACACTGATCAGCTGTAGGGCGACCCTTTGAAGCCCCGTGGCAAGAGTTTAAACAGTTTTTTTCCCTCTAGCCATCAGGTGGGACTCAGGAGGCAGCAATAGATTGGGGGTGGGGCCAAATAAAAGGTAAGAATAACCCGGGGGGTGGGTGGGGTGGGCGGGGTGGGCAGAACCGATTCAGTGATGTCATATCGTCACCGCTACTGGCAAGGCCGAACTGGGAGGAACCCACCACTGGCCAAAGGGCGACAGAAATAGTTGCAAATCAGTGGAGCAAGGTCCTATTTGCTTCCTGCTGGTGCTTATGGTGAAACATTATCTTGCTAGAAATGCAGCTTTCTATTCTTCTATTATTTCTGGGTTAAGTTCATAGGAGGAAACTGTGTAGGGCAACCTTTACAGGGCTTTGGAACATTACATATGTCAACCGTATTTTTAATTGCTAGGACAGACAAAAGCAATAAACTCCTACAACAGTAATGCTATGTGATGGAATATAATGGACTCTAAAATAAAAGCCTTTATAATATTCACTACTCACTCAACAACTGAATATTTATTAAATTAAAATTAAATTACAAATCAACAGAAGAATTAATCATGCTTGAACATTGGAGAAATTACATGTTTTTCCTAGAGAAAACAATGCATTGATGTCCAACCCACTCCTTTTTCTTAGCCTGGCTCAGTTCTGCTGCACAGCAGGTCTCCTGCCATCCTGCCTATGACTGACTGCATGATCCTCAAACAAGCGACTGAAAGGGTTATTTCTGCAGATGTTCTAGCTCTTTGATAACATAATCCAGCTGTTACAAAATACCCTGAAGGGGAAAAAAAATAATAAATATGGACTCTCTGGCTACAAGGGGTTTGAAGGGACACAAATCATATTAATTACATCAGAATTGATTTTCACTGCCTCTTTTAAAAAAAGGAAGCTGATACCCTGATTTGTTTATTTACTGGCATGTGTCTTCATATGTCTATGTATACATATTAAAACATGTAAAAAAACCTTAAACTTGTTTAAGAGCATTCTTCTTTTTTAACTTTGATTCTAGCAACTCTTAATAACAGGAAAGCTGCTGTACTTTAGGGCTGTGCCTATGCAGCACTTAAGATCAAAGGGAAAAAATGCTATGGTGTACTTGCTGGGGACTCCTTGGTACAGTTGATTTTTTTGTTTTGTTTTCCAGAATTTCATAGCTGCAGCACAATTTCAAGATTTGTTTGGTGTACAGAATTTCTAAGAGGGTTACATGCAGATACAAGAACTTAATGGAAGATAGCAATTTCACCAGTAAACTAGCCATAAGGACTAAGGTAGGCACCTTATAAACCTAAAATTTCTTGTACTAATGTAACTGATGTGTGCCTCCAAATTGCCAGATGTATACTATATTGGGCAAATTCACAATGACTATTAAGCTGATCCTGTGATTATGCTGGTTTGTCAGTAAACTGGTTTAAGAAAATCCTTTCCAGACCAAGATATTTTAGCAACAGTTTGCAAGGTATTCATTCCAGACTGAGGGCTACCACATCCTCCCTTGGACATTTCTACTGGTGCCCTGCTTTCTTGCATATACACACCCAATGCTAAATTAAATTTGTATATATAAATGTTAAAGCATTAAAATGTAAATATAGGTGAAACATCAAGATGGCGAATAGATGAAACCGGAAGCATTGCAGTAAGACTGGCTGGAAAATAGCGGGCTCTGATGAGCCTGGCAAAAATCCAGCCAGATAAACCGCTGTCGGGAAGTCTTTGGACCGGAACCATCTTGTAGGGACAGAGAAGAAGGAGAGGCATCTCGGACGATGAAGAGGAACAGGTAACTTCCTCTGAAAGTTGGAGAAAACTCTTCAATCCGGCGGGGGGGGGGTGGCAGCCATTGCGACTGCCATGAACCTGGGACAACCAGAATAAGAATTGCCAGTTGCATCCCTTTCTGGACCGGGATGCCTTGCGCACGGTCACTGACGCCCTCGTCCTGTCCCGTCTGGACTACTGTAATGCTCTCTACATGGGGCTCCCCTTGAAGAGCACTCGGAGGCTCCAACCGGCCGCGCGGATGATTATGGGGTGATTATGGGGGCGACACGGCGCACCCATGTAACACCTCTCCTGCGCAAGCTGCACTGGCTCCTGGTGGTCTTCTGGGTGCGATTCAAGGTGTTGGTTACCACCTTTAAAGCGCTCCATGGCTTAGGACTTGGGTATGTACGAGATCGCCTTCTGCCACCGATAGCCTCCCACTGGCCAATATGCTCCCACAGAGAGGGACTCCTCAGGGTGCCGTCGGCCAAACAATGTCGACTGGTGACTCCAGGGGGAGAGCCTTCTCTGTGGGGGCACCTGCCCTCTGGAATGAACTGCCCCCGGAGATCCGCATAATCCCCGACTTACGTACATTTTGCCATGCCCTTAAGACTCTTTTGTTCCAACAGGCCGGGCTGGCTTAGAAAATGAATTTTAATTGGGTGTCTGTAGTTTTTAACATAAGGGCCAAATTTTTATATAATTTAAATTGTTTTTAAGTTTTTGGGTATATGTTTGTTTTAATATGGCTGTACACCACCCTGAGTAGGATAAGCATCCAACACAGTTCCCATTGGCTGACTGGTTGTTATGGCTATTCCAGTTCATAAATTCTTATACACTGACAATATGGACTCAGGTAGAAGCTCATTCCAAAGGACATGTTTTTTCATAAACATGATCATTTTATGAGTATAATAAAATAATGCATAATTTTAATTAAGAATATATAATTACTGAAATGAACCTAAAAAATTCATAACAGTTGGAGAATCATAAAAAGGCTTTCAACCTAGTCACATACCAAGACCACAAGTCTTAGTACAGAAACACATGTTTTCAAGGCTTTCTGAAAGACCATCAGGGTGGAGCCAAACTAACCTCAAGGATAACCTTAGAGGATATTTAGTTTAACCCCCAACTCAGTGTAAGATCCTCTACAGCATTCATTATTTCATTCATTCGTTTGTTTGTTTGTTCATTCATTCATTCATTCCATTTCTGTAGCCGGCCATCAATGACAATTATTTATAAAAGATAACCATTCCAGCATCTGTTTGAAGATATCCAGTGTACTTGAAGGGGCTGCTTGTTCTATTCATTATCCTATAATTGTTTGATTTCTTTGCAATTTAGCTGTTGATGACAAGTAATAGGTGAGAGATCGCTTTGCAAATAGGAACAATTTTGAGATAACTCAGCCATGTGTGTATCATTATCTGTGTGCACATTTCATCTTGTTAGGTGTTTTGTGCCAGCCATGGCAGTTTCTTCAAAGGCCACCAGATGGGAGCAAAGAGGCACTTTTGATCCCACTGGTGGGTCAAGGGGCTCCGGCCCCTGCAGCCCCATTGGGGAGAGTTAGTGGCCCTCCGGGAAGGGAGGGGCCAGGGGCCCCTATAAGAACCTCTGCACAGGGGCTGCTTTCTCCCTGCTCTTGTTCTAACTTCCTACAGGACTGAACCATGGACTCAATCCAGGCATGGATGCCTCCATGCCAGGGAACTCATTTTACTCTACTTTTACTTCTAAATAAAGACTTAATTTGATTGCATCCTTGCGTGCTAAAGTCAGCACGCAAGGATGCAATCAAATTATGTCTTTATTTAGAAGTAAAAGTAGAGTAAAATGTCTTGGAAGTGCCCTCAACGAACCATCGATCTTCGTGAGATCCCTCACAAAGTGGTAGCCGAGGATGGTTAGAGGCAACGCTTCCAAGCCAGCAGAAGCAAGATGCCTGGAGGTTCCAGCAAGAACCCCCAAGAGATGGATGGCAGGAGATACCCAATTGTGGCCAGAAGTCTTCAATCAAGGATGGCTACCCTGCATCCAGTCCCTGATGCAAGCTTTGATCCAGAGGAGGGTACAGATGATCTCTATGCCCCCAGAGATCCCCGCGGAGTGCCAGGGACCCCTTCGCATGCTTCCCTGTGATTGCAAGCCACAGAGGAAAGCATGGAAGGCCAGCAGTCCACCCAGGACTGCCAGGACACCGGGGAAGCAGCCAGGGACCAGGCCACCCCTAGCGTAGACCAGCTCACTGGCGAGGAATGCAGAGAGCTGCTACGAACGCTCCTAGCAACCTGAGGGATGCCAGGAGCCCAGCCACATGGGACACCAGTGCAGGGGGCCTCTGGACACCGGGTAAGTCTTTCCTCAGCACTCAGGAGGCTCCCCAACATGGCGCCGGCCACCCTGGGGGACCCCGGGGACCCGGAGCTTTTGGTGGGAAAATTCCCGCCAAATTGTGACCTGCAGCTTCCGGGGCCAACCAGAAGCAACATGGTGGCCCCCAGGCTACCTACTCCAGTGAGGCTTGGTAGGCCTCAGCTAGGCCACGAGGCCCAGCAACTAATGGCAGCCAGCCGAAGCAGCATGCAAACTGCTCACACACACCCCACACAGGCAAGCCTCGAAGTCTGCCCAGCCTCACCTGCTGCAGCGGGCATCAGGGCCGCAATCCAAGTCCTGGTCACAGCCCTGGAGACCACGATGACCGCGACCTCAACCTCGGGGGCAGCCAGCCTCCCTCACTACCCGCAGAACTGGATGCCCACCCCTTGCTGGTCTTCTGCGTGTAGTGAGGGAGGCTGGCTGCCCCCGAGGTTGAGGTCACGGTCATCGTGGCCTCCAGGGCTGCGACCAGGACTTGGATTGTGGCCCTGATGCCTGCTGCAGCAGGTGAGGCTGGGCAGACTTTGAGGCTTGCCTGTGTGGGGGTGTGTATGAGCAGTTTGCATGCCAGGACCCATGCCTCCAGAGAGTCCCAGAAGAACCCCTGGGGGCTCCAGCCTTCCCAACACCCCCACCGAGGCAATGGAGGACTCACTTTGATGACTTCAGGGGGCCTCCAGCCGAGCCTCCCACCTCCCAAGATGACTGCCTCCTCCGGAGTCTTCAGGACCAGTAGTGGGCCCCTCCAGGAGATCCTCAGCATTTTTGGGCCTTTCCGGCCCCATCCTGCAACCTTCGCCCCCTGGTAAGTGTTCCAGTACTGGGGGGGCTTCCAGAAGACTCTTCAGAGCTCCACAGGCCTGGGACCAGGCCTGGCTCTGAAGCACAGAGAGAGAGGTCCGCTCCCATCGGCTCCTGGGCTGGCATGAGTTCTGAGCATGCCCAGTTCACTCCAGCTGAAAAAGAGAAAAATAATCAGAGAAAAATACCTACACTTGCCAGCAGAGGGATCCCTCTCCCATTTACTTCAATGGAACCAAAGCAGAGGTACCTCAGACAGCAAGTGGGATCAGCATTTTCTACCCCAGCTGTGTCTGTTCTCCCAAATAACTTTGAGAAACTACATCTGGGAGGGTGAGAATTTTAACATATGGAATAAAGAGATACAGGTATGTCTCTTAAAAGAAGGGACCCTAGAAATGCTTTTAGACCCTCCACCTTTCCCTTGGGGGCCTCAAGAAGAGTGGTACCACAGGAAAGCCTATACCACTCTACTGAGCTCACTGGATGCTAAATTGTACCCCAGCATTCCAGATGGGCTCACAGCTGGTGAGATTTGGGGGTTGTTATACAGCTTATGTAATAGTGATAGCTTGGGTTCCACCACAAGACTCACAATGGAGTTCTATAACACGAAGCTAAATTTTGGGGCTAGTATGGCTGAGCACCTGGGAAAGTTGAAGGCACTCAGGGCAGAGCTGGTGCTCACCCCTTGACTGAGGCTAACATGATCGCTGTCATTCTGGCATCCCTGGACAAAAGTTGGGGCAATTTTTTTTTTTTAACACAAACGAACATAAAACACAGATACATATAAACACGTATACATTGATACAATACAAAGAAAAGAAGTCTATTGACTAACTCCTAAGAAACTATCGCATCGGTGGTTGTTTTCTAATTCACCTGTTATTTATTTATTTAACAGTTTGCATATTTGCTTGTTTGCACTTTGACATATTTATGCATATCCAAATGTGACTTTCTACGAATCGTACTATTTATATATACCATCCTACAGTTTTCCTCATGTGCCAATTTCTGTGCTTCCTAAATAGGTTCTCCTAGCGTCTTATTTTACTGGCCCTATCTTTCCCTCCAGCCATGAGTACCATCTTTGCCAAACTATGTAGTAATCGGTATCCTCCTTCTCTTGGAGCTCTTTAGTGAGTCTATCCATTTCTGCACATTCAGTTATTTTTGCAATTATTTTTCCTTCTGTTGGTAATATTCCGGATTTCCAATTTTCAGCGTACACTATGCATGCCGCTGTCAGGATGTGAATAATAAGGTATTTTATCTTTTTAGTATATTGTGGTGTGGTCATTCCAAATTTAAAAAATTCTGGTTTCATTTTGACCTTTTGCTTCGTTATTTCTTCAATCATTCTCTTGATTTCTTGCCAGTAGTGTTGCACCTTTCTACAAGACCACCAGAGATGGTAGTATGACCCCTTTTGTGACTTGCATTTCCAACACATTGGTGATGTATTTGGAAACATTTTAGCCAAGCGTGCTGGTGGGAGGTGCCATCTGTAGAATATCTTGTATAGGTTTTCTTTGTATGGAATCGACATTGTCATCTTATGATTTTCTGTCCATAGCTTATCCCATTTATCCAGTTCTATGTTGTGACCTATATTTCTTGCCCAGCTTATCATATTTTTCACCGTTTCCTCCTCTAATTTGTACTTTATTAAATATCTATAAATTTTAGTTATCATTTTCTCATCCGTGCCTTGTAATATTTTATCCAGTTCATTCGGTTCGGTTTGAAATCCATATTTCTTTTTTTTTTAATGAAGCTTTATTGAATAAAAAAAAATATTACAATTCAAACTTTACGGTTCGGCAACGTGTAGTCATATTATATATTTACAAGTGCGGTATCTAATCAATTATCTAAATATTATACAATTTATACGAAAATTCTTATAAAATTAATTACAATTAAATTAAGATACAATAATATATAGAATTAATTAGTAGTTGTACATTGTTCCCCATGAGTATTAACTTTTGCATTTATTTTCCAACCACCTATACCACAGATCCCAAATCGTGTAAAATTCTGAATCCTCCTTTCCATTTAACACATACGTTAATCTGCACATTTCTGCGCTGTCCAGTACCTTATTGACTATCTGTTCCTCAGTTGGACCTCTTTTCTCTTTCCAATATCTGGCATAGGAGAGTCTAGCGGCTGTGACAATATGAATAATCAAATATTTCTTATCCTTAACAAATGTTCGTTTTAGCACTCCCAGGAGATAAATTTCAGGCAAAAAGTTGATATCCTCATTTAATATTTCTTGGATCCATTTTTGTATTTTTTTCCAAAACTTCCTCGCTTCCGGACATGTCCACCACATGTGGTAGAAGGTACCTTGATGGTGGCTGCATTTCCAACACTTGGAGCTTGCATTTGGATATATCTTTGCAATTCTAGATGGTGCTAGGTGCCATCTATACAGCATCTTATACTGATTCTCCTTATAGCTTATTGCTCTCGTCAGTTTAAGATTGCTGTTCCATATTTCTTCCCAATCATCTAGATTTATCTTTGAGTCGATATTTCTTCCCCAAGCAATCATTTGGTCTTTTAATATTTCTCCTTTAACTAATAGTTTATTCTCTCTGCCTAGCCATACCTTATCAAAACTATTTGTCCCCGTTTCTATTCCCTTTTCCTGTTTATCTTTACTATATCGGGATTTAATTTGTAAATAAGGCCACCAATCAATATGAATCCCTTGCTCTTTTAAAATCTCGTTAGGTTTAAGATTACTACTGTTATCTAAAATGTCTTGATAGGTGAACATTTTCTCTCTACTTATTGTGTTTGGATGAATCATTGCCTCCATTGTAGAGATCCATTTTGGGTATTTTAAATAATGTTTATGCCTAATTTCTTTCAATGTCTTCATTAATGTATCTCTAATTTTGTGTTGGTGGAAACATATCTCTGCCCCCTTTCCTTTATCCCAGAGATAGGCATGCCAACCTCTCAATAGGTCGTGCCCTTCCAGTTGTAAAATTCTTTTGTCTCTTAATGAGGCCCACTCTCATAGCCATACTAAGTTGGCAGCTTTATGGTATAGCTCCCAAACTGGGAGCCCGAATCCGCCTTTATTCCTTTTTTCCTGCAATGACCGTAATGCAATTCTCAGTTTTTTCCCTCCCCAAATAAATTTCCTCATTATCCCATTTAGATCCGAAAAATATTTTTTGTTAATACTAACAGGAGTGGTTTGAAACAAGTATATTAATTTGGGGAGAATACTCATCTTAATGGTGACTATCCTACCAAGAAACGATATTTGCAACTTCCCCCAACGTTCCAAATCTTGCTTGATCTTTGTCAGTAAGGGTGTATAAGGTTGAGCATCTAGAGGTAATCCAAATCCCTAAATATTTTATCTTCTTAACTATTTGGATGCCCAAGTTTTCTACTAATGTTTCCTGTTCTCTTATTGGGATATTTTTTTGTTAACATTTTAGTTTTTGTCATATTTAATTTGAATCCAGATAACTTCCCGTACTCGTCTAATTCTTTCAATACTTTTGGCCCGGTTGTTGACGGGTCCTCCATAATCAGCGCTACATCGTCGGCAAAAGCTTGAATCTTGAAGGTTTCATTCCTAATTTCCAATCCATGTATCTCGTTATTTTGCCTAATTTTCCTTAGCAATACCTCCAGGGCTAATATAAATAAGAGTGGAGAGAGTGGACAGCCTTGTCTTACCCCTTTACTAATCCAAAAAGTTTTGGTCATATCTCCATTCAGTATAATATTTGCACTCTGCTTATCATAAATTGTTTTTATCGCATTCTCAAAGTATCCCCCAAAATTCATTCTTTTGATTTGCTGGATCATAAATCCCCAATTTAGATTGTCAAAGGCCTTCTGAGCGTCGAGGAAGACCAAGGCCAGCTGTTTCTCAGAGTGTGTTTCATAATACTCCAGCACATCCATCACATCCATCCTCTCAAATTAGTTCTAATCTGTCTGCCAGGGAGGAACCCATTTTGGTTGGGGTGGATCCAATTATTTAGTATTATCTTCACCCTACCTGCTAAAATTCCCATAAATATTTTATAGTCTGTATTAAGTAAGGAGATCGGCCTATAGTTCTTCATTTGCTCGGGGTCGGTACCTTCTTTTCCTACCAATGTGATGAACGTCTCCTTACACGATTATGGGATCCTGGAGCCTCTCAGGGCCTCATTACATATTGTCAGAAGTTTTGGTACAAGTATTTCTTCCAAATCCTGATTTTTGTACAATTCTCCTGGTAGGCCATCAGGGCCAGGGGTTTTATTGCTCTTTAATTTGGATATTACCCCCTTCAATTCCTCTGTTGTAATTTCTCTATTTAACATGTCCCTTTCCTCCTCCTTTATCTGTGGGAGTTTCTCTTTGGCAAGATATTGATTTATATTATCAATTGAAATTTCCTCCTCACTATATAACATCTCATAATATTGTCAGACAAACTCGAGTTTCTCCTCCTCATCCTCTAATATTTTGCCTTCCGAATTCTCCAAGCAATCTATAACCCCCTTCTCCTTCTCTTTTTTAAATTTATACGATAGCCATCTCCCGGGCTTGTTTGCATTGTCAAAATAGTATTGTTTAGATTGTTTGATTTTTTTTGCCAGTTCTTCCTGTTCTAATAGATTTAATTTATGCCTTGCTGTCATCCATTGCTCTTTTTTTGCGGTATCACTCGGATCTCGTTGTAATCTCTTTTCTGCTTCTTCCAGTTGGATTAACAAATCCTTCTGAACCTTTCTTTTTTCTTTATTGTTATATATATATGATGTGATATTACTAACCCTCTTAAGTAGGCTTTCATTGTATCCCAAACACATGTTAAGGGAGTTTCCTGATTTTCATTCTCCTCAAAGAAAAGTTGTAGATCTCTCTGGAGCTTCTTAGTAAACCCTACATCTCTAAGGATATGGGTATTTAATCTCCATCTCCTTCGTTTAATCCTGTTTGGGCTTTTCCACTTTATCTCTAATGGGTTGTGATCGGCCCAAACATTCGGGGTGATTTCAACCGAGTGAATTTCTAACCCCAAACTTCTACTGACCCAAACCATGTCAATCCTTGACCAGGACATCTGGGGGTTTGAATAATAGGTGAATTGCTTATCGTTCGGATGTAATACTCACCAGAGATCTACTAAATTATGCTCATCAACCAAATCAAAAAAAGTTTTGGGGAGCCTTTCCCTTTTGGTCTTTTTCTCTATTCCACTCTTGTAATCCACATCCGGGTTTACTACCCCGTTGAAGTCCCCGATAATACAAATATTCGTATATTCCAATTCATCTATTTTATGTAAAATTCTGTAAAATTCTCCTAGATTTCTATTTGGAGCATAAATGGCTACTACTAAAATTGGGATACTACGCCTCTTAATTTCAATTGCCAGTAGTCTCCCTTTATCATCTGAATATTTAAGTTCAGTGGCAATTCCTTTTTTTACATATAGCGCTACCCCCCTCCTTTTTTTTTCTCTGCTAGAGAGGTAAAGCTTTTACCAAATTTTGCAAATTCCAAATATTTCCTCTCCTCTCTCTTTATATGGACCTCTTGGAGGCAAATTATTTCCGGATTAAATTTAATTAATTTTGTGAATATATGTTTTCTCTTCCCTCCGTTGTTTAGACCGTTGACATTAACAGACAGCAATTTCCAACCCTCCATTGTCCGACTAACTACCTAGTTTTTGTTTGTCCTTACAGCTCTTTGTGGTCTTTGCCTCTTTCCTTTAGTTTCTTTAACTTCCTTCTCTTCTAACTCCTTTTCCTCTGGTGTTCCTTCTTTGGATTTTCTTAACTGTGCGTTAATTTCTTCCTGGGAGGCTATATCCAGTTTCTCCTTACTACTTTGGTCTTCTTCTGTACCTCTCAGCTGATCCAAAAGTTCTTGTGCGGAAACAAGACTGTCAATCTTGATTCTTTTCCCTTGCCAAGTAATGAGCATTCCCTCTGGTAAGATCCATCTAAAGGGAATACTTCTCTTGTTTAGTTGTATCGCCAAGAACCTGTAGTCCCTTCTCAAATCTTGAACTTTCTTGGGAACTTGCTTCAGTACTATTACCTCTTTGCCTTTAAAGCTTACAGGTTCATCTCTTACTATGTTGTATAGCATATCTTTCACTTTCCTTCGGGCGAATCTGACATGGACTTCACGAGGGAGCTTGTTCCTCCTAGCGTAGTTGGTTTGCACCCTGTAAATTTTATCCAGCTGTTTTATAATATCATCTTTATCTTGTTGTAGTATTCCAGCTATTAAGTCCACCATAACATTTCCCAGATCTTCTTCTTTATCCTCTACCACGTTCTGGAAACGAAGGTAGAAAGCTGCCCGGTCCATCTCAAGTTGGATAATAGAGTCCTCCAACTCCCTATTCTGTGCCATTAATTTCTGGTCAATCGAGTCGAGGTTTCTCTCATTCTGCTCCACCCTCGTCTCGGCCTTCTTTATCTTTTTCTCATTATTATGGATGGACTCCTGAATCTCACTCACTTTCTGGTCAATAGAATGGATATCAGTTTTAAGTTCTACATGATTATTGGTCATTTTTTCTTGTAACAGGAGCATAGTTTCTTGAATTGTTGACAAAGTCACTTGTATCGCTTGAATGGTTGGTAACATTGCTGATTTGTCCGCTTTTGTTAGCACCTCAGTGGGTTTTTGCGGAGCTGGAGAGGACATTGTTAATGCAGGGTTAGATGACATTTTCTTCCCAGCCTTAAATACTGCCGATGAGATGCTCATCATCTCCTTTAAGATTCTCTTCTGGTTTGTCAAAATTACCTCGATGTTCTTCCGAATTATTATCCACTATCCTCTCTCTAATAGCAAGATTCACTTAATTCATCCAATCATAAATTTACCCAATTTTCCTATCAACTCACAACAATTCATTCAGCTGTTATTATTCAAGATTATATATAAATAAGCTAGATGCAGTTATCTAAACAAAGCCAATATACAATACTAAGTACTCATTCCAATTATAGTCAAAGTTATATCTAAATATAGGTTAGATATAGTTAATTAATCCAGATCAATATATGATAATAAATACTCAATCTCTTCAATATTCACTTTGCGATATTAGTACAATCGTGCTATTTCACACTTATTAAATTCATCAAATATAGTCTATAAATTATTCTTATATAAATCTAAGTTAAATATAGATATAGGTATCAATTTACTGGATATAAGAAGTTAATAGTTTAAGTAAAAGGGTTATACAATAGCAGTAGATTAAGATTTATTAGGTTTTTACAAGGTAATATATAGTTCACTCAAAAAGAAGTAAGAGAAGTTATCTAAAATAATTAATAAAGAAAGAAAAAAAGAATTAGCATCTATATAAATGATATAGAATAGGGATGATTATAGAATAATTAATAAGTTAATAAGTTAGTATTAATATTGATAATAGTAATTGATAAAGAATTCTATAAATAGTGTTTTAAAAATTCATTACTCTTATTTGTTTAATTAACTACTACCACAGTCAAGGGAGTTCTTCCATGTAGAGAGATATTTCAGTTAATTAAGGGGAAATCTCAAGTAAATCCAACGAGCAGCTAAATCTTAATAAGCAGGAATACAGTTCAAAGAGAAGACCACAGCTCAGAACATTACAAAATCCTTCCTGTTGTCGAGCTTCAAATACCCATTATGATTTATGGCTGCGCTTCCGGTTTCTCCCTTGGGGGAGAGCCAGGTAGCTGGGAGATGACAACACAAAGTTATTATTTCGATAATTCTTTGCGATGTTATACACAAAATCTAGATCTGAGCCTCTTTATCCACGTTCGCTGCAAATTTAGAAAAATGTGCCAACAGCTGATTTTGCCTTCCCCGCTTCAGCAAATTCTCCTTCCTCCTTGCAGTTTCGCCAGCGATCCACACGCAGTCAGTCTGCTCTGTCACTTATACTCGCCGCCTTCCCACCGCCGTGAGCACTTCCAGCTGGCTACACTCGCAATTCCTTGAGATCTGCTCCCACGATCACCAGGGATTTATGGTTGGGTCTCCTTCTCACGTTAGCCATCCCAATCTCCTCGCTTCCTCGTTGGTGTTGGTAGTCGCGGCTTCGGGTCCGCCATTACACGGCGGACGTGCCCATGCCGGTTTGACAGAGGAATCTGTCCAAGCGAGAGGCGCTTGCACGTCGCTCTCCCACTTTCCAGATCCCCTCTCTGATCCGAGACACTCTCCAGGTGATCTCGCCCCTCAGGGTCCCCAAGACATGGTGAAAAAGATAGTGCCGTGGAGCGGAGCTCGCTCACATAGCACCCTGTCGCCACGATTCCCAACCGGAAATCTGAAATCCATATTGTATCCGGTCTGCTGTGAATCTATAAATTACAGGCCTTCGCCGATGACGTGGTGTTCATAGTGGAAGAACCAGACATAGCAGGAATTAAATTATTAGAGAAGATAGAAGAGTATGGCAAAGTGGCGGGACTCAAAATAAACAGGCAAAAAACCAAAGTCTTGACCAAAAACATGACAAAGACACAAGAGATAAAATTGGAAGAAAAATTAGGAATACAAATTGTAAAGAAAGTAAAATATCTGGGAATTTGGCTCACTACAAAAGCAACAATGATTAGAGAGGATAATTATATTAAATTGATGAAACAAATTAAAAAAGACTTGGAAATATGGAATAAGGTACAACTGTCATTCCTAGGTAGAATAACATCAGTAAAAATGAACATACTACCAAGACTCCTCTACCTCTTCCAAGTGATACCAATTGGCCCAGGAAAAGATTTCGTCAAGGATCTCAGCAAGACAATAATGAAATACATTTGGCAAGGAAAGAAGGCCAGAATTAAAATAAAATGTTTGCAGGACACTAGGGAGAAGGGAGGCCTTGGTTTACCAGACTGGGAGCTATACTACAAGGCAGCATCGCTAAATTGGATCAGAGAATGGATAGACTTAACAAACAGGAGAACGCTATATTTAGAGGGATTTGATCTGAGTCGAGGTTGGCATGCCTTTCTGTGGGAAGGCACAGACAAGCAACATGGGTATTTCCAGAGACACTTAATTAGAGGCTCACTATACATAACATGGCAAGTCATCAGAAAGCAACACTATAGTAAAATCCCGCGATGGCTGTCGCCCATGGAAGCCCTAATTTACCCAAATACCATAGAAATAGGAAAGATGAGGAAATATCAAGAACTATTGAGCAGTGAAGGGAACTTATACACGAGACAAGAATTGGAAAGGCGGGGTATAGTTATCGATTGGTGGCCATACCTTCAAATAGAGTCAAGTTGGGGCAATTTTATTGTCTCACTAGAGGGAATCAGAAAGGAAGCCATGACTCTGTCCTACCTCACAAGGAGGCTCAATGAGGAAGACAGGAGGCATAGAGATGCGGGAGAGTACATCAGGGCCACAACTCATCGCATCAACAGAACGCACCAGAGTTCAGAGCAGGTTAACGCTCTACACAAGTGTTTCATCTGTGGCTCTGAGGAGCATCTGAAGAAGGACTGCCCCCATTACCAGCAAGGACCTAAGCGTGGTTCCAATCAAGGAAGGTATCAACACTTCAACCTGCATTTACTCTAGTGCTGACATAAGAAGAAGAAGAGGGGCCAGCTGGCAAGAGGATGCTTGACACTTCACCTACTTATTTTCATTGAAGATAATATTCCCTAGGAGATGAGAGGGAGGGGGGGCATTCCTGGGAGCTTAGGTAGTAGATATGGGGAGAGTGATTTAGAAGAAGGCCAATGAGATGCAGAGATTTGGGGAACGGAAAGGGAGGGTCTGGGGTCAGGAAGCCAGAGCTGGCTACGCCACGATCGGGGCCAGATTGTCGTGCTTAATAAAATGAAATATTTCTTCAAAGACTATCTGTTTGGAAATGCAATTTATTTTATTTGAAGACGATATTGAAACCTGACAGAAGGTGCAGGGGGCAGAGAAGGGCGTCTGGCGGGGGCAAAGGTGGTGCTAAGGGCAATTTTGTGTATACTAGTTACCTCACCCCCGCCACAAAGGCTGATGGCCTTACTGGCCTCTGGTTACTGGACTCTGGGGCTTCATCTCACATTGCTAACTTGAGGCAAGGCTTTAAGAGGTTAAGGAGAATTAACTCTTCCGTTAAGGTTGCAAATGGTAACAATGTTTTGGTTGTTGGGGAGGGCACTGTCTCTGTACCATGGCTGGGCAATGTCGAAGGGTATTACATGCTCCCTTTATAGCCAATAACCTGTTAGCATAACCAAGCTATGTGATGATGGCAGGGTGGAGGTATTGTTTCGCAAAGGGGGAGGTCATGTCACTCGAGAAAAAAGGGTCATTGGGAATGTTACCATTATAAATGGTTTCCCATATTTCTCTCCTGAGTACCCAGCCACAGGAGACAGCTCACAGGGTGCCACCTCAGAAGGAGCCTGTGCACAGAGAGAGAAAGGCTCCACAGCCAGCTCCCAGGCTGTCAAAGATGCACAAGACTGAAGCAGTTGCGCCCATACCGCCTCAGCCAGCCCCACGGCCTTCCAAGGACAATGCGAGCAAGAAACCCGAGCCTCAGCAGGCACCTAAGGCAGGTAAGCCCAAAGAAGGGCCTAAGGTGCCAGCACCACCCAAGACAACCAAAGCCAAGGGGGTGTCAGTGGGGAAGCCACTTCATACCAAATGTGCCCACCTCTTACATCGGAGGTTAGGCCATGCCAACTTCCCAGTGGTTAAAAAGATGGGGGAATTTCCTGAGGGGATTCACCTCCAGAATTGTGAGGTGTTTCTGGACTGAGAAATCTGTAAGAGGGCAAAGAGGAAGGCAGCCCTAATACCTAAGGTGTCAGTACATAAAACCCAATACCCATATCAATTAATACATGTTGATTTGGTTGGGCCATTTACACCATCCCTAGGGAAAAGGCAGTATTTCCTCACTGCCATCGATGATTTCTCGAGGTACGGCAACCACCAAAAGAGAAGAAGGTCATTGGCACAAGGTGGGTTTTCAAGGCCAAACTACTTGCCAATGGCCGCTACCTGTACAAGGCCTGCTTGGTAGCACAGGGGTTCGCCCAACGCTATTTGGAGGACTACATAGAGACCTACTCTCCAACTGTCCAGGCAAAAAGCATCAAGTAACCGCCCTCGTAACTGCAGCTACTCTGGGGAAGGAAGTCTACCAATTTGACATCCAGATGGCCTACCTCCACGCCAACTTGGACCGGCAGATTTACGTGAGGGCCCCTCCTGGTTACCAGCAGGAGGGGGGAAACACATGGTTGCTCCAAAAGGGATTATATGGCCTCAAGCAGTCGGGGAAACTCTGGTACGACTGCCTCAAAAAGAGTTTAGAGCGAATTGGCTTCAGGGCATCTCATGCAGATGAGTGCATTTTTACACGTGACACCAAAGATGATATAGAACGGGTGTTGGTTTACGTGGATGACCTCCTATACGTAGGGCCTGGCAAGGAAAGGTGTGACAAATTTGCCAAGGCCCTGGGGGAAAAGTTTACCCTGAAGTCCTTGGGGCGGGTTGACAGGTATCTGGGTGTGCATATCTTGGCCACTAAAAAGGGATTTGCATTATCCCAGAAAGAAAAACCTGAAGAGTTATTGGCCAAATGCAAAATGGCAGAGTCTAACCCAACACGTAGCCCCATACAAAGTGATTACTACGGCCATGATCACAAAGACAGCCCTGACTTTTTTTTTTTAATTTGATTTATATGCCGCCCTTCTCCGGAGACTCAGGGCAGCTTACAGTGCGTTAAGCAATAGCCTTCATACTTTTGTATATTTTTATACAAAGTCAGCTTATTGCCCCCACAAACTGGTTCCTCAATTTACCTACCTTCGAAAAGATGGAAGGCTGAGTCAACCTTGAGCCTGGCGAGATTCGATCTTACTTTAATTGCAGACAGCTGGTGTTAAATTACAGTGCTTAGTCTGTTGAGCTATCCAGGCTCCTTCACAGACAACAAATTATATAGATCTGTGATTGGCTCCTTGCTATACATTAGCAATTGGAGATTGCTAATAGATTTACAGCTTTAGCTGTAAATCTATTGTCTAGGCATGTGGAAAACCCAAAGGAATTCCACTGGAATGCTGTCAAGAGAGTACTCAGGTACCTCAGGGGCACGGCCAATGCCCTCCTTATGCTGGAGCCAGAGAAGGGGAAGCCAGCCCAGCTCTCCGTTTACTCGGAGGCAGATTGGGCTGGTGACACCAAGAGTAGACGGAGCACCTCTGGTTTCCTCATTCCTAAATGGCTGCCCTATCCATTGGCATGTTAGGCAGCAAAAATTTGTTTCTTGCTCCACGGCCGAGGCAGAATATGCCAGCCTATTGGACACAGCAAATGACTTAATTTGGTTCAATGCTCTGGTAACGAGCATCTGGGCACCTCCTACTCTGCCCATCCAAATTCAGGAAGATAATACGGCCGCAATTGGGATCTCCGAGGCATAGGCTCGGAGGTCCTGCTCTAGGTCCATAGCAGGCTCTAGGTCCTGCTACATAGACATCCGCTACAAGAATGTCAGGCAGCTTGCCAGAATGGGGTTTGTACACATCAAACATTGTAACCCTACCGACTAGTTAGCTGACCTGTTTACAAAACCTGTGCCCATTGACCGACACAACCTTCTATGTAAGCGTTTGTGTTTGGTCCTGTAAACGATGCATCTGTATGTCTATGACACCTGCTCGCCCTCACACATATTCACCGTCACCTGTCATTTTTTTTTTTAATTTGATTTATATGCCGCCCTTCTCCGGAGACTCAGGGTGGCTTACAATGCATTAAGCAATAGCCTTCATTCTTTTGTATATTTTATACAAAGTCAGCTTATTGCCCCCACAAACTGGGTCCTCATTTCACCTACCTTAGAAAGGATGGAAGGCTGAGTCAACCTTGAGCCTTGGAGAGATTCGAACCAGCAGAAATTGCAGGCAGCTGTGTTAATAACAGGGTGCACTAAACTACTGTACTATCAAGGCTCTTTTGCCTGGCCAAGTCATTGGCCAGGCAGTTTCTTCAAAGGCCACCAGATGGGAGCAAAGAGGCACCTTTGATTCCACTGGTGGGTCAAGGGGCTCTGGCCCTTGCAGCCCCATTGGGGAGAGTTAATGGCCCTCCAGCCCCCTCACACATTGGTAAGGGAGGGGCCAGGGGCCCCTATAAGAACCTCTGCACAGGGGCTGCTTTCTCCCTGCTCTTGTTCTAACTTCCTACAGGACTGAACCATGGACTCAATCCAGGCATGGATGCCTCCGTGCCAGGGAACTCATTTTATTCTACTTTTACTTCTAAATAAAGACTTAATTTGATTGCATCCTTGCGTGCTGACTTTTCTTGGAAGTGCCCTCAATGAACCATCGATCTTCGTGAGATCCCTCACACATCTTGTATCTAAAACTGTGATGGTAAAGCTGAGTTTCTTTTAAATGGAGTAGCGATTGTGAGATGACAAAGTAATGTACCAAGATAGCATATGTTTTTTTTAAAAAAACTACTGTATTCCACAAAGTTGTCCCTTTTTCCTTGAGGGAGTATTTGGCAAGCAAAAGTTTCAAAAATTTTCCAAAAAATATTTTTCCAGCCATATTCTGAGTGCTGTCCAATAATTAGAGTTATATATTATCATTTTTCCAATTCTCTTTCCTGAGTTTTCCCATTCCCAGCCCAGAATGTATGGATTCTTCTGTATGGCTCTACCAAAGAGCCAAGAAAACAAGAATTACTAAAGCACTGAGGAAAAACAAAGTAGACCACAACCTACTTCTTCGTAAGCTAGAAAAAAGTGGGATAGACAGCTTCACCACCAGATGGATTCACAACTGGCTGATAAACCGTACTCAACGAGTAGTCCTTAATGGGTCTAAGTCTATATGGAGAGAAGTAAGCAGTGGGGTGTCACAAGATTCCGTCTTAGGCCCAGTACTGTTTCTATGGGTGTGGCTTGGTGGGCATGGCAGGGGATACTGCCATGCCCACCAAAGATACTGTAAAATCTCCATTCCCACCCCACTCCAGGGGAAGGTTACTGCAAAATCCCCATTTCCTCCCAATCAGCTGGGACTTGGGAGGCAGAGAAAGATGGGGGAGGGGCCAGTCAGAATGTTTACTACCGATTCTCTGAACTACTCAAAATTTCTGCTACCGGTTCTCCAGAACTGGTCAGAACCTGCTGAAACTCACCTCTGCCCAGTACTCTTCAATATCTTCATAAACGACTTAGATGTGGGAATAGAAGGGGAACTCACCAAATTTGCAGATGGATCTTGACAGACTTTAACACTAGGCCCTATCTAACAAAATGAAATTCAATGTAGAGAAAAGTAAAGTCTTACACTTAGGTAAGAAAAACCAAAAGCACACTATAAACTGAGGGAGACCAAGCTTAATAGCAGTGACTGTGAGAGGGATCTTGGAGTCTTAGTGGACTGTCAGATGTAAATGCCTTATTCTCTAATGTGTAAATAATATATGAACGGGGTATCAGAGGTTAACTTATTCTTCACTTCTTAATGTATTCATAATTCACCACTCCCACTTATAGCTCCACCCATTGTATATATAAGGAGCCACCTACACCCTTTTCCTTGCTTCTATCTGTGAATATTCAGTGAATATAGAATGCCTATTGTAAATAAAAGGAAATATATTTAAACCTTTAACTCTTACTAATATTATTGAGTCTGATCCTGAAAATATTGCAACAAGCTGGTAGCAGAGGATGGTTAATTGACTCAATAAAAAACTTAAAAATGTCTAAGAAAGATAGGCCCAACACCAGGGCCTACAGCAAAGAAATGGAAACAGAACAAGAAATAATCAACGAATCCACAAACGCAATTTCGAGAAAATCCGAAGAATACACCACTGAAGACGAAGAAATAATAGATAAAATTGATGACCAGAAGGAAATCGAAATAGAGAATAACGAACTCAGGTCAGAGATATTAAAACTATTAAAGAGCCAGAAGAATGATGAAAGCCTCATCGCGAAACTCCAAGATATGCTGAAGAACAGCGGAGCAGCGAGAGAGAAAAACATCACTAATGAAAAGTCTAAAGACCCAAAAATAGTGAGTGATATGACTGCAGAGAAAGTCATTACGAAGAAGAAAAACGGTGATCCCGCACGAAATTTTGAATGGCAGCCATCTTGGTTTCAACAGGCCTCCAGGGTGAGCGAAGCAGAGCCAATCAAAATGCTCAATTCAAAATTTCTGGCGCGAAAAACGTTATCAAACAACGAAAATGAAAAAGAAGATTCAAACTCCTCAGAAGAATCAGAATCAGAAAGTGAAGATGATTCAACAAACTCCCAAATAAAATCAGCAATGAAAACGCTTTTTGCTGCATTTGGGCCAAAACTAAAAATTAACAAACAGCTACCGAAGAAGCGAGCGAGCAAGCCGATGCTTCAGGACCTGCCCGCTCCCATCCTGACTACGAGAACGCCGACACCCAAACCCAGAGAGCCCTGCCGGTACCGCCCTACGCCACAGACCGAAGCAAGCACCAAAGCCCTCAGGGGAAGAGGAAGAGCAGCCGCCGTCGTCAAGACTCCCAAAATCGAACCAGAGACCGATTCATCTGAAGAGGAGCAGAACGAGTGAGCCACAATGGAGAGAACCTTCCACGACGACTCCAAAGAAGAAATGGACAACGCGCATGCGCAAAACTACGCAGACGGTCCGGGAAGACATGAACTGGCGAGGAGACCATGCAGACTCGTTGCGAGCATCCCCATGCCGTTTTGCAATTTTCTACACTTGCGAGACCACGGACTACCTCAGGTTGTAAGTAATGGACACAATAATGTCGGAAATTTACCCAGTGACTTCCCAAAGCTAAGGGTTGATGGCGTTAATTTGCAAGAATGGTATCAACAGCTCCAGGTTGTCTTTATGAAGGAAAACTTATTATTTTTTATCACTAGTCCCCCAAAAAGACCTTGGACTCTAAAAATAGATTGTTTACACCATAGAGCATTTTTCTTAATAATATCTAGTGTGTCTCCTGCAATGTATCATAGCATTAAGCCAAATCTGACTGTTTCAGAAATCATTCAATGCATGTTTAATTTGTTTCACAGTGACAGTGTAGCTACCACCACAAGGATGTCTAAAGATTTCTTTTCATCTAGGGTAAAACCAGGGGTTTCCATAAGTGAGCATTTAATATATTTAAACAAAATAAGAGCTGAGCTGCATTTGAGGGGGGAGGTGATTTCAGACCAAACAATGAAAAGTGTTATTATCAACTCACTTGATTCATCAAGGGACAATTTTATGTCACATTTAGACACTATCAATCTAGGATATTTATCCATAGAAAGTCTATCCAATAAATTGATAGCAGAAGACAATTCAAGAAGGAATCGTTCTAGCAATCACACAGAACACAAACCATATAGGAAAGTAGCTTTCCAAGAAAAATATAATGAAACATTTAAATGCCACAATTGTGGATCCAGGGAACACAATAGAAGAGACTGTCCCAAAATTTCAAGAGAAAGGCATAGGTCAGAATATAGAAACAAATACAATTATAGACAGTCTTCCATAGACAGACATAGATATAGGAGCCCACCAAATTACAAAGAAAATAGAGGGGGCAGAGATAATTCAAAGGATAGAAAATCTGGCTCACTGAACGGGCTAAATAAACAAGACAACACTAACATACAGCAAAATGAGAACAATAATTGGCTTATTGATTCTGGAGCAACTAATCACACCACTAATAACAAAAATATATTGTCTTCATTTGCAGAAGATAAATTTGTAATAAAGGTAGCTAACCAAGAAAAGGTGCAAGTATTAGGTAGAGGGAATGTAACCTTGCCTGGTCTAGGAAAAATAGAGGGGGTATTGCTAATACCTGAGATACCTCATAACATACTAAGTGCTATAAAACTAAGTAGAGATTCTGACATTAACATTGTTTTTTCAAAAGGAAAAGCGATTTTGGAGAAGAATAAAATAAATATAGGCACAGTGATGATTAAAGGAGGCCTACCTTATCTGATAACTAAGGAAAAATGGTTGCATAACATTGACTCAAATATGGAAGATTGTATTGAAGTAGATGATGAAAATATTAGCAATAGTGACAATGATGAGTGTAAAACATCTCATGATCACAAAGATGCACACAATGAAAAAAAACCAAAAATAGGTAAGCCAATTCATGATGAGTGTGCTCACATCTTACATAGGAAGTTAGGACATGCCAGTTTTCCTGTAGTACAAAAAATGACTGAACACGCAGAAGGTGTTAAAATAAAAAATTGTGAAAACTATTTGGAATGCTCAGTATGTAAATCTACAAAACTAAAAACTAGCCCCAGGCCAAGAAAATCTACTAGATCAACTAACAAAATTTTTGATTTAGTACACATGGACTTAGTTGGTCCATTAACTCCATCAATCACTTATAGAAAACGTTACTTCCTGACAATAGTGGACGATTATAGCCGCTATGGGTTTGTTTATACATTAAAACACAAAGATGAAACATTTCAAAAATTTAAAGAATTTTACAAACGCATAGAAACACAACACAACATCAAAATAAAACAAATTATGACAGATAGGGGATGCGAATTCATGTCTAAAGAATTCTCCCAATGGTTAAAAGACAAAGGAATGTTACATTACACATCTAGTCCATTTTCTGCGTTCCAGAACGGGATTGCAGAGAGGAAAAATTCCACATTACAAACCATGATTAGATGCACATTGGAAGATGCTGGCTTAAGCAAACAATTCTGGTCAGAAGCCCTACATTATTCAAATTACACACAAAATAGAACATGGTCCAGCATTGTAAATAAGACACCATATGAAGTGATGTATAATAGAAAACCAAAATTAGCACACATGCATATATTTGGAGTCACTGCAGACGTACACATACCTAAACAATTAAGAAGAAAGGGAGAAAACGTATCCAGAAGACTCAGATTTATGGGATATGAAACCGGTACTAAAGGGTACAGATTCATTGATAACAATAACAAATTTATAGTCTCCAGAACAGCTGTGTTCCATGAACAGGCTAACTGGTCTAAATTACATCTTAATGAAATATTTCCAAATAAATATAAAGGTACAAAATCTCACGAAGAAGGGATCATAGAAAAGCAAAATATCAACAAAAATAAGAACAAAACCAAAATTTGGACAAATAGCCAACACAAAATTAAGACAGACACATTAACAAAAAAGGAAGCAAGATATTTGCATGATAACGATAGTAAACCTGAAAAAACCATTAGAAACACCAGAAATCAAATGCCAAATAAATACAAGGATTACATAATGCATATGGATGGTGAGCCAACAACACCCAATACATATGAGAAAGTGTTAAAACTACCTCATGAAGAAAAGGAAAAATGGGAATTAGCGATGAAAAAAGAGATGGAAAGTTTACAAGGATTAAATGTATTTACACCTGCAATTGCACCTAAGGATAAAACAATTATTGGTACCAGGTGGATATATAAAATTAAGAACTTAGAGGGAGGCAATACTCTATACAAAGCTAGACTAGTTGCGCAAGGTTATGCACAGAAATATCCGGAGGACTATACTGACACGTATTCCCCCACAGTAAGAACAGAGAGTGTCAAAACAGCTCTAGTGGTAGCATCAGCACTCAACCTTGATGTATTTCAATACGACATACAGACTGCGTATCTACACGCTAAACTAGATAAGGAATTATACGTAAGAGCACCTCACAGTCAATACACAAACAAAAATGAAATTTGGTTGTTAAACAAGAGTTTATACGGGTTAAAACAATCTGGTAAACGATGGTATGATTGTTTAGTGAAAGTACTTAGAACCATGGACTTCAACGCTACTACTGCTGATAACTGCTTTTTTGTCAAAAAGGATGATGATTACATTGAATTTGTATTGATTTATGTGGATGACATTTTATACATAGGAAAACATAAAGAGAGAAGAGAAACCTTTGTAACCAAACTAAATGAACATTTCTCGTTAAAATCTCTAGGTAAAGTAAACAAATATCTTGGTGTCCAAATTAATAAGACTAGAAGGGGATTCAAACTTACTCAGAGAGATAAGATTGTAGAACTTTTAAATAAATGCAATTTAAACAATGCCAAACCTTGTGATACTCCTATGCAAACTGATTTTCTAAGAAATACTGATGAATCTTCCCCCGAATTCAAGGATAACACATTTTATAGATCAATCATAGGTTCACTTCTTTATATATCTAATTGGACTAGACCAGATATCGCCTTACCACTCAATCTATTATCCAGACATGTCAGCAAACCAACAATGTATCACTGGGAAGCTGTTAAAAGAATTTTAAGATATCTGAAAAGTACACTAGACTTTTGCTTAATATTAGAACCTAAAGACAATAAAGAACCAAAGCTTACATGTTATGCAGATGCAGACTGGGCTGGAGACACCTCATGTAGAAAAAGTACATCTGGTTATATATTTCTCTTAAATGACTGTCCAGTTTACTGGTACACTGGTAAACAAGAACTAGTGGCCACTTCAACGACAGAAGCGGAATATGTTTGTTTATCCAAAGCTGCAAATAACCTTGTATGGTTTAATGATTTAATTTCAGATGTTTGGAAAAAACCTGTTTTGCCTTTTGTTATGCATGAAGATAATAAAGCAGCCATTGAAATATCTAGATCTGATGCCATTGGACAAAGGTCCAGACATATAGATATAAAATTTAAACATGTGAGACAATTATCTCAGGATGGATTTATTAAAGCAGTGCATTGTGATACCTCAGAACAATTAGCTGACATATTGACAAAGCCTTTACCTTCTAAGCAACACAAATATTTAACTTCTAAGTTATATGTATTGTATTGTCCTGAATCTGAATGTAATTGGTGTTGTATAACGAATCGGCATTTAGAGGGGGATTTGTCAGATGTAAATGCCTTATTCTCTAATGTGTAAATAATATATGAACGGGGTATCAGAGGTTAACTTATTCTTCACTTCTTAATGTATTCATAATTCACCACTCCCACTTATAGCTCCACCCATTGTATATATAAGGAGCCACCTACACCCTTTTCCTTGCTTCTATCTGTGAATATTCAGTGAATATAGAATGCCTATTGTAAATAAAAGGAAATATATTTAAACCTTTAACTCTTACTAATATTATTGAGTCTGATCCTGAAAATATTGCAACAGGACAATCAGCTAAAAATGAGCAAGCAGTGTGCAGCGGCAGCTAAAAAAGCCAATGCAATCCTAAATTGCATTAACAGAGGGATACAATCAAGATCAAGTGAGGTACTAATACCACTCTATAAAGCTCTAGTAAGACCATACCTAGATACTGCATCCAATTTTGGTCATCACACTATAAAAAAGATGTTGAGACTCTAGAAAAAGAGCAGAGGAGAACAACCAGGATGATTAGGGGACTTGAGACTAAAACATGAAAAACGGTTACAGGAACTGGGCATGGCTAGTCTAGTGAAGAGAAAGACAAAGGGAGACATGATAGCAATGTTCCAATATTTGAGGGGCTGCCATAGAGAGGAGGTGGTCTAACTGTTTTCCAAAGCATCTGAAGGCCAGACAAGGAATAATGGATGGAAACTGACTAAGGAGAGATTCAACCTAGAAATGAGGAGGTGCTTTCTGACAGTGAGAACAATCAACCATCGGAAGTTGTGGGAGCTTCATCACTTGAGACTTTCAAGAAAAGATTGGATTGCCATTTGTCAGAAATGGTGTAGGGTCTCCTGCTTGAGCAGGGGGTTGGACTAGATGACCTATAAGGTCCCTTCCAACTCTGTTAATCTTTTAATCTGTTAAAAAAACAAACAGTGAACAGTTTTGTATAAGAGACAATGCCATGAAGTTCAGGAGAATGTTTACTTTCCCTTTCTTCCAAATCAGTTTGGTGGCAAAGTCTTAGAATTATGATTGTATACATACATGTATGACTATGACTGATCAGTTTTAACCAAAGTTCATTGCAAAAACATGAATGGGAAATGCATGGGATAAAAATGTGCATTAGAAAACAGAAAGTAAGGCCACATCATATGTACATTTATATTTAATATTTTCTAATAAGAAAACTTAAAACCAAAGCAAAATCATCTATTAAGGCAGAAACTATTTAATCAACTATGGTCCTTTAGTCCAGTGTTGTCTTCATCATATATAGCAAGAAAAAGATACATAACTTTGCAGCAACAAAAATGGAGTAAATGGGTAGATGACCCAACAATTTCCATCTGCAGAAATGGCACTTATTCCTTGTTGGAATATTTTCCTATTACTAGATGAAATGAGACAAAAATATATTATTACCGTAGTACTAGCATACATTTCACAAATAGATAATGGGAAATATCTTCAGCCATTCTGCAGTAAATGCCTTCCTCAGCATGGGAAAATTTAAAACTTGAAAATAAATGATCTGTTGTATATTTTTAAGCAGTGCATTCCATATGAAAGCCTATGAATGTTTAATAATTTCCACACACATGCACACACCCTACATAATTCCATAAAGTTGCTTTTGGCTCTACAAGCCTTATGAACTTAGCTGGATTGGGAGAGAAATGAATATTTGAGCATCTGGATTGAAAACAGAGGCCTATGGAATCCAGCCTTGTGGTTTCCACAGAGTGTAGAATGAGGGAGAGAGAAGTCTGGCTTAAGACATGCTGAGATGGATTTTCAACTGTGGCAGTGTGAATTCAGTAGCATTGATTCTTCAGAAACTCACAATATATTGTCTCAAAGCACTTTGTAGATTGATGATTTGCTCTTTAATTTAATTCACTCCTTGAGGATTTCCTCTCATGTTTGTTCTTCAGCACACACATACTGTAGCACTTTTGCGCTCTGACATCTTTGTAGGGTGTTTCTGCCTATCCCTGTCTTTTTTTCCCCATATATAAATTCTCTTTACTTTCTTTGTTTTTCCTTTATATTTACATGTATTAGATGCCTTCATATCTTTGTCCCACAGACATTTTTCATCTATTCCACCATCATTGCTTTGACGGTACTGTTAGGATATGGTTTGAGCCTAACTAGTTGTCCAGGCAATATAAGTGTACTTTAACTTTAATCTGTAAATGTATTATGTTACTTTAAAGGTTTTCATTGTAATGCTGAGTCATGCTGTAATTAGGTAATGACTGGTTGTGAGGGTATTTAAGCAAGGTATAGTAACGTATTCAGTTTGATGATGAAGCTGATATGATATGCTACCAGAGTATGATATGCTATCATTGAGAGGAGTTGCTATCTGTAATCATCATTTGATGGATCTGCTACCATCGTGGTTTGTGAACCAGAGTGAGTTTGTTATTCTAACCAACTAATGTTTCTTTGGTAAGAAGAGTTTCTGTAACTACTGGACTGATTTAACTGGCAAAGACTTGGAATTTGTTTAAAGACTATGAGACTGTTTTTCTACTATAAAGTAAGCTTTTGATAAACCAGTTTGCATATCTCTTATTCATTGCTCTCAGCAACGTTTCCTTGTGCATTTACTCTGCTGGTTGGTAACACAACAACAATATCCTTAACAGGTACAGTGAGCTGCCTAGACTCATTTGATGGCAAAATGGGTGGCATATAAATTTGATAAGCCAAGCCAAGCAAATCTTCCTTCCTATGTTCTGCTGTCAGTTCATAAAAACTTCATAGTAAAGATGAACTGATAGTTCAGCTTCATAAAGGAAAAGTAGACGATTCAAGATATCTACACTGCATTTAAAGATTTAAAATGGAGGGTTGAGGAAAGGGAAGCTTTATAATATCATGGAAAGCAGGTTGATACTGTAAAATGGAAGGATGTTACCCACTTTTGAGCAGAAACCAAAATGGACCAACTGGGAGCTATAAGGATGTGTGATGAACTTCTAGAGAGGATGGGAAAATATGTGAAAAAAATGACTTAACAGTCCATTATTGCAGCAGTCCCCAACTTTTTTGGCCCCAGGGATTGGTTTCATGGAAGACATTTTTTTCATTGACTAGGGGAGGGGTTTTGTATGCTACCTAGATCTTGCACATGCGTAGATGAAGCTTTGCTTGCTTGCACAGCCTGGTTCCTAATAGGCCACAGACCAGTACTGGTCCCTGGCCTGCAATTTGGGACCATTGCATTATTAGATTAACTATATCAATTACAGGATCATGAAAAAATGGCAGTTAATGATCATCAGAGAACATAGGGGGCCACAGCCCAGGGGAAAATGGCTGCACTGGGCAGTGATCAACTGCTGGAGGGCAAAATCAAGTATTATAGCTATAGAAGTAAGTGTTGTAGACCACCTGCTTGGAAAGACTTAAGACCACTTATGATGGAAAGCAGCATTTCTGAAGTGGAGTTCAAAACACAGGTGAGGGTGCATTTGTGGTAGGGTGGGAAGCAATGGTGGGTTGCCCCCGGTTTGAACCGGTTCTATAGAATTGGTAGTAAAATCGGCAGGAGGTTCCGCCCACCGACTCCGATGTCATCAAAATGCTTCTGCGCATGTGCAGAAGAGCATATGCGCGCAGCCCCACTGCAAACCAGTAGTAAGGGTAAGTAGAACCCACCCCTGGTGGGAAGATATGTAGTGCTGTGGGTTCCTTCCCCAAACTTTTATTTATTATCTTTCCAAATATATGTGTAAATTTAGAACAAAACCTGACTGAGGTAATTCTGAAAATCGCAAGGCAATTGTAATAGTTTGGGGTGAATTGAATGCTAGGTGGGTATGTACAGGCCAGTCATACAAGATCATATTAATAGCAACAATATCAGAATAACTCTTCCCTGTATTACCTTCATGATCTTTAGGAACCAGAAAATAAATGCTACATGATGATAGCTGTTAGCCCTGTTAATCAGGGTATACAAGTGTGACTTGCAAATTTTAGGGTGAGAAGGACCAAAGCTTTGTTTACTCTTTTACCTATTATTCAGGAAAAACAAACAGAACATCGGACCAGTGCTACTTGTATTTGGTTTCTCCTATCCCGCAGCAACTCACTGGATATTTATGTCATATATCATGTTGGCACTGCCTTGTTGTGAGTATCCACTTGGTTTTCTTGAGAGAAAAGTAGAATGGATTGCTGTTTTCTTCAGCAGTGGATTACGTTTAGTCTGACCCCTCATCTATGACTTGTCAGTTCTGGCTAGCCCTTGTGCAAGTGTACACTCTCAACTGTCTAGGTCAGGTGTGTCAAACTCAAGGCTCGTGGGCCAGATCCGGCCCTTGAGGTGGTTAGATCTGGCCCGCGGGGCCACCCAAGAAACAGTGAAGGACCGGCCCATGGGGCGTCAGCCCAGCCCAGGCCGACCAAGCACTGATCTGTGGACTGTAGCCAGGTTTAGAACCAATGCACTGCCTCAGATCTGCAGTGCCACCTTGGCCCTGCCCCTTGGGCGTGTGCACAGGAGGCAGTGAGTACTCAGGGCCTGGCATCCCTGGGGACTGTGTTCTAAGCATTTCTCTTTCACCAAGGATGCCAGCCTTCAAGCATGCACTGCTTCCTACACGCAGCCCTCACCATGCCCGCACCACTGTTTCCATGCCCCGCTCATTGATTCTTCACATGTGTCTGTGTCAGAGGTGGGTTTCAGCAGGTTCTGACCAGTTCTGGAGAACCGGTAGCGGAAATTTGTGTAGTTCAGAGAACCAGTAGTAAAAATTCTGACTGGCCCGCCCCCATCTATTCTCTGCCTCCCAAGTCCAGCTGATTGGGAGGAAATGGGTATTTTGCAGTAACCTTCCCCTGGAGTGGGGTGGGAATGGAGATTTTACAGTATCTTTCCCCTGCCATGCCCACCAAGCCACGCCCACCAAGCCATGCCACGCCCACCAAGCCACACCCCCAGAACTAGTAGTAAAAAATTTTGAAACCCACCACTGGTGTCTGTGTGCACATGCAGTGGGGAGTTGTCCAGCAGCAGGGGCTCCGCAGCTTGCTGCAACCACCAGGCTGGTCCTCCAAGAAGCAGGCATGGTAGTGGCAGTGGCACCAGAAGCGAACAGAGTCAGGGGGGAGGTGGACCACCACATGTGCCTGCTCCATCCCACATGCCTCCCCACTGCGCCTCTTCCTCTGGCTACTGCTGCTGCCATGGGCTGAGACAAAGTGAGATGGGGTGGGGTGGGCGGCTACTGCCAGACACCATCAGGCCGCCTACTCCATCCCATCTGTTTTTGCTTGCAGTTGGAGAGCAGGTCGCCACTGGTCATCTCCTTGGCCCACTCACGGGTCTTGCTCTTGACCCACACCTGGAGTGTGTTCTCCTCACTCACTCGATGCACCTCAACACTGCTGTGGGCTGCTGCCACCATCAAGGCTGCCAGGAGCTCACACAGTTCCATTAGGCTGCTGCCATCACCACCCAGAGCACCAGGCCCACCCAGCCCGAAGGAGGTGAAGTGGCCAGCTAGACAGGCTGGATAGAGGTGATAGAGCATGCCCAGGCCCAACCTCCACCTGCTGTGGATGCTTCCGCCACTGCTTGGACAGCCAGCCCGGTGGTGGCAGTGGGCTTCAGAGCCACAGAGTGTGCCAGCTGAGAGGCCACAGCCTGCCTGAAACCATTGGCTCCTGCACACAAAGGGCGGTGAGCGTGTGGTGGCTGACAGTTTCCAGCAGCAGCTGCCCTACCCCCTGCCTTGCTTCATCTCATTCCACAGGACGTGCCACCCACCCACCGCCCTACCAACCAGAGACCCCTAGATTCCCTCCCCAACCCCACCTGGCCCCCACAGGCACCCCCCATGCAAGTTGTCATGGTTGTTCCGAAGGTGCTTTTTTCTTGGATGAGAGGTGAAACGTCTTCAAAGAAAAAACAGGAAAGTCCAGTTGCCTCCTGAAAAAGCACCTTTGGGACATTCTGTCTTGTTCCAATATGCAGGACAGTGAATAATGGTTTTAAATTATAGGATGGCATATCCTACTGAACACTAAATAAATTTCCTAAAGGATGAGTATTAGACACGTTATCCAAGTAAAATTATTAAATTAAATTATCTATTACATAATAAATACCGGTAGTTCTCAACTCATGGCAGCAATTCGGACCAGAATTTCTATTGCTAAATGATGTGGTCAAAAAACATGTTTATCAACAGCAATCCCTGCAGGCCTGGTTAACTGAATCGTATGGTTCCTAAGCAAACTCAGGTGGGAAATCAGCAAGATGTTACAAGTCCCAGACCAGCAATGGAGAGGTGAAGAGGTGGGTGAAGTTGTGGGAGAGAGTTGGGTAAGGTACATGAGAGGCATGGCTCAGGGAAGGTGCAAAAGGCTGTAGAAGAGCACAAGAGGTGCTGTGTGGGTTGAAGAGGGTGCATAAAGGCATAGGTGGAGGATATTCAGGGATGCACAATTGTGCTAGGGGTGCAAAAGAGGAGTTACACATGCCAGGTGGGGTAATAAAAGTGCACAAGAAGTGCAGTGCAAGTGGGGGAAGTAGTGAGGGGGTGGGGAGAGTGCATGAAGGTGCATTAGAAGCACAGTTCAGGTGTGGGAAGGAGCAAGGAATTGGACAGGGGAGTTGAAGAAGGTCAACAAGAGGCACAGCACACACAAGAATGCTGTGCAGGGATAGGTGAGGTTGTTTGATAGATGCTGTGCAGGTCATGGAGAGTGTGCAGGCTGAAAAGGGGTGCTAGCAACTTGCAAGAGATGCCATACCGATTGGGGAAGGTGCATGGGTTGCACAAGACTGTAAGGGGATATGTGAAAGGCATGCTACAGCAAAGGTATGTGAGGGTATTAAGGCACAAGAGGTGCCACATGGGTGGAGAACAGTGGTGGGATTCTGCCGGTTCTAGGGGGTTCGGCCGAAACCTTTGTTAAATTGCTGGCTCGCCACGGCCCTTGCCCCGCCCCTCCGCACCACTATTTATTGCCAATAAATAGTGGTGGGCGAGGGGCGGGCGAGCCAGCAATTTAACAAAGGGTTCGGTGTTTTTTTGTAATTTTATTGGTTCGTGGAGCTTCAGCATAGGCTAATTAGCCTTTGCTTAGATCGGCTCCCGAGTCTCAGCTGATTTGCTCTCAGCTGTTTTGCTCACGGCTCTGCTGCTTGCTTGCAAAGAGTGCTGATTTTTTTTCCACCTAGCTATACTGAAAAACAAAACAGAAAGTAAAGCAGGCTGTTGGCTTTGCACGTTGGAAAATTAGGCAGGCAGATTTCTTTTCTTTTTCCTCACCAAAAAAGGTAGGTGCAAACAATGGGAAATTTAGGGGAAAAGAGGAGACCTCAAGATTTTAAAACACAAAAGAAAAAAAGCTCTATTTAACTAGGGAATTGTAATAATTGAGATACTATTAATTGTATATTGTGTTGAAAGCAGAAATGGTTAAGTTGTGGTTTGGAGGAATATATGGGGAAAATTATTTGGTTTATTATTATTGGTAAATATAATTAATTGATTTGTAAGAAATTGGATTGCATGGAAATAATTGGAATATTCATGTTCATATTGATTAATATACAAAAAAGGTAGTTATATAACTAATTGATTTATATTAAAATGTTGAATTTATATTAAACAACTGTAATATTACATAATTAACCAATGTGAGGATGGATATAAAAATAGATGACAATGGGAAGGGGTATAATATAGAATAGAAGGGGAAAATTGAATTTGATTAAGATTAGAGATGAAGATGAAGGGTAATATTGGTTTTTGTCAGCCTCAGCTTTGCCTGCTTCAGCTGCCATAAACGGGGGGAGGGACTAGTAAAGGGGGCGAAGGGGGGGAAGATTGCAGGAGGTGTTTTTTCCATTGTAGGAGGTGTCTTCCCAAGAAATGAAAGTGAATCTCCAAAGGGGCCGGCTGACCAACTGCCCTACATTCCTGATGAATGACGTTGCCAGACGTGATGCCACCTGACCTTTGGGAGACCTTTGGATTGGATGATGGTCAATGGACACAGGGGGGGGAGAGAAGCTTACTAGATGCTATTTCGCGCGTTTTGCTTACTTCCAGCTTTACCTGGGTTGCGATCATTTCATATTCAGTAAAAGTACTAATCTCTTTAAAATGATTAAGTTTGGGTTTTTCTTTCCTGGATATTGAAGGAAGCATACCTGACATTAAGCTGGAAGTCACATCCAGTCATCCCAGACAAAAACCGAGGGGACTGTAAATCCAAATTATGTCAGATCGAGAGAGTGACGGAGAAGAGCAAATGGGGGCAGCGAGTTCAACTGCAGCCGCCCTCCAAGTGGAGAAAGAGAATGCGGAATGGTTGGAAAGACTCCGTTTAGAGCCAGAAGAAGCCAGATGGTCGAAAGGAGTGGGGAGGCTACCGGACTGGGGGGAGAACCCCCGGGAAGTGACAACTTCCAGACCCCGTAAAAAGGAGGCAGTGTGGATGCAAGAGCAAAAGGAACATCTCATGATGGAACAAGCCTTGCAGCTTATCCATGATGTGGAAGAGAGCAGAAAAAACTGTGAGTCTTTTGGAATTCCTGTGGAGAAGGGGGGAGAAGGCCCCAGGGGGGAGCCAGAAGAGACAGCCTGTTGGGGAGAGGAAGAGTTTGAGGAAGAAACATCCCAGGCTTTGGCAGCTCAAGGGAGAGATGCAGCTGGCCAGAGAACCCCAGCCTTGCAGGGCCCCCCTCGCAGACGTAAAAAGCCAAAAATCCCCCCCCTTCCTGGGAAATATGATGGAAATCCTAAAACCTTGGGATTTTTCCTGACCCAAGTGTGGAACCACATGCAGGATTGGGGGGAGGACTACATATCAGATGCTGCTAGAGTGAGAAGTGTCACGAACGCCTTAGAGGGAGTAGCCGCTGAGTGGATGGTAGTTCTCCACAATAACAACTCCCTCTTGCTGAGAAATTACAACCAGTTCATGGGGGCCCTTAGGAGGCGCTTTGAAGACCATTTAGCTGAACGAAAGGCGAGACTCAGAATGAAGAGCATTCAGCAAGGCCGGAGACCGGTGGCAGAGTATATCCAAGAGTTTCGTGAACTGGCACCCTATATGACAGGCTAGTCAGAAATGGCTCTTTTGGAGAGTTTCAAAGATGGGTTGAATGAAGAGATATATCGAGATTGTAGAAGCATGGGGGATCCCGAAGATTTGCAGAGATGGTACATAGTAGCTGAGGATGTGGAGATCGAGCTGAGATGGAGCGAACTCCGAGGAAGGCATATGGGGGATCAGTCCTCTTCTTTCCACCGTAAGGGGGCACCAAAGATGGCTGGGGGGGAAGACCGAATTCAAACCCAAGTCAAAGCCCTTCACCTGCTTCAAATGTGGGAAAGAAGGTCACCGGGCTGCCGAATGCTTCTCCAAGCCACTGCCAAAAGCTGCCGGGGCCGGGCCGAAGAAAGGCGACAAAATACCCGCCAAAACCTGTGGCACCGCCCTGAAAGGAGAAGTCGTTGAGTTCGCTCCCCGAAACCAGGGTGAGTTGGGAACTCCGGCCAACGATGACAACAGCGAGAGGGACTCCGACTCCAACACCGACGATCGGGTGAGTCACACGGAAGAACCCTTACTCATCCCCGTAGAAGTAAGGGTGCCATCCACAGGGGCCCACGCGCAAATGTTAGCCCTATTGGACTCGGGGTGCACTAGGTGTATAATTAGCCCCAAGGTGGTGGAGGAAATGGGACTGAGACTAAAAACTTTAAAAAGACCCATTGCATTCTGTCAATTAGACGGGTCGATTGCAGGAGGGGGCCCAGCTAGCTTTATGACCGAACCCCTTGAATTGAAGTTGGGGAATCATGTAGAGAATCTCAGATTTATTGTAGCCCCTGGTATGGAGAGACCCCTCGTTCTAGGACTGCCCTGGCTTCGAAAATGGAACCCACGGGTAAATTGGAAGACGGGGGTCCTGCGCATCCGCACAGCAGAACCAACTCCGGAGAAGGAAGCCCCCCCCCGAGGGACGACATAAAACCAGAAAGGGCGGCAGTAGCCATTGCCTATACTGAGGGAGAAGAGAAGATTCCAAAGGAATATTGGGATCTCAAGGAAGTCTTTAGCGAGAAGACATCGGATGCTCTGCCTCCCCACCGGGCCACCAACTGCACCATTGAAATACTCCCTGGGGTGAAGCTTCCCAAACCAAAATTTACCCCATGACACCTCGAGAATTGGGGGAATTGCAAAATTTTATTGACAAAAACCTAGAACGGGGATTCATCGAATGAGCCAAACCCAAGGTGGCGGTGCCAGTAATGTTCTGCGAAAAGAAAGATGGATCCTTTCGTTTGGTGGTCGATTATAGAAATATAAACACGATTTGCGTAGAAAATGACTACCCCCTCCCACTCATGAAGGACATGTTAACCCATTTAGGGAAGGGAAAAATTTTCACCAAACTTGATTTAAGAGAGGCATACTACCGAGTGAGAATAAAAGAGGGGGATGACTGGAAGACAGCATTTAATTGCCCACTGGGATGCTTCCAGTTTAGAGTACTCCCTTTTGGACTACAGGGAGCCCCTGCTGTATTCATGCAGTTGATCAATGAAGTATTGCATGAGCACCTGTATAAGTGTTGGTCTATTTGGATGACATTCTGGTCTATTCTGACAACATGGCCGACCATGTAAAGTTGGTGCGGACTGTCTTGAAGAAACTCAGAGCGGCTGAACTCTATGCCAAACTTTCTAAATGTGAATTCCACCAAGACAAAATCGACTATCTTGGATATCATATATCGCATGAGGGAATAGAGATGGACCCTGAAAAGGTCCGGGCAGTGCTGGAATGGGCCGCACCACGCACCCGTAAACAGTTACAGAGCTTCTTGGGGTTTGCTAACTTTTATAGACAATTTATCCCCTCGTTCGCAAAAATCGCACTACCAATTACAGACTTGCTAAAAACGAAAGGGGAAGTAAAGCCCAAACCCTCGAAACCATTAGAATGGACTATGGACTGTCAAGCCGCTTTCAAAAAATTGAAACGGCTGTTTGCGCTGAACCAGTGCTCAAACACCCAGACATGGAACAACCTTTTGTAGTACAAGCTGACGCCAGTGACGTAGCTGAAGGAGCAATACTCTTGCAAAAGAATGACAACGGGATATTACAACCCTGTGCTTACACACAGAACTATCAGAAACGGAAAGGAGATGGCCATATGGGAGAAAGAGGTGTTTGCAGTTAGATGGGCGCTGTTAACATGGAGACAATTTTTAGAAGGGGCAAAACATCCTTTCGAAGTGTGGACTGATCACAAGAATTTAGAGGCATTAAAAACACCACACAAACTATCACCAAAACAGGCTCGTTGGGCCCAACATTTCAATCATTTCAATTTCACCCTACGTTAACTTCCTGGTGGAAAGAACTTCATGGCGGACGCACTTTCCAGATTGCCGCAGTACAACAGCATCAAGAAGGAGGTGGTTCAACCTATGATCCCCTCGACACAATTGGTAACACCTGTCACTACCAGAGCGCAGGGAAAAACCGAACCAGAACTCTCGGGGGATTTACTCGAAAAATTGCGAGAAGCGCTAAAAACTGACGAGTGGTTTAAGAACCACTCGAATGAATGCACACTTCGTGACGGACTAGCTTGGGTTGGATCGAAATTGTATGTTCCGACCACATTAAGAACAACCGTATTGAAATATGCTCATGATGCCAAGGCCGCAGGACACTTTGCATTTGTCAAGACTCTACATCTTGTTAAGAGGCAATTTTGGTGGCCTGCACTTAAAAAGGACATAGAGGCATATGTGGCTAGCTGTCCAGTATGTGCCTCAGCTAAAAGACCTCCAGGAAAACCCCCTGGATTACTGCAAGGTGTGGCCAGACCGAATGCCCCATGGAAGGAAATATCTATGGATTTTATTGTGGACTTACCATAGAGTGAAGGCTGCACTGTCATTTGGGTAGTAACAGATTTGTTTTCCAAACAAGTACATTTCATCCCTTGCTCAAAGATCCCTTCAGCAAAAACCCTTGCAAAACTGTTTATTCGGCAGATTTACCGACTACATGGATCTCCAAAAAGAATAATTTCTGACAGGGGTGTGCAATTTATGTCCAGTTTCTGGAAAGAGTTTTTGAAGTTGATAGGCTCCGCCCAGGGGCTGAGTTCCAGTCACCACCCTCAGACAAATGGGGCCTGTGAAAAAACCAATGGGGTTCTAGAACAATACCTGAGGTGTTACGTAAATTACCAGCAAGACAATTGGGTAGGTTTATTGCCATTTGCAGAAGTGGCATATAATAATTCCGTACACAGTAGCACCGGATTCACTCCTTTTAAGGTCGCATCGGGCCAGGATTTCGTACCCATTCCCGAGCTACCACAAGATGATCCCCAGAATCCCTCCTTGATGGATTGGATTGAACAATTAAAGAGCACATGGGCAGTGACTCGGAAGGCATTAGATGAGGCACACTGGGCCCATAAGGTGCAAGCCGATAAGAAAAGGTCCCCAGCTCACATTTATAAAGTGGGTGATAAAGTCTATTTATCTACTAAATATTTACAGACTACCCAGAAGTAAAAAAAGCTGGGCCCTAAGTATGTAGGACCATTTCGTGTGATTAGACTGATTAATTCAGTAACAGTTGAATTGGAATTGCCAAAAACGTTGAGACGTATACATCCTGTATTTCATGTTAGTTTATTAAAACCTGAACACTCGTCTCCCCTAAGGGCTGATCAAAGCACCCCTCCAATTCCCATTCTCATAGAGGGGGAGCAACATTTTGAAGTTAAGGAAATCTTGGACTCTAGGAAACACCATGGTAAAGTCCAATATCTGATAGCCTGGAAACATTTCCCTTTGTCTCAGGCTGAATGCGTGAATAAACGGGATGTCCGAGCACCCAAGAAAATACAGCAATTCTATACCAAATACCCAGATAAACCATAATTATTGTATATATTCTGTTTCTCTCTCTTTTCCTTCCTCTTATTTAGGAATAACGTCTCTTCTGTAAGAGGGGCCGAATGTCAGCCTCAGCTTTGCCTGCTTCAGCTGCCATAAGAAACGGGGGGGGGACTAGTAAAGGGGGCGAAGGGGGGGAAGATTGCAGGAGGTGTTTTTTCCATTGTAGGAGGTGTCTTCCCAAGAAACGAAAGTGAATCTCCAAAGGGACCGGCTGACCAACTGCCCTACATTCCTGATGAATGACGTTACCAGACGTGATGCCACCTGACCTTTGGGAGACCTTTGGATTGGATGATGGTCAATGGACATGGGGGTGGGGAGAAGCTTACTAGATGCTATTTCGCGCGTTTTGCTCACTTCCAGCTTTATCTGGGTTGCGATCATTTCATATTCAGTAAAAGTACTAATCTCTTTAAAATGATTGAGTTTGGGTTTTTCTTTCCTGGATATTGAAGGAAGCATACCTGACAGTTTTTTACAAAAATAGATGAGGAATAAATATGGCAAAAAGGAAATATAGAAATTGTAAATTTAATTGAAATGACTAAACACTGTTTAAATTTGTGAACCGGCCAAATACTCTGTTCAAAGAAAATACATTGTATGTTTGCATGTGTGTTTCTAATTATTGTTATTTATTCATATTTGTTCTCTTTTATTTTCTAAAGTTTAACAATTCATTCTTTATCTTAATATCTTTATATTTGTTTGGGCTTGGCTTTCTTCCCTTTCATCTTTTTTATTGTACAGCAATCTTTCTCCTCAAACCTATCACCTCTTTCTTTTCTTTCCTTCTTACTTTCTCTTCCTCCCCTTCTTCTTCTCCTCCCTACTTCCTCTTCCTTTCTCCTTCTCCTCTTTTCCTCCCTCTCTTACCCTCACTCCTACTCTAATTTCCCTTCCCTTCCTTCATCCCTCTCTATTGCTGTATCCTTTTATGCATATGGACTACTCAGAGGGCTGAAAAAATTATTTCTGACTGGTCCTCGCACTTTTGACCAGTCCTCGAATTTACGACTGTCCTCACATTTTATGTTTTTGCCCTATCTTGTCACCATGGTGAAGAGAAGCAATTGTGAAATGAGTGATACGGTTGTTAAGAATGCTACTGTCAGGTATGCTTCCTTCAGTATCCAGGAAAGAAAAACCCAAACTCAAGCATTTTGAAGAATCTGGTACTTTTACTGAATATGAAATGATTAACAACCCAGGTAAAGCTGGAAGTGAGCAAAACGCGCGAAATGCATCTACTAAGCATCTCCCCCCCCCCTTGTCCATATATCATCAGCCAATCCAAAGGTCTTCCAAAGGTCAGGTGGCATCACGTCTGGCAGCGTCATTCATCAGGAATGTAGGGCAGTTGGTCAGCTGTCCCCTTTGAAGAATCACTTTCGTTTCTCATGAAGACACATCCTACAAGGAAAAAACAAATCTTGCATCTCCCCACCCCTCGTCCTATAACTAATCCCTCCCCTGTTTCTTATGGCAGCTGAAGCAGGCAAAAGCTGAGGCTGACAGCTACAATGGGCATAAATGATGACCAGTCATAAGTGCGAAGACCGGTCAAAAGTGCGAGGACCTGTCAGAAATCACTTTTTTCAGCCCTCTGGGTAGTCCTTTTGTGCATATGGACTACTCAGAGGGTTGAAAAAGTTATTTTTGACTGGTCCTCACACTTTTGACCAGTCCTCGAACTTACGACTGTCCTCACATTTTACGTTTTTGCCCTATCTTGTCACCATAATGAAGAGAAGCAGTTGTGAAATGAGTGACACGGTTGTTAAAAATGCCGCAACGGGCATAAATGTGAGGATGGTCAAAAGTGCGAGGACCAGTAAGAAATGACTTTTTTCAGCCCTCTGTAGTCCCTATGCAGATAGCCACGCCCACCGGTCACATGACCAGCTAGCCACGCCCACCCAGTCACATGACCAGCTAGCCACGCCCACCCAGTTACATGACCACCAAGTCACACCCCCAACTAAGCCACGCCCACAGAACCGGTTGTTAAAAAATTGAATCCCACCACTGGTGGAGAAGGATGGCAGAGGTGTGCAAGGGTGTAAGGTGGTATATAAGAGGTAGAATGCAGGGAATGTGCACAGGGGTGCATGAAAGTGGTGACACACGGGTCAGGAAGAACTGTGTGGGTGTAGAAAGTTGCATGGGATGTGCAAAAGTGCTGGGCAGGTTCTGCAAGGCATAGTAAGGATACAGGAGAAATGCATGCGGGTCAGGAAGGGTGCAGAGGAAAGTGCACAGGGAGATGTGAGTGGCTGGAACAAGCAGAGGGGCTGAGGGAAGGTACATGGGTGGGGGAGAGTTATCACAGCAACTTGTGGTATTCCCTGACCAGTTCCCCATTGACTTTCTGGGGAAGCTGCCATGGAGGATTGCAAATGGTGATGACCAGGTGCTTGACAATTGCTCATAAATGTGAATGGCTGTAGGGGTGCTGGCATGGCTGGAATTCCAAAGACCAGTTTTAACTACCATTCATTCAGTACCATTGTAACTTACAAAGGCAGAATGAATAGTCATAAGTCAAGAACCACCTGTAATGCCACTCTGTAAACTCCTGGAGCATGTCTGAGCTGAGGATGTCTTGCAGTAAGTGCCACACTATACCAGAACTGCCACTGCTCTGAAAAACAAAGGCACTATAGGCATGATTTTCAAAAATGTTAACAGTTTACTCGTTATTTGTTTGTTTGTTCAATTTTTATTTTAAGTACTTATCCTTAAATACAGTACTTAACTTAACAAGATTGCTAATATATGTAGATAGTCCTCGCTCAATTACTGGCAGTTTAACAACATTGCAAAAAAGGTACTTATTGACCCAGATTCACAATTTCAAAATTCACTCCACCTTCAGAGTCACATGATTGCATTCTGGGTGGTTAGCAACTAGCATCCATTTATGGCTGTTTGCAGCATCCCATGTTCATGTGACCACAATTTATGGTGTTTTTTGCTGGAAACCAGTGTTTGCTTCTGAGGGAAAAATGCCCTTTATAAACAATGGGTCTGCTTAACCATGTTCACTTTGTGACCATCATTTTTGCTTAACAACTACCATGAAAAAGTGTTGTAGAATTTGGTTGGTTACATAATGACCAACTTAACAACTGGCATTGAAATTTCAAGCTCAATTACAGTGCCTCCATTACTGGAAGTTTTCAAGAAGAAATTGGACAACCATTTATCCATAATATCTAGGGTCTCCTGCTTGAGCTTGGACTAGAAGGCCTGCGAGGTCCCTTCCAACCTTGTTAATCTATGCTTATGTTCCAAATGGAATGATTAATATAGGTGAACCCAAGCCAGAATGCAATTCTGTTTCACACTCACATTTTAAGTACTACCGTGTTTTCCTGAAAATAAGACCCTGTCTTATATTTTTTTGAACCCTGAAATAAGCGTTTGGCCTTATTGCCATGCACTCAAAAGCCCTATTGGGCTTATTATCAGGGGATGTCTTATTTTGGGGAAAACATGGTATGTGTTTCCCCAAAGTTGTGTTAGCATGTGTTGATGAATAATTAAAAAGAGTCATAACAGAATAGGTCCAACACATATGTCAGAAGCCACTTAATTTCTTACAGTGCAGACAGAAAAATATGTTTTTAAATATTATTTGTGAAGTGCCATAAACAGGAAATATTTTTTTCTTATGAATTGACTTACAGTAATTCCCAGATCATAAGTCACATATTTAACATTTCTTAAAATTTGGTCCCATTGATTTTGCCAAAGCTATATCTTCCAATCCCTTATTCCTTGCATCAAAATTTAATTGAATTGTTGGTTTTATTTCAAATATATGATCTCTTAAACATCCAAGTATTTCAGGTGCTTCTGAAATTGCTAAAGCATGTGGGACATATTGTTTTAATGATATATATTATTACTATATATCCCACTAAGCAGATGATTCAGGTAATTTATATTCAAAGGAGATCCTTAAAATGGCCACAGCTTATGAATTGATACAAATATTTGGGTCTTTCCCAATCCAGAATTTTCAATAAAACATCACATGCACAATGGCCAAATTGATCAATGATGCATAAAGGTGCATCAATGGTAGTTTATACACTCTGACAATGTTGGCAGTTGTTAACGAAAGCTAAGTGGATAATAAGGTGACTAATCATCTTCCTTTAGGGAGGACAGTCCTTCTTTTGTA
Source organism: Pantherophis guttatus (assembly GCF_059756535.1). Lineage (NCBI taxonomy): Eukaryota > Metazoa > Chordata > Lepidosauria > Squamata > Colubridae > Pantherophis > Pantherophis guttatus. Next base: position 107,099,181 of record NC_142064.1, on the reverse strand, counting down.
AGTTCTGTCCTCTCTTGAAAAGTGTCCTCCTACATGTCCTCCTGTAAGGATTGCCTCTCCTTTCAATTTAAGAAAGTAAAAGCTCTTGAAACGTAATATTTCAAAAGGAACCTTTTATTAAGCAGCAGTGACAGCAATGGATTCAAAGCAACGTCTGAATACCGTTAGGCAAGACAAGTAGGATTAAAGCAGTAGAGACCCCTCCCTTAAGCCAGAATACAGATTTTAGCCAATACACAAGCAATCATCAGATGCATCTGCTTCCCGTTGTAAAGTAACAAGTTTTTTTAAAACTTCAAATTATTCTGAAGATGAAAAACAGTTAGCCACAATGGAGGGAACATTTGTATTTCATATCATAATTCACAATCAAAGTTTTCATAGTATGGATTGTACAACTAAATTATTGAAAAAGTTTCACGATGCTAAATTTTCATGCGCAGGACAAAATGCGAGGGTATTATTAAATCAGTATTTAAAAATTACTGCAACAAAATACTTACAGAAGACTTGGAAACTGCAGCATTTGTAACGATGCATCCAATCATAATGAAACTAAATTGTATCCAATACTAGTAAGATATTTTAATGTTACCAAGGGCATTCAAGTAAAAATTTTAAATTTAGAATCCATTGAGGGTGAAACTGCTGAAATTTTGTCAAACCATCTATACAGAGTAATAAATGAAAACAATTTGAAATCCAAAGTTGTTGCCCTAACAGCTGATAATACAAACACAAATTTTGGTGGGCGAAGACGCAAAGGGGTGAATAAAAGTAACCCTTGTGTATGTAAAATTACAAGATTTACTCCAAAAGAAAATACTAGGAATAGGTTGTAATGCACATATTTTTTCAAATGCAATCAACATGGCATCATGTGCCATGCCAATTGATGTAGAAGTAATAATAACTACAATTTATTTGTATTTTAGTCATTTTACAGTTCATGTGGCTACTTTAAAACAATTTTGTGAAGAAGCAAATGTTCAATACAAAAAACTTTTAGGATATTCAAAAGTTAGATGGCTTGCTCTAACACCTGCATGTTCTACAATTATTTGAGCCTCTCCATTCATATTTTTTAAGTTTAGACAAATGACCTAAAATCCAGGAATCGTTTTTCAGTAATGAAATATCTGAGATATTAATGTATTTTGTACATAATCAAGCATCTATTTTTCACAAAATGATTCAAAAGATTGAAGGTGAACACATTTCAGCTACAGAAGTTAGTCTTATTTTGAATGACTTTATCCTTCAATATAAAACTTGATTTGAAGAAAAAATTCTTCCTTTAGTTATAAAAAGAAAATAGTCATACTTAGAGGAATCAAATCTGGACATAACAGAAATGTTTATCAATGAAGTGCAGAATTTTTACCAAACATGTTTTCAATATATCGAAAAATGGTCTGAAACAAACATCACAAGAAATAACAGTTTTCAATGGTGTTTTTTGACTTCATCGCAAGTATATTGGACAGATATTGAATCTTGTGTTGAGAAATGCCAGACATTAAAATAGATGACAATTGTCTCTTTGAAGAAATTAGAAGACTGAATGTATTTTAAATTCTGAAAAATTAATACAATGGGAAAATAAACACGTTGAAATTGATAAAAGATGGGTGGAAATATTCAGCCATTTCAAAAATGAACATATTTCATGTGAAAATGTTTTATTCTTGTTCAATTTGAATTGTGCTGCCCTGGAACTAATGCAGCAGTTGAAAGGGTTTTTTCAATTGCTAATGATTTTTGGAAAAGTGAGAAATTGAGATTGAATGTTGATACTCTAGCTGCAGCAGTTGCCATAAAATTCAATATGAAGGATATTTCTTGTTCAGATATTTCTAATATATTGTTGGAAGATGATACATTGACAAAAAGTATTCATTCAATGGAAAAGTACTCATTTAAATAATAATTAATAGGCATGTAAGCATAATTACAATATAAAATGTTATTGTTACAAATGTTTTTTATTATGCATTTATCATATTATAGTGTATTCTATATTATTGTTGCAATGAATAAAATGTTTCTTTTATATACGATATTTTTTTTTCTTCAATTTATTTGTGTCCTCCTTCTCATTGTAAAAAAGTTGGTCACCTTATGGATAATATATTTTAAGTTCCAGAGATCGCGATGTCTGTTCGTGTGTGTGTGTGTGTGTGCATGTAACTAAGAGAAAGCGTATGTGAATTATGCCTATGTGTGTACATGAATGAATATATGTTAATGAAAATCTATATAAATACTGTACATATGTGCATTCTAGTCTATCACCACTAATATTTGTGTAGCTCTGCAAGGTTTGGGGGATCTGTGAAACACTCACTAGAATCAGTTTGCTGCTGATTGTAAAAACAGGCAGAATTTGATTTGAATGAGTGCCTGAGTTGTAAAAGGGGATTTAGCATTTTGAATCTATTTAAAAGGAATAATACTACTGAACTTGGAATTAAGTATGTCCCAGGAAAGCCAGGAAAAGATGCATCATTTAACAAATAGGGTACAAATGACACATAAAATTCAGCTTCAGCTTCAAAAGCAAAAGAAAGAGCTGTTGCTTGATTGCCAGATAACAAGTTTCACATTCTCTTTTCTTTGGAATTTACAGAGGCCAAGAAGACCATTTGAAAAGGGCAAATTCCTTTCTTCTCTGTCAGTTATTTTCCCTTTATTTTTGCAATGAGAACTTATACTCAAGAAGCAACTCGTGATCTTTAGGCATGAGGGCTCACATAGTGGATACTATGGAAAAGCTCTGAAGAGAATAGCTTGTTACCTTAACATATTTGGGAATAATACAATTTGAAACCCCATCTTTCTTTTAAAACTTTGCTGACTTGAAAACTTTTCTGCTGACTGGATAAATAAGAATAATACCTATAATATAAAAACAGAAAAAAATAACCAAAAAACAGTGCATGCTACCAGAAGTAAAACCCACCTAATGACTGGGTACATGATTTTGTCTGCTTAGTCTGCTCATACCATGCTACTAATCAATGGTGGGTTGCTACCGGTTTGTTCCGGATCAGGCGAACTGGTAGCGGCGACAGTGGGAGGCTCTACCCACCTGCTTCTGCACATGTGCAGAAGTGTTGTATGCGCATGAGCATGCACCCGTGAGCAAACCAGCAGCAACAGGTTTTGAAACCCACCCCTGCTACTAATGGAAGGAGGACTTACGGTGCCAATCTTGCAGAATGGAAATTTGCCATTCACAGTCATTTTGCCATTTCAGTTTTGAGTCAGATTAAGCAATACTCTCTTAATGTAATAAAGTATTCTCTTAAAATAAAATAATAAAGTTTTTTTTATTAAATAGGTCAAGATTTTTATCCAGCAGGGAAATGGGTAATAGATGTTGCGTCCGGACACTGCACACATGACAAGGATGGAACAGCCGATTGGCCTGATCAACAGCTACCAGCCGGTGGGAAATAGGCGCTTCCTGATTTGGCCAGCCGCTGACAGCTCTGCATATATAAGAGCTGTCAGTGCCTCAGAAGCCGCTCGCTCTCCAAGGTCCTCAGCACCGAGCGGGTCTGTTGTTAAGTGTTGTTGTTTAATAAACTTATAATTACCTCGCCTCGCCTCCATTCTCATACATTGTTCTCAGAACAGAACAATTTGGTGACGAAGATGGGATTTTTGTGAGGAGGTAGGTTGAGCGGCAGCCACCAAAGGGCTGAGATAGTGAGCTGGTCACAGCTATGAGAAGTTGAAAGAAGCTGACAGACAGACAAGGGATCACGAACATGGCCACCCTCTCGACATTCACACCTTTCAATCAAGCAGCAGAAACCTGGGACTCATTCTTAAATCGTTTCCACTGTTTCCTGACTGCCAATGACTATGTTGTGGCCCACCACCGGCCTGCGCGGATCGTGCCTGATCGCAACGACGAGGAGGCTGGTGTGGTGTCACGCCAGCAGCCTGCGCAACCGGCGCTCGTGTCGGACAGTGAGGAGGCCGAAGAGGATGTAATGCTAGAGGCAGAGACTCAGCCAGGGCCTTCAGAACCTCCAGAGGCTCCTTCCAGTGGAGAGAGCGAAGTGGAGGAGCCTCTCCTCAATGCTCGGGCATGCAGGGCTGCCAAAAGGCAGGAGTGGCTACTCAGGAGGAGGAGGAGGTCTACTCGAGAGTAGGGCTTGAGGATAATTGGCCACTCCCTTAGCCTATTTAAGTCACACGCAGCTAGTGCTTTCTTGCTAGAAACAACGTCTCATTACTACAGAGCATCTTGGAGAGTGAGCAATTTCTCATATCTGGTTTTCTGGGCTGGTTGCCAACCTTTGTCGGACTTTGTTCTTAATAACTTTGATAAGGACCCTTTGCACAGGAAGCCTGCATTCTTGAAAGGGGTTTGTTTGGAATTAAACAGTGTTTGCAAAGCTTGGTGTTTGTCACATTCTCTGGAAATCCGAAGCTGGGGCAGAAACAGACTATAAAGGTTTGCCAGGGGTCAGGAAATTAGCTGTGTTCTTAAGTGTCTGCAGGCATGACATGTTTGAGACAGCCCGGGCACTCCTGGCACCTCAGACAGTCCACGATGTGCAATGGGAAGACTTGTTAGACACTTTGAAGGGGCACTATGCGCCCTTACCATCTAGAGTTGCCAGACGCTACGTGTTCAGGCTGAGGGGGAACTATCAGTCAATACAGGGCAGCATTAAGAAGTGCTGCCCTGTATTGTGATTTCAGGGATTACTTAGAAGATCTCCTCCTGAACCAGCTAATTTGTGGGGTCAGGGATATCTGATTGCAGCATAGGTTATTAGCTAGAATGGCTATTATGCTGCAAACTGCAATAGATGAGGCTAGAGCCTCTGAATTATCCTCAAAATTAGCCACTGAGATAAGGAAAAACCTTAGCAGCAGCCCGTCTGGTAACCGGGAAGCATCCTTGGTGCAGTAGGAGGAGGTCAACTCAGATCAGTTGTCAGAAGACGAGAAGGATGTCAGTCACCTCCAAAGGTCTCAAAAGAAAAGCTGGGGCCCAGAAAAGAAAAAGATACAAGCCCCGTGCATAGGTTGTGGATGAAATCATCCCCATTCTGCATGCAGGTTTAAGAACACAGACTGCAGGAGATGTGGGAGAAAAGGCCACCTCACCCAAAAAGGCCACGGGTCTGTAAGGCAAGCCAGCCAGCTCCTAATAATTTATCCAGACCCAGTCTAGAATACCGGCCCCGAAACAGACAGACTAGAATAGAGGAAGAATGTTTCACTATTTACAGGGGGTTTTGTCACCCCAAAACAATCATAGGTCAGGCCAATGTGAACTTGAGGAAAAAATTTTTCCTCACAATTCTCATTGAGGGGCAACCCTGTAAAATGGAACTGGACACGGGATCCTCCATGTCTCTTGTTTCGTGGAGCACTATTAAACAATTGGTGCCCTCCTTGTCAAAGAGGCGTTTATCTTCTTGTCGTTTTCGCTTGCGTGATTACCAGGGCAATTGAGGATCCAGTTTGTGGGGGCAATAAGCTGACTTTGTATAAATATACAAAAGTATGAAGGCTATTGCTTAACGCATTGTGAGCCGCCCTGAGTCTCCGGAGAAGGGCGGCATATAAATCAAATTAAAAATAAAAAATCAAATCAAATCAAATCAAATTCCAGTCGTGGGCTCTGGAAAATTTCAGATCAAATACCATGGGTTCTGCGGCCGCCTCAAACTAATTATTGTTGATGGCGCACTACCCAGTTTACTAGGATTGGACTGGTTTGATGCCTTGGGATTAAATGTGACAGGAATTCACACTACTATGTCTGCAGGATTCTCTGGCTTGTTCCGCGAATTCTCAGACGTTTTTAGTGAAGGGCAAGGCAAATACATTGGCACACCAATTTCCTTTAATTTGGATCCTACAGTCACTCCTGTGAGGCTTAAGCCTTGTAGAGTGCCATTTGCCCTTCGCCCCCAAGTGGATAGAGAAATAGATAAATTAGTGGCTCAGGGCATTTTAGAACAGGTCGATCATGCCCATTGGCTGTCATCCCTCTCAAGGCTGATGGATCCATCCACATCTGCGTGGATTACAAGGCAACCATCAATAGGGCTTTACAGGCAAACCCCTATCCTGTCCCTGTAGTACAACAACTGCTTCATTCCTTGGGCCATGGCAAAATTTTCGCCAAATTAGATATGGCTCAAGCTTATCAACAATTGGAAGTTGAGGATGCCACCGTGGAGGCGCAGATGATCGTCACCCACCGGGACGCCTTCCATTGCCGCCAATTGCAGTTCGGGGTCTGCGTAGCCCCTGGCATTTTCCAATCCCTCATGGAAAGACTTATGCACGATTTGCTCATTGTAACTCCCTATTTTGACAACATACTTGTCTCTGCCAACGACGAATTTGAACTAACCAGCTCCCTCCTGCAGTTCTCCACTGTTTCCATCAAATTGGACTCAAACTCAAGCCCGCCAAGTGCAAATTAGGAGTGCCACAGGTGGAGTTTCTCGGCTACCTCGTTGATGCCTCCAGGCTTCACCCTGCTCCGGCCAAGGTTCAAGCTATACAAAATGCCCCTACACCAACTAACAAATCTGAACTATAGTCCTTCCTGAGGCTCTTGAACTTTTACAACTCATTCCTGCACCACAAGGCAACAGTTGCCGAGCCTCTTCACCATCTCCTTGACAAACAGGCCCCTTGGAAGTGGGGACATCAAGAAGCTGCTGCTTTTCAGGCAGTCAAAGACCTGCTCACCTCAGACTCCGTTTTGGTGCAGTTTGACAACACTCTTCCTTTAATGCTGACTTGTGATGCATCTCCGTATGGGGTAGGGGCTGTTCTAAGACATCGGCTGCCCAACGGAACCGAAGCCCCTATCGCCTATTTCTCAAGGACCCTATCTGCCACCGAACAGAACTGCGGCCACATAGAGAAAGAGGCGCTGGCCATAGTGGCCAGCGTTAAGTGTTTCAATGATTACTTATATGGCCATTTTTTTCACATCTTTACAGATCACAAGCTGCTTTTAGGAATCTTGACCGGCGATCGCCAGACCCCACCAATCCTATCCCTGAGGATGACCAGATGGCTTGTGTTCCTGAACGCCTACAACTACCAGCTAGCTCATCACCTGGGTAAAGATTTGGGGAATGCTGATGCACTAAGCAGGTGCCACCTGCCTGCTCAGGTAGATGACCCTGCCCCGCTTCCATCAATCCTCCAGATAGATGACCAGCTAAGCCCAGTGTCGGCTTTAGATGTCGCCAGATACACTGTTAGAGATACCACCCTGCACCAAGTGCTGGACTGGGTGAGGAGGGGATGGCCCCTTGGGCAAGTGACTGCTGAATTCCAGCCATACAAATGCAGGCAGCAGGAACTTTCTAGTCTGAGAGGCTGCCTTTTGTGGGGTTCCAGAGTAATAATCCCTACAGATCTGAGGCACCAAGTGCTGGACGCCTTGCATACTGGCCATCCGGGCATTGCCCGAATGAAGTTGGCCCGAAGTTGGCCATCCGGGCATTGCCCGAATGAACTTGGCCCAAAGTTACTTATGGTGGCCCAAGTTAGATGAAGCTATCATCGTATGGGTCTCGGAGTGCCAACAGTGCCAGATTAATAGTGCAGCTCCCCCCTGAGCACCAGTAAGGGAGTGGGAGGAGCCAAGGGGCCTCTGGTCCCGATTACATGTAGATTTCAAGGGGCCATTCCAAGGACATACTTTCATGGTCACTGTAGATGCCTACTCCAAGTGGGTTGAGGTGATATCAATGGTCTCAACCACGGCTGACACTGTAGTTGAGGCCTTGCAGCGGCTATTTACAACCCACAGTTTGCCCGATATGGTGGTAATGGACAATGGCCCTCAGCTAATGTCAGCCGCTTTCCAAACGTATTTGGCAAGGCATGGAATTAGGCATGTCACGGTGGCTCCTTACCATCCGGCCAGCAATGGCCTTGTTGAACACGCAGTGAGATCAGTCAAGGAAGTCCTCACCAAACTAGGGCCAGGGGACTGGCAAGCTAAACAAGCCACCTATTTGCTAACCCAACATGCAATCCCATGCCCAGCCGAACTGTTAATGAGACGTCGGCTGCAGACAGACCGTCTGCACCCTGACTTCTGCCCCGAGAAGCCCCCTGATTCCAGGGGTGGGGCCCGCGTTTTCACCGAAGGAGATGGGGTGTATGCACAAAATTATGGGAGGGACCCTCGTTGCTGCCAGGCCAAGTAATTGCAGTAACAGGGCCTTGCTCTTACAAGGTCCTGCTAGAGGATGGTCGCACATGGCATAGGCATGTGGACCAACTCTGGTGCCGTCAATTGCCTCCACTAGACACAGGCACTAGCCAGGCTCAACTCGGCCCTGTCAGTTCCAAGGCTACTAAACAACCATCAACTCCTAACCCTCAACCCAGGTCGCAGCAGGCAGCGGACTTACCAGTCATTCCTGGGCCCACACCATTAGATGATCCTCTTGTCGAAGTTGCAGAACAGTTGCAAGGAGTTCTGGAGGTGTCGAATATAAGTCCACCTATCCTGACTGAAACTATTGGTCTGTGCCGTTTTGGGAGGAGCCAGAGACGCCCAGCTTACCTCGCCCTGTCACTGCATTTTTGTATTTACCAGATGAGCTCATATTTCTGGACATTCAGACTTTCTGTAGCTTGCCAAGTTTCTTATCAGTAAGCTAACTACGCATGTCCACATTCCTTCACCTTCATTTGCTTTCTTCTATCTTTCTTTGTTCTCCTGCCAAGAGGTCCAGCCGCAGAGGGGTGGCCGGCAGGAACGTTGCCAAAATGTAACTAATTTAGATAGTGAGATGTTTTATTTTCTTTATAACAAATAAATGAATTTTTCTTAGAAAAATATCTCTCCAGGTTTATTTTCTTGCAAAAGTGTGCTTCAAGGGAAAAGTCTTGATCCATGTCTCTAAATCAAGGTGCGATTACCCAAAAGCAGAATGGGATTAATTAGCACCCTGACACCTGGTAGCAGAGGATTGTTGATTTATGGCTTTTTCCTTGCTTGTTACTTTTGATGATAATCGCATAGGCAATTAGTTTTTAGCTACTGAGGTAAGCTAATTATTTTTGCAAAAATGCTGAGAAAGAAGAAAAACGGCAAAATGAAGCCCAGAGCTTTATCCTCTTCGGATGAAGAGGAGATAGAAAGACCCTCAAGATTCCAGCCCCTGGCATCAGCCACTCAGCTAGAAGGAGGAGGAGAAGAAACAGACAAGAAGCTTCAGGAGGAAGATAATACAAGAGCTGCTTTTGAAGGCGAAGCACTACGACTGAGGTCAGTAATGCCCCCTTCCAATTATGCATGCTCTCAAACTGTCCTTCCAGAACCTGAATTTGAAACGCTTGGTGCAAAGCCAAAGTTTCCACAAATGGCGAAGCATTTTCCCTCCCACGCAGAGAGAGAAACAATTTATTATCCTCCTCAAACCTTCAGGATCACTCCTAATGAATTAGCTATAAGAAACTATCGTGATCAAATTGAAAATTTTGAACATGAGCTATCCCAGGCAAAAATGGCTTTATCTATGTTTGAGCAAGATAAGAGAAAGTCTCGTGTTTTTGAAATCTCTGAAAAGGCCATTTTGCCTTCTCCTTCGGAGCCAAAGACACACCCCCTGGTGGATTTTGTGTCAGGCCAATCAGAACAGAGAGCTGTGCACATGTCACATTTGTCACATGATCGTTCCTATTTTCAAATTACAAGTGCCACGTATGCAGAAAGATTACCTGAGCTGCCTAAAACTAAAGTTGCAGCACCATCTGCTGGCGAAAGTAATTCACTAGAGAAAGCTGAAATGCACCGCATCTTGAGAGAGCAATTACAATTGTTGCAGAAGACTTTATCAGAGATGTCCTTAACTTACTCAGATATTCAGATTCCAATGCCACAAGTGTCTCCACAGGCTCAATCTTCAGCACCTGGTGGTGCTGGTGTCCTTTTAGATGGAACACAACAACAGCTCAAATGCAACAAGCACAGCAAATACCACAGATATTTTTACCGGCACAGCCAGCATACCAAATGCATGTTCCTCACCAGGTATTTTCTGTTGCTCCACTAGCTGGTGAGTCCAAATTAAAGATGTCAGGACAGAAGTATAAGGCCTGGGTCAGTGAGATGGGATTGTTACTTCGTAGAGAAGGTACTCACTGTATGGTTTTTAATCCTCCTGCTCAGCCATGGACTCCTGCAATAAGAGACTTAGAGACTAAAGCTTGCACAACATTATTGATGTCCATGGATACGGAACTGCAGGTTACCTTTCCGCCTGATGCAACAGTCCAACAAATTTGGGTCCAATTGGAAAATTGCTACAGGCCTGTTTCAATTGAATCTTCATGTTTGCTCATGTCTGAGTTCCATGGTTCGAGATTGAAACCTGGTGAACAAATTGGAGGACATTTGACCAAACTGAAAGGAATCAGAAGGGAATTGAGAGAAAGAGGCTATAATATTGATGATATTCAAATGATCAGCATTATTATTAACTCATTGAATTATGAATGGAAAGATGCCATTACAAAGATTAATCTAGTGCCTATTGCTCAACGCACAGTGGACAATGTATGCAGACTTTTAATTGAAGAAGAAGCACTTATGTTAGCTACGCCACATTTGAGAGGACCACCTGCATCAAGAGCTCCAGCTAGGCGTCCCTTCCGAGGAAGAGCCTACGCTCCAAGGATGCCAAGATGCAACATCTGTAATCGTGTGGGACATGCCACCCAGGATTGTCCCCAACGAGTTCCAGCTCCCGTCTCGTACCAGCCCAGAGGAACAGACTCCAGAGGCAGAGGCAGAGGTGGAAGACAAGGTCATCGTGGTCCCAGGCGTAATTCGTAAGCTCCACTCGCCACATTGGCTTTAACCAATGATCCACAATGTCAACCAGAGTACGACAGATGACTCCTGTGGACTTTGGACAGTGGTGCAGCATTGCATGTTACCTACAGAAAAGAACTTTTCACAGAGATGCACAAGCCTGAACCTGAACTACGTGAACTTTATTCTTTTTCAAATCATCCTTGCCAGGTCAAAGGAAAAGGAACTGTTTATGTTGAAGAGCTCAATGCATTCATTCCTGATGTTTATTATATACAAACAGCAACTAGTAATTTGCTTAGTCAGAGTCACTTGTCTAGAATGTTAAAGTTCCAGGTTCACCACCTTGAAAAAGCAAGTTACATAGTTAAAGATGGAGATATTGTTGCTGAAACCATGTTAATTGGTGGTGTTTATTACTTAAAGCCAAAGCCTAAATCGCAAACACAGGCAAGTATACAAACTCCAAAAAGGGAGAGCAGAGGCCCAGAGAGAGATGCTCCAGAGAGAGATCCTGTTGCTACTCCAAAAGCTCCTAAAGCCAACAAAAAGAAAATTAGGAAACAGGTTGCTCAGAGCAAGCCTGAGGTTCCTCATAAAAATGTTAATGTTGAGAATTCACTAACTGGTAAACCTTTGCATTCCAGGTGTATCCATAAATGGCATAGAAGATTGGGGCATGCCAGTTTCCGTGTTCTTAGGAAAATGCCGGAGTTCGCAAAAGGTTTGGATCTAAAGGGGTGTAAGGTGTTTTTGGATTGTGCTGAATGCAAAAAGGCCAAATCCAAAGCAGCAGCCATTCCCAAATGCGCTACACGCCTGTCAACATGCATTTTTGATTTGGTTCACACTGACATAGTTGGTCCTTTTCCGCCAACACTTGGTGGTAGAAAATATTTTTTAACAATTGTTGATAATTATTCTAGATATGGATATGTATATCCTATGAAAGAAAAATCTGAGACTTTTCAGATCTTTAGAGACTTTGCTGCTCTTGTTTCTACCCAACACCAAGTTCGCATTGCCAGAATCCAGAGTGATGGTGGTGCTGAATTCATTCACAGTCCTGCAAACCATGATGCGTTGTCTCCTAGAAGACGCCAACCTTAGTAAACCATACTGGGGTAAAGCTATCAAATATGCAAATTACATTGTCAATCGTACTTGGAGCAGTGTAATAAATCAGACTCCTTTCTTCATGTTGTATGGCTACAAGCCCAATCTCAAAAACATCCATATTTTTGGTTCATATGCTATGGTGAACATTCCCTTAGCTCAAAGAAGAAAAGGAGGTCCAGCAGCAAAGAGATTGAGATTTATGGGTATTGATGATAATTCAAAATGGAGCAAATTTATTGACTCCAGACATGTAATTGTGATTTTCCAATCTGCTAATTTTGAGGAAGATGTTGACTGGTCCAGGATTCATTCCAATGATCCTGGAGTTTATTTTCCTAGAGATGATACTGCTGATGCCGCACAGATTGATGATCAAGATTCCACTAGTTCTTCTCAACCTGATGCTCCATCTTCGCAAGCTGCGGATGCTGACGCTAGCGACGAATGTGAGGACGAGGACGAAGCAGAAGAAGAATGGACAGTTGTTCTGAGACGTTCCAAGAGGGCCACAAAAGGGATCCCTCCACAACTATATTCTTGGCAACTGACAAAAGCACCCTTGCCTTTGATTTGCAATGTTACACTTCCACCTGATACGTTCACGCAAATCAAACATCTTCCTGATTCAGAGCAAGACAAATGGTATGAAGCAATGCAGGTTGAAATGGACAGTCTAAAGAAACTTAAAGTGTTTATGCCTGCAAAACCTCCAGCAAACAAAAAAGGTCATTGGCACTCCATGGGTCTACAGAATAAAAAAGAAGTCAAATGGTGAGTCATTGTACAAGGCCAGACTTGTAGCTTAGGGTTTCGCTCAATGGAACAGGCCACCTGCTTCAGACCACCCAAGGCCTCCTCTGACCCCCGGCGTGGCAGGAGGGGGTGGAGACAGCAATTGTGGGGCCCCAGGAGAGGAAGCATGAAGTATCCCTGTAGCGTGAGATCACATGAGATCAGTAATGTGAAATTTTATGCTACTGATCTTGTGTGATCTCTCACTACTTTTAGGCCTCTGTTTTCTGCAAATGCACCAAAGCAGGTTTACTAGATCATCACAAGATAAGTCCCAGCTGGATGGGGTGGGGAATAGGCAGGGCAAATAGTGCAGTGTCTCTGCTGTCGTTCATATGGGTAAATGACAGCTGTGGTGTCGCAACATTCATAACTTTGGGACTGGGTCATAAGTACTGGGGGGGGGGTTGCTAGGTTGTAATTTATTTATTTATTTATTACATGTATTTATATGCCGCCATTCTCCCGAAGGACTCAGGGCGGTGAACACAAGTTAAGAAACAAGTACAATAAAATCATAATTTAATCCAAATAATTAATTAGTAGTAAATAATAAAGCCCGGAATCAGTCTCAGCCTATTTGTTTGAAAAGCCAAGTCTTCAAGTCCCGACAGAAGGAGCGGAGATCAGGAGCTCAGTAGGTAATTCATTCCAGAGGGTGGGAGCACCCACAGAGAACGCCCTACCCCTGGGCACAGCAAGGTGACATTGGCTCGCCGTCGGAACCCTGAGGAGAGCGGCCCTATGTGAGCGAACAGGACGGTGAGAGGCAGGCAGGAGAAGGTCATGCAAATATCCCGGACCTAAGTCATGAAGGGCCTTATAGGTGAGGACTAGCACCTTGAAGCGGACCCGGAGAACCACTGGTAACCAGTGCAGCTCACGCAGGAGAGGTGTTATATGGGAGTAACAAGGGGCTCGAATAACTTTGAATGGTCACTAAGTGAACTGTTGTAACTAGGAAATTGCCTGTATAGACAGGAGGCATTTTATTTTACTATTTTAAAACAAAAATAATACATTACATTATTTTGGTACAATGGTATTTATACAATGATAAATTAAATATTAAATATCAAAATGATAAATATTATATATCAAAAAGCTGATTTTTTTTTACAAATAAATTCTGCCAATTTCAAACTGTATCCCATGGTATTCATTATAACTATTTTTTACTCTGTCAAGGTTCCAACTAATGAACCCAAATGAGTCAGCACTCCGAGACTTTCCGTTTCCTCAAAGAATTGCTTTATTGAGTACATCATTTCAGCACAAATAATCCTAAAACCAGCTCTAGTTATTTCTCACAGTTTCAGCATACAAACATTAGAAATTCCTCCCTCCCTAGTGTCACGGATCACATTGTCTAATTTGGGTGTCCTTGCATCTCCTTGATGATTCTCTGTCCAGCACCTGTTGGAAGCAACCTTGGTTCCCAGGATGTAGTAGGTTGTTTTGGCTAGTTTGCATTCCATTCCTCTCCTCCCTCCCTGAGCTGTGTGGCAATTTGAGAAACGGAAGATGGCTGCTGTGGGCTTGATCAGTTTCAGAGTTGACACTCTTTTTGTTTCTTGAACTGTTTTCTATAAGGGAATGGATAAAGATATATTGTGAAGCATGACATTAAAATTTCATTTCAAACTTTGTATTTCAACATGCATTGTCCCATACTGGCACATTCTTACTAAGAGGACTTTCCAATCTGTTGAGTATCTTGTGGTATGTTTAAGAATGGCAAAGGACATTGTTGCTAATCTCACTTCTTACAATTAATTTTTCAGTAAAACGGTAAAAACAAAGTAAAACAAAAAGGTAAAGTAAAACAAAAAAAATGACTTACATATGTTCTTTTCCTTATATATTTAAAGTACCATAAGATATTTTCTTTTTGTTATAGCAGACATGTAAGGAAAAGAACATATGTTATAGAGATGCACATTATTTGAAATAAAATCCTAAATATTTATTGTGGCAACAGCTGAATCTTTTCAGTAATCATATAAGCAAATGAATGTGACTGGAATTCTGATTAGGAGAAGAAAATATGAACCATTTTCCTCTTATGGGGTGAGAAATAAAGTATTCAAAACTCTCTACGATAATAGGGATCCTCCAGGGAGGAGGAACATGTTTATCTTGTGATTTCAGTCATAGAAGTTACAATGTAGATTCTTCATATTACTGCCTAGTACTTCTAAGGATCCAACATTTCACTTGAAAAGAACTTAGTTCTTATCAGACTTTTCCTGATGTCTGGCCTTTTTGTTTCCCCAATCTTCTCAACCCAATTTAAAAATACATACATCTGAGACTAATCCAGGTCATTTTGATTATTTGAAGCTATCAAGACATTGAATGCAGTCATATTTGCTTGTTTCTGACTTCAAGGTTTTCAGACAATTATCAATTAATCAGTGCTTATCCTTTTTGGTCTATGGCCTAACCAGCCAGCCAGCCAGTTCTCACTTGTAATCTTTTCAGGCTGCCTTGCGAGATAGATAGGAAGCTTGGCCTGATGAGCTAATTCTATGTTGTTGTAAGTTTACATTAACAGAATCTTGCAAGTTTGAAAGTACATTTCTCTTCCCACCCATCTCCTTTACAGCCCAAGAAACTAGGGAAGATTCCTTTTGAGCCCCTTGTCCCTTTTGCATGATGGCTGCAGGTTAAGACTACTCCCCTAGTTGTGTCCCTTCTATCTCCCAAGGTATTCCCACATACCATTATATCCTGATAATGGAATACCCTTTAGTTTTGCCTCAGGTTTTACAAGCCTGTACCTAAAACAATAAGTGTACACACATACATACACATTACAAACAAAAATTAAACTTTCATTCATTCTGTGTGTTTGTATTTCCATAAAAATATTTGTCCCTTGTTTCGCAATAAAATGTGAGGAGGTAGGAATATAAGTAAGTGCAATTATAATTATAGCATGAAAAGATGCCATGAATCATGTACAACCCTATATTTATAGCCCTAAAACAAAGCAACACTGTATTTTTCCTTTTGAAATTGGCTTCCTTTGTGTAGATAGTTGTCTTCAGTAAAATCTAATTACAGGTAGTCTTCAACTTAGGACCAGAATTGAGCCCAAAATTTATGTTGCTAAGTGAGACTTATTTGACAGGTCCCTACTTCTTGATAAGCTAGAAAAATGTGGGATAGACAGCATCACCAAAGATGGATTTGTAACTGGCTGACAAACCATACTTAACAAGTCATCCTTAATGATACTAGATCCACATGGAAAGAAGGAAGCAGTGGGGTGCCACAGGGTTCCATATTAGGCCCAGTACTCTTCAATATCTTCATTAAAAACTTAGATGAATGACTAGAGGGGGAACTCATCAAATTTGCAGATGACGCTAAGCAGGCAGGAACATCCCAAAAGACAAGCTCAGGATCCAAAAATATCTTGACAGACTTGAACAATGGGTTCTATCCAGCAAAATAAAATTTAATGTGGAGAAAAGCAGGGTTTTACATCTGGGCAGGAAAAGCTAAAGGTACAAGTACAGTTTAGGTGAAACCTGGCTCAAAAAACAGTAACTGTGAGGCGGACCTTGGAGTCTTAGAGGGTGATCACTTAAACATGAAGCAGCAGTGTGCAGCAGCAGCCAAAAAAGCTAATATAAGCCTTGGATATATAAACAGAGGCATACAGTCAAAATCACATGAACTATTATTACTATTTTATAAAGCCTTGGTAAATCCACACCTGGAATACTGAATCCAGTTTTGGTCGCCACATTACAAAAAAGATGTTGGAAAAGTGAAAACAAGAGCAACTAAGATGATTAAAGGCCTGGAGACTAAAACATATAAAGAACAGTTGCAGAATTTGGGTTTGGCTATTCTAGAGAAAAGAAGAACTAGGATTGACATGATAGCAGTATTCCAGCACTTGAGAGGCTGCCACAAAGAGGAGGGTGGGTCAATTTATTTTCCAAAGCAACAGAGGGCAAGACAAGAAACAATGGATGGAAACTAATAAAGGAGAAGCAACCTGGAATTAAGGAGAAACTTTCTAACAGTAAGGACAATTAATCAGAGGAACAGTCTGCCTTCGGACATGGGTGCTTCATCACTGGAGGTTTTAAGAAAGGACTGGACAGTCACTTGTCTGAAATGGTATAGGATCTCCTGCTTGAACAGGGGGCTGGACTACAAGACCTCCAAGGTCCCTTCCAACTCTATTCAGATTCCGATTCTGTAGTCTCTCCTATTATGGAGCAGAGATTTCATCAGATAGATCAGGTGTCTGCAACCTGTGGCTCCCTGTCCGCTGAACCCATCACTGGCTGGCCCTGGAAGAAGTGCCTGCAAGATATGGCAAGTACAGGGGTGCTTCGCTCCCACTCTGGAATATGGAGTGAGTCTCCATCACCCGCCGTCGCCCTTACCTTCTCAGGCCAGACGAGGTGTGACTGGGAGGGGAGAGCGAGGAGCGGGGCCAGCCAGTGGTGGGTTCAGCTGACAGGGAGCCACAGCAGGGGGATGAAAGAGCTTCATTTATCTGGGAACCTGAAATGGCTCTTGATATAAATATGGTAAAAAGTACCCAAAGAAGAAGAAAGAACAACCTCAGCAAAAAAAAGCCAAAGGGAGAGACAGAGAGACAGAGAGAAAGAGACAGGGAGAGAGAGATACTGTTTCCTACAGAAAAGAAAACACCAGGAGCCACAAAACCTGGGTAAGCATGGCTTGGGGGAGTCATATGACTGGGTGGAAGTGAGTGACGTTGAGCTGGCCATACCCGCCTAGGTTTTATGGCTCCCGGTGATTTCTTTTCTGTGGGAAATGGGTCCAAATGATTCTTTGAGTGTTTAAGGAGTAGATTAATTCTAAATTTAATCCAGACACTTCCTTTTGCTTCTCTTTACCTCAGAAATGAAAGAAAAGAAGCAGAGAATAAAGTAGTAGATTTTGTACATTACCGTATTTTCCGGCGTATAAGACGACTGGGCGTATAAGACGACCACCGACTTTTCCTGTTAAAATATAGGGTTTGGGCTATACTCACCATATAAGACTACCCCTCTTCCAATGCACACCAAATAAAAATTAAAAAACATCAACTGGCTCACCCACAATGTAAAAGCAGCTGTGCTAGACCCAAATGGCCCCTGCAACAAGCAGGAACCTCACACAGCCACAAAAAGCCCCAAAAAAACAACTTTCACACTTTACACACACACAACACAACACAACTGGCTCACCCACAATATAAAAGCAGCTGTGCTAGACCCAAAATGGCCCCTGCAACAAGCAGAAACCTTACACAGCCACAAAAAGCCCAAAAAAACAACTTTCACACTTTACACACACACAGCACAACACAACTGGCTCACCCACAATGTAAAAGCAGCTGTGCTAGACCCAAAATGGCCCCTGCAAAAAGCAGGAACCTCACACAGCCACAAAAAGCCCAAAAAACAACTTTCATACTTCACACACACAAAATTCCACATACAGCTTTGTGAGATTTTGTGTGTTTGTGTAGTTAGAGTGAAACACTACAGAAACACACTAAATCTCAGGAGGCTGCACAAATATTATTTTATTTTTATTTTTATATGAAAACTAAATTTAAAACTTCCTAAATTTTAAATGGCTAGGTCTAAAAAAGAACAACTAAAAAAAACCCCAATTAACTATTTTTTTTAAAGCTCCCAAAGGGGAAAAAACCTTACCCAATAGAACAGGGGTCTCCAACCTTGGCAACTTTAAGACTTGTAGACTTCAACTCCCAGAATTCCTCAGCTAGCTTTGTTTTGCTGGCTGAGGAATTCTGGGAGTTGAAGTCCACAACTCCTGCCTGCTTGATTGCAGGCAGGGAGTGGCTTGCTGATGGAATGGATTCAGGCAAGCGAAGCAAGGCAAGCGTTGCAATTAGCAGCTAAGGTAAGCAAGCTGGAGGGGGAAAACTTTTTTTCTTTTACAGGGCTCTGGCGATCCCAGCTGAGTTGCCTGATTGGCAGGCAACTCAGCTGGGATTGTCAGTGCTTGGATCATGGCTCTGGCGATCCCAGCTGCGTTGCCTGATTGGCAGGCAACTCAGCTGGGATCGTCAGAGCTTGCAGAGCCACGTAAAAGAAAAAAAGTTTTTTCCTTTTACATGGCTCTGGCATCCCAGCTGAGTTGCCTGATTAGCAGGCAAAGCTGGGATCGTCAGAGCGTGGATCGCCAGAGCCATTTAAGGCTCATCAGAGTTTTTCGGGCTGGTCTGCCTGGTTACAGGAGAATGACACCCGGCGTATAAGAGGACCCCTGACTTTTGAGAAGATTTTCATGTGTTAAAAAGTCATCTTATACGCCGGAAAATATAGTATTTGTAATAAAAATGAGAAAGCACCGAAGCACTGATGAAAAATAAAGCATTTAATCAAGTGCAGAAACAGAAATTCAACCAATGATTCAAAGCTTGATGCAACTGATCTATCAGAGCCCATTTCTGAAATTGATGGATCCAATAGGTTTCCAAAATGCCTTTCATAGTATACATACGTATAGAGCTAAGCTTGAAGTTGGAATCCAGGAAAAGTTAAGTAAACATCCATTTAGCCCTGGGAAGGAAGAGTGATAAAAGATTAAGTTTGTCTTGATTCTCTTTGGTAGCAGAGAGAAACTCTGCCAGGTTTTCATAATTTTGTTATTATGTCTCACAGAAATAAAGCAGAATTCCAGGAGTCCTTGTGGAGATTGTTTTCTGATCTGGCCTACCTTAAAAGGCTGCCGTATTGTCTGTCCTGTCAAATTGCTGGAAGGTTATTGGTTTGTACTGGTGCAATTTTAATTACTGGTTACTTCTGTTGGGCAGAAACGCTCTCGTAGATGACCCTTGCTCTGTCAAGAACCTAGGAGTACTTATATCAAATGATTTAACCCCAGAGCTCACTGTAACAGCATTGCCAAAAAGGCTTTAAGAGCTGTTAACCTTATTTTGTGAAGCTTCTTCTCTGGTAACAGTGAATTGTTAACTAGGGCATACAAAACCTTTGCCAGACCAATTCTCAAATACAGTTCATCTGCTTGGAATCCACACTGTATATCAGACATTAATACGATTGAGCAGGTCCAGGGATATTTCACGAAAAGAGTACTCCACTCCTCTACTCACAGTAGAATCCCTTTTGCCACCAGGCTTGAAATTTTGGGCTTGGACAATCTGGAACTGTGCCGCCTGTGGTCTGATCTAAGCATAGTACACAAAATTGTCTGCTACAACATCTTACCTGTCAATGACTTCTTCAACTTCAACCTCAATAATACACGGGCAAACAATCGATACAAACTCAAGGTAAACCGTTCCAAACTTGATTGCAGAAAATAAGACTTCAGCAACAGAGTGGTCAACGCCTGGAATGCTTTACCTGACTCCGTTGTTTCATCCTCAAACCCTCACCGCTTCAACCTTAAACTGTCTACCGTGGACCTCACCCCATTCCTAAGAGGTCCATTTATCTGTATTTACTTCCTTTGTTCATGTTTTTGTTCATACTTATACTTGCTATCTTGTACATGTTTGACAAACAAACAAATAATTTAATTAATCATAATTTTAATTTAATTTAATTAATTTAATTTAATTAATCATATTTCTATGCCACCCAAGTCCCAAGGGACTCTGGGTGGCTTACAACAGAAATAATACAAACAGTGAACATAAAAATTTTTTTAAAAAAATATTATAAAAGCATTTTAAAAACATTAAAAACACATGCACACCATCTATGGCCGGATCTCGCAAGATTAAACAGCGAGATCAACGGCCCCAGGCATGCTGGAAATAAATAGCAAAAGAAGCTAGGATCATGGATTGGTTAAATAGTGAGAATAAGATATGTCTAAAAACTGGAAAAGCTTAGGTCTTTTTATCCTGTTGGCATTAGAAGTTACCTATACTTAAGAGAAGGCGCAGATGGCAGTATCTTCTACCCATTCCCAATCAATTGCAAATACCCCCTTTCCCACTGCCCATGAAGTTCCACTTCCACTGCTATTTTCTCTCCTGAGCCATTTTAAGCTCTTTTGAGCTGTTGGTCTATTGCATTTCATTCTAATTTCATGACAGTCACCAATTTCAATAGACTACAGTAGGTAGCACATAAAACTGATTGCTGCTCCATGCAAACATTTTGTTCACAACTTTTATATTCTTGGGTGATTGGCAGCTGCTATTTTTAAAATTGTCTTCTGGTTGATTTACCAATGACCCATTTGGTCAATGAAACTTCTTTGCCTACTATTTTCCTACCCCCTTTAAAAACTCATTGCTCCCATTCATTAACACTACGTTTTCCACTGTCCATTTATCCTTACAGATTTTTATAATCCTTCACATCAGTTTTTCAAAGTCCTTCAATCACCATTTTTCACACAATCATTTCATCCCCATTAGTATTGTCCGTCTCCTCTCCCGTTCACAATTTCTTTGATCTATTCTTAATATTTTCTATTTTATCAACACTTCTATTTGGACTGTCCCCTTTATCACGATTTTCTTAGTCCAGTGAATTCTGTTTCACTTTCAGCCTGGGCTTTCCAACCCTGAGCCCATGAGATTTCTCTCTCTCTTTCTCTTTTGTTTCTAATCTTAACATAGATTGAAATAAAGTTATAAGATTTCAGTGAATGCTACTGTCCTCCTATAACCAGTGGTGGGTTGCTCCCGGTTCTGTCCAGTTCTTGCGAACTGGTAGTAAAAGCGGTGGGAGGCTCCGCCCACCCACCCAGGTGTCATAATTGACAATCTGCGCATGCACGTGCACTCCCGGTGCGAACCAGTAGTAAAGGTAAGTAGAATCCACCACTGCCTATAACCATTGTTTTTTCCTTTCCACAAAGTTTCCATATATCTACAGTGGAATGTAGGAACAAATAACATGCTTCTTTTGCTTTAAATAGGATCAAAGACATGGTGATGATGGTCAGAATGAAATGATTTACATTTGTGTGAAAGGAGAGAAAGTGAAGGAGGTATGAAGACATCCACGCCTGCAAACCTCTGTGAAAGGAAAGGAAAAGAAAAGAATTGGGAGTTTTAAAGTTGGCTTTAAGAATAGCTGGAAGCATGGAGTGAAGGATGACATGTAGAATGGCCTTTTATAATAAATTATAAGGGGGGGAACCCCAGAAAAGTTTGTAAAGTTGCAAATTATATCATAGAATGGTTACCCAAACTCTGCACCCAAACATACATGGCAATTCATTTTTAATTTTTATTTTAATTTTTAATTTCAGATTTTTAAAAATAATTCAATAAAATATTATTATTCAGCCCTATATCAATCTGATTTACACAGAGAATTGAACCACAATTTATATAACCATGGTCTGTGGAATAAATCAAAATTGGCTAGTCTTGTACAACACTAAACCAAAATTAAAGAAATCTAGCTTCACATTATAGTAATCTTAACCATATTTACTGGAAAAGTGGATGTTTGCATAATGTCTGTTTGCAGAACTTTAAGAGAGGTTACTTGCTAATTTTACTATTGAGGGATCAGATTTATTTCATTCATATGTAAATTATTCAGGGGGATTATGTAGACATCTGATAATGACACAAATTAGTGAGGGAATACATTGGCACAAACAGTATAGTTATTAAACCAGCTATAGTACTTAATGTAAGAAGTTTAGAAGGACAACTGAAAATTATGTAGAAAAAAAATTATGATTAATATTCTGTCCCAACTGAAGTGTTTCTCAGACAACGTTATTTGGCTTAGTCAGAACAAATAACTAACTTCAGCATATGGGATGCTGTACAGCTCTGATCTCATAGTGCTAGTAATATTTTTGACAACTTTCCAAAGAAAGCTCAGAAAACAGATGTAAGTTCAGAAAAGTTCATTTGGTTGTTAATCATGTAGACCCAACCTCTACAAGGCCAATTGCCTATGAGAACAGTGGTCTGGATTAGTCTAGCACATGGCTTTCAGCTGTATCATCCAGAGTTAAAACATGTGCAACTAGTACATCAGATAATCAAGAAACAAACATCCTTTGCTAATCTGATAGCTAGCATTGCAACTCCTCCAGAAAAAAAAAACATGAAAACATTACCTGTATGTATATTTAGCTGCGCTGCTATTTCTTCAATACAGATGCCAGATGCAGAATTTAGTGATGCTAAAAAAATAAAACTTCGAAATCTATTCAGAGTGCTTTTTAAAAAAACCTCTAGCATGATAACATTCATAGGTGGTTTTGAAGATAAACAGAGCAGATGTGTTTCAACAATACAAAGTAACTATTGACATTACAAATGGAACTCTTGGTGCTACTGCAGAAGGGGCTAGAAAGAATAGGAGATATGTTTCATTTTTTTCTGTGCTTTCCTGGATAAAATTTGGTCTAGTCATTAAGGCAACAGGCTAGAAACCAAGAGACCATGAATTTTAGTCCCAGTTTAGCCATGAAAAGTCAGCTGTGTGACTTTAGACTACTCATTCTTTCTCAGCCAAGGAAAAAGGAAGTGGTAAACTGTTATAGGGATGGATCTGACCCAATAACTCACAAGACAAGTATATATATTTTTCTTAATTTCTTTTATTGCAGGCCTGAATTAATCCTAGGCCTATTCAGTTAATTATCACTGACCTTTGTTCTTTCCCTTGCAGGTACACATCTGGAACTACTGGATGACCTTGTGGTGGAAGGTCTTATACCCAGGGGGAGGAGTCAGGAGGTAAGGTGTGGTTATGGGGATGATGGGATATGTGACTTGTTAACTCTTGCAGGGCTGTGGGGTTGTGGTGTGAGAGAGTTAGACATTTAACCTGACATAAACTTCTGAAAAAACTTGCCCCCCCCCCAAAAAAAACCTTCAGGGACTACTCCAGGTACACATACCACACTCATACACAAATAAATGTATTCATTTAGAGGTATGAAAAAATTGGAATAGACTACTATACAACCTTTAAAATCTTTCCTAGGATTTGTCCAAGAAAGGTTCTGTGCACTAATTGGAGTAACCCTAGGAATGTTTGCTGTTTCATATTCAAGGGTAGGGAGCTCTCAATGTGAGATTCTCTTCTGCATTCACATTTCTCTATTGTATTTATTAATACTACTACTTGTTTGGTTTCCAGTCGATATCATACTTTGTAGCTAAGGTTGTCACACTTTTCCTTTTTTAAAATTCAATAATTGTTCCAGTTTCAACCCCATTTGTGTGTTCACACTCTTCAGTTCCATATATTTACACTATAGAAAAACACATATAAATATTGAAGCTGTAAGAACTGCAACATTATTATTTCCCATGTAAATTTTCATTTCAGATACATATCTAAACAGATCTGAAACTTTTAATAAACTATTGACCACGACACTGAATTAGATAGTGTAAAAAAAGGCTTTTGTGCTGGATTTAATTCATGTAAATAGCACCAGTCTTATATTTAAGAGCTTAACATACCTCATATTACAAAGCTCATTCAGTATTCATAGCCAGTTGAAAATATCTAGAATTATAAAGGTGGAAAGGACTGTTTAGGCCACTAAGCTTGCTCTCCTGTTTTGTTCAGGAATCAAAATTAAAGTATCTGTACTTCAGTTAAAGAGAAATTTAAAACATCTCTAGGTTGCTGGTTCCACTGTCAAATTACTACGGTATTATTAATAACTTTTTTTTAACACTTAGCTGGAATTTGTTCCAAGGAACACAAATCCATTGTACAGTAGTGCCCAAAATTGTGGAAACCTTTTGGGAAAAGTGTATTTTCTAAAACTAGCTAATAACACCACTTTTTTTTTTGTAGTACCATAAAATTATATATCAATGGAAAGATAATTTAATCAAGAATGTAATGCAATAACTTTTATGAAGGATTTGCTATTAGAATAGCAGTTACAGTATAAAAAAGAAAAGTGAAACACATAGAAAAAATGAGATATACAAAAATTATCACATCAGTTAATACTTAGTTAGGTAACCTTTAGCATGAATTATGGCCTAACAACGTCTTCCCATGGAGTGAACCAAGACTTTTAATTCTGTAGCTGTTATAATGTGAAACCAAGATTGAATGATTGCTTCTATTAACTGGGTTTTATTGCTGGGTTGCTTCTGACTAACAAGTTTCTTTAGTCAGCTCCATAGATTTTCAATTGGGCTATTCCCAGGCCATTCCAGTAGTGGAATATGATTATCTTGAAACTCCCAAAAAAAGTGGTGTTATTAGCCATCAAACCTCAAAAATACACTTTTCGCAAAAGGTTTGCACAATTTTGGCACCGCTGTACAGGAGAGATCTTCAGGAGAAGGGCAGTATATAAATTTAAATATTAAATTAAATTAAATTAAATTAAAGCAGCAGTCCCTAAACTTTGTGGCTTGGTGGTGCAGTTGGGGGGCGAGGGGAACTGAGCCGCATTAGTGGCGGGCTGTCGCATACACATGCACACGCAGCTCAACCTGTATGAGTACAGGCAGCATGCACACACATGCACATGCAGTTCGACTGCAAGTTGAGCTGTGTGTGTGTGGCGGCCTGCCGCTGCAATGCATGCACACAAGTTGAATTGCACACGTGTGTATATGCTAGCCTGCCTCTTGCATGGTCTAGTTTTGAATAGGCCATGGCCTGGTAGTGAGCCGTGGCTCGAGGGTTGGGGACACCTGGCCTTAAGCACAATAGTTGATTGCTTACTACAGTGCAAAGAAATTAAAGACTTATGTATTCCAGGGTTTAACCTCTAGGCTTCTTCCTCCTGACTTAACAGATACTAGATGACTGATAAAATCACTTTTAACTCATGCATTGTATGAGATTATTGAGGGGAAAACAAGCTAAACCCCTGTAGAATCCATTGTGGCTCATTGCTCCTATTGCACCCATCAACAAGAAACTAGTAGTGAAAGTAGAAGAATTTATGGAATCCTAAGGAATATTTTATGTAATTTCCTTGTTATTTTCAGATGTTGTATGTTGTTTGGATATAATTGTTTGTGTCAGAAAATCTATTTTATTTAAATTAATTTAGAAAACTTAATTTAACTATATTTTTACAATCACTCACAGTGACTCTGGGCAGTTTACAGAAGTAAAACCCCAAATACAAAACCCAATAATCCTCCGTTTTTATGGTCAGTTAATACCTCAAAAGGCATTTTGTTCCCTTCTGAGAAATATCTCCAAGTCAGGAGTGCACAGCACACTGCATATGCCCTTTTCCAGACCGCCCACCTGTGCTTGATTTAGGTGAGGTTTTTTAGGAGTATATGCACACAGCTGTAGAGCCCCTTGCTCATTTTTTGTAACAGTACTTCCCCCACTGCCTCATCATTAGCATCTGCCTGGATGATGAAGTCTGGGTGTTTCAGCACCGGCTCTGCTGCGAACAGGTGCTTGAGTTTTTTGAATGTCGCTTGGCATTCCATTGTCCATTTCAGCGGCTGGCTAGGCTTAGGTTCTCCCTCCCCTTTTGTCTTTAGCAGATTGGTGATAGAGATGGCTATCAGGGCAAATGATGGGATGACAGTAAAAGTTTGCGAACCCCAGGAAGCTTTGTAGTTGCTTCCTGGTGCAGGGAGTAGCCCAGTCCAGTACTGCCAGCACCTTTTGGGGGTCCATCTCTATCCCCTCATGAGAAATGTGGTAGCCTTGGTAGTCAATGTTGCTTTGGTGGACTTGCATTTTGACAGTTTAGCATACAGCTGGGCTGTTCAGAACTTTTTGTGCACAACCCTGACCAGTTTTAGCTGTTCTGCCATAGTCTCAGTATAGATTAAAATGTCATTCAGGTAAACTAGCACTCCCTTGTACAGGTACTCATGCAGCACTTTGTTTATTAGCTGCATGAACACAGCAGGGGGTGCTTGCAGTCCAAAAGGGAGGACCTGGAACTGAAAACATCCCAAGGGACAATCAAAAGCTATCTTCCACTCGTCCCCCTTTTTGATCCTAACCTGATAATACACCTCTTTCTGGTTAGCATATAAAATAAAAAAAGAGAAGGAGAAGAAAATAATAAAACATTTACAACATGAAGAGGGGAAATTACATTATAGCATGAAGAAAAGAAAATAATAATTCAAAAATATTATGAAAAACTTTATTATCAAGAGGAAATCTTGAAGGATGAGATAATAAAATACCTAAAAAACTCAGACTTACCCAGTGGTGGGATTCAAATTTTTTAACAACTGGTTCTACGGGCGTGGCCTGGTGGGCATGGCCTGGCGGTCATGTGACTGGGTGGGCGTGGCCAGATGGTCATGTGACTGGGTGGACATAGCCAACTTGACATCACTCATGTCAAGGGGCACTTTGCCCAGCCCCTCCCCTCCTAGCCACTCCTTGTCACCCCCGACCTCAAGAACTATCTATAGTTCTGTAAAATGTTGTTCACTTTTTTCGACTTTATTATCTGCATCTACATACTATAGATATACTTTCATGGACCACTGAAAGGAGGAAATGGCTCACATGCTTTGCCCAAGAGTGTGATAGGCAGGTCACAAAACAGGCTTTTAAGGGGCTGCCAGAAAGAAGAGGGGGCAATGTATTTTCCAAAGCAGCAGAAGGCAAAACAAGAAGCAATGGATGGAAACTGAACAAAGAGAGAAGCAACCTAAAACTAAGGAGAAACATCCTGACAGTGAGAACAATTAACTAATGGAACTGCTTGTCTTCAGAAGTTCTGGGTGCTCCAACACTTGAGGTTTTCAAGAAGAGACTGGACAGCCATTTCTCTGAAATGGTATAGGGTCCCCTTCAAGGTCCCATCTAATTATTATTCTGACGCCTTTCCCAGGCTCTCCACTCAGATTTGGCATCCTCAGTTTTCCTGCCTGAGCAGGGGGTTGGACCAGAACAGAGGTCTTCAAACTTGGCAGCTTTAAGACTTGTGGACTTCAACTCCCAGAATTCTCAGAGAATTCTGGGAGTTGAAGTTCACAAGTCTTAAAGCTGCCAAGTTTGGGGAGCCCTGGACTAGAAGACCTCCAAAGTCGCTTTAAGCTCTGTTATTCCTAAACTAAATAGCTAAGACCAGTGGTGGGTTGCTACCGGTTCTCCCCAGTTCAGGGAGATCGCACGCAAAGTACATGCACGAAGCGAACCAGTGGTAATACCGGTTAGAAGCCACCGCTGGCTAAGACATTCATTGGGACCCTATCTCTTTTGCTCCCTCTGGACTAATGAGTTAAAGAGCTGCCTCTAGACATTCCTTTTAATGAGATTTTTAGAAACCTGCAGTTGAAAGTTCTTCATGTCTCCTTACCCTGAAGATCCAATTTCATTTGGAATTTAATCCCAAACTGATTGCCCTTTTAGCATTTCTCTTGACACTTCTCCAAAATGCACCCCCAAGAAGCCACATCTCTCTCCCTCTCCCTCTCCCTCTCCCTCTCACACACAGAGGTTGGATTGGATATCCCTCCCCCACCCTCCTTCCCTCTCTGCTGCAGGCTTAGAAAGTCTGCCAGTGCTGTTTCCTCATTTGGCAATGCTTAAGGAGAATTAGGGGCTAGAGACAGTTGACATTCTCATCTCTGCTACAGGTGAGGCTCTCAGACTTTTTGGCAGGCACGCCATGCCTTCTCCTCAGCCTCTCAGCACTAATGAGAGATGCAGCTCTACTGCCCAGGGGAGGCAAAGCATCTCATTTTGTACAAACCATTTGCAGGGTTTTTTAAAAAAATTTTTTACCTGGGGGGGGCTACCAAAATGGGAAGCGTGCCTAGGGGGAGACTTTCCATCCCACAATAACCAATGGCTTGAAAGAGGCTCCTCTGCCACCCCCACATTCCCCTGCTGCCTTCCCCAAACACCTCCCCCCATTGCAAATGCAGCTTGCCGTTCAGGTGGGAAATGCCTAGAACACAATAAAGCCCACCAATTCACCTCCTGCTGGCAGGCTGGCTAATGGGGTGAGAGGAAAGGCAGGGGAGCCGATCGGAGCCGTCTGAAAGAATGGGGCTGAGGGAAAGTGCATGTGCTACAGCATGCTGCAGATGCCCTCACTGGCCCTTTGCCTGGCTTCCCTCCTCCTGCGGACTCCTCAGTGCTTGCTCGTGTTCCCAGCCCCTCCCCAGTCTAGCTTGATTGCAGGTGGAGCCACATTGCCTTTTGCAAGTCCGCTATCAGAGAAGCCGGTGAGGGCTGGCTTTTTGCATAGTTTTGTCCAGCTGTCGGGGGAGCATGGATTCCTCCCCAGGCCTCCGTCCATTCCCCCCCAACAGCTGGAAAAAGCTAGGCAAAAAGCCAGCCCTCACCGGCTCCCAGCTTCTCTGACAGCGAGCTTGGAAAGGGCAATGTGAGCTTCTGCCTTCATCAAACTAGACTGGGGAGGGAGAGAGCACAAGCGAGCCAGAGGCCCTTCCGTCCAGCCTCTGCCCAAAGCCCCGCACTGCACCAGGAGGCTGAAGTTTGCATTTCTTCCCCCCTCTGAACCGCGCATACCTTGGCAACGGGACTCTTTCCGCTCCCTTTTCCAGCTGCTGGAACAGCTTTGCTGCCCATTGCAGCCAGGAATCTCAAACACAGAATGAATGTTTGTGCTACAACAGTCCCTGGATCGGCCTCCTGCAAACTCTGCCTCTCGAGGAGCCCGGCCGAACTTTTGTGCACCACTTGCTGAGGCGGAGGGTGGGCTGGAGCTACTAGGTAGCAAAACTAAGTGCCCAAAGGACCCCATCCCATCATCAGGAGTCCTGGTGCCTCAGCAAGTGAAACTTTGGCCGGACTCCTCGGAAGATCACAGAGTTTGCAGGCCACCTGTCTAGCTAGCACCCAGATTGGCTGCAACACAAGCATTCATTCTGGGCTTTATTTGAGATTCTTAGTTGCGATGGATAGCAAAGCTAGGACTGACACCGGCCAGCTTTCTCATCTAGGGAGCCTCTGCTGATCAGGAGGGCCATGCGGCAAGAGAGAAGGCATTGCGTTCCACTTTGCAAGAGCGGAGGCAGGACAACAAAGCCAGCTATGCTTTGGCCTGCTGGCTGGCCTCTTTATTCCCCCTCACTCCCGGGGCAGCCGGGTGGCACAACATGAGGCTGTAGAGGCTTTATAGTATTTCTGGGACAATGGGAGCGTGCTGCTGCTGCCGTTCCAGAGGGCGGGGGGGCAGCTGGGAATCTAGGCACTCCCACAACCTGACCGGGCAGGTGGGCGGGCAGGCGGACTGGTGGAGGGTGATCGTTCCTTCACTCTCAGGTTTGGGCTAGGCTGGCTGGCTGGCTGTTTTGCATGATGGTGGCAGGGATCACCGCTAGGGGGTGGGTGGGGAGTGTGCCCTCACCCGGGTGGCTCCAAAATTAAATGCAGGAAGTGGCATACCACAGGAGGTAGACCCGCTCCAGACTTGCCCGTTCGGCCGAAGGCTCACCTCAGGGGCAACATGGCAAAGCCATTATCAAACATATCAGCCTCATCCGAGGCGAGTTGCTGGGAGGGGCAAGGGGCATGGCCAGGCATGGTTAACTACCAGTTCGGGCAAACTGGTGCGAACTGGCTGAATCCCACCACTGGACTTACCTAAAATAACTGAACAATACAAGGGAATGTTTGAAGAAAGAATAACAATGATGGAATTGACAGAAGCTATTAAAAGACAAAAAAATGGGAAAGCACCAGGATCGGATGGCTTACCAGCAGAACTATACAAAACATTACAAGAAGTGATGAGTAATGTAATGCTGGAACTATTTTTTTTTTTTTATTGCAAAAGTTTTACAATTACATTTTCACCCCTTTTTTTCACCCCCCCACCTCCCTCCCCAAACTTCCCGTCCTCCCTAGCCCTCCCTAACCCTCCCCCCCAGACTTCCCTATTATATACTCATAACTAATAATACTGATATATATACCTGAACCCATCCCTCCCCCTATATAATTTTCCCTCTTTATCTCTTTACATTAAAATATTTCTAATACATTGTTTTCAAATAAAAGCTATTTGGTACTTTCTAGTTTGGTATTTGTTCTGAACATATTCTATCCACCTTTTCCATTCCCATTCATAAGTCTCTTGTGAACAATCTTTTAAATATGCTGAAATCTTCGCCATCTCTGCAAAACTGGCCATCTTCAAAGTCCATTCCTCGATAGTAGGCAAAGCTTCATTCTTCCAATATTTACCTATCAACAATCTTGCTGCTGTTATCATATACAATATTAATTTTATTTCACCCCGTTCAAACATTTTGCTCTGTGCTCCAGAAAGAGGCTGATGACCTTTAAGTGTCTATCTTGGAATGTCAATGGGTTGAATTCAGCACAGAAAAGGAAGAAATTATTTACATATTTGAAACAATTTAATAATGATATAATATGTTTACAAGAAACGCATATCACAACTCAAGATCAAAAATATTTGATAAATTCAAAACTAGGAGCACATTATATATCTTCAACTTCGCAGAAAAAGAATGGTGTGGTTATTTATGTAAATAAAAAATTAACAGCGAAAGTTATAGAAGCAGATCAAGATGGTAGGTTTGTAGCAATTGAATTGCTCACAGCAAATGGTCAAATTCTTCTGATTGGAATTTATGCTCCCAACCAACAACAGGATTATTTTTACAAGATGTTACATACTAAAATATTGCAATGGGACTATAGATCTATTTTAATTATGGGAGACTGGAATGGAGTAATTGATTCTAAACTAGATAAAAAGAGCCTGGCAAAGTCTAGAATTAGATTACCACAGACTTTTTTCGATATGAAAGAAGATATGGAATTAAAAGATGTTTGGAGAATACATAATCCAAATGAATTGGACTATACTTTTTTTTCGGATAGACATAGATCTTTTTCTAGGATTGATTTTATCCTGTTGTCAAATGATCTACTTGTTAAGACAAAAAGAACAAAGATTTTTCCAAGAACTCTGACTGACCATAGCCCTGTATAGATAGAAATTGAGATGGATAAGGTTGAGAGACGTTCTTGGAGATTAAATGAGAACTTGTTTAGATATGAAAAAAAATACAATAGAACTTAAAAAGCACTTGAAAGAATTTTTTGAAATAAATTTGAATAAAGGTACCCCAATTGAAATTGTTTGGGATGCAAGTAAAGCTTATATGAGAGGGGTACTCATCTACATGAACTCTAAACATAGACTGCTCCGACAAAAGAAAAGATCTGAGTTGGAAATGGAAATAAAGAATAAAGAACAGTTACTTATTAAAAATCCAACAGATGAAAGAATACGAAGTGCTATAAAACTTTTGAAAGACCAATTTCAAATGCTTATGGCGGAACAAGTTGCAACAAGTTTACAATATGCGAAGCATAATACATTTTGCAACGCTAACAAACCGGGCAGATGGTTGGCTTACACATTGAGGAAAAAACAAAGTATACGGACTATTGATAGTATTGATATTGGAGGGAAAGAAATCTTTCAACAAAAACTAATTAAAGAAGCTTTTGTGGATTATTATACTAAATTATATGCCAAAGAAGAGGTGCAGAATGGACTTATAGAAAAATATTTAAAGGATAAGAGAGTTACAAAAATTACTGATCAACAAAAGGAAAGAATGAATTATCCTATAACAGAGGAGGAGATAACAGCAGCAATTAAACAGCTAAAAACAGCCAAAGCTCCTGGCACGGATGGTTTGACTGCAGTGTATTACAAAACTTTACAAGCTGAAATGGTGGGACAACTTAGAGATTTATTTTGCAATATTCAACAAGGGGGTAAAATACCCCCATCCTGGACAACTGCTTATATATCTTTGATACCAAAAGAACAAATTGGTCCTAAAAAACCAGAGAACTACAGACCAATATCTCTTTTGAACACAGACTATAAAATTTATGCGAAGGTATTAGCCAACAGGTTGATGCCAGTAATCCAAAAGGTGATTCATGCGGACCAAGCGGGATTCATTGAGGGCAGATATATGAAGGACAATGTAAGGCAAGTAATGCTGGAACTATTTAATGAACTTCTAATGAAGGCAAGAATGCCAGACTCATGGAGGGAGGCCTATGTAACACTTATACCTAAAGAAGATGCTGATCTGCAATTGATAAAAAGCTATAGACCGATCTTGTTATTAAATGTGGACTATAAGATTTTTGCTTCAATAATGGCGAATAGGCTAAAAAGACACTTAAACAAATTTACCCATATGGACCAAAATGGTTTTTTACCTAAGAGACAAATCAGAGACAATATGAGGATAATTTTAAACACGCTGGAATATTATGAGACACACTCAGAAAAACAAATGGTGATGATGTTTTTAGATGCTCAAAAAGCTTTTGATAACATGAATTGGCAATTTATGATAGAACAATTGCAGAAAATGGATTTTGGGGAGAGATTTGTAAATACTATAAAAACAATTTATGATAGGCAATCCGCTAAAATAATGATAAATGGAGAAATGACAGAAAATATTACTATTACGAAGGGTACAAGACAAGGATGTCCCTTATCCCCGTTGTTGTTTATTTTGACCTTAGAAGTCTTAAATAGAAATATTAGGTGAAATGAAGAGATAAAAGGGATGAAAATTAAAAAAGAAGAGTACAAACTGCAAGCTTTTGCTGATAATTTAGTATTCATTTTAGAAGAACCTCAAACAACAGGCCCTAAACTATTAGAACAAATAGAGAGTTATGGGAAGGTCTCTGGCCTAAAAATAAACAAAGAAAAAATGAAAATTTTGGTGAAAAATATTACAGAACAAAAAAGAGAGATAAAAGAGAAATTAGATATACAAGTTGCGAAAAAAGTTAAATACTTGGGAGTATACTTAACATCAAGATGTGCAGTGATAAAAGAGGATAATTATTATAAATTAAAAGAACAAATTGAAAAAGACTTGGAGAAATGGAAAAATCTTCAACTGTCATTTATGGAAAGGGTTGCAATAATAAAGATGAACATATTACCAAGACTATTATTTCTATTCCAGACAGTATCAATAAAAATTGAAAAGACTTACTGTATTTTTCAGAGTATAAGATGCACCTTTTTACCCCCAAAAAGAGGGTGAAAATCTGGGTGTGTCTTATACTCCGAATGTTGCATCAGCCATACCTGGGGGGAGAGGGAGGGAGTTGGTGTGATGGTGGCAATGGTGGAAACGGCGACAATGGCAACAACTGTGACAACAGACAGCTGATTGGCGGTATTCTGAGATCCAACCACCAATCAGAAAAGTGAAAAGCAAATGGTTCTGGGAACCATTTGCTATAAATTGAGTCACTGCCCTGCCACTGCCTGAGTCAGCGCCTGAGCTGCCCCTCAGCTGTAAAAGCCATTTGAGCCACCACTGCCACCCCCCCCAACACCGCTGCTTGCCTTTAGGAGCTGAAGCCACGGCCCCCCCAATGCTGCTGCTCACCTTTAGGAGCTGAAGCCACACACCCCAATGCCGCCACTTGCCTTCAGGAGCCGAAGCCACATCCCCCCAACGCTGCCACTCTCCTTCAGGAGCCAAAGCCGCCCCCCCCCCATGCCACCACTTGCCTTCAGGAGCTGTCCCAAAGCCGTTTGCTTGAAGAAGCTTCTGCCTGACAGGTTAGTCTTAAAGCTGTCAACTTGTGGACTTTAAGTCTAAGAATTCTGGGAGCAAGTCCACAAGTCTTAAAGCTGTTAACTTGTGGACTTTAAATCTCAGAATTCTGGGAGTTGAAGTCCACAAGTCTTAAAGCTGTCAAGTTTGAAGACTCCTGGTTAGGGGTTAAGGTTAGCATCTGTTTATAATGGGTTAGGGTTAGCACCTGTATATAATGGGTTAGGGTTAAGGTTAGGGTTAGCACTTGTTTGTATAGGGTTAGGATTAGGGTTAGGGA
This sequence comes from Pantherophis guttatus, assembly GCF_059756535.1. Classification (NCBI taxonomy): domain Eukaryota; kingdom Metazoa; phylum Chordata; class Lepidosauria; order Squamata; family Colubridae; genus Pantherophis; species Pantherophis guttatus. Next base: position 107,064,633 of record NC_142064.1, on the reverse strand, counting down.
GGAAACAAATCACCAATGTCCTAAAATTCTCAGCTTGCTATTGTTACTGTAGTTTAGGGCGGGGGCATAATGAGCTACCCTAGTGTGTGCATATGAATGAACATGGTTTCAGCTACAATGCTCTGCATTGTTATAAAGGACATATAGGAATATTGTTCTTTCTTGCAGAAAAATGTCAAAGCCAAGAAGGCAAGCATACAAAATCTCTTTCAAGCTGGAAGTCGTGAAATATGCTCAGGAGCATGGAAACAGAGCAACGGAGATACATTTTGGGTCACCTCCAACTGAAAAAAATGATAAGAGAGTGGAGGAAATAGCTGGAACAGCTGCAAAAAGTAAAGGATAAAAGCAAGCACAACTTTCATGGGGTTCCTGCAAAGTGGCCACAGTTAGAGGAGGACATGAGAGACTGGATCACAGGTCACTGGAACAGTGGCTTCGCAGTCACCACAAAAATGGTGATGTATGAAGCCAAATGCATTGCTACACAGAAAGGCATTCAGGATTTTACTGGATCACCATTGTGGTGCTTCAGATTTATGAGGCAATATAAGGATAAGGATAAGAATAATTTTATTTCTATACCGCCCCTCTCCCGAGGGACTCAGGGTGGTGTACAGCCAGGTAAAACACAATACAAATATCACAATTTAAATTTAAAAAATTCTTAAAAGTATTACATTTAAGGCCAAAATTAGCTTAAAAAACCCAAAAAATTTAAGAACTCCGAATTTAAAATTCAATTATGGCCTTGCTATGGCCTTGCTATTATGGCCTTGATAGGGCCTTGCTATGCGCACCAAAACTAGAATTGCACAAAGAATGCCAAAAGAGTATGAATGTAAGATTCTGTCTTTTCATACTTTTGTGATAGACTCCAGGAAGAAAAATAATTTTGAAATTGGCCAGATTGGGAATATGGATGAAATCCCACTAACCTTTGATGTGCCATCAAATAGGACTGTTGATGTGAAAGGTGCCAAAAGCATAACCATGAAAACCTCAGGACATGAGAAAACACATTACACAGTTGTGTTGTTCTGCTATGCAGATGGCACCAAATTGCCACCAATGTTAATATTCAAAAGAAAAACCTGCCCAAAGGAAGTGATTCCAAGAGGTATTGTTGTGCATGTCCATGAGAAAGGATGGATGGACGAACATGGAATGAAAGTATGGATTGAAAGAGTGTGGTCTAAACGTCCTGGAAGGCTTCTGAAAAAACCAGCTTTATTAGTGCTCGACCAATTTAGAGCACATATTAGTGAAACCACAAAGAAAAGATTCAAAGAAGTGAAGACTCATCTAGCTGTAATTCCTGGGGGTCTTACCAGCCAGTTGCAACCTCTTGATGTTTCCATCAACAAGCCATTCAAAGTGTACATGCGAGAAGAGTGGAACAAATGGATCATGATCTGACACCCACTGGACTATTGAGGAGGCCCACTATCACTCAAGTTTGTGAATGGATGAAAACATCATGGAACTCAGTGAAGGACGAAATTGTTACACGGTCCTTCAAAAAATGTGACATTAGCAATGCCTTAGATGGAACTGAAGATGATATCATTTATGAAGGTAGAGAAGAAAGTGATTGTGAGCAACTGAGTTTCCTAAACACTAATACCAGCAACGATGATGAGTTCTTGGGGTTTCCAGAAAATTAGAGGAGTGCTTGAACCTTAAAGTCTCTCCTCATTTGTTAATGACAGTGGTGATGGTTCTTAATACCGCTGTTGACTTTACATGGTTGTAAAAAGTGTACATGGTTGTAAAAAGTATACATGGTTGTAAAAAGTATACATGGTTGTAAAAATTATTCTGCTATACTGGTATTTTATTAAATAATATATTACTACACCATTTGGTTCAGAATACTTTTTTCCTTGTTTTCCTCCCCAAAATTTAAGGTGCGTCTTATATTCTGAAAAATATGGTATTTTCAACATCTTAATAAGATAACAAGGAAATTTATATGGCAAGGGAAAAAAGCAAGAATAAGTATAAAAATGCTACAGGATACGAAACTACATGGAGGATATGGACTGCTGAATTGGGTATTATACTACTAGGCAGCAGCATTGACTTGGATGAAGGAATGGGTTGAATTAAGAAATATAAGACTATTAACATTGGAAGGTCACAATTTACAATTGGGATGGCATGCATTTTTATGGTATGGTAGAATTAAGATACACACATACTTTCATAGAGGAACACATTGCTATTGGCATGGGAGAAGGTTAGAGACAAATACTATGTGAAAATACCAATATGGTTATCAACAATGGAAGCTTTAATACACCCAAATATCTTTAATTTTAGAAATATTGTTAGATATAAGGAGTTACTAACAGATAAGGGGGAATTGAAGGGGAAATGAAAACTGGAAGAAGATGGATTGGTATATGTACATGCAAATACAAACAAGATATGAAAAAGATGCTAAATTACATGTTTTTTACTTAGAAAAGACAGAGTTGGATAGGATGCTCACAGGAACAGAGGACAAATTAATTTAAAAAATATATAATTTCTTACTTGGCATTGAGCTAGAGGAAGAACAAGTAAAGGAAACAATGATAGCTTGGGCAAAGAATTTTGGATACTCAGTTGATTTAGACAAAGGGCAACAGTTATGGAAAAGGAATTACAAACTAACAATGTCCACTGCATATAAAGAAAATCAATATAAAATGTTTTACAGATGGCATATTGTCAAGTATTTGCAAGCCATTGGCACATGTGTCATATAGACACCAGTGGAGGCAGAGAGTGTCTCCACCCCTATGTGGAAAGGAGGGGCTTACCCTGAGTATAAAACCCCCTCCAACCGTTTCCACCTTGTGCTCTCTCCATCTCTCCCTTCTCATGTTTGTTCCTCATGAGACTTGATCTCTGTTGTACATAGTTAATATGATTTATCATATGAATAAATACGTTTAAGACATTTATTTATGCATCTGCCTCTGAACTCTTCTATGCTCCTGGGTGTTTCTACGATCCCAATTCCAAAGAATGGTAGCAGAGGGAATGGTAGCAGAACTCCACTCCAGGAGCTGTTGAAAAGGCAAGATGCCCTCCAAAATAACCTGTGAGAAAAGCTCCCCTGTTGTGACCAGAGGCCTTCAATGGAGGAGAACTTCACATCAGCCCCAGTCTGAATCAATGGAAAACATTGAAGGGGATTTCCATCCAGCTACAACCTGGCAGCCAGAGGCCAGCCAGATGCAGCAAGAGATCCCAGGGGCTGAGCCAAGCGATGCTGGAGAAGGCTTCTTCAGCACTGACAAAGAAGGGGCAGAAGGACAAGATGAAAGCCTGGAGAGGCAAATGGCTAAGATGTCAGAAGAGGAGTGCTGAGCAGTGCTCGCCTTCCTCCTTAAGACAAGGGCAGCAGCCAGAAAGAGGCCACCAAAATTGTCTCTTAACAAGATGTAAAGTCTTGACAAACGCAAAGTGTCCTGCGGCCTTGGCATCATGAGCATATTTCAATACGGTTGGTCTTAATGTGGTCAGAACATACAATTTCGATCCAACCCAAGCTAGTCCATCGCAAAGTGTGCATTCATTCGAGTGGGTCTTAAACCACTTGTCAGCTTTTAGCGCTTCTCGTAACTTTTCAAGTAAATCCCCCGAGAGTTCTGGTTCGGTTTTACTCTGCGCTCTGGTAGTGACAGGTGTTGCCAATTGCGTTAAGGGGATCATTGGTTGAACCACTTCCTTCTTTATGCTGTTGTACTGTGGCAATCTGGAAAGTGCGTTCGCCATGAAATTTTTTCCCCCAGGAAGGTAACGTAAAGTGAAATTGAAACGCTTGAAATGTTGGGCCCAGCGCGCCTGTTTGGGTGATAGTTTGCATGGTGTTTTTAATGCTTCTAGATTCTTATGATCAGTCCACACCTCGAAAGGGTGTTTTGCCCCTTCTAAAAATTGTCTCCATGTTAACAGCGCCCATCTAACTGCAAATGCTTCTTTCTCCCATATGGCCCATCTCCTTTCCATCTCTGATAGTTTACGGGATGTGTAAGCACAGGGTTGTAACATTCCATTCTCATTCTTTTGCAAGAGTATTGCTCCTACGGCGACGTCGCTAGCATCAGCTTGTACTACAAAAGGTTGTACTATGTCGGGGTGTTTGAGCACAGGTTCAGCTGCAAACAGTCGTTTCAGTTTTTCGAAAGCAGCCTGACAGTCCATAGTCCATTCTAGTGGTTTCGAGGGTTTGGGTTTTACTTCCCCTTTGGTTTTTAGCAAGTCTGTAATTGGCAGTGCAATTTTCGCGAAAGAGGGGATAAATTGTCTATAAAAATTAGCAAACCCTAAGAAACTCTGCAACTGTTTACGGGTGCGTGGTGCGGCCCATTCCATCACTGCCCGGACCTTTTCCGGGTCCATCTCTATTCCCTCATGCGATATACGATATCCAAGATAGTCGATTTTGTCTTGGTGGAATTCACATTTAGAAAGTTTGGCATAGAGTTCAGCTGCTCTGAGTTTATTCAAGACTGCTCGAACCAATCTTACATGGTCAGCCATGTTGTCAGAATAAATTAGAATAATGTCCAAATAGACCAACACACCCTTATATAGGTGCTCATGCAACACTTCGTTGATCAACTGCATGAATACAGCCGGGGGCCCCTGTAGTCCAAAAGGGAGTACTCTAAACTGGAAACATCCCAGTGGGCAATTAAATGCTGTCTTCCATTCATCTCCCTCTTTTATTCTCACTCGGTAGTATGCCTCTCTTAAATCAAGTTTGGTAAAAAAAAATTCCTTCCCTAAATGGGCCAACATGTCCTTCATGAGTGGGAGGGGATAGACATTTTCTACGCAAATGGCGTTCATGTTTCTATAATCAACTACTAATCTGAAGGATCCATCTTTCTTCTCGCGGAACATTACTGGCGCTGCCACCTTGGGTTTGGCTCGTTCGATGAATCCCCGTTCTAAGTTTTTGTCAATAAAATTTCGCAATTCCCCCAATTCTCAAAGTGTCATGGGGTATATTTTTGGTTTGGGAAGCTTCACCCCTGGGAGTATTTGAATGGTGCAGTCAGTGGCCCTGTGGGGAGGCAGAGCATCCGATGCTTTTTCGCTAAACACTTCCTTGAGGTTTGTTTAGTTTATTTAGTTTATTTGATTTGTATACCGCCCTACTCCCGAAGGACTCAGGGTGGTGAACAGCCAACAATAAAATACATAAATACACAAAATTTAAAAACCCGATAAAATCAAATTAAATTATTTGGCCCAGACAAATTAAAATACCCCAATAATTTAAAAACAGATTAAAATTTACATATTTAAAAAGGGAAGAGATTAGGCCAAGCCCGCTTGATGGAATAAAAAGGTCTTCACAGCACGGCGGAAGGAGTGCAGATCCGGGATCCTCCGTATCTCCGGGGGGAGCTCATTCCAGATGGTAGGTGCCCCCACAGAGAAGGCTCTCCCCCTAGGGGCCGCCAGTCGACACTGTTTGGCTGACGGCACCCGGAGGAGTCCCTCTCTATGAGAGCGTACTGGCCGGTGGGAGGCTATTGGTGGTAGTAGGCGGTCCCGTAAATAACCAGGCCCTAAGCCATGGAGCGCTTTAAAGGTGGTAACCAAAACCTTGAAGCGCACCCGGAAGACCACCGGGAGCCAGTGCAGCTCGCGCAGGAGAGGTGTTACATGGGAGCGCCATGTCGCTCCCATTACCACCCCCGCGGCCGCACTCTGCGCCAGTTGGAGCCTCCAGGTGCTCCTCAAGGGGAGCCCCATGTAGAGAGCATTACAATAGTCCAGGCGGGAGGTGACGAGGGCATGAGTGACCGTGCGTAATGAGTCCCGATCCAGAAAGGGATGCAACTGGCGAATCAGGCGAACCTGATAAAAAAATCCTCCCAGTCACGGCCGTCAAGTGCTCTTCTAAAGACAGCCATGAATCCAGGAGGACGCCCAAGTTGCGAGCCCTCTCCGTGAGGGCCAATGATTCGCCCCCAATAGTCAGTGATGGTGTCAACTGACTATATCGGGACGTCGGAAACCACAGCCACTCGGTCTTGGATGGGTTGAGCCTGAGCCTGTTCCTCCCCATCCAGATCCGTACGGCCTCCAGGCACCGGGACATCACTTCAAGGGCATTGTTGGGGTGATCCGGGGTGGAGATGTACAGCTGGGTGTCATTAGCGTACTGATGGTACTCCACCCCGAAACCACGGATGATCTCGCCCAGCGGCTTCACATAAATGTTGAACAGGAGAGGCGAGAGGACCGACCCTTGCGGCACCCCACATATGAGGGGCCTCAGGGTCGACCTCTGTCCCCCTGTCAACACAGACTGCGACCGGTCAGAGAGAAAGGAGGAGAACCACCGCAACACAGTGCCTCCCACCCCTAACTCTTCCAACCGGTGCAGCATGATACCATGGTCGATGGTATCAAAAGCCGCTGAGAGATCTAACAGGACCAGGACAGAGGAGCACCCCCTGTCCCGAGCCCTCCAGAGATCATCAACCAACGCGACCAATGCCATTTCCGTGCTGTACCCGGGCCTGAAGCCTGACTGGAATGGATCCAGATACGTCGTTTCATCCAGGTGCTGGGGGAGCTGTTGCACAACCACACTCTCAACAACCTTCGCAACAAAACGAAGGTTGGAGACCGGACGATAATTTACCAACATTGCCGGGTCCAGGGAAGGCTTCTTGAGGTCCCAATATTCCTTTGGAATTTTCTCTTCTCCCTCAATATAGTTAATGGCTATGGCCGCCCTTTCTGGTCTTATGTCGTCCCTCAGGTGGGGACCTTCCTTTCCCGGAGTTGGTTCTGCCGTGCGGATGCGTAGGACCCCCGTTTTCCAATTTACTCGTGGGTTCTGCAATTCAAGGGGTTCAGTCATAAAGCTAGCTGGGCCCCCTCCTGCAATCGACCCGTCTAATTGACAAAATGCAATGGGTCTTTTTAAAGTTTTTAGTCTCAGTTCCATCTCCTCCACTACTTTGGGGCTAATTATGCACCTAGTGCACCCCGAGTCCAACAGGGCTAACAATTGCGCATGAGCCCCTGTGGAGGGCACTCTTATTTCTACGGGAATAAGTAAGGGTTCTTCCGTGTGACTCACCCGATCGTCAGTGTCGGAGTCGGAGTCCGTCTCGCTGTCGTCATCGTTGGTCGGAGTTCCCAACTCACTCTGGTTTCGGGGAGTGAACTCAACGACTTCTCCTTTCAGGGCAGTGCCACGGGTTTTGGCGGGTATTTTGTCGCCTTTCTTTTGGCCGGCCCCGGAAACTTTTGGCGGTGGCTTGGAGAAACATTCAGCAGCCCGGTGACTCTCTTTCCCACATTTGAAACAGGTGAAGGGCTTTGACTTGGGGTTGAATTCGGTCTTCCCGCCAGTCATCTTGGGTGCCCCCTTACGGTGGAAAGAGGATGACTGGTCCCCCATATGCCTTCCTCGGAGTTCGCTCCATCTCAGCTCGATCTCTACGTCCTCAGCTACTATGTACCATCTATCCAAATCATCGGGGACCCCCATGCTCCTGCAGTCTCGATATATCTCTTCATTCAGCCCATCCTTGAAACTCTCCAAAAGAGCCATTTCTGACCAGCCTGTCATATAGGGTGCCAGTTCACGAAACTCTTGGATATACTCTGCCACCGGCCTCCGGCCCTGCTGAATGCTCTTCATTCTGAGTCTCGCCTTTCGTTCAGCTAAATGGTCTTCATAACGCCTTCTAAGGGCCCTCATGAACTGGTTGTAATTTCTCAGCAAGAGGGAGTTGTTATTGTGGAGAACCACCATCCACTCAGCCACTACTCCCTCTAAGGTATTCGCAACGCTTCTGACTCTGTTTCGTAGTCCTCCCCCCAATCCTGCATGTGGTTCCACACTTGGGTTAGGAAAAATCCCAAGGCTTTAGGATTTCCATCAAACTTCCCAGGAAGGGGGGGGATTTTTGGCTTTTTACGTCTGCGGGGGGGGCCTGCAAGGCTGGGGTTCTCTGGCCGGCTGCATCTCTCCCTCGAGCTGCCGAAGCCTGGGATGTTCCCTCCTCAAACTCTTCCTCTCCCCCACAGGCTGTTTCTTCGGGCTCCCCCCTGGGGTCTGCTTCCCCCTTCTCCACAGGAATTTCAAAAGACTCACGGTTTTTTCTGCTTTCTTCCACATCACGGATAAGCTGCAAGGCTTGGTCTATCATGAGACGTTCCTTCTGCTGTTGCATCCACACTGCCTCCTTTTTACGGGGTCTGGAAGTCGTCACTCCCCGGGGGTTCTCCCCTGAGTCCGGCAGTCTCTCCACTCCTTTGGACCATCTAGCTTCCTCCGGCTCCAAACGGAGTTTTTCCAACCATTCTGCAGTTTCTCTTTCTGACTGGAGGGCGGTTGAACTCGCTGCCCCCATCTTCCCTTCTTCATCACTCCCTCGATCTGACATACTTTGGATTTTCAGTCCCCTCGGTTTTTGTCCGGGATGACTGGATTAGACTTCCAGCTTAATGTCAAGAATGCTTCCTTCAGTATCCAGGAAAGAAAAACCCAAACTTGAAGAATTTAGTACTTTTACTGAATTTGAAATGAATAGCAACCCAGTTAAAGCTGGAAGTGAGCAAAACACGCGAAATGCATCTACTAAGCTCTCCCCCCCCCTCGTGTTCATAAATCATCAGCCAATCCAAAGGTCAGGTGGCAACACGTCTGGCAGCGTCATTCATCAGGAATGTAGGGCAGTTGGTCAGCCGTCCCCTTTTGAAGATTCAGTTTCGTTTCTCACGAAGTCCCATCCTACAAAGACAAAACCACCTCCTGCTCCCTTCCTCCCCTTTGCTTCATAACTAATCCCTCCCCGTTTCTTATGGCAGCTGAAGCAGGCAAGCTGAGGCTGACAGGCCTGAGGAGGCAGCACCAGAGATGCCTGCCATTCTGGTAAGGACTCCCCTGCCTGATCTCTCCAAGATGGCGCCTGCTGCCAGAGAGACTCTCCCCTCACACAGTTTCCCGCCAAACAAAATGGCCACCAGCTCCCTTCTGGAGCCAACTTCCCCCAAGATGGCTGCTCCCCTGGGCACTTTGCCAGAACCACAAGCCAGGCCTACCCCAGCTCCACGGTCCAAGCCCACAACCCCAGCCAGTCAGTTCAGCACTCCAGCGGCCCAGAGGACCACTCTGAACCTACAAGCCCCTTGCCAGGCCGTGCCTACCACAGCAAGCATCAAAGAAGCCATAGAGACCCTGATCACCGTCCTGGAAATTAGGGAGCAACCACCCACCAGCCACCCCGAGGTCCCAGACCAACCTCATTTGATGTGCCTCCAGTCTCCTGAAAGATCTCCAGGCCTTCTTCGAGCTACTCCAAGGTTTCCCTGCCACACAACTGATTATCAGGCCTATGCTGAGGCTTCAGCCAAGCCTGAATTCAGAACCCAGAGAGGGAGATCAGAGCTTCAACAAGAAAAGGCTTTGGAGCATGCTCCATTTCCTGCACATGCCCAGTTGCTTCAAACTACAGAAAGACTACAAGAAGGAGCCAGACCTAAGCAATCGATCCCAGGCTTAGGGATCCCAATGCCATTCACAACAGGCTCTTTTCAGCCCTTTGAACAACTCCCCATGCAGTTTAATGGTAATAGTTTTGTAACTTTGCCAAATAATTTTGAAAAATTACATTTAAGTGGTCAGAATTTTAAAAAATGGTGTAAAGAGATTCAGATAATTCTCTTAAGAGAAAATACTCTGGACATGATCAAAAGACCACTTCCTTTACCTTGGAGTCCTGAAATCGAGTTCCTGCATAAAAGAGCTTACACAACCCAGTTAAATTCTATAGACACAGCTCTTTATGCCAGTCTTTCAGACGGTCTCACAGCTCAGGAAGTTTGGACTGCCCTATATAATTTGTTCCATAGTGACAATATGGCTGCAACCAGCAGATTGTCAAGAATTTTTCACAATTCTAAACTCAAACCTGGTGTCAAGATGGGGGAACATTTGGCAACACTTAAAGCCATGAGGAATGAGTTTATACAGAGAGGGGAGCCTGTTCCTGAATCAACTTTAATTAGTGTAATGTTGAACTCCCTAGACCAATCCTGGAGTCCCTTCATTATTTCTCTAGAAGGGGTTTCTAGGGAACAAACAAATATATAATACTTTTCTGGTCGCTTTATTGAGGAAGATTTAAGGCGCAGAGATGAGGAATAACAAGAAATGAAGGAGGCCTAGGCCTCAGAGGAGGTGTCAGGACACAAGTGAAAGGATTAATACCCTTCCCACCTGCTTTGACTGTGGCATGCAAGGTCACTTTAAAAAGGAGTGCCCTCACTCTAGGGCCAACACGGCTGGACCTAAGCATAATAAAAATAAAAGAGGCCGTGGAAGTGTCACCTGTAGTGTCACAGGTGATAATCCCACCTCCCAGGTACAGGATGCTGAGGGGCTGTGGCTTTTTGATTCAGGTGCATCAACGCATATAGCTAACAAGAAGCAACGATTTAAGATTTTACACCCACTCAAGTCTTCAGTAAAAGTTGCCACTGGGGACAAGGCAGAGGTAACTGGGGAAGGCATGATCAATGTGCCTGGTATAGGAGATGTCAGTGGGGCACTGTATGTTTCCTCAATCAAGAACAACCTTTTAAGTATTTTAAAATTGACTGAGGATAAAAATGTAAAACTGGTATTTGAGAAGGGTGGAGGTTATATTTTCGAAAGTGGGGATGTTGTTGGCGATATTGTAAAAATCAACAATTTGCCTTATTTTTCCCCAAACGCAAAGGTCAAAAGGCACAAGACACCTAATAAGAGGGCACAGGGGGCTAGCGCCCAGATAGAGCAGAAAGCTCCTGTGCCAGCCCCCAGGTTCTCCAAACTCAAGGATGCTGGACCTAATCCCAATGAAGCTCCTAAACCGGCTCCTAGGACATCCAAAGCCATTAAGGCTGAGCCCATTAAGATCACAACTCCTCAGCCAACCCTGAGAAAGTCTAAGGTGACCATTAATCCAGTGCCTACTGTCATTACTGCACAGACCAAGACTGGTAATGATAAGATACATAAGGTTGACAAAGTGTGCATGGGTAAACCTTTACATTTGGATTGTGCACATATTTTACACTGCAGGCTAGGCCATGCCAGCTTCCCAGTTATTAGGAAAATGCAAGATTTTTCCGATGGGCTTAAGATAAAGAATTGTAATACCTATTTGGAATGTGCCATCTGTAAGGCAGCCAAATCAAAAACTTCTGCTATACCTAAGGTTTCTTCCCGACATGCAAGGTACCCTTATCAGCTGGTACTCATGGATTTGGTTGGTCCTTTTAGGCCCTCCCTTGCCAAGGGGCGTTATTTTTTAATGGTAGTCGATGATTACTCTCGTTGTGGCCATGTATTTATTTTAAAGGACAAAACTGAAGTCTTTACCAACTTCAAATATCTTTACAACCAGATCCAAATGCAACACAAGGTGTGCATCGCTCAGGTGTAGAGCGATAGGGGAACTGAGTTTACATCCAGGACTTTTGAAAAGTGGATGAAGGAAAGAGGTATCCTCCATTTTAAATCATCGCCTCAAACGCCTTCAGAAAATGGCATTGTAGAAAGGAGAAATGGCATGCTGCAGAATGTCATGAACTGCTTACTTGCAGATGCCAACATGAGCCAAGGTTTTTGGGCAGAAGCAGTCAAAATGGCTAATTATCTAGTCAACAGGACATGGAGTAGTGCCATTAACCAAACCCCATACTTCCTGGTCCGTGGAAGGAAATCTAGCCTCTCACACCTGAGAATTTTTGGTTCCTATGCCTGGGTCCATATTCCCAAGCACCTCAGAAGAAAGGGGGGCAAGGCATCGAGGAGGCTCAGATTTATAGGTTATGCAACCGGCAGCAAGGCCTCTAGATTTGTAGACAAAAATAACCTTGTCATTGTCTCAAGATCAGCTTCCTTTGGGGAGGGGTCAAATTGGTCAAGAATTCATTCCAATGAACCCGGTTATTCCCCTATTAGAAATGACACTGAACTACCAGCACCACCTAAAGAGGATGAACCAACATACTCCAAACTACAGACCAGCGAAGATCCAGATGGTGATGAATCCCTACCTGACTCTGACGATTTGGACAAGCAATCCCTGAGTGACTTCACACCTCCTGCCTCACCAAAACATCCATATCTTCGCAGCGCCTGGGACAGAGGCCCGCCTCATTTCGATTGGAAAGATGCATCCAGTAGCTCCAATTCTGACACCGATGCTCTGGATGACAGTGATGATGGTGAGTGGCAATTCCCCAGACGGTCAAAACGCTCCAATAAAGGGGTGCCACCCAAAAGGTTGGACATTGGCTGTATGGCCTTGGTCAACAGTGTTACCATGGCCCCTAAAACATACACAGATGTCCTCCAGCTTCCCGAGGAAGACCAGCGCAGGTGGAGGGTGGCAATGGAGCGAGAAATGGACAGTCTCAAAAAATTGAAAGTCTTCATCCACATGGAAGTCCCCAAACAGAGGAAGGCAATTGGCACCCGTTGGGTCTACAAGGTCAAGCCACTGCCCAACAACAAACTCCTTTATAAGGCCCGGCTAATAGCACAAGGCTACGCACAGCGCTACTTACAGGACTTTGATGAAACCTACTCCCCCACTGTGAGAGCAGAAAGTGTGAGGGCTGCTTTGGTCACCGCAGCAGCACATGGGGAACACATTTTTCAATTCGACGTGCAAACTGCTTATTTACACACATATCTAAAACAAAAAATTTACGTCAGAGGTGCCCCCGGATTCCAGCAGAAGGAAGGCCACACCTGGCTTCTGAAGAAAAGTTTGTACAGCCTCAAACAATCAGGCAGAATATGGTACAAATGCCTGACTACAACACTCAAATCACTGGGTTTCCCTCCATCTCCAGCTGATAAATGTACCTTCACAAGGGATACCAAAGGGAGGCTGGAGAAAGTCCTAGTGTATGTCGATGACCTTTTATATATAGGGCCTGACAAGGGGGGATGTAATACATTTGCCAGGACCCTACAAAAAAGGTTCACTCTAAAGTCTTTAGGATATGTGGACAAGTACCTAGGCGTACAAATCATCACTACACCAAAAGGTTTTGCTCTCTCCCAAAAGGAGAAGATAGAGGAACTTTTGGTGAAATGTAAAATGGAAGATAGCAAGCCAATTACTATCCCAATGCAGACCAACTATTATGGTTTGGCACACAAGGATAGCCCAGAGTTCCCCAAGGATCAAAGACAGACCAGATCGGTGACAGCTAGGCTCAAAGAAGTATCAAGACAGCAACAATTCCAGATGGCAACTCAAGAAACAATTCAAAAATCTACCAAAATAGAAGCAGTGGGAGGAGCAAGACTTAAAGGTCAATTGAGACAAGACCACCAGAATCTGCTCCAGTTGCTTCAAGGGCCTAGAGATGGGAACTAGATTTTTGACGTGGAATGTTAATGGTTTGAATTCTCCACAGAAAAGAAGAAAAATATTTCATTATCTCAAACAATTTAAAAATGATGTGATTTGTCTACAAGAGACTCATATAAGAGTACAAGATCAAAAATACCTGATAAATGCAAGACTTGGTACACACTACGTAGCAGCAGCACCAGAAAAGAAAAATGGTATAGTTATATATCTGAAAAGAGACTTAGTTGCTAAATTAATTGAAGCAGATGACCAAGGAAGATTCTTAGCGATAGAACTTTTAATTAAAGGAGAAAAAATACTTGTAATTGGAATCTATGCCCCGAATCAACAACAAGAAAATTTCTACAATTTACTACACTCGAAGTTGACACAATGGGCATATAAAACTTATATCCTGTTGGGGGATTGGAATGGGGTCTTGGATATTAAAAAAGATAAGAAGGGACCTAAACAAAATGTTTTAACAAGAGCAAAACTGCCCAAAGCGTTTTGGGAGATGATGGATGATTGGGAGCTGAGAGATATTTGGCGTGAAAGAAATCCGGAAGAAAAAGATTTTACTTTTTTCTCAGACAGACATCAATCCTTTTCAAGGATTGATTTTATACTAATTACTAATGATCTTTTATCTAGGGTGAAGAACACGAAGATTTGTTCAAGAATATTGACAGACCATAGTTCAGTTTGGTTGGAATTGGAGTGTGGGAAAGGGTCTAGGAGGTCCTGGAGGTTAAATGATAACTTGTTTAGGTATGAAGAAAATGTAAAAGAGTGTAAAAAATTTATGAAAGAATTTTTTGTTATGAATATGCAAAAGGGTACATCTATGGAAATGGTATGGGATGCAAGTAAAGCATATATGCGAGGAATTTTGATATATTTGAATAATAAGCATAGAAAGAAACAGGGGGCAAAAAGAAAAGAATTAGAAGATGAGATTAGTAAACAGGAACAGGCTTTAATAGTCAATCCAACAGATAAGAAAATTAAAGAGGCAATCAATTTATTGAAAGGTCAATTTAACATGTTAATAGCAGATCAAGTGGCAACTAATTTACGATATGCAAAACATAATACTTTTTATAATGCCAATAAACCAGGCAGGTGGTTAGCATACCTGTTAAGGAAAAAGCAAAAATCAAGGACAATAGAGAAAATAAGATATAAGGGTAAGGAGGTTTATGAGCAACAATTGATTAAAAAATCTTTCTTAGAGTTTTATTCAAGGCTGTATATTGGTGATAAAATTAAAGATATAGATATAGATAGATATTTGCAGAAAGAGAATATTTATACAATCTCAAATGAGCAGAGGGATAGTTTAAACCAAATGATAACTTCCGAGGAAATTGTGTTAGCAATTAAGCAGTTGAAAGTGGGTAAAGCTCCTGGGACGGATGGTTTGACGGCTATTTACTATAAAACCTTATAGGAGGAAATGATAGAACCGCTGAAAGAATTATTTAACAATATACAACAGGGAGGAGAGGTACCTCCAACTTGGAAGACAGCATTTATTTCGTTGATCCCAAAAGAAGGGCATGACGATACAGATCCTAAAAATTATAGGCCGATTTCATTACTGAACACAGACTATAAGATTTTTGCTAAAATTTTAGCAAATAGATTAATGACAGTTATGCAGCAAATGATTCACCATGATCAAACTGGTTTTATAAATGGCAGACAAATGAAGAGTAATGTAAGGCAAATTGTTAACTTATTAGAGTATCTGGGAAGGAACAACCAGGTCCCCGCAGTGCTAGTGTTTTTGGATGCTGAAAAAGCCTTTGACAGACTGAATTGGCAATTTTTATTAAAATTAATAGAAAGGATGCAATTTGGAGAACAGTTTGTACAATCTATTAAGGCAATATATCAAAAACAAACAGTGCAAATAATAGTTAATGGTGGCTTAACAGATCCTTTTAATATAGAAAAAGGAACAAGGCAAGGTTGTCCCTTGTCTCCGTTATTGTTTGTGTTGACGCTGGAAGTTTTACTAAGTAAAATACGTGAGATGGACACAATAAAGGGAATTAAAATTAGATAGCATGAGTATAAGTTACGAGCATTTGCGGATGACCTGGTTGTTATCTTAACCCAACCGGTACAATCGATTACAGCCTTGATGGAAATAACCTGCTTATATGGACAAGTATCTGGTTTTAAAATAAATGCAGCCAAAACGAAAATAATAGCTAAAAATATGGTCAGAAGCCAGAAAGAAGTGATAGAAAGGTTAACAGGATTTGAAGTAGTTAAGAAGGTTAAATACTTAGGGGGTTATATTATGACTGCAAATATGAAATTATATCAGCACAATTATGAACCACTATGGCACAAAATACAAAAGGAGATGGAAAATTGGAAAAAACTACAATTGTCTTTGCTGGGAAGGATAGCCGCTGTAAAAATGAATATTTTACCAAAATTTTTATTTCTTTTTCAAATGATACCTATACTTAAGAAAGATGAAAATTTGAAGGAATGGCAGAAGGGCATAAACAAGTTTGTGTGGGCAGGGAAGAAACCTCGAGTTAAACAAAAGATAATGCAAGATATCCGAGAAAGAGGTGGTCTTAAAAAGCCCAATTTAAGATTGTACTATGAAGCCGCTGCCCTCTCAGCAATTACAGACTGGATAAATTTAATGGAGGAAAAGATATTGAATATTGAAGGATATGGTTTGGTCTACGGCTGGCATGCTTATTTAGTCTATGACAAGAAAGTAGATAAGGCTTTTAAAAGTCATATATTAAGAAATTCTCTACTGTGGGTCTGGAAAAAGTATAAATATAAATTAAGTGATAAGTTACCAATATGGACAGTACCCAGACACACGATAGAGAATATAAACTTAGAGCAAAAGCAAGATAAGATTACATATAAGGAACTTCTTTATAAGGAAGGAATCAGATTACAATTAAAACCAATGGAGCAATTAAGAGAAGAAGGAATTATTAGGACATGGTTTCGGTATGGACAGCTGCAGGCCAGATGGAGAGAAGATCAAAAAATTGGTATTTTGCAGCAGGATGAGAATTTGATAAAGCAAACAAGAGATAAAGGTCAAATGCATATAAAAAGGTTGTATAATGCACTAGTAGAAATAGATTCAGAAACAGAGTTAGTCAAGGACTGTATGATAAAATGGGCACAAAACGTAGGTGAACCAATAATGATGGAAACATGGGAAAAGATATGGGTCAGAAATGTAAGATTTACACAAGCACAAAATCTAAGGGAGAATTTTTATAAAATGTTTTATAGATGGCATTTAGACCCCAAAAAATTAGCCTGTATGTATCCAAACTTACAACCTAAGTGTTGGCAATGTGAGTGTAAAGATGCTACATATTTTCATATATGGTGGACATGTAAAAAAATTAAGGCTTTTTGGATAAAAATATGGTGGATTATTCAAAACATTTTAAAGAAAAAAAATTAAATTTACACCACAGTTCTTTTTGCTGGGAATAGTCATGGATTGTACTGTAATAGAGACTAAATTGGTTTTGAACTTAATAACGGCTGCCAGGTTACTGGTGGCACAGTACTGGAAGAAGGAAGATCCACCCACCATTGAGGAATGGACATTAAAAGTTGTGCATTTGGCAGAAATGGTGAAAATTTCATCATATCTTAAAGACTATTCAAATGAAAGATATATATCGGAATGGAGAAGATGGATCGATTACATACAGAAGAAGTACCCGAATAAGAAGATTCATATAGCATATGAATGAAGTAACTTTAAGTAGTTTATGTTTGTTTTTTGAATTATAAGGAGTTAAGGATCTAGGGAGAATATGAAATGTAACAATTTGTTAGCATATTCTAGCTTTTGATTTGTGAATGCTATACCCTGTGCTTGTTCTGGGAAGTCTAGGGAGGGGGGTGGGGGGGAAGGAGGGAGGGGGGAAGGGTGGGGGGGTGAAAATGTTTGTATTTTCTACAAAACTTTTTAATAATAAAAAAAAAAGGATAGCCAAGAGTTCCAAAATAATACTCTATTTAGATCAGTGGTCGGCTCATTATTATATATAAGTAATTGGAGCCATCCAGACATTGCCCTGGCCATGAACCTACTATCCAGACAAGTGGAACAACCTACCCAGTTCCACTGGTTGGCCATTAAAAAGCTATTAAGGTATCTCAAGACCACAGCAGATTACGTGCTTCGCTTGGAACCTGAGAATAGAGACAAGGCCCAATTAGAATGCTTCGCGGATGCGGACTGGGCCGGAGATACCAAAACCCGCAGGAGTACTTCGGGCTTCTTGGTATTGTTAAATGGGGCACCCATCCATTGGCATGTGGGGCAACAGAAATTTGTTTCGTGCTCCACCGCTGAGGCCGAATTTGCATGCCTATCAGAGGCAGGGAATGATCTGATATGGTTTGATGCCTTAATTTCTAGCATCTGGACACCACCAACTTTGCCCATCCAAATTATAGAAGACAACACCGGGGCCATAGGCATTGCCAAAGCCTATGCGGTGGGGAAAAGGTACAGATATATCGATATCCATTATCAAAATGTTAGACAACTAGTAGAGATGGGGTTTATATCTTTAACGCACTGTCAGACCAAACATCAAACAGTTGACATTTTCACAAAACTTCTACCAGCGGATAGGCACAAAGATCTGTGTAAAAAGTTATGTCTCACAGGGTAAAATCTGTTGTGCATTGCATTAGTGTGTTTGCATGCCATTGGCTCGCAAGGAGGGGAACTGTCAAGTATTTGCAAGCCATTGGCACATGTGTCATATAGACACCAGTGGAGGCAGAGAGTGTCTCCACCCCTATGTGGAAAGGAGGGGCTTACCCTGAATATAAAACCCCCTCCAACCTTTTCCACCTTGTGCTCTCTCCATCTCTCCCTTCTCATGTTTGTTCCTCATGAGACTTGATCTCTGTTGTACATAGTTAATATGATTTATCATATGAATAAATACGTTTAAGACATTTATTTATGCATCTGCCTCTGAACTCTTCTATGCTCCTGGGTGTTTCTACGATCCCAATTCCAAACATATGCCCCCTGAGAAACTGGCAAAAATGTTTAAAGATAAATCAGCTAAATGTTGGAAATGTCATCAGTTACCAGGATCTTATTATCATATGTAGTGGACATGTCCAGAAGCTAAAAAAATTGGAATAAAATAAAGACATGGTTGGAAGAAATGATACAACAACATATAGATTTAAAACTAGAGCTGTTCCTACTGGGTATCCTTCCAGAGAAAACTAGTAAAGAAAATATCTATTTGATTATACATGTAATAACAGCTGCAAAGAATGTTTTTGCACAAAATTGGAAAGCAGAGAAAATACCCTTGGAAGGAGAAATAATTAAAAAAAATTTAGACTGTGCAGAAATTAATAGATTAACTTTGATGATTAAAGAAAGGGAAGATTCAGAATACTTTAAGATATGGGATCAATTTTACTATTGGTTAGAAAAGAGATACAGATGAGTAAATTAATAGCTATGTAAAAAATGTTATAATTAGAATATTGTACTTTTGGAGAAATGTTGCAATAGATTTGGTGAAAATGAAGACAGAAGAAACAACAAAAAGAAGATGAAGTCACAGAGAAATCGCCGAGATGTCACATGGGAGGGATGACTGATGTATTAAATGTTTGTGTATATAAATAAAAAAAAAAAATACGCCTCTTCCATGTCCAGTTTGATAAAAAATTTCCTCTTTGCCAAATGGGCTAATATGTCTTTCATTAAGGGTAGTGAATAGACATTTTCAATGAAGACAGTGTTTAACCCACTATAGTCAATGCATAGACGGAGGGACCCATCCTTCTTTTCCCTGAATAATACCAGAGCAGCAACCCTTCGGTCTGGCAGGCTAGATGAAGCTATGCTTCAGGTTTTTGTCTATAAAAGTTTGCATTTCCTCTAATTTCCTAGGGATCATGGAACACATCTTAGATTTGGGTAGCTTGGCTCCTGGTAGGATTTCTATGGAGCAGTCAGTTGGTGGGGTGGCAATGCATCCAAGCCCTTTTCACTGAAGATGTCCTGCAGCTCCCAATACTCTTTGGGGATCCAAGGATCACCTTTGGAGCATTCCTTCATTGCAGCTCCCACCTCCCTCTTGGCTTCACCCATGGTTTAGAAGTAGGGATCCCAGAATTCTTTTCCAGTTTCCCACTCTGGCTTGTTAACAGAATCTTTAACAGCATCCTACTCCAGTTCACATAGGGATTCCACTTCAATAGCCAAGCCAAACCAAGCATGAAGAATCTCTCCAAACCATAACACTCAAAGACACTGTGTACACCCCCATCCTCATCTATGACAAACATTGCTGGGATCCCCCCCTTCTATCAAGCTGGCAAAAAGCCATGGGCACTTTGTCTTGTTTAAGTCTCAAACCCAGTTTCTCAACTAGGGCAAGGCTGACCAGGCACTTGGTGCAACCTGAGTCCAGGAGCGCTAATCAGGGGTGAAATGCTCCCGGTTCAGACCAGATTGCCCGATCCGGTAGTGATGGCAGTGAGTGGTTCAGAGAACCTGTAGCATAAATCCCTGCCCCCACCCATTGCTCAGCTGAGCTGCATGATCATCAAAGGCTTTTTTTTACTTTTAAAAGCATTTTTTCTACAAATTCTACCTTCTACCTTTCTGGCCGAAAAGGTTGTAGAAAAAATGCTTTTAAAAGGCTCTGACGATCCCAGCTGAGTTGCCTGATCATCAGAGCCTTTTAAAAGCATTTTTTTTAATAATGAAGAGGTTGTAGAAAAAATGCTTTTAAAAGTAAAAAAAAAAAAGTTGGCCATGCCCACCCAGTCACATTACCCCCCACCAAGCCATGCCCACAGAACTGGTAGTAACAAATTTTACATTTCACCACTGGTGCTAATAGGTCTCCCTTGTGCTCCAAAGTTGGTACCACAGTTCTATAGGGATGATTACTGGGTGGACTGAACAACACCAAGGGATCAACACTGATTGTCAGAGTCAGTGTTGCTCTCTGCTGGGCTGTCCTTGGGACCAGTTGGAGTTCTCTCACCATCTTTGGAGAATGGAGTGAACCCTACAATTTCCACCCTCTCCAGGACCTTCTCACGGGTTCTCTGTGGTGGCTTTCCTGGCTTCTTGTCAGAGCCTGGGACTACCTTCTGGATTGGGTACACAACTTTGCATTTGGTGGCTCGGTATCCCTCCTTCCCACACTTGAAGCAACTGGTGGAATGGCAAAGTGGGTTCTGGGTGTGTGGCAGTGGCTTGTAGGATTCTTTCTTTTCTGGGAGGAATTTCCACCACCCACACCCTGGGCGGTGTCTGGAAAGGTCCAGGTCAATCTCTGTTTCCTCCACCAAGATATGCCAGCCATGGAGAGTGCGGGGTGGGTACCCCTGGAAATGTGGTTGTCAGCTTTGGAAGCCATATTAGCCCCAGAAGCTTCCATGCTGCCACCTTCTCATGTGTGGGAAAGTAGGAGAAGGGATTTAGTAGAGGGAATGTATTTAGACAAAATAGCATTCTTCCTTTTGATCAGGGTCAGGACAATCCTGCATCTGGAGAAGGAGTGGTTGGAGTTCCGAAGCACTTCCGAAACACTGCCAGGAATCAGTCAAAGTTTCTTACCTCTGAGGCATCATTATTGTGGAGGATGACCATCCATTCTGCCATAGTTCCTTCTTATGCCATAGTCATGCACCACACTTTGCCCCACTCAGTGGCTATATCCAGACCATATTCTTGCATGTAGGTCCAGACTTGCACCAGGAAGAACCCCAGTTGCTTGTGGTCTCCATTGAATATCATGATAAGGGCTGGTGCTTTGCAGTCTCTTTGCCTTGCAGGTGTTGCTTCTGCTTATGGCACAGATTGGTTCTCAGGACTGCCTGCAGAGCTGAGGTAGTCATTGATGCTGCCAGGCTTAATGCTGCTGTGGTCACCGCGGCAGATATGGTTGCCCCATCACTTGCCATGGTTGGAGCCAGTTGGATGGATGGCTGCACTGCTCAGGCTAGGGCTTTGCATGCCTTGAGGTTGCTGAATGTCCACTTCAAGAAGCCTATGGCTTGCTCCAGCATCCAGTCCTCTCAATCGGGCTCTCCAGTAAGCAATTCCTATTCCAGGTCTTCTAGCTGCACTTGCTGCTCTCGTTGGCAGCTGCAGTGGCTTCCATGGATAAAATTCACCTGCATGAGCTTTTTTTCCCATTCTTCCTTCTTCCCACCATATACCTCACAGATAGAAACTTGGCAACGAGGGAAGGGAAGGGAAGGGAAGGGAAGGGAAGGGAGGGGAGGGGAGGGGAGGGGAGGGGAGGGGAGGAAGGAAGGAAGGAAGGAAGGAAGGAAGGAAGGAAGGAAGGAAGGAAGGAAGGAAGGAAGGAAGGAAGGACTCGGAGACATGTCAGAATGGGGAGTGGGATGCAGTTTTTCCTTTGTTCCATCACACACACACTCTCAGCAAAGTGGCAATCAGTTCTCTGGTCAGCTAATAAGGGGGAAGAGGAAGAGGAGGAAAAAGAGAAGGCTTCACCAGGCTCTGTTGAGGGTCATGATGAGAGAGGAAATTGCACAAGCCCCTTTTAAATATAGAAAGAAAAAAGATCCAAAAGATCATAGGTTTCTTATATAACTATAATACTACCTCATATATAAAATCAATCTGCTACTATATTTTGACGGGTGGTTACTGATAATGTATTAAACAATTTATAATATTTTAGCAATCTGTTTTTTCAACTGCATGCTATTTAGGACTGAATTTCATTTTATTAATTTTGATACATTGATGAGTATACATTTGCATATCTATAAAAAATTTCTGAAATAAATATAATTTTATAATATAAATATAATTTTTCAAAGCATTAGCATGGCACCATTATATTTTAAATATGGATGACTTAAAACATTCTATAGCACTTACAAGTTCATATATTAAATGTAATGATTTGGGATTTTTAAAATGTTTATATTATCCTGTCATGTTTTATTACAAGATTTTTTACAAATTAATTTGAATAACTGATTAAATGATGTGGTTCTAATTATATTTAACAAATATATTTAGTAAGTGGCATTTAATTCAAACTGTTTGTTCTTCCAGGTTTGGTGTCAGCATTCCAAGTTTAAATTGCATTTTAAATTGAATTTTAAATTCCATTAAATTGCAGTTTAAGTTAATGAGAAGTTTAAAGAGTAATCAGAACAAGAAAAATAATTTGATTTCCAAATATAACATAGCTTTCTAGTTTGGGTTGGAGGATTTTTTTGAGTGGGGGTTGGGGGGGAGAAAAGTTCATAGTAGCTCCTATTTCATTAGAATTGAGTCAGCTGGGAAACTTGGCAGTTGTATACATGATAGGTTCCCAATAGTCTATTATGTCGTATTTCTCTTGAGGTGTCCTTTTTTGGATTCTATCATGGCTATCTCTTATGTAAAGCTTACTCACTGGTTCAGCAACTGTGAATAATCACTGAATGGTAGCATTATGTACAGAGAACTAGAATGGAATCTATGGTGTCTTACATTTCTCATCTCATAAAATGAAGATATTGAATATATTATGGCTATGAATCATATTAATTTCATCTGATAAATGAATGAAACATATAGTGATGTCTAGACAAAACAACTGACTAATTTCTGTGTTTAATAGTTCTTTATTTATATAATATATACACTTGCAACCTTACTTTGTAATTGCAATTATGAAACAATTTCATAAAAGGATTTTTAAAAAGATTTATTACTTTTATTTTTAAAAATAGGAACCATGATAAATCACATCAATGTTCTTTAAATATTACAAATCCACTGTATAAATATCATCTCATACTCATACTACAGTGATGGAATGAAAAGAAAATCTGTCACGTACTTTCCAAAACATAATAGACAT
Source organism: Pantherophis guttatus (assembly GCF_059756535.1). Taxonomy (NCBI): domain Eukaryota; kingdom Metazoa; phylum Chordata; class Lepidosauria; order Squamata; family Colubridae; genus Pantherophis; species Pantherophis guttatus. The sequence goes on along the minus strand of NC_142064.1, from coordinate 107,041,319 downwards.
AGATTAAATTCAATGCTTAGGGTTGAGATGGATGACCCACACTGTGACTGTAGGTAAAATATGTCTTTCTACTTGTTTTGCCCATAGCATGGAGAAAGATAGATTTCCATTTCATAGAATCATAGGGCTGGATTTGACCTTGGAGGTTTTCTAGTCCAACCTCCTGCCAAAGGCAGGAATCCTTATAGCATCCTGGACAAATTGTTGTCCAATCTTTTCTCGAAAGTCTCCAGCAATGGAACACCAACAACTCCAAGTAGTAAGCTGTTGATTGATTAATCGTTCTTACTGTCAAGAAATTCCTTCTTATTTTCAGTTTGGATGATGAGCTTCTACTCATTGCTTCTTATCCTGTCTTCAGGTGCTATGGAGAATAGATGGACATCCTCCTCCCTGTGACAGACCCTCAACTATTGGAAGACACCTAATCACTCCTAATCAGTCTCTTCAATAGGCTAGACCAGGGGTGTCAAACTTGTGGCCCGCAGGCCAGACGCATCATGTGCTGGCTCCATCCCCACCCAGTTTAGCAAAGGGGGGGGGAAGTCCCAATATGTCACATGATACCACCGTGACAACGTGAGTTTGACACCCCTGGACTAGACATACCTAGTTTCCTTAGCTGTTCATCATATGCTTTAGCCTCCAGATCCCTTATCATCTATATTGCTCTTCTCTATACTGTTATGAATAAATGCCTAACTTTGTATATGGCAATGCATGGGCTAACCCCATCTTCCTCACCTAGCCCTTCCCTTGACCCCTCCTTACCTTGACTCTGCCTTCAGGGTACATAAGCCTGTGCACAGGGACTGACCAGTCCAGTTCCAGATGTGCACCTGAAAGGAAAAGACATGGCATAAATAAATACCTTTGAATTATAAATTGTATTTGTGGTTATTGGGCAAGGTCCTTGGAAAACAATCCACAAGATGGTAGCAGAGGATGGTTATGCCCAATAACCCAGGAATAATATCTGAAATACAACTTGCCCTGAAATGGAAGGAAGAATGAACACAAGGTCCATCACCAGACTAATGGCAGAGCTGCAGGAATCCAAAGGTGCCACAGCCAGAATTCCAACTGCCATGGAAGTGGGAGACCTGGACCAGACAGACAGGAGTGTGAGGCCACGAGAAAATGCAGCCAGGTACACAAGGGATGAATCGCCCGAGAGGGATGAGCTAAGAGAGACCATACAAAGAATGATGGAGGCCTCCATCAGCAAAGGGGAACTCCTCGCGAAACTCCAGGACCTGCTAGATGACCATGGGGCAGCGATGAGCTCCCAAGAACAAGACTACGAGACTGCCAGACCAGTAAGAGAAAGATACCCCCTGGCAGAAACCCAGGACTTAAACGGCTCCAGTTTTGCGCCATGCTCCCGGCGGCCATCTTGGGATGGCCGCCGACCAATAGGAAGCCGAGATTCAAATTTAATGGCGCGAAATGAAAGAAACCCCAAAACAAATGGGGGAACAACCAAAGACAACCCAGAAAGAAGATACCAAAACATCAGGAGCTCGCCTGCCAAGCTCGAAGCCAGAAAAACGCATGGGACTCCAGCAGCAGCAACCGGCCCTGCACGTGACCCCCTCGCACCAGCCACAACCACGAACCGAGGGGACTACGGGGGGGGCATCGATGCCGATGCATCGCCCCAGCTCCCCCACCCGAGGAACACACACCGCGAGGGCAATCGCCAAGCACCGATCGCACATGAGACATGCCGATGGCAGGACTTGAACTCACCACCCACCGCACCAGCAACACGAGACCCGAGGGAAGAGGAGCACGCCGGCTACTCACCCTCCATGCGACCTCCACCAGGCTTCCTCACACATCCAGGGACCAGTGACCAGGGATCGGGACCACTCATCACCGCCGCCGCCGCCGCTGCCGCGCCACCGAACCCCAGAAGTCCTCGATTTATGACCTCCTCGCCTCCTCGCCTCTCTCCAGCTTCCAGCAGGGATCCAGCCGCCCATCGATGGATGTCTGCCTCCAGGGATGAAGCCGGATACCCCAGGGGTGAGTCCGAACCCCCAACCATAGGCCTAGGCCGAGGCCTAAGAGCAGCAACACCAAGCTACTCACCCACCGACTACAGGCGCGAAATATGCTTCGCGCATGCTCAATCGGACCCTGTAAGAAGAGAAGAGGAGAACATAAATACAAGTCCATACAGAGTCGCAAACTGCATCCCCAAGCCATATTGTGAGTTCCCTCACCTGAGATACCATGGACAGCAACAGACTGTGAGTAATTTGCCACACAGCTCAGTAAATTTACCAACTAACTTTCCCATTCTTAAATTAGATGGATCAAACCTTATGCAGTGGAATCATCAACTCCAGATTTTATTCTTAAGGGAGAACATGTTATTTTTAATTGATGACCCCCCCACGAAACCTTGGACTTTAGAAATAGACTGTTTGCACCACAGGGCTTATTATATAGTCATAGCAAGTATCTCACCAAGCATATATCCCAGTCTTAACCATTACCTAACTGTATCTGAAATACAGCAGAAAATATTTAACCTGTTCTACAGTAAAAGCGCTGCCACCACAGCCAAGATATCCAGGGAATTCCACTCAGCTAGACACAAGGCAGGAACTCCCATGGTGAACATATATTAAACCCGAATGCCACAAGGGCTGAGTTGATACAAAGGGGGGAGGATATATCAGAGGAAAGTATGAAAAGCATTGTCATTAACTCCCTGGACTCTAGCTGGGATAACTTCATAATGCAGCTGGATAGCATAAGCCTAGGCCACCTCACACTTGAGTCACTGACAAACAGAATAATAGCAGAAGACAGTTTAAGGAGGGACCATCAGTCGCAGAGACAGCAAACCAACAAAGAGGGTTGAGTTCCAAACCAGGAACCAAGTCCACCCAGAATGTTTCACCTATGGTTCCAAGAACAACTACAAGAGGGATTGTCCCAAAAATTTGAGGGGAAGGGATTACACCTACCGCAAGGAAAGGGAAGGCTAGAGGCCAGGGCTCCCCGATAGATCCCCACCTGAGAACAGATATAGACACAGAAACTCCCCCAACCCAAGGGACAGAAGGGGAAATAGAGACAGCTCCAGGGAGAGCCGATCAGGATCCATGTATGGGATCGGGGAAAACACACACACACACCCACAAATGAGAGAGGGAGAAGCGTGGCTCATTGATTCGGGAGCCACCAACCACACAACTCATGACAGAAAGATACTGACTTCATTTACAGAGGAGAACTACCACATTAAGGTAGCCAATCAGAACAAAGTCCTAGTGACAGGGAAAGGAAATACATTCATAAGCGGGATAGGCAAGATAGAGGGGGTATTGCTCATACCCGAAATACCCCACAATATTTTAGCAACACTTAAACTCAGCAAAGACATGGGTATAGAGACCACCTTCAAGGAAGGAAAGGCCTATATGACCAAGGGCAGGAAAAGTATCAGCAACATAGTCATTGATGGAGGGCTAACATACCTCCATCCTAAAGGGAATAACCAGACCCGTATAATTGCTCAACTAGAAAGCACAGAGAACAAGGCCGATGCCCAAGTCGAGATAGAGGGGAACAAGGAAGATGATGCCACTGAAGATAGACACAACCGCGACACAACACACAGAGGGAAGTTGCTAATTGGTAAGCCCATTCACGATGACTGTGCCCACTTGCTACATAGAAAGTTGGGTCATGCCAGCTTCCCAGTCATCCAAAAAATGACAGAATGTACCAATGGTTTGAAAATAAAAGGCTGTAAAAACTACTTAGAGTGCTCCGTATGTAAATCCTCTAAACTAAAGACCAAACCTAGACCTAGGAAGGCCACCCGCACCACCAACTCCATCTTCCACCTGGTACACATGGACATTGTGGCCCCATGAAGCCCTCTACAAAATACAAAAAGAGATACTTCCTGACAATAGTGGATGACTTCAGCCGCTATGGCTTTGTGTATACCATTAACCATAAGAGCGAGGTATTTCAAAAATTTAAGGAATTTTACAAGAGGGTGGAGACACAACACAATACAAAAATAAGACAGATAATGACGGATAGGGGGTCTGAGTTCCTGTCAAGGGACTTCTCGAACTGGTTAAAGATGCACGGGATAATACATTACATGACTTCTCCTTTTTCTGCATTCCAGAACGGAGTCGTAGAAAAAAGGAATGGAGTCCTACAAACAATGGTGAGATGCGCTCTAGAGGATGCAGGGTTAGGACAATCATTCTGGGCAGAAGCACTCACCTATTCAAATTACACACTGAATAGGCTCTGGTCTAGCGTAGTAGAGAAAACACTTTACGAGGTGATGTACGACCGAAAGCCAAAAATAACACACTTGCACATATTTGGGGTCACGGCGGATGTACATATCCCCAGACAGCTGAGGCAAAAGGGAGACAAGGTCTCAAAGAGATTGAGGTTCATGGGGTATGAGCCCGGCACAAAAGGGTACAGATTCATCGACAGGGACAATAGGTTCATCATATCCAGGACCGCGGTGTTCCATGAGAACACCAACTGGTCAAAGATACATTTCAACGAGACACTCATCAGACAGGAAGACACAGACAACATAAGGGATAAGGGCAAACATACCACATTGGAAACAGAAACACAAGAAAGGCACAAACCTAGACACCAAGAGATAGTCACCAAAGGGTGGAAGGAAGACCACCCCATCATTAAAGTAGATGCAGTCACAGAAAAATAAGCCAAATACATGCACGACACTGACGCACAACCAAACAGGCCCATAAGACACAACAGAAATAGAATGCCAAAGAGATTTGAGGATTATGTTATGTCCATACACCCAAATAAAACAACCCCCAACTCATACAAGGAAGTAATCAGTCTGCCACAGGAAGAGAGAAATAGGTGAGAACAGGCTATGGAGAAGGAGATGACTAGCCTAAGGGAACTAAATGTGTACATCCCCTCTAAGGTCCCAGCCGACAAAACACTCATAGGTACAAAATGGGTTTTCAAAATTAAGGAACTCGAAGACAACAAGACTCTCTATAAGGCTAGGCTCGTGGCCCAGGGGTTTGCACAGAGGTATCCAGACGACTACACGGATACCTATTCACCAACAGTTAGGGCAGAAAGTGTCAAAAGCGCCCTAGTAATAGCATCCATCCTAGGCCTAGAAGTCTATCAATTCGACATTCAGACTGCCTACCTCCATGCAAAGCTAGACAAAGAAATCTATGTCAGGGCACCCCCAGGGAAGGACACGAAAAAGGGAGACACTTGGTTACTGAACAAAAGTCTGTATGGGTTAAAGCAGTCGGGAAAAAGATGGTATGAGTGTCTAGCCAAAACACTCAGGGACATGGGTTTCACCACCACCTCAGCGGTCCTCTGCCTCTTCGTCAAGAGGGAGGGCACATCAGTTGAGTACGCACTCATTTACGTAGACGACATTCTATACTTAGGACAACACAAACGGAAATGTGATGAATTTGCTGAGAAACTGGGAGAACATTTCACACTCAAGACCCTAGGAAGAGTCAACAAATATCTAGGGGTACAAATCAAGAAAACAGACAATGGGTTCAAGGTATCACAAAAAGAAAAAATATTAGAACTTATACACAGGTGCAACATGAAGGATGCTAAACCATGTGAAACACCCATGCAAACAGACTTCCTGAAACACATGCACGAAGAAGGGGAGTCATTTAAGGACAACACTCTGTACAGATCCGTCATTGGATCCCTCCTATATATTGCCAATTGGACAAGGCCAGATATCAGCTTAGCAGTAAACCTGTTATCCAGGCATGTTAGTGAACCCAAAATATACCATTGGGAAGGTGTAAAACAGATAATCAGGTATCTGAAACATAGCATACCTATACATGGCATACCTATGTCTAGAACCGACAAGTTCCAAAGAACCCGTATTGACCTGCTATGCGGACGCTGACTGGGCAGGTGACACTAAGAGCAGAAAAAGTACCTTTGGTTATATATTTCTCATCAATAATTGCCCAGTACATTGGTACACTGGAAAACAGAATTTGGTTGCCACATCCACAGCGGAAGCAGAGTACATCTGTCTGTCAAAAGCGGCTAACAATTTAGTATGGTTCGATGATCTACTTTCCAACATATGGACTGAACCAGCTTATCCAATAACAATTCACGAGGACAATAAAGCGGCCATAGACATTTCCAACGCGGACGCAGTAGGCCAAAGATCCAGACACATCGACATCAAGCACAAGCACGTCAGACAGTTATCGAACGTAGGTTTCATCAGAGCCGTACATTACGAGACTTCTGAACAAATTACAGACATTCTGACAAAACCATTACCAAATAAACAACACACATACCTGGCATCAAAACTAGGAGTAGCTATGCATTGTACGGAGCCAACTCCAAACGTTAGACATTTAGAGGGGGATTTGTTATGAATAAATGCCTAACTTTGTATATGGCAATGCATGGGCTAACCCCACCTTCCTCACCTAGCCCTTCCCTTGACCCCTCCTTACCTTGACTCCGCCTTCAGGGTACATAAGCCCGTGCACAGGGACTGACCAGTCCAGTTCCAAATGTGCACCTGAAAGGAAAAGACATGGCATAAATAAATACCTTTGAATTAAAGATAAATTGTATTTGTGGTTATTGGGCAAGGTCCTTGGAAAACAATCCACATATACTCTTTCTAGGTCCTCAAAATCTTTTTTTTTTTTTGTAACATATTTTGTCACTGCCGTTAATTTATTGAGATTTGTAAAACAGCAATTGATTGTGCTTTTACTTTGGTTTCTTGAACAAGATGGAGAAATTAATTTTCCATAACCTGGAATATGTCTTACAAACTACAATGCTATTGTTTTTACATATGTTATATTTTAAGGCAAACATGAAACATGTGCGATTAAATCTATGAGCATTAGTAGAAAAAGCAAATAGGTTTGGCACAACCCTTCTCAAGCTTTCTCAAACATTCCAGTAGTATTAATTCATCTGGCACTTGGCAACAATAAGAGCTTTTAATTGAAAAAACCCTCTCTTTAAATTTGAAGTGATGTAACTGTAAACATTGTTTTCAATTGATAACTCAGTTTTTGAACTAGAATACCATTGTACTGAAGTGAATAATGGCAGAACACACAGAAGCACAGACCTTAGCCCATCAAGCAAAGGGCATATGATAGAATTCCCACTCTTTCTCCCACTCCTTTAAGTCTAGATTCCCTACTATGTCCTCACCATAAAAAACAGTAGATTTTTGCTTTTGGGATACAGACCACTGAAGAAGATGTAGACCAAGGTCTGGATGTTGTCTGGATGTAGAAAGGCAGTAATAGGCCTTTCTTTTAAAACATTTATTTTTCCAGACCAGGGATTTTAAAAAAAATTAACATGTTACTATTACATTATGCCTAAACTGAAATCTGAGCAAAGGCATCGTGGAACAAAATATGGATCTGTTCCATATATTCTGCAGAGAACAGCAGATTTATAAAGTCATCTGGGAAGGAAAACATACGTGTGCAATATGTGCCTGTGATTTCTTAATAACCCATGATGATGCTTAAGGTATATGTCAAACACAGGTTAAATATAGAAAATCAAAAGCATTTAAACCAATCCAAATCAGTGAAAGAAACCTGTTGAAATTCCATTTAGGGACAGAGGCGAACATAAAGTTTTTTACTGCACCATATTTTTTTTAATTTATTTGTTTGTTTGATTCTTTGTTTGTTTATTCTTTCCATGAATAACAGATTATTAAACTGATAAGCAATTAGCTTTCACTCATTAGTGTTGGTCTAGATTTAGAGGAAACCTATTCCCAAACTGAAAACATTTCAGCTTCAGTTACACCTTATTCTGTGTAATCACTCCTTCAGTGTTTGAGAGGCAAAATGCATGAGTGGGGTGACGAGAATAAAGAAAGAAATGCATGGCACAACATAGGAGAATAAAGCCATCAGGACAAGATTGAGCAGTCCATCTGCATTTAAAAGACAAGGGTCACTCTTTTGAAGACAGCAAAGTCCACATTTTGGACAGAGAGGACCGCTGGTTTGAAAGAGAAGTCAAAGAGGCCATCTATGTCAAAATTGAACAGCTCTCTCTCTCAACAGAAGGGGAGGGATATGACACCATCTATCTCCAGTCTACAACACAGTCCTTTCAACAGTTCCAAAAAGGCTCCACACCAATTTGCACTACTCAGGTGACCCTGATGACACAGATAAACCTCCAGATGGCCTCAACAACTCTCTAAAAAATGCAAATGACCAGCTGTCTGCAAGGAATATAAATCCTTCCATTCACCTCCATCCAGTCAGATCTGAAAAAGCTTCTTGGATGAAAAGCAAAACTTCTTCAAAGAAAAACAAGAAAGTTGCCTCTTGAAAAAGCATATTTGGGACAATAAAAAAGAAAGTACAATTTTATGCACTATGTTAGAGTGTGACTATGTGAGACAACCCAGGAGCAAATACAATAAACAGAGGTTTGTATTTAAATAGTGGTTCTATCTACAAAGAATATATACATACACATACTTTAGTCAGACCTCAAACAAACAGCAAACAGCAATCAGCAATTACAGCATGGAAGCACACATGGAGAGAGAGATATGACCCAACAGGGCCTCTTCTTATTACAGGCTCTTAAAGTGATATCAGCCCAAGAACATTGCTGACTCATTCCTAGCATTACATCAGCAGCTGGTCAGCTCTTTAATCATTACCTGGACACTCCTCCCATTTAAAGCTGAACAGCTGTTAATCCAAATGCTTTAACATATTCCTGATGCTTGTCTACCTCTATTATATCCTCGCCTCCTACTTCGACATGTACTCTCACTGCTACAAACACTACTAGTACCATTACTACTGCTGCTGCTGGAACTGCTCCTAATTTCATTTTCTAATGTCTTTGTACACGCTGTCTCATTACTTTCCATTACATCCTGTTCACCAACTCTTGGCTGAATACCTTCACTCTCTCTTTTTACTAGCTCAGTTTCCTCAGTTTGATTTATCTGTCAGCCTGACATTCTGTTCTAACCTAGGCTTCCTAAGACAGTAAAAAGCACATGATTAGTCCCAAAAACCCTCTTTTTATTTCAATGGCTGTGAATTATGTTCATTCACAGCCCGTAATGAGTCACAAATAGTTTGTAAAGAATCTGACAGAAGTCTGCCACAGTCCTTCGGGATAAGGCTGATAAGCACCCACCTTTATCTCCCTTGACACACTGCCAAAGACCTAATTGGCAATTAGCTTTACAAAGCCACATGGAGCACAGAGTCAAAACAGAGCTTCAGAATTTAAACTGACCAAAATGAACAAAGTTGCTTCCTGGAAAGGCTCATGTGCCTTTGGTCCTCCTTTATGTCTTATGGGAGGGGCCAATCATCTTCAAGTCTTACTCCTGAGTCATCCCTTTTGTCTTAACTATTCTTGCCTTCTGGCAGCTCTGTGTATGTGCACACTGGGAACAGGCTCCCCCTGTTCCTCTACCTCACTGATGTCCAACTCTGGAGGTTCCGGAGGCAGCACATAACTCCCAGATGGCCCTGGGCCCCTCTCTGCCTCCTATGAGAGCCTTTGTCTGAGCCTTCCCCAGACTCCAGAACTGGCCCATGCTCCTCCCCAACCTCCTTACTGTTCGTCTCTGCTCCACAGGCTGCCGGCAGACCACAACACATTATCTTTAACTTCAGCTTCCTCCATTTATCCTGTTCTGCCTTAGGCAATGACCATATCTTTTGGAAATTATGGGGCTCATAACAAACACTACATACTCTAACCCCACTTGCAGTGAACCGATCAGTAGGTATACCTTTATTACTTCTTTCAGATTTCCTTGATATCATCTGTTCCTGCATTTCTGTGCCTTCTCTTTTTACCTCAGGTCTATTCTCTTCTATGTCTACTTCTGACCTGCTTTCCTGTCTCTCCTTCATCAGACTTTGCATAGCTTCTCCTTCTGGATAACTCATGCTATGCATTGGCATGAACAGCTCAGAATTAGCATGCACCCTATTCCAATTATTTTGTTCTGCAAAACTAGCAGACTATGAAATCATCACTTTTCTGGTTCCATCTGTGAACCTATACCCTTTTGAACCTGGCTCATAACCAACAAACCTAAGCTTCCTGGCCTTTTTCTGGTCTTTTCTCCTGGTGCCTACAGTAGTGGCCAAAATTATGGAAACCTTTTGGGGAAAATGTATTTTTGAGGTTTGATGGCTAATAACACCACTTTTTTTTTTTTTTGGTGTTTCAAGTTAATCATATTCCACTGCTGGAATGGCCTGGGAATAGTCCAATTGAAAATCTATGGAGCTGACTAAAGAAACTTGTTAGTCAGAAGCAACCCAGCAATAAAACCCAGTTAATAGAAGCAATCATTCAATCTTGGTTTCACTTTATAACAGCTGCAGAATTAAAAGACTTGGTTCACTCCATGGAAAGACATTGTAAGGCCATAATTCATGCTAAAGATTACCAACTAAATATTAACTGACGTGATAATTTTTGTATATCTTGTTTTATCTACGTGTTTCACTTTTCTTCTTTATACTGTAACTGCTATTCTAATAGCAAATCCTTCATAAAAGTTATTGCATTACATTCTTGATTAAATTATCTTTCCATTGATATATGATTTTATGGTTCTACTAAAAAAAAGTGGTTTTATTAGCTTGTTTTAGAAAATACACTTTTCCCAAAAGGTTTCCACAATTTTGGCTGCTATTATATGTACCCAGGCATAACTACCAAATGTTCTTAGGTGAGCCAATGAAAGTTTTCTTCCGTATAATAGGAAATATGGAGTTTCATTTATAGCAACAGTCCATATCCTGTTTATTATATAATTCGCTATGTTCATGGCTTCCCCCCAGTATACTCTACTCATTCCTGCATCTGCTAACAGTGAGTCTTTCATGGTTTGCAATATACCATTCTGTCTTTCAACCACTCCATTTCCAGCTGGCAAGTACAGATTCATAAATCTATGCATTATGCCTTAACCATCTTTTAAAATTATCAGACATGAACTCTGTTCCCCTGTCTGTTTGCAACTGGCATACTTTACAACCATACCTTCATTCTACAAGTCTTATCCATTGCTTGAATTGTTGCAATACCTCTGTCTTACTTTTTAGCAGGTAACAAAACCCATATTTCATGTAGTCATCCACTATAGGCTAGTCATGAGAAGTCCCATGAAGTGTCTAATGACCTGAGCACCACATATACCTTGTGTGCTTCAGTAAACATCATTTCTCTTTCCTCTAACTCCAGGAATGTCTTTCCCATATCCTGCAGATGTTTGGGCATGCTCTCCCCCAGCTTCAGTTGTGCTTTATACAGTCTCCTTGTCAGCAACACTTTACTGCCTGCAATCTCTCTAACCTACACACTGCACAACGCCTCCCAGCCAGGGGTGAAATGTAAAATTTGTTACTACCGGTTCTGTGGGCATGGCTTAGTGGTGGGGTAATGTGACTGGGTGGGCATGGCCAACTTTTTTTTTTTTTAACTTTTCAAAGCGTTTTTTATAATGCTTTGAAAAGCCTCTGCCGATCAGGCAACTCAGCTGGGATCGTCAGAGAGGCTTTTTAAAAAATACCTCTCTGCTGATCAGGCAACTCAGCTGGGATCATCAGAGACTTTTCAAAGCTTTTTTTTACCACCTCTTCAGCCAAGAGGTTGCAGAAAAAAATGCTTTGAAAAGCCTCTGATGATCCCAGCTGAGCCACGCGAAAAAGCATTTTTTCGTTGGAAGAGATGGTAGAAAAAATGCTTTTAAAAGTAAAAAAAAAAAGCCTCTGATGCTCGTGCGCCTCAGCTGGGCATGGGAGAGGGCGCACAGGGATTTTTGCTACCGGTTTTCTGAACCACCCACCGCCATTGCTACTGGATCAGGCAATCCGGTCCGAACCGGGAGCATTTCACCCCTGCTCCCAGAACTCTTTCGCAGACTGGAGACCCCTCACATGTATCAGATGACTGTCCTCTAAAGCCAGAATTATGCTAGCTAATGCCTTTTCATTTCTTCTCCGGTCCCCATCATCCAGGACTGCTGGTAGTAACTATCATCCACAGCTCCTCCCTTTGCAGGTACATCTCCATCTTTACACTCCAGGAGACATTGTTTATTTCATTCAGCCAAGACACTGCAAAACCTCCTCCCATTATGCTGAGGGAAGCCATGTTGTTTGTTTCCGTTATAAGCAGTAACCACTAACAAACCACAATGCACAACCCCGCTGACTCTGGTGCAAGCTCTCACTGGGTTTCTCTTCTCTTTGGTTTCTCTAGTTACTCTGGCCTTCTCTCTGGACTGGGTCCATAACCTGTTAGAGTGTGCACAGTCTGACTATATGAGACAACCCAGGAGCAAATACAATAAACAGAGGTTTGTATTTAAATAGTGGTTCTAACTACAAAGAATATATATATACACGTACTTTAGTCAGACCTCAAACAAACAACAATCAGCAATTACAGCACAGAAACACACATGGAGGCCCTGTTGAGATATGTCCAACAGGGCCTCTTCTTATTACAGGCCCTTAAAGTGATATCAGCCCAAAAACATTGCTCATTCCTAGCATTACATCATCATAGCAGCTGGTCAGCTCTTAAATCATTACCCTGACACACTAAATCAACCCTGTCCCTTTTTATCATCCTGCTGTTATCATACTTATGCAAATATCTATGAGCAGCTAATTATTTCTGAAGATTTGAAGCAGCATCTATTCTACAGAGATGCTAACACCAAGTCTGCTTGTTTAGGACTAGGACAAGAGATCTCACTGCAGATAAGAATGATATCCATTGAGAGATATTTCTTGAAATATCAACTGCAAAGCCACTAATTTAAGATGGGGAAATATGAGGAAAGCCTTTTATTAAACTTCACTGGAGAAGTAACTGAACCAACCATATGCTGACCTGATCAGGCACTCTAACTATAGATATAGGTTTTTCAGAAAGAAGGATTCACAGTCACCTGGCTGCAATTTTCATCTGAGGCATGGGCTACTAACTTGGTAGACGGCTGGAGCCATCATCAGCTGATATAAGAGGATTTCAGAAAAACATCTTCTGTGTGCTCTTTGGGTCTTGTTCATTTTGCAGCTTTGCCAGACCTGACTTGGTCATCCTTAGAGGGATTTAACAACAAAACCTCTTACTAGTAGTAAACTTTTTAGTAACCATTTGCATTTACTATTGCACACATTTGTATCATCACTTACCTTTAAGTTTTGAGATGGAGAATGGAAGAATGGAAAATGAAATAGGCTTCCTCATAGCAATACTATTTTTCATAATTCTCACCACAATGTCGGTCACTAAGAAGTTACATTATAAGCCTAGGAAACATGTATAATCTGAGAAAGAATTGTCACAGAGTAATTACAGAGTAAGAAAGCAGATCTTGGATAGAGGAAAATAATTTAATATCTATTAACAATATTAATAAGATAATCTTTAGCAAGATAGCAAGCAAAAGACAAAAGAAGGCATTTTTAAGTAAGGATCAATTCAGAAGTACCACCCTAATAATTTTTTCGTCATTATTATTATAAAATTTAGTGTTTCCATCGTATCCAACAGTGAAAATAATGAAGAATAAAGGACTCAGGATTGATCCTTATGTATGAATTTTGAACTAGTTATGTATTCACTTATGCTATTCATCTACACTGTTCAACTTATCAAGGGGTATGCTATCTTTATTGAAAAATCAAGAGATATTGTCCAAGAAATAAATAAAATAAAACTACCATATTTTCCAGTGTATAAGATGACTTTTTAACACATGAAAATCTTCTCAAAAGTCGGGGGTCGTCTTATACGCCGGGTTCTCCTGTAAGCAGGCAGACCAGCCCGAAAGGCTCTGACAAGCCTTAAATGGCTCTGGCGATCCAAGCTCTGATGATCTGCTAATCAGGCAACTCCGCTGGGACCGCCAGAGCCATGGAGAAGGAAAAAACTTTTCTCCTTTCACATGGCTCTGACGATCCAAGCTCTGACGATCTGCTAATCAGGCAACTCTGCTGGGATCGCCAGAGCCATGGAGAAGGAAAAAACGTTTCTCCTTTCACATGGCTCTGACGATCCAAGCTCTGACGATCTGCTAATCAGGCAACTCCGCTGGGACCGCCAGAGCCATGGAGAAGGAAAAAACTTTTCTCCTTTCACATGGCTCTGACGATCCAAGCTCTGACGATCTGCTAATCAGGCAACTCTGCTGGGATCGCCAGAGCCATGGAGAAGGAAAAAACTTTTCCCCCTCCAGCTTGCTTACCTTAGCTGCTTGCCTTGCTTTGCTTGCCTGAATCCATTCCATCAGCAAGCAACTCCCTGCCTGCAATCAAGCAGGCAGGGAGTTGTGGACTTCAACTCCCAGAATTCCTCAGCCAGCAAAACAAAGCTGGCTGAGGAATTCTGGGAGTTGAAGTCTACAAGTCTTAAAGTTGCCAAGGTTGGAGACCCCTGTTCTATTGGGTAAGTTTTTTCCCCTTTGGGATCTTTAAAAAAAATAGTTAATTAGGGTTTTTTTTAAGTTGTTCTTTTTTAGACCTAGCCATTTAAAGTTTAGGAAGTTTTAAATTTAGCTTTCATATAAAAATAAAAATAAAATAAAATAATATTTGTGCAGCTTTCTGAGATTTAGTGTGTTTTTGTAGTGTTTCACTCTAACTACACAAACACACAAAATCTCACAAAGCTGTATGTGGAATTTTGTGTGTGTAAAGTGTGAAAGTTGGGTTTTTGGGCTTTTTGTGGCTGTGTGAGGTTCCTGCTTGTTGCAGGGGCCATTTTGGGTCTAGCATAGCTGCTTTTACATTGTGGGTGAGCCAGTTGATGTTTTTAAATTTTTATTTGGTGTGTGTTGGAAGAGGGGTAGTTTTATACGGCGAGTATAGCCCAAACCCTATATTTTAACAGGAAAATTAGGGGGTCGTCTTATACGCTCAGTCGTCTTATATGCCAGAAAATACGGTACCATAGTTTGGAAAGACTTGTTCTTAACAAAGTTGATAATTACAATACGTAATACTTGATTTCAAATGCTTAGAGGCTGATCTATTTATGTCAACTGTAAATGCTTCCAAGGTGTTAGTCTCACACTGACTGCTTTGTAGATTAGTAGATTCACCATTTTTCTTTTTGGAGATTAAATAACATTTGCCCTCCTGAAGTCACTATTCTCTGATTTCTCATCATTATCAAGTTGGAAGGAACCTTGGAAGTCTTCTAGTCCAACCCCTGCTCAAGCAGGAGAATTTATACTATTTCAGACAAATAACTGTCCAGTCTCTTCTTAAAAGCCTCCAGTGATGGAGCATTCACAACTTTTGAAAGCAAGCTGTTCCACTGATTGATTGTTCTCACTGTTAGGAAGTTTCTCCTTAGTTCTAGGTTGCTTCTCTCCTTGATTAGTTTCCATCCATTGCTTCATGTCCTGCCTTCTGGTGCTTTGGAAAATAGGTTGACCCAATGGTGGGATTCAAATAATTTAACAACCGGTTCTCTGCCCTAATGACCGGCTGGGTGGTCATGTGACTGGGCCAACTCGATGTAACTTACATCGAGGGGCATCTCACATCACCCGGCCTCTCCTCGCCATGTCCGGCCCCACCTCACCCCTCCCCTCCCAGTTACTCCTTGTCATGCCCACCCTCACCTTGCCTCCCGGCCGCTCATCTCAAAGGCCTCAACCTATCTATAGTTCTGTAAAATTGTTGTTCAGCTTTTTTCGACTTTATTATCTGCATCTACATACTATAGATGTACTTTCATGGACCACTGAAAGGAGGAAATGGCTCACATGCTTTGCCCAAGAGTGTGATAGGCAGGTCACAAAAAACAGGCTTTTGAGGGGCTGATACAAAGAAGGGGAGGGCAATGTATTTTCCAAAGCAGAAGGCAAAACAAGAAGCAATGAACAAAGAGTGAAGCAACCTAAAACTAAGGAGAAAGTTCCTGACAGAACAATTAATCAGTGGAATTGCTTGACTCCAGAAATTCTGGGTGTTCTAGCCCATGGGGCTCACACCGCAGCTGTCCGTGAAGGTAAGACCAACAGCGGATTAGGGAGACCTACTCCGGGCCCACCACACTCAGTCAAAGGGCACGTGCTGTCTTGGGAGGGAAGGCGAGGCTCAACTGCCTTTTGGGCCCAACAACCTCCAACTTAACCCATAGCAGCCAATTATGCACATATCTAAAAATATTTGTCAGAAATTGGGCAACTTTATTTTTCATCTTTTGCTGTGCAACAGAAATGAAGAATTCTCTTAATTTGTGATAAGAAAAATTACAAACCCAGGACCTCCCAAAAACAGTTAATGGGAAAAAAGCCTACTAGTAGCATCAACACTAAATCTAAGAAAGAACAAGACAACCAGAGGAAGATTAGGAGGCAGGGCAACAGCACTGTTAAGGCAAAAGATTTTGTTTCTGAATGAGTGATACGAAGCCATATGTGTGTGAGAGAATGGGGGGAGGGAGAGGGGGGAGGAAGGAAGGAGGGAGGGAGGGAGAGAAAGTGATCATCTACAGGGAGCTGCTGATATGCTTGGACAAGATCTAACTTTGCGAAGAGCTTACACACACACACACACCCCAATGAATGTAACAAGTGCTGCACCACTGGTAATAGATAAGTATTACATTAAAGAGCCCTATAGACTGGTTTCACTAGTGTCACGATAGGGGTCTCCCACTGGCGTGGTCCACCGGTTTCAGTATGCCTTGCTGAATCAATGCATCTAGTTGTTCATCAACTTTGAGCTTTAGTGCAAATGGTGCCCTCCTTGGTTTCATTCTTTTGGGTGCCACCTTGGGGTCCAAACTGAAGGATATCGAGATACCCCTATATTCTCCCAACTTTCCGTCAAACACATCGGCGAACTCTTTACTCAACTCCCCGATGGTTTCTCCCTGGATTTTATGAACCCCGGTAATCTCTAACCCCAATGCTGCAAACCAACCCAGTCCCAGGAGGTTAGGCAGTGCACCTTGAACGACAACCAATTTAAGTGGCCCGGAGAAGTCTTCATATTCTACATGGAACGTTTCGCTACCCTTAATGGGGATATTATTTCCTTGATAATCTCTCAAACGAATACGATGATGCATAAGCTTCCACTCAGCTCCATGTGGCACCAATTTCTGTAGAGTCTGCCAGGATACAATTTTGTTGCCGACCCCGTATCCACTTCCATCCAGCAGGGAGATCCCACAATAAGGACAGTAATGTAAATTTTACTACTTCCCGGAATCCTGGTTTGATTGCTCACCCTCTGTGAATGACAAGCATCTGTGTTAATAGTAAAACACTCATCCTCTGGGGTTCTTAGCCTCGGTGGGCCATGCTCCCCCCCCCATTTCAAATTAAAGTCTGTCCAGTTAGGGGGGCAAGCAACGCGGCATGGCAAACTTGTGCTAGGTTACCCTTCTTCCCACACTGTCTACAAATGGTGTTTTTATGGCGACACATAGCTCTCGGATGGTTTCTGCCACACCCTATACATGAAGAGAACAACTTTTGATCCTCTGTCCATCTACGCTCCTTGCTAGCCGCTCTCAACCAATGGACATCATCATGATTATTTTCCCCATCTTCAGTGTCCTCCCGTAATTCCACCTCTCCCTGATGGATGGTTTCCCCCCTTCTAGTCGTCAGGAGGCTGCCTGACTTCTGGATCTCTTCTGTTGATCTATTCGATGATTTGACAGCTTGCGCCTCCTCTACTGCTGTCTGCAACGTTAACATTGGTTTTGCCAATAATCATCTCTGTAACCGAACATCCCAAACCCCACAGACCAATCTGTCTCGAAGGGCTTCATCTAAGTTGCTAAATTCACAATAGACAGCTGCTTTTCTGAGGGCTGCCATATAACGACTGATAGACTCACCCTCCGCCTGATCCCTATGGTAAAAAGCATGTCCTCTAGCAATACAAGATGGTTGAGGAGCATAATGTTCCCTCAATTTGCTTAATAATATGTCCCATGGAACTGTCTGCAGGGGTTGGGATGCAATGAGGGCCCTCGCCATCTTAAACACTTCTTTTCCACAAATGCTCAAAACAACTGCTCATTTACGATTGTCTGTGATATTTGTATAGTCATTAGCTTCCAATATACAGTCAAAAAAGTCTCAGGTCGACTCCAAGTCAGTTGTCGAGACCTTCAGGAGCAAAGCCTTGGGGGTGGGAGGCAAGGTTCAGCCACCTTTCAGGCCCCACTCTTGGCTTCCACGGGGCCTCCGGGTGGCTTCTGCCTACTCACCCTCCTCTCCATCCTGGGTCCTGCACCCAGCCTGCGATGGGGGGATGCGCTGCTTCCAGCCCAGCCCAGCTGGCAAGTGGGCGAGTGGACAGCCCTTGGGAGAGCGCGCTGTGCTGGGGCTCTGTGTGGCCAGACCAGGTGCTTTCTCTTGGGCTTCCCCACAGAAGCCAAGAGCTGGGTCCGAAAGGCAGCCGAGCCTCACTGTGTCCCCCACCCCACCCAGGCGGCCCTTTGGCCGAGTGCAGCAAGCCCATAGCTGGTCTCCCTTTCACACCGATGGCCTTACTTCTCAGACCAGGCAAGAAGTGGCTGGGAGGGGAAGAGCGAGGGGCAGTTCGGGGCCAGCCACTGGTGAGATCAGTTGGTTCACCAAACTGCAGAAAAAGTTAGCTACCGGTTTGACTGAACCGGTGCGAACCAGCTCAATCCCACCACTGGATTGACCTACTCTTCTTTGTGGCAGCCCCTCAAATATTGGAACACTGCTATCATGTCATCCCTAGTCCTTCTTTTCACTAGACTACACATACCCAATGCTTACAACAATTCTTCATATATTTTGGCCCCCTAGTCATCTTTGTTGCTCTTCTCTGCTTTCTTTCCAGTCTCAGCATCTTTTTTATATCGTGGTGACCAAAACTAGATGCACTATTCCAAGTGTGGTCTTACTAAGGCCTTTTAAAGCAGTACTAACACTTCATGTGATCTTGATTCTATCCTTCTATTAATGCAGCCTAGGGTTGCATTGGCTTTTTTGGCAGCTGCAGCACATTGCTGGCTCATACTAAGTCATCTACTAAGACTCCAAGAGCCTTCTCGCAGTTATTGTTATTGATCCAGGTTTCACCTAATCTGTACCTATATATTTGGTTTTTCTTCCCTAAATGTAAAACCCTGCTTTTCTCAACATTTAATTTCATTTCGTCAGATAGGGTCCAGTGTACAAGTCTGTCAAGATCAATTTAGATCTTGAGCATATATTCTAGGGTATTGGCTATTCCTGGCAACTTGGTGTTGCCTGTGAATTTGATGAGTTCCCCTTCTATTCCTTTATCTAAATTGTTTATCAAAATATTGAAGAATACTGGGCCTAAAATAGAATCTCAGAATCAGAATAGAGCTGGAAGGCACCTTGGAGGTCTTCTAATCAATCCCCTGCTCAAGCAGGAGTCCTTATACCATTTCAGACAAGTGGCTGTCCAGTCTCTTCTTAAAAGCCTCCAATGATGAAGTACCCCACTACTTACTTCCCACCATGTAGATGTAGTTCCATTGAAGACTATGCATTGAGTGTGATTTGTCAACCAGTTACAAATCCATTTGATGGTGATGCTATCTGCCCTACAAAGATATTCTCAAAAATAATACTTAAACATGTAGCCTATCAGTAAGTTTTGAGTTTTAATTCATTCAAAGTACTAGCATCCCAGCATCCTATTTCACTATTGAGTGTTTCTGGGTGGCATATAAACATTCTTCTACTTTTTAAAAAAATAACTTTCATTTTATATTTTTTAATCTTAATTTTATTATTTTTATAAATAACTCAAGGTGGCAAACATACCTAATATTCCTTTCTCCTCCTATTTTTTCCACAATAACAACCCTGTAAAGTAACAGATTGGCAGACCTGGAAGGGACCTTGTAGGTCATCTAGTCCAACCCCCCACCCAAGCAGGAGACTCTACACCATTTCTGACAGATGGCAGTCCAGTCTCTTCTTGAAAGTTTCCAGTGATGAAGCTCCCACAACTTATAAAGTCAAGCAGTTCCATTAGTTGATTGTTCTCACTGTCAGAAAATTCCTCCTTATTTTTAGGTTGAATCTCTCCTTGATCAGTTTCCAGCCATTATTCCTTGTCTGGACTTCAGGTGCTTTGGAAAACAGGTTGACCCCCTCCTCTCTGTGACAGCCCCTCAAATATTGGAATACTGCTATCATGTCTTCCCTCGTCCCTCTCTTCACTAGACTAGCCACAGCCAGTTCCTGTAACTGTTCTTCATATGTTTTAGCCTCCAGTTCCCTATTCATCTTTGTTGCTCTTCTCTGCACTCTTTCTAGAGTCCCAACATCTTTTTTATAGTATGGTGACCAAAACTGGATGCAGTATTCTAGGTGTAGTCTTACTAAGGCTTTATAGAGTGGTATTAGTACCTCACTTGATCTTGATAGAATCCCTCTGTTAATGCAATTTAGGATTGTGTTGGCTTTGTTGGCTGCTGCCGCACACTGTTGGTTCATATTTAATTGGTTGTCCACTATGTCACTGCATTTTTGTATTTACCAGATGAGCTCATATTTTTGGATTTTCAGACTTTCCGTAGCTTGCCAAGCCCTTATCTCTGATCCACTATGCATGTCCGCATTCCTTTCTTTCTACTTCCCACTTTCTTTGTTCTCTTGCCAAGAAGTCCTGCTGCAGAGAGGTGGTCAGCAGGAATGTTGCCAAAATGTAATTATTTAGATTGTGAGATGTTTTATTTTCTTTATAACAAATAAATGAGTTTTTTTTTTAGAAAAATATATCTTCGGGATTTATTTTCTTACAAAAGTATACACAAGGAAAATGCCATGATCCACGTCTCTAAATCAAGGTGCAATTACCCAAAAGCAGAATGGGATTAATTAGCACTCTGACACCTGGTAGCAGATGGACGGTTTATTTATGGCTTTTTCCTTCCTTGTTACTTTGATTAGACCTTTAGGCTAGTTTAGCCAGATGATTATTTTTTGCGACTGCAGAACGCTGATTAATTGTCTGCTAATATGCTGAAAAAGAAGAAAAAAGGAAAAATGAAAATAAGACCACTCTTCGTAAATGATTTGATTGATTTTTCCAACGAAGAGGAGGCAGAAAGGAGGTTTTCAAACTTCCGGCTGCTTGCCTCAGCCACCCGGCTAGAGGGAGCCATGGGAGGAGAAGAAATGGACGAAATGCTCTTACAAAGACTTCAGGAGGAAGATAAAGGCAGAGCTGCTTTTGAAGGTAATGTGCTGCGACCGAGGACGGTGACGCCCCTTTCCAATTATGCATGCTCTCAAACAGTCTCCCCAGAACCTTTGTTTTTGAAACTCTTGGTGCAAGGCCAGAGTTTCTACAAACGGCACAGCATTTTCACCCCCAAGCAGAGAGAGAAATAATTCATTATTCTCCTCGAAACTCTGAGCTCGCCCTGGATGAGCAAACTATAAAAGCCTATCATGACCATATAAATTTTTTTGAACATGAGCTATCCCAGGCAAAAATGGCTTTATCTATGTTTGAGCAAGATAAGAGAGAGTCTAGTGCTTTTAAAATCTCTGAAAATGCCATTTTGCCTTCTCCTTCGGAGCCAAAGACACACCCCCTGGTGGATTTTGTGTCAGGCCAATCAGAACAGACACACGTCACATGTGTCACATGATCATCTCTATTCTCAAATTACAAGTGCCACAAGTACAGAAAGATTACTTGAGCTGACTAAAACTAAAGTTGCAGCACCATCTGCTGGCGAAAGTAATTAACTAGAGAAAGCTGAAATGCACCGCATCTTGAGAGAGCAATTACAATTGTTGCAGAAGACTTTATTAGAGATGTCCTTAACTTACTCAGATATTCAGGCTGCAATGCCACAAGTGTCTCCACAGGCTCAATCTTCAGCACCCCCGGGTGGTGCTGGTGTCCTTTTAGATGGAACACAACAACGCTTAATGCAGCAAAGGCAAATGACTGTGTCCCCAGCAGGTCATGTTAATATTGCAACTCAAATGCAACAACCTCAACCACAAATGCATGCATACGTGCCTCCAGCTGTACAACCAGGGCCAATTCCTGGTCCACCTCCAGCACAACAAGCACAGCAAATACCACAGGTATTTTTACTGGCACAGCCAGCATACCAAATGCATTTTCCTCATCAGGCATTTTCTGTTGCTCCACTAAATGATGAGTCAAAATTAAAGATGTCAGGACAGAATTATAAGGCCTGGGTCAGTGAGATTGGATTGTTACTTCGTAGAGAAGGTACTCACTGTATGGTTTTTAATCCTCCTGCTCAGCCATGGACTCCTGCAATAAGAGACTTAGAGACTAAAGCTTGCACAACATTATTGATGTCCATGGATACTGAACTGCAGGTTACCTTTCCGCCTGATGCAACAGTCCAACAAATTTGGGTCCAATTGGAAAATTGCTACAGGCCTGTTTCAATTGAATCTTCATGTTTGCTCATGTCTGAGTTCCATGGTTCAAGATTGAAATCTGGTGAACAAATTGGAGGACATTTAACCAAACTGAAAGGAATCAGAAGAGAATTGAGAGAAAGAGGCTATAATATTGATGATATTCAAATGATCAGCATTATTATTAACTCATTGAATTATGAATGGAAAGATGCCATTACAAAGATTAATCTAGTGCCTATTGCTCAACGCACAGTGGACAATGTGGACAATTGAAGAAGAAGCACTTATGTTAGCTACGCCACACTTGAGAGGACCACCCGCATCAAGAGCTCCAGCTAGGCGTCTCTTCCGAGGAAGGACCTATGTTCCAAGGATGCCAAGATGCCACCCAGGATTGTCCCCAACGAGTTCCAGCTCCCGTCACATATCAGCCCAGAGGAACAGATTCCAGAGGCAGAGGCAGAGAAGGAAGACAAGGTCGTCATAGTCCCCGATGTGATCCACAAACTCCGCTCGCCACATTGGCTTTAACTACAACCTCCAGGAGACAGACGACTCCTGTGGACTTTGGACAGTGGTACAGCTTTGCATGTTACCTACAGAAAGGAACTTTTCACAGAGATTCACGGGCCTGAACCTGAATTACATGAACTTTATTCTTTTTCAAATCATCCTTATCAGGTCAAAGGAAAAGGAACTATTTATGTTGAAGAGTTCGATGCATGTTTATTATATACCAACAGCAACCAGTAATTTGCTTAGTCAAAGTCACTTGTCTAGAATGTTAAAGTTCCAGGTTCACCACCTCGAGAAAGCAAGTTACATAGTTAAAGATGGAGATATTGTTGCTGAAACCATGTTAATTGGTGGTGTTTATTACTTAAAGCCAAAGCCTAAATCGCAAACACAGGCAAGTATACAAACTCCAAAAGGGGAGAGCACAGGCCCAGAGAGAGATGCTCCAGTGAGAGACCCTGTTGCTATTCCAAAGGCTCCTAAAGCCAACAAAAAGAAAATTAGGAAACAGGTTGCTCAGAGCAAGCCTGAGGTTCCTCTTACAACTGTTAATGTTGATAATTCACTAACTGGTAAACCTTTGCATTCCAGGTGTATCCATAAATGAGATAGAAGATTGGGGCATACCAGTTTCTGTGTTCTTAGGAAGATGCCGGAGTTCGCAAAAGGTTTGGATCTAAAGGGGTGTAAGGTGTTTTTGGATTGTGCTGTCTGCAAGAAGGCCAAATCCAAAGCATCAGCCATTCCCAAACGCGCTACACGCCTGTCAACACGCATTTTTGATTTGGTTCACACTGATATAGTTGGTCCTTTTCCGCCAACACTTGGTGGTAGAAAATATTTTTTAACAATTGTTGATAATTATTCTAGATATGGATACGTATATCCTATGAAAGAAAAATCTGAGACCTTTCAGATCTTTAAAGACTTTGCTGCTCTTGTTTCTACCCAACACCAAGTTCGCATTGCCAGAATCCAGAGTGATCATGGTGCTGAATTCATGTCTCAGTGTTTCCAGGACTGGATGTGTAAGAATGGAATTCTTCATCAGACGTCGGCTCCTTACACACCGGCTCATAACGGGGTCATAGAGAGACGACAAGGGGTCCTGCAAACCATGATGTGTTGTCTCCTAGAAGACGCCAACCTTAGTAACCCATACTGGGGTGAAGCTATCAAATATGTAAATTACATTGTCAACCGTACTTGGAGCAGTGTAATAAATCAGACTCCTTTCTTCATGATGCATAGCTACAAGCCCAATCTCAAAAACATCCATATTTTTGGTTCATATGCTATGGTGAACATTCCCTTAGCTCAAAGAAGAAAAAGAGGTCCAGCAGCAAAGAGACTGAGATTTATGGGTATTGATGATAACTCAAAATGGAGCAAATTTATTGACTCTAAAAATGTAATTGTGATTTCCCAATCTGCTAATTTTGAGGAAGATGTTGACTGGTCCAGGATTCATTCCAATGATCCTGGAGTTTATTTTCCTAGAGATGATACTGCTGATGCCGCGCAGATTGATGATCAAGATTCCACTAGTTCTTCTCAACCTGATGTTCCGTCTTCGCAAGCCGCGGATGCTGACACTAGCGACAAATGTGAGGACAAGGACGAAGCAGAAGAAGACTGGACAGTTGATCCGAGACGTTCCAAGAGGGCCACAAAAGGAATCCCTCCACAACGATATTCTTGGCAATTGACAAAAGCACCCTTGCCTTTGATTTGCAATGTTACACTTCCACCTGATACGTTCACGCAAATCAAACATCTTCCTGATTCAGAGCAAGACAAATGGTATGAAGCAATGCAGGTTGAAATGGACAGTCTAAAGAAACTTAAGGTGTTTACACCTGCAAAACCTCCAGCAAACAAAAAGGTCATTGGCACTCAATGGGTCTACAGAATTAAAAAGAAGCCAAATGGTGAGTCATTGTACAAGGCCAGACTTGTAGCTCAGGGTTTTGCTCAACGTTATCCTGAGGACTACACAAATACCTACTCACCGACAGTCTGAACTGAGAGTAAAAATTGCTTTAGCAACTGCAACTATTCTTGGTTTAGAAGTTTTCCAGTTCAAAGTTGACACGGCTTATCTACATGCAGACTTAGATGAAGAGATCTACGTGAGAGGCCCTCCAGGGTTCCGACAGCAAGAAGGGGATACCTGGTTTCTAAACAAAAGTCTTTATGGTCTGAAACAGTCTGGTTTAATGTGGTACTTATGTCTTACTGACAAACTAAATTCAATGGGCTTTATTAAGTCCGAAACTGATGAGTGCGTGTTCACAAAAAAATCTAACAGTACATATGAGATAGTTCTTGTTTATGTTGATGATATTGTTTATATTGGTCCAAATAAGAAAATGAGTGAAATTTTTGCCAAAGCTTTGCAGAGATACTTCACATTGAAAATCTTTAGGTCATATTAGCACTTATTTAGGTGTTCAGATTGACAAAACACAGAAGGGGTTTAGTCTTTCACAAGAGGATAAAATTGAACAAATTTTTCATCATTGCAACATGAAGGATGCTAACACAACGAAGACACCCATGCAAACAGATTTTCACAACTTGACACAAGAAGCAAGTCCTAAGTTCAAGGATCAACACTTTATCGTTCAGTCATTGGGTCACTGTTATACATTAGTAGTTGGACCAGACCCGACATTGCACATAGTGTTAATCTCTTGTCTCGACACGTAGGTAAGGCAAAACAGTTTCATTGGACATGTGTTAAGAAATTATTGAGATACCTAAAACACACTAAACATATGAAATTATTGTTAGAACCAACACATACTGATTATGCAGAATTATATTGTTATGCAGATTCTGATTGGGCGAGTGATAAGAAATCATGTAAAAGTACTTCAGGTTATATGATGTTCTTAAATGGATGTCCTGTTTACTGGCAAGTGCGTAAACAGAATTTTGTTTCCTGTTCATCTACTGAAGCTGAATATGCTTGTGTTTCAGATGCATGTAATTCTCTAACTTGGTTTGATGCTTTGGTCACAGGTATCTGGACACACCCAATCTGACCAATCACCATGATGGAAGACAATGAATCGGTGGTTTATATTTCTGAATCACATTTCACAGGTTCTAGGTCCAGGCACATTGACATCCGTTATCAAAACATAAAACAATTAGTGAAAAAAGGTTTTGTTAAATTGCAGTATGTATCTACACATGATCAGATTGCAGACATGCTCAACAAACCGCTTCCAGCAGCTCAACACGAGTATCTGTGTAAGAAGATGTGCCTTATTTGATGATGTACTTGATATTCGCTCAACTGGCAAAAGAAGGGGTTGTCACTGCATTTTTGTATTTACCAGATGAGCTCATATTTTTGGATTTTCAGACTTTCCGTAGCTTGCCAAGTCCTTATCTCTGATCCACTACGCATGTCCGAATTCCCTTCTTTCTACTTCCCACTTTCTTTGTTCTCTTGCCAAGAAGTCCTGCTGCAGAGAGGTGGCCAGCAGGAACATTGCCAAAATGTAATTATTTAGATTGTGAGATGTTTTATTTTCTTTATAACAAATAAATGAGGGTTTTTTTAGAAAAATATATCTTCGGGGTTTATTTTCTTACAAAAGTATACACAAGGAAAATGCCATGATCCACGTCTCTAAATCAAGGTGTGATTACCCAAAAGCAGAATGGGATTAATTAGCACTCTGACACACTAAGACTCCAAGATCCCGCTCACAGACGGAGAGAATGACTGGTCCAAAAATCACCTAGCTGGCTTTCATGGCTAAACCAGGACTAGAACTCAGATTCTCCTGGTTTCTAGCCTGGTGCCTTAACCACCAAACCAAATTGGCTTTATATTTTCTATAAGACTGTAAAGTAAACAGTAATTATATATTCCATAACCATGCTTTGGTTAATAAAATCATAGTGTGGTAAGGAACCACATAGATCACATAGGACAGCCTTCCTCTCCCCAATGTAGGAATCCATGATTAAAGCATCCCCAATATATGGCCATCCAGCATTTCCCATGTTGGAAAGTCCTCCACATCCCAGGCTTTCCATTATTAAATTAGAAAATTCTTCCTAATGCCTAATCAATGGCAGTTTCCTTATAATTTAAACCAATTGTTTCTTATCTTGTCTTTAACTTGCCAAAGAAATCTTCTACATAACATCTTTTGACATACTTGAAAAAAGCTCTCATGTCTCCCCACAGTCTATTCTATTCCAGGCAAAATGTTTTTTAATAGTATTTAAAAAAAAAAAACATTTAAAAAGATAAAAAGCTAATGCAAAAAAAAATTGCCAAAAAGAAAAAAAAGAAAGAATATAGTTGTCAGCCTCCACCTTTACTGCTTTGGCTGCCATGGTAATGGGGGAGGGGGAGCTAGCATGGGGTGGGAAGCGTGCTGGAGAGAAACGAAAGTGATACTTAAGCTACTGGGCTGCATCTTTGAAGCTGCTGTCGGGCCAACGGTCGTGGCATTCCTGATTGATAATGCTGCCAGACTTGTGCTCCCACCTGACCTCTGGGAGACCCTTGGATTGGGTGATTTACGATGGACAGTGGGAGGGAATGTTTTCTATCTGTAATTTTCGTGCTTTTGCCTCAGATTCTGCTTTTCCTTGGTTGCGATCACTTCCTTTTCCAGTAAAAGTACCTTTCTCTATAAAACAATGGAGTTGGGGTCATTCTTTCTTGGACTTTGAAGGAAGCATACCTGACATTAAGCAGAATCTCATTTCTCCAGCCATCCCGGATAACTACCAAGGGGGCTGAACCCAAAGAATGTCTGATCAAAAGAGTGATGGAGATCAGATGGTGGCTTCTGGCTCTACAAAAACTTCACTTCAAGCAGAAAAAGCTGCGGAGTGGATGGAAAAAATTCGGTTGAGAGAGGAGCCAGAGGAAGCCAGATGGTCAAGGGGAGTAGGAAGGTTGCCGGACCTGGAGAGGACCCCCCAAGGAGTAACCAGCTCCAGACCACGTAAGGGAGAGGCTGCGTGGATGCAAGAGCAAAAGGAGAGCCTCATGATTGCTCAGGCTATGCAACTCCTCCACGATGCCGAAGAAAGCCATAAAAGCCTTGAATCATATGTATTCCCTGTGGGGAAGGGAGGGGACTACCCCAGGGTGGGTAGTCCAAAGGAGGCTGATTGTGGGGGAGAGGATGTAGAAGCTGGGGAAGGAGTGTCTCAAGCCTCTGGTACCCAAGCAAGGGATGCAGCAGCCCAGGGGCCCCCAGCATTGTAGGCTCCATCCCGGAGATGTAAAAAACCAAAAATTCCCCCCTCCCAACTGACAAGTATGGAGGGAATCCGAAGACCTTGGGGCTTTTCCTAACCCAAGTGTGGAACCACATGCAGGACTAGGGGGAGGACTACTTATCAGATGCTGTGCGAGTGAGATGCATCACGAATGCCCTAGAGGGAGTGGCAGCTGAATGGATGGTGGTCCTCCTCCACAATAACAACTCCCCCTTGCTGAGAAACTACCACCTATTCTTTTTTTTTTTTATTGAAAAGTTTTACAAAAAGTTTACATATTTCCCCCCCCCTTCCCTACCTCAACCTCCCCCCTCCCCCCTCCCCTTCCCAGAACAAATTACAGGGTATAAACTTCCACAATCATAATCAATCCTAATCTAAACAATTATGACATTTCACATCTCTTGTTTCTTCAATTCCCTAATTACCCACCTAGCTTTATTACTTAAAGACACACTAAATATCTATATAATCATTCATAACCTATCTGCAATTTCTTATTCCGATATTTATTTTGAATATAATCTATCCATCTTCTCCAGTCTCTTAAATATCTTTCATTTGAATGATCCTTCAGGTACGCCGAGATTTTTGCCATTTCCGCTAGATTTGTAACTTTCATTGTCCACTCTTGGATTGTAGGTAAATCTTGCTTCTTCCAATATTATGCCACCAACAGTCTTGCTGCAGTAATTAAATTCAAAATCAATTTGGTCTCTATAACTGTACAATCCGTAACTATACCCAAAAGAAACAGCTGTGGTGTAAATTTCAACCTCTTTTTAAGAATATTTTGTAAAATCCACCAGATTTTAATCCAAAACGCTTTAACCTTTTTACATGTCCACCAAATGTGAAAATAAGTAGCATCCTCACAATTACATCTCCAACATTTTGGTTGTACATTCGGATACATACGAGATAACTTTTTGGGATCTAGATGCCATCTATAAAACATTTTATAAAAGTTCTCCCTTAAATTTTGCGCTTTGGTAAATTTCACATTTGTTACCCATATTTTCTCCCACGTTTCCATCATTATTGGCTGTTCAAAATTCTGCGCCCATTTTATCATACAGTCCTTAACTAGCTCTGTTTCCGAGTCCATCTCTATCAATATATTATACAATCTTTTTATATGCATTGGGCTTTGATCTCTAATTTGTTTAATTAAATTTTCATCACTTTGTATAACACCAGTTTTCTGGTCTTTTCTCCATCTGGCTTGTAATTGTACATATTGAAACCATGTTTGAATTATTTTCTCCTCTTTCAACACATTCACAGATTTTAATTTTAATATACCTCCCTCCATAATGAGAATATCTTTATACGTAATTACATCCTGTCTACATTCTATACTCGTATTCTCTATTGCGTGCCTGGGTGCTGTCCATATAGGTATTTTTTCATTTAACTTATATTGATATTTCTTCCAGACACGCAATAAAGCATTTCTCAGTATATGACTCTTAATTGCTCTATCCACCCTTTTTTCATACACTAAATAAGCATGCCAACCATAGACCAGATCATACCCTTCAATATTCAATATCCTTCCATTTGTTAAATTAATCCAATCACTAATTGCTGATAGAACAGCTGCTTCATAGTACAATTTTAAATTTGGCATTTTCAGTCCTCCTCTTTCTCGTACGTCCTGCATTATTTTCAATTTTATCCTTGGTTTCTTACCTTGCCATACGAACTTATTAATACCTTTCTGCCACTCTTCCAGGTTGGCATCCTTTTTTAGTATTGGTATCATTTGAAAGAGGAACAAAAACCTAGGCAACACATTCATTTTTATAACTGCTATTCTACCCAACAAGGACAATTGTAGTTCCCTTATATGTTGATTTCTTGTCTTAATTATGTCCTTCATTTCTTCCATTTGATCTGAGACTCCTTTAAATGCAAATGCAATGTCCTCTTTAAAACCTTCTTTGATTTCTTTCATGGCTTCCTGAAACATCTCAAGTGTTAACATTTGTGCTTGTGGTTGTAACTGTGGTTGTAATTGAGCTTGTGTATCTGCCAGAGGCAAGAAGGTTTGCAACCTACTAGTTTGAGCTGGGGAACTTCCCGCACTCGCTGCTTTAGGCAGCACCAATTTTGTCTGCTTTGAAGCCATTTTAAAATTACACAGTCTCAGGAACAGTTCTTATAGCCAGCGAGAAAAAATCAGAAAATCTTTAAGATCTTTAAATTTTAATTCCCAAAGTCCAGGATATAAGATTAAATCCAAAAATTTTTTAAGCGGAGTTGTTAACTGGTAGGCATTAATGAGTTAACAAGCCTGTAACAACTTTCTTCTTAAGTTTCACTTTCGTCTCTTTGTCTTAATGAGCCAGCGCCATCTTCCCCTCCCTTTCCACTCCAGCTCCGCTCATATAGGCTCGAAAAGAAACGATGTTCAAAGGAATTAAAGTGTAAGTACTTGCAATTATGAGAAACTACCACCTATTCATGGGGGCTCTTAGGAGGCGGTTTGAGGTTCCTAGCTCAGCGGAAGGCGAGACTCCGAATGAAGGGTATCCAACAGGGCCGGAGATCAGTGGCAGAATACACCCAAGAGTTTCGCGAGCTGGCACCTTTTATGACAGGGTGGTCAGAAGTGGCCCTATTGGAGAGCTATAAGGATGGACTGAATGAAGACGTCTACAAAGACTGTAGAGCATGGGGGGTCCCCGAAGATCTGCAGAGTTGATACGTAGCAGCTGAGGACGTGGAGATCGATCTGGCCTGAAGCCGACTCTGAGGAGGCCACGCAGGGGATCCATCATCCTCCCACTACCACAAAGGAGGCCAAAGACGGCCGGGGGGAGAGCGGAATTCAAACCCAAGTTGAAGCCCTTCACATGTTTCAAGCGTGGAAAGGAAGATCACCGGGCTGCAGAATGTTTCTCCAAGCCAGTGCAAAACCCTACCGGCTCGGGGCCAAAGAAGGCTGACAAAGCGCCTGCAAAAACCCACAAAACCGCCCTGAAAGGGGAAGTCATTGAGTTCGCTCCCTGAAACCAGGGTGAGTTGGGAACTCCAACCACCGTGGACGACAGCGAGACGGAATCTCACTCCGGTGAACTGGTGAATCACACTGAGGGCCCCATGCTCATTCCCGCAGAAATAAGGGTGCCATCCACAGGGTCACATGTGCAGATGCTAGCCCTATTAGACTCTGGGTGCACCAGGTGCATAATCAGCCCAAAGGTGGTAGAGAAGATGGGCCTGAGACTAAAAACATTGAAAAGGCCCATTGCTTTCTGTCAGCTAGATGGATCGATAGCAGGAGGGGGCCCAGCCAGTTTTAGGTCCGAACCCATTGAGATGCAATTGGGGGATCACTTAGAGACTCTCAGTTTTATTGTGGCCCCTGGCATGGAACGACCCCTCATACTTGGACTGCCCTGGCTCCGTAGATGGAACCCGTGTGTTAATTGGAAGATGGGGGTTTTGCGCATTCATGCTAGGAAACTGAGACTAGAGAGGGAAGAACACCCCCCCTTGAGGACAGAGTGGAACATGAAGTGGCGGAGGTGGCAATAGACCACATTGAGGGGGAGGAGAAGATTCCAAAGGAGTATTGGGATCTCCAAGAAGTTTTCAGTGAAAGGGCCTCAGATATGCTGCCCACCCACAGAGCTACAGACTGTACCATTGAAATACTCCCTGGCGTAAACCTCCCTAAATCAAAAATCTACCCCGTGACCCCTTGAGAGCTGGGAGAATTACGGAAGTTCATTGACAAAAATCTAGAACAGGGCTTTATCCAACCAGCCAGACCAAGGGTGGAGGTGCCAGTTCTCTTCCAGGAAAAGAAAGATGGCTCCTTCCATTTGGTAGTTGATTACAGAAACCTTAACACCATTTGCGTAGAAAATGTCTATCCCCTGCCACTCATGAAGGACATGGTGGCCCACCTAGGCAAGGGGAAAATCTTCACCAAACTTGATTTACGAGAGGCATACTACAGAGTGCGGATCAAGGAAGTGGATGAATGGAAAACAGCATTTAACTGTCCACTGGGATGTTTCCAGTTTAGAGTGCTCCCTTTTGGACTACAAGGAGCCCCTGCTGTGTTCGTGCAATTGATCAACGAAGTGCTGCATGAGCACCTGTATAAGGGGGTGCTGGTCTACTTGGATGACATTCTTATCTACTCTGAGAACATGGACGACCATGTGAAATTGGTGTGAACTGTCCTGAAAAAAATCAGGGCTGCTGAACTGTATGTCAAACTCTCCAAGTTCGAATTCCACCAAAGCAAAATTGACTATCTTGGATACCACATATCGCATGAGGGAATAGAGATGGATCCTGGAAAAGTCCGGGCTGTATTGGAATGGGTCGCGACACACACCCACAAACAACTACAGAGCCTCCTGGGGTTTGCTAACTTCTATAGACAGTTCATCTCCTCATTTGCTAAAATCATGCTGCCAATAACAAATCTTCTGAAAACAAAAGATGAAGTAAAACCGAAGCCCTCCCAGGCCCTTGAATGGACTATGGACTGTCAGGCGGCATTCGAGAAGCTGAAACGGTTGTTTGCTGCTGAACCAGTCCTCAAACATCCAGACATGGAAGAGCCTTTTATTGTACAGGCGGGCGCTAGTGACGTAGCAGTAGAAGCAGTACTTTTGCAAAAGAATGCAGAAGGGAAATTACAGCCCTGTGCCTATACCTCCTGTAAGTTGTCGGAGACCGAAAGGAAATGGGCCATATGGGAGAAGGAAGCCTTTGCAGTACCCTGGGCATTGTTAACATGGAGACAATTTCTTGAAGGAGCTAAGCACCCTTTTGAAGTGTGACCATAAAAACTTGGAGGCTTTGAAAACACCACGTAAGCTGTCACCAAAGCAAGTTCGCTGGGCTCAGCACTTCAACCGCTTTAATTTCACTCTAAGCTACCTTCCTGGTGGGAAGAACTTCATGGCGGATGCACTTTCCAGATTGCCTCAGTACAACAGTACTAAGGAGGAAGTGGTTCACCCAATCATCCCTTCGACCCAGCTGGCGGCACCAGTGACTACCAGGGCACAGGTGAGAGGCGATCCAGCCCTATCAAGCGATTTGCTTCAGAAACTACAAGAAGCTCTGAAAACTGACGAGTAGTTTCAAACCCACTCAAATGAATGTAGACTTCGTGATGGACTAGCTTGGGTGGGAGCAAAATTGTATGTTCCTGCCAGTTTGAGAGCAACAGTGTTGCAGCACGCTCATGACACCAAGGTGGTGGGACACTTTGGATTCGTCAATTCTGGTGGCCCGCACTCAAAAAGGACATAGAGGCATATGTAGCCAGCTGCCCAGTGTGTGCCTCAGCTAAGAGGCCTCCGGGGAAGCCACCTGGTCTACTTCAGAGTGTAGCAAGGCCAAATGCTCCTTGGAAAGAGATATCCATGGATTTTATTGTCAGATAGTGGGGGGGTGCACAGACATATGGGCAGTAACCAATTTGTTTTCCAAACAAGTGCATTTCATTCCATGTCCTAAAATCCCTTCAGCTAAAAACCTTGCAAGAATGTTTATTCAAAATGTGTATAGGTTACATGGTACTCCAAAATGTATAATCTCGGACAGGGGTGTACAATTTACCTCCAAATTTTGGAAAGAGTTCCTGATGTTGATAGGCTCCATCCAAGGATTAAGCTCCGCCCACCATCCCCAGACAAATGGGGCTTGTGAGAGAACCAATTCCGTGTTAGAACAGTATCTCAGATGTTATATAGATTAACAGCAAGATAACTGGGTGGATTTATTGCCATTTGCGGAGGTTGCATATAATAACTCCATACATAGCAGCACAGGCTTCTGGCCAAGAGTTTGTGCCAATCCCAGAGCTACCTCAAGATAACCCACAGAACCCCTCTTTGATTGAGTGGATCGAACAGTTACAAGGCACTTGGGCAGTAACTTGAAAAGCTCTAGATGAAGCACACCCAAGCCAACAAAAAAAGGTGCCCGGCACACACTTATAAAGTGGGTGATATGGTTTACCTTTCCACCAAATATTTACAAACTCCCCAAAAATCAAAAAAGCTCGGACCCAAGTATGTGGGCCCTTTCCCAATTACTCGAGTCATTAATCCAGTCACAGTTGAATTGGAATTGCCAAAAAATTTGTGACGAATCCACCCTGTGTTTCATGTCAGCTTGCTGAAATCGGAACATTCGTCCCCTTTACGTCTGGACCAAGAATATCCTCCTGTCCCCATACTGATTGAAGGAGAACAACATTTTGAGGTTAAGGAGATCTTGGACTCTAGGAAGCATCACAGTAAAGTGCAGTTTCTGGTGGCCTGGAAGCATTTCCTATTGTCTAAAGCTGAATGGGTGAACAAACGTGATGTCCAGGTGCCAAAGAAAGTAGATGTCAGCGTCCCAGCACTGACATAGAAAAGGGAGGATGAAGCCTGAACTTTTGCCTGCTAAATCCCTTTGAAGATTCGGTCTCCTTGAAGATGAGGAGGGGGGAAACATTCCTGTGAACTGACGGAAAAGGAATCAGGAGAGTGACTTGGAAGATAGCCAATGAGAAGCAGAGAATTGGAGATCGGAAAGGGAGGGATTGGGGGGCAAAGGTCAGTATTGACTGCGAAGAGTCAGGATCAGGTTGCTGTGCTCGAATAAAGAGAAAATTTCCTTAAAGACTGGCAGTTTGGAAGTTCATTTATTTTGAGATAGCATTGAAACCTAATAGTACAGTTGTTTCACACCAAATATCCTGATAAACCTTAATTTATATGTTGTGCTGTTATCTCCTTTCCCCTTTTCTTTTTTCTTTTAGGACTAACATCTCTTCTGAAGGGGGGCCGAATGTCAGCCCCCACCTTTACTGCTTTGGCTGCCATGGTAACGGGGGGAGGGGGAGCTAGCATGGGGTGGGAAGCGTGCTGGAGAGAGAAACGAAAGTGATACTTAAGCTACTGGGCTGCATCTTTGAAGCTGCTGTCGGGTCAACGATCGTGGCATTCCTGATTGATAATGCTGCCAGACTTGTGCTCTCACCTGACCTCTGGGAGACCCTTGGATTGGATGATTTATGATGGACAGTGGGAGGCAATGTTTTCTATCTGTAATTTTCACGTTTTGCCTCAGATTCTGCTTTTCCTTGGTTGCGATCACTTCATTTTCCAGTAAAAGTACCTTTCTCTATAAAACAATGGAGTTGGGGTCATTCTTTCTTGGACTTTGAAGGAAGCATACCTGACAATAGTAAAGAAAAGAAAAAGAAACATATAAAAAAAGACTTCCCCCTTCATCACACATATAAATGATTTTAGTAACTTACTACTTTTCTTAAAATACAACAAATGATCTCTTCTTCCCAGATCCCATTCCAAAGCCTCATAATTCAGTCCTGATCAACAACAGTTGATTAGGAGTTACCAGAGATAACAACATATGGAGTTTAACCTTGCTCCAATAAACCAACGTTATATTTCTTCCTTTTACTTTTAAAAATCTTGATCTTCATTCCCTTCAAATAATTTCCTGGAATTTTATTTCTTTTCATTTTTTTTCTTTGTCCTTTTCACGAAACCCTTTAAGGGTTTAGCAACTTGCTTTTGTAAACCCACTATACAAAATTATCCAGGTCACTCTTGTGTTATTTGTCTATCCCTTTTTAATTATGACATCCAAAAGACTTATCTCCATGCCTTCTGGCTCCACAGGCTCGAAGCTGTAATATGGAAGCAAACAGTCTCTTGATGTAAAACTATTTGTATTTAATCAAGTGACCTTTCAAAAGAATTCAATTCTTTTTTTTTTAATTTAAAACCTTTATTGTTAAAAAAAAAATCTACATGGTGGAACTGTCTTGGCGATATCTCTGCCATACAAAGTATAACACAAGTCTCTTAAGTATTCAATATATATTACTACTTACTAATTATATACACACTTAACCTCTTATATACATTTACACTTGCATACTATATTACAAATATTGCCTCTTGTTTCCGTCTACACATCCTTGTTCTTATCCATTCCAACTTCTATTCCTTAAGTCTAACCATTGATAAAATCGATTCCAAATCTCAAAGTATTTTGTCTCTCCTTTATTTTTCAGTTCTAGCATCAGTCTGTCACATTCTGCACAGTCAAGTATTTTCTTTATTATTTCCCTTTCTTTAGGTGTGTTTTTACGATTCCACTGTTGGGCATAAACTATTCTCGCTGCTGTTATGAAATGCAATATTAAATATGTTAACCTTTTTACTTAGATCTTCTTTTATAATTCCTAATAGGAATAATTCTGGTTTGAGTTCCAATCTCTATCCGGTCGTTTCTTCCAACCACATTTAAATCTTTTGCCAATATTCTTTTGCTTCTCTACATGTCCAACATATGTGATAGTAGGTGCCCGGTATTTGGTCACATTTCCAGCATTTAGGTGATAAATTTTTATTCATTTTGGCTAGCCTAGCTGGTGGTAGGTGCCACCTATAAAACATTTTATATAAGTTCTCTTTGTATGATGTGGCCAGAGTTAAATTCCTGTTTTTGTCCCACAATTTTTCCCACTTTTCCAATTTGATATTGTACCAGAGATGGGTTCTACTTACCTTTACTACTGGTTCACAACGGGGCCGCACGTGCTTCCTGATGATGTCGGGGTCAGTGGGCGGAGCCTCCCGCCAGTTTTACTACTGGTTCTATAGAACCAGTCCAAACTGGGGGCAACCCACCACTGTATTGAACCCAAAGTAAAAATAATTCAATTGTGATCACATTCTGCTGAAAGACTTTTGGGAATGCTGTCATTTTCTGTCTTTTCATCAGATAAGTCAATATAAATACTGGTTTGATAAGGGGCTCATAAAAATACTGATATGGTACAGGGGGGAATTGCATCAAAGCTATTGAAGTAAGAGATCTGTTCACTAGGATTTCTGCTGAGCTAACAAATATATTTAAAATGAATTTGTACTAACTGAATTTAGGGGTGCTACAAGAACTATTGTTTCCTCCAACTTTCCCTTTCTGGTCACCACCTGGAAAACACATAACTACTGAAATGTTTATGATTTGGAAATAGACTAAGAGGAAT
Source organism: Pantherophis guttatus (assembly GCF_059756535.1). Taxonomy (NCBI): domain Eukaryota; kingdom Metazoa; phylum Chordata; class Lepidosauria; order Squamata; family Colubridae; genus Pantherophis; species Pantherophis guttatus. The sequence goes on along the minus strand of NC_142064.1, from coordinate 107,003,985 downwards.
TCATGAAGTACACCCTGTCCTGAAGGAATCAGAATCAGAATTTTATAGCAGATCCAATTGTGTATGTGTGTGTGTGTGTGTGTATGTGTGTTATTTAGAACGACATGTTTTCTTGCCAAATGTCAATCAACCATATAATTAAAAACTCATTTTATGCAGTAAGAGAAATATTTCTTGCAATCTGCAAATACTTGGCATAATTTTCTCATTCCATAACGCTAACCCATCAAAACAAAATAAGAAAAGAATTGTGAATTATAAAAAGAAAGTGAAGATTGTCACCTGTTTAATATTTATTTAGTATTGATTTTTGATGTATGTGCAAACACAAAAGAAGGCTATCCTAATACCATGGGGATACCTTCAAAAGGACCCTTCTTACAGATCTTTATATTAGTTTGTTATAATTTTTGAATAGGTTTATAACACGAAATGCAGTTTCCAAATAGTCAAACCCTAAACTTAAATTTATGGCTCCAGTAAACAGTAACACATCCCACCTCCCCACCCACCCCAAAGGACTGGCACCTTGTCCAGATTTTCCAACTCAAAAACTGTTCCCAATGTATTTTGCACCCATAAAAAGCTGCTTTCTATATCTTTTATTATCTATGTTTTATTATCGAAAGAAAAATAATGGATCAAAGTTATGAACACTAAGTTTCAGAAGCCAATTTCAATAAGCTTCCCAAAGTGCTGGACTGAATTCTATAGACAGAAACCCTCAGGCAAACAGCAAAAGTAAGAATCTGGAAATGCAATTACACATAGTAAGAAAGCAAGTTACTGAAAATACAATCCCAAAAGTATGATACTAGAAATGCAATTAAGAGTTCCAGTGCTTCCGGTGGCGTTGGAGGCGAGGACTGCAAGCTCTGTGGCCCCACTCCAAGCTCTCCCTGTCGGAGGGCTCCAAAAGGAGGCATAGCCACCTTGGAGGGATAGTAAAATAAAGGGGGGTGCCTTGCAGGTTGAGGAGAGCTGCATCTCTCCTCTCTGACTTGGAAAATCCCCCTCATCTGAAGACGAGGAGCAGCGGCAATCAATATGGCTGCCATGAAACTGGGGACACTGACACACTTAAGAAAGTGCAGGAGCGAACAGAATGAACAATGATTGTTTCTGGGTAAGATGATTGTTCTTCTACTTAAAAATTGATCCCAAGGAAAATAAAAAATCCATGATAAGAGATTCCAAAAGGATAATTGTTTAAGCTGTGAAAATAAGCACTTCTGAGTTCTATGATGAGATCATAGTCAAGATCACCATCTACTGATGAAAGGAAAAGTGACTCCTAGACTCCTGGAAATTTACAGAGGAGGAAAGGAATATTTGATATCCGGTGGAGGGCTGTGACCTTTAACTGTTTATTGTCTTACACTTAACCGAGGTGGAAATAAGAGAGCCATTTTTTAAAAGAAACTCTGGGAAACTAGAATAAAAGCCTAAAATTATAGAGCAGATTCAAAGAATTTGGAAAATAGCTTGGATTCTTAGAATATGGAGTAAATGTTGGAAATGGCCCGCTAAAATAAATGAGTTTGCTTGGAAATAAATGGCGTTTGACTGAAATTAACATCTGCTGAAAAAAAGGCATCATGGAAATATGAGAGGAATGTGCCATCTACTAATGATTGGAAATGTATAATTTTGAACTCTCCTTGATATAGATTGAGACTTTAACTATTTAATGTACTTATATTGCTATCATGACTGGAGTTGAAGGAACAGCTGTGGAAATGAGAGGACTTTTTAATGAGATGACTTTGTTGTTCCAAAGTATAAAAATACCAATGGATGGTATAGACAAGAAAATGGAATAAATCAAGGACTGGAGCAAAAAATAGGACTAACAAACCAGCCGATAAAGGAAGAAAGATTGAAGAAAATAAAACAGATAAATCAACAATTGGATAGACAGGAAGACGTCTTTGATAAGGAGACTGAATTTTGGGAGAATTGCCAGCATACTGTAGGTATGTACTTTCTTTGAACAAGAAAGATAGAGATAAAGATAGAGATAGAGATAAAGATGAGTAGCGTGGGTAAAAAAATGGATAAAAATAGAAAGAACTGCCTTTTAAACATTAAGGAAGCTTGTTGTAAGCTGATAGAGGCAGAAATAAAATTAAATAGGGGAAATATTAGAACGTATAATTTAACAGAATAAACAAAAATAATAGAAAGATTAGAAATTTATAGATGTTAAGCATTTTTTTTCCTGCTGTTTAAATAATATTATGAGTATCACCTAAGTTTGATAAATGTGATAAAGATTACTAATATTGTAATTTGGATTAATATGAACGATGCCCAAAATCAACTCTATCCACATACAGTATGGATGTATATTTTTTTTAAAAAGAAAGAAATGCAATCAAATATAGTGAGAAAAAAATGGGGGGGGGAGTTTACAAAACTACTGTGGATGTATCAGGATCTTTTGATTAAGGGACACACATCTATAGTAAATGAAGATGGGTGAAATCATCAACAAAAAAAGTACCAGCCAGCAGCAGTATATGCAAAAATAAGGTTAGAAAATCTAAAGCATAAAATGAATTTGCAAGGGAAACTAAGAAAAGGAACTTTTTGGCTATTTATGTATGTATGTATGTATGTATGTATGTATGTATGTATGTATGTATTGTTTGTTTGTTTGTTTGTTTGTTTGTTTATTAAACTTATATCCCACCCATCTCACCAATAAGGTGACTCTGGATGGTCTTTACTTAATAGTTAAAAGTTAATAATAAAAGGAGGGGTACTTGCTGATTGGAGAAGATGGCAGGATGGTAACAATTCTTATTCTGGGGGGTGGGGCCAGCTGTCAAGAGTGAAAGCTGTGCAGAATGGCTCTCTGTTTAAGAGAGTCAAATACACAGCTTTTTCCATCGGCAGATTCTTTGGAGTCCCAGATTCCTTGGAGGGGAATCGGAATAAAGGGGCGCCCTGCAGAGCAGCTCTCAGCGGCAGTTGAGATTGCGGATGGCAGGAAACCTTTGGAGAAGTCGAATGGGGAAGAAAGGCAGCCCATAATGGTGGTCATGAAGAAACAACAACAGGCAGCTGGACAACATTAGCAGTGGACTAGCTGGACAATAGAGAGATGGACCTGGGCAAAAGTGATCCTGGCTCTCTGTGAGTGACCTGGGGTGAAGATCTTCTCAGAGGATTGCAAAGAGGGAAGAGTCAGAAGGAGGCCCAAGGAAGGAGGAAACTTCCTCTGTAGTAAAGTGGCGAATAGCAAATGGGGGCCAAAAAAAGAGACCATTTCAACACAATAGATATCACTGGTGGCATGAGGGGAAAGAGGAAGAGGAAACTTACCATTGTTGCTGATTTAAGTAGACAATTTAGCTTGTGAGCAAAAGTACTGACTAACAAGAGAATGCAGGCATATTGAAGTAAGACTGACTGTTAACTAGGAAAATAGAGAGCAAGAGACACCTACTGGCCAAGGAAAAAACTGGAGACAATTTAAGTAAGGAGAGGAAATTTAAAGAGAAACAAGACCTATTTTGGATGGCCTGCCAATAACTGACTTATAAATCGAGGAAATTTACGGAGTAAATTTGGATGTGAAAAATTTAATGAAATAATCATAGTGGAACATTTTCAAGCAGAAATCATCTCTCTAATTATTATTGTTCTTTCTATGCAATCTTTGGACTACTATTTTATTAGCTCCACCACCTACTGCATTGATATTATTAAGTGATTCAATTATAGATTTTGTTATTAATTAATTGTTGACCAAGGGGAAGGTTTGCAGACTGTAGTTGGGGTAGGAAAGATTAAGAAAGGAAGTTAAAGAATACATAAGAGACATTTAAAAACATAAAATAGAGAGTGAAAGCTGCAAAGTTAAGATTGAGAATTAACTAGTTGAGAGAGTGATAGTTGAAGGGTGCTGGAGGAAACTAAGAGAAATATAAAGAAGTGGGGAAGTCAATTTAAAGCGGTATTGAAAATGACAAGTATCCCCAATTTGACAAGAATTGGTGCAGGAAGGAGGCAAGGAGCTCAAACTACAACAATGGAACTTAATCCAGCAGGACAAAGATCTATTGAAGGAATGCTACAGAGAGAGGGATTAAACTCATTTAAGGATCTACAACAGATGCTACAAACAATGCAGGAGGCTATGTTAAAAAGCCATGAGGATTTGAAACAAGAGATAGGATGTCAGCCTCCTCTGGAACCACCTGTGCTCCGCCGAACAAACACCACATGCACACACTCAAAGGTGAAGCTATCTGGTTTAATCGTAGCTTTACACAGTGGTCATACAGTAAGCGCTGAAGTTTTCTAATGAAAAACAAAGTCGGAGACGCCCGATTCCTCCGCTTATCTGGCTTTATAGAATGCCCCCAAGCACCCTGCCCTTGCTCAATTGTGCATTTAAAGTGACCGCACTATTTTACTCCTTCAGGTTCACTGTGGATTCCCAGTTACTTCCAGATCTTGCTGTCCCTCGTATTGAAGGGCGTTTGTTTCCTTTGACATCATTTTATTGACCCTGTCCCCAGATTCCCTATACCGTCCATCACCTGATATCACCGTGCCCTGCTAAACGCTACAACACCCCCCTTCACCGTGTCTCTATTCTTCTAGCTTGTCACAGTCCCCGGGATCATGTGTCGAGGGAATGGCTGACACTCGACATGCACCCCCCCCCAGGTCTCTTCCTGTAGGGACATAAAAACATTCGGTTATTCTCATTAAGTGGGAAAGTGTCCACCTGGTTTGTCTGGATATGTTTCATGGAATTGTTTTAGTAATCGTGGAGCATCTATATCCTTCATTTTCACCCATGTTGCTTCTGATATAGGGTATCCCTTCCAATGTACTAAATACCTAAGCTTCCCATGATATATCTTAGAATCGAGGATCTTTTTAATTTCGTATGAGCTTCCTGCCACGGGCCGAGGACGTGTTCCTGTCTCTCTTATTTTGGCTGCTGGTTTTAGGAGACTACTGTGGAATACTGGGTGTATTCTTTTTAGTAAGGGGGGTAGTTGTAAGGATACCGTCACAGGATTTATTATTTTGGTGATGGGAAAGGGACCTATATACTTTGGACCTAATTTTTTACTGGGCATACGCAGATTGATATATTTTGTGGACAAATACACTTTTTCTCCTATTTTGAAGGGTAGGTTATCTCGTCTCCATTTGTTTACTTGGGTTTTGTATGCTTCAGAAGCTTTTTCTAATGCATTTTTGATGTGTGGCCAACTCTGTTTAACCTTCTCTGTCCATTCTTTTGGACTATGGGAACTAGTCATTTGTACATCTAGATCAGGGATGGCCGGGAACTCTTTTCCAGAAACTACTAGGAAGGGTGTATAACCTGTACTGCTGTGCATGGTGTTATTATATGCTGATTCTGCAAAAGGCAAGAGTTCGTACCAGTCTGTTTGTTGGTATGACACATAAGAACGTAGATACTTTTCTACCATGGCATTGGCTCTTTCAGCGGCTCCGTTGGTATTTGGGTGAAACGCAGAGCTCAGTCCCTGTTCTGTTCCTAATTGTCCTAGGAAACTTCTCCAGAACTGGGCGGTAAATCGGGGACCTCTGTCTGAGATTATACGTTTGGGTGTGCCATGAAGTCGATATACGTGTTGGACAAATAGTTTCACTAGACACCGTGCGGACGGTAGTCCTTTACAGGGGACAAAATGTGCCCGTTTGGAAAACTGGTCAATAATAGTCCATATTACATTGTGTCCTTTGCTGGGATGCAATTCAACTATGAAATCCATGGCTATATCTTCCCAAGGCCTCTGTGGTTCAGCCACGGACTGTAATAAACCAGACGGTTTCCCTGACAAGGGTTTAGCTCTTATACAGACAGGACAGCCTTGTACATATGTCTCTACCTGTTTTCGCATACGTGGCCACCAGAACTGTCTCCTCACTAGATGCAACGTTTTCACGAAACCGAAATGCCCTGCTGTTTTTACATCATGGCATTGTCGTAACACCTTATCTCTCAATCCTTCGGGGATATATAATTTATCTCCTTTCCACATTAGTCCTCTTTTCTGTGTCACTATCTGGGGATTGGTCTTCAACCAACTGTCTGTTGCTAATTTTTTCCTCAACTCCACTACCCAGGTTGTGGGGAGCGGGAATATGTCCCTTCCTTGCTTTTCTTTCTGTTTATAAGGTATTAAGGCTTGTGTTATCTCCTCTTTTTGGCTCTCAAATTGCGGCATGCGCGATAGGGCATCCGCCAAATAGTTCTTTCCCCCTGGTATCACTTTCAGCTTGATGGTAAATCTGCGGAAATATTGCGCCCAACATGCCTGTTTCGGGGACAGTTTACGAGGCGATTGAAGTGCCTCTAGATTTTTGTGATCCGTCCATACCTCAGATTCTACCTTAGTCCCTTCCAACAAATGCCTCCACGTTTGCAAGGCCCATTTTATAGCATACGCCTCTTTTTCCCAAACCGTCCAATTTCATTCTTATCGGTTAGTTTTCAGGAGGTGTAGGTGCATGGTTGAAGAACCTCATGTTCATTTCTTTGTAGGAGAACACCCCCTACCACCACATCACTTGCATCCACCTGTATTACAAAGGGTTTCGATGTGTTAGGATGTCTTAGTATGGGTTCATTAGCGAAGAGGGTTTTCAACATGTCAAATGCACGTTGACATGATATCGTCCAATTGATTTTTTGTTGTGGGTTGCCTTTCCCGACTACAATTTTTCCGTCTTTAAGAGATCAGTCAACGGTAAAGCCACCTTAGCAAATGAGGGGATAAACCTCCTATAAAAATTTGCAAAGCCCAGAAAACTTTGTAACTGTTTTCGGGTCTTTGGAGCCTGCCATTCCAACACTGTCTTAACCTTATTTGGGTCCATTTCAATCCCTTTTTCTGAAATCCTAAACCCCAAGGAATCTATCTCTGTCTTGTGAAATTCGCATTTCGATAGCTTTACATACAACTGAGCCTTCAACAACTTCAGTAATATTTGCCGTACCAGACGAACGTGTTCTTCTAGGGTATTGGAGTATATCAGAATATTGTCTAGATATACAAGAACTCCGCGATACAGGTGATCATAGAGTATACTATTGATAAACTGCATAAAAACTGCAGGGCCCCCCTGTAGACCAAATGGCATGACCCGGAACTTATAGCTGCCCAAAGGGCAGTTAAATGTGGTCTTCCATTCATTACCCGCTTTTACCAGGACCCTGTAATACGCTTCTTGGAGGTCCAACTTAGTAAAGATCTTCCCTGTCGTGAGAGTGGAAAGCAAATCCGTCATAAGGGGTAAGGGATAAAGGGGTTCCATATAGACAGTGTTTAATCCCCAAAAATCAACACACAATCTTAGCCCTCCATCTTTCTTCTCCTTAAACAGAACTGGCGCTGCCATATGCGCACGACTGGGCGAGATAAAACCCCTGGCTAGGTTCTGATCTATATAATGCCGCAATTCCTCTAATTCAAGGGGAGTCATGGAATACATGCGGGGTTTAGGTAGACTAACACCTGGTTTCAACTCTATCGCACAGTCTGTAGGACGGTGGGGTGGAAGGGCCTCACATTCCTTCTCGCTAAACACACGCCATAGATCTCTGTATGTCTCGTGTGGGACTTTTTCTAGACAGGGCATCTCCCTTCCAGTCGCTCCTACATCTCTACTGTCTTCAGGTGGATCAGGGCCTACTGCCAAGCGTAATTTGCGAAAAACCCCTTCCCACCAAATAGTAGGTTTCCACTTATCTAACCATGATAGGCCTAAAATGATGGGTTCAATCATTTTTTCAACAACCACGAATCGTACTACTTCCCAATGATTCCCGATCTCAAGTGTCACTGGCTCTGTAACATGGGTTGTCCTCCTAGCGTTGAACCATCCATCTGCTCAAAATAAATAGGTTTCTGCAATCTCACTACATGAAGTCCAAGACTGTCCACTATCACCCTTCGTAAAAGACAACGGGTGCAACCAGTATCTACTAAGGCCCCTTGCTGTTCCAGTCTACCCGACCCAGGGTGTTTTAGTGTCACCTGGATAACGAAAGGTCGGACAGGATCACATACCCTAGGATCCATGTGTTCCATTTCCTCCTCAACGTTCCCCTCCTCCGTCGGCATTCGGATGATGTCAGGAGAGCCACCATTGCCATCACGACTATTGGCCTCGCCACCTCTTGTTTGAGCCATGATACAAGAGCGCTCCGATAGTCTGGAACGGAAACCCGCCCGCCTACCGGAACCTGATGTCTGGATGTCTGGGGTCCGGAGAGGCGGGAGTGGGCAATCAAGCGCTCTGTGGCCCTCCTGGTCACACCGGTAACACCAGAATGGTCTTCGTGAGGCAATACCACCTCTTACTCCTATAGGCGTATATGTTCGAATGCCTCCCCACCCTGTTGGCGGCTTCTCCAACACCTTCCATGGTGGGGTCACAGTGTCGCTTCGCATCCGGAACTCCTTCAGGCCTACATCCAATTCAACAGCCGCTTTATACCAGGCTGTTATGTAAGGACCAAGGCCCCTATAAACGCAGGCCTGACGTAGGTCTCTATCCAGCCCCTTATGGAAATGGTGAACTAATAAACGTTCCGGCCAGCCCCTCAACCGATTAGCCAAGGTATGAAATTGCTTTACATAGTCTTTAGCCGCTCGTCCATTTTGCTTTAGTGAAACTAGATCACTTTCGACAATGGCCTGGGTGCTGGCATCGTCCTCAAATCGACTCCGTAATGCTTCCAGGAACAGTCCCAAATCTGCCAGTTCTCGAGCGTGCATGGTGTGTAAACTGGCCACCCAGTCAGCTGCCTCACCTGTCAAAACTGTCGTAACTGCTACTACTCTGGCCCACTGAGAGGAATAATAGTGCCCGTAAGCATCCATGTAGGTGATCATCTGGCTTAGAAAGAGGGCTACATGGTCTGGATTCCCATCGAACGTGGCTTGTAAGGGAGGGAGGCCCCATGGTATTTGCTGTACCCAAGGCCCTGGGATCCATGCAGGTGCTGGATCCCGTTCACGCCTGGACCACTCTCCACCCCGAGGGGCTCTTCGTTCCCGTGAGCGGGACCGTCTATCAGCAGGCTCACCCTCCTGGTCCTCACGATGCCCCTGACTATGTGGCTGTTGTCGTGTTCCTCGCTTGACGAGGAACCTCCCCCCTGGGGAGCAGGGTCTTCATCCCTTCCGCCCCTGTATCGACTACGGTCTACTCACAGCTTTGGACTGGCCAAACGCACCCTGGATTCGGACATTCCGCCCGCTGACGCTCCCACCCCACTCTGCCACTATTTGACTGGTCTGCCCCAGGCGCCCAGGGCAACCAAGAGGGGGCATGCCGGAAGCTAGCTTCCCCAAACCTCTCCCTCAACATATCCATGGTGCTTACACCGGGGCCAGAAGAATAACTCCAATCTCCCTCTTCCTTCTCCTCCGTCCATCGCCTCTCCTGCCACCCTTGGAATTGAGGGGCTAGAGGGGGGGTACCTGACGTCTGAAACCCCAACTTCCCCAGTATAGCGGTACTTTGCCACCAATTCCCAGATGGTTTTCAAGCAGCTTCAGTCCCCAATGAATCCTGTCTTTCCTGCTTGTCTTCTGGCGGCGGGGGTGACACCACTCTCTGTTTGGGGCATACCACTGGCTGTTCACAACGCTCCTCCTCCATCTCCACGTTCTCCCCCTCCTCTGCCTCCAGCTCCGTCCCCAAATCCAACACCGTGACATCATCCATCACGCCCTCTGCCATCACAGCTGCTTGCAGTCCTCAGACAGAAGAATAAAGCATCTCCGACTTTCTGTCAGCCTCCTCTGGAACCACCTGTGCTCCGCCGAACAAACACCACACACACACACTCAAAGGTGAAGCTATCTGGTTTAATCGTAGCTTTACACGGTGGTCATACAGTAAGCGCTGAAGTTTTCTAATGAAAAACAAAGTCGGACATGCCCGATTCCTCCGCTTATCTGGCTTTATAGAACGCCCCCAAGCGGCCTGCCCTTGCTCAATTGTGCATTTAAAGTGACCGCGCTATTTTACTCCTTCAGGTTCATTGTGGATTCCCAGTTACTTCCGGATCTCGCTGTCCCTCGTATTGAAGGGTGTTTGTTTCCTTTGACATCATTTTATTGACCCTGTCCCCAGATTCCCTATACCGTCCACCACCTGATATCACCGTGCCCTGCTAAATGCTACAACACCCCCCTTCACCGTGTCTCTGTTCTTCTGGCTTGTCACAGTCCCCGGGATCATGTGTCGAGGGAATGGCTGACACTCGACATAGAAGAAGTAAGGAGTGACACGGGAGAAATGAAAGAAAAGATGAGATCGATGGATGATAAATTTGAATGCTTCCAGCAACGAATTCTAAAAAATGAACAAAAATTACAGGAGATGGACGATAGAATGGGAAGGGGGGGAAAAAGTGGAGGAGGTAGAAGAAAGATTAATTCAAGCCAATAGAGATCTTGAACAGACAATAATCCAATTGGAAATAGATAAGGCTACCCACTTTCTACGATTTCAGAATGTGTGGGAAGAAAAGAATGAGGACTTTCCGGAGATGATGGTGGAGCTATTGGCAGGAGCATTAGGAATTGGAAAGGAAGAAATGATTAATGAAATGGATGAAATTTATAGAATCCACACGAATTATGCACGTAGACATAATCTACCAAAAGAAGTGCATATTAGATTCGTTAAAAAAATCGATCCGTGATGAGATTCTCCATAGGACCAGAGAAAATTCACTAGAGTTATGAGGAAGACAGCTTGTGGTGCTCAAACAAGTCCCAAGAAGGGTAAGAGACTTAAGACGACCCTACCAAACGCTTATAGCAAAACTAACAAGAAAAAAAAATGTAAATTTTCGGTGGCTGACTCCAGAAGGGATTATGGTATCATGGGGAAAAAGAAGGTTGAGATTGGACAAGGTGGACAAAGTAGAAGAGTTTTACAGACAAAATTTTGGTAGTGAGGTTGAATTGGAGGAAAGAGAAAGAAGGGAAGAAGGAGAACTAGGAGGACAGTCACCAAATAGGGGGGGGATCCCAAATCAAGGAAAAAGAGAATGAGAAAGGAGAGAATGTGGATAATGGGAAAGACAATGATGGTGGACACAAGGAATATAAAGAAGTCAGACAAACGAGGGCAACAAGACCTAAATATAAGTAGAGGTTTTCAAGAAGCACTAGCACTTCTATCATTAAATGTTAATGGGTTAAATTCTCTAGGAAAAACTTCTTTAGTAAATGGTATAAGACAAATGTGGATATAATAGTGCTGCAAGAGACGCACATAAAAAAGCAGCATCAGTACCTATTAAAATGCTCTAAGTTAGGAAAGATGTTCATAACTTCATCGCAGCATAAGAAAGGGGAAATTGTAATGTATGTAAAAGAGGGTATTTTGGCCAAACAGATGTATAAAGACGAAGAGGGCAAAATATTGATAATAGAATTAACAGTGGATGGGAAAAAACTGATGTTAGTTGAAATATACGCGCCAAATGAGGGCCAAAAACTATTTTATAAGAAACTGTATAACATGATTAGAGACTTAGAATGTGATAATTTGTGTATAATTGGTGATTTCAATGTGATTGTAGATAGAGAACTAGACTATAGAAATGACAGATGAAAGAAAGGTGTTAGAAGGATATTACCTAATTCATTTTTCGAGATGGTGGAAGAATTAAGCATAAAGGATTGTTGGAGGGAAAGAAATGGGGATAAGAAACAATATACTTATTATTCAGGTAGACATCAATCTTGGTCTTGAATTGATATGGTTTGGGCATCGACAGATTTGAATCTGGGAATTGAGGATGTTAATTTTGACATAAATTTGTGGGCAGACCACAATCCCATTACAATTAAATGGAAAGGGCAAAAAAAGACAAGGAGGTGGACCCTAAAAAAGCAATCTTCAAAATGAATTTAAATTAAAGATGGATGATCAAATGAATTTTTTTTTCAAAGTAATAAAAAAGAGGATACGAATAATCAGAACCTGTGGGACACGGCAAAAGCTTTTATGAGGGATATTGCAATATCATACAAGGCCAAAGACAACAAACAAAAAAGACAACGGCAAAAAAATTTAGAGGAAGATCTTAGCAAACTGGAAAAAGAGCTGCAGAAAGAACCCATAAAACGAGAATTGAAACAACAAATAAACACAATTAAACACAAATTAAATATCATTGAAAAGGAAAATATGGCACAACAAATTAAAAGCATTAAACAAATTTTTTCTGAGAATGCAAATAAGCCGGGAAGATGGCTGGTTTATAGACTAAGAAAACAGAAAGAAAAGAACTAGATTAGTAAATTACACAATGAAGAAGGAGAGTTAATTTATCAAAATGAGGCAAAGAGGAAGGTAGCATATGAGTTTTTTAAAAACCTATATGAGAATAAGGAGAAGATAGAAGAAGGTAAGATAGTGCAATACCTACAAAAAACAGAATTGCCCAGAAACTCGGAGGAAGGTAAAAATTTATTAAATAATGAGATAACAGCATGGGAGATATCTGAGGCAATCAAAAAACAACAAAGTAACTAAGCTCCAGGCCCAGATGGTCTACCTTCAGAAATTTATAAAAATCATCAGGAATTATTAAGCCCACTGTTACTAGAGATGTACAATGATGTACTTAATGAAGCTAAGATACCTGAATCGTGGAAAGAAGCAACAATTACATTGACTCCCAAAGAAAATTCTGATTTGACTTATATTAAAAATTATAGGCCGATATCCCTACTAAATTCGGATTATAAAATCTTCATGACAATTATGGCAGACAGACTAAAGAAAATTTTAGAGAATTTCATTCATACTGATCAAAACGGTTTTCTTCCTGGACAGCATATAAGGAACAATATTAGGATTATCTTGAATACGATAGAATACTATGAAATCCACAATGAATAACAGATGGCATTGATATTCATCGATGCGCAAAAAGCATTCGATAATGTCAAATGGGACTTCATACTAGAACAATTAAAATATATGGATTTTGGGGGGAAATTTATAAAGATGTTTAAAACAATTTACTCCAGACAAGAAGCCAGAGTGGTGATAAACAGGGAAACGACAAAGAACTTTTTAATCCAAAAAGGCACAAGGCAAGGTTGTCCACTATCACCACTGCTTTTTATTTTATCACTAGAGGCTTTAATTAGAACAATTCAAGAAGACAAACAAATCAAAGGTTTGAAAGTAAGAAAAGAAAGTTTTAAGTTACAGGCATTTGCGGACGACCTTGTATTTATTATTGAAGAGCCTGTACAATCTGGTTTTAGGCTGATGGAAGTGCTGGAGGACTATGGGGAAGTAGCAGGCCTGAAAATAAATAAGGATAAAACAAAAATGATAGTTAAAAACATGACTGAAGAGCAAAAAAAAGAATTGGAGAGAAAGATAAATATACAGACTACGAAAAAAATAAGATATTTGGGAATTCAATTGACAGCGAGATGCATTACACTTAAAGAAGATAACTATGACAAATTAATGGTGCAAATTAGGTCTGATTTGGAAAAATGGGGAAAATTACAGCTATCTCTAATGGGCAGGATAGCCACCATCAAAATGAATGTTCTTCCGAAAATGTTGTTTTTATTTCAATGTATACCAATTCGGTTCAAAAAAGATTTCTTTCAAATTTGGCGGAGGCTTTGGCTCCTCATTCTTCGGCTTCCTCATTCTTTCCGAGGCAGCCTTTGCTGCTTTGGAAAGAGGAAAGAGAAAATGAGTCTGCGGAGAAGGAGGAGAAGGGCGTGCGGCTCTGGAATGTGCATTTCCAGGGAGGAAAGCATCTTTGGGTGGCAGCAGGGAGGAGCCCAAGCAAGGGTTCGGAGTCACAGCAGAACGAGAAGCCAAGCCTGTTTCCGCCGGCGGGCCTGCCTCTCCCCCCCTTCTCAGAAGAAGAGCCGCTTGCCGGCCCTGAGTGCCTGAGGGAAGTGTCGGGTGGCTATTTTGAAAGGGGCGGGAGCAGTTTATGCAAGCCGTGGGATAAGTGCATTGCATTTCAGGCAGTGGCTGGTCCCAGCCCGCGCTGCCACCTGAAAATCCTTTCTTTCCTGGAAATGCACATTCCAGAGCCGCCCGTCCTTCTCCTCCTTCTCTGCAGACTCATTTTCTCTTTCCTCTTTCCGAAGCAGCAAAGATGCAGGGGGCTTCCCAGGAAGCCCAACACCCAGCAGGGAGGAGCCCAAGCAAGGGTTCGGAGTCGCAGCAGAACGAGGAGCCAAAGCCCATCTCCACTGGCACACCTGCCTCTCTCCCCCCTACTCAGAAGAAGAGCCGCTTGCCGGCCCTGAGCACCCAAGGGAAGCGCTGGATGGCTATTTTGAAAGGGCCAGGAGTGGTTTATGCAAGCCGCAGGATAATGTATTGCATTTCAGGTGGCGGCTGAAATGGTGTTATTGTTGTTTTGCCTCTCCACACCCCGTTTTTGGAATTGGGGAGGCAGCGAAGATCTCCAGGCAGTGGAGATCACGGCAACAATGTTTTGGGTGGCAGCAGGCATGGTAGAGGTTGAACAATGAGCCCAACCACTGGTAGCGCACACCCCACCCAACCCCCACTGCTGTGCTGCCAGCCAAGACAGGCTCTCTGACCATATGCCAGGGAAGAAGCCACAGGCTGGGCGGCTGCCCACCTGCCAGCAAATGCTGCCCAGTGCACCTGAGCTGGCCAGTCGCTCTTCTCTTCTCTCTGCAGCTTCCCAAGAAGCCCAGCACCCAGCAGGGAGGAGCCCAGGCAAGGGTTCGGGGTCGCAGCAGAACGAGCAGCCAAAGTCTGTCTCCACCGGCATGCCTGCCTCTCCCCCCCTTTCTCGGAAGAAGAACTGCTTGCCAGGTGGCTATTTTGAAAGGGACGGGAGCGGTTTATGCAACCTTGAGCCTCCTCAATTGGGGTGCCTCCCTGGGAATTGCTGCCCAGCCTGGCCCAGGTGTTTGGAAAAACAGTACACTGCTGGAAGGGGAAGGGGAGAGGAGGAGGAGGAGGGGCATTACCCAGAGGCCAACTGGCAGATAAAAGTTGCAAGGCTCTGCCATAGTTCTTTTGGGTGAGCTGTCCTCACACGGCTCTCAGGTCCCTGCCCAAACTGGCCTGGAAGTGGCGTGTCACCTAACACCCGTGAGTGAGGTAGCGGCTGCTCTCGCCAGTAACTGAGCCCGCAAATTGGAATGGTGGGCTCAGTTACCAGTGAGAGCAACCGCCGCTTCGTTCGCCCTTCTCATTCAAACTTCTGGGTGTTGCTCCAGTTCTTTCCGCCATAGTCACGCAGTCTTTTCTTCCAATTCTAGCTATGCCTTGGCACTCGCAGCTGCAGCAGCCCGGCACTGCAGTTCCCCTCCCTCCAACCAGCAGCCTCTGCTAGCGTCAAGGAGCTGGCGGCCGGGTGGGAGAAGGACAAGGATGGGCACAAGGTGACATGTTGCTTTCAGACCAGTCCGGCTGGCGGGTGGGTGAGCAGGCAGCCCTCAGGGAAGAGCGCTGCACTGGGTGACACATCTTCCGGTCGCGGGCTGCATGCGGGGCCCGAGGTGGATGGGTGAGCTTCTCCGGCCGGCGCATGGTGCTGCTGAGGTGGCGGAGCTGAGAGCGTTGCCGCCGGCTTGGGAACAGCTGTCTCGCCAGGGAATGGGCCGGTAACTGGTTGTCCTGCGGTAAGAGGCGCACCGGTCCTCTTGGAAGAAGTGGGGGCGCATGTGTGGCGGGTGCACACATGCGCAGTGTGGGTTGCATGTGCGCATGCGCAGTGTGAGGTACATGCACATTAGGAGCATGGTGGGAGACATGCACGCATGTGCAAATGGGGGCGCCGATTGTATTATGGGTGCTGGCACATGAGAGTGCGCGAGGGCTCGTGTTCTTGGACTTGTGGCACACAACACCAAAAAGGTTCACCATCACTGTGCTAGAGAAAGAGGAGGATTTGGCCTATCAGACTGGACAAAGTATTATCAGGCAGCGGCAGCGGCGTTCACTCACTTGGCTAAGTGAGTGAATGCATCTTAAAAACACAAGAATATTGGCACTAGAAGGTCATGACTTACAGACAGGGAGCATGCTATTCTATGGGAGGAAAAACATTTAGTCCATCAGTACTTCCGGAGGCATTATATTAGGAGAGCACTATTGGATATTGTTCTGTCCCCGTCACACACACGCACCCCCACAGATGGCCCAGAGTTAATAAGCCACATGACAAAATCTTTGAAGATAAAGCTGGCAGCAACCCAGTGGCTAGCTGCCAATTCAGACTTTACTCACACAAAACAAAGATTAGACTGCAAGCATTCCAATAAAGCAGGCAGAGTTTCAATAATACAAGGATTAGTCCAAATGCAGTCCGACAAGGCAGGCAGAAGTCCAGTAATGCAGAGATCATGGATTATTTCTAGTTTTTGCTTGTCACAAACTGAACTGGCCACCACACCCACATTTATACCCTGTGGGGTGTGGTCCAATGACTCAGCTAATCTCTGGCACGCCTTCCCCTCTGCTGCGCACACTTCTCCCTGTGCCTCTGCCGAGGGTCCAGCCAGCACTTATCTACTTCGTTGCTGTCCACCTGTGGCTGTGGGGACGTGCTTGGCTCTGAGCCTATCTTTTGGCCTTCAGTGTCCTCCGGAGGCATTGCCAGAGAGGAGGGTCCTGGAGAGGGAGGCCTTGCCAACTCCTCTCCCTCACTCTCAGAGTCTGCATCTGTCGATAGCCCAGGCTCAGGCAACGGAGCCACAACAGATATTTGGAAAAAAACAAAAAGAAATAATTATATGGAAATTCCTAATTGGGTGTCAACATTAGAAATGTGCACACATCCAAATTTGACAAAACGAGGGGGAACTGTCACCTATAAAGATATTTTGAATGAGAAAGGAGAATTAAAAGCGAGAAATACTTTAAAAGAAGAAGGAATCGAATTGGATGTAAAGATTGCCTCTCCTTCCAACTTAAGAAAGTACGAACTCTTGAAACGTGGTTGTTCAAAAGGATTCTTTTATTAAGCAGAAGTGAAAGCCATCCAGCTAAAGCAAGATCTGAATACCCTTAGGCAAGGCAGTAGGATTAAAGTGGTAGAGACCCCTCCCTTTAAGTCAGAATACAGATTTTAGCCAATACACAAGTGTGAAGATGTTTTCGTTACTATTTCCTCTGAGAACCCAAACAAACATGCATTCCCACCATTATACTTTAAAGTGAGACAACCCACATGGCTATCATAAAAATTCCTGCAGGTAAAGGAGATCTCAGGGCTCTTTGGCGCCAGGATATAGGTTGTATCTGTTGACACAGGCAATGCTAGGGAATTGAATCCAAGTGTCCCCCCTCTTCCGATTGAATGGCAGTATCACTTTTAGGGATCTGACATGCTACCCTCCTTAGAAAGCGAAAGGGTCCACCTGAAAAAAAAATATACACAAGATTTCATAATAGTATATTAACAAGGTTTGTTAGGGTATTGGGAGTGAAATTTCCTCAGTAAGATCGGAGCCCTAATGTGGTGTTTAGCGACCCATTTATTGTGTGCTGATGGTAAATGTTTCCAAGCAACTAAGTATTGGATTTTCCCTCTGTGGATCCTAGAGTCAAGGATTTCCTTGATTTCAAAGTGTTGTTCACCTTCAATCATGATGGGCACCGGTGGTGTAGATACAGGTGGTCTGAAGGATGAGATTACTTCTCGCTTGAGTAAACTAATATGGAATTTATTTATTTTATTTTATTTATTTTATTATTTTATTTTATTTTATTTTATTTTATTTTATTTTATTTTATTATTTTATTTTATTTTATTTTATTTTATTTTATTTATTTTATTTTATTTTATTTTATTTTATTTTATTTTATTTTATTTTATTTTATTATTTTATTTTATTTTATTTTATTTTATTTTATTTTATTTTATTTTATTTTATTTTATTTTATTTTATTTTATTTTATTTGTATACCGCCCTTCTCTGTTCTGTCCCCGTCCCCACACACACACAAACAGCCAGCCGGGGGTTAAAGAATTACTTGGCACACACAAGGTTCGTTATCAGGAACTTGGCAGCAATACGATAACCGTCTGCCAAGTGCTTTACTTCAAGAAGAGGGAGTTTTCCTCCACCAGATAATCACCAACAAATACACACAGTTTTCAAAAACAATCCAGCTCAAACAGAAACCTTCAGCAGATTCAGGCGTTGTACAAAGTGACTAGCCAGAAGTTAGCTTTGTCCGTCACAAAGTCTAAATGGCCACCACACTCTCTTATATAGCCGGTGGGGTGTGGTCCAGTGACTCAGCTTAATCCCTGGCACGCCTCCTCATCTGCTGCAAACGTTTATCTCGCCTTCGTTGGCGTGGATCCAGGAACAACGTAGCACCGTCATCACTGTCATCGGAGACACCTGGCTCCTGGCCAATCTCCTCTCCCTCGGCAGACACCTGAGGTATAGCCAGAGAGGAGGGGCCTGGAGAGGGAGGCCTGGCCGGCTCCTCTTCTTCATGTTCGGAGCCTTCTTCCTCCGATAAGATGGGCTCGGGGGCCGGAGCCACAACACATCTCCAACAGGACTCAGGGCGGTGAACAGCCACGGTAAAACACAACATATAAAATTTAAAAGCAGTTTAAAAAACATTAAATAATTTTGGCCATCAAATTAAAACAACCAAGTTAAAACCAATTACAAATTAAAACCGCAAGGATGGGAATACTGGGTGGACTTGCCTGAGTGTCTTTGGAAGGAGTAGTTCAACTGCTACTGGATTGATGATTCTAGTGATGGAGAAAGGTCCAATGAACTTTGGCCCTAGTTTCTTCAATGGTTGTAATGATTTCAGGAATTTTGTAGATAATTTTGTAGAATTTTGTATCTGTCTCCAATATGAAAAGGTTTGGGTTCCATCCTTTTCTTGTCAGCTTGAATTTTAAAAGCTTCTCTAGCTTCTTTTAAAGCTAGTCTAACCACTGGCCACGTGTTTTGCAAATTATCCATCCACTCCTTAAGTGAGGGGATGGTGGGTTCTTCTGTGGGTAGTTCAGGCATGGGGCTGAAATCCTGGCCTGTCACTACTTTAAAAGGAGTAAAACCAGTGCTTGAATGGACAGCATTATTAAACGCAACTTCAGCAAAAGGCAAAAGTTCGGTCCAGTTATCCTGTTGAAAATTAATAAAACATCTTAAATATTGTTCTAATACCGAGTTCAAAATTTCAGAATTTCCATTAGTCTGAGGGTGATAACCCGAGTTTAACCCCTGGCCAGTACCAAGTAAGTCCAAAAATGCCCTCCAAAAGTTGGAGGTGAGTTGAGCCCTTCTGTCAGAGATGATTCTTTGTGGAGCACCATGAAGTCGATAAATGTGTATTAGGAATAATTTGGCTAAACTTTTAGCAGTTGGGATCTTTTGGCAGGGTATAAAATATGCCTGTTTTGAAAACAGGTTTGTCATGACCCAAATAACAGTATTTCCCTCACTGTTTGGCAATTCCACAATGAAATCCATAGCAATCTCTCTCCAAGGTGCTGAAGGTTCAGCTACCTTCTGCAATAGACCTGGGGATTTCCCCTGATGTCTTTTTGCTGCTGCACAAATAGGGCAGCTAGCTACATAGCTTTCTATGTCCTTTTTTAGTGATGGCCACCAAAATTGTCTTTTAATCAGGTGTAAAGTTTTCACAAACCCAAAATGTCCAGCTAATTTGGAGTCGGGGCACCTTACCATTAACCATAGTCTTTGGCTGGCAGGAACATACAACTTCCCCCCCCACCCAAGCCAAGTCTTCTTTCGGCAGACAGCTGGATTTGTTGTTCAAAAACCATTCATCAGTGGCCAATGCTTGTTTAAAATTTTGGGTGGTGTCATTGCCCGTCAATGTCTCTTGTTTTGCCTGAGATCTAGTGACTACTTTGGCAGCTTGTTGATTGTTTTGTACTATGGGTTTGATTACGTCTGGCTTTGCACTATTGTATTGCGGTTTTCTGGATAGTGCATCCGCCAGAAAGTTTTTTTTCCCCCGGGAAATATTTTAGAGTAAAATCAAACCATTTAAAGTACTGAGCCCATCGTACTTGTTTTGGGGAGAGTTTCCTTGGGGTCTTTAGGGCTTCTAGATTTTTATGATCAGTCCAGACTTCAAAAGGAGTCTTACTACCTTCTAGGAAGTGCCTCCAGGTTAACAATGCCCAATGAACTGCATAAGCCTCTTTCTCCCAAATGGCCCATCTTTGCTCAGTCTCATTCAACTTTTTGGATGTGTAAGTGCAAGGTTGTAGTTGGTCTTGCTCATTCTTCTGAGGCAGGACCACTCCTATTGCCACATCACTGGCATCTGCTTGTATGACAAATGGTTTCTCTGTGTCTGGGTGTTTTAGAATTGGTTCTGCCGAGAATAGCCGTTTAAGTTTTTCAAATGCCGCCTGGCATTCCATAGTACAGTTCAATGGCTGCTTTGGTTTAGGGTTGTCCTCCCCCTTCGTTTTTAAGAGCTTGGTGATGGGGAGGGCAATCTGAGCAAAAGCAGGGATAAACTGGCGCTAAAAGTTGGCAAAACCCAGGAAGCTCTGTAACTGTTTACGCATGCATGGAGGGTTCCAATCAAGTACAGCCTGCACTTTTAGAGGATCTATCTCAACCCTCTGGTGTGAAATGCAGTACCCCAAATAGTCAATCTTCTCTTGGTGGAATTCACATTTGGAAAGTTTACCATAAAGTTTGGCAGAGCGGAGTTTGTTTAAAACCGCCCTGACTAGTTTTACATATTCTGCTTTGGTCTCAGTATAGATTAAAATGTCATCCAAATAGACCAGAACCGCCTTATATAAATGTTGATGCAGCACTTCATTTATTAACTGCATAAACACCGCAGGGGCTCCTTGCAACCCAAAGGGGAACACCTTGAATTGGTAGCAGCCAAGGGGGGTGTTAAATGCCGTTTTCCACTCATCCTCCTCCTTAATTCTGACACGATAGTAAGCCTCCCTTAAGTCCAGCTTTGAAAATTTTTTCCCTTTAATGAGATGTGCTAACATATCTTTCATAAGGGGGAGGGGATACATGTTCTCTATACTGATAGCATTCAGGGTACGAAAATCAATGCAGAGATGTTTAGAGCCATCTTTTTTCTCTCTAAAAAGCACTGGAGCTGCAATTTTAGGTTGTTGACAAATGTATAGTGTTAGAACAAAAATATAGATGTTATAGATAAATGTATGTTTAAGAGATAAATAAATATACAGAAATAAGGGGGAAAATATTAATATCATATATTATGCTTAAATAGTGAACAAAGCTTAAGAACCAGAGGTGAAATGCTCCCGGTTTGGACCAGATCGCCCGATTCAGTAGCGATGGAGGTGGGTGGTTCGGAGAACTGGTAGCAAAAATCCCTGCCCCCCCCCATGCCCAGCTGAGCTGCACAATCATCAGAGGCTTTTTTTTTTTTACTTTTAAAAGCATTTTTTCTACAACCTCTTCGATGGAAAAAATGCTTTTAAAAGTAAAAAAAAAGCCTCTAATGATCACGCAGCTCAGCTGGGATCATCAAAGGCTTTTAAAAGAAAAGAAGCCTTTTTTTCTTTTAAATGCCTCTGACGATCCAAGCTGAGTTGCTTGATCAGCAGAGGCATTTAAAAGAAAAAAAGTCTCTGCCGATCAGGAAACTGAGCTTGGATCGTCAGAGGCATTTAAAAGAAAAAAAACCCTTTTTTTCTTTTAAATGCCTCTGACGATCCAAGCTGAGTTGCCTGATCGTCAGAGGCATTTAAAAGAAAAAAAAACCCTTTTTTCTTTTAAATGTCTCTGACAATCCAAGCTGAGTTGCCTGATCGTCAGAGGCATTTAAAAGAAGAAAAGTCTCTGCCGATCAGGCAACTCAGTTGGGATCTTCAGAGCCTTTTGAAAGCATTTTTTTACAACCTCTTCGCTGAAGAGATTGTAGAAAAAAATGGTTTTAAAAGTTAAAAAAAAAATTGGCAACATCCACCCAGTCACATTACCCCCCCCCCCCGACACCAAGCCACACCCACAGAACCGGTAGTAACAAATTTTAGATTTCACCACTGTTAAGAACTATATGTTTATATGAGTACTAATATTATTGTAAAGTGATGGAAGATGTTTGGAACCAGTGATGTCATATCTATGTCCAATGTTTTTTTAATTTTGTATTATTAATAAAAAAACTTTTTAAAAATTAAAAAAACAATTCTTATTCTTTAAAAAAGTATGCTTGAATCAGTGGTAGGTTGCCCCCGGTTTGCACTGGATCTATAGAACTGGTAGTAAAACCAGCGGGAGGCTCCGCCCACTGGCCCTGACATCATCAAAACGCACAATGGATTAAATTCACCACAAAAGAGGAGGAAAATATTTCATTATCTGAAGCAGTATAAAAATGATATTATATGCCTACAAGAGACACATATTAGAATGCAAGATCAAAAATATTTAACAAATGCAAGATTGGGGACACATTTTATAGCATCTGCACCGGAGAAGAAAAATGGTATAGTTATATACCTAAAAAAAGACTTAATTGCTAAATTAATTGAAGCAGATCCACAAGGAAGATATATTGCAATTGAAATCTTAATAGAAGGGAAAAAAACATTATTGATTGGACTATATGCACCAAATCAGCAACAAGGAAGTTTTTATAAGACTTTACATGCTAAATTAATACAGTGGAATTATAAAACACATATAATGATGGGAGACTGGAATGGAGTTTTGGATATTAAAAAGGATAAAAAAAGATCTCTACAAAATATTCAAACACGTGCTAGATTGCCTAAATTTTTTTTTGATATGATGGAGGATATGGAGCTGAGAGATATTTGTCGTGAGAGGAATGGAGAAGAGAAAGATTTTACTTTTTTTTCTGACAGGCATCAGTCATTTTCCAGGATTGATTTTATATTAATTTCCAATGAATTCCTTTCTAGGGTGAAGAAAACGAAGATATGTCCGAGAACATTAACAGATCATAGTCCGGTTTGGATGGAATTAGAATATGAAAAGGCACCCAGGAAGTCCTGGAGGCTGAATGAAAATTTGTTTAGATATGAGGAAAATGTGAAAGAATGTAAACAATTTATGAAAGAATTTTTTGTTATGAACTTGCATAAAGGTACACCTATGGAGATGGTTTGGGATGCAAGTAAGGCATATATGAGAGGTATTTTAATTTATTTGAATAATAAACATAGATGTAAATGGGAAAGGAAACGGAAGGAGTTAGAAGAAGAAATAAAAAATAAAGAGCAAGTATTAATTTTAAACCCAACTGATAAGAAAACAAAAGAAGCAATTAATTTATTGCGAGGGCAATTTAATATGTTGATGGCAGATCAGGTAGCAACTAATTTGCAATATGCCAAACATAACTCCTTTTGTAATGCAAATAAACCAGGCAGATGGTTGGCATATTTGCTTAGGAAAAAACAAAAGCTACGTACTATAGAGAAAATAGAATATAAGGGTAAAGAGGTGTACCAGCAAAATATGATTAAAAAAGCATTTTCAGAATTTTATACCAAGTTGTATACTGGTGATAAGATTCAAGGTATAGATATAGATAAACATTTGCAGAGGGGGAATATCTCCATAATTTCAGAAGAACAAAGGGAAGGATTGAATCAATTGATAACTGTGGAGGAAATTATTTTAGCAATTAAACAATTGAAGATGGGAAAAGCCCCCGGGACAGATGGGTTGACAGCAGTTTATTATAAAAATTTGCAGGCAGAAATGATGCAAGCACTTAAAGAATTATTTAATAAAATACAAACTGGAGGACAAGTGCCTCCTTCCTGGAGAACAGCATTTATCTCCCTGATTCCAAAGGAAGATCAAGATCATACTCAGCCAAAAAACTATAGGCCTATGATGCCAGTTATGCAACAAATGATTCACAATGACCAAACCGGTTTTATTAATAGGCGATATATGAAGAGTAATGTAAGACAAATAGTTAATATATTGGAGTATTTGGGAAAAAACAACCAGGTCCCTGCGATGCTCATATTTTTAGATGCGGAAAAAGAGTTTGATCGATTGAACTGGAATTTTTTATTGAAAATAATTGAAAAGATGCAATTTGGAGAGTACTTTATACAATCTATTAAGGCAATATATCAGCAACAAACAGCACAAGTAATAATTAATGGTAGTTTAACGGAAACCTTTAATATAGAAAAGGGAACAAGACAAGGATGTCCTTTATCTCCATTATTGTTTATTTTGACTTTGGAAATTTTGTTGAATAAAATACGTGGTTCAGATAAAATAAGGGGAATTAAAATTAGGAATGAGGATTACAGGGTACGAGCATTCGCAGACGACCTGGTTGTGACTTTGACCCAACGAATAAATTCGGTTATAGGTTTAATGGATATAATTAACCAATATGGACAAGTTTCTGGATTTAAAATTAACGCAGGAAAAACGAAGATAATAATTAAAAATATGGTTGCAAGTCAAAAAGAAGAAATTGAAAGAATAGCAGGATTTGAATCAGTTAAGAAAGTTAAATATTTAGGGGTCTATATTACAACATCAAATGCGAAATTATACAAGTATAATTATGAAGTACTGTGGCAAAAAATTCAAAAAGAGATGGAAAGTTGGAAAAAATTGCAATTATCATTGCTGGGAAGGATAGCTGCAGTAAAGATAAATATTTTGCCAAAATTTTTATTTCTTTTCCACATGATACCAATACTGAAAAAAGATGGAAATTTGAATGAATGGCAGAAGGGTATTACCAATTTTGTGTGAGCAGGAAAGAGAACAAGGATAAAACGGAAAATAATGCAAGATATACGTGAAAGAGGAGGTCTCAAAATGCCTAATTTAAGATTGTATTATGAGGCAGCTGTGCTCTCAGCAATTAGTGATTGGATTAATTTAACAGAAGAGAGAATATTGAATATTGAAGGGTATGATTTGTTATATGGATGGCATGCATATTTACTATATGATAAAAAGGTGGATAAGAATTTTAAAAGTCATATATTAAGAAATGTATTGTTACGTGTATGGAAAAAGTATCAATATAAATTAAATAACAAATTACCTGTTTGGACAATACCTAGACATATGATAGAAAATATAAGTGTGGAGCAGAAACAAGATGTGACTACCTGTAAAGAGCTTCTTATTTTGGAAAGAGGTATATTGCAATTAAAATCTTTAGAGGTATTAAAGGAAGAAAGGAAAATTCAAACCTGGTTTCAATATGGGCAATTGTATACTAGGTGGAAAGAAGATCAGAAAATTGGTATTGTGCAAAATGAAGAAAATTTGATAAAACAAATCAGAGATCAAAGCCCAATGCATATTAAAAGGTTGTATAATGCACTGATAGAAATAGATTCAGAAACTGAGTTAGTGAAGGATTGTATGATAAAATGGGCACAAAACTTTGGGGAATCAATATCTATGGATGTATGGGAGAAAATACAGGTTAGAAATGTGAAGTTTACTCAAGCCCAAAATTTAAGAGAAAATTTTTATAAAATGTTTTATAGATGGCACTTAGATCCCCAAAAGTTAGCCTGTATGTACCCGAATTTACAACCTACATGTTGGAGGTGTAAATGTGATGATGCAACGTATTTTCATGTATGGTGGACATGTAAGAAAATTAAGGCATTTTGGATTAAGATATGGTGGATTATACAAAATATTCTTAAAAGGAAGATAAAATTTACTCCACAGTTGTTTTTACTGGGTATAATTGAAGGATGTACAGTTATAGAGACTAATTTGATTTTGAATTTAATAACGGCAGCCAGACTTTTGGTGGCGCAATACTGGAAGAAGGAAGAAATACCTACTATTGAAGAATGGACATTAAAAGTAGCCAATCTGGTGGAGACGGCTAAAATTTCTGCATATTTGAAGGACCGTTCGAATGAAAGATATGTACTGGAATGGAGAAGATGGATTGACTATATACAAAACAAATATGGGACTAAAAAGTTGCAAATAGCTTTTGAATGAAATATTCAGATGATTTTTTTTTCTTCTACTTTGATATCTTGGTATTTATGGCGGAGTTAAAGAGTAAGGGGAAGTTAAGAGTTTATAGTTAGTTTGCTTATGTTAGATTATGTTTGTTAAATGCAATACCCTGTATTTTGTTCTGAGAAGTCGGGGGGGAGGGAGAGGGGAAGGGGGGGAAGGGGGGGAATTTGTTTGTAAAACATTTTAAAACTTTTCAATTAAAAAAAAAGAGTGAGTTGGGAGAGGTGAAAGAAATGATACACGATATGAGTGAAAAAATAGAGAATTTCCAACAGATGATAGGAAAAAATGAACAAGGATTCAGGTAATAGAAGAAACATCAGAATAAGCTGAGAAAAAAATGGAATATATGAACCAAAGGCTTAAACAGGTAAATAAAGAGTTGGAAGAAAACATGATTTCATTGCAAATGGAAAAGGTCGCTTACTTTCTGAGATTCCAAAACATAGAAGAGGAAAAAGGAGAAGACCTACCTGATATAATGACAGAATTGCTGGCAAATGCTTTACAAATTACAAAACAAGAAATGCAAGCAGAGATTAATGAAATATTTTGAATACACACAACCTACACAAGAAGATATAATCTCTCAAGAGAAGTTCATGACAGATTTGTCAAGAGGATAAGAGTTGAAATACTTTAAAAAGTGAGAGATGAACCTCTGAAATATAAAGGCAAAGAAATTGTGGTGTTGAAACAGGTGCCAAGAAGAGTAAGAAATCTAAGAAGACAATATCAATTTTTGACAGGTCAGCTGATTAAATACAATGTAAATTTCAGATGGCTGATGTCAGAGGGAATTTTGGTAACTTGGAATGAAAAAAGATATAGATTGGGCTCATTAGATAAAGCACATGAATTTTATGAATATCAATTTGGCACTACTGAAGAACAGGGAAGGGGAGAGGAAGTAGAACATAAAGGACAAAGAGAACTAGTAATTGTGAAAAAGACTACATGGCAAAAAAGAAAATGAGACCGAGAAAACAGAACAAGCAGAACGAGAAGGAGAACGTAAAGGAACAGAGAGAAAAGATCAACTTGGACAATACAACATATATACAAGTGAGAAAATGGAAGAAGAAATACAGATGCTATCAATTAACATAAATAGATTGAATTCATCAAAGAAAAGGAAAAAACTTTCACAAAACTACAAAAATTAAAATTTGATTTAATTTGTCTCCAAGAAGTCCACATTCAAAAACAACATAGTAAGCTTTCAGAATACCTCAAAATGGGAAAAGTATATTTTTCATTAGCACAACAAAAGAAAAGGGGGTGGTCTTATATATAAAGGAAACAAAAAATGCCAAGCAAATATACACCGATGAGAATTTTGATGGTAGAGGTAATAATAAATAAAAAACAAGCACTTTTGATTCCATGTTTCCCCAAAAATAAGACCCTGTCTTATATTTTTTTTAACCCTGAAATAAGCGCTTGGCCTTATTGCCATGCGTTCAAAAGCCTGATTGGGCTTATTATCAGGGGATGTCTTATTTTGGGGGAAACAGTGTAGCAATATATGTGCCAAATAATAAACAAAAAAAATCTATAAAAAACTCCACATGAAAATAACTGAAATGGATTATGAAAATATTTGTGTGTTAGGAGACTTTAATGCAATTGTGGATGCAAAACTGGACTATAGAAGCAGGAAAATAGGTAAAAATGCACGGAAAACACTCCCTAGGACAGTGTTGGAAATCTAATCAGCACTGAGTGCCAAAACGGGAGCATGCATGCGCACATATGTGTGCCAGAAACCAGAAAAGCAGATGATTTTCTGGTTTCTGGCATGTGCAAGTGCGCCAGCCACCTGGTCTCCTGGTTCTTGGCACGCATGCGTGAACGAAGACCAGCTATTCAGTGCGCATGCACCGGCTCTGCCTGGCCTTTTGGGGGTCCTCACGTCTCCTTGACTGCCCCTCTGCATACTCCCCTGGCCGCCCCCCTGGTCCCCATCAGACATCCTCACCGAAGATCTGGTTCCGCAGCAGGACAGGGAGAGAAAGTTGGGTGGGGAATGCCACCTCCCTCCGGCCTTGGAGGAAGGGGCGTTGGCATTCCTGGGGCTCAGGTTGGGGAGCCAGCAGGCAGGAGAGCTTCATCCCAATTCTGGCCAGGATGAAGTGCCCCCCCAGACCACAACCGAGAACAAGCCAGCGCAGCGTGGCCAGCCAGCAGTTGCTACCGGTTTGCGACCCAGGCCAAATGTCCGCTACTAGTTCGCTGAACTGGTCTGAACCAGTCGGATTTCACCCCTGGCCAGAACAGTGGGTGAAAGTGACCACATCATACTGGAATTCAATATAATGCAAAAACAAGCAATAGATAATAATCCAACCAGTGTCTTAAAATTTAAAAGAGCTGATTTTAACAAACTCAGAGAGAGCCTAGGAAAGATTCCATGGATTGGATTCCATGGATTAAATTCTAAAGGGGGAAACAACTCAAGAAACATGGGAAACTCTGAAAATGCAATCATAAAAGCCCAGTCCAGCACAATACCACTGAAAAAGAAAAACAAGAAATCCAAGAAGAAATCAACATGGCTGCACAAAGATCTCTCTGACAAATTGAAAGACAAAAAGGACAAGTACAAAAAATGGAAAGAGGGACAGATAACTAAGGCTGATTATCAGCAGATAGCCAGAACATGCAAAGATGAAGTCAGGAAAACTCAGAATGAACAAAGACTTGCAACAAAAGTCAAAGATATTTTTTAAAAAGTTTCTTTCAACATATTAATAACAAGAAAAAGTCAAGGAAACTGTAGGTTCACTAAAGAGAAAAGATGGCAAGGAAGTAACAGGCAGTAGGGAGGAAGCAGAGCTACGTAACTCACTCTTTGCATCAGTCTTCACGCAAAAAGAAATTATAGGCCAACATACAAAAAAAACCTACTGTAAAAGAGTAGAAATTAAAATTAAAATAAGCAAGAAAATGGTGAGAGAACATTTGACCTTGACAAATATAAATCATCGGGACCTTACAGATTACATCCCAGAGTTCTGAAGGAGCTGGCAGGTGTTATCTTAGAATCATTGTACCATATCTTTCAAAAATCTGGAGCACAGGAGAAGAACATGAGGTCTGGAAAAGGGCTGATGTGGTTCCCATCTTCAAGAAACCTGGGGTGGGGGGAACCAGACCCAGGAAACTACAGACCAATCAGTCTAACATCAATACCTGGGAAGATCCTGGAAAAGATAATAAAAAAACAGATCTGAGTACAGCTAGAAGCAAATAAAATTAGTAGCCAGCATGGGTTTGTTAAAAACAGATCATGCCAAACCAATCTTATTTAATTCTTTGTTAAAGTGACTAAATTAGTAGATGAGCAAAATGCTGTGGAGATAGTATACTTAGATTTCAGTAAGGCATTTGACAAAGTAGGCCACAACCTACTTCTTGGTAAGCTAGAAAAATGTGGAATAGGCAACCATCACCATCAGATGGATTTGTAGCTGGTTGACAAACCATACTCAGTGAGTAGTCCTTAATGGTACTACATCCATATGGAGAGAAATAAGCAGTGGGTTACCACAAGGCTCTGTCTTAGGCCCAGTGCTCTTCAATATCTTCATAAATGATTTAGGTGAGGGAATAGAAGGGGAACTCATGAGATCTGCAGATGACACTAAACTGGCAGGAATAGCCAAAAACCCCAAATACAAGCTCGGGATCAAAAAAGATTTTGACAATCTTGAACAATGGGCCCTATCCAACAAAATAAATTTTAATGTGGAGAAAAGCAAAGTTTTACATTTAGGCAGGAAAAATCAAAGATGTAAGTACAGATTAGGCGAGACCTGACTCAAAAACATTAACTGTGAGAGGGACCTTGGAGTCCTAGTGGATGATAGCTATAGCAATAGCACTTAGACTTATATACTGTTTTACAGCCCTCTCTAAGCAGTTTACAGAGTCAGCATATTGCCCCCAATAATCTGGGTCCTCATTTTATCAACCTTGGAAGGATGGAAGTCTGAGTCAAACTTGAACCTGGTGGGATTCGAACTGGCAAATTGCAGGCAACCGGCAGTCATCAGTCATCAGAAGTAGCCTGCAGTACTGCATTCTAACCACTGTGCCATTACAGCTCTTATGATCACTTGAATATGAGCCAGAACTGTGCAGCAGTAGCCAAAAAAGCTAATACAATCCTGGGTTGTATAAACAGAGGCATACTGTAGAATCAAGATCATGTGAAGTATTAGTACCACTTTATAAAACCCTACCTGGAAGACTACTGGAAGACTACACCTGGAATACTGCAACCAATTTTGGTCACCATACTACAAAAAAGATGTTGAGACTTTGGAAAAAGTTCCAAAAAGTTTGGAGAAGAGCAACTAAGATGATCAAAGGCCTGGAGACTAAAACATGTGAAGAACAGCTGCAGGATCTCGGTTTGGCTAGTCTAAAGAAAAGAAGAATTAGGGGTGACATGATAGAGGTATTCCAGTATTTGAGGGGCTGCCACAAAGAAGAGGGGGTCAAATTATTCTCCAATTATTCTCTATGATAGAAAGCGTCCTCACATATTACGTTATGGTATGATATGCTGGCTTGACAGCCACAGATAGAAAGACATTACAAAGGGTGATGAGTACAGCACAAAATATCATGGGCTGTCCCCTGACCTCACTAGATGTAATTGCTAGGACTCAATATCTTAGTAGGGTGAGGAAAATTCTTAGGGACGATTCACACCCTGGTCAGCACTTCTTTATTCTCCTACCATCGGGCAAGAGATATAGAAGCATAGCCAGTCGAACGAACAGGCTGAAAAATAGCTTCTATCCGTGGGCTGTCAGACTTCTGAATGCAACATAACACAGTAACTATTCAGTGTGACAGACTTGCAGGGCCAGTACAATGTGCAATATGTCTACACCGGTGTAATATAATATAATGTAATGTTATACACATATATGTATATAGGATTGTGTGTCTGATCTATTGAGTTAGGGTTTTTTCTTTCTTTCACTTATGAGTTATTGAGATGTATTTTGTGTTTGGGCGGCTGCACTAAGGGAGGCTCATCCAATCTTATTGTTCACATGTTGTGCATTGACAATAAAGGTTTGAATTGAAAACACCAGAGAGCAGGACAAGAAACAATGGTTGGAAACTAATCAAAGAGAGAAACAACCTGGAATTAAGGATTTGTTTTCCTAACAGTGAAGACACTTAACCAGTGGAACAGCTTGCCTTCAGAAATCGTGGGTGCTCCATTACTGGAGGTTTTTAAGAAGAGACTAGACCAGTGATGGCTAACCTTTTTGCCATCGCGTGCCAAAAGCAGGGGAGCACGGGGGAAGGGTCGTGCATGCGTGCCCACATCCATATTTATAAGCGCCCTGTCCCCCACGCATGCACGTGTGGCCCTCCCTGCTCCCCCTGCTTCTGGCGCACGATGGCACAGTGGGCCTGGTAAGACCGTTTTTTGCTCTCCCCAGGCTCCAGAGCCTCTCTAGGAGCCTGGGGAGGGCGAAAACAGCCTTCCCCACCCGCCCGGAAGCCCTCAGGAGGCCAGAAACAGCCTGTTTCCCTACTTCTGGTGGGCCCAGAAGGCCCGAAAATCAGCTGGCTGGCGCATGCATGCCTGCTGGAGCTGAGCTCATGTGCCCACTGATATGATTCTGCGTGCCAACTGTGGCACACGTGCCATAGGTTCGCCATCACAGTACTAGACAGTCACTTATCTGAAATGGTATAAGATCTCTTGCTTGAGCAAGGGACTGGACTAGAAGACCTCCAAGGTCCTTTCCAGCTCTAATTCTGTTCTGTTCTGTTCTGTTCTGTTCTGTTCTGTTCTGTTCTGTTCTGTTTTGTTCTGGTCAGGTCTAGATCTAGATCTAGATCTAGATCTAGGTCTAGTCACCAGAAGGCAGGACAAGAAGCTATGGATGGAAACTAATCAAGGAGAGAAGCAACCTAGAACTAAGGAGAAATTTCCTGACAGTGAGAACAATAAACTAGTGGAATGGCTTGCCTTCAGAAGTTGTGGTGCTCTATCAGTGGAAGCTTTTAAAAAGGAGACTGAATGACCATTTATCTGAAATGGTATAGGGTCTCCTGCTTGAGCAGAAGATTGGACTAAAAATCCTCCAAGGCCTCTTCCAAGTTGTCCCAAAGGTGGAGCTCAGAGCTGAAGAAGTTTCTTGGATGAGAAGCGAAGCATTTTCAAAGAAAAACTAGAAAGTCCAGTTGCCTCTTGAAAAAGCATCTTTGGGACAGCCATGACCTGGATGATTGAGAATCTCCATAGACACATCTCTTCCAACTCTTTGTTATTCTGTTATTTCTTTCATAGCATCTCTTGGACTCACTAAAATGATGTAAAGTCTGTTCTCACTATTATTTTCCATAAGATTCTTGAAACTATGCATTGCTTCTGGGAAAATAATCAGGGTTTGTCTCCCAGCAGATATCAGGCAATTTAAAATCTGCCACAATGATACAATGGACTGAAAGATCTGTTATTTGTTTGTGAAATATATTATTTAAATTTTCTTCTAGACAGGAGGAGAGCATTACTTTTATTTGTTCCTCTACTTATTTTAAGTCAACAGTAGGGCCTAGTTCATTCATTTGGATTTCTGTTTGTGTATATTTTTTAACTGTAATGCAATTCTTCCTCCTTTCCTATTGCTTCTGTGCCTTTTAAAAACTGTATTTTTATATGCTGTATTCAGTCATATTTTTGTGTCATATTCTTCTGGAATACCTATAAAAGAGTTTCCAAAACAAGACAACTATGCAATATATTAAATATAGAGATTCATGCCTCTTGCAAGGTACAGCTTCATATGACTGATGAAAAATTATTTTGCAAAGGAGTGAGCAATAGCTCAGGAAAGTTTATGTCTTTTTATGAAATTTGTTGGTCTAAAAAGGTGCAGCATTTCTGATTTTTGGCAATCATACACTAACGGGGGCCCTGCCCTCTGGAATGAATTACCCCCGGACATATGAAGGATCCCCAACCTCCGCGCCTTCTGTTGTGCAGTGAAGACCCTGTTATTCCAGCAAGCCTCTCTGATGGGATAAATGATTTTAATTTGGTTTTAATGGGGTTTTAAAATTGGTTTTAAAATGAGAGTTTTAAATTCGGCCTATGATTTAATTATTTTAATCTGCTTTTAAATTCTATTTTGTACATTGTTTTTATTATGGCTGTTAACCGCCCTGAGTCCTTCGGGAGAAGGGCAGTATATAAATTAAATTAAAAAACAAACAAACATGTCTCTCTTTACAACGACGAGGCGCTCCCATGTGACACCTCTCCTGCGCGAGCTGCACTGGCTCCCGGTGGTCTTCCGGGTGCGCTTCAAAGTGTTGGTGACCACCTTTAAAGCGCTCCATGGCTTAGGGCCGGGGTACTTACGAGACCGCCTACTGCCACCAATAGCCTCCCACCGGCCAGTACGCTCGCACAGAGTGGGCCTCCTCAGGGTGCCGTCCGCCAGACAATGTCGGCTGGCGACCCCCAGGGGGAGAGCCTTCTCTGTGACGGCGCCCACCCTCTGGAATAACCTTCCCCCAGAGTTACGTATAATAACAGACCTCCGGATTTTTCGTTGGGCCCTGAAAACTTATTTATTTCAACTAGCTGGGCTGGCTTGAGCTAAATTTTAAATTGATTTTAAATTGGGTTGTTTTAATTTACGGCCAGAATATTTAATTATTTTAATACTGTTTTTTAAATTTTGTATGCTTTGTTTTTACTTAGGCTGTGCACCACCCTGAGTCCTATTTGGAGAAGGGCGGTATAGAAATTTAAACAAATAAATAAATAAATAAATAAATACAAAATGTTTGCAAAGAGTTAGGGAAAAGGGTTTTAACATGTAGTGGGGACAAGAAGGAAGGATAGAAAGCACCAAGCAGAATTCTGGATTTTTAGCTATTCTTCTGAGACTAGATATGATCCTTGCAGGACAGAAAATGTTTTTTAAATGGTCTTTCTTAAAACAAATGTACATTAAAATATTCTATCATATAGTATCTATTACAGATGCCCCAGGAGCATTTGTACAGAGTATTTCAATCATCTGCCAGAGATAATTTAACTTAGACAAAGAAACAACAATTAGATTAGATCAGTGGTGAAATCTAAAATTTGTTACTACCGGTTCTGTGGGTGTGGCTTGGTGGGGGGAGAGGTAATGTGACAGGGTGCGGAGTATGTGGGGCAGCTCCACCCCCCAACCCCCTCTAGCTTGATTTTTATGCCTGCACCTCAGATAGATAGATACAGGTTAACAGAGTTGGAAGGGACCTTGTAGGTTATCTAGACCAACTCCCGCCCCACCTCGTACAATCAAACAATGGATGGGGCTTAACTAGGGCTTATTTTGGGGGTAGGGCTTATATTAGGCACAGGCGTGAAAATCAGGCTAGAGCTTGTTTTCAGGGTAGGTCATATTTTTGGGGAAACACGGTATACGTTAGTAGATTTATTAACTAGTTATAATTATATATACCCAAAATTAAATTGGTTAGATCTGAACTATAATCTGAGCAGAGTTGTTTAAAAAAATTAAGAAATTAAAAAAAAAACACAAATGAAATTCAATGAATAAATACTTCAGGAAAGGTGCAAACATTAAAGCTGCAATTCCAGTGTAGAGTGGATATTTAAGTACAATACCAAATAACAAATGCCTGGGAAAAGTCATTCTTAGTGTTGAAAAGGTAGTTAGAAGGCAAAAACTAGAGATAATGTAATTTCTCGTGAAAATGTAAAATTGCTTTTACAGCAACTTCTGCCTCAGTTCCAAGAGAATTGGTACATTTCCTTGGATGAGAAATTCTCTGGCCATGTACCTATGACAACATGATCCAGTTAACAACTGTCCCAGTCATTTTTATTTACCAGTAATTCTGGCAGTACATAATCATATACCAGAGTCAAAAATCACAATTCAGGGAATCTAAAGTCCCTGCCTATCTCTTCCAAGAAAAACCTAATATTGTTTGCAAAAGTAAAATACTAGAAAATTTTCATGACATCACCAGTTTGTTGGCCATTGACCAAGCAGGTAGTATTAGATATGAAAGAGAATGAAATGGGAAAAATAGAGACTAGAACAAAAGACCAAGAAATAGCAGCTCACCAAGCTCAATTCAAACAAAAACTTATAGCACTTCTATCAATCACTTCAGGTGCTGCAGCATTCCATCCCATCCTAACTCTTTATATTCCTATCTGACACCTTGTCCCTTCTTCCTTCCCCTATCACCTATCAAGCTAACATTCCAAAAACAGCCTAGAGAGAAAAACATTGCAAGCAAACAAAGCATTTGAATGATGAAGAAAAGCAACAGTAAAAGAGAACTTGCTTAAGCCAAACAAAAAGCTAAGACAACTCAAGTAGAAGAAAAGTGAGTGAAACATAAACTAGAGCTCATTCCTGGCACCCAGATCATATCTTGGAAAAAAAAGGCAGCAATCATTCCCACCCTCCCTTTGCATGGAAATAGTGCTCCCAAATCTCCTTTGATACTGCTATACTTCAACTCACAGTCACATTGGAAGTTGCCAAAAAGTAAAAATGGGATACCAGCAAATAACCTGGATCTGCAAGGATGGAGTCAGGAAAGCTAAGGCTCAGAATGAGCTATGATTGCAACAAATGTCAAAAATAATTTTTAAAAAATCTTTCAATATTTAAGGCATAGGAAGGAAGCCAAGAAAATGATAGGTCTACTAATGGGAGAAGATGGCAAGATAGTGATGGGAAGCAGGAAGAAAGCAGAACTGCTTAATTCCTTCTTTGCATCTGCCTTCATGCAAAAGAAAAAATAGTCTATCCAATCAAAAACAGCACCATAGGAGACAGAACAGGAAAGCAGACCAAAATAGGCAAAAAAAAAATAGCAAGAGAACACCTTTCCACTTTAGATGAGATCAAATCACTAGGGCCATGTGGTTTTCATTCCAGGGTTCTGAAGGAGCTGGTAGATATGATCTCAGAACTACTGAACAAGATATTTCAGAGCTCCTAGAGAACAGGGAACGTGCCAGAGTACTGGAAAAGAGCTTATGTAGTTCCAATCTACAAAAAAGGGAAAAAAGTGGATTCATAAAACTATAGGCCAATTAGCTTATATATCAAATCCTAGAAAAGACAATCAAGCAGCGGATTTGTGAGTACCTAAGAAATGAGCAAGGAGATTAATAGAAGCCACCATAGGTTTGTTAAGAACAGATCATGTGAGACAAACCTTATTGTCTTCTTTGATAAAGCGACTAAATTAGTGGATCAAGGAAATGCTATGTATATCGTATACATAGACTTCAGTAAGCCATTTGACAAAGTAGATCATAGCCTACTTCTTGGTAAGATAGAACAATGTGGGATAGACAATACCACCACCAAATGGATTCACAATTGGCTGACCAATAGGACACAGCATGTAGCCCTCAATGGAACTATATCTACATGGAGACAAGCAAACAGTTTGCTTGCCTCCATGTAGGTTCTGTCTTGGGCCCACTGCTCTTCAACATCTTCATAAATGATCTAAATAAGGGGATAGATGGGGGACTCCTCAAATTTACCGACAACACCAGGCTTGTGGGGGGGGGGGTTTGCTAACATTTTGGATGATAGTCTCAAGATTCAAAAGGATCTTGACAGACTTGAACCTGGGTCCTGTCTAATAAGATGCAATTTAGTGGTGAGAAAAATAAGATCCTGAACTTAGGCAGGAAAACCTAAATGCACAATTATAGAATAGCTGATACCTGGCTTATCAGTAGTAAATGTAAGAGGGATATTCAATAGTGTGCTACAGCTGCCAAAATGCAGTCCTAGGCTGCATCAACAGAAGGATAGTATCAAGATCTGGAATACACATCCAGTTCTGGTCGCCACAATACAAAAAAAATTCTGAGGTTTTATTAAGAGTGCAGAGAAGAACAGTAAAGATGACAGGAGGTCTGAAGACTAAACCATATGATGAATAATTAGGGGAACTAGGTATATCTAGACAAGAGGTGGGGAACTATGGCTCCTTTATGACTTGTGGACTTCAACACCCAGAATTCCTGAACCAGCATGACTCTAGACTAATGAAGAGAAGGATTAGGGCTGTTATGATAGCTGTCTTCTAGCACTTGAGAGTCAGTCACAGAGATGAGGGGGTTGATTTATTGTCCAAGTCACCTGAGGACAGAACAAGAAACAATGGGTGAAAGTTCATTGAACAGAACTCCTACCTGGAACTAAGGGAAAATTTCCTGGCAGTGGGAGCAATTGACCAATGGAACAGCTTGCTTCCAGGGGTTGTAAGTGCTCCATCACTGAATGTTTTCAAGAAAATATTGGACAACCATTTGTCTGGGATGGTATAAGGATTCCTGCCTTGGATTAGAAAACTCCAAGGTTCTTTTTAGCCCTATGATTCTATAACATTTCTTTAACAGGATTTACATGGAGAATGTCACAGAAATGGCAAAGGAAGGGATGGCTTTTCTCCAGTGAATAACTTGATCAAACTAAAAATTAAATGAAAGAATGATCAGATTCAGATTCTTCTGTTCTTAATAACTCCATAAAACTTGCATTAAAATTAGCACTTAAAAACTAAATAGAACTACTGCTGTTACATTAGCAATACAATCCTGACCTCTAGTGGGAAATTACATTGAACTACCTCATGTCAGTCACCAAAAAAGAGTTAGAATCCTAATCTATACATACTGACTATATTATTACTTTTAAGACGAGCAATATTATGCAAAGCATAAAAAATAGGAAGTAAGTGAAAGCAATTCAAGAGAAAAGGGAAGGGAGTCTGACTGTAGTTGTTTTTCCGGCTATGACACACTATGTCAAATCCCTGACGTGATAGTGCCATTCATATGGAGGGAGTGGGGAGCATGACTGCCATTCATATGGAGGGAGGGAGGAGCATGGGGATAAGTTGTATTTTATAACCTTTTTCCTGGCGCCTAAGCACCCTGCAATATTTTTGGGAATGAAATAAGGAGTGGATGTAGATTGTGTCAGTTGGTTAAAAGCAGAAGACCATGGGAACGGATCCTTATCTGGCCCTCAGGACAGCAGTTAAAATAAACATCTTCACACCTGTGGATTGACTGAAATCCACATTCAAACTGGAGGGATAGATTCTAGACCCTATTTCTAAGTGTGCAGTTTGGGAGGGAATTTAGAGTCTGCTTCACCTGTTCTGCTATCACTTCTTCTCAATAAAAGGTTCTTTTTAAAATACCACGTTTCAAGAGACTATACTTTCTTGGGAAAGGAGGAGAGGCAGATCCTTACCGAAAGCAGACTCTGCAAAGTAGATCAACCCAGAGGAGTACATTTCGCTCTACTGTGGGGACCTTGCAATGATGTTCGAGCAAAGCAGCAAACAAGGAGAAATCAAATGCTACATAGATATCTCCACTATTGCTCAACCTGAAGCATACTTTTTATACCCAGTCGTGGAGTTGGGGATACCCCAAGAGGACTCCAAGAAACCACACTAGTCGCTCGGAATTGGGAGAAAGACAGAAAGCTGGGACAGGAGAAACCAAGGAGTTACCTTAACCCGAGGCAGTCGAAAACCCGGCTGGAAATTAGACCTGGAAGCTCTGTCTGACCAAGAGGCAACTTTTGAAGAAACCAGGAGGGAGGACCAACTGATGCACCACATCAACCGGTTGGTAATAGAGGTGCTAGAAAACATCAACCTGAGGGGGGGACTGGAACTGCCACCCAGAGGAGCCAAAGCCGCAGATGGCACCCAGATGATTATCTCAGACCCCACCGCACGGGATCAAGCCACCCCCTGCTATAATAGCCACCGCCACAACACACACACCTGCGATTCGAGCTGCCGTGAATACACCAAGTCAGCCCAGGGGCCCGCAATTGGAGAGACAGGCACCACCCTTAGGAGTGAAATTCGATGGAAACCTGCAGCAGCTGGGATTCTTCATGGCACATGTACTTACCTACATGCAAGAATACAGGCACGCATTTAAAACCCAAGGCGCTCGAGTATGAGTCGTGATGCTCACATTAGAGGGAGCCGCGGCCAATGCGGATGCCACAGAATTGAGAAACTTTGACAGATTCATGATGGCCCTGCGTCACCATTTCGAGGACCCCCTAGCCGACCGAAAAGCCCAAGACCAAATCAAAATCGTGAAGCAAGGGCAACGATCCGTAGCTGAATACACTGAGGAGTTCCGGGACCTGGCCTGCCGCATCGACTGGCCGGAAGACATCTTGGTGATCTGTTTCAAAGATGGATTAAACGATGACCTCTACAACACCTGCGTCACCAAAGGAGCAGCAGATCACCTGCCTGAGTGGTACCTCACTGCAGAGGAAACAGATTGACAGTTAGGAACCCATACCGACCAAGCTGAGGCTTGAAGAGATTCTCACCCCAGGGGAAAAGAGAGCACCCCCCTTCGCCCTGAGATCATTGGCCTCTTTTAAGTGTGGGAAGGAGGGGCACCAAACCGTGGAGTGCTGATTGAAGATGCCGGTGAGGAAATCAGACTGCCTGTCGGGGGAGAAATCCATAAAGTCAAGCCCCCAAGTCAGGGGTCAGCAACCTTAAACACTTAAAAAGCCACTTGGGCCCATTTCCCACAGAAAACAAAACACTGGGAGCCACAAAACCTGGGTGGGCATGGCCAACTCGATGTCACTCACTCCCACCCAATCACAGGCACCCCCCCCAGCCACACCTACCCAGGTTTTGTGGCTCGATGTTTTCTATGGGAAATAGGTACTTCCCTCTCTGCCTATCTCCCTCTCTCTCTGTATCTTTCTCTGTCATCTCTTTCTTTTCCTCTATCTCCCTCTCCCTCCCTCCCTCCTATCTTTCTCTCATCTGTCTTTCTTTTTCTCTCTATCTCCCTCTCTATCACCCTCACATCCCTCTCTCATTTCTCTCTCTCTGTCTGTCTCTTTCTTTCTCTTTCTTTCTCTCCCCCCCCTGTCTCTCTCTGTCTCTCTCTCTGTCTCTCTCTCTGTCTCTGTCTCTCTCTCTCTCTCTCTCTCTGTCTGTCTGTGAGTGTGTGTGTCTCGCTCTCTCTCGCACCCTGCTTCTGTCTCTTCTCACTTTCGGAAAGCCCTGCAGCCCTGTATGCTCTCTTTTGGGTTTTTTGCCAGCTGTTTTTTTTTTCCTTTTGGAAAGCCGGGCTGGCAGAGCAATGAGCGCAACCTGCGGCGGAGGCTTCCCTCCCCCTCCTTCTCCTCTCATGCGCACCTTCCCAGCCCCACCACAGCCAGTCAGGGGGGTGCAAGAGGAGGGGGAAAGAGGAGGAGGGAAAGAGGAGGAGGGAAGCCTCTGCCACAGGTTGCGCTCATTGTTCCGCCAATCCAGTTTTCCAAAAGGAAAAAAAAAAACAACAACTGGTGAAAAGCCCCAAAGAGAGCACGCAGGGCTGCAGGGAGAGAAAAGACAAGGGCAGGGAGCGAGAGGGAGCAAGACACACATAGAAAGACATACAGTGAGGGAGACTGGCTGATGGGTGAGCGTCTTTTGCGAGGGCTGAATTGAGCTCAATCTGTCCCCCCACTCTCTCTCAATGCCTGACTTGTTGGAAACAGCGGGCGGCTACTTCCAGGTTTGGTCTCTGCCCAGAGAGACAGAGAGAGAGAGAGAAAAGTGCGCTTTCGCTGCAGGCCATGGAGGGAGTGTTGGGTCTCTCCCCCCCACATGCC
Source organism: Pantherophis guttatus (assembly GCF_059756535.1). Taxonomy (NCBI): domain Eukaryota; kingdom Metazoa; phylum Chordata; class Lepidosauria; order Squamata; family Colubridae; genus Pantherophis; species Pantherophis guttatus. The sequence goes on along the minus strand of NC_142064.1, from coordinate 106,963,223 downwards.
CCATGCCAAAGGAGAGCCATCCAGACTTTTCCTTCCCTCCTCCCTTCCCCCTGCTCAATCCTACTTCGGGACAGAGGAGCGCACACTGGAAATGTGTGTTGGGGTGACCTCGGAGCGCATCTTCTGATCCTCCGGCACTTGTCTGCAACTCTCTGTGTTCTTCCAGGCCCATCTTGCTGAGGGGGGGAGCAGCCCTGTTGCCTCTGCTCTCCCCACCCATGGCCCCAGCCATCACTGCCCAGGGAAACGAAAGCAAACAGAAATATAACTCTTGCTGAAAGGGCTGAGATCGGGGAAGGCACAGAAAACAGAAAGTGGCGTGTTTCGCTGCGAGAGCTGGACCACACCTCTTTGCCAATCAACTCGCAATGGCAGCGCTTCTGCCAAGCCATCCCTCCACCCTGGCTGGGCTGTTGTGCTTGGCAGGGCAGGGGAGTGCTTCCCCACACCACCCCTTCTTTCTTTTGGCCCCCCAACAAGGGAGGGGGAAGGCTAGGATTGGGAGATGGCCCCCACCCCGCAAGATCCGCCCCCGCCATTCTCTCCCAGCAGACTTTGCTGGTGGCAACAGCAAATGTACCAGGTGGAATGCTGTTGCCATGCAAAGGCAAGTGCCGGGGCACTTTGTTCCCGCACTAAGGGTTCGACCATGCCACTGTCACGACAGGGTGACAGGGAGCTGCGGCAGAGGGCCCAAAGAGCCGCATGTGGCTCTGGAGCTACAGGTTGCTGACTCTTGCCCCAAGGGAAGGAAACTGCCTTGAAAAGTAAGGCAACCGTCGAGTTTTGGTCCACCCCTTGGGGACCGAAACTCCAGAAATCCAACTGGAGACCCAGAAGACGAACCACTGGTAAGCAACCCAATGGAACCGTTTACCCTTCCCCTAAGACTGTTTATACCCAGTCGAGGCAGAGAAGTAAAACTCTCTTCTTTTTTAGACTCAGGATGCACAAGTTGCTTGATAAGTCCCACCCTAGTAAGGAAACTGGGAATAAACCTAAGGAGACTAAGGAACCCGATCAAATTTTGCCAATTAGATGGATCAATTTCCGGGGGGAGAACCCGCCATGTTTGCTACCAAGCACCTACAAATAACTATGGAAAATCACAAAGAGACACTGACATTTGTGGTGGCACCCAGCATGGAACGGCTGTTAGTATTGGGGTTAGCATGGCTGAGAAAATGGAATCTCAAAATTAAAAGCAAGGGTCGATCAGATTTCAGTTGCAGGTAACTTTTGCTGATGACAAAAAGGGAGACCAGAAGGGGGGTCCTGACTGCAAAACAGCGATACCCAGTTGGGGAACGCCAGATGGGGGTATACCAAAGGAATAGAGACCTAGCTGAGGTTTTCAGTGAAAAGGCGTCCGACGAACTCCCACCACCACCACCATGCTACTGACTATGCAATCGAAATCCTGCCAGGGGTAAAGCTTCCCGAACCAAAGATGTATTGCATGTCCCCTAGAGAACTGACAGAATGAAGCTTTCATTGACAAAAACCTGAAAAGAGGGTTCATTGAACCAGCACGCCCGAAAATCGCAGCCACAGTACTTTTCAGAAAGAAAAAAGAGGGCTCTATGAGATTATGTGTAGATTAAAGGACTCTGAATACAATAAGTGTCCAAAACATGTACCCCCTCCCCTTATGAAAGACATGTTCGCACACCTCTTGCAGTCAAAGAAGGACTATTTCAAGTCTTTATGTAGGGTACAGAAAGAAATAATACATAGATTTGGTATATGTGATGTGGCAGAAAACAACAATAAAAAACAATGATTAGACTTAAGAAAAAACAGACATCCTTAAAATATATTGTTTATGAATAAGCTAGGTTTTGCATGAAAAAAAAATAGCTTTGGCTAAAAGCAAAACTTGACTTTCTTGACCATGAAAAGAAAACATGAATGCTAATATCAACTTTATCAAAAAGCTAATAATGAACCCTAAAATTCCATAATATTACTAAATATTACTAAAACTCTTATTGTCATAACCTTTAACTGAGTGAAACAGTGCATCATTGGGCAACAAAAATCAAATGGATAATAGCACTAGCAATAGGACTTGTATACCACTTCATAGTGCTTTACAGCCCTAAGTGATTTACAGAGTCAGCATATTTTCCCCTACAATCTGGGCCCTCATTTTACTGACCTCGGAAGGATGGAAGACTGACTCAACCTTGAGCTGATGAGAATCGAATTGCTGGTAGTCAGCAGAATTAGCCTGCAATACTTGATTCTAACCACTGCACCTGTCAAGTCCCCATACATCTGTATCAGGACGCTGCCATTCTTGCGGAGAGGGCCTGGATGCCAGTTTACAACCTTTCCTTGACTGTGGTCTTTCTTTTACTTTGATGTACCTTCCTAGGAATGGGAGGGGGGGAGGGAATAGGGTGGGGCCATCTGTTTTGTCTCAGGTCCAAGGGAATGAGCAAATGGTGCCTCAGAACAGTTTCTTATCACCTTCTCAGCTTGAGGTTCTCACAACAACCTCACACCTATGGATTGGCTCGCTTTTGGACTGGTCCGAGATGGGTTGGCTGACCACCACAGCTGCAAGGTATATAAAGGGAGCTGTTTCCTTAGGTCAGTCGCTGGGTTCTCACGGGGACCCTGGGACGACTGTGCCAGCTGCGGAGGGCCCCACCCCCGACACAACTGTAAGTTCCGGGATGCGATCTGCTGTTTCTGCGAGAAAAAGGGCCACATCACTCGAGTCTGCAGGGCCAAGCAAGCACAAGGCTACAAACCACGAGGCCAAGCCAACCAATCCGAAACAGCGCCGCGCCGGAGGCCCAATAAAGATGGCGGAAGCCAGAAGGGCACGAAACTTCGAGGCCTACACTATCTGCATAGGCCAGACGTGCACCTCTCCAGGAGAAAAGACCTACACCGCGGTCGAGATCGAGGGACGTGAGTGCCAGATGGAGATCGACACGGGATCTCCCATCTCCATCATGTCATGGGACAATCTAAAGAAAGCCATCCCCAGCGCACACAAGCGACAGCTCCAACCACAGCATCGTAGGCTAAAGGACTATCAAGGGAACCGAATCCCTGTCAAAGGAATAGGTGAGTTCCAAGTACGATACGGGGAGTTTATCGAGAAACTGCCCCTCACCATTGTCAGCGGCAAGCTCCCGAGCCTCCTGGGCATGGACTGGTTTCTAGCCCTGGGCATGGGATTCACCGGAGTAAGGAACATACAGAGCACCCTGAAGGACGACCTGATGCAGGAGTTCCAGGACGAAAGACTTGGCAAGTATGTGGGGACCCCTATCTTGTTCAACCTCAACCCCAATATTGCCCCAATCTGATTGAAGCCTAGGAGGGTACCGTTCGCCCTGAAACCCAAAATAGACGTCGAGCTGGACAAGGGGTGCTTGTGCCAGTCGACCACGCCAAATGGGAGACCCCAATTGTGACACCCGTGAAACCGGACAGGTCAGTGCGCATATGCGCTGATTATAAGTGTACAATAAATAAGGCCCTGCAACAAAGCGCTCATCCAATTCCAATTGTACACCATCTGCTGCATTCCCTAGGCCCTGGCAAGATTTTCACTAAACTTGATCTTGCGCAGGCGTATCAGCAACTACTGGTAGATGGCACTACCGCAGAAGCACAGAGTATCGTAACTCATAGAGGGGCCTTCAAATGCACCCACCTACAGTTTGGAGTTAGCATAGCCCCCGGACTGTTTCAAAGCACCATGGAGCGGCTACTGCAAGGGATCCCTGGGGTGGTTCCCTATTTCGATGATGTACTCATCACCGCTGAAGATGAACAGCAACTAGGTGGGAGGCTGAGAATGGTCCTAGGAAAATTCAGAAATGCTGGATTCCAGGTCAAATGCAACAAATGCATGATCGCGGTCCCCTCAGTAGAGTTTCTGGGGTACCAAGTAGACAGCACCGGCATACACCCCACCGACAGTAAAATCAGGGCGATCCAGGAGGCCCCCACCCCCAAAGACAAGACAAGACAAGACAGGCGTTCTTGGGACTGTTAAATTTTTACGCAATTTTCTTAAAGGACAAAGCAACAGTGGCTGAACCCCTACACCGACTGTTAGCCAAGAAGTCCACCTGGAAATGGGGGAAGGCCAAGGACAATGCAGTCGCGAACATTAAGAAATTGCTGTCAGCTGAGAGTTTCTTAATACAGTACAACTCTACACTTCCCCTTGTTTTAGCTTGTGATGCGTCCCCGTTCAGCGTGGGAGCCGTCCTGAGCCATAGACTCCTTTTTTTTTTTTTTTAATAAAAAAGTTTTTATTTTCTAATCAGACAAGTATACAATATAAACAGTCATTCAAACTATCATCAAGAAAAAGAAAAAAAAAATCAATCCTTGGTAATCTCAATCTTCAACCCCTCCTCACCACCACCCCCCCGACTTCCCAGAACAGAAAACAGGGCATAGGTTTCACCAAACATTCGCTAAAATAAACTAACTAACTGCAAGATTTAATAACTCCCAAGACCCCTTAACTCCCCTTTTACAATTTCATCAACCTCCCTTTTTATAAACTCACAATAGCGTATAATCCAATAACTCTAAGAGTTTTAAAACCATTAACAAATATTAAACATTCAAACCTTAAAAATTCTCTTAATATATCAGTAAAGTATTCAATTGATTTACAAAAACATTTTTCCCCCTCCTACTTTTCTCAAAGTTCAGATATTTTAAAATCTCATAACAAAAAATAAATCTTAGATATTAGTAGTTAAATTTCTTCATTTTTTAAGTTACCCCTCAGTAATTATAACACCTAAAACATAATCATTTTTTACCATGAATAGAACAACTCTAAGAATTTTAAAGCCATTAACAAATATTAAACATTCAAACCTTAAAAATTCTCTTAATATATCAGTAAAATATTCAATTCATTTGCAAAAACATTTTTCCCCTCCTACTTTTCTCAAAGTTCAGATATTTTAAAATCTCATAACCAAAAATAAACCTTAGATATTCAGTAGTTAAATTTCTACATTTTTTAAGTTCCTAAATTTTCCCCCTTCATTATTCCTCCCTCCAGCTTTTAGAATTTTGAAAGATAATCATCAACATAATTAACCATTGATACATCAACTAGAAAACCAAAAAGGGTTAATCTTACATTCAACCATTAATGCATCATATTTAAAATCAATATTTAACTTTATGCTTTTTCCCCCTCAGTAGTTATAACACCTAAAACATAATCATTTTTAACCATGAGTAGAACAACTGCAAAGCCAAAAGAAAAGGTTAGTCTTCCATTCTTGCTTTCTTTTTATATTTTTTCCAGTCTTTCTGCAACCCTCCTACTTCTATTTTGAGGAGGCTTTTCATTTTGATCTGAGGTTGATGTAGCTGCAAAGATTGTCCCCTTTTTAAGAAAATTTCCTCTGATTTAGAGCCCCCAAATCGCCTCTTCTTGCTTATATAAATCAGTTCATTCCTTCGTCTATAGGACCAAAGTTTGTCAAGAGTTTGTGAAAAAAAGTTCAGTTGTTTCTTTTCAATTAAATGTATAAATGCCACTGACAAATCTCCTTCATCTTCTGAAACTTCGAAAGTCTGGTCATTTACTGCTTTTTTCCAAACCAAGTCATAATTTTGAAAGATTCTATCAATTTTTTCAAAAAGAGCAGAGAATAAACTCGAAAATTCTTGAAAAGATTCTTCCACCTTCTCTGCTACAATCAGAATATCTCCTGAATTGTCATCATGCTCCATTCTTGTTTTTGTCTCCTCGGTCATTTCTGTTGTTATCCCTTTAAGAATTGCTATTTGATTACTTATAGCTGCAGTGTGATTATTCATGGCTTCTTTTATAAATTCTGTAAATTCTGCATCAAAATCCTTATAGCTCTGTAAATCAGACAACTGTTCCATTTCTGACACCTCTGAATAGCTTCCAGCACTTTCAGGATCTTCTTTCTTAGAAGCCATTTTATTTTAAAAAGATTTCCTTTCTTCCCACAACCATAAAATCATAAAGTCAGAGCCATCCTTTTAAGCAGCTTTCAGCAATTTCTTTATAAATCACCAAACGAAATAGTCTTTTCCCAAACAGCTCTTCAAAATCTATTCCAGCAACTTAAAGCCAGTCTCTGAGCACTTAGCGAAGACTTTCCTTTCTAACTTTCACTTTTAAAATCGCAACAAAGAAACGCCATCTTTACTTCCAGCTCAGCAAGTTCAATTAGAAACATTGTATCCCCGGAGTTAAGTATTATACTTGCAAAAAGCTTGTCCTCCTGCTTCTGTTCCGCCTGCTTTTTTGAAATCATTTAATCTTCTGTTTGACAGCAGAAATTGGACGCAACACCTAGCTCTGTAAAAAAAAACAGAGTCCCCCCGGATCCGGAGCTTCAGTGGGCTGAACGGGGAGCTCTCACCCTCCTAACCCCTGGAGTTAATCCAGGGGTTTCCGGGGAGCTCTACCCTCACCCACCTGCTCTCCTCCCCTTCTTTTCCCGAAGGGGAGATTTTCAAGCCGTTTGACAGCTGATTAACGCTGTCAGAACGGCTCAACGGGATCGCGGGGGCGGCGGTCTAAAAAGACCGTCAATGGTGCTGCGGAGCCAACCTGGACGTCTGCCATAGACTCCTGAATGGCCTAGAGGCACCCATCGCCTACTACTCCTGAACTCTGTCAAGCGCCGAGAGAAATTACAGTCAGCTTGACAAGGAGGCCCTCGCCACCGTCTCGAGAGTAAAAAAGTTCCACGAGTACCTATTCGGGAGGGGCTTCAACCTGATCACCGACTATCACCCACTCCTGGGTCTCATCGCAGGAGACCGACCAACACCGGCAGCCCTCTCGCCCAGGATGATACGCTGGGCCATCTTCCTTGCAGCGTACTCTTATTGCCTGGTACATCGACCAGGGGCGGACATGGGCAATGCCGATGCACTCAGCCGATGCCCATTACCAGACAGGTTGGAAGACCCCACACCCAGCATCCCCATTCTGCTGATAGACGTCTTGGACTCGGGGCCCATTATATCAGCAGAAGTAGCGAGAGCCTAAACCAAGGACCACGTGATCCGGACGGTCACAAGTTGGATGACGAGGGGGTGGCCGGAGAAGACTGGGGGCGGGGAATTTAAACAGTATGCGAGCAAACGGGATGAGCTAACCATGCAAGGGGGGTGTCTATTATGGGGCGATCGGGTTATTGTTCCCTTGTGCCTAAGGGAAAAAGTCTTAACACTGTTGCATGAGGGGCACCCTGGGATTGTACGGATGAAGGGACTAGCCAGGAACTACATATGATGGCTCAACATGGATGTAGACATTACCAAGTGGATGGGGAGATGCCAGCCCTGCCAAGAGTCTAGGCCAGATCCACCGACAGCACCGGTGAGGGAGTGGGAAAGACCCAAGGGGCCCTGGTCCAGAATCCACATAGATTTCGCTGGGCCATTTCACGGACAGACCTTTATGGTCGTAGTAGATGCATTCTCCAAGTGGCTAGAGATCAAGCTTATGAGGGCCGCTACCACCGACGTGGTCATCAGGGAACTGAGACAGTTGTTCGCCACCCACAGGTTACCAGACATCCTAGTGTCAGATAACGGGCCCCAATTCACGGCCACGCAATTCGAAGGATACCTAGCGGAACTAGGGGTCAGACACGTCCTCTCAGCCCCGTTCCATCCGGCTAGTAATGGTCAGGCTGAGAGATTTGTAAGAAAGGCCAAGGAGGCCCTCTCATGCCTAGGCCTCGGGAACTGGCAGGAAAGGATAGATCGATTTCTAATGGCCCAGCACTCCACACCTTGTACAGCCACAGGCCAAAGCCCGGCAGAGCTATTAATGGGAAGGAAGCTCCGAGGGGTACTGGATAGGCTAAATCCCAACTATTCCCCCGAGGTTTTCAAAGGGGGGGGAGAGGAAGCTCAGGGAGTTCACCATAGGGACTCCAATCCACGCCAGGAACTATGGGAAGGGACCACTCTGGGAAGCGGGAACGATCACAGAAATCACGGGGCCCAAATCATACAGAGTAGACATGGGGGATGGAAGAGTTTGGCGCAGGCACATAGATCAACTGAGAAGACAAATCGCCACAGACCCCGAGGAAAACTTAAACGAACCGCTCCCTGACTACCAGCCAGAACCACAAACTACGTCAAGCCCGAGTGCAGCGGAGGACTTAGCTGACGATCCTGGCGTCCAGAGCCGCCCCAGTGAAGAGATTCCACCGGCCAGAGAAGTTGCCGCCCACAAAGAGATCTTGGAGGTTCCATTGGCGGAGCAGGGAGAGACAGGGGGTCCCTCCGACCTGCTCGACGCCGCCCCTCCAACTGAACTGCGCAGGTCGATTAGGATTCGTACACCTGAGTGACACCCTAGTCACCTGAGAGACTTTGTATGTAAATAACACCCAAAGTGACTTCTGGGAGGGGAGGAGTGTTATGTAAATAGGTTTTCTTGGCGGGAAGTTTGAATTAACTGACCATCAGCTGATTGGCTGACCACCACAGCTGCAAGGTATATAAAGGGAGCTGTTTCCCTAGGTCAGTTGCTGGGTTCTCACCATACAATAAAGAGCTGTTGTCACTCACTGCCTGGCTTGCTGCGTCCTCATTTACCCAACCTTAACAGGCTGCACTGGAAGACCCCGTAAAGCCGAGATGGTCCACTAGTGTGGGCAAGAAAGACCACTGTGAAGGAAGGATTAAAGGAGTCACCCTCACCTGAGGCAGTTGGCAGCAGGGCTGGATTCATGAGCTGGAAAGCCTGTCGGAATGAGAGGATCACCTCAAGAAGCATGTCATGCGCTTCGTCCTGGAGGCTTTCCAGGATCTTAGAGCCTGAGGTGCCTGTAAGGACTTACCTCTCCTCTCTCCTCAAGAAAGCAGAACTCTTGAAACAAATAATATTTCAAAAGGAAATTTTTATTGGGAGATAGTGATAACAAGAAGAGTAAGGCAGGATCTGAAATTCCCACTCAGAACCGTTAAATTAAACATTGCAGAGACCCCTCCCCTATGTCCAGTCTGAGGCAAGCCAATCCACTAGTGCAAAGTTGCTGTGAGAAGGAGAACTGAGAAGGTGATAAAAATTTGTTCTCAAGAGCCACTTTGCCTGTTCCTTTGGAGCTGAGACAAAACAGATGGGCCCCAGCCTATCCCTTCCCCTCCCTTTCCCAATAAGGTACAACAAAGTGACAGAAATACCAGAAACAGGAAAAGCAGCATCCTAGCCCCACCCACCCACCAGAATTAATGGTTTTGAGCAGGAATTTCAGATCATGCCTTGATTTTCTTGCTATCACTATCTCCCAATAAAAGTTCCTTTCTTTGAAATGCTATTTGTTTCAAGAGTTCTGTTTTCTTGAGGAGAGAGGAGAAGCAAGTCATTACAGCACCACCATGGCTTACATATGTCTGCAAAATCAATGACCCCTGACTCCTGAAAGAATGAAATTTGGGGGTGCTGTGGCTGCTTCAGTGCTGCTGATTGTTGCTGCTCTGCTGCATTGCTGTTATGGTTATCTTTATTTTCAACATTCTGTGACAATTTTCCAGCCAGTCTCCCAATCTCTCTCTCCTTCCCTCACCCAGCAGCAGCCATTTACCTGCCTGCTGGGAAGGGAAGAAAAGGGAAAGAGAGGGAGAGGGAAAAAGGTGGTAGGGAAAAAGAAGGCAGGAGGGTAGAAGGAAGATTTTCAATACTTTTTCACAAGGAAAATCAATGGAGAAGCAACAGAAATTCAGAAGTTGCTCCTGCTCCTACTGCTTTTTTGCCCACCCATAGTAATTCCGTTTCTCTGTTTAGGTAAGAAAACATCTCTGAATTCATAGGGGGGTGGGTTGTTTAGTTGCATATTGGTATTGGTATTGACACTGGCTGTTAAATGTTTCATTCTAAGAGTCACTCGGGGATATCTAGTGCAAAATACAGATTACAATTGATCTTTTCAATCAACAATTGCAAACCCAATCTGTTTGTTGAAAACTTCTGAGATTGTTTGAAACCTTTTGATTTATCACCAATGTTCAGCAATTTCTCAGTGATATTGTTCTCCCCAAATGGTAATTTTGAAGTCTACCATACAGTATGCTGGGGTTGAAACTGTCTAATACCACTTTGTCCTTGGACTGAGTCCTGACGTCAAACTTGTGACTATTAATTGTTGTGTGTGTGACATTTGTCCTATATAAAATCCAGAGGGAAATTGCTGGGAGATAGTGGCATCAATCACATTGGAAGAAGAGCATGTAAAGGATTTTAATCTGTATTTCTTGAGGCCTATGATGGTGCTCTTGGTATAGATGTAAAGACAAAACAGATAACTGGATTTTTTACTCAAATCCTTCAAACTTTATGAAAAAGAATTAATGAAGGGGCTTCCGGTTTGGCTTCCGTCGTCGCTAGACAGTCTTTTGGGACCGCCACCCCCACCGTCCGTAAAGAGCCGCCTTTACAGCTGGGAGGCGGCTCAAAAAACTCTGTTTCCTTAAGGAAATGTGAGGAGAGCTGGCGAGAGCAGGTAGAGCCCTCTGCGAAGTCCCCAGAGTTTTTTTTTTACTCTTGGGGAGGAAGCAGGATGAGGCTCCCTATCCAGCTTGCCGCTGCTCCGGGCTTCGGGAGAACTCTGCGGTTTGCAGAGCTAGACGATGTGACCAACCTAATCAGCAAAAACTAACAGATTGCTTGAATAAGCAGGATGGAATCCGGATTTGGGACTTTAAATCGCAAGTATTTGTAACAACCCTATGACTGATTTCAAGAATGAAGAGAGAGTGAAAAGGGAAAAAAAAAGGTTTAAAATGGCGGCTGGCTGAGGCTTGAGAAGAAAGCTGAAAGCGAAAGTCTTTCCGTTTGAATGGCTTAATATGTTACAAAGTATTTGAAGCAATAGCGCTGGCTACAAGAGAAGAGAAAAATTTCTGTTTCATGCTTCTTCCTTCTTAGAGACTTGATATTGATATTGTGTGGAGAGACTTTTTCTTTAAAAAGAGTCTGTTTGCGTGGCAGGATGGCGTTAAAACTGACAAAGCCAGACAACCAAGCTGTGGGGGGGGGGGCTCCCCCAATTATAAATCACAAGAGCAATTTTTGAGCTTGCAGATGCAGAAGAATGGTTTTAAAGATTTAAAGGAATTTGTTCTGGAGGAGTTGGCAAGACATGATGAGATTATGAACCAGAATCTTGAAAAATTTAGACAGGAAATTAAAGAGTTGGTTCAACAAAAGTATGATAACCTGAAGCGCTATATTGTAACAGCTTTGAAAAGTTTTTCAGAAGTAATTATAAAGATGGATAAAGATATCAATTTAGAAATAGAGTCTAAAATGAAGGAAGCTGATTATAAGATTCATAATCTGGATAATAAAATACAAAGAATTGAAAATGATTTGACAATGATTCAAGAAAATAGCTCAGAAGTAGAGTCTAAAATGAAGGAAGCTGATCACAAGATTTACAATGTAGATAATATAAAGCAAAGGATTGAAAATGAAGTTACAATGATGCAATTCAGAACCATGGAATTTGCGATCAGAATGAGAGGAATACAGGAAAATAACAGAGAGGACTTGAGAAAGATGTCTGCTGAAGTTCTGGCTGTGATTTTAAAGGTCAGCTCTGAAGAAATATTCTGTAAGATTGATAAGGTCTACAGAGTAAATTCTTGGGTGGCAAAGCAAAGACAATTGCCTAGAGATGTGGTGATTTATTTTACTGATAAAGGAATAAGAAATGATATTGTGCAAAAGTCTTTTAACTCCACTCTAGAAATGAATGGAATGAAGATCTGGATATATAAAGAGTTGCCGTCCAAGATGTTAAAAGATAGAAAGGACTTTGGATTTTTGGTGACTGAGCTAAAGAAACAAAACATCCCATTTAGGTGGGATGCTCCAGTTGGTATAATATTGAGATATCAAGGAGAAAGATATCAATTAAACACTGTTGAAAAAGCGGAAGAATTTTACTACAAGGTTTTTAAAATGGGCCCAACATCTCCACGTATGTCATCAGTGTCAGGAATACAGGAGGGGGATAAAGAAAAGCAAAATGAACAAGAGATTGAAACTCAGGCCAAGCAGATGGAGATGGAGGTAATGGAAAAACGACAAGTTATAGAGGGCTTTTTGGATGAGCCGCTTTTGGATTCTCCTTCAGAGGCTATAGCTGGATCACCTATAAATACAAGAGAGGCGGCTTTGGATCTTGATTTGATGTCTTATCAAGTTAAAGACCAGCATGTAACTCAATCAGCTGATATACAAGTCCTAGAAAGGCAACCAGGGTGGAAATCTAAACCACAACAAGTTAAGAAAAGAAGAAGCAGGTTCTACAAAACTAAAAAAAATTAAACTACAATTCTTTTTTAGCCAACAGATTAATGCCAGTTATTTAAGAGATGATTAAATATAATAAGTGGGATTTATAGAAGGCTAATACATGAAAATATAGCTGAGGCAAATTACAGACTTATACTATTTTGAGAAGAATAACAGATCTCTGCAGTGCTGGTGTTTTTGGGATGTGGAAGATGGCCTGTGATTGAGCAGATCGGAACTTTCTATTTTGGACTCTCTGAAAAATGGATTACGTATATGTTGAGCTATAAGGCAAGAGAACTATGGAATTGGGGCATGCAGATGATCTGGCTGTTACCCTAACGTGGTTGTTGGAATTAATAATCTAGACAAAAGACATTACAGAAGATACCATATGGAATATAAATATAAAGTCACTCGGGGTTTTTTTTTTATATACAGAAATACTTATTAATGATGGGGGCAGATGGTAATTGAAGATACTGAATATGCTGTTGGAAGCAGGACTTGATGTTACCCTAACATGGTCGATGGAATTAACAATCTAGTTGAAAGACATTACAGAAGATACTATATGGAATACAAATTTAAAGTCACTTGAAGGTTTTATTTATATATGGAAATAACTTTTAGTGATACGGGCAGAAGAATAAAGATATTAAATATATTATGTATGGTAGACCTGTAGGAAAGTGGGTGAAACAAAATTGATATGGTACAAGGTGATAGGTAACGTTACTGATTGCTTAGTTTAGGAAAAGGGATGTTATGTTTAGATATTAATATACTTAAAAGACTTGAATTAAGAGATATACGTATGGGGGTGGAGGAAATAGGTAGATTATGAGTAGAATAAATGCCAAATTAGGATCTATTATATAGTTTTATAGCCGAATGCTGTTTTGAAATGTATAGTATACCGGGGACATAATAATAATGTTAGAAAGAAATGTTTAGCACATAGGGGGTGGTGTAAAAGGGTGGTAAAGTATTATATAATGTGATATTAATTTCAATTTCATCTTGCAGAAGCCATGGGGGGAGGGGAGGGGGAGGGGGGGTTAGGGAGGGGGGGAAAGGGGGAAAATTTGTATTTGAAAAACTTTTTCAATTAAAAAAAAAAAGAATTAATGAACACATACTCTTAAGACAAATCCAGGACAAATAGGTTTGTTATGTATCTTTCCACCTTTATCCCAATTTATTTCCTAGTCACTACGTGCATTGATGAAATGAGCTGTAACTCACAAAAGCTTATGTCTTTTAATAAAATTTGTAAATTTTATTAAATTTTATTAATTTATTATGTAAATTAATAAAATTTGTTAGTAAAAAAGAGGCTGATTTGTTGCCATTAACATACTTTTCCCACCTTCAATGAATACTAAGGGGACAGTTAATTTATTGTACAATAAGAAAGAGTGTTGGTCAATAATTTATTTCTTTTTCTGAAGTTGCTTGTTTCCATGTTTTTTGAAAAACAGATATTAGTTGGTGTGAATTTGATAAGTACAGGAAGTGTTTTGTTTGAAAGTGTAGTCACTTTGGTCCTTCATGTTAAACCTGGAGTAAAACTATTAGATATATATTCACACACATCACTCGATAATGCCTAGTGACAGCTATAACCAGTATCACCAGCCTCATTTTCTATGAAGTTTCAGAAAACTTCCATTCCATTATTTCCTAGAATATTCCTGTCATTTGGTTTTTAAAAATCACATTTTTCACCTAATAAGAGAACCACATCACACAGGAATACACTCAATTCCTTTCATCTGTGTATTTTTTGCTTCTGACGAATATTTTACAGTCAACTTTACCCGATTTCAGCTCCACGAAAACAGTGCCGGTTGACTGATAGCAATCATAATAATGTGATTTATTTTGTATGTGTTATTTATTACTATTACCAACTACGGTAATTGAGTTAATAATGATAACATGGATTTTGAGAGCCTGCCAGACCGATTTAGCTCGAATTAATTTGATCTCCATAAAGAGCACAAAATTTAAACCTTCCACGGTTCCTATGACGACCGCCACGGCGTTCCATCCGGCTACGTTAATTCCCATCTAAAAGATCCGGAAGTGCTTATAGCGGAAGTTGCAAAAGGGTGGAAAGAAAGGGAAGGTAGGTTTTGATCTTGTCTGCTTTTCCCGACGGAGTGTCTCTTTATGTGTGTGTTGGGGGGTGGGGGTGGGGGTGGGGGGGTTGAGGCTAGCTTCTGCATTTTGTTTTTTTTAAAACTGCTTAATGTTCAGAAAGGGAAAGCTACTTAGGGCTGCGAGATTGTGAAGCAGGACAATAATACTACGTAGGCGACCGTTTTGCTATTTGACGTTTATTAATTTATTTCCGCAAAAAAGTATGCACTGAGATGGTCCGGTAACCACATTTTGATTTAGTCCACGGCCATCCAGTAAATATTTTTGTTGTTTCTGCATACAGATTTCAACCCAAGATTTCCCAGTTTAACACTTCAATTGCTGTTGACTAATAAAATAAATTCTGTAGGGAAAAAAGCCTATCAAACTTTATCAGAAAAGGTAGATACAACAGTTATGTCAGGTTGACATGAAAGATAACATAGTTCTGTGTACTTTTGTATAGGAATTGATCATGCTGCATCTAAAGAGAACTACACATAGATTACACATGTACAATAACACAGCCTAAGATTTATTATGGGAAAAGTTGTCAAGAAAAGATGAAAATAATTGTATGATTTACTAGACAATTGCTCAAAGTGCTTAACAAGCTCAAGAAGTACATAAGATCAATAGTTAATATATTAATAATTTGTTGAACCCATTTTCTTTTCAATTTTGTTTCCTGAGAATCAGTTGATCAGTCTGATATTGGAGACTGAGAATCAAATACAGTCAAAATTTTCAAGTATGGCATTCTGTAGACACACTAGTTCCCTTTTTAATTTTCCCAAAGATGTAACTTATTAGCAAGGGCAACAATAAAGCTAATATCTTAATATAAATTGCTATCTAATGTATCTGATGAGGCAAAGACCAGATTAAGGCTCCTGGACGATGCAGGAACCCTAATTTCTTCTTTCCTCTCAGGTACATCCAAATTTGCAATCTATTTGCATTTTCAGAATTCAAGTGAAGCTGTTGAGAAATAAGTTCAATACATAATTTGCATTCCTAGCCCAAGTTCTTTTTCTTTTAAGATGGAACCCTCTTGAATTAGCTGGTCAGTAAGTTTCTAAAGGCTAACCTCCATGTTCTTGAATGTTAGCCTTTAAGTGTATTGTAACAACCTATAAGAATTGATAATGCTATAGGAAGAACAAAAAGTGAATAGTTTCAAGCTTGTTCAAGCACTATACTAAGTCATTATAGAACAGAGACTGAATATATTTAATGATTTTAGATGTATTCAGTGTGTACCTCTAATCCTGTAGTTCTGTGGATTTTGTCTAAACCTGAATATGTTACTATATTTTATATATCAAAGTTGTATATTTTGTAATTTAGTCTGATAAAAATCTTTGATTATCCCCTCATTTATTTTGCCAATGTTAAATGAATAGTTTCTGTATTACTCTGTTCTCTCATTTGGTCCCATATCTCTTCAGGTGAGAATGTAAAAGGTGATGGAATATTAAGAATGCATTCATCTAGCAGAACACTATTGAATCTAGTCCATGTAATATGTTTGTATTTCATTTTTAGAAAATGTATATTTCAAACAATTGAAAAATAGTGTGCTAGTATTCTTATTTCTTTTGTATCTTAAATATTATTTCCTTATTTCTTATATTGTACAATACATTTTTATTTCTTTATTTCTTTCAATTGTAGAAATATTAAACATGGACCTTAACAATTCAGACCCTGCTCCTCATTTAGAGTCTAAATGATCTTTAAAAAGTCATTGACTTTATCAATTAACTTCAGCATGATGGTAAGATTCTGTGGGTGCTGTATTGGCTTTTTTTTTTTGTATTTTAAATAATGCATGGCTAAAAAGGGAGATATAAAGTATTTGTTACTTTTGTTCTTTCCAATTTGATTTCATGTATGGAGCTTCAAAAAGCGGTTCAGAAAATAATGACCATAACCTTGGTTTACTTGTATGCACTAATATCAATAGCCATATTTTTAGTTTTCCAATTATTTCAGTTTTTTGACAGCTGCAGCACATTGCTGGCTCATACTCAAATGGTTCTACTAGGACACTTAGATCTCTCTCACAGTTAGTACTGTTAAGTCCGGTACTTTTTTACTGCCTAAGTCCAGGACCTTACTTAATTACATTCACCATGATTAATACCAGAACTGATCAAAGTCCAAAGGATAATGAAGTGAACATGTTTAACATATATGGGCAGGATCAGGATTTTTTTCCCTCTGACTGTTTTGTTTCTGTTTTTTAAAAAAACAGTATGTTAAGCTATTTTAAAGATGCTTTACAGTTTTCATGTATCTCTTGCTTCAAACAATGCCACTGGCAGTTGTGCTTGGACATTTGACCAGTGGCCTCAAGTTATCTGCCCTTAACAGGGATACTTTGATATATCCTACTTTCCTTCTTTTGTTGTATTACAATCAAATGTAGATTAACTTTCATATTTAAACCAATATTTAAATATTGGTTAACGGATTGCTTTCAGTCTATTCCTAACTTTTTACCCTGAAAACATGCTAAATTCCAGTAGGACTTATCTTCCACCTTGTGTTCATCACCTTTTGTTGATTAATTATAACATTTCATTTGCTCAATTAATTATAATACTTATAGGAATAAGAATATTATTTTCATTTTTGCAGCAGCAGACTTTAGAAGTTGCACTGGATCGTGCGGAGGTAAATAATAGATTATCTAAATTTTACAGGCTTTTCTGATTATAGTATTAGCAGTGGAAAAGACCATTGTTCTATTCATGATAGTTTCATTTAGAAGAATATGAAAAATGTATAATTCCTAAACAATTAAACTGTTTTATTGTAAACATTTAGAATAACATCTACAAGTAGTCCTCAACATATGACCACAATTGACCCCAAAATTTATGTTGTTAAGTGAGACATTTGATAAGTGAGTTTTGCCCCATTTTATGACCTTTCTTGGTATGGTTGTTAAGTGAATAGTTGCAGTTGATAAATTAGTAACACAATTGTTAAGTGAATCTGGCTTCCCCATTGTTTTTGCTTATCAAAAGGTTGCAAAAGGGGATCACATGATTTGGACACAACAATGGTCATAAGTATGAACCAGTTCCAACCATCTGAATTTTGATCACATGATCATGGGGTTGCTACAAAGGTCGTAAGTATGAAAAATGGTCATAAGTCACTTTTTTCAATGCCATTGTAACTTGAATGGTCATTAAATGAACTGTTATAACTCGAGGACTATATGTATTCCCGTTTGATAATGCCTGCTATACTCTGGAAAGATTCAAGAGATGTGTTGTGGTCCGCTGGTGGCCTGCAGAGCTGGCAGCAGAGTCGGGCAGTGAGGAGGTTGGGGAGGAACATGGGCCAGTCCTGGAGTCTGGGGAAGGCTTGGACGAAGGCTCTGCATCAGAGGCGGAGAAAGGGCTATCTGGGAGGTACGTGCTGCCTCCAGAGACTCCAGAGTCGGACCTCAGCGAGGCAGAGGAACAGCGGGAGCCTGTTCACAGTGCGGCATGCGCAGAGCTGCCAGAAGGCAAGAACAGTTAAAACAAAGGGACGATTTGGGAGTAGAGCTTGGAGATGATTGGCCCCTCCCATAAGACTTAAAAGAGGAGCAAAGGCATGTGGGCCTTTGCAGGAAGCAACGTTGTTAATTCTGTTCAGTTTAAATTCTGAAGCTCTGTTTGATTCTGGACTCCGTGTGGCTTTGTCAGTTAGGTCTTTGGCAGCATGTCAAGGGAGATAAAGGTGGGTGATTATCAGCCTTATCCCGAAGGACTCTTTACAACTAATTGTGACTCCTCTGTGAATGAACAGAATTCACAGCTGTTGCAATAAAAGAGGTTTTTGGGACTACTCGTGTATTTTACTGACTCAGTAAAACACACTGGGTCAGAACAAGATATTGTTGTGTTACTGATTACTATAGCTTGATTTTTTTTTAGATTTCTCTGAATTTTTTAATGGAGTTTTTATGGAGAAATAATATACTGCAAAACTCAACAAATGAAACATTAAATTGTCTATGGGAAGTGTAGTTGAGATGAGGATAACGTTAGGCAAAATGCTAAGTATATACAGGTAGTCTTTGACTTACAACCATTTGTTTAGTGATTGTTCAAAGTTACAACAGCACTGGAATTATGACCAGTTTTCACATGTACAATCATTGCAACATCCTTGTGATCACATGATCAAAATTTGGTTGCTTGGCAACTTGCATGTATTTATGACAGTTGCACTATCTTGGGATCATGTGATCACAATGTGTAACCTTCCCAGCTGGCTTCCGATAAGCTAAGTCAATGGGAGAGTCAGATTCGCTTAATGCTGTGTGATTCATTTAATAACTGCATAATTTGCCTAATAACTTCAGAAGTTGCTTAACTACAGCAAAAAAGGTAATAAAATAAGACACAACTTACATAACAACTGCCTCATTTAGCAACAGACATTCTGGGCTCAATTGTGCTCATAAATCAAGAACTATCTGTATTCTATTCCACTTTCCTCCTCAGTCTTATTTGACATGTCAATAAGTGAATTGTGTTCCACAATTATATAAATACTTGAAATTACCTGTGTATTTGTGCATTCCTAATATGTTTTTAACATATTAACATTCATACACTTTTTTTCAGTATATCATTGAAAGTGCTCGCCAGCGGCCTCCAAAACGAAAGTATTTATCTAGTGGGAGGTAAGAAATATTTAGTGCATTTTTCTTACTTTAACAGATGGAAATGTTTACTCAAGAGCTTTTTTTTCTAATTCCAGAAAATCAGTGTTTCAAAAGTTATATGAATTGTATCTAGAAGAATGTGACAAGGAGCCTGAAATAAAGGTAAGTGAAATCTCATTGTCAAATGTCTATTTTATGTTTTCCATAATGGACCAGGAAAGGCTAGTTGCACATAACTATTATGTTTATAGATTGTAGTAGCATTAAAAACATTCAGTGAGATGTCAGCATGGTTGCTTTGTCTTATGAAGAATTTCTGCCCTTGAATGTCCATTCAATTTTTGGAGGTATCAAGAATTGGAGAAAGAGCAACCGCTTGTTAAATATAAAATATGGGAGTATTAGTATCTAAATATGGAGGAGGATGTATTATACTGTTCTCAGGCACCTTTTACACAGGATTAGAACT
Source organism: Pantherophis guttatus (assembly GCF_059756535.1). Taxonomy (NCBI): domain Eukaryota; kingdom Metazoa; phylum Chordata; class Lepidosauria; order Squamata; family Colubridae; genus Pantherophis; species Pantherophis guttatus. The sequence goes on along the minus strand of NC_142064.1, from coordinate 106,943,615 downwards.
TCCTATTATTCTACCAAAGTGGCAGTGATCATGTCATATTCAGTTGGTGATTATCAGTTTTTCTGTGCAGGGAACCTTAAACAAATTTCCCCCTTAGTTTTGTTTCAGATCACTCTGAGCTCCACAGGGGCCCTCAACACTAACATATATGGGAAACAGACAAGACACTTCTTTGGCTCCTAGTTAGCAATGTAATTCTCAGGGCAATTTATATTAATCACAGGAATTAGTCATGACTTGTTTGATTACATTTCCTGACTTGTTCCTAATGGAATCGTTAAGTTTGAACAGTATAGTGTAAATATAAATTTACATGAAAATAAACATGGGTGTGTTATTTTGTAAGAAACATTATTTTGGAAGAAATGCTATTATTTTGGAAGAAACATTTGCAACTGTTTTCACAATAAAGCTGCCTTTACTGTGTCTTGTGAACTTGGCCAGTGAGAATATGTTTTCCTAATCAAATAAATTGTAGTCCTTGATCGGTCATTAAGTGGACTACTTGTATTGGCATGAAAGGTAGAAAATAATAAATAGCTTTTATTTGGGGCTGTGTTTGTATGAGTTTTGTGATTGACTTGAAACATTTTAAATATAAATACATAGATTGTACTAATCTAGTTTTGATATTCCTGATTTTCATGAATTGTTGCCCACATTTTAAAGCAGAAGCTGAGACGAAATGTGAATTTGTTGGAGAAGCTAGTCATGCAAGAGACATTGTCATGCCTAGTAGTGAATCTTTATCCAGGAAATGAAGGATATTCCTTGATGCTCAGAGGAAAGAATGGCTCAGGTAAAACAAGCATTGTTGGCTTTTAAATCTTTCTTTGATCTAAATAGTGTCTTTTTAAATAAACTGTGTGCCCAATTATTAGGCAAGTTGTATTTTGGAGGATTAATTCTATTATTAACAACTATAGTGCAATAAATCTCAAACCTGAATATTTAAGAAAGTAATTAGGAAAATATCTATGTGTGCACAATTAGTGTGCAGAATTATTATGCAACTAAATGAAAAATGAAAATTTGTCCATCTCACTTGTTTATTTGTATCTGTTAAAATGAGAATAATAACTCAATATGTACAAATAAACATTTCTGACATTTCAAAAAAAAAAAAAAAATCAGTGACCAATATAGCCACCCTTCTTTTCAAGAACAGTCATAAGCCTTCCATTCATGGAGTCTGTCAGTTTCTTGATCTGTTGACAATCAACTTTTTATGCAGCAGCAACCACAACCTCCCAGATACTGTTCAGAAAGGTGTACTGTTTTCCTTCACCATAAATCTCCTGTTTAAGAAGGGCCCAGAAGTTCTCAATAGGGTTTTAGGTCAGGTGAGGAAAGGGGCCATGTCATTATTCTTTAATCTTTAAGGCCTTTACTGGCTAGCCACACAGTGGAGTATTTCGATGCATGCGATGGAGCATTGCCCTGCATAAAAATCATGGTCTTCTTGAAAGATGCAGACTTTTTCCTGTACCACTACTTGAAAAAAGTGTCTTCTAAAAACTGGCAGTAGGTTTGGGAGTTGATTTTGAGTCCATCTTCAACTCGAAAAGGTCCAACTAGCTCATCTTTCATAATACCAGCCCATACAAGTACCCCACCTCCACTTTGCTTGTGTCTGAGTCGAAATGGAGCTCTACCTGTCACTGATACATCCACGGACCCATCCATCTGGTCTGTCAAGAGTCACTCTCATCTCATTAGTCCATAAAAGCTTTGAAAAATCTGTCTTCAGATATTTCTTGGCCCAGTCTTCCCGTTTCAACATGTGTCTTGTTCAGTGGTGGTTGGGTTTCAGCCTTCCTTACCTTGGCCATGTCTCTGAGCACTGAACACCTTGTGCTTCTGGGCACTCAGGGTAGGTTACAGTTCTGGAATATGATAGCACTGGAGGATAATGGGCTCCTGGTAGCTTCACATTCGATTCTTCTCAAATCTTTGCAGTTAAGATACGTCTTTTTTCTCAACATGTTTCTTGTGACCCTGTTGACTATTTGCAATACAACGTTTGTTGGTTCTGTGATCACGCCCCAATATCTTAGCAATTTCAAGAGTGCTGCATCCCTCTGAAAGACTTTTACAATTTTAACTTTTCAGAGTCAGTTAAATCTCTTATTTGGCCCATTTTGCCTGAGAAAAAGAAACTGCCTAATAATTATGCACACCTTGTTATAGGGTGTTGATCTCCTTAGGCCACCCTCTCCCTCATTACACAAATACACATCACCTGATCTGCTTATATCCACTAAGCATTCAAGTGTATACAGCTTGGAGGTGGAAAATATGCATAAAAATGATATATGGTCAAAATACTTACTTGCCTAATAATTGTGCACCAGTGTAATATTTTGAAGTATTATTATTGGTAGTGGAAGCCTGATTCAAAGTGTATCAGTGTTTCTTTTGTTATGAGTAATAGATGCTTGCTGAGCTTTATTTTGTTTTAAAACAGATTCAGAAACCATTCGACTTCCTTATGAAGAAGGAGAACTACTTGACTATTTGGATGCTGAGGAGCTACCCCCTATTTTAGTTGACCTCCTTGAAAAATCTCAGGTTTGAAAAGAATTTGCACAATTGTTTGTGGATTTTTAATGCCTTTTTGGTGTGATATAATAGCAACCCTACTTATGCATGTATGACAGTCAGTTGGGATATACACAGATATGTAGGCAGTTTGTAGAATAAGAGTGATAGCTGTTAACAGACAAAACTGAACAGAGTAAATCTAGATAAATTGCAACGTCAACAATTGTTCCATGTGGCAAGCCAATTAACAGTTAAACAGGAGAAGAAGATTGCTATTAGTTGTAGCAAGATAGAAATCCTAGTCTGGATTGGCAGTAAAAAAGAGAAACATCCCTGACAAACTCTGTGCATATAAATCTGTATACTGTATCTAAGAGTATGAATGTATGTGTATACATGGATAGGTAAATATAGGCACAGATGAATGTGTATTTTCTTTGTAAAATCAAGACTGTAATTCACCATCTTACGTTCCATATGACCCTAAGACAAAACAGTTTACTTAGATTTCTATAGTTGCTTTAGCGTTAAATATTATTTAAATTGCTGGTAATAATACTAGCAACATTACACTAACCTACTTATTTTCACAGACTCATTTTAGAGTTCACATCAAAACACAGCTAAGGCAAACATAATTAGCATAATGTTTAATGTGACAAGCTATGATTTCTGATTCAGTGAGAAACCATGATTTGAACAATGCTGTGTTTAATGCCTCAGTGAGTATGGTTATGGTTATGGTTATATAAGTTCAATGATAAAACAAAGCAAAACAAAATAGATCAGCAGTGTACTAAGACTTAGTTTCTTATGTTTCCCCTACTTAGTTCCTTATTCTAGGACATTTCCAAATTAAATATTAGAAAGGAATTTATTTTGAACTATTGTCATATGTTTCAAAGCTCATGTCATAATTTGACCAGAATTGTTCCTTAGTTAATATCTGATTTAGAACTTTGAGATTGTCTAAAAAATTTAAAAGCAAGTATCAGTTTTTATATGACTTGGTGCCATCCTTATTCTTCTGATGTATTGATAGAAGATACATTCAACAATTGATCCTAAGAAGTAATGATCATTTTGGTTCTACTTAAGTATAATCAAATTGTTAAAAATCTCTCTATGTTTGGAAAAAACATAATGACTGTGTAAGGCCCGGCATCTTCCCTCTTATTCAAGAAAGTAAAGATTCTTGAAACTTGGCATTTCAAAAGGAACCTTTTATTGAAGGGGGTGATAGCAGGGTGAAAAGAAAACAGGCTCTGAGGGGCCCTCAGGCCATACAGTTAGAATAAAGGAATTATTAGAAACCCCTCCCAACAGTCCAGTGTGGATTCAGCCAATCTGCAGGTGTGAAGATGTTATTGTACCGGCTGCTCTGAGAAAACAATAAGGGAACTTTCTCAGGGTCATCTTCCACCGGCTTTTGAGTGATGCAACCCACATGGCCCTCTCCCCTTACATTCCCCAAAAGGTGCGAAAAATGCCAGGGTGCTTAGGTGCCAGGCTAAAGGTTATAAATCGATAAATTGCAGGATACAGGATATATAGGGAAGAAAGTAATAAGTAAAGAAAGTAATTTAAAATCCCCCCTTCCCCTGAAGAATGGTTGATACATGGATCTGACATACTGCCTCCTTAGAAAAAAGGATAATCCACCTGGAAAGAAACAAGGAAAACATATATAAGTTAAGTTGGTTTGGTTGGGTATTTCAGGTGGAATTTCCTTAAGAGCTTGGTTGCCTTTACGTGTCTCTTAGCTACCCATTCGTTTTGAGCTGATGGTAAATGTTTCTAAGCTACTTGTTGTGGCTCCGTTGCCTGAGCCTGGGCTATCGACAGATGCAGACTCTGAGAGTGAGGGAGAGGTGTTGGCAAGGCCTCCCTCTCCAGGACCCTCCTCTCTGGTAATGCCTCCGAAGGACACCGAAGGCCAAACGATAGGCTCAGAGCCAAGCACATCCCCGCAGCCACAGGTGGACAGGACGAGGAAGATAAGTGCTGGCTGGACCCTCGACAGAGGCGCAGGGAGAAGCATGCACAGCAGAGGGAAAGGCGTGCCAGAGATTAGCTGAGTCACTGGACCACACCCCACAGGGTATAAATGTGGGTGTGGTGGCCGGCTCAGTTTGTGACGAGCAAAAACTGGAAATACTCCATGATCTCTGCATTACTGGACTTTGCCTGCTTTATCAGACTGCATTTGGATGAATCCTTGTATTGTCGACACTCTTGCCTGTTTTATCGGAATGCTTGCAGTCTAATCTTTGTTTTGTGTGAGTAAAGTCTGAATTGGCAGCTAGCCACTGGGTTGCTGCCAGCTTTATCTTCAAAGAGTTTTGTCGTGTGGCTTATTAACTCCGGGCCGTCTGTGGGGGTGCGTGTGTGGTACGGGGACAGAACTCTACTAAGTATTGAGTGGAGCCATGGTGTGTGTGTGAGTCCAAGATTTTCTTAATCTCAAAGTGTTGTTCTCCTACCATAAGGGGGACCAGAGATGTGGATGTACAGTTGCAAGAAAAAGTATGTGAACTCCTTGGGATTACATGGAGTTTTGCATGAATTGGTCATAAAATGTGCTCTGAACTTCATCTAAGTCACAACAATAGAAAAACACAGTCTGCTTAAAATAATACTACACAAACATTAGATGTTGCCATGGTTTAATGGAACATAACATGTAAACATTCACAGTGCAGGGAGGAAAAAGTATGTGAGCCCCTAGCCTAATGACTTCTCCAAGAGCTAATTGGAGCCAGGAGTGAGCCAAACTTTACTCCAATCAGTGTGATGATATTGGATGTGTTGCTGACAGCTGTCCTGCCCTTTAAAAACACACACCTGTTTTGGGGTTACTGGTTTCAAGAAGCACTTGTCTGATGTGAACCATGCCTCGCAGAAAAGAGCTCTCAGAAGACCTACGATCAAGAATTGTTGACTTGCATGAAGCTGGAAAGGGTTACAAAAGTATCTCCAAAAGCCTTGATGTTCATGTGTCCACTGTAAGACAGACTGTCTACAAATGGAGAAAGTTTAGCACTGTTGCTACTCTCCCTAGGCATGGTCGTCCTGTAAAAATGACTGCAAGAGCACAGCACAGAATGCTTCATGAGGTAAAGAAGAATCCTAGAGTGTCAGCTAAAGACCTACAGAAATCTTTGGCACATGCTAACATTTTTGTTGACACATCTACAATAAGGAAAACATTAAACAAGAATGGAGTACATGGGAGGACACCATGGAGGAAGCCATTGCTGTCCAAAAAAAATATTGCAGCACGTTTGAAGTTTGCAAAAGAGCACCTGGATGTTCCACAGCACTACTGGCAAAATATACTGTGGACAGATGAAACCAAAATTGAGTTGTTTGGGAAGAACACACAACACTATGTGTGGAGAAAAAAAGGCACAGCACACCAACATCAAAACCTCATCCCCACGGTAAAACATGGCGGAGGGAGCATCATGGTTTGGGGCTGCTTTGCTGCCTCAGGGCCTGGACGGATTGTTGTCATTGATGGGAAAATGAATTCCAGAGTTTATCAAGACATTTTGCAGGAAAACGTACGACCATCTGTCCGCCAACTGAAGCTCCGCAGAGGATGGGTGATGCAACAGGACAATGACTCAAAGCATACAAGTAATTCAACAAAAAAATGGCTTCAACAGCACAGAATACGCCTTCTGGAGTGGCCCAGTCAGAGTCCTGACCTCAACCCGATTGAAATGCTGTGGCATGACCTTAAGAGAGCGATTCACACCAGACATCCCAAGAATATTGCTACACTGAAACAGTTTTGTGAAGAGGAGTGGTCCAAAATTACTCTGGATCGTTGTGCAGGTCTGATCTGCAACTACAGGAAACGTTTGGTTGAGGTTATTGCTGCCAAAGGAGGGTCAACCAGTTATTAAGTCCAAAGTTAAACCGCTTAAAGTATTGCGCCCAGTGAACTTGCTTGGGGGAAAGTTTTCTTGGGGTCTTAAGGGCTAGGTTTTTGTGATTAGTCCAGACCTCGAAAGGGATTTTATTCCCCTCTAGGAAATGTCTCCAAGTCAGGAGAGCCCAACGTACGGCATAAGCCTCCTTCTCCCAGATGGCCCATCGCTGCTCTGTTTCCATTAACCTTTTGGAAGTGTAGGTGCATGGCTGTAGTCGGTCTTGCTCATTCTTTTGGAGTTAAACAGCTCCCACTGCTACATCGCTAGCATCAGCTTGTATGACAAATGGTTTATCTGGATCTCGGTGTTTCAATACTGGCTTAGCAGAGAACAGCTGTTTAAGTTTCTCGAATGCTGCTTGGCATTCCATTGCCTCGGTTTCGGTTTGTCCTCCCCCTTTGTTTTTAGCAGGTTTGTTATGGGGAGGGTGATTTTTGCAAATGCCAGAATAAATTGGTGGTAAATGTTTGCGAACCCCAAAAAACTTTGTAGCTGTTTGTGAGTGTGGGGACGCTCCCAGTCAATCACAGCTTGTACTTTTTGTAGGTCCATCTCTATCCCCTCGTGGGATATTCGGTACCCTAGATAGTCTATTTTCTCCTGGTGGAACTCCCATTTTGAAAGTTTTGCAAAGAGTTTGGCTGACCGGAATTTATTCAGGACCGCTTGGATTAATTTTACGTGCTCTGCCTTAATTTCTGTGTATATTAAAATGTCATCAAGGTAAACCAAAACTCCTTTGTATAAATGTTCAAGCAGCATTTTGTTTATGAGTTGCATAAAAACTGCTGGGGCACCCTGTAATCCAAACAGAAGTTCTTTACATTGGTAGCAGCCCAGTGGGGTAATAAATGTGGTTTTCCATTCTTCCCCTTCCCTTATTCTGATGCGGTAATAAGCTTCTCATAAGTCCAGTTTAGAAAAAAGTTTCCTCTTTGAAAGGTGCAGTAGCATGTCCTTCATGAGGGGAAGGGGGTACACATTTTCTACGCTCACAGTGTTAAGGTTCCTTTAGTCCAAGCAAAGGGGCAAAGTGCCAACTTTTTTTCGTGGAACAGTACTGGGGCTGTGGTTTTTTGATGGGTAGGTTTGATAAATCCCCTTGCTAGGTTTTTGTTACTGAATGCTCTCAGTTCATTGAGTTCTTGGGGGGACATACTGTACATTTTTTGTTTTGGAAGTTTATCCCCTGATAGCAGATGGCACAATCTGTGGCTTGGTGGTGGTGGTGGGAGTTCATCGGAGCCTTCTTCGCTAAATACCTTGGCTAGATCCCTGTATTCTTTTGGGATGCCCTAGGTTGACATGGCCCAGCCAGTCATTGCCATTTCACTGCTCCCCCCTTTCCGTGGTTTTCCTCTATTTCATCTGCGAATGTCACATGTCCCTGGAATCTTATAGATCCTCTCTTCCAATTTACTATAGAGTTCCATTTTCTCAGCCATGTGAGGCCTAGGACTAGGGGCCATTCCATTCTGGGCGCCACAATAAACGTGAGCATTTTGTCGTGGCTTCCCATGTTTATTTGCAGGGGCTTGGTGGCAAAAATGGCTGGTCTCCCCCTCCCCGCTACTGTCCCATCTAGCTGGCAGAAGGCAATGGGTGTTTTCAGTTTCCTTAGGTGGATCCCCAATTTCCCCACCAGGATTGGACTAATTAGGCATCGTGTGCATCCTGAGTCCAGTAATGCTGAAATTTCCTCCCTTTTCCCTTGGCTGGGCATGAAAAGTCTTAGGGGTAGGGTAAGTGGTTCGATTGGGTCACTTACCAGCGGGTCATCTTCTGGGTCACTTTTGAATGGACTCGGATCCTCAAGTTGGGGTGCCGGAGTTTCTTCCTCTGGGGGTGGGGGGGGAAACGCCACAGCCTTTCTGCTTCTCAAACTGGTTTCTTTTCCTTGGGGGGTTGATTTCGTGGGTTTTCCCCCTGACAGGCATTCTGGCTTCCTGATGGGAATTTTTGAATGGCACTCTGCTGCGTGGTGCCCCTCCTTTCCACACTTAAAGCATCCCGATGGCCTTGGTGCTAGGGCGGTTTGCGGCTTAAATGGTTCCCTCTTTCCCTGAGGTGGGGATCTTCTCCAAATTCTGCCTGCTTGGTACTGGTTTCGGGTCATGTCGATCTCGGCTTCCTCCACCATTAGGTACCATTCATGCAAGTGGTTAGGGGTTCCTCGGGCTAAGCAAGCGATGTATATTTAGCCCATCCTTAAACCAGCTCACCAAGATGTCTTCTGGCCAGACTACACAGCAGGCTAGGTCGTGGAATTCCTCTGTGTATTTGGCTACTGGCTGGTGACCCTGTTTCACGACCCTGATGCGATCGTGGGCTTTACTGTCAGCTAGTGGATCCTCAAAATTCCATCACAGGGCCATCATGAAGCAGTCGAAGTTTTGCAGCTCAAAGGCATCAGCGTTATAGAGGGTTACCATCCATCGGGCAGCTGCCCCCTCCAAGGCCAGGGTGACGACTCGAACTCACGCCTCCTGGGTTGGGAAATTTCAACTGTATTCCTGCATATATGTGGCCTAAGAAAAAGCCCAGTTTTGGGGGGGTCTCCATCTACTTTACACCCGGGGAGTGTCCTCCTCTTCAACTGAGGTCCTCTGAGTTGGCCGGGAACGTTCACCTGGGCTGGTGTTGCGAGAGGGGAGTTTTCCGCTGCGGCTGATGCTCCTCCAGCTGTGTCATCAGCTTGGTTGGCTGCTGCGGGATCCGGAGTGATGGTTGTGGCTTCCTCGGCGATTTGTGCTGCTTTTGCCCTCTTCTGTTGATGATCTGGCTTCCTTCGGTCGTTGAGATCCCCCAGAGCCTCCATCATGAGCTGGGTGACATGCTGTTTAAGTCAGTCATCCCCCAGCGGTTCTTCAATCAGCTCTTCCTGGTGTGATAGGGCTTCCAAATCTATCTTCCACCCGGCTTTTGGCTACTGTGAGTGAGGGTGACCCCCTTGGTTCTCCCATCCCAGCTGTCCTTCTTCCCCACGCTGATCAACCACTGGGGTTTTGTGGAGCCTTCCAGGACAGCTTCGATGTCTTCAATGGGGCATATGGGGCCAGTGTCCAGCTGGGTGGTTGTGGAGGTCTCTCCCCAATATTCGGCCTCCCCTTGCTCGCTGCTCTTTTTGGACATGGTTTGTAGGGTCCCCTCGGTAGAGTAAAATTTTCCTCTCAGGGTTGACCACATTTGCAGTGCCTGCTTTATGTAAGACCTGGCCTTTTCCCTTTATTCAAGAAAGTAAAGACTCTCGAAACTTTCAAAAGGAACCTTTTATTGAACAGGGGTGATAGCAGAGTGAAAAGAAAGCAGGCTCTGAGGGGGCCCTCAGGCCATACAGTTAGAATAAAGGAATTATTAGAAACCCCTCCCAACAGTCCAGTGTGGATTCAGCCAATCCGCAGGTGTGAAGATGTTATTGTACCGGCTGCTCTGAGAAAACGATAAGGGAACTTTCTCAGGGTCATCTTCCACCGGCTTTTGAGTGATGCAACCCACATGGCCCTCTCTCCCCTTACATTCCCCAAAAGGTGTGAAAAATGCCAGGGTGCTTAGGTACCAGGCTAAAGGTTATAAATCGATAAATTGTAGAATACAGAATATATAGGGAAGAAAGTAATAAGTAAAGAAAGTAATTTAAAATCCCCCCTTCCCCTGAAGAATGGCAGATACATGGATCTGACACTGTTTATGTTTATTTTCTAAACAGATTAATATTTTCCATTGTGGGAGTGTCATAACAGAAATACGTGACTATAGACAGTCTGGCAGTCTGAAATCTCCAACATATCAAAGCAAACACATTCTTTTGCGCCCAACAATGCAGGTAAACTCTTCATGCTTTCAAGAACTGCCATTGCTATACCTTCAATGAACTTTTATTTATATATTCAGTATTTCATAATAAATGGTTACCCTCCTTTTTCCTAGACCTTGATTTGTGATGTGCATTCCATTACAAGTGACAACCACAAGTGGACACAGGTAGAAACAAAGTTATATAAGACTTGTGATATTATAGGTTGGTAGTCCAGAAATTTTCCAGGGTAAAATAAAATTTAAAAATACAGCAATAAAAATGTGTGATAAACACAAAAGAATCAACATTCAGATAAGTGCGTCACCTTTACAGCATGCTCCAATCTGTTCACTATAATGGGTTCTTAACTGCTTTAACTATAAACTTAGCAGTTCTGATTAGAATCCAGGATGAAATAGGACACTCTCATTCAAATTCCAGTGGGCTGTTCCTTCAAGTAAGGATATTAAGCATCTAAGCCTAAGAGGGTATATGGTTGACAGTCAAATAAAATATGAGCAATATCCTTGATGGCTGGGGCACCATATATACACATCCTCTCATGTTATGGCAGATGATAGAAACACCCATATTTGACCTTGATTTTTATTTGCTAATTATAATATTGGGCAAAATTGAGACAGTTTCTCATGTGAATTGAAAATACACCTATTTCCCTCTCCTTCTAGTTGCATCTTTTACATACCATATTTTATTCTATTCTGGGAGATCTTTGGTTATCCTGAGGATAACATATGGGGAGACAACAACAAAAGAGGCTGCAAGGAGAAAGAAGTAGGAAAGCCATGATCAATAAGTACACTCCTATAGAGTCCCACTTGTTATCTGAACTGATATGATGGATGTCAAACAGTGGTTGTGTATGTGCTGCAATTCTTCTATGTAACCCATATATCTCCATACACACATTGTGTTAAGCAATATTTTATTTAACAATTCTTAGTTGAACAACCCATCAATAAATTCGTGTTTTAAATGAATAAATAATCATTACTTATATGACTAATTTCTAGTTTGTTTTCCTTTTCTCTGGTTAAGACATGATAGTAAATAGATATTAATATTTTACAGCAATTGTAGCTCTTAAATTCTAGAAGTTGAGAAATTTCTGATTTGCTGTACTTTTTTATTTTTTATTTTGTGTAACTAGAATATAGATATTATTAAATATGTTACTAAAAATAATGTTAAATATAAATTTATTTACTTCTAAAATGCAATACTATACAGTCTTGAAAATTATTGGAATTAAAATGTCAAACTTTACTTTACTTTACTTTACTTGTATTTGATTTATATACTACCCTACTCCCAAAGGACTCAGGGCAGTGAACAGCCAACAATAAAATACATACATACAAAATTTGAAAAGCAGAGATAAAATCGAATTAAAGTTTGGCCCAGACAGATTTAAAACCCCAATCAGTTTAAAACAAATTTAAACTTTGAATATTAAAAATACTAAAAAATATTAAAAAATTATTAAAAATGTTTAAAAAGAGGGAGAAAGTTAGGCCAGGCCCGCCTGGTGAAATAAAAAGGTCTTTAGAGCGCAGCGGAAGGTGCGCAGATCTGGGATCCTCTGTATCTCCAGGGGGAGCTCGTTCCAGATAGTAGGTGCCCCCACAGAGAAGGCTCTCCCCCTGGGGGCCACCAGTCGACACCAGTTTGGCCGACGGCACCCAGAGGAGCCCCTCTCTATGAGAGCGTACCAGCCGGTGGGAGGCTATTGGTGGTAGTAGGCGGTCCCGCAAGTACCCAGGTCCTGAGCCATGGAGCGCTTTAAAGGTGGTAACCAAAACCTTGAAGCGCACCCGGAAGACCACCGGGAGCCAGTGCAGCTCGCGCAAGAGGTGTGTTACATGGGAACGCCATGTCACTCCCATTACCACCCGATAGGTTCAAAAGGAAAAGTTGTCTATTAATATTTAATAGACAACATACAGTACAGTACATACATACTGTATGTTTAAGAATCAACTTAATCTATCATATTGAAAAGAATGAAACTAATTGTTGTCTACATAAGTATTGAAAATGAAATATATTGACCTCAGTGAACATACTTGTAAAAATTACTTGTAAAAATGTGCGTATAAATGTAGCATTAAAGAATTATTGCTCTTTTATAATCTTCTGCATTTGTGTTTTAGGAAGACAAACTTCTATTAGAAAGTCAACTTATACTGGCAACAGCAGAACCGCTGTGTCTAGATCCATCAATTGCTGTTACATGCACAGCAAACCAGCTTTTGTATAATAAGCAAAAAATGAATACTCACCCAATGAAACGGTACTGGAAAATATTCATCTTTAGAGAATCTTTGCAAAAATTTGCTTTATGTTATACTGGGAAAAAAGTTGATTACATTCAAGTTAGATAACTTTTAAAACCTATACAATAACCTAGAACACTGAGTGCAAATGTATTTTATGGAAAAAAATTTTTTGGATGAAGTCCAATACAATTGTAAATTTATATTAATTAATAAAAAGGTTTTTTTTCTTCTGTTTAGTCGTATCCAATTCTTAGAGACTGTCTAGACTAGTCCCTGCAGTTTTCTTGACAAGGTTTTTCAGTAGTCACTTGCCATTGCCCCTCTTTCTAGGGCTGAGAGAAAGTGACTGGCCAAAAGAAAGTGATAGCTCATCCAGCTATCTTTGTGTCTAAGGCAGGGGTGTCAAACTCACGACTACACATCATCATCACATGATGTATTGTAACTTTTGCCCCTTCACTAAACTGGGGTGGGCACAGCCAGCATATGCTGCGGGCCGCAAGTTTGACACCCCTGGTCTAAGGCAAGACTAGAACTCACAGTCTCCTGGTTTCTAACCACTACACAAAAGGAATTGTAAATATAATATATTTACAAATTTAGTATGTATTTACAAAATTAAATACAAATATGTTTTACAAATTGAAGATATAGGCTTACAATTGACTTAATATCCTTGAGTTAAAAGGAATTGCACAGCAGCTTTCCAACTATATTATTAAATCATGATTTGGTAAATAATGCTTATAAATGCTTGTATAAATATGTTCCAGAATATAAGTTTTCTTTACATTAATCTTGCACTATCTTATAGATGTTTCAAGAGATATTCCAGGCCATCTCTGAATTACCAGCAGGAGGTGTCTCAAAGTACCATTCCACCACAGTTCAAGCTATTTGATTATTTACAAAAAAGAAAGGAGAGGAGAGGAAGCCAACAGTATGATCTCAAAATTTCCAAAACTGGAAATGTATGCTTATTTTAAGAAGCTTTTAAAATAATACATTTGTGAAATGTATTTATCCCTATGACTTTTATATATGTTTGTCCTTTTAGTGTGTTGATATGTGGAAACAGAACCCCTGTTATTTGACTGCACCATCTGAAATAGATGTAAGTCTACAGATTTACCAAGCTTTCCTTCTATAATCCAAGCTGGTGGAGGTGTTTCAATGAAATCCTAAACCTGCTTGCTGTTTTGTGACAATTTAATTTATTCTAATTAACACATTACCTAATTATATAGCTATTTAAAATGTTGAATATTTTTTATTTTTAGAAATGAAGGATTCTTTTGATGATGTCAGTAAATTTATTGTGACAGTTTTTCTGGAAATGTTTAATCCTCCCTATTTCTAAAGATGTATATCATTACAAGTAATTTTTAAAAATCCTCATTGGAGTTATACGTAATCAACCAGTTACTCCAGGGAAGATAGTCTTTTGTGTTGAAAGCAGTGGTCGGTTTCTACTGGTTCGCCCCGGTTCATGTTAACTGGTAGCGGTGGGAGGCTCCATCCACCTGCCTGGATGTCATCACAGATGCTCTGCGCATGCACACGCTCACCTTTCCGAACCAGTAGCGAAGGTAAGTGAAAACCACTACTGGTTGAAAGGCCCAGCTAGAATAGGACTACATGTCTGTCATGCTCCAGAGGAGATTGAACTGTGTTGATTAGATTTCTTTAAATAACCAAAATGATACTATTTTTAAAAAAATAACTATGTATTATTTATTAACTATATACCTTATTCAAGTGTTGCTTTTATTCACTTGCACTTTAATTTCTTATTTCTCAAGGTGGAAAAATATGCTAAAGTGGAAAAATCTATCAAACCTGATGACTCACAACCAAGTGTCTGGCCGATTCATGTGAGTAGTAGTAAATTTCCAAGCACTATTTTTTTAGAAAAAATGGAAATGCAATGTAATGAATAATTTGTTCATGATTGCATTTAGATGACTAAAGAAAGATCATTTTCAATTATTCATTAAACAGAAAACTGATCTTATGAATTTTTCAAATGTGCAACTTCTTAGCAATAGAATGTAATTGTTTATGAGCTGCTGTTGAGTGTGTGAATAAACCAGTTTATTGTGTTCAGAATTCTATTGCCTCTGAACTATAGGTACTGTACAATGAAAGAACAGTTGATAATGTGATATTAGGAATGTGATATTAGTGATAATTCCTATCTTTTGTAATTAACAGCTTTATGTTTGAATAAAAAATAAAAATAAAGAAGTACAGGTAATCCCCAGGTTACAAGCGTTCCCTTAGCGAACATGCAAAGGTACGTGAGAAGTGCCCCCTAGCATTTATGAACAAGTCCCGAAATTATGAATGTTGCATCACTATTGCAGTTGTTCGTTCTTACGAATGTTCGCAGAGGCTCTTCAACATTTGCCCTGCCTATTCCCCTTTCCCTGCCGGGTCTTCACAGGCACTTTGCCTGTGGATACTCACTTACCTTGGAAAGATCTCTTCTCTGTTACGGTTGCTTCAGGCTTTTGGTGCATTTGCAGAGAACAGAGGCCTAACTTACCACGAGATCAGTAGTGTGAGATCTTTTTTTAAAAATAATATTTATTGAATTTTCAAACATTAAAATACACAATACAAAAATTAGAAAAGAGCAAAAAATAGAAAACTATAACACACAACAAAAATAAACAAACAAAAACAAACACATTGAAGCTTAAACACTAATAACATCTTTTCCACATTGATATCTCTATCCTAATTAACTTCCATACACAAATTCTACTTCTATCTATCACTAACTTAATTTACATCCTTATCTAAGTTATACTAACTTCTATTCACAATTTGGTTTCATGACAAAATATTGCTTACATTTTAGATTTACTCTCCAGCCAGGAATACCATCTATTCCAAATTAAATAATACTCAGTGTATTCCCTTTCCTTAATTTCCATGGATAATCTGTCCATTTCTGCACATTCGTATATTTTTTTAATTATAATTTGGTCTGGGGAGATATCCGGTTGTTTCCAATTTGTACTATGACAATCCTACTCACAGTTAATATATGTAATATGATATATTGTAAGTTCTTTTCCATTTTCCCTTCCAAAATACCCAGGAGGAATAGTTCCGGTTTTCTTTCTATCTTCCACCCAGTTATCTCTTCCAGCCATTTTTTTATCTTCCACCAAAATTTCCCAGGAATGCCCCAGGAGGACTGGAGGAGAGCGCAGCTCCTCACTCATGGAGATCCACTAGTGGGGAAATGGTCGCGGAACTCGGTAAGAAATGTGCGAGCCAGGAAGCGGTCATGCTCCCTGGCAGGAAAGGGTTGCATGTTCACTCCAGCAAAGGTTTGTGCAACCCTCTCTGGCCAGGAAGCATGATCGCTTCCTGGTCAGCGCACCTCTTACCGCGCCCACTTCCCAACCGGTAGATCTCCATGAGTGAGAAGCTGTGCTCTCCTCCGGTCCTCCTGGGGCGGCTCGCCTCCCCGCTGGCACCTTCTCCTTCTCCTTGCTGCTCCAGGAGAAGCCTGAGACTCAGCTTTCCTTGGCAAAGCGCTTCATTGCAGCGCAGGGAACATGTGCGGCACTGGGGGATCCGTGCAGCTACTATCTCACCCCTCCTCAGCCTCGGCCATGCCGCGAGGCTCCAAGTCAAGGAGAAGACGGAGGAAGGTGGGGGGAAGTCCAAACAGCAGCTACCTGAAGCAAGCTGCAGCGCTATTATGCAGGGTTCCGAGTGGTTGGAGAAGCGGCAGAAATAGCAGCCAGGGCTGGGCTTTCAGCAGGTAAGCAACGCTGCCTCTGCCGTGGGGAACTTTAGAGAGGGCGGGGGCAGGCTGTGCGAGCAGCCTGTCTCTTAGCTGGCGAGAATGGCTACAGCCTGCCCCCGGCCTCTCTTTCCAAAGTTCCTCACGCTCTTGCTGGGGGCAAGGGGGTGGCGGTGGCAGGAGCAGCAGGCGGGGGCTTCCCTCCCTCCCTCCCTCTGGAGGCCTGGGGCTATGCTAGAAGTCTGCTCGGGCGGGGAGACAGGGAAGACCCGGACCACCCATCCTTGCCACCACCACCCCATCGCCTTGGCGGCAGCGGTTCTCACCCAGCCACTTCCCTGGCAGTGGCAGGAGCAGCTGGCAGGAGAGAGGGAATGGCGGCAGGCTGTGGCAGCAGACAGTTTGAACCGGTTAAGAGGCAAAGTTCTTCCTCCTGCCAGCCTCGAGCTCAGCTCCAGGCAGCGTCCAGGCAGCCATATCTGGCCTCCCCCTGCGGCAGACCACGTGGATTCCAGGCAGCGCAACTTCGGGGCCTTTCCTCATGGTGGCGGTGGCGAGGCAGGCAGGCAGCCGGGTGCACGGGAGCGACTGGCGGCAGCGCTCCTGGCTGGCAAAGGGCGGAGTACCGGGGCTGCATGTGGGCAATGACGGCATTAAGGCCAGCTGATTGTTGCACATGCATGCACACCAGTAACCAGCAGACTAGCTGGCTGGTGTGCATGCGTGCCCTGGTAACCCAGAAGAAGAATGGGCGATGCCACGCGTGCCGGGTGACATGGCTCTGTGTGCCACTTCCGGCATGCGTGCCATAGGTTTGCCAACATGGTACTAGATCATCTGCGAATGCTTGAACCTTATATTCTTCCTGTTTGATTTTCAATCCTTTAATTATTTGATTTTTCCTAATTTGTATTAATAGTATCTCCAGGGATAATATAAATAAGAGGGGTGATAAGGGACATCCCTGTCTTACCCACTTAGCTATATCAATCTTCTCTGTTGTTTCCCCATTCATTATTATTGTTTCGAATAAATTGCTCTAATTAAATCCATAAATTTCTCCCCAATTTTCATAATTTCCAATTGATTAATCAGAACATTCCAGTTTAAATTATCAAACGCTTTCTGGGCGTCTACAAACATCAATGCCAGCTGCTTATTCGGATGGGCCTCATAGTATTCTAATGTATCCAGAATCGTCTGTGTATTATCTTTTATATATCTATTTGGAAGAAATCCGTTTTGATCTGAATCAATAATTTCACTTAAAAAATTTTTTGGCCCTTTCAGCTATTATTGTTACAAAAAAATTATAGTCCACACTAAGCAGCAAGATTGGCCAGTAGTTCTTGACCTGCTGTGTGTTTGTAGATTCCTTTGGGATGAATGATATCAATGCCTCTCTCCATGTCTCTGGTAATTTCGATTGCCCTAAGGCTTCATTATATAAGTTCAACAATAACACTTCCAGAGGTCCTTGTATCTTTTTATAAAACTCAGAGGGAATGCCATCAGGTCCTTGAGTTTTATTATTTTTCTGTTTTTGAATAGCTGCTTTCATTTCCATCATAGTAAGTCTGCTGTTTAACATTTCTTTCATTTCCTCTGATATTATCGGAAGGTTCCTATCTTTTAAATATTTCTTTATATCTTCCTCCTCCACCTTCTCCTGGCTATAAAGTGTTTCAAAGTAATTTTGGGCTATTTTCTTCGTCTTGTAGTTGTGTTATTAGCCTTTTCTCCTTATCCTTTTTTAATTTATAGGCCAATCATCTCCCAGGCTTATTAGCATGTTCGAAGTATATCTGCTTTGTTGCCTTAAGTTTTTGCGCCATTTCCTCCTGGGAACGCAGATTTATTTTATGTTTAATCAGATTTCTTTCCTCTCTAATTTTTTTATCCGGGGATTCCTGCATTTTATACTCCCAATTCCTCCAATTTCTCTTGTAATTCCAATTGTTGTTTCCTTTTTTCTCTATTTCTCCCCGCCCAGTATGCTATCATTAGACCTCTGATATAAGCCTTGGTTGTATCCCAAAAGTTCTAAAGGGTCGTATCTTCATTTGTATTTTCTTTCAAGAAGAAATCCAACTCTCTTTCCATCCATTCTATATACATTTGTTCTTTTATTACTCCTTGATTCATGATCCATCTCCTTTTCGATGTTGATCTTCCTGTCCATTTTAATATCAAAGGGCTATGATCCGCCCATATGTTAGTTGCTATTTCTATTTCATCTATGTTTTTACTTAGTTCCAAATCTGTCCAGATCATGTCTATTCTGGACCATGAATCATGTGGGTTAGAATAAAAAGTATATTGGGTTTTTTTGTGGATTTCCTTCTCTCCAGATGTCTTTTAGATTCAGCTCTTGCACCATGTCAAAAAAAGTGGTCGGCAGTATCCTCTTCTGTTTTTTTATTTTTCTTTCCCGATCTGTAATCTTGTTTTGTATCTACGACCACATTAAAGTCCCCCAATAAACAAATATTTCCAATTTCCAATTCCACAATTCTTTTATGTAATTTATAATAAAATACCCCCTGTCTAATATTTGGTGCATAGATAGCCACCAATAATATTTTTTTTGGTCTTGTTATTATCTCAATTAATAAAATTCTGCCTTCCTCATCTGCATAAATGTGTTTCAGTTATAGCCAATCTTTAATGTATAAAACTACTACTCTCTTTTTTTGTGGTGCAAGAGCTGAATATAATTTTCCTAATTTAGGGGCTTCTAATAAATGTCCTTGTTGCTTTTTAATGTGAGTTTCTTGTAAACATGTGATGTCTGAATTGTGTTTTTGTGGTCTAGATAGAATCTGTCTCCTTTTGGCTGGCGAGTTTAAACCATTTATATTAATCGAAATTAATTTAAATTCTTCTTCCATTTTACCTTCTACTGACGGCCCTGGTTCCTTTCCTTAATCTCGTTTCCGTTTGTATCCTCGACCTTGTCCCTGCTCTTTTCCTCTGTTCTCTTTCAATCCTCTCCTGTGATTCCAATTCTGACTCCTTCCCTTCTTCCTGACTCTTATTTTCTGTGTCCTCTCCATTCTCCCTCTCTTCATCTATTGCTATACACTGATCGTAAAATTCCTGAGCCTTCTCTAGTGTATCCAACCTAATTTTTTTGTCTTGCCAAGTCACTAATAGGCCTTCTGGGATAAGCCACCAGAACATTATTTTATATTTGATAAGTTGGGAGGAGAGAAAGTGATAGCTCTGCCTTTGCTCCCTTACCCTCCTGGGTACTTGTTTAAGAGTCAGAATCTCTTTCCCTTTGTATGTCATTGTTGTACCTCACGTTCTCCTATAGATTTCATATTTTAATTTTTAGATTTTAATTTGTTTTAGTAAATCGAATGTGTACCTCCCGTGACAATTTATTTCGCCGTGCATAATTAGTATGCACCCTATACAATTCGTCAATACCATTTTGCAGCTCTTGTTCATCTTCAGGTTGTCTGCCAACAACTCTATCATGAGATTCAGGAGGTCGTCTTCCTTATTTTCTGGTATATTCTGAAATCTTGAGTAAAACGCAGCCTTTTCCATTTCGAGAAATGTTATTGCTTCTTCGAGTTCTCGATTTGTTGCCATCAATTTCTTTTCTGTCTCCTATTTTTTTTCTGTCTGTTCCATTCTTTCTTCCTCTATCTTTATCTTCTGTTCGTTCTTGACAATTGTCTCTTGTATTTCTCCCATTCTTTCATCTAGTTTCCTTATGTTGCTTTTCACTTCGCCCATGTTGTTCTTTAGTTCTTCATGGTTCTTTCCAATAGATTCCTGGGTCTTAACAAGAACCTCCTGAATTATATTCAGAGTTGTCTGCATACTTTGTGTATTCATTGCAGCTCCTGCCTTTTCTCCTCCCAACATATCTCCTATCAGTTTTTGTCCTGCTGGAGAGGCAGTCATTTGTATAACTTTTTTTTTCAGTTTTAGTTACTGAAGTTATACATGTCATATTCGGTTTCCCAAAGAACTTCTTCCACAAGACCATAAAAAATCTATTTCCTTTCTCCTCCTGAAACTATATTTCCTAACTTCGTTTGGTTATTAAATGCTCCTTTCTTTTATGGTCTTGCCCACTTAATTTACAATCAATTTTGTTTCTTTAAAATTCATTAAATAGAGTACTCAAATAATTAATTAATATAATTGATTCTATCTTCCCATAATCTCAATGACTATTATCACTCTAGCTTGAATTAACAATACCTAAACAAACGATAATATATAACCTCAGTAGAAAGAAAGGGTATATAGATAGAAAGACCAGACAATTAATACATTTATCTATTTATATATAATATCTTAATGCTTTCAGGAATCAAATAAGTAATAACAGATAATAACAATAACTAAGTAGACAAAAGTATATTACTTCAAGATAAAGAAAAAACATATAAATAAAAAGGCCAATTTATTACAGTCTTTCCTCTTAAACAACAGATTAACAAAATTACTTAATTACTTTCAAGGGTCCATTGAATAGTAGATATTAACAATAAAAAAGAAAAAAAATAGAGAAAGTCTAGAGATATACCATGGTATTTGTTTCTAAATATGAATATACAATATACATAATTTCCTATTAATTTCTTCCAGTCTCCTTCTTCCTTGCACTGTCCCAACCTCTTCCATTCATTACTTTCCAAGTCCTTTCTCCAAGATGTCTGCTCCTATTATCCTGCACTGTCACTGTAGTTGTCAATCCATACTCCAATCCTCATCGTTACAATTATTATATCCGCACTCTCCGATTTTTCACTTCCAGTCTCAGTATATTCAGTCACAGTCCTTATTGCAGTTTCCAACTTTCTTCCTCTCTTTTCCTTTCAACTCCTCTAAACTCCTTCTTTTCTCTTTTCCACCTCCTTCTTGCTACTTTGCTCCACCCCTGCAGCGCCGCTTTTTCTCTCTTCTGAGACTTCCTTGTCACACCTTTTAGTTTCCACCAAATTAGGGAATTAACCCAGTAACTCACTCTGTCCCGTCTTTGTTCACCAGTGTATCAGGCTGTTTTCTCACTTCTTGCTTTTTTCACTATTCACACGGGCCAGTCCTTCGCTGTTTCCAGGGTGGTCCTGCGGGCCAGATCTAAGCATCCCATAGGCCAGATCCAGCCCACGGGCCTCAAGTTTGAAACCCCTGGTCCAGGGGTGAAATGCTCCCGGTTTGGATCGGATCTCCTGATCCGGTAGCGATGGAGGCGGGTGGCTTGGAGAACTGGTAGCAAAAATCCCTGCCCTCCCCCCCCAAACCCAGATGAGCCGCACAATCATCAGAGGCTTTCGTTTTTGCTTTTTTTTTTTTATTGCAAAAGTTTTACAATTACATTTTCACCCCTTTTCTCCCCCACCCCCCCACCCCCCAAACTTCCCAACCTCCCTAACCCTCCCTAACCCTCCCCTCCCCCCAGACTTCCCTATAATATACTCATACTCATAAAGAACCCTAATATCACACTTATATATAAACTTAAACCCCTCCCTCCCCTATATAATTTTTCTCTTTACCTCATTACATTAAAAAAATTCTACTACATTATTTTCAAATAAAAGCTATTTGATACTTTCTAGTTTGATATTTGTTCTGAACATATTCTATCCACTTTTTCCATTCCCATTCATAAGTGTCTTGTGAACAATCTTTTAAATATGCTGAAATCTTCGCCATCTCTGCAAAACTGGCCATCTTCAAAGTCCATTCCTCGATAGTGGGCAAAGCTTCATTCTTCCAGTATTTACCTATCAACAATCTTGCTGCTGTTATCATATACAATATCAATTTTGTTTCACCCAATGTAAAACCCTTAACTATACCCAATAAAAACAATTGTGGAGAAAATTGAATTTTTTTCTTCAAAACATTCTGCATGACCCACCAAATTTTTATCCAAAAAGCCTTAACTTTCCTACAGGTCCACCAAACATGATAATACGTAGCATCCAAACATTCACATCTCCAACATTTTGGCTGAACATTAGGGTATATACATGACAACTTTTTGGGATCTAAATGCCATCTATAAAACATTTTATAGAAATTTTCCCTCAGGTTCTGCGACTGTGTAAATTTAACATTCTGAACCCAAATTTTTTCCCATGTTTCCAACATCACTGGTTCTTCGAAATTTTGTGCCCACTTAATCATACAGTCTTTAACTAATTCAGTTTCTGAGTCCCTTTCTAGCAAAACATTATAAAGCCTTTTGATATGCATTGGACCTTTCTCTCTTATATGTCTAACCAATTCTTCCTCATGCAACATAATACCAGTTTTTTGGTCCTCTTTCCATCTCAATTGTAATTGATTATATTGTAACCAAGTTAAATTAATCCCTTCGTCCAACAGTGTCTGCAATGTCTTCAGCTGCCATCTGCCCGCATCTGTAAAAAGAACCTCTTTATATATAAACCCCCCGAGTGACATTATATTTGTATTCCACAAAGTATGACCAAGATCCAGCCATAGCGGTATTTTATAATCCCATTTGAGTCGGTGCTTCTTCCAAACTCTCATCAAAGAATCTCTAAGTATATGACTTTTAAATACTTTATCTACTTTGTCGTCGTAAAATAAGTAAGCATGCCATCCAAATTCAAGATCAAAACTTTCTGCATTCAATATTCCAGTCTTTTTCCTTCCAAACCAATCACTTGTTAAAGTTAAAGCTGCTGCATCATAATATAGCTGTAGGTTTGGAAGTTTAAGACCTCCTCTTTCTGGAACATCTTGCATAATTTTCAATTTCACTCTCGGCTTCTTGTCGTTCCAGACAAACTTATTAACTCCAGATTGCCAAACTTTCAATTGTTTATCACTTTTAAGCACCGGAATCATTTGAAACAAAAAAAGAAATCTTGGCAAAATATTCATCTTAACTGCTGCTATTCTTCCAAGTAGAGACAGCTGCAGTTTTTTCCAAGTCTCCATATCTTTCTGCACCTCTCGCCACAACACCTCATAGTTATTTTGAAACAATTTCATATTTGATTCTGCAATCTGAACTCCTAGATATTTTACCTTAGGTACAGTCTCAAAACCTGCCCTCCTTTCAAGCTCATGTTTACGATCTTGTGTCATGTTTTTAGCTATCATTTTAGTCTTTTTTGGATTCAATCTAAAACCTGAAACTTTACCATAGTCTTGTATAATGTCCTTCATCAAGATTATTGATTCCATTGGTTGTGATAGGGTAACAACCAGATCATCTGCAAATGCCTTTATTCTGTAATCCTCTTGCCTAATCTTTATACCTTTCAAGATATTAGAGTCCCGTATTGTATTTAACAAGACTTCTAGTGTTAAAATAAATAAAAGTGGGGACAACGGACATCCCTGTCTTGTTCCTTTTTCAATTTTAAACTCTGTTGTCAGACTTCCATTAATAATGATCTGTGCCTTTTGCTCTTGATAAATTGCTGAAATCGCCTGTATAAATTGATCCCCAAAGTCCATCTTTTTCAAAGTCTTTAATAGAAAATTCCAATCCACTCTGTCAAAGGCCTTCTCTGCATCCAAGAAGACCAGCACTGCAGGGATCTGTTTATTCTTCTCAAGATATTCCAATAAATCTATTACTTGCCTTACATTGTCCTTCATATATCTGCCCTCGATAAATCCCGCTTGATCATCATGAATCACCTTCTGAATTACTGGCATCAGCC
Source organism: Pantherophis guttatus (assembly GCF_059756535.1). NCBI lineage: Eukaryota > Metazoa > Chordata > Lepidosauria > Squamata > Colubridae > Pantherophis > Pantherophis guttatus. The sequence goes on along the minus strand of NC_142064.1, from coordinate 106,919,589 downwards.
TGTTGGCTAGTACTTTCGCATAAATTTTATAATCTGTATTCAAAAGAGATATTGGTCTATAGTTCTCTGGTTTTTTAGGACCGATTTGTTCTTTTGGTATCAAAGATATATAAGCTGTTGTCCATGATGGGGGTATTTTACCCCCTTGCTGAATGTTGCAAAATAAATCTCTAAGTTGTTCCACCATTTCAGCTTGCAAAGTTTTGTAATACACTGCAGTCAAACCATCCGTGCCAGGAGCTTTGGCTGTTTTTAACTGTTTAATTGCTACTATTATCTCCTCCTCTGTTATAGGATAATTCATTCTTTCCTTTTGTTGATCAGTAATTTTTATAACTCTTTTATCGTTTAAATATTTTTCTATAAGTCCATTCTGCACCTCCTCTTTAGCATATAATTTAGTATAATAGTCCACAAAAGCTTCTTTAATTAATTTTTGTTGAAAGATTTCTTTCCCTCCAATATCAATACTATCAATAGTCCGTATGCTTTGTTTTTTCCTCAATGTGTAAGCCAACCATCTGCCCGGTTTATTAGCGTTACAAAATGTGTTATGCTTCGCATATTGTAAGTTTGTTGCAACTCGTTTTTGCTTTTAAAAGCATTTTTTCTACAACCTCTTTGGCCGAAAAAATGCTTTTAAAAGGAAAAAAAAAAGCCTGTGATGATTGCGCGGCTCAGCTGGAATCCTCAGAGGCTTTTAAAAGCATTTTTTCTACAACCTCTTCACCGAAGAGGTTGTAGAAAAAATGGTTTTAAAAATAAAAAAAAAATGGCCATGCCCACCCAGTCACATTACCCCCCCAAGCCACGCCCACAGAACTGGTAATAACAAATTTTGGCTTTCATCACTGCCCTGGTCTATACACCAACGCACAGAGTATGAGATTTAAACAGGATGAATTAGACATTCAGATTAATGAGGACAGATATGATATTGTTGCCATTACAGAAACTTGGTGGGATGAAACCCACAAATGGAATATACAGCTAGAGGGATTTAAATTATTTAAAAGAAACAGACCAAATAAAAAAGGAGGTGGAGTTGGATGATATATAAGAAATAACTACATCTCTACAGAAATGGAGCACAATAATGATGAAAACTGTCTTGAATGCATTTGAATCAATATAATTGGGAGGAAATGATATTGCCATAGTTGTACCCGGTTACGAGCGTTCCCTTAGCGAACATTCGAAGTTACACAATAAGAGCCCCCTAGCGTTTATGAACAAATCCCAAAACTATGCATATTGCAGCAGCACAGCAGTTGTTCATCCTTACAAACGACCGCAGAGTCTCTGCAACATTCACCCTGCCTATTCACCCCGCACCCCCACCCCCCCGGCCGGGTCTTCAAAGGCACTTCGCCTGTGGAGACTCACTTACCTTGCAAATATCTCCTCTCTGTCATGGTTTCTTTGCCTGCATTTGCAGACAACAGAAGCCTAACGTACCGTGAGATCAGTAGTGCGAAATCTTGTGTAATCTCGCACTTTTGGCTTCTATTCTCTGCAAATTGAGGCCTGGATGTTTGCAAATGGAGGAAAGGCTTCAGGCCTTCCCTCTGTTTGCTGTTTTCTTGGCGAAGCCTGCAGGAGATTGCATTCCTATAGGCTTCAGCAGCCCTTTGCAAAAAACCTTTGTTTGCACCAGCACAGCTTGGGAGGAGCAGGCACATCCCTCCGAAGCCCTGTTCCTACAGGCAGATGCTCCCCCTCCCCTCACAGTCACTCCTCGCCTGGCCTGAGAAGGTAAGGGTGGAGAATGCAGACTCGCTCCATATTTCAGAGTGGGAGCGAAGCACCCCTGTACTTGCTTCATCTCTTGCTGAATCTCGCAGGCGCTTCTTCCGGCCCTTTCTGATACTGCAAGAACGTCGGTCATTCGGGGAGACGCACGACTTCCTCTCTGCCCTGAGACACTGACCCAGCTGTTTCTCTTTGCTGCTGCTGTTGGTGCCTCCATGGCCTGCCCACTGCTCTTGCAGCGCCATGTGCAGCACAGTTAAATTTAGCGCGCTTACAATGGGGGAGACAGCATCCCCTCCTCTCCTGAAGCCCATTACAATGCGTTGCATTGGCCGCAGCCGGGTTGGCTGAGTGTCTTCGGCCGGAGAGCAGGTCGTACGTCTCCCCGAGCGACTGAGGTGCATCCAGCACCAACAAAGGCTGAAGAAGTGCCCGCAAGACCCAGAGAGCACCGGAGAATCAGAAAGAGAGAGAGAGAAAGAAAGAGAGAGATGAAAGAGAGACAGAAAGAGAGAGAGAAAGACACAGATACACAGAGAGAAAGACAGAGATACACAGAGAGAGACAGACAGAGAGAGAGAGAGAGAGAGAAATGAGACACACAGAGAGAGTGAGACAGAGAGATGAGACACACAGAGAGAAAGGGACAGAGAGATGTGTGTGTGAGAGAGAGATAGAAGGAGAGAGAGAAGGAGAGAGATGAGGGAGAGCAAGAGAGACAGAGAGAGATGAGAGAGAGACAGACAGAGATGAGAGAGAGGGAGGGACAGAGAGAGAAAGAGAGGAATGTGAGAGAGAAAGAGAGATTAGAGAGAGGGAGAGACAGAGAGAAAGAGACAGGGAGAGGGAGAGAGAGACAGAGGGAAGGAGAGAGAGAGCGCTGGATTCATATTAATGGTTTGTGGGATTTAAAATTATGAATTTAGTGGTCCCTGAGGTCCGAAAGGTTGGTGACCCCTGCCCTAGACTAGTTCAAATCACCAGGACCAGATGGATTACACCCCAAGGTTCTGAAGGAACTGGCAGACATATCTCAGAACCACTGAACTATATCTTTCAAAGATCATGGAGCATCGGGGAACTACCAGAGGACTGGAAAATAGCTGATGTAGTTTCCATCTTCAAAAAAGGAAAAAAATAGATACAGGAAACTACAGACCTATCAGCCTCACCTCAATACCTGGGAAGATTCTGAAAAAGATAATCAAGCAATGAATCAGCAAACACCTTGAGTCAAACAAAGTCATAACCAAAAGCCAACATGGGTTTGTCAAAAACAGATCATGCCAGGAAAATCTTATTGCATTCTTTGACAAAGTGACCAAATTAGTGGACCAGAGAAATGCTGAGGATGTAATTTACTTCGACTTCAGTAAGACATTTGATAAAATAGACCACAACCTACTACTTGATAAGATAGAAAAATGTGGGTTAGACAGAATCACTAGATTCGTAACTGGCTGACCAACTGCACTCAACGTTGCACGCTCAATGGAACTGCATCTACATGGAGAGAAGTATGTAGTAGGGTACCCCAAGGCTCAGTTTTAGGCCCAGTACTCTTCAATATCTTCACTAATGATTTGAATGAGGGGATAAATGGGGAACTCATCAAATCTGCAGACGACACCAAGCTGTCAGGAATAGCCAACACTCCAGAAGATAGGCTTAAGATGCAGAAGGATATTGACAGACTTGAACATTGGGCGCTATCTAACAAAATGAAGTGGTGAAAAAAGTAAGGTTCTATATTTAGCCAAGAAAAACCAAACCAAGTGCACAGGTATAGTATACAATGTGTGCACAATTATTAGGCAAGCTGTATTTTGGAGGATTGATTTTATTGAACAACTACAGTGCTCTCTATCAATCCAAAACATTAATAAACCTCAAACCTGAATATTTAAGAAAGTAAAAGTGAGGTTGTGGCTTTCTTAGGTGGATATCTGTGTGTGCACAATTGTCGGGCAGCTATTAGTGTGCAGAATTATTATGCAACTATATGAAAAATGAAAATTTTCCCATCTCATTTATTTTCGTCTGTTCAAGTGAGAATAATAAGTCAAAATTCACAAATAAACATTTCTGACAGTTCAAAAAAAAAAAAGTGACTAATGTAGCCACCCTTCTTTTCAAGAACAGTCATAAGCCTTCCATTCATGGAGTCTGTCAGTTTCTTGATCTGTTGACAATCAACTTTTTGTGCAGCAGCAACCACAGCCTCCCAGACAATGTTCAGAGAGGTGTACCATGTTTCCCTGAAAATCAGACGCCGTCTTATGTTTTTTGAACTCTGAAATAAACGCTTGGCCTTATTGCCATGCGCTCAAAAGCCTGATTGGGCTTATTATCAGGGGATGTCTTATTTTGGGGGAAACAGGGTACTGTTTTCCTTCACTGTAAATCTCCCATTTAAGAAGAGCCCACAAGTTCTCAATAGGGTTTTAGGTCAGGTGAGGAAGGGGGCCATGTCGTTATTCTTTCATCTTTAAGGCCTTTACTGGCTAGCCACGCAGTGGAGTACTTCAGTGCATGCAATGGAGCATTGCCCTGCATAAAAATCATAGTCTTCTTGAAAGGTACAGACTTTTTCCTGTACCGCTACTTGAAAAAAGTGTCTTCTAAAAACTGGCACTAGGTTTGGGAGTTGATTTTGAATCCATCTTCAACTCGAAAAGGTCCAACTAGCTCATCTTTCATAATACCAGCCCATACAAGTACCCCACCTCCACCTTGCTGGTGTCTGAGTCGAAATGGAGCTCTATCTGTTACATCCACGGACCCATCCATTTGGTCTGTCAAGAGTCACTCTCATCTCATTAGTCCATAAAAGCTTTGAAAAATCTGTCTTCAGATATTTCTTGGCCCAGTCTTCCCGTTTCAACATGTGTCTTGTTCAGTGGTGGTTGGGTTTCAGCCTTCCTTACCTTGGCCATGTCTCTGAGCACTGAACACCTTGTGCTTCTGGGCACTCAGGGTAGGTTACAGTTCTGGAATATGATAGCACTGGAGGATAATGGGCTCCTGGTAGCTTCACATTTGATTCTTCTCAAATCTTTGGCGGTTAAGGTGCGTCTTTTTTCTCAACATGTTTTTTGTGACCCTGTTGACTATTTGCAATACAACATTTGTTGGTTCTGTGATCACGTCCCAATATCTTAGCAATTTCAAGAGTGCTGCATCCCTCTGAAAGACTTTTACAATTTTAACTTTTCAGAGTCAGTTAAATCTCTTATTTGGCCCATTTTGCCTGAGAAAAAGAAACTGCCTAATAATTATGCACACCTTGTTGTAGGGTGTTGATCTCCTTAGGCCACCCTCTCCCTCATTACACAAATACACATCACCTGATCTGCTTATATCCACTAAGCATTCAAGTGTATACAGCTTGGAGGTGGAAAATATGCATATAAAGGATGAGATGGTAAAATGCTCACTTGCCTAATAATTGTGCACATGGTGCAGATGGTACCCTGTTCAATAGTAGTAACTATGAGAGGTATCTTGAAGTCCTAGTGGACAGTCACTTAAATATGAGCCAGCAATGTGCTGCAGCTGCCAAAAAAGCCAACACAGTTCTAGGCTGCATTAATCAAGATCATGTGAAGTGTTAATACCAGTTTATAATGTCTTGGTAGGGCCACACTTGGAATACTGCATCCAGTTTTGGTTGCCACGGTGTAAAAAACATGTTGAGACTCTAGAAAGAGTGCAGAGAAGAGCAAGATGATTAGGAGACTGGAGGCGAAAACATAAAGAATGGTTGCTGGAATTGGATAGGTCTAATTTAATGAAAAGGAGGACTAGGTGTGACATGATAGCAGTGTTCCAATATCTCAAGGGTTGCCACAAAGAAGAGGGAGTCAAGCAATTTTCCAAAGCATTTGAAGGCAGGACAAGAAGCAAAGGAAGGAAACTAATCAAGGAGAGAAACAACCTAGAACTAAGGAGAAATTTCCTGACAGCTAGAACAATTAATCAGTGGAACAACTTGCCTCCAGATGTTATCAATACTCCAACACTGGAAGTTTTAAAGAAGAGATTGGACAACCATTTGTCTGAAATGTATACTGTAGGGCAACTTTAAGACTTGTGGACTTCAACTCCCATAATTCATCAGCAGCTTTGCTGGCTGAGGAATTATGGGAGTTGAAGTCTACAAGTCTTAAAGTTGCCATGGTTGGAGACCCCTGCTGTAGGGTTTCCTGCCTGAGCAGGGGGTTGGACTAGAAGACCTCCAAGATCCTTTCCAACTCTGTCATTCTGTTAAAAAAAGAGTAAGTTGACACCTGAATGGTAGTATTTTGAACTATTTGGCTGTGACCAACTATCAGTTTGAATATTGGTGTTCTTGTCTAGTTAACTGTTTGCTGATAATTCTATGTTGCCTAGAACTATGAAGGTTAGTAGAAGGCACATATTATTTAAAAAAACAATACATTTATGGACAAATCAAAGATACAACTTTTTAATTTTAGTCATTAATATTAATGTTAATATTAATATTAATATTAATATTTATAAGCACTTATAAATATAAAAAGAATTAGTGTCCTGAAATTATTATCTTACCTTATGCATAAGATGAAACCCCATCCAAGAATCCACTCCTTACAACTATTTAACTTGATAATCCAGCGGCATAGTGAGGTTGGGTTTGTTGAACAAGATACTGGTAGAATTGGAATGATCAGGGGTGTCAAACTCACATTGTCATGGCAGCATCACGTGATGCATCGGGACTTTTTTCTCTTTCGCTAAACCAGGCATGGGCGTGGCCAGTGTGTGATGCATCCAGCCTGTGGGCTGGGAGTTTGACAGTCCTGATCTAGATTATAATTTAACATTTGAACTTCAGCAGAAGAAACAAGTATCTTCTCTGTTGAGATTTAAGGATTGCACTACCCCAGACAGAGCCCATGTATAATCTGGGGATCCTCCAGGACTCATGGCTCTTGCTCAAAGAGCAGTTGGCAACTATGACTTTGCTGAACATGTTGTGCACCAGTTATGCCTTTTCCTGGATAGGGAGACTCTCTGTTTGGTTATTTATGCCCTGGTCATCTCCCATTTGGACTATTGTAATGTGCTCTACTTGGGCCATTTTTAAAAAGTATCTGGAAGGTTCAGTTGGTTTAAACCTCATGGTTTTGTGCAGGTCTAGATTTGTACATGAGTCATCTCTTTTGAGAGAACTACAATAATTGTTGATTTGCTTCCAAGTTCAGTTCAAGATCCTGGTTGTCACCTTTAAAGTGCTACATGGTGTGGGGTAAGGTTATCTTGGAGGAGGACATAAGAGGATACACACATAATAGGATGCTGGGTTTAGTTTTTTACCAGTAATCCTATCCATTACCAAATTAAACATGTCATCCAAATATAGTTTATGAAGACTCTGGTATTCTCAAGAGTCCCAAAGTTTGCTGTTCTCTGTACAGCTTTATCACAAGCTAAGCACATCGTAAATATGTTGTTTAATAGTTATAAGTGTTTTTTCTATTTCATAGGAAATAAAAGATGATTATGTCTTTGAATGTGAAAATGGCAATCATTTTCAGAAGACAAAATTGACAATTTTTCAGTCACTTGGAAATCCATTGTACTATGGTAAAATACAAACTCTTAAGAATGATGAGGATAATGAAAGTCCATCACAGTAAGTGGCATTAATCTTTCAGTTTTAGAAAAAAGCATTGATGTTAATTTTATAGCATTTTTTGCTAATATGAGCTGTAAGAACTTTGCATGTCTAGCAAGTAAAGAAAGGGCTTCTAAAATGTAGAGTGTTCTTTACTGCTGTGCAGATTATTGAGAAAAAATCTAGACAGTGTTTGAACATAATAATATATTATAGTTTGTGTATGAATACCAATAAAGTATGTGATTAGTTGAATGAGCTTAGGTGACTTTGGTCTCACATATTGCCTTCCAGAATGAAGATTGCTTCCATTTCATTAAATCACCCCTGTTTTACTGCAGGGTTGGGTATCTTTTTCACCTTGTGGATCACAACAGATGATATGTCGTGTGCATGCATATGTATATATACATGCCAGCATTTGCATTTATATAGTATCAGAGAATAGTGGAATTACAGAGTTGGAAGGAATCATTTAAGTCACCAAGCTCAACTACTATATCAGTGCTGAAATCCAATTCAAAGCTGCACAGACCGATGTCTGCCTTGAACATATATTCCATAAATTTGGAATCCACCATCTTCTTGATTAATTCATTCCATGATTGAACAGCACTTACTATTATGACCCTCTTTCTAGCATTGAATTGGAATCTGCTTTCCAATAACTAAAATCCATTATTCCTTGTGTGAGACTCTGGAACAAGAAACAACAGGTCTTAACCTTCTTCTGGATTTGAAGAATGCTCACATACATACATCTCAGTCATTTTGATTCAAGCCTAAAAATATCCAACTTCTTCAGTCTTTCTTTATAGATCTTATTTTTCAGTTCCATGATAACTTTTGTTGCCAAACTTTTTCTGTTTGTTCGGAATGTTTTTAAGTGTGGTGTCTAGAACTGAATACAGCACTTAAGGTTGGGTTTCATCTGATAGAATACTAGTGGCTCTCATTTAAGACTAACTGGTTCTGGCACTTGGTCATTAAGCAAAATGGGTAACTACAGTAAATAAACATTTGATACAGAATGAAAAACACTGTAAAGATCACTGGTTGTTGCAATCACATTCACGTACATGTCCTGTGCCTAACACTTTCTTTCCCAGTTTGCTCCCTTGCAGAACAGAGGTTGCTTAAACAAGCTATTTTTTCCTGAGCTCCTTTTTCCACAGCTCGATGCTTCCCACAAAATTGCTAACCCTTACCAAGCTTAGCTTTGTTACCTTAATTAGTTAATTAGTACCCTTCAGTACCCTGACACTGCTGCCTGAAACTGACCAGACTTTAATCAATTTCACATTGAAGATTTTTGTTAATCAGGCACAGAAAATTCAGCTGTAAATGTACATATGTGTTTGAAATTGAATTTTTTTATTACCATTTACTTGCAAAGAATCACTGTTTAAGGCAAGTCCCTACATGAGAACTATTTGTAAAGTAAAAAAAATACTTCCTGTTGTATGTTCCCTTTGGGCAGTTAATTTTATTATATCAGGTTTGAAATCAATTTTTGTTCAATACTTTTTCACAAGTGAAGTTACCAAAGCATTTGGCTTTTATGTCTCAAATGGAGAATTTGCAGCTGCTTCTGTTATGTTTTATTCTGTTCCTTTCTGCCCATCAAAATAGTTTTGAATTTTACTTTGTGATATTGGCTACTCCATCCAATATGTCCTCAACACATTTTATGAGCATTTCCTCCTCTTCTTCACCCAAATATGAGAGTAAAGGATCCAGATTTAATTTGAATGTATTTCATTTGATATCTCTTTCAACTTTGATGGACCATTGATGAAGCCTGAGAAATCTTACTCAGAATGCACTCAGTTGGCCGCCTTTATCTAGCTTGCAAATTAGCACTGTTACTGTAAATGCTTTGCTGAAGTCAAGATCTATTATGTCAACAGTATCACCATAATTTATAAAGGGAGTTACTCGTTTTTAAAATGATGTAATATTACCTCATTAATTCTTGATATATCCAGGCTGATTTCTAGTAATCACTGCGTTGTTTTTAACAGGCTTACAGAACAATGTCCGTATGGTTTCCTCTAGAATCTTGCCATAAAATATCTATGTCAGACTGACTGTAGTTTGCCCCCCCCCCTCTTTTAAGATAGAGACAATATTTGCATTCTTCCAGTGATTTCATATTTCACCCCTTTTTTAGGATTTCTTAGAAATAATGGCAGAACATTAATTCTTTTAGAATCTGAAGATTTAAACTCAGTCAATATAAAGTATTCCCCAACCAAGTTTCTATCAGTCTCAAGCTTCAGCTCTGCCTCTTCATCCTGCCATTATTCACATACCTTTGAAAGTGCTTTTTGTTGGGTGGAACCAACAAATCAAAATAGTAGCTGAGTAAGCTCAGCTTTTCTTCATTATTTGTTAGCATTTTGCTGTCTTCATTGAGCAGGTGATAGTACTGATTCTTTTATTTTGAATATACATACCTACAAAAATTCTTTTTTTGATATTTACTGTTTTTACTATAACTCATTCTCAACTCTCACTTTCCTGACATCATATGGGTTTTGGGTTACCTGTCCTGACTCTTACTTTGTGATCAGGCTTCTTTTCATTTTCAGTTTGTGTGCCTGGTGTGTTTTCAGATCTTCAGTAATGTTTTAGCTACAATTTCATGTAGGCTGATAGCAGTAAAAAAGATTTAATTGTTTTAATGTTGTCAGATTAGACTTTTATCTAACCATAATGGCTATATGAGCTAATTTTGGCCTACTAGTTAAGACATCAAGTTAGAAAGCAGGAGACTGTACATTCAAGTCCCACTTTAGCCATGAAAGCCAGCTGGGTGACTTTGGGCCTGTCATTGTCTCAACACAGCACACTTCTAAGGGTGGTTGTTGGGAAAATAGGAAGGTGGGTTGAATATATTTTCCACCTTGAGTTATTCCTAAAAATAATGAACACAGGATAGAAATAAATAAATATAATCTATAGGTTATCCTCAATTTGTGACCATTCTGCAACCATTCAAAATGAAACAAGGTATTTACGATTCATGCCCAAAGTTAGAGCCATTGGAGCCCTCCTATGATTGAATGATCAAAATTTGGGGGCTTGGCAGTCTGCCCACACTTTTGACCATAGGGAGGGGCTGCAATGCACCACCCACCTGGGTATTTGCCCTGCCTTGTTGAGCAGTGAGTAAAGCCAAAGCTTTAGCCACAAAAGCTTTGCAAAAAGCAGCCGGAGATGTTGGGTCCTAAAATGAGTCAAACAAACATCCAGGGAACAAAAGAGAGAAGCTAGCTGCCAGAAAACAGAACAAAGCAAAATGAAGCAAGAAAAAACAGCCCAGCAGCAGGGGAAGAGCCCAACTAGATGAGGGCCCGAGCACTGCATTCCAGTACCACAAAGGCTTCTGAACAAGCCTATGTGCTTGGCTATAGCGAAACCCTGATGTTTGAAGCACCATAGAGGAAGCTTAGTGATCCATCCGTTGGTGGCATTTTGTAAAAAATGTTTATGGGCTATCCTCTGCCCCAATTGACTGGCAGTTGAGACTGCAGATCGTTCCTAGCTCTTGCTAGACATTGGGGAAATGAGCCTGCTGCATGCAAAGATGGCAGCTCTAGGACCAGCTTCCCAAAATCTTCTCCTTGCTTTTCTTCCTCAAACTCACATTTTTTCCAATAAAGAAATAGAAAAAAAGCTGAGGAGGCAGGGTTGTGGATTCCCCCCCCCCTCAATTAGATCTTGAAACTAAACTCTCCACCACTGCCCTCCATTCTTGATCCTCTTTAACCACTTAATTTACTAAATTTACTGTGTGCCTGGAAAGGAAGTGACAAAATCTGAAAGTTACTTACCATGATGAGTGACTGGCAGGCTAAAGAAGAAAGGAAAAAGGTTTTAATTTTTTTAAAGGGGGGGAGGAGTATAAAGGAACCAAAGAAACCCTTCTGGGGGTTGTTTGTTTGGAGAGGTGAAGAAAAATACTTTGCAAAGCTACCAAGAACACAACACACGAAGCAAACGGCCTCAGCAGAAGAGAAAGTCAGACAAGCAGCAAAAAGCTTTCCAAGGATGGTTTCCAAACCTTTTGCCGCTTGCCTGACTCCCTTTACGAACCAGCTTATTCTGTGACTGTTTGCTGCACGTGCTGAATCATCCTTAACTTTGCAAACAACCTTCCACACAAACAACTACCAGAAGGATTTTCTTTGCTTCCTTTAACTGCTGGGCTGTTTTTGGCTTTGCAAAGCTTTTTTGCTGCTTGACTGACTCTTTTTTGGACTCAACTGGGTGAGTCCCAAGGCACCCCATGCTCTGCTTAACAATCCACCTGGTGTTTAACAACCGCATCAGGGAGAGCGGGGAGTAGGCATCATTAAGGCCATTGCACTTAACAGCGTTCATCACTTATGATAGTAATGGGTAGGTTCCATTATGGTTGTAAGTCGAAAACTACCTATAATAATTTCTGAAAGTATCCACTGTATATATTTCTGAAAATTGCAGCTATATTTTTATAAGACACTATTATCTGGTAAAGTCTTTTTCAGCCTTCCTATATTTCCACCCTTTGGCAGAACAGGAACTTTCCACACATCATAGCTATGTATGTTCACTTGAAAAGGCAGACCTTAATAAATAAAGTCGGGATGGATGGTTTGTAGCAGAAGCAAGTTCATGATAAAGGAAGTAGTAGAGGTACCAGTGGAAATATTTGGAAAATATTTGTTTGGCAAAAATAATTTAAGGAATGGGGTGACTGTCATCCAGGTTCTTGGGCATAATAGTGTAAAAAGAATCCTGCTGAATCAGACCACATTTTGTCCAGCATCCTTTTCCAGCAATGTCATGTAAAATATCTCTAATTCCTGTCTGGACATGCACTACTGATGCTTTGTAATAGTTCATATAATTTAGTTATATGAGAAAGAAAAAGAATTAGCCAGTGAGCTATCAGAGATGAAATACTGCTTGAAGTGGGTTTCCGTGTTAAGCAAACATCATGTATGTTCAGCTCAGTTGATGTGACATATATAAACTATATTGTATATTTACTTAATTTTAATTAGTGTATTTTATTGTTTACAGTTTTCTTATTGGCTCAAAGTCAGAAGCAGAAAGGTAAGTACCTGATTACTATTTGCATGATTCTACAGGTAGCTGGGTTTGCTCTTGCAAAAACTCCTCAGATTGGCCTTATAGTTTTTTTTTCTTTTCCTTGGAAATGAAGTTTGTCTTAAAACCCATGATCTTTGTGTAGAATATACCTTTCTCACCCATCAAATGCATACATTGTCAGAATAGGATAGTGTGTCTCTTATTCTGTGTTTTGCTCTGGAGTTAACACCAAGTATTGGGGTGAAAGGTTAGGATGTTGTCCACTAGTGTGGCATGGAATGTTTGCAGAAAATTTAACAAAAGAACTGAAGTGTAGTTCTAAAAGATAGTTATAATCCTTTATTGATTAAATTGCACATTCTGTATTTCAAAGCTTTTCTTGTCATTATATACTACAATTACAACAGAAACTCAGGAACTCTTCTTGGAATCCACTCAAACATTGAACTCAGAATAAAGAAAAGTGCTGAATTAGAATTTGTTTCTAAAATTGATTGTGATTGTGTAGAAGAGTAGAATATCTTCCATAGGGAATACTTTTAGTAAGCTTAAATACACTGTTTTTATTGTTCCTTATATACATGTATAGAAATTAATAGCCAGCAGAAATATAAAAATAAGCAGGCCTCTACTATTGTTCATTATCTAGATAGAAACTCTGCAATTTCATGAAAGATGTATTGATCTCATGTTATAGAGTAATCAACCAATATCAGGAGCTGGTTCAAAATGAAGCTAAATGTCCTGTGAAGATTTTTCATAATTCAAGTGGATCAATCCATGTTAGTCAACTTTCTCCTGGGAAGGAACTAGAAGTAAGTTATTTTTAAGTATTAGAGGATAACTTTGTACTCTCAAAAATATCACAGTTTCATTTAAGCCCTGTCTAAAAACATGCAAATTCACTTTTTATTAGTGACTTAATTACTTGACTTTCGCCTATTCTTTATAGAGGAATTGCATTATTATCATCTGATGCTAGTATGTAACAAATTAAGTACTCTATGTTATCAACTAAATCATAATAGCAATAGCACTTGTATAAGGCTCCATAATGCTTTACAGCACTCTCTGAGCAGTTTCCAGTGTCAGCATATTGCCACCAACAGTCTCGGTCCTCATTTTACCGACCTCAGAAGAACTGAGCTGTAGTGACACAGTGGCTAGAATGTGGTATGCAGGCTTACCTTGCCGACTGCTAACACTTCAATACTCACCAGCTCAAGGCTGACTTCCATCCTTCCGAGGTCTAAGCATTATTGTTATTGCTATGGAAGGCTGAATCAACCTTGAGCCAATCAGGATGCCCTGGCTATGGGCAGATTTAAACCTGCAATGCTGCATTCTAACAACTGCACCACCATGGCTCCTAAATCATAAACTAAGAATTTGCTTTCATGGAATACAAAAAGATGATACTATTGGGTTTTTTTTCCTCCTTCAAGTGGGGAGAAGCAAAATGAAAGCATGGCTATCTACATCAATCTGAAGGTCATTCACAATAGGCCACTCCTACCAACACTGACAGGGCATGCCACTAGAATATGAATTGAGAGAATTAAGAATCCCAATTCTTACTAGCATTGATGATGATACCTAGTTTGGGTAATGAAATGTGTGCAAGAAAACAAGCAAGCTTAGAGAGCACCAAGGACCCTACATTTCAATCCTGAGTTACAAATATACTCTCTTATTGGTTATTCACAATAAGCCACAATTTTCCAGAATTCCCAATTATTGTGGCGTGCAGATAAAGTCAGTGCTTTTTGAATTGTCTAGAAAAGGTATATTAAAAAAAATGTCTGATGGTCATAGATCTGAATAGAATATTCAGAACAGAATATTCAACTTATGACTCTGTTCAGCAACCATCCAAAATTCCAATGGCACTGAACTTACTACCTGTATCTGAAGTTAATGATGCAGCACATTCCCATGGTCACATGAACAAAATCTGGCTTACCCTTAAGAGTGACACAGGGATGCTGCAGCATCTCCTGCCTTTCTCCCATCCTGTCCCACTAGTACGCTTGGGCCTATCCCTACCTGGCTGAATCCTTGCAGGCCTTAGGCCTGCCCCCACCCTACTGTAGGAAAGCCGTGGGGTGGATCAGCCAGTTCTCCTTCCCCAAAGCGATTTGTGCAATATGTAAGTAGACTGAGCCAGGAGAGGATGGTGGGAGAGGATGGTGGGAGACCCAGCAGTAGGAAGCAGGTCCAAGGCCTGTGAGAATCCAGCAGGGTGGAAGACAGGTCCAAAGCCTGCAGGGACCCAATAGGATAGGAGGCAGGCCCAAAGCTTGTGTGGAGGTAGGAGCATGGGTATGGGACCCACTGGGATGGGAAACAGAGTACAGGATGCCTTAGGGGGAGATTCTGGGATGTTGGGGAGCTGCAATGTGGGCCTGAGCCTGTGCCAGGTTTCCCAGGGCTTCCCCCACCTTTTGAGGCACCCCATTCTCTGCTTAATAACCATAGTAGGAAGAACAGGGATTGTGGCTGTTAAGTGAGGCAATTATATGGGTCCCTTCTTTAACAACTGCCATGACTTATGATCATACTGGGCAAGCCATTATGATGTTAGATTATTGAGGTGAGGGCTTGAGGAGAAACATACGTAAAGTTAAGGAGGTTGTTCACTTTCACTTTAATCTTCTTTCATAATCTTTTATACTATATGTACCTTAACAAATAAAGAAAGCATTTGCAAACATGAACATCATCTTCCTTAATATTAATCTTCCTTGGTAGATGATCTCTGGAGGGCCCGGGACAGGGGTTGCTCCTCTGTCCTGGTCCTATTAGACCTCTCAGCAGCTTTTGATACCATCGACCATGGTATCATGCTGCACCGGTTGGAAGAGTTAGGGGTGGGGGGCACCGTGTTGCGGTGGTTCTCCTCCTTTCTCTCTGATCGGTCGCAGTCTGTGTTGACAGGGGGGCAGAGGTCGACCCCGAGGCCCCTTGTATGTGGGGTGCCACAGGGGTCAGTTCTCTCACCCCTTCTGTTCAACATTTATGTGAAGCCGCTGGGTGAGATCATCCGTGGTTTTGGGGTGAAGTATCATCAGTATGCTGATGATACTCAGCTATACATCTCCACCCCGGACCACCCCAATGATGCCCTTAAAGTGATGTCCCGGTGCCTGGAGGCTGTACGGATCTGGATGGGGAGGAACAGACTCAGGCTCAACCCATCCAAGACCAAGTGGCTGTGGTTTCCGACGTCCCGATATAGTCAGTTGGTGCCATCACTGACTATTGGGGATGAGTCATTGCCCCCCACGGAGAGGGTTCGCAATTTAGGCGTCCTCTTGGACTCACGGCTGTCTTTAGAAGAACACTTGACGGCTGTGGCCGGGAGGTCTTTTTATCAGGTTCGCCTGATTCGCCAGTTGCGTCCCTTTCTGGATCGGGACTCGTTAAATACGGTCACTCATGCCCTCGTCACTTCACGCCTGGACTACTGTAATGCTCTCTACCTGGGGCTCCCCTTGAGGAGCACCCGGAGGCTCCAGCTGGTCCAGAATGCGGCCGCGCGGGTAGTTAGGGGAGCAGCATGGCGCTCCCATGTGGCTCCCCTCCTGTGCGAGCTGCACTGGCTCCCTGTGGTCTTCCGGGTGCGCTTCAAGGTCTTAGTTACCACCTTTAGAGCGCTCCATGGCTTAGGACCGGGGTACTTACGAGACCGCCTTCTGCCACCAATAGCCTCTCACCGCCCAGTACGCTCAGGGTGCTCTCAGGGTGCCATCAGCCAAACAGTGTCGACTGGCGGCCCCCAGGGGGAGAGCCTTTTCTGTGAGGGCACCCACCATCTGGAACGAGCTCCCCCCAGAGATACAGAAGATTCCGGATCTGCGCACTTTCCGCCGTGCCCTCAAAACATTCCTGTTTCAGCAGGCCGGCCTGGCCTTACTTTCCCTTTATATTGCTTTTGATTTTATTTTAAACTGGGATGTCTTGAATTATCTAGGACCAGAGTGTTTAGTATATTTTAATTGGTTTTGTTTTAACGTTTGTATTACATGTATTTTTATCGTTCGCTGTTCACCGCCCTGAGTCCCTCAGGAATAGGGCGGTATATAAATTTAATTAATAAATAAATAAATAAATAATAGAAAAAAAACTGAAAAGTGTTAATCTAGAAGGGAAAATTAATATGTGATGGGAAAATAATGAAGATATCCCAGAATTCCCAAGCAACAACACTGGTTGGGGAATTCTGTGAGTTAAAGTCCACACATCTTAATATAGCTCTGTTTTTGGGGTTAGGGTTAGGGTTGATTAAAATAATTGGGATAGTTTTAAAGATGAAAAGACGAGCTGGGTGAATTCTTTTTATTTTTTCTTTTAGCAACTTTGGAAAACAAGTTCATATTCAATTTTTGATAAAAATAATAATATGACAACCTGTATCTTAACTCATTTAATATCATTAGATCCATTATTAAATGCTTCAGAATTGAATTAATTGCATAGAATTAAGCTCAGGGCTCAAAGTTTAAATGACGACAAAATGTGAGATGAAAGTGTTTTGCAGTATGGAGACATGTTTCTTGGTTTGACTGGTTTGATTAAAAATAACTTATTCTGAAAAAATGAGCTCTTTTTAGGAATATAATAAACAACTCAGGAAAACTTTTTACTAATAATGTTTATTCCCATTCCTGAGAAAATACGAATATGCTGATTTTGACTGGCGTATCAGTTTCCATATTTGTTTGTTAGTATTACCTCTGTAGATTTCTTGTAACTTTAAGAGTGTATGCTTGCTTTTAGCAGACTGAGGGTGTGGCAGGTTATATTCAGTCTTCAGTGTTGGGAAAAGGTGTGAAACACAGACCACCTCCCATCAAGCTACCTTCAAGTTCAGCAAGCAGTTCTTCAGGTAAATATCGTTTCAAAGCATTTTCCTTTGTGTTGAGAAGATATTTGTGGAATAAGTTGTGCTTTACTTGTTTAGATTTGTTAGTGAATCTTTTAGGTAATGGGAACATATATTTATAATCTTATTGATAACAAAAGTATGGGCAACTGCAAGCAAGTTACTCAGAGCACATTCCCCTTGCATAATAATAATAATAATAATAATAATAATAATAATAATAATAATAATAATAATAATAATAATAATAATAATAATAATAAGTCTTCTCCAATATCCTGTCACTCACCTGCTAGATGAGCAGACTGGAAACTAGGTAAACAGGACTTCATAACAGCCTTCCAGAGAGCTGTGGCAGACAATTTCTCACAGTAGTAACATTGCTTGGAAGGAGGGGAAAAAGACATATTCAGTTTCCTTCCAGTAGAAATAGTGAAACTGCAATCTAAAGAAGTTACTTATGTTCCAAACAAGTTCAAAAAATTGAGGCGGTCTGCATCTTTTTTATAAGCAAATATTGGACTGTATAACTAATATGTACTGTAGCAAAATTGGGGAAACAACTTTAGAAAATGAAATACTCTTTCTGATGTTGGTTCACAGAACAAATCCATCTATTAATTATGCTTTTCAGGTAATATTTTTAGTCCACAGCAGTCAAGCAGTCATCTCAAATCCCCAACTCCTCCTCCTCCTCCTCCTCCTTCTGCTCTTCCTCCTCCTAAGCCTCCCTGTGTGTCTCGGAAGCAATCTCTGGATCTGAACCAATTGAGCATGCTTTCTTCGGCTTCTGTATCTCCTGCAAGTGCTTCACAAAGTGAGTCCCGCCCTAAATTCTCCATTAAATCTTCATAGGCTTCTCATGATAAACTTCCTAACCAGCTGATCTGAAGAAACTAAATATCACATGTCCTAAATTGTGTATTAATTGTGCAGCACAAAGCAGGCCTCTTGTTCACTGTATGTACTTTGTTTGCTGTAACTGTATTTGGTTCTTCTGTATAATTATATATGTATGCACCCTCTGTGTATACGTTTTGACTCATTTTATGCAACCAACTTAGGTCTGTCTTTCATACAGCCTGATAATTAATGTAATCATAGAAGTTTCCAAAATACATATCTTTTTTCACTATGTCAATAGTAGCTCATTAAGACCAATTTTAATTTGCATATTTTAAGAAAGTAAAACTATTTGAATGTCATCAATTGTGGTGTAATTGTATCTCTATATGTGTATATAACATGATCAAGTCCCAATATGGTAATAAAATAAAGTTTATAAATTGATTTTTTAAAAACACTCCTATACTGTTTTACAAATCATTGCTGATATCAAAATCATTACAAATCAAAAATATAAGAATAGTTTCAGGATATTAGTGCAGTTTCTTAAATATCTTCAGAACTGATAGAAAGCTGGTTTGGATTTTTCAGCAGCATCAGTTTGATAAATCTCACAATAAAAATAACACTGTGAGTTTTTAACCACCCTTTGAAATATATGGGAGGTGGGGAAGGATCCCTTAGAGCAGGGCTGACAAACTCGTGGCTCGTGGGCCAGATGCGTCATGTGCTGGCCATGCCCACGCCCGGTTTAGCAAAGGGGAAAAAAGTTGCAATATGTCACTTGATGCCACTGTGACGCTGCAAGTTTAACACCCCTGCCTTAGAGTATCTTTTAGACATTTGTCTATTCAGTTCTTGTAGTCCTGTGATTTGCATGTTGCATAATCTAAAATTGTCAGAAAGGGGCTTAACAGATGTCATTTTTATGCCTTCCAGTTTTGCACAAAGAAATATAAAAGGAGCTTTGATAAGTTTTCCCAACTATCTGATTCACCTAATTTTCATTCCACTCCTTATATGCTGCTGGGAAATCCCAGAGACTAGATTGGAAGAAGGCAATGTCAAGAAAATTACATGGGCACATCCACATATTCATGAGGAACCAAACTCAACTTGTAGGAGTGTTCATTTTTCTAGATGTATGTGTTGTTGTATACTTGGCCCCCAGCTTTTAGACATTCAAATTTCTTTCTTTTCTTTCTGCAAAACATGAATGCTTAAAAAAAAAGGGACAAATTTAAAATAGTTTTAGAACTTTTGGATTGTCTTAATTCCATTGATGATATTGCTTCATGCCAATTTACATTTTAAATGCAATCATTAATTGTTGCTTTCTTTCTGTCTGCAAGTTAAGGAAACCAGTGATGGATAATTATTTGTATTTTCTTTTTCACTGTCCAGATTTTTATTCAAGCTGCTTTTCTAATGTTACATTATTGTGCAGATATTAGAAGATTTATATGTTACAATGTTAGATTATTCATTTATTGTTTATAACATTTTAATACTTTAAATACTGAAATTGACATGAGATAGTTAATAGCAGAGGAGTGATGTAAATGTGTCAACAATGTTAGAATGATATAATGGAATAAATAGAACTGGAGTTGCAGATTAAGCATAGTGATATTTTTGTGCCATATGCTTCATTCATCAGAAACAGCAATTATTAACAGAATTGGCTGGATTGGTGGTGGTGTTTTAAAGTGGAGTAAAATATCAAGCTAAGTAAGAGTCCACTAACCTTAGTTTTAAAAAAGGACTGGCCTTTTATAACAAACGAGTGCTTTTTATTTTTCTCAATGAGCAGGGTCTGGAACTCCTAAACCAGCTACTCCTACTCCAACCAACACCCTTTCATCGACCCCACACCCTGCTGATGCTCAGAGCTCAACTCTGATTACCCATTCTGCTACCCTTACACCCCAAGATTCAGGCTTCACCCCTCAGCCCACTTTGCTTACCCCGTTTGCTCAGCAGCAAATGTCTCTGGGCCAGGCATTGCCTGTAATGACCATTCCTCTTTCCACCATGGTAACTTCCATTACTACAGGAACATCTTCCAACCAGGTCATGACAAACACTGCAGGACTTAACTTCATCAATGTAGTGGGCTCTGTGTGGTAAGTTAGTTATTTTATAGTTTATAGTTACTTTCCACCTTGTTCCATGTTGCTGTGAGCCAACTGATGAGTGATGAACTTGAGATGGGTTAACCAATTAATGAAATTTAACATATTTTAGTGCATTTATTTCATTCCATATTCTTAAACATTAGTTGATCATAATTATGTGAACATACAAAAAGTAAACTTTTAGTAAGTTTTTAAAAACTGGTTCAGATTAGTATTTTTATTATTGTATTATTTCTGCGTGTGGGTAATCTGTCCTCCATTCTTACCATCATGAAGTTAGAATTAAAAATAAAGAGAGCATCTGTCATTCTATTCATTCCTTGAATACTGTTCACGTGTTATGTTGTTTAGATATGTTCTAGGTAGCTTTGGGATGGAATATGAGGAACTATAGATATGAATAAATTTTATTCAAATGAAACAAAAGATTTTGTTGTAACTCGATTAGTAAAACTGCATATTATTTCGTACCATGTTAGTCTAATTCTTACCTATTCCTTTTGTACAGTGGAACACAAACATTAATGAGTGGTTCAAATCCCATGTTGGGGGGTAGTACTGGTGCAGTCCCCCCTGCAGGTATAAACCTGAGTAATATTTTACCTTCAGGAAATCTGATGCCAAATGCACTCCCTGCTGCAATGCAGCATACCTCTCAGCCAGGTCAGTATGAAAATCGGACATGCTGAAATGGGATGATGATAATGATGATACCTATTGAAAGTTAAACTTGGGGAAAGAAACTAGAAGGTTACTAACTAGTAAATTGCATAGTATATAGTGATGGGCATTTTGGACTTGATTTACAATTAAAGCCATCTTAATTATTGTCCTAGGTTGCAATCCTCTAGAGCTGTGATGGCGAACCTATGGCACTCATGCCGGAAGTGGCACACAGAGCTATCTCTCCAGGCACACCAGCCGTCGCCTGTTGCTCTTTTGGGTTCCAGTGCGCACGTGCAGTGGCCAGCTGGTCTTTGCCTGTGCGGGAGCACCAGAAACTGGAACCTAAGCTTCCCGGCACGTGCATGTGCGCCGGGGAGCTGCTCTTCCAGTTTCCGGTGCTCCCCCACGCGCATGCCGGGGAGCCGCTCTTCAGGTTTCTGATGTCCCCCCCACACACACACACATTCTCCCATTTTGTCACTCGGTGCCAAAAAGGTTCGCCAACACTGCTCTAGAGTTTTAAGTTTTGTAAGCATATGCAACTGAATTTTCTAATCAGTGACACAGACCCAGACAAATTCTAGGATTCTTTCTATGGAATACTGTAGCTTCTGGTAACTCTACTTTCTTCTCAGTCATCTGTTGATATTTATATGATGGCACTGATCTTCCAAATAACCTGCTGTTAATCAAGTTTTTGATTTAAAATTAAAATTATGTAAGCATTTTAACTTGCTACATTGGTTTCATAATTTTAGCATTTTGCAGAATATTTTATCTGCTATTATGATTTCAGTTTGTGCTCTATTTTTAATCAGTTATTTTATGTGCACTGTATTTAGGATTTGTAAGCAGTTCTTGTGAAGTAATATACTGTAAATATAATAAGCTAATTCTGTTCCTTTTCATGTATATGCCTTCTTCTACCCTGACATGGCAGTAGAGAAAAACTACAGTACTCTGAAAGCTTGAATCATTGCTAGAATTTAAGTATTAAGGTGTTTTAATTCAGTTTACTGAAACAAGATACATTGTACAGTTTCAGTGCAAATTAACTCTACTTAAATTTTAAAGCTCATATAATTTTTATGAGTTTTAAATACTAAAGTATTCCAAATTTTAAAGCTGAGCTTTAAAGTTGGAATATTTTAATATTTAAAACTCATCATTTTTTTGTTTCTCATTAGAGGAGGTATTTTGGAAAAAAATAGTTGCTTCTGTTGAAATGACCAAAATAGCTTTTGTCAATATTAATGGTTAGTTACATTGTTCGCTTCCACTTCAGATGTAATTAAAAGGAAGAAAAAACCACAACATTTTCTTACCTAAATTAATCTCAGCAGGTGTCCCTTTTGGTTTAAAAAATGCTCCAGGCCTTCGCCCATTGAATCTTCTACAGGTATGATAATACATTTGGGCCTGTTTTTCTGTATGATTTCTCAAGACATTGAGTGGGGAAATTACCAGTAGATGTAAATACAAAAACCCTTATGTCCATTGACTAACTAGTAAAACATATTATCCTGTCAAAAATATAGAAGGATATATGTTTCTCTTGATATGAGGTTGGAAAAAATGTCAAAATAAAATTTTTTCATCGCAAAACATTGAGGCAAGGAAATTGTGGATCTGGAAAGCCAGTTCTCTATTTCAAATCTGCAAAAATGTGGAAATTTTGCAATTGAGTTAGGAGACCATCCCTCTGCCTTACTATCTCATTGCTCTTATTATTTTAATTAATTAGTTCACATTTATTGACTGGCCAACACCAATGACTCCAATGTTGGGATTCTCATTGAATTATCCATGCTTTTGTTATATCCTGACCTTGCTTTCTATATGGGCTTACCCTTGAAATAGTCCAGAAGCAAGTTTAAATATATAGCTGCTGATTTGTACACAATGTTGGCAATGCTTTTAATATTTATAATGGCTTTGGAATTTCATTATTAGATGGACTGTCTAACTGATACTATTTAATTTGGACATGAGGATTGGGCTCTTAAAATTTTCCTACTTTCTGAGATACAACTTTGGACACACAGAGAATACTATCTCCTGTATTGGTCTCAAGCTATGACATGTGCTTCCTTCAGAACCACACTCAGACTTAACTGTGCTTTCAGAAAATATTGAAACACATTCCTCCTTTGATGTGTATTTTCAGTTTGAGTTAAATAATTGCCTTTAACTGTTTTTATAAAATTGTGTTTGTTACTTTTAGTGCCCTGTAAGCAAAAAGATGGACCATAAACAAAGTACTGCTATTTTCACAAAGAAAAGTTGATGAGCTTGGTCTGTGGGACATCCAACAAACTAGCTTAAAAGCTCTGCTCAGCACTTGTGCATTTCCACCTCTTACTCCTCCTTCCAGCTGTGACAGAGATTCCAGGCTTTGATCTAGTTGGAAATAAATACATATGTTTTACCTAATGGGGAATAGAATTAGTTGATGTAGGCAATATGAATTCCATGCACATGTACATCTATTGTTGCATAAAATGATACTTGCTGTGGAAAAGTACTTTGGTCACTTTGTTTTAGGCTTCATTTTTACTGTGATTTTACTCTGTAACATCTTTTAGTCCCAATTTTCTTGACGTGGAAAAGGACTAAGGACACTGGGTGGTCAGTTATGAATTCTAAATTCTATATATTTGTGTGCATAACAAATAAAATATGCAACTCTCCCAAGATATGCAATTCTCCTAATTTCTCTCTAAACTTTAACAGCTTGCAGGTGGCTCACTGATATTCAATCCTCTCCAGCAGCAGCAGCAGCAACAGCAACAACAACTCTCCCAGTTTTCATCTCAGCAGCCTACAACTTCTAATCCTCAGCTACAGGGAGATCAGGTAGGCATACCCATTAAGAATAATATAATAAACAATAATCCATGCTGTCTCATATGTTTGCATGTACTGTGTTTCCCCTAAAATAAGATCCATCCCAAAAAAAAAGCCCTATCATGTTTTTGAATGCATGTGCTCAAATTAAGCCCTATCTCCAAAATTAGCCAGGGTGCAGGGGGTGGGACGAGGTAAAAATTAAGCTAGGGTGGACATGGAGGGGTGGAGCTGCCCTACTTACCAGGCCTCGCACATCCCGACACTTGCCTTACCTTCTTCTGTGGCTGCTTCTCACACGCATCGCCACCGGCCTCCATTTCACCTGTTATTGGCTGCAGAGGGCTTTCCAGAAGGCATATGTAGCTGATAAAAGAGCTCTGGATTGATCTGGAGCTCTGTTATCAGCTGCAGAGAGCTTTCCGGAAGGCATCTGAAGGCGAAACGGAAGCCAGGGGGCCCTGAGTGCGTCAATCTAGAGCCCATTTCTCAGCTGCAGAGGGCTTTCCGGAAGGCTCTGACGGTGAAACAGAGGCTGGGGATGACGCGTGCGTGCGGCGGCAAGCGGCTGCAGAAGAAGTGGACTGGCAGCAGGCTCCTGTTGGGTGGGGCTGTTGGTGCCGCCGCCGCGAGGCGAGTCAATAATTAGACCCACCCAAAAAGAAGCCCTAGTTGTTTTTTCGGGGGTCAAAAGAAAATAAGACCTGGTCTTATTTTCAGGGAAACAAGGTAGATATCAACATAACTCCTTTAATTTATGTTGATGATATCACTGGGGAGTTAATCTCCACAATACAATGGAGCTGTCTTCAAAGAAAAGCTATTGTGTACGTGTGAAAGTTTCTGTAATGGCTGGAATTCTGCTAATGCAATTTCAATTCACATGGAATGTTGATTGCCACAGGGAGCCTTCCTATACCTGTAGTTATATTGTATCCTTAGACAAGCAGCTGTTTTCTGACATACTGATATCACAACATTCCATAGAAGGAAGGGTTGTATAACATTGCTCATATGTTCAGTTGCACATGCAGTAGCATTTAACAACAGTATTTATGCTTACATAACACACCATAGTGCTTTACAGCACTCTCTGGGTGGTTTACAATATAAAAGCATTATTTGCATATTGCTCTCACAATCTTGCTCCTCATTTTATTGACCTCAGAAGGGTATGAAACTAAGATGGCATTGATCAAGCTCTTGGCTGACTTCTGGTGTGGGCAGGATGGGGGTTGTAATCCATCCTGATTGTTGATCTCTCAGCAGCTTTTTGATACCATTTAGAGAATCTTGCAAGTTTGATAATACAAATCTCCAATCTCCCACTGTCTCTTTTGCAGCTTGAGAAATAAGGAAGTTCCTTTCTGTGTTTCTTTCTCTGCCCATTATACAGCTGTGGGCTATGCCTTCTCTTATCTGATTTTCCCTAGGCAGCATCTCTTCCCTCAATCTCCCAAGATCAGTCCCACATACCATTACAGATTGACTTTGAAGAGCATTCAGAAACTGCAGCTGATGTAGAAGGATAGTTAATGGTACTGGTTTGTTCCTTACATGTAACACCACTACTTCATGAGCTATGTTAGTATGCTTCCAAATGCAATTCAAGTTGCTGGTTGTCATCTTCAAAGCTCTTCATGGCTTGGGGCTGAGTTATTTAAGAGTCTACCTCTTCTAGTTGTTTCTTCCTGTCCCATCAGTCCTACAAGATAGCATCTTCCCGATCCTGTTTGCTAAGGAATCCAGGTTTATGGGGCCCAGAAGATAAGCTTTTTTTTGCCATAGTGCACTCTGGAACATTCTCCCTCCAGGATTATGTTGGCCCTAAATTTGCTTGCATTTTGTAAATCCCTAAAAACATGGCTGTGTGCTTGGGCTTAGAACCTTAAGCAAGTGAAGAGGCCTGTCTTTTGGCCGTGTGGATGATAACTTTTTTTGCTTCTGTGTATTGTAACTTTTTATATGTATTTGTTTTATTTTTATTATTGTTTGTGGCCCAGAGTTTTTGAGATGGGTAGTAATATAAATTAATTGAACGAATGACTTTGTTCAATTGAGACTTTCATTAAGTTACCAACCTAACTCATACCCTTCCCATAGGAAGCATTCCCTTTACTGGAACGGCAAAATACTTGCTAGTTTTGCCACACATTAGAATTTTATTAAACGTCTGAGTTTGTTGATTTTTCAGGAAATATGATTGTTTCGAGCTTGAGGGAGGGAGGAAGCAAAAAGAATTATATTAAGAAATTGGAAAAATGATATTATTCCAGATGTCAAGGAATGGTTGTCAGAAATATGTAATTTATCTGTTTGGAGAAGGCAATATTCTTTACTAATCGAAGGATGCAGCAGTATGTTTCACTATAGCAGAATGGCAGAGATTCTGTATTATCTTAAGTAATATTAAGCAATATTTTAATTGTTTATTTTATAGTAGTAATTTCATTGCTATACCAGTGACTATTGATAAATATAAAATATAAGTTAGATTTTTTTTCTTTTTTTCTTAGTTTGTATTTTTAGTTTGTACTTTTAATTTTTTTAAAAAAAAAATCTTCTTGATGTTGTGGTTAAGGTGCTGGTCCAGAAACCTGGGGACTATGACTTCTAGGGCTCCCTTAGGCATAAAATCCATTTGGGTGATTCGGGCCCAATTACTTTCTTTCTGCCCAACCCATTTCAGAGTGTTGTTGTGGGGAAAATAGTATGCAGGAATATGTTGTTTTTCTCTGGGGCAGTTGTGATGTGATTGGGTTTTGGAGAACATTGTCATTAGTCTGTTGCCACAGTTGGAACATCTGATTGCATTTTGGTGTGCTAAAGTTATCCCAGGTCAAAGGGGCTTATTAGAACAGTTCACCCTAAGCATCTGGAAGTTATCCCAGGTCAAAGGGGCTTATTAGAACAGTTCACCCTAAGCATCTGGTAGACCTGGCTGGTTTCCAGAAATAGCTTGAGATGTTCTATGAGTATCTAATCAGCAGTCCAGCTGAGAGCTTGGTCACAGCCTGGAATGGGTGAGTGTCAGAGATTTAGATTGCCACTAAAGTGGCTTCTTCCTGTACACTGATATCAATGTGCACTTTGATTTTATGAGGAAATCCTGGAGATGAAGCATCAGAAGAAACATATAGTGTCTTTGGAGGAAGATGAAGACTGAAATTGACCAAACATGAATAAGAACCCACATTAGGAATTACATTGTGGTGATAAGGATGGTGAAATTGCATGATTTCTTTATCCTTATTGCAACCGCTGATAGCTCCTTACCGGCTCTATTTAACCCTGTCCCTATTTGGGAGGAATGAATCAGTAGGATCATGTGCAGGCCCATTATGAGAAATGTTTCTACTATATGAAACATTTCATATATAAGAAACAACTATATAAGTTGCTCCAGAACGACGACTCAACAGATGCCAAGGCTGGAGCTTGCAAGTTTAACTAGAGTTAAACTTTAGAGTCTGTGACGACTTCTTTTTTTTTTTTTTGCATAAAGTTTTTTATTTTTTAATGTGTCAAAGTTTCATTTTCAATTAAACAGTGTGTTGTCTGGTATAAATAGTTTGAAAGATGTAGTCATAATGTTTACAACAATATTCATTACACTGATATTAATTCTATAATAATAAAAATAATAATCATACTATTTACTTCTCTATTTTAACAAATCTCCCTTATTTCATTAATCTTTTTCTTTTATTTCCATGTTTCTAACTTCTGTTTTTGTTATCTAACCATTGATAAAATAAATCCCATATCATAAAATATTCAGTTTGTTCCTTTTCCTTAATTACAAGTGTTAATTTATTCATTTCTGCACATTCTAATATTTTTTATCACATTTTCATCTGTAGGGATCTCTTCACTTTTCCACTGTTGTGCAAATACAATTTTGGCTGCAGTTAATACATGTAGGATCAAATATGTATTAGAGCCTGTGACTTTTAAGAAGTGGACAGAGTTCTCTAGTGTGGGAGTTCATCCATCTGTTTGTTTGATCCAAGTCACTCATGCTTGGTTTAAGGCCACTCAGGAGATGATTTGTGATTGTAAGTGATATCCACCTTCTTAGAAGAGTCCATTACTCTACCCAATGATCCTGGATATTTCCATTCAGATTTCACGCTCCATTTTCTGGGGAACTTGGTGCAGACAATGGTTTGGCTCCAGCTCTAGATTATCCTGGAGGAAATTAATTATCTGGATCTGTTTCAGTTTAGCTTTAGGCATATATTGGAGGGGAGTTATTTCTGACTAAGGGTTAACTTTAGTACCTTCTAGAACTATGTTCTGCATTGTTGCAGCCTCATTAGTATTAATACACAGATGACAAACTGAACTACAGTTATAAGTCAAGAACCTCTGTTTGAGGTGTGTTTATAAACGAAGAATTCATGGTGTATATACTTAAGTAAGTTTTCCATCAGAGTTAATAAAAGAAAGTTTCTGCTATAAAGTGGTAAAATCACTAAGAGGTATTAGCTGTCTCGTTTACAAAATCTTGTTTTCAATGAAACTATGTATCAAACTAAGAAATGCTTT
This sequence comes from Pantherophis guttatus, assembly GCF_059756535.1. NCBI lineage: Eukaryota > Metazoa > Chordata > Lepidosauria > Squamata > Colubridae > Pantherophis > Pantherophis guttatus. The sequence goes on along the minus strand of NC_142064.1, from coordinate 106,891,160 downwards.
GAAATGTATTTCTTCCTAAAGGAAAATAAATAAACTAACTATACAGATCATAAATATGTTTTGATATATCAACTTTTTTGCTAGGGTTCTGAGGAAGCGCCCCCAAACCAAGATCAATCCTTATCTGCTCAGCAAACTGCTGTTGTTAACTTGACTGGCGTAGGGAACTTTATCCAACCTCAGGCAGCAGGTACGTGTATTGAAGAACCAGCTTTATGGCGTGTTCCTGTGCAAATTCATTTTTAAAATCATGTTTCCTACCATGGGAGTATTCTAGCAGTAAATATACAACTCTGGACACATATGTCCTTATATGAATTTTCTTTTTAATCAAATACTGTGTTGTTCAATATATACACTTTATTAAATGAATGAACAAACAAAAAGTCAGACTTACAGATTTCCAGGTTTAATGTTTTCACTGGTTTCTTATAAAACCAATCAGAACCAAACAAGGGCTGGAAGGGAACTTGGAAGTGTTTTAGTCCAGCCCCTTGCCCATGGCAGGAGACTTTATATCATCCTGGACAAATGGTTGTCCAATCCTTTCTTTAAAACTTCCTGTGATGGTGCACCCACAACTCTGAGATGCAAGTTGTTCCATTGGCTAATTATTCCCTCTGTCAGGAAGTTTATCCTTCGTTCCAGGTTGGATTTCTCTGTAACTAACTTCTGCTCATTGCTTCTTGTCCTGCCCTCATGTGTTTTAGAGAATAAGGTGACTTCGTCTTCTCTGCGACAACCCCTCAAGTATTAGAAGACAGCTGCCATGTCACTCCTAATTCTTGTCTTTGTTAGGCTAGACATACCTAGTTGTTCTAACCATTCCTGGTAAAATTTATCCTACAGACCCCTTATCATCTTAGTTGCTCTTCTTTGTATTCTTACTAGGGTCTCATCATTTTTATATCAAGATGACCAAAACTGTATGCAGTATTCCAAGCATGGCCCCACTAGTGCAGTATGAAGTGGCATTATCATTTCTTGTGATTTTAATGCTATCCCTCAGATTATGTAGCCCAGGACTGCATTGGTTTTTTTGGCAGCTAGTTTATATTTAAGTTATGGTTTGCTAGGACAATTACATCCCTCTCATAGTCATAATTATTGAGCCAGGTACTGCCTATTCTATACCTGTGCATTTGACTTATCGTGCCTAGGTGCAAGATGTCACTTTTCTCACCACTGAACTGCATCTTGTCAGCTAGGGCTGAAGTCTGTCAAGATCCTTCTGAATCTTGAGTCTATCCTCCAAAGTATTAGCAATTCCCCCCAACTTGGTGTTATCAGCAGATATGATCTTTCCTATCCCCTCATCTAGATCATTTATAAAGATGTTGAAGAGCACCAGTCCTGAAACAGAACTTTGAGGTAGTCCAAAGCATACTTCCCTCCATGTAGATGCAGTTTCATTGAGGACTAAATGTTGAATGTGGTTTGTCAGCCAACTGCTAATCAGTCTGATGATGGTACTGTTATCATTTTATCAAGAAGCATGCTGGAGCCTATTCTGTCAAATGCCTTATTAAAGTCCAAGTAAACTATCTACAATATTTCCTTGATCCATTAATTTAGTCATTTTACCTAACAAAGCAGTAAGAGTTGTCTGGCATGATTTGTTTTTTAATAAAAGCATGTGGCTTCTAGTAATCACTTTGTTCGTTTCTAGGTGCTCACAAAACCCTCCGCTTGATTATCCTTTCCAGGATTTTCCTGGATATTGATGTCAACCTGATTTGTCTGTAGTTTCCTTGATTCACTTTTTCCCTTTTTTGTATATTGGAACTACATCAGCTTTTTTCCAGTCCTCTGACAGTTCCTGTGTGCTCCAGGAGCTATGAAAGATTTTGCTCAGTGATTTCGAGATCACATCTGCCAGCTCCTTCAGGACCCTGAGTTGTAAACCATCTGGTCCTGACGATTTGAGCATGTCTGAAGTGCATGGGTGTTTGCTTACCGATTTCTTGCCCATTTTGACCTGCATTCCTGTTCTGTCTGCCATGGTGCTGCTTTTGGAAGTTTGGATTATTTTTTTCCTTTTGTGTGAAGATAGAGGCAATGAACATATTAAGCAGTTTTGCTTTCTTTCTGTTGCCCATGACCTACTTGCCATCTTCTCCCATTAATGGACTGATCATTTCCTTGACTTTCTTCCTATCTTTTACCTATTAAAAGAAATCTTTTTGTTATTTTTGGCATTTGTTGCAAGCCTTAGTTCATTTTGAACCTTAGCTTTCTTAACCCTTGTTGTTGTTGTTTTTTTAAACATAGATAAAATACATCTTTTTAGAGCAAGGGTTTGATCCGGTATGAAATAATTACAATTGCTCACACTCCCTTCCAAATTTCATCCATTAACATCTTAAAAAGGAAAAAAAGAAAGAAAAAAAACCACAAAGAAATCCAAACCCAATTTTTATCACTCAGTCTAACATCTTATTCTAAATATTTGGCATTCTACTATATCGCCCTAAATCTTAAACTCCAACTATAGACAGTTCTTTGTTATATTCATTTATCATTTTAACAATCAGTATTTCATATATGTTCCTTACTTCTAAGACCAAATTAAATCAGTATTTTTCTTAAATCACATCTAATGTCCATAATTTTAACATAGAATATTTTACTCCTCTCTTAAAATCCTTCAAAATCAATTCACTTTAAAATTTATTCCACATTTTCATCTATAATTAATTATTCCCAAAATGCTTTGTTTTTGCTAATTACGAGCTTCTTTTCCATTGCAACTAGTTCTAATATTTATTTATTTATTTATTTATTTATTTATTTATTTATTTATTTATTTATTTATTTATTTATTTATTTATTTATTTATTTATTTATTTATTTATTAGATTTGTATACCGCCCTACTCCCGAAGGACTCAGGGCAGTGAACAGCCAAAAAATAAAATACATATAATACAAATGTTAAAAAACCATTAAAATACAATTAAATAATTTGGCCCAGAAAAACAAAATTCAAAACACCCCAAATTTATAAGACAAATTTAAAATTTAAAAATTTAAAAAATTTAAAAACTGTTTAAAAAGAGGTTAGGCCAGGCCGGCCTGCTGAAATAGGAATTTTTTTTTTTAATAAAAAAAGTTTTTATTTTTTATAAATAAACAAACAAACAATACACAATCAATCATTCACTGTATCATCTAAATACATCTTTTGTGTCTTCTTCTTGCTCCGCCAATATTTATCATATCTTAATATTATCATTTCATTTATTATAACATTTCCCCCACATTTCTTACTTCTCTATTAATACACTTATCTCTCCTTTTATTTTATTAGAAATTTTACAACAATTTCATCCCCACACAACCTTCAACCCCCCCCTCCCACACATCCCCGACTTCCCAGAGCAAAAACAGGGTATAACATTTAACAAACCTAAGCTAAAATATGCTAATTTACTACAAGATTCAAAACTCCCTCACGTTCTTTTAACTCCCCTTTTAAAAGTTATTCATCAACCTTCCTTTTATAAATTCTCTTATCACATTTCACATTTATTACTAAAATCCTTTCCTTACCTTCTTTTTCAGCATTGCTCCCTAGTAAAATTCTAAATTAAACATTTATCCTCTTTGGTCATTCATAAACCACTTGCCAATTTCTGATTGTAATAAAACATTCTTCAGAATATAACCTCAGAAATACTGTTAATCCATTGGGTTAAGTTATTTCTAAATCTTAAATTCATTCTTCAAAATATAAGTTTCAAAAAGCTATCCATTAAATTTTAAATTAAACATTTTGATACCTCAGTAACTTTTAAAAAGCTATCCATTTTTAGTTAAACATTTTTATTTCAATAAAACATTCTTCAAAATATAACCCTCAAAAGGCTATCCCTTAAATTATATCCAAAGATAAATATAATAAAACACTTCCTTTATATCATTGTCTTGAAAAATACTAATTTCAGTAAACTTTTCAGATTTATTACAAAGATCCTCCCCAAAAGAAATTAATCTTCCATTCTTCCTTTCTTTCTATATTTTTTCCAGTCCTTCTTCTTCGATAATACTTTCTTCTTCAGCATTGCTCCTCCCCCTGCTTTTATTTTCGAGAATTTTTCTCTTCTCCATTTTTTCCTGGCTTTTTTACAAACTCTCTTCTTTCTTTCTTTCTTCTCCAGTCTCACTCCTCCGCCACAATCCTGTTCTCCTCGCAAAGTAATTCCTCTCGGTAAAAACACCTCTTTAACTGCGATTGAGAATCCATCCCTGCAACAAAGTTGTAAAGTTCCACTTCGAATCTTCCTTTTTGTATAAAAAATCCCAACAGCTCCTGACAATTCTCCATTTGCCTGTATCAAAATCTCTGGAGGAATATCTCTCAATATTTCCTGGTTACACTTCTTTAAGCCTCTCTGCTCCTCTCTCTCAATTTGAAGAACCTCTATTTCATTTTCCAAAGACACAATAAACTGGGTTTTTTCTTCCGCTTCCTCTTCACTTATATCTTTGTTTGGGATTTGAGTAAAATCCTTCTTAAGAGACCCTTCAATTCTTTCCACGAACGTAGAGGCAAATGATTCCAAAACTTCTTCCAAAAGATCCACAGTCAGCATTTGTGAGCCTTCATCACTTTCAAAAAGGCCAGACATTTTTTTTCCTTAGATATAATTATTAAATCCTTCTCCTTTTAAAATAAAATCCTCTTCTTTTAAACGGGCTTTCAACACCACATAATGCTTTGTATCTAAGTTTCACTTCTCCACGTCCCATTAGAGTCACACGCCATCTTACTTTCCCTTTCTACATAGAGCTTCAGAGGAAAGTGATAGATTTTGGAGTTAAAGTTTAATACTTGCAATTTTCGTTTCTCCTGTATTTGCTCTGCCAGCTTTCAAATCCAATTTTTTTTCCCCTTAAAATTAAGTTGCTGATGCTGGTGTGGTCGCGATGCCTCGTTCTGCATAAAGCAGACTCGTCCCGGATCCAGAGCACTGAAGAGCTTTCAGGGAGCTCTCACCCTGCAAACCCCAGGCTTAAAAAAAAAAAAACCTGGGGGTCTAGGGGAGCTCTACCCAAACCCCTCTGCTCTTCTCTCCCCCTTTTTCCCAGGAGGAGAGTTTCGAGCCGCTAGACAGCTAATTTTCGCTGTTCTAGCGGCAAACGGAATCACGGGGCTGGAGCTCCTAAAGGAGCATCCATCGGCGATTGCGGAGCCACAGGAAGTCCGAAATAGGAATGTTTAGAGGGCACGGCGGAAAGCGTGCAGGTCTGTAATCCTCCGTATCTCCAGGGGGAGCTTGTTCCAGATGGCAGGTGCTCCCACAGAGAAGGCTCTTCCCCTGGGGGCCACCAGTTGACACTTTTTGACCGACGGCACCCTAAAAAGCCCCTCTCTATGGGAGCGTACTGGTCAGTGAGAAGCTACTGGTGGCAGAAGGCGGTCTCATAGATACCCCGGTCCTAGGCCATGGAGCGCTCTAAAGGTGGTAACCAAAACCTTGAAGCGCACCCGGAAGACCATCGGGAGCCAGTGCAGCTCACGCAGGAGGAGCTTTTTAGGGTGCCGTCGCTCCCATAACCACCCGAGCGGCCGCATTCTGGACCAGCTGGAGCCTCCGGATGCTCCTCAAGGGGAGCCCCATGTAGAGAGCATTGCATTTAACTGGTTCATAACTTAAATAGCTATTCCCCAGCAGTATTTTCCTCCACTTCTATTAATCTGGCTTTTACTGTTCTTCAAAAATATCTCCTTCACTCCTCCTAGGTTTATTTTAGGCTGGATCGCAGCTTAGTTAGCTGTTTCCCAGGGATGCTTTCCTCCACTCCTAACCTTATATTTAACTGGTTCACAGTTTGGCTTTAACTGCTCTCCAGTATTATCTCCTCCACTCCTCCTAAGTTTATTTTTGGCTGGTTCATAGCTTAATCAGCTGTTTCCAAGGGATGTTTTCCTCCACTCCTAACCTTATATTTAACTAGTTCACAGTTTGGCTTTAACTGCTCTCCAGCATTATTTATTTATTTATTCCGTAGGACTCAAGGCGGTGTACAGTCAAGAAAAATATAGATACACAAAGATCAAAAAATTGCTAATTAAAATTATTATTATAACATAGTTTGGCCCAATTAAATAGAACCTAAAATTAGATAACATTTTAAAAACATTCACATGTTCATATGTTTAGCCCCGCCTGTTGGAACATCAGGGTTTTGAGGGCACGGCGGAAAGCACGGAGATCAAGGATATTTCGTATCTCAGGGGGCAGTTCATTCCAAAGTGTTGGAGCCCTCACAGAGAAGGCCCTCCCCCTGGCAGTCGCCAGTCGGCATAATTTGACTGACGGTACCCTGAGTAGTCCCTCCCTGTGAGAACGAACTGGTCGGTGGGAGGCTATTGGTGGCAAAAGACGGTCTCATAGGTACCCAAGTCCTAAGCCATGGAGCGCTTTAAAGGTGATAACTAACACCTTGAATCGCACCCGGAAGACCACTGGGAGCCAGTGCAGCTTGCTCCCTTACATGGGCACAACGAGCTGCGCCCATAATCACCCGCGCGGCTACATTCTGGACCAGTTGGAGCCTCCGGGTGCTTTTCAAGGGGAGCCCCATGTAGAGAGCATTACAGTAGTCCATACAGGAGGTGACTAGGGCATGAGTGACCGTGCGCAAGGCATCCCGATCCAGAAAGGGACGCAACTGGCGGATCAGGCGAACCTGATAAAAGGCACCCCTGGCCACGGCCATCAAATGATCTTCTAAAGATAGCTGTGAATCCAGGAGGACATCCAAGTTGTGGGCCCTCACTGTGGGGAGCAAGATCTCATCCCCAATTGTCAGTGATGGTACCAGTTGACTATACCGGGACGCCGGAAGCCACAGCCACTCAGTCTTGGAGGGGTTGAGTCTGAGCTTGTTTCTCCCCATCCAGATCCGCATGGCCTCCAGGCAACGGGACATCACAGCAAGGGCATCATTGGGGTGGACTGGGGTGGAGATGTATAGCTGTGTGTCATCAGCATACTGATGAACACTCACCCCGAAACCACGGATGATCTCGCCTAGCGGTTTTACATAAATGTTGAACAGAAGGGGTGAGAGGACTGACCCTTGTGGCACCCCACAAATAAGGTGCCTCGAGGTCGACCTCTGCCCCCCTGCCAACACAAACTGCGAACGGTCAGAGAGGAAGAAGGAGAACCACCGAAGCACGGTGCCCCCTATTCCTAACCCCTCCAGCTGGTGCAGTAAGATACCATGGTCGATGGTATCAAAAGCCGCTGAGAGATCTAATAGGACCAGGATAGAGGAGCAACCTCTGTCCCGAGCCCTCCAGAGATCATCCACCAACGCGACCAGTACCGTTTCCATGCTATATCGTGACCTGAAGCCCGACTGGAATGGATCCAGATAGACAACTTCATCCAGGTATTGGGGTAGTTGTCGTGCCACCACACTCTCAACAACCTTTGCAACAAAGCGAAGATTGGAGACTGGACAATAATTTGATAATATAGCCGGGTCCAGGGAAGGCTTCTTGAGGAGGGGCTTCAGAACCGCCTCTTTCAAGGCGGCGGGAAAGACACCCTCACTCAGAGAAGCATTTATAATCCCCTGGAGCCAGCCTCGTGTAACCTCTCAGGAGGCCAGTACCAACCAGGAGGGACACGGGTCCAATAAACGTGGCAGCGTTAAGCTTGCCCAGAATCCTGTCCACGTCCTCAGGAGCCACAGAATCAAACTCTTCCCAGATAACGCTCTCAAGACCTACCCCCGTCTCCTCCCCTGGATCTACCCAATCGGAGTTCAGGCCTTCCCGAATCTGAGCGACTTTATCATGCAGGAATTGTACAAAATCCTCAGCTCGACCCTGTAAGGGATCTTCCCGTACCCCTACCTGAAGTAGGGAGCGGGTCACCCTAAACAGCGCGGCTGGGCGGTTCTCTGCAGATGCAATAAGAGCAGAGAAGTAGCTAGACTTCGCTGCTCTTATCGCCACTAGGTAGGTCTTAATATAAGATCTCACCTGTGTTCGGTCAGATTCAGATTGGCCTGTCCTCCAATCGCTCTCCAGGCATCTTTTCCGACGCTTCATCTCTCTCAGCTACTCAGAAAATCAAGGAGCTAGACGAGATCGGCATCGGATCAGAGGCCGCAAAGGCACGACGCGGTCCAAGGCCCCAGTAGCCGCCCTGTCCCAGGCGACCACCAGGTCCTCAGTCGAGTCGTGAGCCAGAGTCTCAGGAAATGGCTCAAGCTTCGTCAGGAACCTTTCAGAGTCCATCAGGTGCCTGGGACGGAACCATTTGGTTGGTTCCATCACCCTGCGGTGGGTGGAAGTGACTTGAAAGTCCATGTGAAGGAGAGAATGATCAGACCATGACAAGGGCTTGATGTCTATATCCCCTATTCTTAGATCATTCAGCCACTGATCAGAGACAAAAATCAAGTTCAGAGTGTGATTCCCCAATGGGTGGGGCCTTTAACTACCTGGGTCAGGTCCATGGCCATTATGGAAGCCATGAACTTCTGAGCTGACATCTCTGACATCTCACCAGCGGATGGCAGGTTAAAATCCCCCATAACAATAAATCTGGGGGTTTCCACCGCCATCCCGGCTATAATGTCGAGCAGCTCAGGCAGGACCACTGTTACGTGGCAGGGAGCTAGGTACGCAATCAGTAGGCCCATCTGAATCCCCCGACCCCACTTCACAAGGAGGGACTCACATCCGGCTATCTGAGGAACAGTGGCCTCCCTCGGGCAAAGACTTTTTCTAATGATTGCTGCCACTTCCCCACCCCTTCCCTGAGTCCTTGGCTGATGGAATGCACGGAAACCTGGTGGGCACATTTCCACAAGGGGAACTCCTCCCTCCTGGCCTAACCAGGTCTCCGTAATCCCTGCCAGGTCAGCACCCCCCTCTGAAATAAGATCATGAATGAGGGGGGCTTTATTTACCACTGACCTGGCATTACATAACATCAGCCGTAGACCCAGGGTCTGAGACTCTGAATAACCCGGGAAACGAGCAATGCTTTGGGGGTCGGAGTGCGCAATTGCTCGTAAACATCGAGTGCGCACTCCCGAAACATAATATGGCCCCCTGCAGCCATCATATCTACCCCTCCCACTTACTATACTAATGCCCATCACTTTATCCCCCTGCATCCTTGTCAGATTTCTGTCCCCATCCTCCCCACCGTGATCATGAGACCCATTACCCCTTTCAGTGGATTTATGGATCCCCCCAGATCCATTCCCACAATCCCTCCCAGAACCCCTTAAAATAGAATTTAAAGATTTATCTAAAAAACCCCAAAGCCGTCGGTTTTTTGCAAACCACCTCTCGGGGTTCCAAAACTTGTCCTCAAGGGCGGCCCTCGATAACTGAGAGGGCCAGACGTGCGAGAGGGGGGAATCCCACAGTGCAAGGAGCTCCGCAATTGAATACATCGAAGATAGGAGCGAGTTGAAGGAGATGAAGGATCATTTTCTTCTAAGAGTGTTAGAGATGGTTAAGACATGTAATTAAAAATAAGGGAGGAAATAGATGTTAAAGGAAGACCAGTATGTTACAAATGTCAATACATCGGAACATCATCGCCCTCTCACGACGATGGGAAGTCTTGTGGTTGTAGTAAGTCCATCCAAAGGAGGTGGGGGTAGAGGTCTCAAAGGGTCGCCCTCTCACAGCGACCAAACCATTTGAAACAAACAATGAGAAGGTGGTCTATCTCCCCATAATCCAAGACTCTCTATATCTGTATCTCCTCCAGTCCTGATACCAGCAATGGCCGAGGATTAGATCAAAAAAGAAGGCAGAGGCACTGGACAAAGTATTTAGGGTTAAATAATCAGGATAATCTTGGGGAATAGGTGGTAAATAAAGCTGCAGATCGATCTAAAATTGCTGAGTGGTCGTAATAGACCTAGACGTAATAGACTCCATTATCACCTCCACTCCTCCTAAATCTATTATTGAGCTGGTTCACAACTCGGTTGGCTGTTTTCCAGCAAAGCTTTCTCCACTCCTTCCTATTTATGGCTAGTTCACAGCTTTATTTCATCTAATCACCAAAATCATACTTCTCTTCACTCCTAACTTTTTCATTTATTTGACTGGTTCATAGCATTTTGTTTTAACTTACCAATTTGAAATAATAATGCATTATAACAAATATCTTCTCACCTACTCTCTCCTGAACTATTAATTTTCTTTAAAATTCTCCCATTTCATATTTATTTCTTATTTCTCTATGGAAAACAACTTTTTAAACCACTTTGAAAAGCAATTTTCCATAATTATAAAATCTATAAACAATTCTTATTAATATTCAAAAATTCATTCCCATTCTCTTATTTTTCTATGGAAAAAAAAACATTTTAAACCACTTTAAGGTCAATTTTCTATAAACATTAAATCTCTTATTAATATTTAAAAACTCAGTTCATAGTCTTCCAATTTTTTGTAATTTTTCTATAATCACATTTTTCCTGCCTTGAAAATAATTATAAAATCTATAAACAATTCTTATTAATATTCAAAAATTCATTTAGATTCTCTTAGTTTTCTATAAAGAACAACATTTTAAACCACTTTAAAATCGATTTTCTGTGGTCTGTACTCTTATTGCCTAACCAGGTTAATTACAACAGTAATATTAATAATGAAAAATAAAAGAAGAACCAAAAAGGGAGAAATAAAAGAGAATAAAATATAGCAGGAAAGATTAAAAAGAAAAATTAAAAGAAAAAAAAGATGAGAGGAATAAAATGAAAGAAAAAAAAAGAAAAAAACAAAAGAGAGAAAAGAAAGAGGAAAACTCCTCCTAACATTATTTAACCTTCAATTACATACAAGATATTACATCCATTTTAATCAAACTGTAGTATTTTTCTCATCTTGCTACCCAATATATTCCAATTTTTTCCTTTCTCCAATCTGTCCAGACTCTTTTTTTTTTCCTCTTCAGTTTCAGTATCATTATAGTTATAAAGTCTAAAAGATTTAGTTCTTTTTGTGTTCCATATATGGTATCATCATGTCTTCTTCTGTTGCCACGCCCTTCCCTTTTGTTGCCACGCCATTAATCAGCGGTTTTAATTGTTCCAATTAGTTTCTTCTTTTTAAATATCAATAAATTCTCCAATAGACAGATTAGGTTCATCCAAAATCAAGCCTCCTTAGTTTTTTCTCAAAATAATCCAGTTTGGGAAACAAGAAACAAAGTTTCTCCTTCAAATGGCAAGCAATCCCCACTTTGCACTTTCACTTCTTCTCCGCTAGCAACCATTTTGCCTTCCTCCGCTTATCTTTTCTCATAGTTTCAAAAGGTTTCTGTTTATTTCCTCTTCTTTTTCTCTCTCTTCAAAAATAATCATTCTCATTAAAGAGAAGGAAAAAGTGTCAAATTTTATATCCATCCAAAGGAACGGTAATTCCAAAGCAATCAGTAAGTACTATAATCCATTAATGGGTCTTCCTTTTGTTAATTGTTTTAAATCCTTTGCCCAAGTAGTTCTTAGCTGCTATAAAGGCTAGGGAACACTTATTGATAACCATTATTTAAAGGCTGTTTCCACCAGGATAGATCCCACTCACCCAGTTTTCAAACGCCTTGCTCCTGCTTCTCCTCCTGCACTTTGCTTGTCCCGGATGCCGCAGCCTCGAGGCAGCCGCCATGGCTGCTGCTCCCACTGCCGCCGGTGCAGAGGGCAATCCTCTGGCCCTGAGGAACTTGCCCGTTCCTCTCGGCTGTCTGAGGGGTCCCTTTCTAACCCCGTCCCTAAAGGACAGGGTAGGTCCACAGACCTGCCGGCAGTGGCTTGACAGACGGGGTTTTCGCGGGGCTCCTAGGAGCCCCACTATTTCCCTCTGAATTGCCATGGCGCCAGGGAAGGCTTCTTCAGCTTTCCTAACTCTTGTCCTTACAGATTTGGACTATTTGCTCATATTCTGCTTTGGTTATGTGTCCCTTTTTCCATTTTTTATACTTGACCTTTTTTCCTCTCTGTTTATGAGAGAGACATGTATGCAGCCATGCTGGTTTTGCTTGTTTTTATTTCTCTGTGGTTTTGCATTGATTAGACTTTTATGATCTCATTTTTCAGAGTTTCCCAACATCTTGAATTGTTTTTTCCTTTAGGGTTTCCATCCATACAATCTTTTTCTTAGTTTATTGAAATCAGCTCTCTTAAAGTTTAAAATACTAGTTTGACTTGGTTCAATTAGCTGTGCCTGCATTATACTGAATTCTAGTACAACATAGTCACTCTCCCCCAAGGTTCCTATAACTTCTACCCCTTCTAACATTTCATTCCTATTGGTAAGAATTAAGTCTAGCATAATGGAGCCTCTACTTCCCCCCTCTATCTTTTGGGTGACAAAGTTGTAGGCATGTCAGGAACCTGTTTTGATCTCCCATTTGCTGCAGAGTTTGCAGCAGAGTTGATGTCAGGGTAATGAAAGTCCCCCATTACTATACTGGCATGTTTCCTGCATACCTTCATCAACAAGAGCCTTGGTAGTACAGTGGTCTAAAGCACCCTGTTATTAACACAGCTGCCTGCAATTACTGCAGGTTCGAATCTCACCAGGCTCAAGGTTGACTCAGCCTTCCATCCTTTCTAAGGTAGGTAAATTGAGGACCCAGTTGTGGGGGCAATAAGCTGACTTTGTATAAATATACAAAAGTAAGAAGGCTATTGCTTAACGCATTGTAAGCCGCCCTGAGTCTCCGGAGAAGGGCGGCATATAAATCAAATTTTTAAAAAAACAAAAACGGATTAGTAAAAAGTGGGTTCATTATTATTGATAATTGTTTGCTTCTTTCTGTGTTCAGTTTGGATACAAATTCTGCTTTTACTAGGAGTCTTTATTTTCTTGGTTGACTCTCAGTTCCTCATTTTCTTGATTGAGATGCAGAGTGATTAGTCTTGTCTCTAGGCACTTTACTTTTTCTACTAGTAATCCAATTATCCCAAAGGTGCTTTTTCAAGAGGCAACTGGACTTTATTTTTCTTTTAAGATATTTCACTTTTCATCCAAGAAGCTTCTTCAACTCTGACTGGATGATGGGGAATGGAAGGATTTATATCCCTTGCAGACAGCTGGTCATTTGCATTCTTTTAGAGAGTTGTTGGGGCCACTTGGAGATTTATCTGTGTCCTCAGGGTCACCTGAGTAGTGTAAATGGGTGTGGAGCCTTCTTGGAATTGTTGAAAGGACTGGGTTGTAGACTGGAGATAGATGATGTCGTATCCCTGTTCCACAGCCCCCTCTCAACAGAACATTGCTCAGTTTATGGTATATGCAGTGTAATGCAGTGAGACGTGTAGATATGTACATTGGTGAAACAAAACAACCACTTCATAAATGCGTGGCACAACATAGGAGAACAAACCCATCAGGACAAGATTCAGCAGTCCATCTGCATTTAAAAGACAAAGTCCACTCTTTTGAAGACAGTAAAGCCCACATTTTGGACTGATGGTTTGAAAAAGGGGTCGAAGAGGCCATCTATGTCAAAATTTAACAGCCCTTCCTCAACAGAGGAGGGATATGACACCATCTATCTCCAGTCTACAATACAGTCCTTTTAGCAGTTCCAAGAAGGCTCCACACCCATTTGCACTACTCCAGTGACTCTAATGACACATAAACCTCCAAGCGGCCTCAGCAACTCTCTAAAAGAATGCAAATGACCAGCTGTCTGCAAGGAGTATAAATCTTTCCATTCCCCACCATCTAGTCAGCGCTGAAGAAGCTTCTTGGATGAGATGCGAAACATCTTCAAAGAAAAACAAGAAAGTCTAGTTGCACTCTAGTTGAAAAAGCACCTTTGGGACAACCATGAATGACAATAATACAATTAATTTACATTTGATGTAGGTATAGTTGGGTCCTCTATGGCAATGAATACATTATGTGTCCCATAATTTGCAAATCACTATGGTGCTAGTCTCTGTTTCCATTAATATGTTATTCTTATTAAAAAAATTAAATATAGATGAGCCATGTGCTTAAACAGTAGAATTACTATAACAGAGACAAAACAATCTGGTTGAATTCCACATATTCCTATGGCTAGTGAAAACTAGATATGGCATTTAAGAGTATTTTAATATACCTTTATATCCATATCATTTAATAACTATTTCAGTTAAACATTACACAGAGAAAATCCAGGCATTCTCTGTATTATAGTTTTTAATATTGCATTATTTATTTCATTCTTTTGGAGATAAAAATGAAATTAAAATTAATAAATTAATGAAATTAAAAATACATGAAATTTAAAAAAATAAATTTTTCTTCTTTTTTTCTTGGCAATCATTACAGTTCTTTCCCCATCAAATGGTTATGGCGGTAGCAGCATAAGCAGCTCTACTACATCATCATCTAGGTACCCAGTCAAAAAGTAAAAAGAAAAAAAAAAGGCTTCACTGGTATCAGAATCCTGAAACTTGCATTTGAGAGATATGTATGTATTTAATAATCATCTTTTTTAAAAAAATGTTTTTTCATGAAGCTGAATTTGTAGCTACACTGAGGCATAGCAATCAGCTGAAATTTGTAAAAAAAAACTATACTGTTTTAAGATGAAATTATTTATCTGGAAATGTTACATAAATTTCAAGATTAAATAATATCGTGAAATAATGGAACTTCATAAATGTAACATGTTTATTAAAGTAATGGTTTTATGAGCAAATAGTAAATACACCTCTTACTAATTATACATTTTTGGTTATTTTATCCATTAGTTTCTGTACTTCTTTATGTCGTGCTTTTGCCCGACTGATACAGTCTTGAAGCTTTGCTTCTGTTATTGTGCTTCCACCTTAAAAAGAAACAGAAAACAAGGATACAATGTATTTAATACTGTCTGAGCTTTTAAATTGCCCATTAAATTACATCCATATATTTGTGATTAACCAAATGTTTTTAGTAGAATTAACCAACAAGACATTCTCATGATTGAAAAATTCCCTTTTTATCACCCTGTAATCCCTTAATTTGGTGTAGAGTCTTCGGAGAAAGGCAGCATACAAATTGAACAAATAAATAAGAGTCAGGGTGACTGGATGGAGCTGAGTGTTTACTGGCCGGATGCCTTTCCTGATGTCGCACGTAGTTTGAGTTTTTTCTTTGCACTTAAGGATAGAAACATCTGCCGCTACCTAGGATTGAATTCTTAACCTTCCGAGTGGGAAGCACCTTCACCACTAGGTCACTACACCACTCAATGTTCATGATTGAAACACATCCCATCCCATCTGTAGTGCAGAAATGGAAAATGCAGTATCACAGATACTCCTGAATGGCACCTACAAAATTAAAATTAAATTAGAAAATTTGGGAAATATTAATTCTTAATAATTTAGTATTAATACCTGGTTTATGAACAGAACACAGTTTGTCATCTTCGATAGTCACAATAGTTAAAGTCCCAGATGCCAAGTCTTCTTCTTCTGCAGTTGGGTCAACTACCATTAGTGTGCTGTTGAAGATATATGCACATATGTGCCAAAATTTAACTTTTCTGAGATTTTTTAAATCCATAACAATTATATATACTGCTCAAAAAAATAAAGGGAACACAAGCAGAAGACATCCGAGATCTGAATGAATGAAATAGCCTTATTAAATACTTTGTTCTTTACATACAGTAGTTTATACACTGCTCAAACAACTAAAGGGAACACAAAACTACTGTATGTAATGAACAAAGTATTTAATAAGGCTATTTCATTCATTCAGATCTTGGATGTCTTCTGCTTGTGTTCCCTTTATTTTTTTGAGCAGTGTATATTTACTGTTCAATTAGACAATACAGTGCATGTAACAGCAACATTAAAAAGCACCATCAGGTTCCTTTGTTCATTTATGTACTTTCCAGATCACCTGGATTATTATTGCTATCATAAGCATCAATGCTGAAGCCATTTTCAATTTAATTCAAAGACTTGTAAAGAAATTAATTTAAAAGACATATTGTTAACTTAGGCAATAAGGATTTCTTCAATCTGTGCCTTACTCTGAGTAAAAAATAACTAAACTGATCCTCTCAGAAAAAATAGCTGGACATTTATCAGAGCGACTATCATCTTATCCATATTCAGATGGACCCATTTTCATGTATATAAATTTCTTCTGTTCATCAGTGAGAGAGATTTCATTTTAAGTGCATGCATATAGTGTTTTCCATTTTTTCCTCCCCATTTCCATCATTTATAAATGCTATAATGACATTCAGAGAACTTTCCTGAATTGAAACTGAATACAAGACAAGAAGACCAGAAGACAAACTCAGGATCCAAATGGATCTTGACAGACTTGAACAATGGGCTCTATCCAACAATATGAAATTTAATGTGGTGAACGCTTCCTCTTAAAGAACGTAAATACAAAGATTAATCCCCTTCTTCCTAAATATCCTAGCACCAGGGTGCATGCTCCAAAGAGTGGGGGAGTGGGGGAAAAGAAAAGCTAAAGTAACATTGTAAGCAGTAGTGGTTCCATGATTTTTCACTTGGTGACCGCATCAGTTGATAACTAAATTGCTGGTCCCAATTGTAGTTGCTAAATGAGGAATACCTGGATAGCAGAAACAATTTTCATGGATTTTTAAGTGAATCTCCCTCCCTCTGCTCATACCATGTTCTTTTGGTGTACTAGAGGGCTCCCAAAGGAAGAGGCACCCAAGTATTCTTTGCTAATATAGCTGCTCAAATTTGGGGTTATCTGGTAACATGGTATTGTTTATTATAATCTACACACATACTTACTCAAACAACACAAATGACGTTGCCACTGGTTGTTTTTTAATAGTCAAAGGATTCTTCTCTTTCAAATTAACTTCCACCAAACCAGTTTCTGCATTTATTGCAACAACAGGCAGAAGCACTGAAATAACAAAGAATAGATATGGAAAAAGCAAGACTGGAAAATTATTTCATAAAGCACATTTTTATAAAGAAAAATAGAGGCATCCTCAAATAAACACAGTAGATTGACAGAAATGTAATAAGTAGCTTTTGATTTAAAAATATTCAGAACAAGGAAATCCTTCTGTGAATTGTGTCCTTTCTAACAACAAAATTTAGAAAGAAGTATTTGGCCCTTTGTTCAAGAAATTGATAAGGGAAAGATGCCGCTCTTATTGCGTCATCAGATAATCGCCCAGCCACCCTGTTTAGAGTGACCCGCTCCCTCCTCCATCTGGGAGCGCGGGATGATCCCTTGCAGGGTCGAGCTGAGGATTTTGTGCAGTATCTGCATGACAAGATCACTCAGATTCGGGAAGGCCTGGCCTCTGACTGGGTAAATCCAGACGAGATGACTGAGGCAGGTCTTGAGAGTGTTATCTGGGAGGAGTTTGATCCTGTGGCTCCCGAGGACGTGGACAGGATTCTGGGACAGCTGAACGCAACCACATGTTTATTGGACCCGTGTCCCTCCTGGTTGGTGCTGGTCTCCAGAGGATTATTAACGCTTCCTTGAGCGAGGGTGTCCTACCGGCCGCCTTGAAAGAAGTGGTGGTGAGGCCCCTCCTCAAGAAGCCCTCTCTGGATCCAGCTGTTTTGGCTAACTATCGTCCAGTCTCCAACCTTCGTTTTATTGCGAAGGTTGTTGAGAGTGTGATGGCGCGGCAGCTTCCACAGTACCTGGATGAAGCTGTCTATCTAGATCCGCTCCAGTCCGGCTTCAGGCCTGGGTACAGCACGGAAACGGCATTGGTCACGTTGGTGGATGATCTCTGGAGGGCTCGGGATAGGGGATGCTCCTCTATCTTGGTCCTGTTAGATCTCTCAGCGGCTTTTGATACCATCGACCATGGTATCATGTTGCACCGGTTGGAGGGGTTGGGGGGCACCGTTTTGCGGTGGTTCTCCTACCTCTCTGACCGGTCTCAATCTGTGTTGGCAGGGGGGCAGCGGTCAACCCCGAGGTGCCTTGTTTGTGGGGTGCCGCAAGGGTCGGTCCTCTTGCCCCTTCTGTTCAACATTTATGTAAAGCCGCTGGGTGAGATCATCCGTGGCCTTGGGGTGGAGTTCCATCAGTACGCTGATGACACACAGCTGTACATCTCCACCCCAGGCCACCCCAACGATGCCCTTGAAGTGATGTCCCAGTGCCTGGAGGCCGTGCGGGCCTGGATGGGGAGAAACAGGCTCCGACTCAACCCTTCCAAGACCGAGTGGCTGTGGCTTCTGGCGTCCCGATATAGCCAGCTGGCGCCATCGCTGGTTATTGGGGGCAAATCATTGGCCCCCCACGGAAAGGGCTCGCTACTTGGGCGTCCTCCTGGATACACGGCTGTCTTTAGAAGAGCATATGACGGCCGTGGCCAGGGGGGCTTTTTATCAGGTTCGCCTGATACGCCAGTTACGTCCCTTTCTAGATCGGGACTCCCTACGCACGGTCACTCAGGCACTCGTCACTTCCCGCCTGGACTACTGCAATGCTCTCTACATGGGGCTCCCCTTGGGGTGCATCCGGAGGCTCCAGTTGGTCCAGAATGCGGCCGCGCGGGGGATTATGGGAGCAATGGGGCGCTCCCATGTGACACCTCTCCTGCACGAGCTGCACTGGCTTCCTGTGGTCTTCCGGGTGTGCTTCAAGGTGTTGGTGACCACCTTTAAAGTGCTCCATGGCTTAGGGCCGGGGTATTTACAAGACCACCTTCTGCCGCCAATAGCCTCCCACCGGCCAATTCGCTCACACAGAGAGGGACTCCTCAGGGTACTGTCAGCCAGACAATGTCGGCTGGTGACCCCCAGGGGGAGAGCCTTCTCTGTGGCGGCACCTGCCCTCTGGAACAACCTACCCCCAGAGATACGCACGATACCAGACCTCCGGACTTTTTGTCGGGCCCTGAAAACACATTTATTCCATCTAGCCGGGCTGGCTTGACCCCAACCTTACGGTTTTAAATTTATAATTGGTTTTAATTGGGTTATTTTAAATTGATGGCCAAAAGTATTTAATGTTTTTTAAATTGTTTTTAAATTTTATATGTTGTGTTTTTACCGTGGCTGTTCACCGCCCTGAGTCCTGTTGGAGAAGGGCGGTATACAAATTAAATTAAATTAAATTAAATTAATTAATTAATTAATTAATTAATTAATAATAATAACAACAACAGCAGCAGCAGCAGCAGCAATGACTGTAGCAGTGGTGGGCCCCAATAAGGCTATCTTTTTATCCCAGACCTAATTTGTACCTCATCTAACTTCTGTAGATAAGCCGGTACTTTTGTCAAACCCTGGTTGCCATTACAATTGCTGTTTTCCTTCAATCCAATATAGTGCTAAATCTGCACTGCGTTTAAATTTTAAGTAAATCTCAAAGTATATGAACACAACTTACCATTTTTCAGAGCTGCTAAGAAAGCACACATGCAGGCGTCAAGAAGGTTTCCATCATAGTCTAAACATATAATGTCACAATATAGAACCCATACAATCTAAAGAAATAAGACCGGCTGATGTAAATAACTGGAAAAGCTTTCTCATGCATAAAAAATAACTTCGAAATATTTGTCTAAGTCAGCATGTTATTTCACATCACATTGTTTGAAATCTGTTATCACTCATTCTAGCAGAATAACAGAAATGGAAAAACAGGATCAATTTAATAATGGCCGATTTATACATGTACATACTAGAGCATAACCGCTAGAACAGCTCAATATTACTAAATCATACAGACAGGAAGGAAGGTAGTTAGTTTTAAAAATATTGTTGTTCATTAAGACCTCAACAACTATCATCTGATTAAAACTAAATGTGGTATGCCCAAAAATGACTGTTTGGGCCAATTTCAGCACAGAATATCCTGGCACATGTTGAGCAAATGTGCAGTTTGCAATTGTTGCACTGATGGTTCTAGACTTGTGCATTTCATACATATGTTGTGCTTCCAGAGTGTGCCTTACTTTACATGCTGGATACCCCCTTATTAATGAGACCATTCTAGGTATAGCAATTTTGTTTTTGTATTATTTCTTCTGCCCTCCATCTGTTTTGCAGCAGTTTCCCAAAAACTGCTTGGATATGCACTCATCTAGTTTAAGGATGACATAATCTATCATCAGGTCTGTGCTCAGTTTGTACTCACATTCCAGCAGTATATAGACCAATGGCAGACTTGCTCTAGAGCAGGGGTATCAAACTCAATTTCATTGGGGGCCACATCAGGGTTGTGTTTGACCTTGGGAGGGTGGCCGGGGGCATGGCCAGCTTGATGTTACTAGTGTTGGGGGCGCCTGTGGTGGCCCGAGCGCTCTGCCAATGAAAATGGGTTCCCAATCTCTGTTTTCGGCTGCAACGGCCTCCTGAAATCCACTGCCAGCAAAAATGAAGCTTGGGAGGGCTGCATGCAGCCCACCTGAGCTCCATTTTTGCTGGCAGAGGCACTGCAGGCCGATCCTTCACTGTTTCTAGGGCACCCCATGAGCCAGATCTAAGCACTCCGTGGGCAAGATCCGGCCCATGGGTTTGACTTGAGTTCTGCTCTAGAGAGAACTCAGTATCTGATATTTCATCTAGCCATCTGATGCCTAATATTTGCAAAGACTAGTCATGTAAAAATGGTTAAGCTATTTTACTTGCCTTTAATACACAGTCCACATTTCACAGGCACACCAAAGGGCAGTGAGCACAACAGCTCTGTAGACATTCAATTTTAATGTTGCACTAATTCCTTGATGTTCTGTCACGAGTGTTTCCAGGATTGCTGTGGCTACCTGCCTACTCACAAACAGTATGGTTTCAATCAAGCCATCTCCTGTTGGCAATTACCTGCAAGCCTTCCCCGCCCTAGTTAATTGCAGGTTAACTCCCCATATAAGCAAGGACCTTTTGCTTGCTACTTGGGCCTAGACTCCTGGTTTAGGCCTAAATGCACAGCTCCTGCAGGAAGCTCAGTGCAACGCCGCAGATGGGAGAAGAATGCAGATAAGGACTCCAGACGCCGTTGCAGAGAAACTCCCATGGATGTTTGCCTTTTGCTGTTTTGAAGTACGCAAGCTATCATCGGGACTGCTGCTGGACCTTTTTCCTCCCACAAGCTTCAAGCAATGTTTGCTGTTTGAACTGTTTTTACTTCAGGTGACTTTTAGCTGTGAAGTTTGTGCTGCCCCCACTTGGATTGCCTTGATGATGTATCGACGCCGAAGCTGCTTACCTTCATGCTAGCTTTATTCTCTTGTGAACTGTTTCGGTATTGTGGAGAGGGATCTAGGGTGATAGCCTTGCTTCACATATCCAGAGAAGACTTTGTTTTTAATGTGCTTTCTTAAAGACATAGTGCTTTTTAAATGTTTTAAAGTAAATTGTATTTTTACACAAGACGCCTCTGTCAGAATTATTTCAGTCTCAGTGTTTACTCATGAGCTGGTTCACGGTCCGGGGTACCCCTCAACCCCATTTCATAACATGTTCCCATACAATGGAACACAATCTACGAAAGCAAAACTTACCTTTGTTATTTTGCAGTTGATTCCTAAATGGTCACTATGTGGGAGAGGATATTGTCAAGGTAACTGAAATGGGATAGTTCCTTTCTTTGCGATTGGGTTCTGTGTATGGTGCATGACATGGTCTTTTGAATATTTTTTATTTAGTGCTCGACTTACAATCACAATTGAACCCAAAATTTTGTTGCTACAGTAAGCGAGAGAGATAAGTGTGTTTTGTCCTATTTTACAATCTTTCTTGCCACAGTTGTTAAGTGAATCACTGCAGTTAAGTTAATAACATGGTTGGAAAGTGAATCTGGCTTCCCCACTGACTTTGCTTGTCAGAGGGTCGAATTTTGATCACGTAATCATGGGGATGCTGCAATAGTTGTAAGTGTGAACAATTGTTATAAGTCACTTTTTTCAGTGCTATTGTAATTTGAATGGACACTAAATGAATGTCAAATGCCGGGGAAATCAGGCAAAATTCTTCAGTAGTTGTTGCATAGTTGCTGATTGCCCTTGTAGATGTATATAATGGATGCATCATTCCTAAAAAATGGATCCTTACTTCCATAAAGACTGGAACAACTCAAGTGATTTTTTTCTAAAAGTACAGGATCACCAACTTTGTATATCACTGCAGGTATGGTGTCTGCCCCTGGGCTTTTGTCATGCTGCTTGCTGAGTAGAGAGCCCTAGCATCTTCAGTCAGTTTCTGTGACTTCAACTACTATTAGTATGTCACTGGGGAATCCTGTCTATAGCCGCATCACTAATAGATGGTCAGTTGAGGATACCTTCAAAATGTTCAGCATAGAGATATTCCTAGTGGGCGAATGGAGGTTCTGTGTTTCGCAGGGGACATAGTCCCAAAGGTGCTTTTTTAAGAGGCAACTGGACTTTCTTGTTTTTCTTTGAAGATGTTTCGCTTCTCATCCAAGAAGCTTCTTCAGCTCTGAGGACATAGTGGCGGAAAGGCAGCTGGATGTGAGATCCAGACTGCTGATAATTTTCTGTAAAATAAAGAGATCTTGAGATTGCTCATGTATTCTAAATAGCTGGGGATATTTTCATGAATTGAAAGCAGAAACAGCATTTTGCAGGTGCTCGCAATCAGCTCAGAATTGCAGAGCCTATCATGTTCTGAGCCATTAATGTAGCCTTTTTTAAGAACTCAAAATTCAACCTAGCCTCACTTTTTGGATCATCTTGAAATTTAATTTTCTTTTTATTACCCCTTCAAGACTGAAAAGCCTTGAAGCTTTGCAGGGTAACAAGAACTTTGAGAGAAGACATAGATAGAAGAAAGTAGATGTTAGAACTTGATGTATGGAATTTAAAGATTGCTTTAAATTCAAGAAAATACTTTGCTTTGTAAATATTTAATTGGGTGTAATGGGCATATCTATTTTAGTACTTTGACATATAAATAAGGGTTTGTTATTTCTGGTAATGTTTGATTTATTTATTTTTTTAATTTGATTTATATGCCGCCCTTCTCCGGAGACTCAGGGCGGCTTACAATGCGTTAAGCAATAGCCCTCATACTTTTGTATATTTATACAAAGTTAGCTTATTGCCCCCACAAACTGGGTCCTCAATTTACCTACCTTAGAAAGGATGGAAGGCTGAGTCAACCTTGAGCCTAGTGAGATTTGAACTTACAGTAATTGCAGACAACTGGTGTTAATCACGATGCTTTTAGTCTGCTGACCACCATTTAATTTTTGCAAGGTTTAATTGTTAATTGAAATTAGATTTTTATTATTATAGAAAGGAATTTGGGATTAGGTTTTAAATAGAAGTGGGGATATACATTCATACTGATGTTTGTTTATCTTGTTAGTTTTCCTTGTATTTCCTCTGCTTTGGCATTCAATCAGGCATTGTGCATTTTACACAGCTTATTTTGGACTATCCTATGTGCACTGTTAAAGCCATTTTCTTGGTAACAGTTCTGGTGGACATTATGATGCTTTTCAACAACCCACTTATCTCCTCATCATTCTCCTTGAATTATTCTGCTTGTTGAATAGAGAACCCTTTTCAGTGCAGATGAATGAATGGGATCCCTGAAAACATTTCCAGTTGTCCTCAGGACTGGCAGCAAGATGTACGATAGCAAGCTTGGTCTTTAAGCCAATGCTGAAACCATGCTGGGGTTCTTCAGCCTGGCTACGTTAATTCTTTTCATGGCCTTCTGGTCATCGCTTGGGTCTGATATGGAACTTCATTGTGGAGATAATGAACCCTGGCCTTGGTCACTCTGATATCCTCTCTTTTCTTCTGACAATGATGTAGTCAACAAAATGTCAGTGCTTAGAATGGGAGTGCAGCTAGGAGGTCTGGTTACAGGTAGTCAGACAGAAAGTTATACTGCTGTTGAGGAAGTCATGGGCTGCAATGGACTTCAGTAAGAGTAGAACATTAGTGTTACAGTTGCCTACTCTATATCTCCCAATGACTCCCTGCCAGGCTGCAGAATCACATCCTATTCTTGTGTTAAAATTGCCGAGCAAGATCAGCTTGTTTATTCTGCTCACTGCTGATAGCAGGGTATCTAATTCTTCATAGTATCCATCTTCCATCTCAACGGGTCATTGTAGGGGCATAGGCACTGATCAGGGCGACTTGACTTTTATTCTGTAGCAGAAGCTGCAGTGTCATAAGCCAGTTGTTCACACCCTTGGAGAGATTAATAAGTTTCCAAACAAGGTGACTCTTTATGGTAAATCCAATTCCAGCATTGCAACTATAATCGCAGTCACAACTGACCCAGGAAAAAAGTGTATCCACCACCAATTTCAGTCAATTGATCTTTATTGGCAAGACAAATCTCACTCAGGTCTCCAATGTCAATGTTGTATCTTACAAATTCTTTGGCAATTAAAGCTGTTCTCCTCTCTGGTGTGTCTGCCATCAAGTTGTTCAAAAGTGTCCACATGCTCCAAGTGCCAATGATAAGCAGCATCACTTGCATTTTTGTGTTTTGACTGCCAAAGTGGGATCCTGCCAGCCATGGTAAACTGGCTAGGACGTAGTGAAGCAAGCAATGTTTTAGGGTACCTTTTCTAGCCCCTTCCTGATACTGCAGAGATTAGGAATGCATTCCTAGAGAGGGCTGCTCAGTCCCCTGGATAGATGCCGTTTTCAAAAACTGGCCATTAAACCTGAGTCGCCTGTGTGCAGATCTATGATTACAGCTCCTAGTGTATCCACACCTACTGCTCTGTCATTCACCCATGTTATTTTTTTAAGAGTGATGAAGATAATGGTGTTCAGATTTAGCACGTAATATGAATTAAAATGAGGGTAAGTTGTGCGGTGTCCACTTCATTCTCTCTTCCCAATTCCCATCTATGTCCAGTGGCAAGACACAGTCGAAACAACTGGAAATGGGACTAGGTGTAGCGGGTGACCAGAATATCTTCTGTGCCTTGTCCTGTTCATGTTCCACAATACTTTCAGGGACCATGACAACAAGTCCTTCCAATGGTCTCATCAGCTCAATCTGGAGTTTGTCTTTACATACTGGGATAGGCAGCTGTCTGTTTCACCGAGGGCTTAAGACCCTTTAGTTTCCCTCATCGGGTTTAGCCAGTTTATCAAAGCTGTTGCCAGTGTGTTCAAAACAGGATATCAGCCAAGGAAGCGGTTGGACCAATGGACCAAGATGGATGCTCAAGAAGTAAAACAACAAATTGTTGCCCTCAATGCAGAAAAGATACTGACTTGATCAGGAAACAGGGCAGAACAGCAGCAGTGAAATAATGAGAAGTTATTCTAGGATATTTTAAGGAGCTACACAATGCCAAACCACCACCGCACTGCCCTTATCCAACTATTGCACATTTACCTCTGTACCAGGGGCGGGTTCGAAAACCTGTCGCTACCAGTTTGCTCATGGGAGCAGGCGCACTCAGTCGCGTGACACTTCTGCACATGTGCAGAAGTGTCCAGGCGGGTGGATGGAGCCTCCCACCGCCGCTGCTACTGGTTCGCCCAATCCGTGGCGAACCAATAGCAACACACCACTGCTCTGTACTAATGTGTATGTTTCAATTGACCACATTTGAAATGTGCTCAACAAAACATATTCAGTGGAAGCAAAGTGTTAACTGCAGTCCAGCTTCAACCTTGTTTAGAAACAAAGGGTGCTTCATAGCATACATGATAAAATCGTATTTCGTAACTTCCCTGTTCGTTTGAATTTGTTAGTTTAGGAACATCTCAGCTTCTCACAATTCTTAAAATGTTTACTCACCTTTCCATCTAAAATGCATAGATCTTCTTTCATTATCATCTGTGAACTGAAATAATGGCATAATGAAGAGGACATTCCATTTATCCCCAATACTGCTTCTGTATCATCATCATATTACTACCATGTTTCCCCAAAAATAAGACCGAGTCTGATTTTCTTTTGACCCCCCAAAAAACGGCTAGGGCTTTTTTCAGGAGGGTCTTATTTCCCCCCCCATATACTGGTATGAGGTGGGGGGCGAGGGGCCCCTTGCACCAGCTTCCCGAAGGGTCACAGCAGGCCATCCCACCATCCACGAAACAGCTTTGTGGGTGCCGCTCAGGCCGCCATCTTCAGCAAACGTGGTAATCCCCTCCCCCCCTGCACATCATCCTTTCAAAGAGTTTCACTATGACGAAGAGGCGGCTGGAGGCAGCGTTTGCATCGGGTTGGGCTTTCTTCTGCCTGAGAAAAGAGAGAGAGAGAGAGGGAGGGAGAACGAGAGAGAGAGAGGGAGAGAGAGGGAAGCAACACCCGAGCTCCAGGTCTGGCAGAGTGCAAAACATGGTCGCCACCTGCTCCATAGCCACAAGGTGAGCTGTGGAACAGGGGCCCTCGGCTGCAAGGTTGCCTGGTGCCGTGGGCAGGGCTGGGGTTAGCAAGAGTGCGCTGGAAACCTCTCCAGGCACCTGGAGACACAGAACTCCCAGCCTTCACTGGATCAGCTGCCATGAGGTGACTGGGCGAAGGGAAGGGCTGCCTCCTATGCTGGCCACGCCCATTCCCGTCACTACGGTTTATTTTGGGGTAGGATGTTTATTAGCCCCCCCCCCAAAAAAATCAGGTTGGGCTTATTTTCAGGGTAGATCATATTTTGGGGGAACATGGTACTACTACTACTACTATTAGTACATATGTTGGCTTTCATTCATGTTGAATTCTTCCCAAAAACCTAGGTTGTCATAATGTATCAGCATAGTATATGTGTGCATCTGCAGTGTGGCCTGTTGTAATTGATGAATGAAAATGTTATCAATGCACAGATTTTTTTAACTGTCATCCAAGGCTTTTTGAATGGCACCCAATAATATACAGTACGTTTAATAGCATCAAACCAACATCATCTGCCTATCTCAGATCTTTGGAAAAGACTTGGTAAGTGGACAAAAATGCCAAATCCAGTATAAATGCCTGACTGGCTGTGTAATGAACCATAATAATATCTTGAAAACCAGCATGTTGTCTCTCCACTTTTTCAATCCAGGTTCTCTACAGACTACAACTAGCAGCTTCCCCAGCTGCCCTACCAATCTTAGAGCTGTCTAGCTGCTTACCTGTCTATTTATTATAGCTGCCCCACCCCAAAAGACTCTGATATTGAAGTCTAAATTTCTTACTTTTCAATGATATCAGCAATAAACTGACTAGCAGCCTGAGCCTCTTCGCATGGAGGTCCAGGTCGAAATCTTGATGAACAAAGTGGAGGAAGATCTACATTGGGAACTATATGAATAGAGAAATAATCATAAATATTATCTGCATGATAGTAATGTCATATTTGAAGAAAAAAGTGAATAAAGAGAGCTTACTGATATATCCCTTGTTACTGGAATCAACGGTGGGTGCTGCAAATTCCTGTACACAATGTATAGTTGGGGAAGGGCAAAATATAAGAATTAGAAGTCGGTTTAGAAATACTGCATTTTTATATACGGTATTTTTCGGCGTATAAGACGCACTTTCTCCCCCCCCCCCAAAAAAAACAGTGTGTGAAAATCTGGGTGCGTCTTATACTCTGAATGTAGCCCCGCCCAGTTTCTCAAATGGAGATTTCAGAGGCTGAAAAAAGCATCAGAAACGAAGCTTCAGAAAAAAAGCCCTCAGAGCTTCAGAAAAAAAGCCCCCCAAAAAGCTTCAGAAAAGAAGCCCCCAAACAGAGCTTCAGAGGCTTTTTTTTCTAAAGCGCTGTTTCACAGGCTTTCATAGGCAGGAAAAAAAGTTTTTTCTGAAATTGAGTTTCAAGTTTCAGAGGCAGAAAAAAAAGCAAAAGAAAAAGCAAGGCACAGTGCTCACAACCAAGGAACCTGTTGCAAAAATTCACCTTGGGAACAGCTGATTGGGGGTATTCCAGGAGGCCGATCCACCTGCCAATCAGCTTTTTTCTTATTTTCCTCCCCAAAAACTAAGGTGCGTCTTATACTCCGGTGCATCTTATACTCGAAAAATACGGTATCTGCAACTTGTAAAGTCAACACACATATTTTGCCTGAATTTTGATGTGTTTTATTATTTATTAAAACAAAATATTGAATACATTAGTTACAAACTCAGTTTCTAAGATTGACTGTGGCAAGAAATTGGTGGTATGGTCAAAGCCAAAACTAGTGGGGACAAGATCTGAATTCCTACTTTCTTTTGTACATGCTCACTCTTGCTTTCTCTCAAATGATTTCCTTTCTCATATACTACAAAGTGACTATTGAAATATAAATTATATCACAATTTTATATCTGAAAAGTCCATTTTTGAAATAGAGATAGCATATCATCCAGCAGCACTGGAAAGGGACATGAGTAAACTGGTCAATCTACTACTTCATATATTGTATGAAGAATATTTCATTTCATATTTAACAATATCAGAGTTTGGAATACCTCATTGTAAAAATTTCGACAGTTGCCATACTGATTAGTGCGCCCTTATTTTAGAAGAAAAGTTACTTTCTTTCAGTTATAATTTTTTCCTTTATTTTCTGTTTTATTTTCCTTTATTTTTCTCTGTATTACTTTTCCCTTAGTATATTTTCTTTACTGGTTGTTGCAATAGGCAAAGGATTGGGCTCCAAAAGAAGATTTTTTAAAATACTTTAGAAATTTCTTATTAGAGCTGAACAAGAGAATCTTTCCAAAAAGATACTCACAGTATAGGTAGTTTTTGCTTAACAACAGTAATTGGGATCTGAATTTCCAATGCAGTAAAAAAGTGACTATCCTGCTTAGAGATGGCAGTTTCTGTTGCTATCATTAAGTGAAAATTTCATCATTAAGCAAGAACCTCACATAACTGACTTGTGTTTTCCTGCCCACTTTCCAGAAGCAAAGTCAATGGGGAAGCCAGCTGGAAGCTGCAAATTCCAAATGGCTTGCAAAGATGGGTACGTACTACAAAGTAAGGTCACAGGGTTACTGCAAGCAATGCATGTAGGCTAATGAGGGGCTGCTGAAGTGCAAACATATTATGGAGGACAAGATCCCTGGTATCAAAATCTGTAGTGGGGCTCCTCAGGAGAAAAAGTGCTGAGAGCAACTTGCAGCCTTTCCTGCTGGCTTCTCCATTGACTTATTTGTGGGAAGCTGACACCAACAAATGGTGATTAAACCTGGATTGTGATCATATGACCCTGGGGGTGATACAATGGTTGGAACTTTGAGGACTGGTCATAAGCATCACTCATTTAGCACCTTTGCAACTTTGAATGTGGGCTGAACGAGTAGTCATTAACAGAGGACTACCTGTATTAACTTTAAAGATATATCCATGAACCTACTGCTTTTATGCCGCATATGACTGTAGTATTTCCTAACTTCAAAAGTGCAGAGCCATCTGCAGTTGTAATTGAACCTAAAGAAAGAAAGAAAAAAAAGCACTTCATAAAATCTACTTGAGAAAATATGTAAATGTTACATTGATGCATTCAAAATAAGAGCCAGTCGTTCAGGGGGGATTTGATTTAAATCAAGTCAATTTAAATCACTATTAAAAAGGCTTGATTTAAATCGAGTTGATTTAAATCATAATTTTTAAAGAGCAACTGTCATCTCTGTCCTGCAGCAGCTCCTCCTCTGACCCACTGTTGACTTACTAACCATCCCATTCACTTTAATGGGACAGCTGGTGATGCTGCAGTGTCACAACTAGTCACAACGTGGCAGACAGCAGGTGAGTGGATGCCAACTCACAGGTGCTACCATGTTGGATCTGAAATGAAAGGTGCTCTGTAGTATTATATTTATAAACTGCTAAGGTTTCACTTTCATTTTTACTGCTTGCCCTTCCTCCTCCCACTTAGAGCCTGGTGGTACAGATGCATTTCTCTTCAAACAATCATAGAGTTTGTAGTGTACATAGATTTGCAAAACAATGAGATAAAGGAATATTCCTGAACTTTGTTTTATGATTTATCTCATCGTTACTGTGAAATTGTGTGAATGCATCAATGCAGTGCAAGTTATCTCAGCTTGCAGAGCTTGGATTCATAGAATGAGTTTACCAAAAATGTACATATTGCAGAACATAGTCTCATGCACATCAATCAGGGATATAATGTTCCCGGTTCAGACTGGTTCAGCCGATCTGGTAGCGATCATGGCAGGTGGTTCGGGGAACCGGTAGCAATGGTGGTGCGAGGTTCGCCCATCCGCATGGTTATCGTAATAATGTAGGTATCTATATCTATATTACTACGGGTATCGTAATAATGTGTTTTTTACTCTCTGCGCATGTGCAGATGGTCCACGCACGGATGTTGCGTGTGAAGCGAGCACGCGCAGCATATGCACTTCCGAACCGGTAAGGAAGATAAGTAGATTTCACCCTTAACATCAATTCAATTTTTATTATTAAAGTCTTAGACCAGAAACAAATAAAAGCACTCCGTATATACAAACTTAAGACTTCTAGTTTAAGGGCGAAAGATTTATACGATCTGAAGAGAAACCAATTGGAGATTGCCCGAGAGTATTATGCGGCTCTGTATGCGGAAGAACAAATTCCCAATGAAAAGGTGGTCCAATACTTGTCAAAAGAAAGTCTCCCAAAGATTGGGGAAGAGGATAAAGAAATACTTAATAAAGAAATAACGATGACAGAATTAAGGACGGTAATATCAAAACTTAAAAAGAATAAATCCCCAGGCCCAGATGGACTTCCAGGGAATTCTATAAAAAATCGGATTTGGAGGAAATTTTATTACCAAAGCTGTTAGAAATTTATAATGAGGCCCTAACAGAATCCAAAATTCCAGAATCATGGAGAGAGGCGTATATTACTCTCCTCCAAAAAGAAGGAGAGGATCCAAAATTAATTAAAAATTATAGACCGATCTCTCTCCTGAATACGGACTACAAAATTTATATGGGAATCTTAGCAGGAAGGCTAAAAATAATTCTGAATAAATTAATACACAGTGATCAAAATGGATTCCTCCCTGGAAGGCAAATCAGGAATAATACAAGGATGATAATAGACATATTGGAATACTATGAGGAACACCCGAACAAAGAAATGGCATTGGTCTTTGTCGACACCCAAAAGGCATTCGACAATCTTAATTGGCAATTTATGAAACAACAAATTATCCAAATGGAATTCGGATCAAATTTTGTCAATACGATATCCACAATCTATCAAAAACAAAAGGCTAACATATTACTGAATGGAGAATTAACTAAGGCTTTTCAAATTAGAAAAGGGGTCCGACAAGGGTGCCCTCTGTCCCCACTTTTATTTATTTTAGCACTAGAAGTACTTTTGAGAAAGATTAGGAACAATAATGAAATAAAGGGTTTAACAATCAGAAAAGAGATATATAAGACACAGGCATTCGCAGATGATGTGGTATTAATTATGGAAGAACCATTAGAATCAGGCACAAAAATTTTGGAAGAATTGGGCAATTACGGAGAGGTAGCAGGACTTAAATTAAATAAATCCAAAACTAAATTATTAACAAAAAATATGACGGAGGTAAGAAAAAAAGCACTGGAAGAATCAATGGAGATCCAAACCGCCAAGAAGGTAAAATACCTGGGGGTGTGGATCTCATCAAGGTGCTCGGCCCTCAGAGAGGATAATTATTTACCATTGATTAGAAATATTAAACAGGATCTAGAAAAGTGGGGAAGACTACAGATATCATTATTAGGTAGAATTGCGGCAATAAAAATGAGCATATTACCCAAGTTATTGTATCTATTCCAAACGGTCCCTGTTAAATTAGATTAAAAAAATTTTTTGGAGCTCAATAGCATCATTAGAAAATTTATTTGGGAGGGAAAGAAACCAAGAATAACGATTAGGAATTTACAGGACAAGAAGGAAAGAGGGGGTTTCGGATTACCTAAATGGGAGTTATATCAAAAAGCTGCAAACCTAGTATGGCTGAAAGATTGGGCAACCCTGAGAAATAAAAGACTGTTAACTTTAGAAGGGCAAGATCTCCAGAAGGGTTGGCATGCATATCTCTGGGATACTGGGAAGAAAACGAAAACTTATTTTCATAGGCATAAAATAAGGGAGATCTTGATACAAATATGGGGAGAGATGAGACAGAAGCACTATAGGAAAATTCCGAGATGGCTTTCCACCATGGAGGCTATAATATATCCAAATGTATTAGAAATGGGTAAAACGGTCAGATACAATGAATTATTAGATGGGGGAGGGAATCTTAAAACAAGGGAAGAATTGATGGAACAAGGTACTTCTATAGACTGGTGGCTATATAACCAGATTAAATCCAGATATAAAAAAGATAAGGAGGAATTTGGCATTGAGACGAGCATAAATGGATTTGACAAGATATGGATGGGTACGGATGACAAAATTCTAGCTAAATTATATAATTACTTATTGGAGTACGATATGGCAGAGGAAGTAGTTAAAGAACCGATGTTAGCATGGGCCAAAAATATAGGACAGAATATAAATCTGAACGAATGGGATTCAATATGGAATAATAATCTTAAAATGACAAAGGCGACGGCTTACAAGGAAAACCAATACAAGCTGTTTTACAGATGGCATATGGCCCCAGCTAGGATAGCGAAGATCTACCCCAATTCGAGCCCTAAATGTTGGAAATGTGACCATCAGCAGGGTACTTTCTATCACTGCTGGTGGACTTGTAATCAGGCACAAAAATTCTGAAGGATGATATGGATGTGGATTAGACTTCCTGCCTGGCTCCGCAGCTTTGAAGACGCTCTTTTTTGAGCGCCCGTTCTCTGGTTCCGTAAAAGCCCCAGAACAGCCGGAAAACTGCTGTCTGGAGGCTTGGAACCCTCTCCCCGGGCAAAGGGGAGAGAAAAGAGTCGACAGGCGGGGGTAGAGCCCCCCCCAAGTGCGCTAGGAGAAATCCTGGGGCGCAAAGGGTGTGGGCTCCCTATTGAAGCCTGTCAAGCCACTCCGGACCAGAAACGACTCCGCTGAAGCGGAGCTAGAAGCTGCGACCAGAATCTGCAGAAAAATCAACAGGGGGGATTTTTAACAACTTTACTTCGATCGCAGACGGAGCAAATCAGGAGAAAACAAAAGGAAACTTGCAAGTAACACTTTAACTCCGCTTTAATATGCAGAAAATGGCGCCTGAGGGCGGGAGGAAGAAACTACCAGGGGAAGTGCACTTTACAGCTACTGGATTACACCCTAAGAGAAAGTTTTAAATGGAAGCGGCCAGGAAAAGAATTTGGTATTGAGGAAAAGAATTTGGTTCTGATTTTAACTAAAATCTGGTCTTTATACTGTGTGGAAAAAAGTTG
This sequence comes from Pantherophis guttatus, assembly GCF_059756535.1. Lineage (NCBI taxonomy): Eukaryota > Metazoa > Chordata > Lepidosauria > Squamata > Colubridae > Pantherophis > Pantherophis guttatus. Next base: position 106,857,928 of record NC_142064.1, on the reverse strand, counting down.
AATTGTTGTCCTGATAGCTGGATAAATATAAAGTAGCTGAAATATGGCTGACAACAGGGCTGGTGAATCAGCAAATTCCCAAGCCGTGACTGTCCAGGCTTTTCAAGAACTTCTAGACTTTTTTACCTCAGCCCTGCTGAATACAATCGAAAGGGCTTTTTCAAAAAATAGCTTGGGAAATTATAAGCAGGAAATTATTCAGAAGAATTTGTTTTTGGAAGATCAGGAAATGGACAGGATTAAGAGATTGGCTGGTACAGCTGAAATAAAGGTTTTGGTGGACGTCTCCATTCCAGTGACAGAAAAGCAACAAATGGTTTCTTTATTGCAAGCTGACAATCTTTATGGCAACAAATTTTGGCTATATGGACAAAGAAATGGATTGAATGATTATACAAACCAGAAGAGACGAGATGAGGATTTTAAGTTAGAAAATCTGACTTCAAGAAGAGAGCGAGTATTTCAGAAACATCAACCTCAAATCACTATTTTAAAAGTTTCCAAAATAAAACTGGGGGGATTGTTGAAAGAATTTATTAAAAAAAAGGATTGGAAAAAATACAAAAAGAAGTGAAGAACAGAAGATTAAGAAAGATATTCTCCTGTGGATTTTGAAATTGGCAACGGGCAAATATGTGTTTTAATGTTATTAAAAGATTTTTAAAATGTTTAACATAAGGTTATATTATTCTACAAGATATATGAGATAAATTGTATAAGCTTTTAGGATGTCTAACCCTTTGAAGCGAAGAGGATTAATGTTAAACTCAGAATTTTATTGTAAACTGATAATTAGTTTTGGATAGTTAAGGGTTGTTCTTTTAAAAAGTTAGAGGTATTAAGACGGTTAATTGAAAAATTGAAAGATACCCTCCTATAGATTCTGAAATTTATATTTGGTAAATAAGTGTTTTAAAGGTATTAAGAGATTTTTAAAATGCTTAACATTAGACTATATTATTTTAAAAGATATTTGAGATAAAATGTCCAAGATTTTAAGATGAAAATCTTTTTTCTGGTATAGAAATGGAATTTATTCATGATTTTTATTGTTTGTAAAACAGCTAAAGTATTGGATTATGCATTAAGAAAAAGGTTTTTTTTCTTTTTTTTCTATATAAGTAGGAAGAATGAATTTAATTTAATTGGTATTGAGAATTTATAAAAGGGAGGTTGTTGAATTGGAGCAAAGGGAGTTAAAGAACATGTGGGAGCTTTGAACTTTATAATTTGTTAGTTTATTTTAGCATGTGTTTGTTAGATGCTATACCCTGTTTTTGCTCTGGGAAGTCAGGGGTGGGGTGGGGAGGGGGGGATAAGGGGGGGGAGGAAAGTGATGAATAGAGAAATGTATTAGCAGAAGAAAGTGTACTCTAGAATATAGGAGTTGCTCAGATACTAAAGGAGGAAAATACTTCACAGCAAAGAAGTTAGAAAGGAGAGAGGAGGAGGGGGTAGGAAGAGGAGAGGGAGGGAGAGGAATGGAAGAAAGGAGAGGAGGAAGGGAAGGGAAGGGGACAGGAGTAGGAGTGAAGGCGAGAAGGGGGAAAAGAAGAGAGAAGTGGGGGAAAGGGAAAGGAAGTAGGATGAGGTGAGAGAAGAGGTAGGAGGGAAGAGGAGGGAGGGATGGGAAAGAAAGGAGGAGGAGAAGGAGGTTTGTTGTGGAATGAGGGAAGAAGGAGAAGAGCAACTCCGAATATAATTAAAATGTTTTATTTTAATGCTTTCTTTAAGGGAAACATGTATATGGAGGATTTCTTATGTATAAGAAAATGTATAATTTATGTGGGGAAGGGGAAGGGTGGGGGGGGAGAAAACTGTTTGTATTTCTTATAAAACTTTTTAATAAAAAAAAAAGATATGGATGTGGATTAAAGAAATAATAAAAGAAAATTTTGATTTCGAACCAAAAGCCTTTCTCCTGGGAATTTTGAAAATTGAATATGCAAAAAAGAAAAAGTATTTAATTATACATATTCTGACAGCTGCTAGAATTTCCTTTGCCCAGTATTGAAAAGAAAAACAAATACCACCTCAAGAACATGTTATTGGCAAAATACTGGAGTGCGCCGAAATGAATAAACTGACTTCAGAAAGTAATGACAGAGAGGATTCAGAATTTTATAGCGTGTGGGACATGTGGTACGAATGGATGAGTAAAAGAAATAAAGAAGGAAATAGAGTAGAGATTAAGTATTAATTAATAAACAAAATTCATGGAGAAATGAACAGTATTACATCTAATCTCAGAGATTTGAGCACTATTATCTTTAAGTGTTTTGAAAATAAATTTAGCTTTAAGAAACAATATCAAATAAAAGACAAGTAATAATGTATGTAGATGTATATATGTATATTTGCACCAATGAACTGAAAATGTATTGAATGTATATGTTATAATAAAAATCAAATTCAAAAAAAAAAAAAAAAAAAAGACTTCTAGTTTAAAATAATAAATGACAACTAAATCTATAATAAAATCCAGTGTCCATTATACATGGTCTGACTGTACAATAGTTGTAGGCCAGTGGTGAAATCTAAAATTTGTTACTACCGGTTCTGTGGGCATGGCTTGGCGGGGAGGGGGGAAGTAATGTGACTGGGTGGGCGTGGCCATTTTTTTTTACTTTTAAAACCATTTTTTCTACAATCTCTTCAGTGAAGAGGTTGTAAAAAAAATGCTTTCAAAAGGCTCTGACAATCCCAGCTGAGTTGCCTGATCAGCAGAGGCTTTTTTTCTTTTAAATGCCTCTGCCGATCAGGCAACTCAGCTGGGATCGTCAGAGCCTTTTGAAAGCATTTTTTCTATAACCTCTGAAGAGGTTGTAGAAAAAATGCTTTTAAAAGCCTTTGACGATCCCAGCTGAGCTGCGCGATCATCGGAGGCTTTTTTTTTAACTTTTAAAAGCATTTTTTCGGCCGAAGAGGTTGTAGAAAAAATGCTTTTAAAAATTTAAAAAAAGCCTCTGATGATTGTGCAGTTCAGCTGGGCATGGGGGCAGGGGCAGGGATTTTTGCTACCAGTTCTCTGAACCACCCGCCTCCATTGCTACCAGATTGGGCGAGCCGGTCCGAAATGGGAGCATTTCACCCTGTTGCAATCCCTAAACTGTGTGGCCCATTGTGGGTTCAACGCTAAAAGGGAAATGGCTAAACAGTGCAAAGGTTAGCCACAATTGTTATATACATCACTATGGTGAAGAAGACACATATTTGCAACAAATCCCCAGTGCTGCTGCGCAGAATCTGGCCACCTGTGCTGTAGTTATGGCCTGTTCATCCTTAAGCAGCCACTGAAAATAGGTAGTGTCGGAGCGGCCAGGATACCTTGCAGTTATTGGTAGAATAAGTTTTTTCCTAATCTCCGTATAAAAGGAACATCTAAGGAGCAAGTGTCCCACAGTCTCCACCTCATGCTACATAACTAAGCTCCATTTCATACTGAATAAACTAAATTTTTAATGTAATTTAAATGGAAAACTATTTTAGATAGATTTTTTTACTCCAAAAGCATTTTATTAAAATAAATTTGATAAAAATTTTAAAAAAACTGATTTAAATTTTAAAAATCCAATATTTTTTTATCATCAATTTTTATCCACCCTGCAGTGATTACATACCACCAGTTTTTCAGAATCATATAATAATTCAATGAGACTGAATTTGTGTATTTTTTCTTGGAAAGTTTCTTAAAATCTTGTCTTTCTAAATCCAAGATGTCATAAAATATAGACTCTGAGGTTTATAAACCAAATACAGGCATCATTTTCTTCCTTTCTGAACTTAATGTTGCATGCTACATTAATTTGGGCATTGCTGCTCAAATTATTAGAGAAACAGATCAAAATAGAGGGGAAAAATCCTTAAAGAATTCAGAAGGATTTGAGAAAGCTATAGAAAAAAAGGGAGAACTACAGAAGAATGGGAATGCATCAGTAAGATTCATAATTAGAATGTTTTCAAATCATAACTTCATTTAAAATCAAAGTCAACTGCAAACTAGATTACTTATAAATTTGCGAAACTATTTAGAAAGGAAAATAACACTTTATCAGCCCTGTTCATTATATATAAGCCAATAGCCATATTGTATATTATACAATAAGCCTATAGGAACTATCAAAACATTAAGCCCTTAGTTCACAAATACCTATGAGTTATATGGGGAGGTGCAGACAGAGTCCAGGGGAGGCATGAAGAAACTTTTAGTTGCATGTTGTTACAATAAATCTACATTTCCCAAAGTTTCATCACATTGTTTTCATTGTTTATTTGTGTTCATTTCAGTGTTAGAATTTTTAGGGAAAGTGTGCACATTAAGAGAGGTGTTATGGAAAAGATTAGGAACCCCTGCCTTAGATGCACTTTTTATTTCAGTAGAAGAGTCAAGCTACCTAGGTCAAAACACTGTTTAGCCAATTAGTTAAACCAACTAAAGATATTTTGACTAACTGAAAAGGTATCTCAATGTAAATCGGCCATACATCTCAAGCAATACCGTAACAGATTATTTATATTCTGCCCAGAAAAGGACATGTCTCTAAGCCTGATTAGGCAACCTGCAACACCTATAGTCTTCTAGCTCAGGGGTTCCCAACCCCTGGGCCATGGTCCACTACTGGGCCATGAGCCATTCAGAACCAGGCCATACATATGCGCATCCACACTTGCTCAAGTGTGTGCGCACACTCCATTTGCGCAAATGGAATTGCGAATGCATGCAACTATTACCACTCCCCTCCCCCCCTTGCCAGTCGCAAAGCTGAAAAAATTGGGGAACTCTGTTCTAGCTAATTTGTTGTCACAATGGTTTCATTTCATCCGTAGAAAATGAAGTAACAAAAACAGACAGTGCAATTAAAATCCTACAATGTTGTATAGTGATGGCTCAGGGTTCGCTCATTTTTGCTGTTTCTCATCATATCCACTGTACAGCACAGTAAAATATTTTACCACTGCTGCTGAAAAATTGTGTATTCTAAAAACAAGCTTTTTTCTCCATTCTTTTTCTTGTGAGCAATTCAAAATGATTGTTTTTATTAAAATTTATGTCCATTTTTGTGGCACCATGCAATTTATCAGATATGTACTTACTAAAGGTAGATAAAAGCTGACTTTTCTGCACACTGTTTCTCATCGGTCTTTAAATGCTTCTGAAAGGTTGGCAAACCTGCTGAGCAGGGTGACAGCCCTCCATAGCAGACCAAATGATGACAGTCTGGATATCCTTTCAATTTATCTACAATTCTGCACTCTTGTGCCCTATATAGTGATGCTTCATCATTCTAAATCCTACTTAAAAAGGCTAACATGCCTAACAGTTTAAATTATATCATTATCGCACACATCATGCCAGAATTTGTTGAGAAAAGTACATGAAGCTTTAGTAGCAATGAATACTTATGGATATTCTGCTATAGTATTTGCTGGTACAATCCTGAATCCATTGTTCTGTCAACAGAAATTTCAATGCTCATAAATGAGGTGCCAGAAATTACCAAAACTTCACATACATTTTCCAACAAAGCAATGAATGATGACTTAGTATATTGACATGATATAAAACATTATTGTAAAAGTTGTTTAGTGAGAATCTTTTTATTGATTAATAGGATTTATATGAAGCTCTAATCCAGTGATGGCTAAGCTTTTTGCCATCGCATGCCAGGAGAGGGAGGGGGAGGATCGCGTGCGTGTGCCCAGACTGATAATTCTATGCACCCTGCCCAGCGCATGCGCGCGCAACCCTCCCCCCTGCTCCTGGCTCGTGATGGCCTGGTAGGCCTGTTTTTCTTTCTTACCTGGTTCCAGCTCCTCTCTATTTTTATTTTTATTTTATTTTTTTAAATTTGATTTATATGCGGCCCTTCTCTGGAGACTCAGGGCGGCTTACAATGCGCTAAGCAATATATTTATCTGGGAAGGGCGAAAACAGCCTTTCTCAATCCCTCGGAGGCCCTCCAAAGGCCTGAAACAGCCCATTTCCCAACTCCCGGTGGGACAGGAAGTGACTTTTTTGCTGTCCCCAGCCTCTCTAGGAGTCTCTGGAGGCTGGGGACACAAAAAACAGCCTGTTACCCTACTTCTGGTGGGCCCAGAAGGCCCGAAAATCAGTTGGCCAGCGCGCACATGTGCATCAGAGCTCAACTGGTGTGCCCACTGATATGGCTACACGTGCCACCTGTGCACATGGGCCATAGGTTTGCCATCACGGCTCTAATCATATTCAGAGTGTACAATATAATAGGATTACAGATAGTTCTATATAAGATTCACAAAATTTCTCTCACCACTGCAGAAGACAGAGGAGGAATAATATGTTCATGGAATATCAATCAAAGACATATTTTATGAGTCGAACATAAAGTGTCTTTAACTAATTTTCTATGAACAGCTCCTTTCATCGCTGACCACTCAATTCAGCAAGATCTTTGGTATTCTGGGAGTCTTTTGGGGGACTGGCAAGGAGAAGACAATGTGGAAAGAGCCAATTTCTGTAGTTAAACCAGATGTTGTGATTAATATGAATCATTTCATCATATGACCATAGTGGTTAGCTTGACTTTTTCATATTCTTGCTTAATCAGAATATGTTCTCTATGCTATTCTTCCCATTATTTCTCAAAACAAACTCAACTACATATTGAAGACTAGTATCCCACAATTAATTTGGAATACTATGAGCAAGAATAGTTATTTAATAGTAAAGCATTTACCTATGTTGATAGTTGTGGTCCTAAATTCACCAAGGTCCCTTCCGTCGGGCCGACAATTTTCTTTCTATAAGGATTACCAAATCAGGCATACATAATTAATCTTATTAGATTACAGTATAGAAATTTGAGTTTAAAAATATCAGGATTTGACAAGCAAATTGGTATGATATGAATCATCTAAAACCAAAGGTATAATTATTTGGATTCAAATGCAAATATATTCAGATTTAAATACACCTGCTAAGTAAAAGCCGGTCACTGATAACCAAAAGTTGAATCTTCAATGGTAAAACGTTTGATAGGATTTTTTTTGTGTGTTTATTGAGGAAGTTCTGACAATATGAAAATAACCATTAAAAGACTGTGCGGACTGGAAAAATCCTGAATACATCTTGCTTTATTCTGGTCATATCAGATCTATTTTTAATTCAATCTGCTTCTATGGAGCAAGTGATGAGAGCCTCCAGATACTGCATGTCTATCTTCATACAAGGAATAGATTTGAAAAACACATTTAATATATACAGATATATACACTTTGTACTCACTAAGAATCTTCTGTAATATTCCAAAGGTTCTACAGTTCTAAAACAAATAGAAATTTAAGTATTTTAGAAACAGACAAATCAAGTTGAACATTTTTGGATAAAAATAACATTCCCAACTGGATAGTAATTTTGAATTTCCAAAGCAGCAGAAACTGTTTGTGGGGATGCCATCTGACTAGGATTTGTGGGATTTTAATAGCAATTATTGCAACCAAAAGAAGCAAATAAGATTTTTATGACTATTAGGCTAACAATCTATTCTCTCAACTTTTGCCCACTGTGGCCATTAAAATCTAGTACAACTGGCTGGGTCAGAGAGCAGTCAAAACCTCTTTATATGAGCAAATTATACCATTCCAGACAAATGGCTGTCCAGTCTCTGCTGGAAAACTTCCAGTAATGGAGCACCCACAACTTCTGAAGATAAGAACAGATTAATTGTTTTCAGTCCAGAAATTTCACTTTCACTTTAATAAGCTTCCACCTATTGCTTCTTGCCTGCTTTTAGGCACTTTGGAGAATAGGTCGACCCTCTCTTCTCTATGACAGACTCTCAAGTACTGAAAGACAACTATCATGTCATCCCTAGTCCTTCTTGTCATTAAGGCTAGACATACTTAGATCTCTTAGCTATTCATCATAGAGTTTAGCCTCCAGATCGCTTATTATCGTCATTGCTCTTCTCTATTGTTCTTCTCTGCACTTTTTCCAGGATCTCATCATCTTTTTTGAAATGTGGCAATCAAGTGTGGCCTCACTAGTGCAGTACAGAACGGTACTATCACTTCTCATGATCTTGATGCTATCCCTGTGTTGATACAGCCTAATCATGCATTAGCTTGTTTGGCAGCTGCAGCATACTGCACACTGCTGGCTCATACTTAAGCGGTTGTCCACTAGGACGCCTAGATCCCTCTCAGTTATTACTATTGAGCCAGATACTGCTTTTTCTTTTCTTTTCTTTTTTGCCTAGCATAGGATCTTACTTTTCTTACCATGAAACTGCATATTGTTGGATAGGGCCCAGTCAAGTCTGTCAAGATCCTTTTGAATCTTAAGTCTATCTTCTAAAGTGTTAGCTATTCCCTCCAATTTGATGTTGTCTGAAAATTTTATGAGTTCCCCTTCTTTCCTGTCATCTGGATAATTTATGAATAAGTTGAAGAATATTGGGCCTATGACAGAACCTTGGGTACACCACTGCACGCTTCCTTCTATGTAGATGTTAATTCCATTGAGAACTATCTGCTAAGTGTGGTTGGTCAGCCAACTACAAATCCATCTGATGGTGGTAATGTCTATCCCACATTGTCACTATCTTACAATTTGACAAATGCCTTACTGAAATCTAAGTAAACTATGTCCACACATTTCTCTTATCCAGTAATTTAGTCACTTTGTCAAAAAAGACAATAAGGTTTGTCTGGCATGATCTGTTTTTGACAAACCCATGATGACTTGTAGTAATTGTTTTGCTCATTTCTAGATGCTCACAAATGCACTGCTTGATTATCTTTTCCAGGATTTTCCCAGGTATTGATGTCAAGTTGATTGGTTCATAGTTTTGTGTAATCAGTTTTTTTCTTTTTTTGTAGATTGGAACTACTTCAGTTCCTCTGGCAGTTCTCCCATGCTACAGGAGCCTTGAAAGATTTGGTTTTGAAACCACATTTATCAGTATCTTCAGAATCCTGGAATGTAATCCATCTGATTATTTGAACTCCTCTAGAGTGGATACGTGTTCTCTTACCGTTCTTTTGCCCATTTTGACTTGTATTCCTATTCTATGTATCCTATTATGCTGTTTTTGATCAGTTGGACTACTTTTCTTTTGCGTGAAGACAGATGCAAAGAATGAATTCAGCAATCATGAGATATTATTGGAAGAAATTGGTGGGTTGGTAACTAAGAATCACAGTATTATTGTGGTTCCATTTCTGTCTGCTAACTAATTCCACAAGGTGGCAGTAGGCAATAAGGCAATGACTGATTCTCTGAGCAGGGCAGGGGACTACAGAGTTCCATTTTTTTCCTCTCTAGCTATTTGGTGTTTGAACTGGGGGAAATCATCCAAAGATTGGAAACACAGCATCATCAACATTCTAACAATTATTACATGATCACCAAATCAGAAAGATTCAAAGCAAAAGTAACTAAAAGTAAGGCCTCCTAGAGCCCCTGGACCATTCTTGCTAGGGGAAATTCCTCTAGCTTTCCAAGATGTTTTCTTTTAGAAAAGTTAAACATGTACCTATTCTGTGAAGTAAGAAGTTTTCCAAGGCCAAAGAGTCTTTAAGATTATTATTATATTGCTTTATTTTATATTACTTTAATTTTTGTAATGTATTTTGATCCTGGAGGAAATATGAGTACTGAAATAACTTAAAAAATGAAAACAAAAAACTATTTTTAATTGCCCCTTAAAGAAGAGTTAGACTCGGTGGATCAGGAGAACAAGCAAAAGTTTTGGTTAAGGATCAGGGGACATTCTTAAACAGGCCTCTCTCAAAACAGACAATCCAATTAAGCCAATTTCTTATTCTTTTTCATTGGTCCTCTTTCACTACTGCAGGAATGCATAAATCCTACCAATCTGAATGTGTTCTAAACTTGAATACAGCAGGTTGAGGGTATAATTAAAAAATACGCATTCGCACAAAGCTGAAACTCTCAGTGGAGGGCAATAACGATTCAATACATACGTGGAAGGATTTCTGCAGATTGTTTCTTGGTAAAGAAAAGTACACCTTTCTCCCTTTTTAACAGTAAGAAGCAAGGGACAACTTCCAGAAACCGAAAACGCCTGGTCGCAAATTGCGAGAATACACGGACGCGAGCGCTCGCGCCCAAGACCCTCCGGAACAAGGAACGGTTTTTGGGCACGAGGGGAAAGACTCTGCGCTCCCCGATCGGCAGGAAACAAACATTTACCTGAACGCGGCCGTTACGGTCGCCGCCATCGATACTTCACTGACTCCTTCGTTTAGCAACTGATATAGACTAAAAACAATCCAGCTGCGGAAGCCGCTACTAAATCGAGTCTGCAATGTAATTTGAATTAGGAAAAGGAGAGATTGGCACGTTGTCGGCAGTTTCGGCAAAAACGAAAGTGAGCGGTCTCCCGGATGGTAATGGTAGCTGGTGGTTAAAAAAAAAAAAAAACTTGACCTAATTTTCTGAATTCAATATTACGAGAATCTTACAGTTTTCCTTATACATATAAGTAAAGAAATGCAGAAATTCTGCATAGTTTGATTAATTTGATTACTTGGGTGGAGGATGATCTCTTGGATGAAAAGCTACGCTGAATTTTTTAAATAGGGGGTTGCAAACCACTTCCGTGATTGTTGCTAAGATTATTATGCAGAGGCACCTTAATGTCAAATCACGCATCGATTCGAAGGAAACTTGGTTTGTTTACAAGAAGACCGTCCGCATAAACCTGTCTTCTTTCACATAGTACTTTTCTAGTTCTTAAACAATTTACAAATCCTCTGCCAGTATAAACAAAACCGCTGCTTATTAAAGTTGTTCGCATTTTAAAGACCAGACTTACGGTAGACTGAAAGTAGGGGCACAGTTAATTTTGTACCTTAGAAAACGAACCGACGAGGAGCTTCAGAATACAAAAGTGCATACAAAACAGCTTCTCCAATACAAAACTGTTCGAAGATTGCTGCCAAAGATCTTCATTGCCGTATCAGTGCTCACTCAGACTAATTTCAACGGATAGAACAGAATAACAGACTTGGAGGTCTTCTCTAGTCCAGCCCCCTGCTCAGCAGGAGACCTATACTATACCATTTCAGACAAGTGGCTGTCCAGTCTCTTAAAAGCCTCCAGTTGCAGGCAACGTATTTTAAATAACCCCCATATGTTTTTCACACGACATGAATGTGTTTATCTCACATTCAAAAATGTGAATTTCAAAAAAGCATTTTTTAGTTTTGTCTTCCTAAATGCCTAATCACCTGAACCAATAGGCTGCGCCACACACCGGAAGCTCAGGCTTTCTCGTCCTCGTCATTCTTTCCTTCCGCTTTCGTGTCTCTTTCGATGAATCGATCTGAGGGCTGGCTGGTTGAACACGCCTGAGCGGAGAAGCGAAGTGCTAAAGTAGCGGACGATGGAACTGGGCTGGCTGGTCGAAGGGATCGTGGTATTAGCGACTGCAGGGCTGGCTCTGGTGAGAAGGGATCAGTGCTGGCCCTAAAGCATTTCGAGAATGAAGGCAGAAAGGCAAACTTCCTCGTAGTGGGCTCTCCTTTCTTACAATCTCGGCCTCCAGACTTATGTTCTTCATTTTCCTGACATTTCAGGAAAATTTGGCCTACGGGATTCATTATATCCGAGGTTCAACTTTATATCCGCAAATTTAACAAAAATGCCTCGGAATGCATGCAATACGTCCTTCCTAGAGTACGGAGTAAGCAGTTCACCGTCTCATTCTTCACAGACTTTAGGCAGTTTATAAATTCAAAAATAAAATTGCATTGTAAAACTTCAGTAATATCAGATAAGAAAAATGCACAAATATATAAATGCACATGCTTCTGACTACAGCTACATTGAGACATTTGGAGGGAGACATCAGTGGATTTCCACGTTTAGTTGTGCACTTCTTTTTCTAAGATTTTGCAATTCAAGTCTTGAGTTCATCTTTGTTTACATCATAGTTTTACTTAAAATTACTTTAATAACTTCTGATTTTTTAAAACTATATCTTTCTGGTGCACCCTTTGAGGTGTTGTTCTTATTACCTTGTCAGAGAAAGCTGGGCTGCTGACTTGGATACAGGTAGTCCTCAATTTACGGCCACAATTGAGCCCCAAATTTATGCTGTTAAGTGAGAAACTTAAGTGCCTTTTGCCCCATTTTAAAACTTTTCTTGCCATTCTTTGTTAAGTGAATCACTACAATTGTTAAATTAGTAACATGGTTTTTAAGTGAATCTGATTTCCTCATTGACTTTGCTTGTCAGAAGGTCACAAAAGGGGATCGCATGACCATTTATCACAATGGTCATAAATATGAACCATTTGCCAACCATCTGAATTTTGATCACATGATCATGGGGATGCTGCAAAGGTTGTAACTGAAAAATGGTCATCAGTCACATGCCATTGTAACTTTGAACAGTCACTAAATGAACTGTTGTAAGTAGTTCTTGTAGTTTTGTAAAAACCTGTAGTTTTTACTCAGAAATTTTTACTCAGAAACCTTTAGGAAAGGCTCAGAACTCAGCCTTTCCTAAATTAGAAACTAAAAGCCAAAAAAAAATTAAAAGCATGGGACAAAAGAAAAACTAATATGGCTTAATCTAATCAACACTATTCAGTATTCTTTTGTGTTCATTTATCTTTGCAAATGATCCTGTCATTTTATGCAATTTATATATTGCCTTTTGTTCTTTAAAACTCTCATCTCTTTTTAGGAGTTTATCAGCAGCATAATTCAGCTTCCTTTCAATCCACATACTCTCTTCATATGTTTGTTTTGTGCTTCAGTCCTCATTTACTTTCTCTATACAAAATATTCAGGGAATCGCTTTTAGTCCTGGTCATTCTTTTTTGTCATAACTATTTGCCAAACCATAACATGTAACTATCATCAACCTGTGAATTCCTACTTTCATATGCTGTCATAACAGTTTAAATAACCCCAATTCCTAATTTCTCATATATATTACTTTCATTCAAAAAGGAGTCATATCCTTTTTCTCAACATACAATATATTCCTCTATGTCTCTATGTCTTCATTTCATCTGTTACACATGAATGTTGAATACTATAATTTATTCTGTGTTTACATTTTGATTAGTGCATAGTCTCCCCCAATGCACACAATCTTGGACATTGAGATCAAATTTATTTCTTTTTCTTAATTTTATTTATCTATTCTCTATTCACTTTAAAAACTTTAACATGAATGTTTTAATCTTGCAAGAATGGTATTGCATTATTATTACAGCACTATCAGCTACTGCTCCTCTTTTACTTCCCTCCCAGATTGCTGTCATTGCATATATAACTGCAAGACAGTCACCAAGTATTTATGAATATGAAGATGAGAACTTATTTCTGAATGATAAGAAATCTGTGCCTAGCCTTCATGACCCTGCAACACGTGAACTTTCTGTAGTTATACCTTCATATAATGAAGAAGAACGATGTAAGAATAAATATTTATATATAAGATATTTTGCTTTATAAATTATTTTATCCTCAGTGTAGTTTTAATGAAACAAGATCTGCAGTTTTGCTTTTTTCCACATCTTACAGTACCATCAATGATGAATGAAGCTCTAGATTATCTAGAGATGAGACAGGTACGTATTTGCAATAATTCAGTAACATTTTTGAAAGTAGAATCTTCTGATTGTAAAAGAACAAAAACCCCTGTCAAATGAAAAATGGTTCTCTTTATTTTTATAGAAGCAAGATCCTTCATTCACATATGAGGTCATAATAGTTGATGATGGCAGCACAGATCAAACCACAAAGGTAGGAAATAAAGGATTCTTACAAACTTCAAATACTTGTCAACAGTACAGATGCTCTTCATGCTTATGAGCACTCATTCAGTGAGTGTTCAAACTTGTGATGGTCCTGAACAAGGTTGGGTTACAGTTAATCTTTGGAGTTTGACTGTTGTAGCATTAAATGACCTGCATGATTCTCACTTAATGACTTCAACTGAGATTGCCAGAATTGTTACTAAGCAATAAGATCACATGACATTGTGTTTTATGATTGAATTGCTTAGCAACACCAATTCTGGTCCTAGTCACTGTTATAAACTGAAGACTATCTGTTTTGTTTGTTTTTTGAAAAAGACTTCTTGTTGTTAAAGTTTAAAATCACAATACCAGAAACAATACATACATAAGAAAAAATATCAGAAAGCTTAAGAAGTAATTTTATCTATTCCATCTCTCATTATTATTGTTGGTGTTATTATTTTGAGGGTCTGATTCCAAGATATTTACAATGTTTATTATTAAGCCAGTGATTGCTCTACTTTGCAAGCTACCATTTTTATTTAGTGATAGAGAACTGAAAACCTTTTCCTTCAGTGTACACTCAACTGAGAACATGGTTGCCTATGTATGTCAGAATATCCTTTCTGTATATACCGTATTTTTCAGAATATAAGTCACCCTTTCCCCCACTCCCAAAAAGAGGGTGGAAATGTTGGTGCGTCTTATACACTGAATACAGCCATTTTTGGCCTCCCAAAGCCCCGCCCTGCTAGTCCCATTTTTGTGAAAAATGGGTCTGTTTTTTGAAAAAACAGGGTGCACAGAGTGCTCCTGGGGGCTGGGGAGGGCACAAATGCCCCAGTTTTTGCAAAAAGGGGGGTTTGCCGTCCCCCAGGAGCACTCTGCAGGCCTCCCAAACCCTCTGTGCGCCCCATTTTTCGCAGAAACAGACAAATAGCAGGGTGCATAGAGGGTTTGAGAGGCTTGAAGAGCACTCCTGGGGGCCGGGGAGGGCAAAAGCAGGCCCATTTTTGCAAAAAACGGGGCGCGCAGTGGGTTTGGGAGGCCTGCAGAGTGCTCCTGGGGGCCAGGGAGGGCAAAACCCCTTTTTTTTTTCTTACTTACCTCTTCGAAATCTTGGTGCGTCTTATACACTGATGCATCTTATAGTCCGAAAAATAAGGTACTGCAAATACGCATTTTTTGTTTTTTTTTATTTCTTGACTTTTCCCTTGCTTATATGTTACATTGTGGTAACAAAGCACAAAGAGGTGTGTGTGTGTGTGTAAAACAATTCACAGCTAGAATTGATTCTGCCAGAATAAGTATAATATATCTGTCAAAGTGATAATATATATTTGTCTAAAATAATTATCTCCTTCATTATGTGCATTTGTGTTCAAGTATTACATAGATTTATATAAACACTAGCATTAATTCACAGAGGACATTATGAAATATTTTAAATAACTGACAGTCTATTATGGTCTTACTGGAGATAATTTGAGAAAATGAGTAAAGAAAATGATGCATGTATTGTTTGTCAACAATCTTTGACATAGAAAAATTTTGGGTAGAAAAATAATTTTTAGCTAGGCTATAGTTATACTTGTTTTAAGGACTTGGTTATTCATGATTTGTTTAGTAACAGAAATTAAACACAAGCAAGAATTAAGCAAAATAAATTGAAAGGGAAGTAAACTATACTAATTATTAGTAAATTATTTGGCCATTACATGCTGAATATTTATTCATTCATTCATTCACTTTGTATAGGCATCTATCTCATATTCATAATTCTGGGCAGTTTAATCATTAAAATACCAAAGCAATTCAAAAATTACAAAGAAAAAGAATCTAACTGTATTAAAACCACTACAATGAGCAGCCAAGATACAAAACATTCAAGGCATTCAAAATGGATTAGGCTCCATTCCATCACATTAGTCCTATTTATTGGTAAGATATACTGTGTGCACAATTATTAGGCAAATGAGTATTTTGACCATATATCATTTTTATGCCTATTTTCCACCTCCAAGCTGTATAAACTTGAATGCTTAGTGGATATAAGCATATCGGGTGATGTGTATTTATGTAATAAGGGAGGGTGTGGCCTAAGGAGATCAACACCCTATATCAAGGTGTGCATAATAGTTAGGCAGTTTCTTTTTCTCAGGCAAAATGGGCCAAATAAGAGATTTAACTGACTCTGAAAAGTCAAAAATTGTAAAAGTCTTTCAGAGGGATACAGCACTCTTGAAATTGCTAAGATATTGGGGCATGATCGCAGAACCATCAAACCTTGTGTTGCAAATAGTCAACAGGGTTCCAAGAAACATATTGAGAAAAAAGATGCACATTAATTGCCAAAGATTTGAGAAGAATCAAATGTGAAGCTACCAGGAACCCATTATTCTCCAGTGCTATCATATTCCAGAATTACAACCTACCCTTAGTGCCCAGGTGTTCAGTCAGAGACATGGCCAAGGTAAGGAAGGCTGAAATCCAACCACCACTGAACAAGACACATAAGTTGAAATGGCAAGACTG
Source organism: Pantherophis guttatus (assembly GCF_059756535.1). Lineage (NCBI taxonomy): Eukaryota > Metazoa > Chordata > Lepidosauria > Squamata > Colubridae > Pantherophis > Pantherophis guttatus. The sequence goes on along the minus strand of NC_142064.1, from coordinate 106,841,629 downwards.
GGCCAAGAAATATCTGAAGACAGATTTTTCAAAGGTTTTAATGGACTCATGAGATGAGAGTGACTCTTGACTGACCTCATGGACAGGCCCATGGCTGGATCAGTAACGGGCACAGAGCTCCATTTTGACTCAGATGCCAGCAAGGGGAGGTGGGGTATTGGTATGGGCTGGAATTATGAAAGATGAGCTAGTTGGACCTTTTCAGGTTGAAGATGGACTCAAAATCAACTCCCAAACCTACTGCCAGTTTTTAGAAGACACTTTCTTCAAATTTGCCTAGGGCACCGCTAAGACATTCGGGGTTGACTGGATTATCGGAACACCCTCCTAGCTGTGCTCACCACAATCAAGAGGAGGATGAGAGGAAAGGTTTTCCTTGAAATGATGAGGAAAGACCCCCACCCCCAGGAAAAGACAGATGGGTTCATTCTGATTGTATAAGACCAAGGCTTAGGAAACAAATACATACAAAACCAGAATTGAGAAGGGAGCAACAGACAGCAAATGCCACCTCTGTGAATATGCTGAACAAACAGTGGACCACCTAGTTAGCTGCTACAAGGAGATTGCATGAATGAATTACAAACAATGGCATGACAAAGTTGCAAAAATGGTGCATTGGAATATCTGCAAGAATTACTATTTGCCTGCCAACAACAAGTGGTGGGACCATAAAATTGACAAAATAATTGAAAATGAAGAAGCTAAAGTACACTGGGACTTCGGAATTAAAACAAAAGCATCTGCCACATAACACCTCAGAGTTAGCAATTGTTGATAAGAAAAGACAAAAAAGTCTCAACAGTGGACTTTGCAGTACCTGGAGACAGAAGAATGAAGGAGACGAAACTGGAGAAAACCACAAAATATAAGGACCTGCAAATAGAACTATAACAACTGTGGCAAAAGAAACCAAGATAGTATCAATAGTTGCAATCCCAAAATGTGGAGCACCAGTTGGACACCATTGGCATTGACAAAATCAACATCAGTCAATTGCAAAAGGCAGCTTTACTTGGGAACAGCTTACATCCTGTGACAGTATCTTTAACACCATGAAACAACATCTGTCTGGGAAGGATTTAATAGGTGAATAAATTAGCAGGAAAAAGATTAGAAAAATTCAAATGGCATTTTCTAAACAAAAAATATTTTTGCCTGATACATATATATTTGAAACTCTTGACTATCAATTAGTAGCAAGTATAGCATTCCAAATTGTGATTACTGTTGTTTTATTCTGATGTATTATTTTCTATAGGTTGCACTGAGGTACGTTAAGAAGTATGGTAGTGACAAAGTGAGAGTACTCACTCTGCTGAGGAATCGTGGAAAGGGGGCAGCTGTTAGAATGGTAATAAACTCACCTGCTTTTCCTTTAAGTTGCATATTTTCTTTCTCAGAGGAAACAAATGATTCAATCTTTACCTTTTAGTATGAACATTTAAATTAAATTCAAAAATATTACTGAAGGTACGGCAAACTTACTGTTTTCATATTTAGAATTTATAGTGCTTGATGTCTCTGGAGATTTTCAGTCATCTAGGTCATAGTTGTCCCAAAAGTGCTTTTCAAGAAGCAACTGAAGCAATGTGATATATGCAGTGTAATGTAGTGAGCCATGTGCAGATCTGTTTCTTTTGGGGAAACAAAACAACATAAATGAATGGTACTTTTAATATTTATTATACATGTCCATAAATTATTTTCATGTTTGAAAGACGTGATAAAATTAATATTGAAATGGATGTATTTAACAGTAATTTCACTTTTATGGCCATCTTTGAAAAATACTGCATTCCCCCCCATCTCATGTGGTGAGCCCATCTCTTTAGCAGGGATACAAAAGAGAATAATACATGCTTCCTGTAATCTTCTCCAAGAGACATGGAGTTTTGGTATTTTGTCTTTTTAAAAACTTAACATTACTTAACATTAAAATTAGCCAGAGAGCCAGTTTTATATAATGGTTAGAATGCTGGCCTAGAATCCTACAGATTGTGAGTTCTTGGCCTCCCTTTGGTATCAAAGCCAGCTGGGGGACTTTGGGCCAGTCATTTTCTCTTTACATCCAAGTTGTTGTTAAGGGAAAATGAGAAGAATTAGGTATATTTACTTGGTTGATGTATAAAAATATAATCATAATGGCTACATAAAATATAGACCTCATTTTAGTTTCTGGTTGAGTTGCCTAGTAGCACCTTTGTCTAGAACCATTGTTATTGTTCTTGACTAGAGATTGGCGAGGTTTGTAGCTATAATTCAAACAGAGCTTTGTGAAGTTGTTCTTAGTGTTGAATGTGACTATTGGTACATGGAAAGCTTATTGCATCATATTAGTTTTTAGTTTTTTTAAACAGATTATTCTATTTTAAACATAATTAAAAGGGAAACTGGCATGATGCAAAGCAAAGCATTAGTCTCCAGAGATATGATTTCACATAGGTTGTGCAGACAGTCTTACAGAATTAAAATGGTGGCTCACTGCAATTGTTTGGCAAAATCAGTATTCTGTTAAGCAGTCTCATTAATTTGGTTTCTGGCAAATTGCAATTAGTGACTGGCCATGTCCATTGTGGCATCCATTTTGTGAACAGGCAGTACACCCCGTACTAGCAATATGATTGTGTTCATGCTGTCAAATATGTTCTCTGGTTATAAAGTTAATACCTAAATTATAATTTTGGGGAGAGGATTCTATCAAAACAAAGTATGACTTTTTTGTCTTTTCATAATAATCTGCTGAACTAATTTAGGTCCTTACATATTTTTTTAACTGCAGGGTGTATTTTATTCACGAGGAAAAAGAATATTGATGGCAGATGCTGATGGAGCTACAAAATTTAAAGATATTGAAAAAGTAGAAAAAGGTCTTGAGAGTCTCCAACCCTGGCCTGTGAGGTTCTATTTGTCTACTTTTTCTCCTTTTTGTTGGATTAGTAAGAAGATAAATATGTTTCCTTTTTTAAGTCTTAAGACAGGATCCAGAGAAAATTGAACATATTTAATTTCTTAAATTGTGTAGGATTAGAGCAAACATCTTTTATCAGGTTTGCATACATTTTTTAATGCTATGTTCTAGTTTGAGATTTGTAGTTTGGGATTACTGCAAAATATTCCCTTTTTCTACATGCAAGGGAGTTTAGGCTCAAGAAATTAAATTTTGGAGCTGATGGAAAAGTAGTATGAGCATTCTCATGTGATTATTTTTTCCCTCTGTTATCATTTGCATGCCCTTTGGAAACACTATAATCAAATGTAATTTCTTGTTGCCATTATTTTTTTAATTTAGTTTTAATTTAGCTGAGCTGTTTCTTCAAACAATATGCTTTGCATCTTATGGAAGTACAAAGCATCTTTCTTTGAATAATGAAAGCAGCTGCATCATTTTCTAGGCTTAGCCAGCTGCTTTAAAAGCTGCTTCCAGGTCTCTCTCTATACATGTACATGGCAATCATTGTGTCTCAAAGAAACAGCAGGAGCAACTTATAAACTCACCACATGCACCTGGAAGAAGATACAATGGCTTTTATGAGTTGAAAGGAGTGCTTATATGAATATAATTTGGAAACTACCTGTTCTTTACTCTGCTTCCCTTAAAGCTGTTAATGTTTTTCCCTCTAGGAAATGATGGCTATTGCCTGTGGCTCTCGGGCTCACTTAGAGAAAGATTCCATAGCACAGGTATATTTTTCTTGCCTCTGTTTTTTTTCTTCTGCACCTACTGTCAGACTATTCCTTATAGACAGATATAAATGCCTTCTTTTTTAAAATCAAACCTATCCTCCTTTACTTTGCACAATCTCTGGTTGGAATGCAGAATGCGGGCTCTTATTCAGCAGTATACAGCCAGCCTAAATAACTAACACATTCATTACTACTGAGTATTTCTAACACAATTATCAAAGTCTCCATTCTGTAGTCTCTAAATTGAACAGTTATTTTAAAGTATTTTTATTAGATCAAACTAATTAAGAGATTAAAAAGTATATATACAACAGTATTAACAATATTGTGTAAGCACTAATTTGAAATGATAATGATAAAAAAAGTAAGAAGGGAAGGCCTAGGTTCCTTTTAAACAGAACAACTTCAAACCCCCTCCCGCCACATCTTTTCCTTGCCCTTTGTGGAAAAAAAATTCAAATGTTAACAAACAACACATATCAGTAGATCTTTACTGCATATGAGATGCAGATTTATCTTTCCAGTTTTTTTATGGTAATTGTTTTAGTTGATTTCCATACAAGGAAAATTTACAATACCTGGTATCTTAGAAGATTACAAGAGATATAGCAAAGAATATCAGTTCAGGAATATTGAATGCAGTGTTGATATTATTGCAAAATGGAGCAATAGGATAGGTTCAGACAACTATTAGTTAATGTTCCAGTCCTGAGTTGTATCTCCAAAAACTGATTATAAATAGTTCTTAAGTTGTGACTGTAATAGGGCCTGGTCATTCCAGTCACAAGAAAAATTACAGAATTACGGAAAAACAGTTGGAAGGGACCTTGGAGGTTTTCTGGTCCAACCTCTTGCTCAAGCAGGAAAATCTATATCATTCTGGACAAATGACTGTCTAATCTCTTCTTAAAACCTCCACTGATTAATTGTTCTCACTGAAAAGAAATTCTAGGTTGAATCTCTTTTTATTAAGCTTCCATCCATTACATCTGGTCCTGCCCTGAGGTGCTTTGCAGAAGAGCTTGACTTCCTCTATGAGAGTCCCTCAGATACTGGAAAATTGCTATCGTGTTAATCCTAGTATTTCTCTTCATTAGACTAGACATATTTAATTCCTGCAATCATTTGTTGTTTAGTAAACAAGGCACCCATGTGATTGCCCCACTTAACGACCCCTACTCTCCCTGATGTGAATGTTGAGCAGAGCAAACTATGCCTCGGGTGTGGGAGGTCTAGTAACTTAGTAGTAAACAATTTAAATTTATACTGTGATTTAAACATAATATTGGCAGTGTATTTTCTGCATTATTGGATAAGTATCTCAGATCATTTAGTTCAAGATGGACCACATTGGAAAAGCAGGGTTATAAATACAATATTTCAGATTTTATTTGAAATGCCGATCTCTTGTTCAAGTATAATTCTAGAAATACGTTGAACATAAAATATTCAGTAGGACTGGGCGGTACTATAAATTCAAAGAAAGAAAGAAAGGTGCTTCAGAGTTTGTGTTGGTATATTCATAGCACTGCTAGCATATAAATATCAGTGCTGCTCTTGCACTTTGGTACATTTGTTCTGTAGAAAATTCTTATTTTTTCTTCTTATACTTGTCATAGAGAATATAGCTTATATGTAGTTCTGGTGAGGTGATCATGGTAAGCTTGTTATAGTAAGGTGATTTTGGAAACAGAAAAGTTCTAGAATGCATTTGTTTTCTTTACTTTAGACCTAATATCTTGTGTATTTTGTTTACAGCGTTCATACTTCCGAACCTTTCTAATGCATGGATTCCACTTTCTAGTCAGGTTCCTTTGTGTTAAGGATATCAGAGACACGCAATGTGGTTTTAAACTCTTGACTCGGGAGGCTGCTTCTCGGACATTTTCAGCTCTTCATATAGAACGTTGGTTGGTATATTTCTTTCAGTTAATTGGAAACTGGTAATGTGTGCAAGGTTATGATGCATAATCCAGTATGTACATATATATGCTAAATAATTTTATGACTAGAATGCAAAAGCTTTCAGGCATTGCAAAGACTTTTGTATATTCACTGGGTCTTCTTATTTTCAATTTATGAAGATAGCTCTTCGTGCTTTTATCAAAATTAGAAGAGTTACTTTTTGTCTCTAGGACAGACCAATATAATGCAACTAAGGGCCACATTGATAAATTAAAAATAATCCTGGGTTGCAGTGGAGTAGCTGCTAGGTCTTTCTATGGTAGCAGTCAGTGAGGCTTGGAGGTGCTAAGCAGCATGTCTTTTAGAGGGGAGATGACTGCAAAGAACTAGACATCAATAGTTCTTTTCTTGTGGCAGTGATGCTTAGCAGCAGTGAATTTGTAGACTTTTCCAAAAGTGCTACAGATCTTATGTTATACAGGCCTGCTTTAGATATCATTTAGATAAGTAAAAGGATGCATAGCTATCCCAGTGAAGTTCAAATCTACTTTTAAAAAAATACTATTTATTTAATCAGCAGAAAAAAATAATAGAAAAAGGGTCCCCCTTTTCAAAAAAAAAAATACATATACATTTACACTGGAGGAAATGGATGAACTTTTTGCTAATCTGTTAGCCAAAGTATGAAGGAAACTACAACACTGTCATAATGGGAGACTTTTAACTACCTTGACATCAGCTGGGAAACAAAATCTGCAGTGAGTGGGAGATCAAACAAATTTCTGAATGCCTAGCTGACATCTTTGTCATCCAAACGCTGAAGGTGGGAACAAGAGGGTTGGCTATACTGGACATAATCCTAACTAGTATGGATCAAATGGTTAAGGGAGTACTCTAAAGCACCTGAGGACAGGACAAGAAACAATGGATGGAAGCTTGTTAAAGAGAGATCCAAACTAGAACTAAGGAGAAATTTCCTGGCAATAAGAACAATCAATGGAACAGCTCTCCTCCTGGACTTGTAGGTGCTCCATCACTAGAGGATTTCAAGAAAATATTGGACATCCATTTTTCCAGGATAGTATAAGATCTGCCTTGGGCAGCGGGTTGGATTAGAAAATCTTCAAGGTCCTTTCCAGCACTATGATTCTATAGGATGTAAATTCATGTATGAATGGAATGGCCATAAGAGACACTAGTGCTTTTCATATAAGCTGCTTGTGAGACTTTGCTGGTGAAATTGGATCCTACGAGCCAAATGGGATTGCTGCAACTATACCAATCTCCTTGCCTCCCCACTTGATCTGCTTGAAGTTCTAGCTGGATTGACAATAAAGTTCCCCAAACAAACGGTACAGAGGGACTTTAATCTTCCTTTACAGGCACAGACAGTTGGAATTTCATGACAACCATGGACCTGACTCATATCAATGGTAACATATTAGACTAATGGGTCTAGTTGGCTTTCAGAGGTAACCTAGAATTATTCCTGTGGTTCTGATGCATGGTTTGACTTTGACCCTGATTTCCCTTTGGAAAGAGAATGATCACTTTCTTATGAGATCTTTTCGAATTCTTTCCATTTTTATGGCTGTAATACTGCAATGTGTACCATATTAGCTGATGCGAAACATGGACAAAAGCTTTTTCTAGATTAAGGAAATGTGTAATGACTTCTTTTTTTCTCTGCTCTATGAGCACGCAAGCTGCAAAAATGACACTGGTGGTAGTCAAGCCTTTCACAAAACTCTTCTTGGTGCTGATTTCAGCGATGTCACAGAGATGGCGGTTGAAGATTCGCTCAAAAAAATTCATTGTGTATGACAGGAAGGGGATTGGTTCATAGTTGGTGAAGCCTGCTTGGTTGCCTTTATTCTTGAAGAGAGAAACAGTAACAATTATGGCACAATTAGTAGGTACATGACTAGAATCCATAATGACATTGAAGAAGCTTGTCAACTATTCAGTTGCTGGGCCATGAAGTTCTTTCAACTTCTAGATATCTGACTAGTAAATTATCTGAGCTATATGCTTTTGAATTCCTCATGACATTGATAGGTAGTCCAGTTCTTTTCATTATTATGTAGCAGCCCTTCCAGTTAACCAATAGTTTGCTTTCTGTACTAAGTGATAATAACAACACTTGGTCTTTTTCATTGAACTGCTGTAGTTTTAAACCCTTATCATCTTACCTCTTCTGTTCTTCCCTGGCTCTTCCTAAACATTCTTGGGCAATGTGTCCTACCACCCTTGATTTGTTTCTCCGGGTTAATATGCATTCTACCCATGTTTTCCCGAAAATAAGACCCTGTCTTTTTTTTTTTTTTTTGCCACCAAAAAAGGCACCAGGTCTTATTTTCAGGGGGATGTCATCCACTGATTCACCTCACTTATGCATGTCACCCCCTGGCCTCTTTTTCACTATCAGAGGCCTTCATCTGGCAAGACCAGTAAGGCTTTCCTGAAGGTCTCTGCAGCCAATAACAGAGCTCCAGATTGATTTGGAGTTCTGTTATCGGCTACAGAGGCCTTCTGGAAAGCCTTGCCAGCTTCAGCAAAAGAAATGGGCCAAGGTGTGTGAGGCCTGGCTGCAACTGTCCAAAGGTAAGTAATATGGAAGCTCCACCCCCCCCATCCCCACCCTAGCTTAATTATTACCTGTGCACCCTGGAGTCTTAATTAGGGCTTATATTGGGGGGTAGGGCTTATATTGGGCGCACATATAAAAATCAAGCTAGGACTTACTTTCTGAGTAGGTCATATTTTGGGGGAAACACAGTATTAAACTGTAGAAGCTTTCTAAATTTTCACACAACCCTTCCTTAATAACTCCCAACCTATTTTGAAGTTGCCTCCCAACTTTTAAATCCAGTGGACACCTTTGGGATTTGCCTATGGGCCAAATACCTAGAGTACTAGAAATGGCAGCCAAGTATCCTAACTTTTTGGTTTTGTTGACTTGCATATTTCGAAGCATAGCATTCAGGGTCTGATGGATCTTTTTAGTTATGCCATCTGCCTAGGAAAAATAAGGAGTGGTACACACTCCTGTTATCCCTAAATCAGGGTAAAGATATTTAAGTAGGACTGAGTGAAAATTAGATGCTTGATCCATGAGGATCTCCTTTAGTATTGTACTGATTGTGACCAGTTTCTTTGTTATTTATATTTATTAATGGAATTGTTTTCAAATAACAAGTTGCATAGTGATATACAATTAGGATATACAGTATTCCTTTACTGGATTGGAGCAGAGGGCCCACAATATCCATGGCTATTTTGAAAAAAGAAATGGGAAACAAGAACACTCTCCCTGGCTCCTCTTCCACATTCCTGTACACACACATGCACCAGTCAGCTGGCCTTCGCGTACACGGGAGCGCCGAAACCCGGAAGAGCAGCATTCCATTGTGCATGCACACGCTGGCACCGAATTTCCAGGTTTCCATTACACACATGCCCGATAGCCAGCTGTTCATCGCGCACACCTCTGTGCCAGAAACTGGATGTTTGGGTGCTGGCGCGCACATGCGTGGTGGAACACTGCTCTTCTGGGTTTCAGCGCTCCCGTGGGCACGAAGGCCAGCAAGCCCGTGCGGTCCAAGCAGGATGGTTTTGCGTGCCACTTTTGGCATGCAGGTCAGCACGCAGTGACATAAAAGGTTAGCCATCACTGGACTAGAGCCCCTCAGTTCCCCTATTAAAGTGACACAGCTGTTTAAAGTGACACACCTCTTGTTTATTCTCCTTCTTTTCTTCTGCCATACTGGGCTCTTTCATTACTCCTACTACTTTAGTCTCCTCCCTCAAGCCCTTTGTTGGAATCAAACCTTCAGCAATTGGAAAATCTATTCCAATCATTAGAGTACATAATAATTTGGGGATTATACCTGTCACCATTATTTATTCATTTGACTATATTTTGGCTGTAACAAATGGGAGTCTGTACAACTCAAGTGTCCACAAACATACTTGTGAGTTTTTCCCCATATATTTATTTATTTATTTATTTATTTTATTCAATTTGTATACCGCCCTTCTCCTAGTGGACTCAGGGCGGTGCACAGCCAGAGCTAAAACACATACCAATACAAAATTTATAATTATTAAAAGAATTACATACTTTGGCCCAAATTTAAAACAATTCAAATTAAAACCCATTGACAAATTAAAAGCTAAAAAACTAAAAAAAAAAGGGGGGGGTTCACGCCAGCCCTGCTTGATGGAAAAGGAAAGTTTTCAGGGCATGGCGAAAGACCCGGAGATCTGATATCCTTCGAATCTCAAGGGGGCAAATAGTTCGAGAGGGCAGGAGCTGCCACAAAGAAGGCCCTCCCCCTGGGGGTCGCCAGCCAACATTGCCTGGCTATATAAATGCAGTCCTCAACTTACAACAGTTCACTGAAAAAAGTGACATGACCATTTTCACATGACCATTGCAGCATCCCCATGCTGCACATTATCAAAATTCAAGTGCTTGGCTGACTCATTTATGACGGTTGCAGTGTCCCAGGGCCATTTGATCACATTTTGTAACCTGACAAAGCAAAGCCAGATTTGCTTAACAACCAAGTCACTAATTTACCAACTACAGTGTTTCACTTAACAACTGTGGCAAGAAAAATTGTAAAATGAGGCAAAGCTCACTTAACAAATATTTCACTTAGCAACAGAAATTTTGGGCTCAATTGTAGTCGTAAGGTTGAGGACTACCTGTACTGCCTTTTTACTAAATGAGGATATACAAAAGTCTTTCTATTCCCACTGGCCACAGGTTGTTAATTGTTTATTAGGACAGCCCTTTATTTCAGAGAGTCATCCTTTAGCATTTATTTATTTTTTAAAAATTCACTTTTCTGTCATTTTGGTTAATTAACTTTCATCATACAAATGGTATCACTTAACACATTCTTTTTTTTTTCAAATAATTTTTATTGAGTATTTTACATTTTTAAAACCAAACACACAATAGCAAAACAAGAGGGAAAAAAAACACATACACTTACGTCAAACATTAAAATACAATACTAACAACAGATATATACAATTTTACAACTTTCTGCATCGACTTTACTCTTTACTCTTTACTGTCTTTACTCTTATCTTCCCGCTCCTTCTCTTTATTTTTAAATATTCATAATTAACCTTTTTGTAAGCAGGGTCATTATTTACATTTATATCCAGTATATTAATATCAAATTTCACTTTATATTCTTATTTCTTAATTTGATTTTTGTTTTCTAACCATGTATAGAACCTGTTCCACACTTTGAAATAATCCGAGTTGTCTCTTTCTTTGATCTCCATCGTTAATTTGTCCATTTTGGCGCATTCGAGGATTTTTTTAATTACTGTTTCTTTCGATGGTGCATTGGTCGACTTCCACATTTGCGCTAGAGTAATTCTGGCTGGAGTAATCCAGACTTTTTTCCATTTTTCTATCAATCATTCCTAGGAGGAACATCTCCGGTTTAAAATCCATCTTTTGGAATGTAATCTCTTCCAACCACCCTTTATTTTTATACCAAAATTTCCTCACCTTAGGGCATATCCACCACACGTGGTAGTATGTCCCTAGTTTGTGACCGCATTGGGGTGATAGGTTGGGGTACATTTTTGCCAATCTCCCTGGTGCTAAATGCCACCTATAAAACATTTTATAGCTGCTTTCTCTGTATGATACTGCCATGGTCAATTTATAATTTTTTTTCTCACAATTTTTCCCATTTATCCAATTCTATGGTATGTCCGAATTCCTAGCACAACTTATCGTTTCCTTTACTGTTTCTTCTTCCAATTTGTATCCTAATAGGTAATTATAAATACTTGTAATTATTTTTCTTCCCAATCCTAATATTAATTTAGGATTAGTTAATTGTTAATTAATTAACAATTCCAGTTGTTTCCTGTTTATGCCAAATTGTTCCTTATCTTTTTTAAATCTAATTTTGATTTCTAAATATAGCTACCATTCCAAATTTATTCCTTATTTTTTCAGATCTTGTACTGATTTTAATTCTCCTTTTGTGTCTAATAAATCTGCGTATCTCACCATTTTATCTAGGTCTATGGTATTTGGATTATCATTGCTTCCATTGTAGACAACCAAACTGGGACTTTCATATAATGATTCTTTTTAATCTTTTCCCATACTTTCAGTAGTGCGTCTCTTACCTTGTGACGTTGAAATTAAGTGTGTGATTTATTTTTCCCATTCCATAGAAAGCCATGCCAACCGAGTTGGACGTCATGGCCTTCTATCGTTAATATCTGCTTGTTTTTAAGTTGTATCCAATCTTTAAGCCATGTTAGGGATGCCGCTTGATAGTAAAGTTCCCATTCTGGTAAACTGAAACCTCATTTTTTCCTGCTATTTTGCAGTAATTTGAATTTAATGTGCGGTTTTTTCCCTGACCATATGAATTTTGATGTCAATTTGTTCAGTTGTTCAAAAAAAATTTCCTAATGTTATTGGTACTGTTTGGAATAAATATAGTAACTTGGGTAATATGTTCATTTTTATCGTCAAAATTCTGCCAATTAATGATATTGGTAATTTAGTCATGTTATCCAAATCTTTTTGTATTTGTAATAGGAGTGTATCATAATTGTCCCTCTTTATGTACAAGTTCTGATGGCCAAATTCCTAAATATTTAATTTTTCTTTGTTCTCGAAATTCCCAGCTCCTCCTCTAGTTGTTCACTCTGTTGTTTAAATTTTTAATCAATATTTTAGTTTTGTCTTTATTCATTTTAAATCCTGCTACCGCGCCAAATTGGTTTATGTCTTGTAATAAAATGGGTCCAAATTCCTCAATAATAAATGCCAGATCATGTGCGAATGCTTGGACCTTATATTCTTGTGACTTAATTTTTAATCCCTTTATTTCTGGATTATCTCTAATTTGGGACATTAATGTCTCCACCGACAGAATGAACAACAGAGGAGACAGCGGGTAGCCCTGTCTTACTCCTTTAGTTATCTCAAAACTTTCTGTTTGTTTCCCATTAATTATTATATTTGCCCTCTGTGTAGTGTATATAGCTCTAATCCTATCTATAAATTTTTCTCCAAAATTCATTCTTATTAATTGGCTTATCATAAAGTCCCAGTTTAAGTTGTCAAAAGCTTTTTGTGCATCCAAAAAAAACACAACTACCTGTTTTTTGGAGTGAGCTTCGTAATATTCTAATGCATTGATGATAATTCTTATATTATTTTTTATATATCTGTTGGGTAGGAATCCATTTTGATCCGAATGTATAATTTCAATATATTTTTAATTCTATCCGCTATTATGGCCCTAAATATCACATTCTTATACATTCATATAAAAATTGAATTGTCTTTTTAAAATAAATTTACATACATTGTTGAGTTTAATTTTTTTTAAAAAATTAAAATAGGTGTTTTGTAAAATTTTCCTTGGTTTTGCTCTTAAATTTTGCTTTGTACAGCAAAATTATAAACAATTTCATTTTTATGCCAATGGGTCTTTTTCAGATGTGTTCTTTTTTAGGTTTTTTTTTTCTTTATTTTTTCTCAGGAGAATATGGTCACTGTAGATATAAATGTAGCTCCTAAACTGCCTCAGTAGAAGGGAGATACATAGTATTGGTATAGGATTACCTTTTTCTTTGACATAGTAATCAGTTACTTCCCTAGCTGGAAGTCTGCTATAATAAGACCTTAAAATCTTTCCTGTTTTAAACTGGGTGCCCTTTCAAATGTAGCAAAATAAGCTTTTATATTCCATGGTTAATTTAGGATGTTGATATCTTTTTCTCTCTCCCTCCAGATCTGGTCTTAGTCCTCTTTTTTAAATTAAGCCTTTCTTCTTGCTATTGCCTCCACTTTTCAGTTATGATATTGACCTAAGTATCTGGGCCTAGCCCTTTTTCTGGCTGTTCTGTATTGTTTTACTACAGGTTTAGGATGGACACTTGCCCCTTACCTTCTCTGTGTCCAAAGGAGAAGCAGTCCCTCTATGTTTTCCATCTTTTTTTGTTTAGTGTAAACTCTACTGAAGATTGCATATTTGAGCTCCTTCACTACCAAGGAGATGCCCCTCCTACATGTGAGCTACTTATAATGCCTTCATAAGAAAATATTCACAGTAAGTTGAATTGATCCTGAGTGGCAACAATGGAGTTTTTAGGCACAAACCAGTGACCTAAGAAACCAAATTGTTTGTATTCACTGACCAAAGGTAGTGTAGCTAGTATACTAACTTACTAGGAAGGGACAATTAGAAGTTATCTAAAATATTCCAGCATTATACAATAATTAAAATGCCTTTTCTTTTGTCATCTCTTTGAAAAGTAGTAATATATCAGTTCTGGTTCTGCTTTTCTCACGGCTGCTTAGCAAACTGCCAGTGCTTTGCTGGGACCCAGTGTACTCTGTAGTTGTTTACATATTCAACTCTATCTTGAAACTTCAGAATGACTTGGTTGTTTTAAGTGAGCAGGATTTGGCCATTTCTCAGGAACACCCTTCAAATGTAGTTTTAAAAGCCTGGCTTCTGGGAAGGTGTGGTGAACTCTGTGAAAGATGACTCTGCAAAAGCAGAGCCAGTGAGTGCAACAAAGAACAAGGAATCATTGAGTAGAACTCTCTGGATAAGGAGATGACCAGAAATCACCTGCACATACTCCAGACAACTACTTCTTGTGAGGAGACCACAGGATAACAGTTTTCTGTGGGTTTGAGTGCTGGCTGATGAGATTAGCCATTTTGCTTGCAACAGCAGTGGAGATTTTTAAAAGACAAAGTTTGCAAACATGACTTTCTACTCACTTTTTGAAATTGTTTATTAACTACTTCTAAACTATTAGCTTTGGACCAACAAATCTGAAAACACTGGGTGAGTCTGCCTTCAATCCTGAATGAAAGAAAATTTTAATCATAAGTTTTAAGAACTTAAAAGTCTTAAATAATGAGCAAAAATAAAATTTTGGTCTTAAAAAATTGTAAATACACTAAGGATCCAGATAAATTTGATATATTGAAACGTTTACAATAAAATTTTGGATTTAATTATAAAAATACAGCTTCTCTTGGAAAATATTTTTGTCTTTATTTTTACAAGAAAAAACAAGCAATTTCATGAATTCAAAAACTGGACACTAGGGAACACTAAAGTTTTTAGATAAAGAAAAGATTTACAAAGCTGCAAAATGTTGCCAAATGTTCTAATAATGAAAATACTGAAGACGACTTGAAGAATGAAATCAGAAAATAGTAGCCACAACATTGGGCTTCCAAATGAAGAAATGGTGGACTCAATTCTGCAAAATTTCTTAATAAAAATTATAAATTTTAGATTTAAAGGCGTCAATATGTTAATCAGATATATTCTTATCTTTATAGGTCTTACTTATATAGGTTACTTTCCTGAGGCATGAAACTGGAATTTTAACCCATAGTTTTTGTTTTTGGCTTCACTGATAATAGTAATTAAGTTTTTTATTATTACTACATACTAGTATGTTTTTAATATGCTGTAACTTGCCTAGTGTTGCTTAGAGGATTAAAATGAATAATGAATAAAATGAATAAATATACAAATATCTACTTTTATAGTTGGAAAAATAAGAAACATATATCACAATTATTTTTATTTCATGATAGAAAATTTTAAATTGGCAACATTATTGTCATACGCGTATGGAAATCTATTAGAAGAATTTGAAAATATTTATTCTGTTCTTCTTCCAGGGCTTTTGATGTGGAACTTCTTTACATAGCTCAAAGCTTTAAAATCCCAATATCAGAGATTGCTGTCAATTGGACAGAAATTGAAGGTCAGTTGAAAATTTTACATTTTGTGTCATTTTGATCAGTTCTAGAGATCAGGTGAGTTCCACTGGGTCGGTAGTCTTAATATATTCCCCATGATAATATAGAAAGGTTAAATTATTGTTCCACAAGACTTTCTAATACAGGTAGCCCTCAATTTATGACCAGAATTGAACCCAAACTTTCTGTTCCTGAATGATACATTTATAAAGTGAGTTTTGTCCCATTTTACTACCTTCCTTGCCATAGTTAAGTGACTCATTGGAATTGTTAAGTTAGTAACATGTTGTCAAGTGAATTTGGCTTCCCCATTGACTTGGCTTATCAGAAGGTTGCAAAAGGTGATCACATAACTGTGGGATACTGCAACTGTCATAAATATGAGTCAGTTGCTAAGTGTCCAAATTTTGATCATGTGACCATGGGGATGCTGGAGTGGTGATAAGCGTGAAACACAGTCCTAAGGTTTTTTTTCCAGTGCCGTTATAACTTTGAACGGTCACTAAATGAACTTGTAAATCAAGGACTACTTGTGTAGTTATTAAGAAAATTAAGCTACCGTATTTTCCGGCGTATAAGACGACTTTTTAACACATGAAAATCTTCTCAAAAGTCGGGGGTCGTCTTATACACCGGGTGTCGTTCTCCTGTAACCAGGCAGACAGCCTGAAAGGCTCTGACGAGCCTTAAATGGCTCTGGCGATCCAAGCTCTGATGATCTGCTAATCAGGCAACTCAGTTGGGATCGCCAGAGCCATGGAGAAGGAAAAAACTTTTCTCCTTTCACATGGCTCTGACAATCCAAGCCCTGATGATCTGCTAATCAGGCAACTCAGTTGGGATCGCCAGAGCCATGGAGAAGGAAAAAACTTTTCTCCTTTCACATGGCTCTGGCGATCCAAGCTCTGACGATCTGCTAATCAGGCAACTCAGCTGGGATCGCCAGAGCCATGGAGAAGGAAAAAACTTTTCCCCCTCCAGCTTGCTTATCTTAGCTGCTTGCCTTGCTTCGCTTGTCTGAATCCATTCCATCAGCAAGCAACTCCCTGTCTGCAATCAAGCAGGCAGGGAGTTGTGGACTTCAACTCCCAGAATTCCTCAGCCAGCAAAACAAAGCTGGCTGAGGAATTCTGGGAGTTGAAGTCTACAAGTCTTAAAGTTGCCAAGGTTGGAGACCCCTGTTCTATTGGGTAAGTTTTTCCCCCCTTTGGGATCTTTAAAAAAAATAGTTAATTGGGGTTTTTTTTAGTTGTTCTTTTTTAGACCTAGCCATTTAAAGTTTAGGAAGTTTTAAATTTAGCTTTCATATAAAAATAAAATAAAATAATATTTGTGCAGCTTTCTGAGATTTAGTATGTTTTTGTAGTGTTTCATTCTAACTACACAAACACACAAAATCTCACAAAGCTGTATGTGGAATTTTGTGTGTGTAAAGTGTGAAAGTTGGGTTTTTGGGCTTTTTGTGGCCGTGTGAGGTTCCTGCTTGTTTCAGGGGCCATTTTGGGGTCTAGCACAGCTGCTTTTACATTGTGGGTGAGCCAGTTGTGTTGTGTTGTGTTGTGTTGTGTGTGTGTAAAGTGTGAAAGTTGTTTTTTGGGGCTTTTTGTGGCTGTGTGAGGTTCCTGCTTGTTGCAGGGGCCATTTTGGGTCTAGCACAGCTGCTTTTATATTGTGGGTGAGCCAGTTGATGTTTTTTAATTTTTATTTGGTGTGCGTTGGAAGAGGGGTAGTCTTATATGGCGAGTATAGCCCAAACCCTATATTTTAACAGGAAAATTCAGGGGTCGTCTTATACGCCCAGTGGTCTTATATGCCAGAAAATACGGTATTTTCCCCACACTGGGTCTTTTGCATGCTGCTCCTTAGTCTCCTAATATGCTTTATCCCTCACTGTCAATATATTATGAAACTATTTATTTTTCAGTAGATTTTATCATTTTTTTCCTAGTAGTTAATAAAGATTATGGTGTGATAGGAGGTAATAGAATCCCTGTTGGGTGATGATTCTGAGAGAAACCAATTCCTAAACTATTCCAGTAATTTTACCAACATAAACCAAATTCAAAACACTCCATTGCAATACGTACTCCAATTTGACTGCATTTTAAATTTAAAACCCAAAATAATTTGAAATGATAAAGTAAACTGTACTTCACAAAAGTTTAGCCTCTTATTAAAGTTTGTAAATCTGAAAAGGTGCTACCTAACTCCTGATTTTTGAAATAGAACAGCAAATAACACTAATGCAATGAGTAATGTTCTTACATTCTTTAGTCACCATCTGCTAGTTTGAAGATGTCTTATACTGCTGTTCTGTGGGGTAACTTGCTTCTGTACTACTGTACTGGCTACAAAAGACTGTTACTTTATTGTATAAATAACATTTATTGATACTATAACAGCAAAATAAAAGCAAGCACTATTAAGAGTCTTATCAACAGTTAGATACACAGAGATATACATATCAAATCTTCAGCCACCTGATAAAATTATTTTTAATAGTAAACTTTAAAAAACAAATTAAATTAGTAAACTCAATTACATTAAATTGAAAATATGTATCTGGAGATTGCTGCAAGAAAGGGATGAGATACATACTTTCCAACTCAGCAACTAATTGTAGCACTTCTTATTTTCCTCCATAACTAACAGAATCAATTTCATAATGGCTTCTGAGTGGGCCAAGTGTTTTGTTTTTTGTGTTGCTCAGATGATTCAAGTTCACAAATATTCCATATAACAAGAATGGTTCTGCACAGATAGCACACTGTACATATGACCACTCATTCAGCAATTGTTCAAAGTTATGACAGTGTTGATCAAAGAGACTTACAACTGGATTTTGAAGTTACAAGCATGCCACATGATCGCAAGCTGGTCACTTGGCAATCCATTCGCACTTAGACCAGTTGCCAAGCACTCTTGATCACATGATTACGATTTGCACCCTTCCCTGCCTATTTCCCCAGAAAGTCAGTGGAAAAGCTGACAGAGCAGATTGCAGGTCCTTAGGGTAGTCTACCCATGCACCCTCTCCTGACCGTCTACACTTGTGCTGGCTATTGTGCTAGGGAGTGGGAAAACTAGGGAACAATAATCTGCTAGCAAAATGATACAACTGAATATTGCCTATTTTCACTTGAGATTATAATTTTGTGCCTCTTTGATACATTTTACATTAAAACTATAAATTTAATATATTTCAGAGCAAATTAAAATTTAAAATTAGTGATTTTGAAATAATTACCTTTTATATGTATGTTTAACATAAATTTTATTATTTTTAATAATCATAGGTTCTAAGTTGGTTCCCTTCTGGAGTTGGTTGCAGATGGGAAGGGACCTGCTTTTTATACGACTACGATACCTGACAGGTGCTTGGAAACTTGACACCAGAAAATTGAATTAATTTATTCATCACCAAAGGATTGTTTTGATAAAAAAAATATATGATTTTTTTCAACAGTATAAATTAAGGAGAGAAATGGATCATGCATTACAATTTTTTTTCTGAATTTTCTCCAATGGCCAAAAATACAGCTTTTTTTCAGCCTTTTTCTTTTCAAATACTGAAATCAGTCTTCTTTTAACTTTTGTTTTCCATTTGTACAAAATACTGATGGACATTTAACTTTAGAAAATGGCATTTCACTCTGGATTGCTATTGCAGGGTCTGGATTGCTATTGCAGGGCCTGGTGGCTCAGCAGACTGATAGCATTGTGATTAACACCAGCTGTCTGCAGTTATTGTAAATTCGAATCTCACCAGGCTCAAGGTTGACTCAGCCTTCTATCCTTTCTAAGGTAGGTAAATTGAGGACCCAGTTTGTGGGGGCAATAAGCTGACTTTGTATAAATATACAAAAGTATGAAGGCTATTGCTTAACGCATTGTAAGCTGCCCTGAGTCTCCGGAGAAGGGCGGCATATAAATCAAATTAAAAAAAAAAAATCTACAAAATCTATAAAATTTTTTCTACAAAAAAAGCAAATATAACCATAGCAATGTGTGTGTTTTTGCATACATCACATTTCTTTGCATAAATTATAGTATCAGTTTCCTGAGTACTGTAATACTGTACAGTAGTTATTGTAATCAGTTATATTGCAGTTTATTTTTGTGAAAGAATATTCAGAAATTGGACTTTTACATTAAATTCAATATAAAATTGCTGAACTTTTTCACCATGTTTTAGATTAAAGATACATCTGATGGACAAATTCCTAATCTGGAATTCTGAGCACAAGAAAGTGTTTATAAAACATAACATACTGGCAGTTTTCAATATTGTGGCCCATTAGTTGTCATCATGTGTTGCAACTAATTCTACGAGACGTTCAAGATATTTTTGTGTATCTTTATTGTGGGCAATTTTCTAACTCTGATAACCATTCATTTAAAGCACTCAGGTGTCAAACGCGCCGTGTCACGTTGCCATCACGTGACATATTGCAACATTTTTCCGTTTGTGGAGCTGGGCTGGGCGTGGCCTGTGTGTGACACATTCGGCCCATGGGCCACCAGTTTGACATCCCTGATTTAAAGTGTAGATGAGCTGGTATTTAAAACATTCTTAGATTGTTGCTACAATGAGAATCAGTATGGCATAATGATTTAAGATTTTGCATTGGGGCCAGGAAGTTTCAGGTTCAAAGTCCATTTTCAGCAGGAAAAGTTCATTGGTTGAGTCATTTCTCAGCACAACCTATTTCCTAGCATTGGGGAAAAATAGAAAAGAGAATGTGATATATATTACTTTGAATTCCTACAGGAAAGGTAGGGTATAAAAAAACAAGCCAACTATTAAGGATATAAAGTGTAAAGACTGAAAACCTTACATAAACTATTTTTTGTTCCTTGGGGATGTTTATATAACAGCATTTCTCTTGGAGTTTTCTTACCTCTTTGTGTAATAACCCAATTGATTGAGAATTAATACATTAATCTTTAAAAATGATTACTAAGTTAACCAGGGAAAGGGATAACCTTTTATTGCCTACTCTTGAATGCAACGAAGAAAGTATTCATTGAATTGCAACATTAATTGTAGTGTGTTTGGCTAGACAAGCTTCATTATTATATCATACATAAAATGTAGAGCAGTGAGATTGAACATCCAAGAGCAGGTAACACCCAAGGATCATACTGGCACCTTACAGTGCCTGAAGTAAACAATTCCATAATGAAACAAAAACCGAATGAAAAAACACCGAGTGCCCCATCCCCGGACGGAAGCGTGGGTTCGTTTATCGTTTCACCGCTGCTTTACAGGCACAGCTCGGTAGGCGGAAGCCAAATTTAGTCTTCAATAAGCTAACACCGCTTTTGTAACGGCGTTTCTAAAGCTGTTCTCCCCATGTTGGGGGTGAAGAAAGCCAGGGCACTAGCTCAACTATTACAATCCGCTTGCTTTATGTCCGGACGCCTCACTTAAAAAGTAAACCTGAATCGTGACTTCGCTGCCTGGAGGTGGGGAAACGGGTTCGTCCCCTGACCCACGGGTGGTGGATGGGCGCTCACACTAAAAAGGCGTTGAGAGAATTCTCGGCCGCGCAGAGACGAGTACAGGGTCGTATATAACACTCATTCGCTGTTGTCCCCTTCATTCAGAACCGTCGTATAAACACTTCTCTATGAATTGGGAAAGTATCTGGTCCGCTATGCATTTATGACTTAACTGTATATTTTACGTATTTTGCGTGAGCGTGAAACATATAGAAAAGTTCCTGAGGTACTAGTAGGCAAAAGGATACGTTTGGCTTCCGATGAACCACGAACTGGGAAGCCCACCGACTAAATTACTCAAGGCGGACTAGGTTAAATTACCGTTGGCTGGTTGTAATTTTGCATCATGACAACGCAACCTCACGCTTTCTCGCGTTTCCGAGTTTTTGCCTCTCACGAGATGGCTGCCACAACTCTTCCCCCTTTTCCTTTCCCCGGTTGGTCAGCGCGTTTGCAGATACCGCCTTCTCCCTGCGTCGCGCAATGATGAACGCATCAATCCTCATTGCCACGTCTCTTCAGCATTTACAGCAGCCGCCGCGGGGAAAGTGCGACCCGGAGAGAATTGGGAGGGCTGCGCTACGCTCTCTCCCCGGCCTGGCGGGCTCCCCGGCCTGGCGGGCTGGTGGTGAAGGCGCCCTGCTCATGGTGCTGTTGGAGAGGCGGTGAGTCGGATTTTGAATGTCCGCCTCCTCCTTCTCATCTATCTCCGTGGTGTATGGTGTGTAACCGAGACACCCCGTTGTAACCAAGCACGGCCCTGTGGCTTGGTGTAGTGAAGGCCGCCGTCGTGCTTTGCTTCTGTCGTTGTTGGTCGCCTGAGAGAGTTGTGCTTTATCCCGTTGCCCCTTTATCCGTCGCGTTGGGTTAGTGAACAGTTGCTCTATTCAGTTATTGACCTTCCCACTTCAGGGCTTTCCCGTTTCGCAAACATTTTAGGATTTTCCTTGCTCTTTCTTCCCCTCTTGTGGTTCATTAGCTCTCATTCAAGCAACTTTTTTGTTGAGAAGAATGAAATACTTCTGTAGGAAGTACATTGTCTTACCTAGAAACATCTAACTGCGTTTATCCAGGCAACTAAGATCGGACCTGGTCAGTACTTGGATGTAGGACTTAATGGGAAGTCGAGGGCTACGGGTTAAATTTAGACAGTGGAAAAAACATCCCGACAGAAGACAGTGACAAGCTGCTTCTGTGGTATTATCAAGTAGCAGAATTTGGGTTCCTTTTGAAAGAGATTTACTTTCGTTTATTGTTGATAATGAATATTACTGTTACTGTATGATGTTCTTTTGTTGGAGTCTGCTTAAACTTCTTAGAAATCCAAACTTGCAAGATGTGGCTCCACTGAGTAGTGCCACGCGCATTTAATTGTTTGTATAAAAGTTATGTGACCTGTAGACATTTGGACAGAATACATATCCTTGAGAGTATGAGGTTTACTTTTGAATACAGGTAGTCCTTGAGTTACAATAGTTCATTTAGTGGCCATTCGATGTTAACAAGGAGCTATTTATTTTCTATGGAGAAATGTTCATGTGCTTTTTAAAATAACATTTACTTTATTGTAAATGATCATCAAATTAACAAAAGAGCTATAAATATTTTTTTTCTGAAGTAAATTATGTTTACTTGTTATGTATGTTATGTTCTTTCCTTTTCAAATACAAAAGTACTTACCCTGTTTCCCCAAAATAATACATCCTCTGATAATAAGCCCAATCGGGCATTTGAGCGCATGGCAATAAGGCCAAGCGCTTATTTCAGGTTCAAAAAAAATAAGACAGGGTCTTGTTTTTGGGGAAACACAGTATAAGCAATTTTTACTACTATTGGCTTAACATAGTTGCTTTCATTATGGCTGGAAATGCCACTTGAATGTGTATTATATTTAAAAGTATAGAACTGACAAGCAGTTGGAGATATTATAAAGATACAGTAGTACATAATTTTACATAAACAAATCCATGTCAAGGAAGAATTATGGGATTCAGAATATTACAATATAGAATCTTTAAAATTGATATTGCAATAGATGTGAACAATGCATACCTGAACATAAACTCTGGATTTCAGTAAAGCCAATTTAAAAGATTTTTCAAAGAAAAAACTAAATGGATTGATTGCCTTTTGTTCTTTAGATTCCTTAGTTCCTTTGAAGATCTCATCAACTTCATTCAACCATGACTTTCTGTCAAACTCAAGCCTAAGGATAACACAGTAAAATTCAATTGAATCAAATCCTTTATTTCTTATACCTAATGGATAGATCTTCCCAATATTACAGCTGTAACACTCTACCGTAACAAAAAGTGATTCTAGGATGTGGCTGCCCTGAACCCTATCTAGCTCAGGACTGGGCAGTCTCTTAATTTGGGCTTCTTTCTGGAATGTACCGTGTCCTCCCTGCAAAAGCTTTTGTGTTGCCAAGACTCCCCTCCAGGTGCACCTTCTATCACAACATTTCTTGATGTTCATTTTTGTCTTACTCCATTTCCACTTCATATTTTCAGTAATTCATTCCTTAAATCACTTGATTGGGCTAATGTATATGAGATTGCTGTAAAGATGATATAGAAGCAGTAGCTGATACAAAAAGTAGTGGCAAGATTATTGGCCCTGCCAATATAGAATTGTACCTATATCTAATAGCTGTATTAGTTTTAAATATTGATTGCTGATAGGCTTAAAGGTTCAAAGTTATAGAGTTGGAAAGGACTCGAGAGGTCTTCTAGTCCAACTCATTGTCAAGCAGGAGATCTATACCATTCCAGACAAACAGCTGTCCAATCTCTACTTTAAAACTACTTCAGCTTCTAGAGGAAAACCGTTCCACTGATTGTTCTCACTGACAGGAAATTTCTCCTCAATTCTTGGTTGGAGCTCTCTTTAATGATCTTCTCTACCCATTGCATTTGTCTTGCCTCAGGTGCTTTAGAGAATAACTCTACCTCCTCTTCACTAGGGCACATTCTTAAGTACTAGAAGACAGCTGTCATATCACCCTTAGTTCTCTTTATTAGGCTAGACATACCTGGTTCCTTCAATTGTTCATCATATGGTTTAGCCTTCTGTCCCCTAATCATCTTTGTTGATGTTCTCTGCACTCTTTCTAGAGTCTCAAATCTTTTTTGTATCATGGTGACCAAAACTGGATGCAGTATTCTACATGTGATCTTACTAGTGCAATATAAAGCAGTACTAACATTTCACGTGATCTTAATACTGTCCCTCTGTTGGTGCAGACTACGACTGCATTGGCCTTTTTGGCCATTGTGGAACACTTTGGCTCATACTTAAGTGATTATCCACTAGGACTCCTAGTTTCCTTTCACAATAATGTTGTTGAGCCAGGCACCATTTATACTACAGCTGTGCATTTGGTTTTTCTTGCCTAAGTGTAAACCTTCCTTTTCACAGCACTGATTTGCATTTTATTGGATAGGGCTCAGTTTTCAAGTCTCTCAATATCCTTCTGGATCTTGATTCTATCTTCTAAAGTGTCTAGATGGATAAATAAATAGACTATCATCTATTCCTCCCCCAGCTTGGTGTCATCTGCAGATTTGATGAGTTTCCTTCTATCCCTTTATGTAAATTGTTGAAGGGTACTGGACTAAAAGCCTTGTGGTACTCTGCTACATACTTCCCACCTTGTTGATGTAGTTCCATTAAGAACTACATGTTGAGTGCAGTTGGTTAACCAATTACAAATCCATCTGGTAATGATGCAAACTATACAACATTTTTTCAATCTTACCAAAGTAGGCTGTGTTCTACTTTGTCAAATGCCTTAATGAAGTCCAAGTGTATTACATCCAAAGAATTTCACTGGTCCATTAATTTTGTCACTTGGTCAAAGAATGCAATAAGTTTTGTATGTCATGGTGTTTTTGACAAACTTATGTTGGCTTCTAGTAATAGCTTTGCTTGTTTCTAGGTGTTCGCAGATTCGTTGCTTGATTATCTTTTCCAGGATCTTCCCAGGTATTGATATCAGACTGATTGGTCTGTAGCTTGCTGATTCCATTTTTTTTCCCTTAGGAAAAAATATTTCAGAACCAGTTCTAGAGATTAAAGTAGTAGTTTAGAAAGTGGAAGACCATGAGTTCTAGTCGCTGGGTGATTTTGGGGCAGTCATTCTTTTTCAGCCCAACTTACCTTACAGGATTGTTGTTGTGGGGTCAATAGGAGGAAGATGTGTTGGATATGTTCATCGCCTTGAGCTATTTGTATAAATAATATAAATAAAAAATAAAAAGTACTGGCCATTAGCTGTCAAGCTGTAAAATGGCATCATACCAGGATATATGAGGCTCCTTTCCAGAACTGAATCTGCCTGTCTAATCTGGTCATCAAGAGGGCTTGGTAAAAGTTCCCTGCCTTCATGACACCTGCAGGATGTGGCTAACAAAACAGGCCTTTGTCATAACTCCCACCTTGTGGAATGTTTTCTCCCAGAATATATGTAGTCCCCTCCTTGCTGCAATTTTGGAAACATGTTACATTTTTTATTTCAGTGTACTTTTTGCTGGCTGTGAGTACCTATCTTAGGTTTTTTTGAGTTTTTGTGATTATTTTTTGTTTGTTTTTGATTTATATTGTTTTGATTGACATTATGTTTAGGTTTTTTTTTGGTGATATTGTACACAGCCAGACTCATTTAGAGAGGTTATAAATACTGTAAAATACATAAATTCATAAATATTTGCTCATTCCTCATTCATTCTTTCTGTATGACCAATTAACTCAATGAACTTCTTTTTGTATTGGTCACAGTGCATCCTACTTTATTCAGCTTTTGAATATTTCTCTCGATATACTATCTCTTTTCCACAAACTGAACACAAGCACATTATTATTTAGAGCTATTCTTATTTTTGTTGAGAAACATTCATTGCTTGGAAAAGAGCACTCTGCCATTTTACCATTATATCTTAAACATCTTCATTTTCTATTTACCATGGTACCCAAAGTCATACATTTGTTCTAATTTGTTATTTAAGTTTAGCTTGCAATTGAGGGGGGGGGGTTGTTTATTGCAGTTTTTTTACTAATGTATATATTGTATCATTTGTACAAACTTTGTCCCAAAGGTGCTTTTTCAAGAGGCAATTGGACTTTTTTTGGGGGGGGGGTTAAGATGTTTTGCTTCTCATCCAAGAAGCTTCTTCAGCTCTGACTGGATGGAAGAGAATGGAAGGATTTATATTCCTTGCAGACAGCTGGTCATTTACATCCTTTTAGAGAGTCATTGAAGCCACTTAGAGGTTTATCTGTCTCCTCAGGGTCACCTGAGTAGTGCAAATGAGTGTGGATGTCAGGGTTCCAAGGAACAAAATAAAACTCTGAGGCCTGAGGTTCCTCAAAGTTCCAATTTATTAGAGATGTCATGTTGGCACATCTAGAAAACCCAAATCTGAAAGCTTTCAGGTTTTCCACACCCAGCTAACAGTTCACAGCCCTACCCCACACCTACAAGTTCATCACATAGTCCAATCAACTCTTCACATTCAACTGGATACAATCCAGGCAGTCTCCAGCAGGTGCAAGCAAAAGTGTCCTTGAATACAGAATGTTGTTATGACTAACTTTCTACCGCTCCAACAAAAACCCCCTCCCAATTTCCCAGGCTAAAATATGTGGCAGTTAGGAAGCAAAAAGGAAAATTGTCTTCCAAAACTGACAGTGGAGTCTTCTTGGAATTGCTGAAAGGACTATGTTGTAGACTGGAGATAGATGATGTTGTAATCCTCCCACTCTGTTGAGAGAGGCTGTTGAACAGGAATAGGACATCCTCTATCTCCAGTCTATAGCACAGTTCTTCCCCCAGTTCCAAGAAGGCTGCACACTCATTTGCAGTTTGAAATAGTTTAACCCTGTATTCCAAATTATAAATTTTATAATCTGAAACCACTGTCCTAATAGTTCTTTTGCCTCTGGTTTGGTGTATATTACAATGAAATTTTGATATATTGTTTTTAACAAATTAATATTAAAGCATAATGTTTTAAAAACACATGCAGCATCTTTTTAAAATTGTTCCTTTATGATCTTTCCTAAAAGTATATTTACTTTTAATTATTGCTTTTGTCTGTGCAAAGTGTATATGATGAACAGCTGCTGCACTTTCCTTTGTTTTAAAAGGTTCTGTGGCATAATTTGCTTCCTTTTCATTTGTAGAATTGGGAAATTGTTACATAAGAATCAGGGCAAAAAGTGCCAGAGGTGGAAGAGGTGGATTGCTTCCTGGTCATGCCCGGTGGAAGGAGGGGACCCAGCCGGCAGCAACTAAGCCGTTCAGCTTTGCCTTCTCTTCAGACATTAGTTGGTGGGAACTGTGGCAACGGAACAGGTCTGAGAAATAGGTAAAGTCTTAAGTCTAGCATTGTGCTTCTAAATCTATTCCCTGTTATCATTGGATATTGTTATGTCCAAAAAAGTACCAGCCATTGATAATTTGTCCATAACCTTGATTTTTTTTTTTTGTAAACAAGTTTTATTGGGTTTTTTTTCTCCTCTCCCACCTTCACCCACATCTTTCTTTTCTTTTCTTTTTTTTTTTGTACAGTGTTGGTCGTTTCTTATCTTATACAATTAGTCAAATTCAAATACATTTTACTCAATTACAATTTTTACCAATATTGTCTTCCCCCCTTTTCCTTTTTTTTTTTTTGAACATGCCTCAGTATTTCTATACTTGCATACATAAACACCTTCTTCATTTATCCCTAAATTCTAACTTTATCCCTAAATTCTAACTTTACTATTTGTACATATTTATCCTCTTTTATTCTTAAAACAATTCATTCTTTATCTTAATACATTTATATTTGTTTGTTCAGCGCTGCCTTTCTTCCACTTCATCTTTTTTATTGTACAGCAATCTTTCTCCTCACACCTACCTTCTCCCTCTTCTCCTTCCAACTTTCTTTCCCCACCTTCTTCTTCTCTACTTCCCCTTCCCTTCTCCTTCTCCTCCTCCTCTCTTCCCCTGTCTTACCTTCTCTCCTACTCTGATTTCCCTTCCCTTCCTTCCTCCCTACTCTTCCATCCCTCTCTCTCCTTTCTCCTCCCTTCCAATTCTTTTCCCCTCCTTCTTCTCTCTCTATTGCTGTATTCATTTTCAATTTAATATTTTCCATTGTGGAGTCCAGGCAACCCCGATCCCTTGTCTATTTAATTATTAACAATATATTTTATCTTGTTCTCTTTTTTCCTTTGAATCTTTACTCAAATATTTTTCTAATCTTCTAATCCTTATCTTTTTACTTTTACCAATATATTTTTTCTGCTTTACTTCTTGCAAGTATAACATTTAAATCATTTTTATCATTTCAATTTCATTCAGTTTTACATTCAATTTCAATTACTGAATATATTTCTCAAAACATCTTAACAATATATTTCCACTAATTCAAGTATATATTTATAAAGCGCATCTTAATCATTTCTCATTTTACCCAATCCAATTAGTTCTTAAAATATTCTTAATTTGTCTTCTTTTCTCTTTTTAATTATATTTCAAATATATAGTTTAAAATATTTCAGTTATTACATTTCCCCCTACTGATTTATTCATAGTATTAAAACTTATCATTCTATACTCCAATAGTATTGAGCATGTGACATTTGTTACAGTTTTCCCATTGTTTCTACTTTTCTTTTCCTTTTTCGTATCTTTTCATTATTAATGTCAATGTACTTATTTTGTGTTTTAAAATCATGAAATCTTTGCCCTTTATTTCCCATTGCTTTCCATCCCTTTTCCCTCTTTCTTATATTTCCACTGTAAATCCCAGTGTAATCATTTATGTTTTTAGTATTTTTTCTTCTCCGCCGCCCTCTTTTCCTTCTTTGCCTTTTGTTTTCCTTTCTTCTTCCTTTCTTTTGTACTTTAAAATTCTGCACTCTCCTATTGTGCCTTATATTTCCCATTGTTTCTCCTTTCTCTTTCCTTTTTTGTGTCTTTTCATTGTTAATCCCAGTATGTTTATTTTGTATTTTAAAATCATAAAATCTTTTATTTTGTCCTTTATTTCTTATTATTTTACATCTCTTTTCCCTCTTTCTTATCTTTCCACTATAAATCTCAGTGTAATCATTTATTTTTTTTATATTTTTCCTGTTCCACCCTCTTTTCCTTCTTTGTTTCTTTTCTTTTTGTCCATACTTGATATTGCAATTGTTTAATTTTCCATAGTCAGTCTCTTTGTCTTTGTCTTCTTCATTATCCATCTCTCTTTCTTGTTTCTCATTAGTCATTTCCTTCTCTTCAGTGCATTCTAGCTCTGTCTTTACCTTCTCAGATTTCGATTTGCCATGCACATTTATAATCATTTCCTTTATTTCCAAACACATCGTCTTTATCAGTTCATTAAGTTCCTGTTCCATTTTATTCTTTCCTGGTTGATATTATTCCAGTTTTAAGTTGCATCAAGGTCCTTCTTTTATAATCATCAAAGTCTATCCTGTTGTAGGCAAAATGTATCCTTCTTAGTTCTCGCCAGTTATCTTTTTAAAAGTTCAAGGGTTTTTTTCCCCTCGTTTCTTCAAAAGTTTTCTCAAAGTAGACAATTCCATGTCATGCTCTTCCTTCTCCTGCAGATGTCTCTCTATAATCCACAGTTCCACTCGACTAATTAACAAATCGCCATTTTATTTATAATCCACATCCATGTTTATCGAGTCATAAAAGAGAAAAGGCCAGTTTTCACATCTTCTTTCACCTTTATATACCACCAATTAGTTTATAATCCAATCCAGATTGAATCCAAGTTCCAGATTTACATTTACATTTGTCAATCCCTTTTAATTCTTTATTCGGGTTCTTCTATGGCACGCTTGTCATTCTCACTTTCTCTTTCCATCCGCCATCTCCCCCCGCCGCTATTTAGCCACAAATTCCATGCCGGGGTAATTTTAGTGATAGTTTAGTAGTTAAAAATATTTAGAATTTTCTTTTTATTGTCTGTGGGTTAGCCGATCACTCACCCAACACCAGCACTCTATCTAAATCTTCCCTCCTGCACATCGCTTGCTCCAGAGGCTCCAGCTTCATGGCAATATATCCCACCCCCCGTCACTGGCTTGGAGAGAGTTTCTCGGGCTATCCGAGGGACTTGCCTGTCCCTCTTTAGACACCGAGCTGCCTCTCTTTCTTCACTGTCCCTACAGGACAGCTTCTGTCAGAAGACCCCCGGTGTCGGTTCGTCTGGCTGGTTTTTGCCAAGCTCATCGGAGCCCGGCATTTTCCCAGCCAGTCACGCCATGTCGCTTCCGGATTCTCCCAATAATAACCTTGATTTTTAAGGGAGGCTTTTGCCTTGTGTTCAGTGTATTGTTATGATACCTTATTCATCTCAGTATGACCAGAGTAGGACAGCCTTGATGTCTGGGGTCTAACTTGCATGTTTTTGAAGGGATTGAAGGCTCCAATAGACAGGCAGTAATGTAAGTGGACAGTTTAGTTTTTCAAATTGTTTCTGTTTTGGGGAGGGAGGAAAATTTATATAATTTTCATAGGTAGTTTGTTAATCAGTCTTTTAAAACATTTGAAGTTTTGCACAAAAAAAAAAATTGGGCTGCCTGCAATTGCCAAATGCCTATATATTCAGCTAAAACATCTTCCGTTTGGAAGCATCAATAGAAGCATCTGAAACCTGAAGTATTGTTACTAGGAAAAAATGGAATTCCTAAATTTCCAGTTAATACATTGTGTAATGGAAAACTTAATCAGATAATGCAGTATATCATCCATAAAACTTATGCCATAATGTTATTAATCTTTATATCTCCATATGACTGTTCATTACATTAACCTATGTTATTGGGTTTTTAAAAATCTGTTGCAAATCTGATCTATTGTAATCAAACTGATAAACAATTTAACATCTAAATACTAAATACCGTTGTTCAACCAGTGGGTAACAATTATTTTTGGTTTCAGGAATGGTAGTACTCTCAGTCTTTCTGCTCCTCCTATCACTGCCCTGATTACTCCTGAGCCTGTGAGGCACTGCCGAATCCCAGAGCTCCCTGTGGATGGAAACCTTCTATTTGAATTCCTCTTTTTCATCTATTTGCTGGTGTCTCTTTTCATTCAATATATTAATATTTACAAGACCGTCTGGTGGTATCCATATAACCACCCTGCCTCCTGTACATCACTGGTGAGTTAATCTTTGCTTACCCATCCCAGGATTAATGAGTGTCTGTAGTTAATTAATAAATATATGTATATCATCAAGCACTAATCAATACTTCCAATAATCATATGGCAGAAAAAAGAAGGAATTGCAAGAACCTTGTATCTCAGTTTTGTGGACAACATTTATGGGTTGTTAGTTCTTCCCCTCCACCCAATTTCAAACACACTTGAGACACACAACCTTTTTCTTACATTCCACTCTGGGAGAGTCACAGTAAATGTGGCATTTAATGTTATGATATCAACATGATACAAAAAGAAAGGTTGTAATCGGTAGACTATTTATCCCTGATACTTTGTAGAATTTGATTCATTTTGATCTGAAAAATACCTCCCTGTCAACATAGGAAAAAAATGTCTTGATATTCAGGGTTTTGGGAATGTTCCCTCAGATATGCATATCCCAAGAAATTGGGTAAGAGAGCTAGTACGAGCCACAGTGGCGTAGTGGTTATAATGCAGAACTGCAGGCTATGTATGCTGACTGCTGACTGCCTGCAATTTGGCAGTTCGAATTTCACCAGGCTCAAGATTGACTCGGTCTTCCATCCTTCTGAAGTGGGTAAAATGAAGACCCAGATTGTTGGGGGCAATATGCTGACACTGTAAACCACTTAGAGAGGTCTGTAAAGCACTGTGAAGCGATATATAAACCAGTGCTATTGCTGAGTCTCCGGAGAAAGACGGCATATAAATTGAACTAATAAATATCTTAAAAAGTAGAAACAAAATTCAAAATGATTTTGTTAGAATAGAGAAATTAGTTAAAATAATAAGGTAAATAGAAATTCAAAGTTCCTCCCTTAAGAAACATAAATCAAATGTTAGGATATCTGGAGAGTACTGTGTTTCCCCAAAAATAAGACCAGGTCTTATATTTTGGGGGGGGACCAAAAGACCCATTAAGTCTTATTTTCAGGGAATGTCTTATTTTGCAGTTGCCCGCCCTCTCCCTCTTACCATGTTTGCCCGTGGCCGCAACAACTTACAGGGCTTCCCAGGGCAGACACACTTTTCGCCTGGACGGAGAAATGATGGGGACTTGAAGCTTCATCTGCTTGCAAATGGGGCACTTTGAAACGGAGCTAAGCGTGTTGGGATCACCTGTCTCCCCCCACCTCATACCTCTGGCTCCGCTGTGCACTTTTCACCCAGAGGGAGACGAAGCTTCATCTCCTTGCAAATGGGGTGCTTTGAAACAGAGCTAATCACTCCATTTCAAAGCGTCCCATTTGCAAGCAGGAGAAGCTTCGAGTCTCCGTCATTTCTCCATCTGGGTGAAAAGTGTTTGGGCGCATATGGGACGCTTGAGAACAGAGCAAAGTGCCCCATTTGCAAGCAGATGAAGCTTCATCTCCCACTAGGTGAAAAGTACGTGGCGGATGCAGGGACATGAGGGGGAGTCAGGCGATCCCAATGCGCCGCCCACTCCATCCCACCCACTGTCTCTCCACTTGCCCGCGCCAAGCAGGCACCCACGCAGTGCGTTGGGGTCGCCTGCCTCCCCCCGTGCCTCTGCCTCCGCCTGCTGCTGTGCAAGCCTGCTGTGAGGCAGGCAGTCGCGCAGCACATCCGGATCGCCTGTTTCCCCCACCCCTGCCTCTGCCTCCTATGCTGTACCAAGGGGCTGGTGTGCTGCAGCTGCTGCCAGACACCGTCGGCCCCCTGTGCACTTGTTTTGTGCTTGCCACACCCATCCCCCCAGGCCTTATTTTTGGGGTAGATCTTATATATTGGGCCCACCCCAAAAAACCAGGCTAGGGCTTATTTTCAGGGAAACATGGTATGTATGACTTTGTAATGTACTTGTGAAAAATATCCTGGAATAATATTTGATTCCTTATTAGTCATCAGTGCAATATAGTTGATAGAAGGCAAATGCAGTTTTAGGTTGTGTCAGCAGAGAATATTGTCATCCCTTGACAGCAGAATATGATCAGGGAAGAAAGAATCACATAGAGTTCCATTAATTAAGTTTAATGTCAATAAATAGTATGTTGGAATACAGAATTTTAGAAACTGAAGAAGCAAGGCTTCCAACTTCATTTATGAGTGAATCCATTATTTTGAATCTTATTCCCAGAAGGGCTTGATATCTTTTTCACAGGTAAGGAAAGCAGTGAGACATCTACCTGCTCTTGATTAGTGATGTTTGAAATCATCCCTTTACTTTCTTAGCATGAATTCTTTTAAGCACAGTTTCTGCCCCTTTATCTGATTTAGTCCTGCCCCATATCAAAGAACTGTGTACAAGTTTGAGCATCACACTTCAACAAAGGACTCAAACAGCAGGTTTTAGAGCAAATAGACTGAAAACTAAGTATTTAATCTCATTTGATGAGATTAAACATTTGGGCATTTCTAATCTTGAGAAGAAAAGACAATTAATGGAGGAAAGCCATGATAGTCCTCTTTCCGTTAATTCAAAATCTTTTCTGTCCCATTTTAGAATGTAAGACACAGAATAATGTATTTTAGAGTACAGGTAATCCTTGATTTACAACAGTTTATTTAGTTACTGCTTGAAGTTACAATATCATTGATTTATGGTTTACAACTGTTACTTACCGTTGCAGCATTCCCGTGGTCATGTGATCAAAATTCAGATGCTTAGCAACTGACTCATATTTATGATGTTGCAGTGTCCCGGGGTCATGTGATCACGTTTTGTGACCTGACAGGCAAAGTCAATGGGGAAACCAGATTCACTTAATAACCATGTTACTAATTTAGCAAGTGCAGTGATTTACTTAACAACTGTGGCAAATTCATTTAAAAACTCACTTAACGAATGTCTCACTTAGCAACAAAAATTTTGGGGTCAATAGTGGTCGTAAATCGAGGATTACTTATAGTATAAAAATAGACATAAACCAATTTATTAATTTAAATAATAAATTCTTGAAAAAAATCATTAAGAACATTATTAACTTGTTGCATCTACATCTTTAAGGAGGGGCATGGAATATGCCTGTAAGCATTGCTACAGGATCCAAAGCATATCTCTGAAAGGCCACTGTCATTGTCCTTGCCCAATCAGATTTTGGTAATTGCTTCTTTGTCTTCACTGTCACATAAAACAAATTGTTGACACAGCAGACCAGGAAGTATTTCTGTCTTGAAAGTTTCTTCATTTAAAATATGCCATATCCTTTCTATTATTAAGTGTATCAGAAATGTATTTGAATCTGTTGGTTTGATAGAAGAAAATCAGATGACAAGCTGAAGTAAATATGCCATTAAGATGCAAACATTTTCAAAAATCAGTGGGCATAATCAATGGTCTGTGAAGAGGATTGTGGAAGGCAAAGATTTCTGGTTGTGAAATGTCCTCAGATGCCATCAGTAGTTTGAGAGTTATTTAAAGGTGTGTATTCAGATCAAGTTTGCATTGCATGCTTACCCATGGTTAACTTTACTATCGTTTTAAGTTACTTTTCTGATCTACATGACATATACCTATACTGTAAAATCTTTTGTCAAGTTCAGTTTGTGATTTTAGAATGTTATATAAACATAACTTTATCAGGTCATACTTTTATGGCATGAGGATTAGTTACAGGGTTGCATGACTCCCTTTCTTCTGTCTTCTGACAATAAAAGTAGTCAACAAGAAAGGACAAAAATTTGTTGGACCTCTGGCTCTTGACAAGTTAGATTCACAGCAGATGTCAGAATAATTGAAATCTCCCCATCATCACAATTCCATGCTTCTTTGAAAGACACAGAAGGACTTGCCCAGGTGGCCTATATGCTTGCCATGCAGACAACACAAGGTGGTGAGAGGCCAGGGGAGGGAGGGAGGACGGAATTTGCCCCACATATCCTTACCTATGTCATATTTGACAGTTATAATCTGGGGTCTTGTGATCTCCTTTTGAGACCTCCTGCCAGGCAATGGGGAAATCCAGATTGATTTAACATCTGTGTTGTAGCTTAACAACTGCAATGATTCCCTTGACAACTGGTAGGAAAGGTTGTAAAATGAGGCAAAACTCATTTTTTGCCTCATTGCAAAAATTGCAAATTCCAACACACACACACACACACACACACACACGGACAACAACAATGCCAAATCCCAACCATCATCACACCCAGGGCAACCACAATTGCAAACTCTAAACCCACACACAGGGAAACCACAATGCTCGTGTATGGTACAACAATCAATTTATTCAAATAAAGTCATGTCATCTTCTTCTAGAACATCGTCAAAACTCTCCACACCCTGAATTCCAGTCTGAGTTTCTTGTGACTATTTCGTTTAAAACCATTGGTCCCAAATGCTGATGTCTAGCAATAGAGGTCTCCTTAAAAGAGTACCTCATGCTTGTATGTCATTGGCAACAAAGATGTCACTGATTTTGTCCCATGCATTCTTGACCCAAGTCACAAGCTCTGGCAGACTAGGCTTCATGAAGTTTCCATGCTGGTTCCTCACCATTCTATTCTCAATGTACTCATTGATTTCGCTGTGCAGATGGTCCTTGAATGGCGTGTTTATTGCAATGTCTAGTGTCTGTAGGCTGTCATTCCTGCAGGAATCATTATTTTGTCAATTCTTCTCTGTGCAAGAAACTTTTTCATGTCTTTGGCACGGTGAGTGCTGGCTGAATCCCAGACTACCATACCTCTTTGGCCACCTTGCACAACAAGTGGCAGCATTAACTCGACCCACTTCCTTATAGCTCCTTGTGTGCACCAGGCTTTTTCAGTTTCAAGAACATAAATCCCTGAAACACGTTCAATCTTTTCTTTCTTGCCCTTGGTGATGATTAGAGGTGGGACTTTGCTTCCATCCAGGCGAATTGCCAAAATGCAGGTAACACGTACACTTTCATATCCAGTGGAGCGAATATAAATTGATGTGGCATCCCTCTGATCAATTGTTGTTTGAGCTCCTTGGCCCATAAACACTGCAGTTTCATCCATGGCAACCATGTTGGAGAGCTGGTATTTGGAAAAGTCAATGCCATCAACGAAGGACTTCAATGCAAATGCACAAGTTCAGCATCTTCCAGCTTGAACAGCGAGGTGGATCTCCTTAGAGACAGTTCATATTGCTGAAGGAAGCCATCCAGCCATTGTTGAGAGGCTTTGAATTCTTCCTGGAGAATTTGAATTCTTCCTTTGAATTCTTCCTGGGGAATAACTGTGTGCCATTGCAAGGGCAAATGTTTGAATATCAGCCCTGCGTACAACAAAAGCCTTTGCTCTCCTGTCAGCGATCCATTCAGAGATGCTGTCTTCAAGTTCAGGAAATAATGGTTGCCAACCTGATTCACACCTGCACTTAGTATTTCCCTCGTGCACCTTTTGACTGAGTTTATCATACTCTGCTCTCCATTTGCAGACCACACAGAGATCCAATATCTTCTCTTTGCAGAAAGCTGTCAGATTCTTGCCCTGACAATCCTCTATGATTCCTTTCTTTTTGTACTCGTCTGGGGGTCAAAATAAAAGTCATTTTAGATCATTAAATCCATTAATCCAAAACCTGCAATGAGGCAAAAAATGAGTTTTGCCTCATTTTACAACCTTTCCTGCCAGTTGTCAAGGGAATCACTGCAGTTGTTAAGCTACAACACGGATGTTAAGACAGTCTGGATTTCCTCATTGAAGACCCCAGATTATAACAGTCATAAATATGACATAGGTTAGGGCACGTGGGGCATGTTCCTCTCCCCTTCCCCCCCCCTCCGGTCTCACCTCCACCTCATGTGGTCTGCACAGCAAGCAACGAGGAGGACAAGTAACGTGTGGGACGCATCGCTTTGCCTCACACCATTAGGTAAGGAGAGCGCGAGGGGCACATCACTGGGCCTACCACTCTTTTTGCAGCCGCCATTAACAGATGGGGCGTGATGGCTAGGGTTGTAGGACAGGCCGCCATGGGGCTGTTCTGTGTAGATGGCAGGTGCGACCGTTAGGTAAGGGTACATGGGGCACGTTCCTCCTTCCTTTCCCCCCTCCGGCCTCGCCTCCTCACCTCGTGTTGTCTGCACGGCAAGCAACAAGGAGGCCAAGCAACACGTGGGGCGCATTGCTTGGCCTCCTGCCACTTTTGCGGCTGCAAAATTGGCCACGCTTGCTGGAGGCAGCAGCCTGAAAGGCTCCTGTGAAGCAGCTGCTTCGTGGACGGTGGGATGGCCTGCTGCGACCATCACACCATTTGGTAAGGAGGGTGCGAGGTGAGTCGCTGGGCCTAATGCTCTTTTTGCAGCCGCGATTAACAGAAGAAGGGGCCGGTGGCTAAGGTTGCAGGAGCGGCTGCCGCAAGGTTGTTCCATGTGGATGTCAGGTGCAACTGTTAGGTAAGGGCATGTGGGGCGCGTGGGGCATGTGGGGCATGTTCCTCCCCCCCTTCTCCCCCCTCCGGCCTCGCCTCCTCACCTTGTGTTATCTGCATGGCAAGCAATCAAGTCTTTGCCCTCGCAGGATCCCTGCCACTGAGATTGTTTCGTGCGAGTCTCTCCTCTTCAGTTGGTTCAGTTGGGCTTGTTGCTGACGTACCTGCCTCCCAGCTGCGTTACAACAGCCCTGCCTGTGCTGCTAGAGGCGGTAGCTGGGCTGGCAGTGGAGTTCCCCAGGCTTATGGTACTGGGGGACTTCAATTTGCTGTCACTTAGCGAATCCTAAGATACGGCTCAGGAGTTCATGGCTTCCATGACAACCATGGACCTGACCCAAGTAGTTCAGGATCCGACCCATAGGGGGGACACACACACACACTTGACCTGGTGTTTTTCTCGGGGCAGTGGAGATATGATCTGTAATTAAGGGGTATAGATGCTTTTCCCTTGTCGTGATCAGATCATTTCCTGCTGAGGTTAGACTGCAGGACACTACTCCTCCATCGCAGGGAGGCGGAGCCGATTAAGTGGTTCCGCCCCAGGCGCCTAATGGACCCTGAAGGGGAGATACCTGACTCCCTTGTCCACAGTCCGGCTGAGTCCCTGGTGGCTGCCTGGAATAGGGTAGCATCTGGGGCACTGGACCGGATTGCGCCTTTGCGACCTCTCCATGGTGGTGGATCCAGGAAAGCTCCCTGGTTTACTGAGGAGCTCCAGGAGATGAAGCGCCAGAAGAGATGTCTAGAGCGACGCTGGAGGACCAGTAACTCTGAATCTGACCGAACATTCTTAAGAGACTTTATTAGGACTTATTTAGTGGCGATAAGGGCGGCAAAATGCTCACATTTTTCCGCACTTATTGCATCCGCTGATTCGCGCCCAGCCACCCTATTTAGGGTGACTCGCTCCCTCCTTAATGCAGGGGGAGTGGAGGAGCCCTTGCAGAGTAGAGCTGAGGAGTTTGTGCAGTTTCTGTCGGATAAAGTCACTCAGATTCGGATGGACCTGGACTCTGATTGGGCAATTACGACTGAGATGACGGGGGCAAGTCTTAGTCCTATTGTGTGGGATGAATTTGAGCCTTTGACTCCTGAGGAAGTGGACAAGGCTGTAGGAGCGATGAGTTCCTCCACTTGTTTGTTGGACCCATGCCCCTCCTGGCTGGTTTTGGCCAGCAGGGAGGTGACACGAGGCTGGCTCCAGGCTTTAGTTAACGTGTCCTTGAGGGAAGGGGCCTTCCCGCAACCATTAAAAGAAGCGGTTGTAAGGCCCCTCCCCAAGAAGCTTTCCCTGGATCCAGCAGAATTAAAGAACTTTCATCCAGTCTCCAACCTACCCTTTGTGGGAAAAGTTGTAGAGAAAGTGGTGGCACTTCAGCTCCTGTGGTCATTGGAGGAAACGGATTACCTAGACCCTTTTCAGTCTGGCATCAGGCCTGGCTACAGCACGGAAACTGCCTTGGTCACGCTGATGGATGATCTCTGGCGAGCCCGAGATGGAGGTCATTCCTCCATCTTGGTGCTATTTGACCTCTCAGCGGCTTTTGATACCATTAACCATGGTATCCTTCTGGGACGACTAAGGGAGTTGGGAGTGGGAGGCACCGTGTTACGATGGTTCTCCTCCTATCTCTCTGGTCAGTCACAGTCGGTGTTGGTAGGAGGACAGAGGTCGACCCCTAGGCCCCTCGTTTGCGGGGTGCCTCAGGGCTCGGTCCTCTCTCCCCTCCTATTTAACATCTACATGAAACCGCTGGGTGAGATCATCCGATGATACGGGGTGAGGTATCAGCAATACGCTGATGATACCCAGTTGTATATCTCTACCCCGCGTCAATTCAGTGAGGTGGTGGATGTGATGTGCCAGTGCCTGGAGGCTGTGAAGGTCTGGATGGGAGTCAACAGGCTCAGACTTAACCCAGACAAGACTGAGTGGCTGTGGGTATTGCCTCCTAAAGACCATGCTGATTGTCCATCCTTGGTTCTTGGGAGGGGGAGAAACTGTCCCCCTCAGAACAGGCTCGCAATTTGGGTGTCCTCCTAGACTCACAGCTAAGATTAGAGCAACATCTGTCAGCTGTGGCTGGGGGGACCTTTGCACAGGTTCGCCTAGTGCACCAATTGTGACCCTACTTGGATCAGGAGGCTCTCCTCAGTCACTCATGCCCTTGTCACCTCACAGTTAGATTATTGCAACACGCTCTACATGGGGCTACCCTTGAAAAGTATTTGGAGACTACAGTTGGTCCAGAACGCAGCCGCGAGAGCTGTCATGGGTGCACCTAGGTACACCCACATTACATCAATTCTCCACGAGCTGCACTTACTCCCTATTGGTGTCCGGTCACAATTCAAGGTGTTGGTTATCACCTTTAAAGCCCTACATGGCTCAGGGCCAGGGTATCTTCGAGACTGCCTTCTACCGCATAGCTCTCAGCAACCGGTAAGATCCCACAGAGTTGGTCTCCTCAGGGTCCCGTCAGTTAAACAATGCCGACTGGCAGGCCCGCAGGAGAGGGCCTTCTCTGTGGCTGCCCCAGCTCTCGGGAACCAGTTACCTCCTGAGGTCCGGACCATCCCCACCCTATTGATCTTCCGAAAAGCAGTAAAGATCTGGCTCTTCCAGCAGGCCTGGGGCTGTTGATCTTGCTGTTGCGATCTGGCGAGATCCGGCCATGAATGGTGTGAATGGGTTTTAATTGTTTTTAATGGTTTAACTTTTAATGTTTTATATATATAGTTTTTAAATGCATTGTAAGCCGCCTTCAGTCTTTGGAGAAAGGCAGCATACAACTTGAACAAATAAATAAAATAAATAAATAAATAAAACCAGAGGAAATGGCGGGGACCCAGGCGCTTAATTAGGGCTTATTTTAGGGGTAGGGCTTGTTTTCAGGGAAATATGGGATATGTTTAATTATTATTTAATGTAGCATATTTTTATTTTTTTCACAATATTATTGTTCTCTCCTAATTTTGTGTCCTCAACAAATTTGAAAAACATTCCTTCCACCTCTTCAACTAAGTAATTAATAAAAATGTTGAAGATTCTTCAATTTAGGATTGAAACATACAGCTTCATACTCCGTTCTTCTTTCCAGTTTTGTATGGACTTCCTTGGCACATCTCATACTTACTAACTGGCTAGTCAGTATGTAATAAAGTAGCTTGTCAGATGTTTTCCTGAAATCTAGATGCCTGTAGTTACATTTTCCACAGTCTACTAAGGAACCTACTAATGAAAAATGAGGTAAGAAGACTCAATAGACTTGTCTCTTGAATTTTTTCCCCCAAAAGCTTAAAAATAGATTTTTATGATGATCTCTCAAGCTATAGTGAGCAATGTCAAATTAACTGATGTGGAGTTCCTTGGAGCTATTATTTTTATTTCTTCCAATTGTTTGGCATTTTATCTATTCTCTGTTTGGAGTGGATTATTTCAATGAGTGTTAGACATTCTTCTACTTATTTTAATCCAGATGCTCTCTATAGTATCACCATTCTTGTCTAGTCACATTTTATGAACTGGAAGGGTGAGAAGATCAGCTGAACAAAATTCTTGGAAGTTCTCTGTGATCTCTGCTTCTGGAATACACATATTTTATGAGCTGATAAGTCCAGTCAGCAAACTTTTGACTTTTTTAGAAATCATCTATCCTTTTTATTGTTCTATATTGTCTCTTTCTTTTGCTAAAAACCAGAGCTGTTATGTAAACATACAATTTCTAACCTCTCAGGTAATGATTGTTTTGCCTGCTTTCAGCTGAAACTCCCAACAATGCTAGTATATTTGCTGGCAGGTGAGATACCATGATCATGATAGTATTCTCTAGGCAGCTGGCCATTTGAAAATGAAACTAACTTTTAGAAAGCAGAGGAAGACTTTTAAAAAGAACTCCAACAGAGATCATCAATGGTGAAAAGAGAATCTTTTCTCTGACATCATCACAAAAATTGTCTGCAAAAATAACCCTTGCTTAACTAGAAAGCTTTTAGAATAAAGTACTTGGCAGAGGTGAAACAAAAATTGATATATTTGGTGAAATATATTTGGAAAAAGCAGGATGAAGGATTTGGGAAAAAATGAACCCCTTGCCAAGCTTTGTGCATGAAGATGGGAGTTTGGGGCTGTACGGTGAGCTGTAGCAAAAGAAATATTGTGCAGGCAGAAGAAAGACTAGATTCCACCATGGATATCACCATGTCCTAAAAGCTCAGAATCAGAGATTGAAGCTGAAAATAGGTTGGATATTTAAGATAGTAATCTAAAACATACCATAAAGTATTTACAGGAAAAAAAAGAGACTGAACAAGTCCATAGACTTGAACATGGGGGATTTCAAACATTCAGAGTGACCCAGAAGAACAGAGTTTTTTTTGAGAAAGAAGAGCTCTATAGTGAAGAGTACAATCCCAACTGCTCTTAACTAACTATAGGAAACCTTTGAAAAGTATATTTCTATGAAAGGAGATATCACAAAGTATT
The DNA here is from genome assembly GCF_059756535.1 of Pantherophis guttatus. NCBI lineage: Eukaryota > Metazoa > Chordata > Lepidosauria > Squamata > Colubridae > Pantherophis > Pantherophis guttatus. Next base: position 106,799,679 of record NC_142064.1, on the reverse strand, counting down.
GACTAGAATTTTTTTTAAAATTATATTCATATTCAGAGTTTGTGAACAGAGTTGGGAACATATGTACAAGTTATTCAAATTGTGTACACAAAAAATAATGTGCATTCAAATTTGCAGATAAATATACCACATAATGGTTTTGTTGGTTTGTTTAGCTAAGGATTTATTGAAACATACAATTTGACTATGGAGTGTCTGAATTTTTGCATACAGTGGTATAGCCTGAATATTCCAAATTTCAGTTCATTAGACATTGACTTCTGTATCTGCAAATTCTTTCCAATTTTTTATCTTTTTCTAACTGCCCAAGGTGCATTGAAATGCTGCATAGAAATCTAATATACCTCTAAGTTTCTTGAGGCTTCATTTTTAAATACAGTATTAGAGATCTCATTACCAATGCAGAAATACATCATAATTTTATGTCCCTCTGGAAAAGGAACTTTATCGACTCAGAGGGAAAAAAAATTATGTCCTAGTTTTCTTTTCCAAAAGAAACAGCTTCATTTTTCTTTCTGCTTTAGAATGAGATGGCAGATACTGAATGATTTCCAGGTATATAAAGTTGAATAGCAAAACTCTTTTCTTTTTTCAAGAATGTGGCTTTGAGCAGTAGGTGACCAAAACTGTACTAGTGAAATAATGCATGTAAAACTTCAAGCACTTTGTCAATTCCAGAGGCATCCTGATTCATTCATCGGAGGAGGGGTTGTGTTAATTTCTAAGAGAGGCTTTACAAGAGGAGATACATTGATTTGTTATGTATTTCTTTTATGAGATATTGTTTAAAAAACCTTTTTCTTCCTCAAACAGCCTTTGGATGATAACAAGTATGGGGCAGATAATTCTGGAATAATCATTTATTGAGATCCTTTTTTACCTTTTTGCTAAAGGTAAAGCTACCCTTGAATCCCTACCCTTAAATGCCCACAGAATGATATGTATGTATTTATTTATTTATATCACATTAAAGCACTTTTAAAAAATTAAAAAGTACACTGTAACATTTAATACAATAATATAATAAAACAATGTTTATGATAATAAAAAGATGAAATGTGAAATGATGTGTTTGAAACACTAAATAAGCAAAGATGATGTGCTGCACAGCTTTGGAGCAACCCTGAAGCCTTTCTGCCATGCAGCCATGTAATTTTTCAATTGGTCTTTTTTCTTCTAGAACTGTTAACTTCTATGCTTATTAAAAGAAGTAAAGGCAGCTCAGTCTGCCTTCAACAAACTTTCCTCATCTGCCTGCCCCAAGTTTTCCTGCAGTAGGAATGAATGCATCAGATTATAGCAATTTAATAAGTCTTTCTTTGCTATTTTTCTTTTTATCTTGGGCAAGTTCACTGTAGCCTCTTGGGATGGAGATGTGGGAGGATGAGCTCCTCCTCCTCACCCAGTTATATGGCAAACTGATGGGTGTTTTTATCTGTGGTATTTTGCTTTTTCTTAAGGAGTGGAAGTATACATGTATATATAGAATGCCCATTTCTGTATTCTCCTTTCTGTGCAGTATTTGTAAGTCTAATGCTTCCTTTGTATCTGAATATGCTTAACATGACCCTTTCTCTTCCTTGTTTTTTTGGCTGGCTAGCAGTTATTCACAGTGTTTCCTGATTCTTCCCTATAGGAACTTCCATGCTTCTACTATATCAGCTCAGCACCTCCTGCCTTTCTGGCCTCTCCTTCACCCTGGTGAATACCCTCTTCTTTTCTCCTTTAGAACTTTCACCTCATTGATTATCACCTGGCCGCATTCATCACAGTGATGTTGGCACGGAGGCTTGTATGGGCCCTCATCTCTGAGGTAATGATGATGATCTTTTCCAGTTTCAAGATACTCTAAATGAGCTAGTATGTCCCGTTTTTTTGGGGGGGGGGTTGGTAGTTCTCTTTTCACCTATCCACCTTCAGTAAAACATCTGTGTTAATGTTACAGGCCGTCCTCGGGTTATGACAGCAATTGGGACTAGGATTGCCATAGCTGAGCAGTTCAGTCATAAAGCATGACATGTGACCTCATCACTTAGTGACAGCAATTCTAGATATTCACAATTGCTGTCATAACCCCAAGACAAATGAGTTGTTAAAGAGGGAAGAGGCAAGAATCTCAGGTAAGTATGCATGCAATGGGTATGGGAGTCCTGGAAGAGCGGGTTCAGGACATGCACGAGTCATGGGAGAGCCAGCAGGGTCTGCACGGGGGGAGAGGGGTTGCTCTGGGCAAAAGAAAAGTGGGAGTGACTTACCAGAGCAACTTGTGATCTTTCTTGTCAGCTTCCCCATTGATTTCCTTGTGGGAAACCAGCAGGGAAGGTCACAAATGGCAGTCATGACAGCGGCTCCCTGTAATGTAGCACTTAGATTATGATTACATCACTATGAGGGTGGTATGATAGGCAGAACCTCAAGGACTGGTCTATGTCCATTTTTTTCAACATCGCTGTAACTCAACTGTGTCAGTGAACAAATGGACATAAACCAAGAATTAAGCCTGCATTAAAATTAAAGTTACCGGATTACTTATGAAGCTGCTTTGCTTCGGATAAATGTTTGTAAAGTATCCAAAGTTATAGCTGATTGTAACTTATACAGTAGACAATGCCCTCAGCTTCCATGTTATTACAGCAGCATATTGAGCAAAGTTAAAAGTTATTTCAGGCAAGATTGATTGCAGGGGTCCTTGGTGCTCTCTGAACTTGGTTCTTTCCTTAAAGATGTTTTATTACCCAAAGGTAACATCATCAGTGCTAGTAAAGAGTGGGGTTTGTTCTTAGTTTATATTGATTGTGCACAATATTAAATTGATTTTAGGAATAAATGTTTAAGTCTCATCATGTTTACAGAAAGATAATTTTTTTAGACTAGAAATAAAATGTTCTTCTGGTAAGGATGAAAGTGTCTCCTAGAGGCCTATATGAAAAGTTATTTGTATGCACAAGCATTTTGAGTTGGGCTTCATACCACAAATCCAAGCCACCTAGAATGCAGATAGGATTGAATATATTGTCTATCACAATTGCAGTACTTGAATCTCATTTCATTTTATAGCAGAAGTAGTTTTCGCTTGAAGATGATACTTTTATGGGATAGGGTGGGATACAATGTCCTGCTTTCAATCTGCACGGCATTTCAGTCTAAAGCAGGGGTGTCAAACTCAAGGCCTGCAGGCCGGATCCAGCCTGTGGGGCGCTTACATCTGGCCTGCGGGGCCGATCTGGAAATAGCAAAGGTCTGGCCCACGATGCCTCTGCTAGCAAAAATGGGGCACAGGCAGAGCAACACCCCCCCCAAACAGCTTTTGGCCTCCAGAGTGGTCCAGGAGGCTGTCCAGGCTCAAAACGGGGCCTCCAGAGTACTGCAGGAGGCTTTCCTTGACTCAGAAGGTTATAAAAGGGAGGAAAAGTAAAATATTTTACCTTTCAGGCTTTGCAGGATTCTGCTACTAGCCTATATCAATAATTTATAATTCTAGTCTTCCTGTGGAGTCAGTTTCTTGATCTGGTCTCTCTCTCATAAGGTGATCAAGTAGATCTTTTATTTTCATGTCTGTGAAATGACACCCTAGAGAGGAAGAGCAGAGAACATTTCCCTTGAGTCATCGAGAGGGAGTATTGACCAAAATCACAGAAATGTACGCCTCCCTATTTTTATAAGTTTATAAAACCATGTCTGCGGAGGTACAGTTCTGTGTCATGCCCACCATGGTCACACCCACCATGGCCACCCCACACACCCCCTGGCCCTCCAAGATCAAACCCAATCCTGATGTGGCTCTCAATGAAATTGAGTTTGACACCCCTGCTCTAAAGTGTTGACTTCGCCAGGACTGAAATATTTGGAACTCTTTGGGGGTTTTCTGCTTTTCAATGGAAGAAATTGGCCAGTATTCTTTTTTTAAGGGATTCTTATGGTATTTATTCTATTACTTAAATTCCCATATCCTCCCCAACTTTAAAACATTAAATTGTTCCAGGTACATTGGTTTCAGGTGGTCCATGCCCAAACTCAAAGCATGTATGTTTTGAATGTTTTGGTCTGTAGATACAATGAAGCAGGACTGTTCTGCTTTGGTACAGTAGAGGCAAACCTGATTCAGATTTAGTAGTAAGAGAAGGACAAAGCAAGGAAATTGTTGCTGGCAGCTGAAGGAATACATTTCCATGTCCAGCTTGCTTTTTTTTTTTTTTTTTTTTGACTCTGAACTAGAACATCTTTGAAACATTTGTGGGATATGTGAGGGAAGACTGTGGAGCTGATGAAATTCTGGGTTTAACTGCAGGCCTCGCAGATGGGTACTTCATCAATGATTCACGATATGGCATTGATTCTGGCACGTCTAGTTCTACTCACCCTTTGTGTATGGGTGCTCTGCTGGACCTTGGTCAACCTTTTCCGCAGCCATTCTGTCCTCAATCTCCTCTTTCTTGGCTACCCGTAAGTATCCTTACCTTTTGTCCTGAATGAACAATTCCAATTGTATTGGAGAGGGTACAAGAAACTATTTTGACAAATGAAGTCTGGGTATAGAACAGTAGCTTCAAAGCTACTTTTTGAATTTTTGAGGAAAAATCATAAGGGAAGATTTGTCTGTTTCAGAACAATTTTTCCTGTTAATGTCTTTTATATATCAAACTTTAATTAATCAGGAGACACTCAGCCCATCAACTTCATACAAGATCTGGATGAACAAGAGGAAGAATCATATCAAATTGAATAGAAAAATGAGATAAACAATTATCTGAGAAGCTACAATTCTCAATAGAAAATTCTGTCTGATATTCATAAATGAGATGTGTCACAGGTTATAATCTTACCCTGTCTTTTTTTTCTTTTTCAGGTTTGGTGTCTATGTTCCATTGTGCTGCTTCCACCAAGATAGTAGAAACCAGCCTCTTTCAACAGACTGCAGCTATTTAGTGCAGGATCAACTAGTGGATGATAGTGCCTCAGGGGTTGGCAGTCTTGTGAAGCCCAAAGATTTATTTTCTCTCCTGAGAGAATCTGTCAAAGAACAGTTCAACCCCACTGTGACCACTCCGACGCACAGCTGTCCCTTGTCCCCAGATCTCATTCGCAATGAAGTGGAGGGCCTCAAAGCAGATTTTAACCGCCGAATCAAGGAAGTTCTGTTCAATTCCCTCTTCAGTGCCTACTATGTGGCATTTCTGCCACTATGCTTTGTGAAGGTAGCTGTTCTTGGATTACTTTACTATTATTATTAGTGCCACTCCACCTCCTGAAACTTGCCTGTGGATTGTTGGGGCAATGGACTTCTGGTTAATTCCCCTTTTCTCTGTCTCCCCTTTGGCAGCCTGGATGGCGGAGTGTAGCTGCATCTGGAGTGCCCTAGTATTGCTCCCCGTTGGAGGATAGGTATTGCCATACATGTAGTGCCCCTGTGGTTTTCCCAGTCCTTTTTCCATCTCATTTACTAACCCTGTCCTCTTTTTCAAGACAATTATAACATGATTCTATTTTGTGCCATAATATACACTTGGTGCTAAATTGAGATCCTAACTGAACAATATCCAGATTATCAGCACTAAGACTTCAAATCAATCCAATTAGAATTGGGCAAACTAATGGGATCAATGCATAGATTTCAGAAACTATTCAGAATAATATAATTCTAAAGGCAGAAATACAGGACTTACAGTTAACTTAGATCTGTTTTTGAATAACAATGTATGTTGAATCTATCATTTTACTATGGAATCCATAAGCACACATTTGTGTGAGCACTTTTTAGAAAGCTCAGGAAATTACATAGGAGTTGTAAGACAAGAAAGTGTGCAGAGAATGTATGTAATGCATTAAAATAGTCAGAAGGAAATGCCCAAGTTCCCCTAACTTACTAGCCTTGCAGTTTATAAGGAATCGTGGAAGTACCAGGGCCTGAAAAAGGAATTGAAGAGTATGTGGAAAGGAAAAGCCAAATTGGTACTAGTGGTGGTAGGAGAGAGCACTTGGATCTATAAATCCTAAACTGGGAGAGTGGTTCCAACAGATCCCAGGAACAACATCAGAGCTCTCTCCCCAGGAGAGTGTAGTGCTAGGAAGACTTAAAGATACTGTGAAGAACCCTCACATTCCAAAATCTCTGGAAGAGGACCCGAGATTGAGAATAAATTCTGCCCCCATAGGAGTGAGAAGGGAATTTTTATGCGTGTGTATTATTGCAGAACACCATTGCTTCTGAGAGAGTTGGGATGCTCTCATTAATTTATTCTCTGGTTTCTTACAGAGCACTCAGTATTACGATATGCGCTGGTCATGTGAGCACCTCATTATGGTTTGGATCAACGCTTTTGTCATGCTCACCACACAACTGCTTCCTCCCAAGTATTGTGACTTGCTACACAGATCAGCTGCTCACTTGGGCAAGTGGCAGAAGCTGGAACATGGTTCATATAGTAATGCCCCTCAACACATGTGAGTTTGTGATCAGAACACTTTTTTTCTAGGGCTGTAGGAATTTCAGAAAGACTTATCTTTGTAAGCTGTGCTTATTGACGTTTCCAAGGCTTATGTTTTCTTATTATAAGTTGCATTTTCATATATAAGATTCACTGCTAGCAGAACATGGTTTTGATAGGTTTTTGTGTCATACTTTTCACAAAGTTAGCTAGCTTACTAAAGTTCAAATGCAGAAATAGTGTAATTTCTAGGTCTACATGCCAAACAAAAACTGCTAAAGACACTCTTTCTAGTAAACACTTTAGAAGACCAGTGCCAACTCCAAGAACACTCCATGGCTCTTGCGTTTTGATCATTCAGATCCAATTTCAACTTTACCTACTTTCAAACTTTGAGTGATCAGCAATTTTATCCTTGCAATCACCATAAAAGCCTTCCAACATTCCATGCAACTGAATGGACTGAACTGAAGATGGCTCAGTCATCTTCCTGACTGCAAACTCAGGCAGGCAGGACATTTGTTCATTAAAAGACAGTCTCTTATAAATATTTAACGATTGTTGAAAAAGAAAGAAAAGTATTGTAAGTTAAAAGAAAAATTGGGGGGAGGGCTGAGGTACATATTACGGGGGGAAACCATACAAATTCTATGCACCCCTAAAAGAAACTCCTACGGCTTGAATAGATTCCTGGGATGGAAACCATAATTTGAGCATATAGTAGAAGCTTTTAATAGAAAGCAGTTGGATTTGCTGATTGTCCATTGTTTAAAATATTTAAAAAGCATGCAAAATAAATATCATTATAAAACGTTAATAGGTTACCAAGAATTTTTGCATAGTGCAACTGGTAGTAGAGAATTTTTATCAAATTTGAATGAGAGAAATACATTTAACACTCAAAGAAGGAACGTTCAGTGATTTCTTAACAGTGAACAGACAGGAGTGGTTACCCCTAGTTTAATTTAATTTGAGTTAGAATACTAGGTGTCATTTGTCTACTGGCCTACCTAATTTAGGATATCCATTTCTACTGAAATCTCTGCTATGTTTCTTGAACAAAGATAAAAGTTCTAAAACTAGAGAAGTTTAAATATAAGGCATATACAAAAGCATTCGCATTTATTTAATGAAAGTATTCATCTGGTTTTGCTTTCTCATAATAATGAAATCTTTTTCTTTGTCCATAGCTGGTCTGAGAGCACAATATGGCCACAAGGAGTGCTGGTACGACATAGTCGATGTTTATATAAAGCGGTGGGACCTTATAACGTAGCTGTGCCTTCAGATGTCTCTCATGCTCGCTTTTATGTAAGTATATAGTGGATTATTGAGGATCTGGGAAGAAAATACTTCCTACCATGAGATAAAAAGATTTCTGTTCTTTTACAACAAATCATTAATGACTAGCATAGGTTGGAGGAACTTAATGTCTTGTAAATAAAATGTGGTTCTTTCTTGTATTCAGAGATAATGCTACTAATAAGTTCTATAAACACACACTTTGTTTCCTTTTCTAGTTCCTCTTCCACCATCCCTTACGGCTTCTCAATCTGCTGATTCTCATAGAAGGCAGTGTGGTCTGTTATCAGCTCTACTCCCTGCTTCGCTCAGAGAAGTGGAACCATACACTCTCCATGGCTCTGATACTCTTCTGTAACTACTATGTCTTATTTAAACTCCTGAGGGACCGAATAGTATTGGGCAAGGCCTATTCTTATCCACTCAACAGCTATGGGTTAAAAGCCCATTAGTCATCTGAGGAAGGGAAGGATATTTTCATACAGTTATATTTTTTTCCTTGCAACTGTTTATAAATATTTAAAAAATATTTTATATTTTGTATACTACTGTTTTTTGTGGGGTAGGGAAGGGCCAAGTGGCAGTTAAATGTCACTTTATAAACAAGGTTATTTTATATAAAGACATCATTGTGTATATACTGTATATCAACATATATCTATGTGAAGCAAGAGCATTGTATGTGTGGTCCCTTTATCTACTGTGCATGCAGGTTAGCCATCATAAAACCAGCAGTTTTATGTATAGGACTTACCTATTTGCTATACATCCAGCCAAAGGTGGCCATTGCTTACAGTTGTGGACAAGACATGGGCAACTTCCTGGATCCCTTTTTATGGTCACTGATTTTTTAAAAGATCATGCCACCAAAAAAAAAACCTTGCCAAAAATGTTATGTTTAAAGCATTGAAATGGTAATGGTGTGCTTCAGTTTGTTTTAAACTTCTTTACATGACAAAGCTCCAGCCCCCTCACATTTAAAGAATAATTTTAGTAACACCTTCAAGCACATAGAGCAATAAAATAAAATATTATTCAACATCACATGGTGCAATAGCCAAAAGTATATTTTGCACATTATTGAGCTATACAGGTAAACTTCAAGTTACAAAAGTAATGGAGTCTGTCAATTACATTTATAACTCAAGGATTCGTAGGAGTGAATCACGTAACTTGAGCATGATCATTCCCTGCTTTTGCTCACCCGTTCACTAATCAAATGTGTGGGTCGTTAAATGCACATGGTATCTCAGGGTAGGGAAGGCTATGGGGAGGCTTCCCCTGTTCCATCCTGCCATGCTGGATGGAAAGATCTGTCTCCTCTCTGCTGCAATTTCTTTGCCTTTGAGGGAGAGGAGAGCAGGATGATTTCCATCCCAGCGTCCGGTTGGCTTACAAATGCTTTTTGCACTGAGAGTGAAATGTTCTGGAGGGGGGGGGGTGGGGGGGGAAGGTTATCGCATGCAACTTCTCTGCAAAAGCGGATGGGTGCCTGAAGTCGCACGCAATCACACTCCCCCAGAACATTTCACTCCCAGCGTGAAAAGCACTTGCAAGCCTACCAGATGCTGAAAGCACCGCAATTTCTCTCCCAGCGTCCGATCACCTTGCAAATGCTTTTCACGCCAACAATGAAATATTCTGGGGGTTGTGATCTCGCATGACTTCAGGCACCCATTCTCTGCAAAAGTGGATGGGTGCCTGAAGTTGCACAAGATCATGGCCACCAGAACATTCCACTCTCAGCATGAAAAGCATTTGCAAGCCAATCAGATGCTGGGAACGAAATCTTCCTGCTCTCCTCTCTCTCAAAGGCAAAGAAACCACAATAGACAGGAGACAGATCTTTTCAAGGTCCGGCATGGGGGAGGGTGGGTTAGGATGAAAGTTGCAGTGCCTCTGCAGTCATTCGTAAGGGCTAACAACTGCCATGGTGCTGCAACATTCATAATTTCAGGACTGTTGTAAACGCTTGGGGGTGTTATGGTGTAACTTCAAATGGTCACTAAGTGAACTGTCAAAACTCGAGGATTACCTGTATTCTCAAATGACATGTGATGTCCAGCTTGCATGGGATTCCTTAGTAGGCAAGGAAGGAAGATAAAATAATTTAGCACACCTTTTATATTAGTATTTAACAGAATAACAAAGTTGGAAAGGATCTTGGAGATCTTCTAGTCTAATCCCCTGTTCAAGCAGGAGATCCTATACCATTTCAGGTAAATGTCCAGTCTCTTAAATCCTCCAATGTTGGAGTACCCAGAATTTCAATGTTGTACTGCATCCTTAAAGGCTGTTTTACATTTTATATAGAATTGGAATTTTAAAACACTGGTTGTTTCCTTTTTTTATTATAATCACAGATAAACACAAGTTTTTAATACTTCGTTCTGCAGCAGAGTGACCCAAGTGGGGCACATGGTCATTTTCGTTGGCAGTTTTTTTAATTAAAAATAATTAAATGAGACTGGCCTCTGCAAACTACTAGCCTTGAGTAACTTCTAAGAATGTTCAATACTCTTAAGGCATCTAAGAAAGCAAGTTTAGTCCCTCTTTTTGAAGGTATATCCGTAGGCCCAGAAATAGGGATGAAAGCGTTCTGTGATCTGAATGTTTTGTGACTGACCATAACAGCTATTTTGTGAAAACATTCAGTCAGTTCTGTGAATTAAGAGTTACCAAATGTGAACAGTGAACATGTAGAGGGTTACAAGATGGCAACACAAAATTGGATAGCACTCCTACCTCAGCCTCTCAGATTTTACAGCCTGGATCAGATAACCTGTCTTGGAATGCCAGCTAAACCTTCTGCCACATAACAGTTGCCTCTCCCTTGCTTTAATGAATTTTTTTACATGTCTCTGGTTAAGATTAGACTTTGGACAGATGACAGGGTGCACAGAATATGAGCCCTATAGAACTGCAGAGCAACATATGAGAACTAAACTACAGCTTTTTCTAACAGGAGTATGTTAAGCATCTTATCATTTTTTTCCAAAGTGAAAAGAATATAGACAATTTGGGAATGAGGATTAAGTCCTCCTCTATAGTAGTTTATGTATGCAAAATCTTAATCTTATTTATTTTCTTTAATGGAATGACAAGCGTGACAATAATTGCTTTTACTTATTTATAGATGCTCTGTTGCTTCTTTTTCTGGGGTATATTCTTGGCCATACTACATTGTGCCAAAATGTTTAGTACAAAATAAAATCCATGCACAGAAACAAAAAAACCTACAGAAATACCACTTGAAATACGTAAAAGAGCAGGAAAAACAATGTTGTAAGAGATTGGGAATCCTTTCTGGATGCCCTTGTCCCAGTACTTTTACAAAATTCGACAATAATAAAAAACTCTTAAGTTTTCTAATACAGGTAGTGCTCGACTTATGATCACAATTGAGCCCAAAATTTTTGTTGCTAAGTGAAACATTTGTTAAGTGAATTTTGCCTCATTTTATAAGGCAAACACTTGCCACAGTTGTTAAGTGACTCTGCAGTTGTTACTGTATTTTTCGGAGTATAAGACGCACCAGAGTATAAGACGCAGCTTAGTTTTTGGGGAGGAAAATGGGGGGGGGGAGAGAAATCTGCCTACCAGGTATTCATCTGGCTAGCGTCCTTAATCTGGTCAGTTTCAGCACATTAGTTTGCTGGTTTTTATCCCCTGCTTGTGGATTAAAAAAACAGCTTCTAAAGCACAACTGATCTTTGGAGAGAGAAACAATGAGAAAAACAGGCAAACCACGGAGATCGCTTCACTCGCTAGCGCCTTATTAGGATTGAAAAAAAACCACAGCTGAGAGTCGGAGGGAGCAGGCAAAGTGCTTCACTCACTAGTGCCTCCTTAGGGCTGAAAAAAAGCTTCACAGCTGAGAGTCGGAGAGAACAGGCAAAGCAGGGAAGATCGCTTCACTGAAAAAGCTTCTAAAGCACAGCTAAGAGTCGGAGGTAGATTGCTTCATTCGCTAGTGCCTCGTTAGGGGTGAAAAAAAGCTTCGAAAAAGCTACATTCAGAGTATAAGACGCACCCAAATTTTCAGCCTCTTTTAGGAGGGAAAAAAGTCTGTCTTATACTCCAAAAAATACGGTAAGTTAGTAACATGGTTAAGTGAATCTTCCCTGTTGGCTTTGCTTTTAAGAAGAAAACAAAAGGTGATCATATGATCCCGGGACACTGCAACCGTCATAAATATGAGTCAGTTGCCAAGCATCCAAAGTTTGATCATGTGACTATTGGGGTACTGCAATGGTCATAAGAGTGAAAAATGGTCATAAATCACTTTTCTCAGTGCCATTGTAACTTTGAACAGTTAGTAAATGAATTGTTGTAAATTGGGGACTACCTGTATACGAAGGGCTTTATATTTACCTTATACCAAAATACTTTAGTTAGGTTGAAGAACAGAAAGGCTTTTCTAGGAAACGAGTCTTACTCTTATCATTTTAACAATATACCATTATCAAGTAGGACCAGCTTGTCAGTCACAAATTTTGTGAACATTACAAAGGAATGGATAAAGGAGGATAGCTACTTGCTTTTACAGAAGTTTATGCCCTCATATTGTTCAATTTAACATTAATTTGAGACCACCGCTCCTAAACTCAAGAAAACCTGCACAATCTCTGTATTCCCTCCTCCCATTCATTGAATACTGTTGTATGAGGTAAGGCTGAAAAAAAACACTAGTTTCTATTATTTTTACTATTCAATGAAATATCTACTGAGAATGTGGTTCCATATCCAAATCCAGGGTTTATCCACCGATAATTTCAAAACCAAAAGTCAGCCTAATCTGGTGATTATTATGACAATATTGCAACTATTCTAAGATTATTTCTGAAAAAATTATCATGTCTTCAGTATTGTTTGCCCTAAGGATAGCTTGGTTTAGAATGATAATGTGTATGTTATTTCCATGGCTTAAATACTATTTTGAGGCATGTCCAAACTTCAAGTTTAGAATATTAAATCTTTGGAAAACTGTCACATCAATCCTGAGAATGGTCACATTCACATGATCAGGAAAAGAAATGGCATTTTCCAGAGTTTTCTGAATATTGTATTAATTTTATTTCAAACTCGGATAAATGAACAAATCCATTGCATGAAATTTTGTATTAATGATGGTGATGCCAATTAAGAGGCATCTCAATATTTTCCATCATATTTTCTGAATCAATTGCTTTCTATCACTTTGAAAAGGAGCATGGATGCACAAGCCTAGTAAAATGATTTGCTTTCATTGTGGCACAAGAAATTAACATTCTGTTGAAGTATAAAGAAATATAATTGTGCAATATCACTAGAGGGTATATATTGTTAGTTTTTTGTCACAGTTGGGTTTAAAAAAAATCTGTAAATGTCCATCACCCTGTCTAAGAAAGTATTTTCCATGCAAGAAACATATCAAGAATACTATGCCATTATATATACATGCTGAATGCAAATGTCACATACAGTATTTAAAATGCATTCAAACAAATTGTATCTGAATAGAATCTGCTCAATCACAAAACTCTGCAATATCTGAATGTATTGGTATCAGTATAAACTATAAACACTGCAGACACCTACAGCACTGTACATCTTTTAGTAAGTTACTGTTTCGTTCCAATTTAATTTTCTCTGCATTTTTTAATGGGAGCTAGTGAATCTGTCCTGAAAAGCTTTCTAACTGTCTTCCCTTAAGCCATTCATACTTTAAACAGACAACTGTATTGGAACTGGAAATGTTAAGGAATTTTGAAGCTAGCCATATTATCTCAGAATATCATAGTAAATTATTGGTTTTGCTGGTGTACCACGAAATTGCTCCAGTTTCAGGCCTATTTGGAACAACAACGCTTCATTCCACCACTTTGTCATCATCTGTGAAAAAAGCAGCAAGATACCTATGAAAAACTGCTGAGATACTGTACCTTATCAGAATATACGTGGGAAGGGGCAGAGTTGCTATAAGCTCATTTGATCTCTGGCTGTAAAAAGAGCTTAGAGACATTGGATGTAAAACAAGTAGGACCAAAGGAGAATTAGACAACCTTGAAAATAATTACTACAATTATTCATTGGAATAATTACAAAAGTGCTTTCTCAAAGTACAGGAAATCGTTAACTAACAACAATTCGCTTAGTGATCGTTCAAAGTTACAACAGCTCTGGAAAAAATGACTTATGACCACTTTTCACATTTATGACCATTGTAGCATCCCCATGGTCATATGATTTACATTTGGATGTTTGACAACTGACTCACATCTATGGCGGATGCAGTGCCTGGGGTCATGTGATCACCATTTGCAAATTTCTGACAAGTCAATGGGGAAATCAGATTCACTTAACCATGTTACTAATTTAACAACTGCAGTGATACATTTAACAAAGGTGGCAAGAAAAGTCATAAAATGGGGCAAAACTCACAAATTTCTCACTTAGCAACATAAATTTTGGGCTCAATTGTGGTCATAAGTTGAGTACTACACATATTATATATTTTAACCAATAACAAAAGCACACAATTTAAAATTCACAGGCTATACAGTATATTTATTACATCAGCATGTACAGGGATAAGTTTTTCAGTGGAAACCAACATTTTTTTCAAAACTGGAAATGCAAAAATAACTGGAAAATAGGTCTTCTATTGAAATAAGAGGCTCGTGCAAGCTGTCCCATTAATAAGCAGAATTCTGGAGAAAGACATAGAGATCTTTTTATTTTTAAATCATCTTCCAGGCTCCAGAATAAGGGCATTAGAAGAAATGTTTTGTGGGTAAACAAAAGGAGGCTTTGCATTAGGAACCAGTGGCCCAGGTTTTCTAAAAGTGTATGGATTAAAATCAACATTTTTCTCTGGGCTCAAACCAAACCAAGTCACCAAAATATAATCAGAATACCTTATTTCAACTGGAATTTCCAGAGTTATATTTTGGAAAACTAAATATTGGACCTTCTTTAAAGGCATTATAATAAGTACAGAACACCCTTCCTTACATAATAGAGGCAAAGTGATTTCCAGATTTCAATCTTGTAAAAGTCCCACACTCAGGAAGTTCAATTGTATGTTAATTAGTTTAGTCCAGCTGGTGTGTATCATGTACTCTGAACAGAGATTTATTTTGAGAGAAAAGCATAAAATATCTGGGGCGGGTTTCAAAACCCATCGCTACCGGTTCGCTCATGAGCGTGCATGACGTTTCTGCACATGCACAGAAGCGTCTGGGCGGCTTCCACCTCCATTACCGGTTCGCCCAATCCAGGGCGAACCAGTAGCAACCCACCACTGAAAATATCCTATAAAATAGGACTCCTCTAGGTGCTCTGTGTAGCCTATTTGTTCTTTTTAAAATTCTTACTTCCCAAAGAGTAAACCAGGGATTTAAGAAAACAGAAAAGGAAAAGTCTAAGCCTCCCATCCTTTTCCAGTCTGATAGCTCTAACCTGATCAATTCACACACTTAAAAAATAAAGAAATGACAACTAGCTACCTACTGCATAGATGGTTGGAATGCTATCAAAGGTGGAAGCCCTGATATAATTTTCATTTATTTATATCCCATCTTTAGTATTTTTACAAATAAGGCAGTGAACATAACCAATACACCTTCCTCCTCCTACTTTCCCAACAAACCTTTGAGGTGAGTAGATCTGAGAGAGACTGACTGGCCCAAGATCACCCATTTGGCTTTCATGGCTAAGGTAAGACTAAAACTCTGATCTCCCACCTTTTAGCCTGACACCTTAACTACTAGACCAATGATGTCAAACTTGCAGCCCTTGGGCTGGATGCGTCACGCGCTGGCCACGCCCACCCATTTTAGTGAAGGAAAAGTCACATACGTCATGTGACTACAACATGACGCCACAAGTTTGATACCCCTGCACTAGACCAAACTCACTCTCATTACAATGCAAAGCCATTGGATCCTAGATTATCTGATATTGGAAATTACCAATAGCTCAGGCCAAGATGGGGTTGGTTATGCATATATCATACATGTAGTCAACTACAGAATTATGGTCGTAAGTCATGCTAATAATTAATTGGACTGCAACATGACCACGACCAATTTTACAATGTTTTCAATGTTTTTGCAGTGGTTATTGATCAATCAATAATCACAATCATTAAGTGAATCCTTTGTCTACAATGGCTGTTTTTTGCTGGTAACTGGAAATACCAGTTTCTGGCAAAAAATATAAACTACAGTCACATAATGCTGCAAATGGTTGTAAATGTGGGCCAGTTGCCAGATGTCCAAAGTGCAATTACTTGACTGCAAGGAGTGGTGGGCAGCCAACTGTCAGAATTTTGAATCCAAATAGTCTTGGACAGATAGCCTTGGGAAAATTGGTTGTACATTCGAATGAATGCTAAGCAACGGGCTATAAGGACTACTTATAAACTTTTGTTAGTATATATTTGAAACAAAATTGGTCATAGCTTATGCATGAATGTTTGAGTGGGTACTTTTGTCAAAACATTAGGAATGCCAGGAATGCTATGGTATGTTAACTCCCTTTCTAGGTGATGGACAACTTCCCAATTTCCCGTTTTCGAAATCCATACTATATTAAAAAGATTTCTTATTACACAATAGGATACACTTAGAGCAACCTGCCACATAAGACACAGAATACCTCAATATCATTTCTGTAAACTATAAACTTCTGTAATAGAAAGCAGACATCTTTCTATTTTGAAAAGTTGTTAAGCAAACAAATAGAATAGTTGAGTCTCATTCTAAATAAAAGGCATCAGTATTTAATATTTGACTAAATAATGCAGTTTTATTTGCTCCCCTGAATTTGCAAAAGATGGAAGATCTATGTGAATTTCAGTAGGATTTGGTAGAAATATAAAACATATTTCCACCATCTGTGATTATTGGCCTAACAAGGGCTAGGAAGGAATATGGCCACATCTGAGGAAGATTCAGAAATTGAAAAAAAAAAGAAATTGGATGAATATAGGTCCGTGATGGCGAACCTATGGCACACATGCCAGAGGTAGCATGCAGAGCCCTCTCTGCTGGCACGTGCGCCGTCGCCCCAGGTCAGATCTCCGTGGCATTTCTTTCGTAAGCTTTTGTTTCCCTGCAGACGCCGAAACAGAAGCTCACAAAAGAAAAAGATCTTACCTCTTGCCGCACTGCCAGTGTTGGGATGCCCCGCCTCCCACCGGCCAGCTGGTCTTCTGGTCTCTGCTGCGCATGTCCATGTATGCATACACCATGTTCGCACACATTTGCGAGTGCACGCACCTTTCAGTTTGGGCATGTGCGCACACACAGTTTGGGCACTCGGTATCTAAAAGATTCACCATCACTGATATAAGTGGATGAATTAATCAGAAAGAAAATTATTCTTAATTGGGTTCACTGAGTTCACACCAAACTACAGAAGGTAATAACTTACCTGAAGGCTGATGGGAAGTCCTGAAATTGTATATCCAACTGGTACCACTAGGGCTGGAATGCCTGTCAAGTTGGCCAACTGCATGTATCTGGAAAGATCAATGGAAACAGTATTAATAATGTGAAAAATTCTGGAAAAGAAGTACCATTCTTCTCTCTCTGTAAATCTAAGCCTCTTTGAATGTATTTGGCAGGGCACAAAGAACATTTTTCTTCTTACAATTCTAACCAACAGAGATGGTTTTAATAGCTGCTGTACAGCCAAGCAGTATCAATCCAAGAGCCAACAAATACATTTAAATGGAAAGAATGTTAAAAGGATAAACAGGCCAAAATTATGTCACACTTTCTACACATCCACCAGAGGAGATACCTATGGCTATGTCATCCTTTTTTCCTTTTCCATGAACTCATATGCATTTTAGGAGGCCTTCACCCTTGTTTTTATGCATGTTCTGACCTAGGCTTCCTGAGCCATTAAAACGCATGAATAGTCCCAAAAATCTCTTTTATTGCAACAGCTGTGAATTTCTGTTCATTCACAGATGAGTCCCAATTAGTTATAATTGTCCTTAGGGAGCAGTCCTTCTGGATAATCACCCACCTTTATCTCCCTTGACACACTGCCAAAGACCTAATTGGCAAAGCCACACAGAGTCCAGAATCAAACAGAGTTTCGGGCTTTAAGCTGAATTGAATGAACAAACGTTGCTTCCTGCAAAGGCCCATGTGCCTTTGCTCTTCTTTTAAGTCTTATGGGAGGGGCCAATGATCTCCCAGCCCTATTCCCGAGTTATCCCTTTTGTTTTAGCTGTTCTCGCCTTCTGGCAGATCTGCGCATGCGCACACTGGGAACAGGCTCCCCCTGTTCCTCTGCCTCACTGAGGTCAGACTCTGGAGGCAGCATGTACCTCTCAGATGGCCCTTTCTCTGCCTCTGATGCAGAGCCCTCATCTGAGCCTTCCCCAGACTCCAGGATTGGCCCGTGGTCCTCAGCAGCCTCCTCACTGTCCAATTCTGCTGCCAGCTCCGCAGGCTGCTGGCGGACCACAACAACGCATTTCTGTAGAGATGTAGTGATCTCATACATATAATGCAACTCCGCCTCCTCTTTTGTTAGGTCTCTTTCTTTTGAACACTTTATATCCTTCCATCATTACATTCCAGTCATTTCATCCCACCAAATTTCAGTAATGGCAACTATATCATACCTGCTCTCATGTACCAGTACTCCCTTCCCTTCCCTTCCCTTTCCTTACCCTTTCTTTTCTTTCCTTCTTCCTTTCCTTTCTTTACCTTTCCTTTCCTTACCCTTTCTTTCTTTTTTCCTTTTCTTCCTTCCTTTCCTTCCTATTTTTGCATTTGTTATTCTTTCTATTCTTTTAGTTTTTATTGTTGTAATTATAATCTAATAAAATTATTTTTAAAAAATCGAACTGAAGTGTTAATGATTTCATGTCTCTTTGAAGATATGAAATCTGGCTTTGGAGATATCAACCAAAAAGATTGGCTGGAACTCGGGCATCAAACTTGCTGTGTCACATTGCTGTCACGTGACATTTCGCAATGTTTTTTCCATTCACAGAGCTGAGATGGGTGTGGCTTTCACGTGACGCAGCCAGTTCACGGGCTGCCAGTTTAACACCCCTGGCCTAGAAGCCTGATTTCATTCCCCTCTTGTTTATTAATTTGGTTTTTTTATTGCACACAATCTTGTTCTCACCTCATGGTCCGTAGAGTTGTCTGAACATCACTACATCCAGTCAAGAGGTCTGATTCATGGATCGCTGGGGCACAACATGCAGTACCTTACGCAAAACAAAAATTACAAAGTTATAGCCTTTATTTCTACAGCTGTTATGCATCATTAAATACAGAACTTTTCAAATAAGAATGAAAAATCATACTAATCTATTGAAATAGTTCTTTAACAAAACCATTTTGACTATGTTGCTTTGGAAATTCAAACGTCCTGTTTAAAATATACACATCTTTATAAATTTATAATTGTTTTATAAATAACTGCATGGCTTTAGCAAATAACTTTATATTCCATAAATTTAGGTACATGTACATATTTATATTCCATCTGACTCCCAATGATGTGAGTTTTCTACCTTTAAAATACAACATATTTTCATAAAATCAAATCTACGTATCCTGAACTATACACTTCTGCTCGGACATAGCCGATGAACAGGAGCCTATCACTTATTTGTGTAAGTGGTTCCTGTCAATTTGCTTTTGTTTTTAAGAACATTCGATAGACATTACCATGTCCACTCACTTGGATTTCTGAGTAGGAATGAGTATGTTATATATACAATGTACCGTACTTGTCCCTTTCCCATTTCTGTTCCTTTTAAACAGATTACATCCATCAGCCATTGTATTCCATTCAAGGGATTCATCTCAAGTTTCTCTATATAAGTTTCTCTAATTTGTCATCCTCTGTGACAGCAAAATCCCCTCTAGATTATTTTTCTTAATCTGAGCATTAATATATGCATAATGATGGACATTAACTTCATAAACCAATTTTCCTTGTTTTTCATTGAGTCATTTAGTAAGACCAATAATGGAAACTCTTCTTCTTTCTACAACACAGAAGTCCTTAGCTAGAACCATACTTCAAGGTTTTCATTGCAAACTTGCTGCGTCAATCTAAACACTTGCTAAGCAAACTCACCATGCTTCAATCAAAGCATCAGCTTTAAGGAATTTTTCAGTACAGGTTGTCTTCAACTTAACAACTGGTTGCTTAGTGACAGTTCAAACCTAAGACAGACCCTAAACTACTTATGGCCCAGTTTCAAAGTTATAGCTACTGCAGCGCCTCTGTGGTCACTCATCCTTACAACTAATTGCAGGGATACTGACTGCAGGGATGCTGCAGCAGTTCCCCAGCCTCTCTCTCTCCCATCCTGTCCTGCTAGGTCCCCACACACCTTTTGCCTGCTTTCCCCCATGATGGGTCCCCACAGGCTTTGAGCCTACTTCTCACCCTGCTGCACTCCACCCCTCTATCACCCATCACAAACGTACCTCTAGGAGGGCTCTGGTGCTCACATTGGGAAAAGAGAGCAGGCCATTCCACTTCTCCGCATCCCTAGGCTGCATAGCTCTGTTCTGGAAGCAGGTCCCATTTTTGGAGCGGCTGCAATGAATTGTGGCCATTGTGAAAATGGCACCTGTTTCCAAGACAAAACCATGCAACCTAGGAACACAAGTGCTCCTGTCCACGTGCAGGGATGCCAAGGGGTGGAGCAGCATGTCCTCATTATTATATGACACAAACACTAATGTTCTTGTAATGAATTTCTAATATATGGCTTAGTGAGATCTTCCAAGTATCAAAAAATTGATACTTCCAAGTATCAATTCCATTGCCATATTTACTCCCAATAAATTATTTGAAGAAAGTCAACTGAAGATGGAACCACAGACTGATTCCATCTCTGCAGCCTAGAAGGCAGGGCTTATACTTTTGCCATTTGGTTATGAATAGGTTTTCCCTTCAGTTTTAGCTCTACCTTCTGCAGAAGAGGAAGATATTCAACCCAGCTCCATCTTTGTCTATTGGGTGTTCATATGTGGGTGTCAGCTAGTTTGCTGCTTGCTACTATAGAACCGGGGGGGGGGGGGGGGCTCAGTAGAGATTTTTTCTCTGCAGCTTTGTTTTTTTAAAAAACAAGTTTTATTGGTTTTTTTCCCTGCCACATTCACCCACATCTTTTTTGAACAGAGTATTGGCCATATCTTATCTTATACAATTTATCAAATTCAAATACATTTTACTCAATTACAATTTTACCACAATTTTCTTTTTTCCCTTTTTTTAATCATATCTCAATATTTCTTTGCTTACTTATATAAACAGCATCTTCATTCACCCTCAAATTCTAATTTTCCTGCTTATTCATATTTATTCTCTTTTGTTTTTTAACCATTCATTCTTTACCTTAGTATATTTATATACGTTCGGGGTTGCCTTTCTTCCATTTCATCTTTTTTGTTGTACAGCAATCTTTCTTTTCAATCCTGCATCTCCCTTTCTTCTTTCCTTCTTACTTTCTTTTTCCCTCCTCTCTTGCTCCTCTCTACTTCCCCTTCCTTTCTCCTTCTCCTCCTTTTTTCCTCCCCCTCTCCTCCTCTAATTTCCCCTCTCTTCCTTCCTCCCCTCTCTTCCATCCCTCTCTCTTCTCCCCTTATCTTCCATCTCTCTACTCTCTACTCCTCTTTCATCTCTCTCTATTGCTGTATTCATTTTCAATTTAATATTTTCCACTATGGTGTCCAGGCAACCCCGATCTTTCTCATTTATAAAAATATTATTTGAAATTCCCCTCCTCTTTTTAATTATTAACAAATATTTCAACTTAAGTGTATTTTTTCCTTGAAACCTTTGTTAAAATAATCTTCCAACCCTTGCTTTTTTCCCTTTAACAATGTATTTCTTCCGTTTTACTTCTTACAAGTCTGTCATTTACATCATTTACTATCATTTCATTTTCATTCAATTTTACATTTCAATTTCAATTTATTTCTCTGCACTTAGTGCTTCCTCTAACATCATAGTTCATTTTTTTCCACGTTTCATTTACTGATCTATTTTACATTAAACAGTATTTTCACATATAATTTCTACAACTAACATTAACATATTAATATTTTCACTGACTCTTAACCATTTTCTTTTAAACTCTCCACAATCCCATTTCTTGATGCTTTTCTCCCTTTCTCCCATTCCCTTACAAGTATGACATTTAAATCATTTTTTAACATTTTAATTTCATTCAATTTTACATTCAATTTCAATTTTCCGTCTTAGTTTCAATTAATCCTTATATTATTATTTGTTTTTCTCCATTTAGTGCTTCCTCCAATATCATTCTTTCTTTCACATTGCATCTACTGGTATATTTTCCATTTAACAGCATTTTCACATATAATTTCTACAACTAAGATCCTTCTCTTTATTAACAAATTAACATTTTCACTGACTCAACCATTTTCTCTTAGACTCTCCACAGTTCCATTTCTTGATGCTTTCCTTCCTTTCTCCCATTCCCTTACCTTCTTCTTTTTCCTTTTCTTATTTCTCCCCTTCAGCCTCTCTTCTTTAATTTTAACTCTATTAATTTTCCTTCTCAATCTTTACCCATTTATTTCTCCTTTTCATATTTGAGATGTAGTTTCCCTTATCTATTTCTATTCTGTCACTATTAAACTCAGTGTAATCATCTTTATCTTTATTTTCAATTGTTTCCTTTTCAGTATTATCTCATTTCTTTTGCTTCTCATTCATCTTTTCTCTTTCTTTTTTTTTTTTGCATTCTAACCAATCCTCTAATTCCTTATTTCCCTTAAATGCTTCTCTTATTTTTTGAAATATCTCAATATCTCATATTCATCCTCCCAATTCTCCATATTTTCAATTTAAAAGGCTAGAATTTTTAAATTTGTTCTTTTTATTTACATATATTTCAGGTTTCAAAGTCCATATAATGTCCTTTTTTAAAAAATGTCCAATTCAAATATTCACTTGAGCCAACACAATTTCAATCTTTATCCTTCACTTCTGTTTAATCTTGCTTCAGCTGCACGAATATGTACTGTCTCTTTCTCACATTCTTTCCGCCAGATGTCTTTCTCCGATTCACAAATCTTCTAGTAACAAAGTATCCATTTTGTAATCCACAAAAACGCTTACTTTCTTTTCCAAATTAAATCCTTTTATTATTTAAAAAATGCTTTTCTGCCTCCTTTTTCCTTGTCTTATTTTTTTTTCCTTTCGAAATCCAATTTTAAGTCCAGGTGAAAGATTTCTTTTAGGGCTTTAGGTTTGGTTTTAAAGTTCCTCTTTTTTTCCCCCCTCCGCTTAAATTCCTCCGTGCCAATTAGTTGCCAATTTATCGCTGGGATTTCTTTAAGCAATTAAAAGGTTTTTTTTCCTTTTTACCTGTGAGTTGGCCAATTACTCACCCGGCAACAATGCTCTGTTCAAAACTCCGCTCCTGCACATCTCTTAGTCCAGTTGCCCCACCGCCGGGTCAAAGAGCTGCCTCCGACCGTTCAAGGAATTTGCCTGTTCCTCTTTGGTCTTCCGAGGCGCCTCTCTCTCTCTCTCTCTCTCTCCCCCGTCCCTACAAGGTTCTGGCCCAAAGACACCGCAATAGTGGTTTGTCTGCCTGGGTTTTCGCAAAGCTCAACGGAGCTTCACTATTTCCCAGCCAGTGTCACCGCAATGCTTCCAGTTTCCTCTGCAGCTTTTTAACTACCAGTCTGGTTTTGCTTATCTCTACAAGGTCATTTCAACAGCCAGAGGCAATGCACTTGAATCAAAGTCTTTCTCAAAACATTTCCTGGCGGGTACTTGCCCTTAGGTTGCCTAGCTACAAAGGGGTTGACCTCTAGGGTTTGTTTCAATTTGGACTTCACACATTTTTGCCTCAGATCTTGCTTGACTTAAGTTGCATTCAGTTCTTTCCTAGTAAAAGTACTTTTTCTCTAAATCTATGGAGCCAAAGGTTTTTATTTCCTAGGGATTGGACAGAAGCAGCCCTGACAGTGGGAAAAGGGAGAAAGGAAGATGTAAGTAGATGAGACAGGCCAGCACAAATTCTGTTGTATAATGCAGAGGACATATAAAGACCTCCAGAATCTTATTTTCAGCAGACAGCCATGTGAAGCCCCAGCCCAGTCAGAGAACCATCTGCCTTCCCTTCCTCCTCTTCAGAAGAAAATAATGGCAAACAGTGAGCACAAAAGCCCTTTTCTCTTTTTTTTCTTGTTCATTTCTTACCTAGGTTTACAGAAAAAAAAAGAAAAATTATAGAAGTACAAAATACAAAAAACACACAAAAACAAAAAAAAATAACGAAAACAATTTTAATGATTCTCCTATTGAATTGCACTGTTTACTGATCTTTGTAACAAATCAATAGGTTCAGTAAGGAAATAATTAAATTTACAAAAATCTGATTTCATGTTTGTTTCCTCCTCTAAAACTAATACAGGTAGACCTTGATTTATGACCACAATTGAGCCCAAAATTTTTGTTGCTAACTCAAACATTTGTTAAATTAATTTTGTCCCATTTTAGAACCTTTTGTGCCACAGCTGTTAAGGGAATCACAGTTGTTAAGTTACTAACAGTTGTTAAGTGAATCTAGCTTCCCCATTGACTTTGCTTATCACAAGGTCACAAAAGGTGATCACATGACTCCAGGATACTGCAACTGTCACAAATATGAGTCAGTTGCCAAGTACCTGAATTTTGATTACGTGACTATGGGGGCACTGCAAAAGTTGTAACTGTGAAAAACGGTCATATGTCACTTTTTTCAGTGCTGTTGTAACTTTAAACGGTCACTAAATGAACTATTGTAAGTTGAGCACTACTTACATTTTAAAGCTCTTTCTAGTTTACAATATTGATTCTAATTTTATTTGCTACTAAAGAACTTTTCAATTATTTTTAATTCTTGGTATTGCAAGACTCTATATACGGGATGGCGAATTTAAGGCACGTGTGCCGTAAGTGGCACGCAGAGCCATCTCTCCAGGAACGTGAGCCGTCACCTGTTGCTCTTCTGGGGTTCCAGGATGCCAGCCAGTTGGTCTTCACATGGGCGGAGTAATGGAAACTGGAAGACCAGGTGGCCGGTGTGCATGCGCGTGCCGGAAATCAGGTCATCTTCCCATGCACGCATGTTTCTGGCAGGCATGCGCACGGGCTTCCGTTTTGGCATTAGGTGCCGAAAAGGTGCGCTAACACTGCTCTATATGGTGAACCAGAGAGAAAACCTGTTGTTGCCTTTTTCCCACATAATCTCTTTTCTCTTAAAAGAAAGAACACACTGACAAACCAGCACAAAGGTCCTTCAATAAAAACTCATCTTCCCTCATAGCAGTATATTGTTGGCAATAAAATTTCCAAATTATCTACAGAGTAAGTCTGGTCTTTATCTATGTAAAACTGTTTTGAATAATCTCTTTTCTCCCAAACATCCAGGTTTCTGCAGCCTGACAAAGGATATACCTGAGCCACGCATGGAGGGGAGGGGAAATCCTTTGGCAACAAACTTGCAATCTTCCCTGCCAGCTTCCCCACTGACTTTCTGGGGAAGCCATCAGAGTAGATTACAAATGGCCATCACATGATTAATAGATTTAACAGAGTTGGAAGGCACTTTATAGGTCATCTAGCTCAAGCAGGAGACCCTATACCATTTCTGACAAATGGCAATCCAATCTTTTCTTGAAAGTTTCAAGTGATGCACTTCCCACAACTTCCGAAAGCAAGCTGTTCCATTGGTTGATTGTTCTCACTGTCAGAAAATTCCTCATTTCTAGATTGAATCCAGGGGTGAAATCCTACTGGTTCGGACCAGTTTGGCTGAACCGGTAGCTATTATTGCCATTGGTTCGCCGAACCGATAGCAATCATCTCTGGTGGCCCTGCCCCCGCCTACCCGATCACCCACTCAACAGGCGCACTGGGGCCGCCTTGTCCGCTGCCTCCGTACGCTGCGCTTGGAAGGAGCTGCTGCCGCTGCTCTGGTCACAGCTGCTCTCACCGCCCTCCCTCCCCACCTGGCTTCAGACGTCCGCCTGCCCTCCTGGAGCACCGCCATGTCACCGCCATTCACTTTCTTCCTTCTCCTGCCACGAAACAAAAGCGAATGGCGGCGGTGCTTTAGGAGGGCAGACAGACATATTCATTATAGTTGTCAGCTGCAGACGTCCACCTGCCCTCCCAAAGCACCACCGCAGTGAACAAAACAACCCCATTGCATCGCGCCTCCTCCTGCAGCCAAACATGCCCAGCCGTGCATGCCCTTTCCTCAAATGGGCTGTGCATGGGGCGCTTGGAGAGAGAGAGCGAGAAAGAGAGCTCTCCAACCTGTTTTTGTCTGTGTGTGTGAGGGAGGGAGGGAGGGAGGGAGCGATCTGAAGCCGAGGCCAGCCCTATTCCATCCCCACCAGTGGCTGGGCAATGCTGCACATGGGACATTGTGCGGCTGAGCAGGGAAGCCGCTGTCACACCATTCCCCCTTGCTTCCCCAGTGAGGAAGCGCATGGCCTCAGCTCTGTGCTCAGGGAAGCGAGGGGGAGTGGCGTCACAGCGGCTTCCTTGCTCAGCCGCACAATGGTGGGGATGGAGCAGGGCTGGCCTCGGCTTAAGATTGCTCCCTCCCTCCCTCACACACACACAAAAACAGAGGTTGGAATGTTCCCTTGCTCACTTGCTCTCCAAACGTCCCATGCACAGCCCATTTGAGGAAAGGGCACGCACGGCTGGGCGCGTTTGGCTGCAGGAGGAGGCCCAGTGGAAGGCAGCTTTTTCTGCAGCATCTCTCTCCCCTCTTTGGATCGCCCTGCAAAGGGGAGGCTCTGCCTCTGCAGAAGCAGGGCAGGCGGTTTGTAAGGAGGATTGGTGGGGGGGATGCGCGGCCCTCCAGAATGGAGAGCGGAGCAAGAGAAGGCTCCGAGGTTCGCTTGGGCAGTCAAGCCAGAGGGAAACTCAAAGCACTGGGGGCTTCAGAAGGGCAGAATGTGCTTCAGAATGTGCAGTTCCTGGCTCTAAGAGTGAGTGACATGAGTGACGTCAGGTTGACCATGCCCGCACGGTTTCATGACCACCAAGCCACGCCCACCAAGCCACACCCACAGAACCGGTAGCAAAAAATTTTAGATTTCACCACTGGTTGAATTTCTCCTTGGTCAGTTTCCATCCATTATTCCTTGTCTGGCCTACAGGTGCTTTGGAAAATAGCTTGACCCCCTCCTCTCTGTGGCAGCCCCTCAAATATTGGAACACTGCTATCATGTCTCCCCTTGTCCTTCTCTTCACTAGACTAGCCATGCCCAGTTCATGTAACTGTTCTTCATGTTTTAGTCTCCAGTCCCCTAATCATCCTGGTTGCTCTCCTCTGCTCTTTTTCTAGAGTCTCAGCATCTTCTTTATAGTGTGGTGACCAAAACTGGATGCAGTACTCTAAGTATGGTCTTATTAGGGCTTTATAGAGTGGTATTAGTACCTCATTTGATCTTGATTGTATTCCCCCGTTAATGCAATTTAGGATTGCATTGGCTTTTTTAGCTGCCACTGCACACTGCTTGCTCATATTTAGCTGATTGTCCACTAAGACCCCAAGATCCCTCTCACAGTCACTGCTATTAAGCCTGGTTTCCCCCAGTTATATGTGTACTTTTGGTTTTTCTTACCGAAGTGTAAGACTTTACTTTTCTCTACATTGAATTTCATTTTGTTAGATAGGGCCCAGTGTTCAAGTCACTCAAGATCCATCTGGATCTTGAGCCTATCTTCTAGGGTGTTAGCTATTCCTGCCAGCTTAGTATCATCTGCAAATTTGGTGAGTTCCCCTTCTATTCCCTCATCTAAGTCATTTATGAAGATATTGAAGAGTACTGGCCTAAGACAACCTTGTGGCACCCCACTTTTTACTTCTCTCCATGTAGACTTAGACCCATTAAGGACTATTCATTGAGTATGGTTTGTCAGCCAGCTGCGAATCCATCTGGTGGTGATACTATCTATCCCACTTTTTTCTAGCTTACAAAGAAGTAGGTTGTACTTTGTCAAATGCCTTGCTGAAGTCTAAGTATATTATGTCCACAGTATTTTGTTGGTCCACTAATTTAGTCACTATGTTGAAGAATGAAATAAGATTGGTTTGGCATGATCTGCTTTTAACAAACCCGTGCTGACTGCTAGTTATTACTTTACACATTTCTAGGTGTTGGCAGATCTGATTTTTTTAATTTAATTATCTTTTCCAGTATCTTCCCGGGTATTGATGTTAAGCTGATTAGTCTGTAGTTTCCTGGGTCTGGTTTTTTTTTTTTCCTTTTTTGAAGATGGGAACCACATCAGCTCTTTTCCAGTCCTCTGGTAGTTCCCCAGTGTTCCAGGATTTTTGAAAGATGTGGTGCATCTTTTGAAAGATGTGATCATGGTGTGCTTGGTATAAGTTGTTAAGTGCAAACAGATTGCCAAGCTGTCAGGGCTGCCTCTGTTCAATTCCTAGGAAAGAAAAATCCTTGGCTCCATAGATTTAGAGAAAAGTACTTTTACTAGGAACAAACTGAATGCAAACAGTTTCAAGCAAGCTCTGAGGCACAGAGCGGGATCAGCACAGATACAGATACAGTATACAGCCCAGCTTGTAGCTAGGCAACCGGAGGCCACTGCATACCAGAGCAAACTGACATGGCCTTGAGAATAACCACAGTTGCAAAGTTGCAATGTAAACTTCTCCACAGTTCTCTCCCCCAATATTTTTTGGCAGCCAGCATCCAGCTAGCTGACACAAGCACTCAGATCACTATCGTGTGACTGTGGGATGGGCGGCCCATGATATTTTATGATGGCTGGAAATGCTTTGTGGACCATAAAGCACCCTTTCTGAATGTCTTAACTTCAAAATGGCCATTAATCTACCTCACAGTAGCATTAGCTTCCCCCCACTTCCATTTTTGGATAGAAAAATAAATAGGTGAAACAATAGGACATAAAATCATTCTAACTATAGGGTCTCTTTTGCTTCCCCAAAGGAGTGTGCGTGTCTCATTCTTTCCCATTTTATCTGCCATGATTCTAAAGTTCTTCAGATCATCAGGTGTTTTGAAAATGTTTCATATTTGTAAAGCTAAAAAAAACCACCCAAACAAAATGAACCATCATGAATATTAGCAAGATAGCACAAAGTTGATTCGAATGCAAGCCAAAGTTGTGGATTACCAACCTTTTACTGATTG
This sequence comes from Pantherophis guttatus, assembly GCF_059756535.1. NCBI lineage: Eukaryota > Metazoa > Chordata > Lepidosauria > Squamata > Colubridae > Pantherophis > Pantherophis guttatus. The sequence goes on along the minus strand of NC_142064.1, from coordinate 106,770,746 downwards.
TAGTTTGCCACGTGGTTAGCATCAGATTAAGCCTAGTACAATATATATGGTGGCTCTTAACTTTCAAGTACCTGGTGTAAGGAGACAATTCACCTTGGAAAATATGTCTTTCAGGGAAGCCATGCTTCGACTCCGCTGCCGATTTGCCTGCAAATAGACAAAACTCAAGCTAGTAAAACAAACTCAATGGAGATCTATAAATATTATAGTTAGCATAAGTCAACACAGTTAAATGTTTACAATCTAAATATTACAGTCATCCCAGAACACAGTAAAATTACTGACTATTTTTATAATGCCTAACAGAAATTCTGTAGATATATGAGACATAACAATATTTGATTAAATGAAACAATTAATTGGCCACAAAGAGGAAACTATGCACTACCAGTTTAGCTATCAAAATATACTGAAGTATAAACAATTTCTTAAAAATTATGCAAGAAAGCTATGATCATAATTGGGCATGCAATCCAACAAAGTATTAGTTTTAAAACCTAATATCAAGAGTGGGAGAGGGAGAAGAAAGATTTTAATTTGAATGAGCAGCAGTTAAGTCTGAGCTGAACAAGCTACATTGGTCAAGTTATGGTAGTAAAAGTTTGGTTCTAATTTGTTTCTATAAACTAACATTTAAACTATCCTTCTCCAACTAGCATTCTCCAAATATGTTGAAAAACTCTGAAAATTCCAAGCCAGTCCAAAATTATTGAACTTCATTAAGCTAATTATAACAATGCGGTAAGAAATGTAGGAGGTTTAAATTGAAAGAGGCGTTGGACTTACCGTGAACGCTCTTTCTCCAGGGGATGCGGAGTGGGTCAGAAGTGGGATGATCCAGCTCGTCTGGCCAATCACTGAGTCGGATAAACTTGGCCACGCCTACTCAGGCCTCCCTTCCTTCCAGTTTGTTCGACGAAGGCAGATCTGCAAAACAGTCTCAAGCCTAGAAAATACAAAGGAGAAATCGCAGACGGGAGGGGCTGACCCACTCCGCATCCCCTGGAGAAAGAGCGTTCACGGTAAGTCCAACGCCTCTTCTCCCACTGGGATGCGGAGTGGGTCAGAAGTGGGACATACCCAAGCTTGCTAATTCGTCGGGCGGGAGGTCTGCGAAGGTCGATGTCGAGGTGCCAGGTGAACCTGTTGGAGGACTCTCCGTCCGAAGGCTGCCTCGGCGGAGGCAAAGGTGTCCAAACGGTAATGCTTGATGAATGGAACAGGAGAGGCCCAGGTAGCTGCCCGGCAAATTTCCTCGAGGGAGGCCTGCGTGGCCCAAGCAGCGGTAGTAGCTGCACTCCGTGTGGAGTGAGCTGTAATATGACGTGGAATGGGGACAGATCGTGAGTCATAAGCTTTGGAAATACAAGCTCGGATCCAACGCCCTATGGTGGCAGAAGAAACTTTGGATCCCAAAGATGAAGGTTGAAAGGAAATAAATAGGGCTTCGGAGCGTCTTGAGGGTGCGGTCCGAGAGATATATATTTTTAAAGCCCTGCGAACATCAAGGGTCCGCCATTTGTGTTCTAGTGGGTGAGATGGATTTGGGCAAAAGTTAGGCAGGATCACTTCCTGTTCACGATGGAACCGTGAGTTAATTTTTGGCACGAATGCCGGGTCCAGTCTAAGAATTACCCTATCTGGGTGTATCACACATAAGTCTGGCCTGACTGATAGAGCTGCCAGTTCAGAAATGCGGCGAGCCGAAGTCACGGCCACCAGGAAAGCCACTTTCATGGTTAGAAATCTAAGGGAGGCAGTCCGGAGAGGTTCGAAGGGTGGACCTGTCAAGGCTGACAATACATGTGGCAAGTCCCATGTGGGATATCGGTGTACCACGGGTGGACGCAGATTTCGTACCCCACGTAGGAATCTCCGGATGGAAAGGTGATGAGACAGGGGCACGCCGTCCCTGGGAGACAACACCGTGGCGAGAGCTGCAACATGCCGCTTGAGGGTATTATGCGCTAGACCCTTGCTGTAGCCATCATGGAGGAACTCCAACACCTGCGGAACAGAAGCTGACAACGGGTTAATTTCGCGCGCAGAGCACCACGAAATAAATACCTTCCACGTGATGTTGTAGAGTCTGATGGTGGACTCCTTCTTGTCAGCCTGCATCACCCGGATGACATCTTCTGAGTACCTCGCTTCCCTCAAGAGCAGCCCTTCAAACGCCAAGCGGTTAGGTTGAGCCACTGGGGCTCTGGGTGTAGGATTGTCCCTTGACTGAGGGACACCTTCTCCGGAGGAAGCCGCCAAGGGTCCGTCGTTGAGAGGGCTACGAGGTCGGAGAACCATGGCCTTCTTGGCCAATAGGGAGCGATGAAGATCACATCCGCTCTCTCGGCCACAATTCTGCGAAGGACCCGCGCGATCAATGGGATCGGCGGGAACGCATAGAGTAGCTCCTGAGGCCAGGGGCAACGGAGAGCGTTTGTGTCCTCTGCCCCCCGCGATGGGTAGCGCGTGAAGAATCGGCGTAGCTGTGCGTTCTCTGGGGATGCAAGGAGGTCTACCTGTGGCTGGCTGAACCGGAGACAGATGTCCCAAAACAGAGCGGGGCTGAGGCGCCATTCTGATGCGTCTATCGTGGTGCGGCTGAGATAGTCCGCCTGAAGGTTGTCCTTCCCCGCGATGTGATCCGCCTTGAGGGATTGAAGGTGGGATTCCGCCCACCTCCCGAGAAGAAGAGCCTCCTGCATCAAGGTCTTGGACCTTGTCTCCCCTTGGCGGTTGACATGTGCCTTTGCTGACACATTGTCTGTAAGCACTAGTAAGTGTTGTCCCTGCACCGTCTGATGAAAGGCCAGAAGAGCTAAGCGGATGGCCCTGAGTTCCAGAAGATTGATACTTGACCTTGCTTCTGTCGGGGACCATCGCCCCTGAGCGACCTGGGAACCCAGGTGCGCGCCCCAGCCCGTCAGACTGGCGTCTGTAGTCATAATCAGTGGATGTGTGTCCAAGAAGACGCATCCGTTGTCCAGAGCCGGGGATAGCCACCAGTGCAAAGACCGGTGTACTGACAGGGGGACCCTGATCTTGGATTTGGAGGCTGCTGTCCTTGCCCGCTGATAGGGGAGTAGCAGCCATTGAAGGCTGCGGGCATGAAGCCGAGCCCAGGGAACTATGTCTGTGCATGAGGCTAGTTTCCCCAGGAGACGGGACAATTCTAGCTTGGGAGCTGTCGGATCTTGTAACAGATGCCGAATCAGAGATCTGAGGCTGTCTTTCCTCTCCTGGGAGAGGAACACCTGTCCCACCTGCGTGTCTATGACTGCGCCTAGATGATTTATGCGCTGTTGAGGGACCAACTGACTCTTGGGCTCGTTGACTAGAAACCCATGATTCTGTAATATTTGCAATGTGAGAAATACATTGGTTCTGGCTCTGTCGTAGGACGAGGCTTGTATTAAAATATCGTCCAGATAAGCCTGAATTCGAATTGGTACGGACCGCAGGTGAGCTATCAAGGCTGCCAGAATCTTGGTGAAACTGCGCGGGGCCGATGCCAGGCCAAATGGAAGGGCCCGGTATTGTAGGTGACGCCCCGCGTAGCTGAACCTGAGGTACCGCCGGTGAGCTGGCTCTATAGGTATATGAAGGTACGCCTCGGAGAGATCGATTGAGGCTAGGAAGTCTCCGGGTCTTATTCCCTCCAGGATAGATTTGAGCGTACTCATCCTGAACTTGCGGTACACTAAATGGGTGTTCAGGGATTTTAAATTTAGGATCGCTCTCCATCCCCCCGAGCGCTTCGGAACCACGAAAAGAATCGAGTAAAATCCCTGCCTCCATTGCTCCCGAGGGACGTCCTCCACAGCATTGATCTCCAGAAGATGCTGAATGGCGATCTCCATCAAATTTCGCTTGCTGAGGGAGCTGGAGACAGGGCAAGGCACGAAGCGGCTCGGAGGGCGGGAGAGGAACTCCAATGGGAGGCCGAATTCGATGATATGAAGAACCCATTGGTCTGTCGTACTGCGAGCCCATTCGGGGAGAAACAGGCTCAACCTCCCCCCAATGGGAGCTATCAAGCGAGAGTCACTTTTGGCGGCGGAACTGACGTCCGCCAGTTCCACGAAAGGGCCGTTTCTGAGGGGCGAAGGGTTTGGATTTATCCCTGTAGGAACCTCTATCTTGGGGACGAAAGGAACCCTGTGAGTAAGGTCTCTGACTGGGGCCCTCCTGGAAAAAATTACGGGCCGGGGGCCTGCGATAGTAGGGGGTAGCCCTGCGATCAGCTCGTCTAGTAATGGAAGGAAGGACCTTCCTTTTATCCCTGTCCTCCACTAATAATGGTTCAAGGGAAGCACCAAATAATTTAGGCCCAGAGTATGGTGTAGAAGCTAGACACCATTTGGCCTTGAGGTCAGCTTGCCAAGGCGTAAGCCACAAAAGGCGACGGGAAGTGACTGAAGAAGCCATAGCCCGCGAGGCAAATTTGGCAGCATTTAACGTGGCATCCGAGGTGAATTGAGTGGCAGCTATTATCTTATTTAGGTCCTGATGGACTCTGGCCTCCTGGGCTGGTAAGCGGGACTGAAGCTGCTGGAGCCATAATAGAGATGACCGTGAAAAGAATGAGGCCGCAGTAGCGGCCTGAATTGCCCAAGCTGAGGCCTGGTGAGCCTTCTTGAAAGAAGAATCAAACTTACGGTCTTCCGGCTTAAGTCCCTCAGAAGTGTCCCCTGAGATGAAAGGAGACGAAGATGAAAGCGCTGCCACAGGGCCATCGACTTCGGGAACCTGCAAAAGACTAGTCAGGACAGGATCCATGTTGTAATTTCTACGATCGTAGCCACTAGGAGTAGGAAAAGAAGTTGGATTAGTCCATTGTTTACGAACCACATCAGTGAAAAGTTTTGGCGCTGGGACAAACAGTTGCTCAGTTACTGGTTCAGAAAATATGCCTTGACTGGAGGAAGCGGCAGAAGTTGATGGGACAGAATCAGTGTCAACTAGGCCCGAGGTGACTTTGGCCTTGTGAAGCAGTGATTTAAAAAGTCCCTGGGGAAAAAGGCCGGTAAAGGCTGGCACATCAGGAGCAGTGGATTCGTCATCCGATAAATCCACTTCCCTTTGAGGTTCATCCTCTAGTTCTATATCAGCACTGCCTCTAGATCTAACAGGGGAGTGATCAGGGGACCCTGTAAGACTGGCATCAGGAGACACCCTTGATCTTCTGGAATGAAGGCTCTCAGAGACAAGAGAGACAGAGCGATGCTCTCTGATGCCTGCTTGGATGCCATGAGAAATGGCCCTGGCAATTAATATCTGAACTGATTGTGGAAGGTTCTCCAGATCTGACTTAGGTTGATTACTTGGTGGAGGATCCTGAACAGGGATAGAGCAATCAAAGGGGTCCCCCTCCTGTCTAATTGGAGAGCCATGAAGGCTGTCCTGACGTTCTGGAGAGAAGGCTCTGGTCAAGTCAGCCTCCTCTGCAACCCCTGAATCAAGACCGGTATCCGGGTTTGGCTTATCTCCATGGGTATGTGAAGTCAGATCAGAATCATGCTGATGAGACGTTTTTGTATGTTTTGATTTTGAGGAGGCCTTACGGCCAGAATCAATCTTGCAAGATGACTGGTCTGCCATAGCGATGGATAAGTTGTGTCACAGCAGGAATCTGCACACAAATGAACAACAGTAAGTATTATCATTATTATTATTTTGAAAAGAGGCAGTATAATCCATTGTAATTTCCCAGATATCTTAAATCAAGGATAAATTAGGAAGTTCGCTGCAATCCAACCACCAAGGAAATTTTCTTTTTTTCTTTTTTTTTTTTACTGTTATGCTGAGAGATAAAATGGCTGCCCGGGAACAAGTCTCCAGGGTCAGACAAAATGGCCGCCAATAGTTGAAATATTCTTTAAAATAACCGAAAATCCACAAAGGGACCCCAGACCTACTCCAATCGTCTTCTCCTTTTTTTTTTTTTTTTTTTTTATATGGGGCAAGTGCAAAGCTCACCAAGGAAGGAGATCAGGCAGGTCCCAGCAGCCGATGAAAGAAGCGCGCGGAAATGGCGGCTAATTAACGGCTGCAACAAAGATGGCGGCACGGAAATTTGGCGGGGAAGTGTCAGACACCCCCCACGCCAAGGCAAGAGCAGCGCAGTTCAAAACGCCGTCTTCCCCGATCGCTGGGAAGAGCGGCGGCAGCAACAAGCCGGAACGAAGCCTTTGGGCAGGCAGCGGCTTCTGCGGCTTCTCCGACCTCCAGCTGATCGACGCTGAGGCGGAGACTGACAGCGGAGCGGGGCGGCGAAGAGGAAACCCAGGTGCCGGTCCCCGAAGCGTCGCGATCTTCGCGCCCCTCAGCTGATGGGCGCTGAAGTCGGCGGCTGTCAGAGGAGCGCGGCGGCGGCGTTTCCAGCCCAGGACGACTGAAATGGCCCGCACGCACAGCGCTAAGAAGAATGGGGGCTGAAAGGAAAAGTCACACTCACGTCCCTCTGATGATCGAGAGGCAACGGAGGCAGTCGTTTGCGTTTAAAGTTGAAGCCCCCAACAACACACACGATCTCCAATATCTGTCAGAAGTGAGAGACTCAGCGAATGCGACTGGTCAGAACCACTGAGTCGAATAAACTGGAAGGAAGGGAGGCCTGAGTAGGCGTGGCCAAGTTTATCCGACTCAGTGATTGGCCAGACGAGCTGGATCATCCCACTTCTGACCCACTCCGCATCCCAGTGGGAGAAACAGATACTTCGAATCTTTCCTTCTTGCTTTGTCAGAGGAAAAGTAAAACAGAGGAAATACATGGAAACATTACACTCTCATTTGTCCAATATAAAAACTACACTGTCATAAAATTATCTCTCAGATTAATTTTTTTTTTATTGAAAAGTTTTATGAAAAATACAAACATTTTCACCCCCCCACCCTTCCCCCCTCAACCCCCCTCCCCTTCCCACCCTCCCTTCCCCTCCCTCCCCCCACCCCCCTCCCTAGACTTCCCAGAACGAGCACAGGGTATAGCATTCACAAACCAAGAACTAAAATGTGCTAACAAATTATTACATTTCATATTCTCCCTAGGTCCTTAACTCCTTATAACTCAGAAAAAACAAACATAAACTACTTAATATTATTTCATTCATAAGCTATGTGAATCTTCTTATTCGGATACTTCTTCTGTATGTAATCAATCCATTTTCTCCATTCCGATATATATCTCTCATTTGAATGGTCTTTAAGGTATGATGAAATTTTTGCCATTTCCGCCAAATGCACAACTTTTAATGTCCATTCCTCAATAGTAGGTGGATCTTCCTTCTTCCAGTACTGTGCCACCAGTAATCTGGCAGCTGTTATTAAGTTCAAAACCAGCTTAGTCTCTATTACAGTACAATCCGTAACTATTCCCAACAGAAAAAACTGTGGTGTAAATTTAATTTTTTTCTTCAAAATATTTTGAATAATCCACCATATTTTTATCCAAAAAGCCTTAATCTTTTTACATGTCCACCATATATGAAAATATGTAGCATCTTCACACTCACATCACCAACACTTGGGTTGTAAATTTGGATACATACAAGCTAGTTTTTTGGGGTCTAAATGCCATCTATAAAACATTTTGTAAAAATTCTCCCTTAAATTTTGTGCTTGTGTAAATCTTACATTTCTAACCCATATCTTTTCCCATGTTTCCATCATTATTGGTTCACCTACATTTTGTGCCCATTTTATCATACAATCCTTGACTAAGTCTGTTTCTGAATCTATTTCCAATAATGCATTGTACAACCTTTTTATGTGCATTTGACCTTCATCTCTTATTTGCTTTATCAAATTCTCATCCTGCTGCAAAATATCAATTTTTTGATCTTCTCTCCATCTGGCCAGCAGCTGTCCATATTGAAACCAAGTCTTAATAATCCCTTCTTCTTTTAATTATTCCATGGATTTTAACTGTAGTCTGACTCCTTCCTTATAAAGGAGTTCCTTATATGTAATCTTATCTTGCTTTTGCTCTAAATTTATGTTCTCTATCGCGTGTCTGGGTACTGTCCATATTGGTAACCTATCATTTAGTTTATATTTATACTTTTTCCAGACACGCAATAGAGCATTTCTTAATATATGACTTTTAAAAGTCTTATCTACTTTCTTATCATACACTAAGTAAGCATGCCAGCCATAAACCAAACCATATCCTTCAATATTCAATATCTTTTCCTCCGTTAAGTTTATCCAATCTGTGATTGCTGAGAGGGCAGCAGCTTCATAATACAATCTTAAATTGGGCATCTTAAGACCACCTCTTTCTCTAGTATCTTGCAATATCTTTTGTTTGACTCGTGGTTTCTTCCCTGCCCACACAAACTTATTTATGCCCTTCTGCCATTCCTTCAAATTCTCATCTTTTTTAAGTATAGGTATCATTTGAAAAAGAAATAGAAATTTTGGTAAAATATTCATTTTTACAGCAGCTATCCTTCCCAGCAAAGACAGTTGTAGTTTTTTCCAGTTGTCCAACTCTTTCTGTATTTTGTGCCATAATGGTTCATAGTTATACTGATATAATTTCGTATTTGCAGTCATAATATAGACCCCCAGATATTTAACCTTCTTAACTACTTCAAATCCTGTTAACCTTTCTATCTCTTCTTTTTGGCTCCTAACCATATTTTTAGCTATTATTTTTGTTTTAGCTGCATTTATTTTAAAACCAGATACTTGTCCGTATAAGCAGGTTATATCCATCAAGGCTGTAATCGATTGTACCGGTTGGGTTAAGGTAACAACCAGGTCATCCGCAAATGCTCGTACCTTGTATTCATGCTGTCTAATTTTAATTCCCTTAATTGTATTCATCTCGCATATCTTGTTTAATAAAATTTCCAGCGTCAAAATAAACAATAACGGGGACAAGGGACAGCCTTGCCTTGTTCCTTTTTCTATGTTAAAAACATCTGTTAAACCACCATTAACTATTATTTGCGCTGTTTGTTTTTGATATATTGCCTTAATAGATTGTACAAATTGTTCTCCAAATTGCATCCTTTCTATTAGTTTAAGTAAAAATTGCCAATTCAATCTATCAAAGGCTTTCTCAGCATCCAAGAACACAAGCACTGCGGGGACCTGGTTGTTCCTTCCCAAATACTCTAATAAGTTAACAATTTGCCTTGCATTACCCTTCATTTGTCTACCATTTATAAAACCAGTTTGATCATGGTGAATCATTTGCTGCATGACTGTCATTAATCTATTTGCCAAAATTTTTGCAAATATCTTATAGTCTGTATTTAATAATGAAATTGGCCTATAATTTTTAGGATCTGTATCGTCATGCCCTTCTTTTGGGATCAACGAAATAAATGCTGTCTTCCAAGTTGGAGGTACCTCTCCTCCCTGTTGTATATTGTTAAATAATTCTTTCAGCGGTTCTATCATTTCCTCCTATAAGGTTTTATAGTAAATAGCCGTCAAACCGTCCGTCCCAGGAGCTTTACCCACTTTCAACTGCTTAATTGCTAACGCAATTTCCTCAGAAGTTATCGATTGATTTAAACTATCCCTCTGCTCATTTGAAATTGTATAAATATTCTCTTTCTGCAAATATCTATCTATATCTATATCTTTAATTTTATCACCAGTATACAGCCTCGAATAAAACTCTAAAAAAGATTTTTTAATCAATTGTTGCTCATAAACCTCTTTACCCTTATATTTTATTCTCTCTATTGTCCTTGATTTTTGCTTTTTCCTTAACAAATATGCTAACCACCTGCCTGGTTTATTGGCATTGTAAAAAGTATTATGTTTTGCATATCTTAAATTAGTTGCCACTTGATCTGCTATTAACATATTAAATTGACCTTTCAATAAATTGATTGCCTCTTTAATTTTCTTATCTGTTGGATTAGCTACTAAAGCCCGTTCCTGTTTACTAATCTCATCTTCTAATTCTTTTCTTTTTGTCCCCTGTTTCTTTCTATATTTATTATTCAAATATATCAAAATTCCTCGCATATATGCCTTACTTGCATCCCATACCATTTCCATCGATGTGCCCTTTTGCATATTCATAACAAAAAATTCTTTCATAAATTTTTTACACTCTTTTACATTTTCTTCATACCTAAACAAATTATCATTTAACCTCCAGGACCTCCTAGGCCCTTTCTCATACTCCAATTCCAGCCAAACTGGACTATGGTCTGTCAATGTTCTTGAGCAAATCTTCGTATTTTTCACCCTGGATAAAAGATCGTTAGTAATTAATATAAAATCAATCCTTGAAAAGGATTGATGTCTATCTGAAAAAAAAGTAAAATCTTTTTCTTCCAGGTTTCTTTCATGCCAGATATCTCTCAACTCCCAGTCATCCATCATTTCCCAAAACGCTTTGGGCAATTTTGCTCTTGTTGACACATTTTGTTTAGGTCCCATCTTGTCTTTTTTAACATCCAAAACACCATTCCAGTCGCCTAACAGGATACAAGTTTTATATGCCCAGTGTGTCAATTTTGAATGTAGTAAATTATAAAAGTTTTCTTGTTGTTGATTCGGGGCATAAACTCCGATTACAAGTATTTTTTCTCCTTTTACTAAAAGTTCTATCGCTAAAAATCTGCCTTGATCGTCTGCTTCAATTAATTTAGCAACTAAGTCTCTTTTCAAATATATAACTATACCATTTTTCTTTTCTGGTGCTGCTGCTACGTAAGATGTACCAAGTCTTGCATTAATCAGATATTTTTGATCTTGTATTCTTATATGAGTCTCTTGTAAACAAATTACTTCATTCTTAAATTGCTTAAGATAGTGAAATATTTTTCTTCTTTTCTGTGGAGAATTCAAGCCATTAACGTTCCAAGTCAAAAATCTAGTTCCCATCTCTGGGCTTTTGGAGCCTCTGAAGCAAGTCCTGATGCTCTGATCTCATTTGAGTTTTAGGTCTTGCTCCCCCCACTGCTCCTGTTCTAGTAGTATCTTGAATCATTTCTTGAGTTGCCGTCTGGGATTGTTGCTGTCTTAATTCTTCCTTGAGTCTAGCTGTCACCGATCTGGTCTGTCTTTGATCCTTTGGTAACTGCGAGAAATCAATCAGCGCCAACTCTTGAGTAGCCATTTGAATTTGTATTTCTTCTTGATCAGCCAAAGCTCCCCCCTGAACTACTGTCAAGAGCTCTTCTGTCTCAGCTTCCATTACTTCTTTCTTTCTTTTGCCTTCTGGTGATTTAGTTGATTTGGGTGTGCCAGCCTTTAATACATTAGTATGAAAGTCTCTTGCTTTCCAAATTGTGTTAAGCCGATATCTCTCTCCTGAATAAGTCACCACTAGTCCAGTTGGCACCTCCCATCTGTACTGTATCTGACGTTTTCTCAGTTCATCCACCAGAAAGGCATACTCCCTTCTAGCTCTCAAGATCTTAGGGGGGATTTCTTTCATTGTCATTACTTCCTGGCCTTCCACCCGAAGCTTGTTTTTAAAAGTAGCCTGTAAAATTTTGTTGCGTACTCTCCTTGTAGTAAAATATATCACAATGTCTCTTGGTAGATGTTTCTGTCTAGCAATCCAGGAGTTAACACGGTACAGCTTGTCCATTTGCCAGCCCAGATCATTTTTGGACTCCCCCACCAGCGGTGCCAATGCCTCAGACATCATTTCTCTCAAATTCTCTTGTTTATTCTCCTTCACCCCTCTAAATCTTAAAGCAAATTCCATATCTCTGTATTGTACCATTATTACATCGTCTTCAGCCCTTTGAATTCTGTTTTGAGCTTCTCCTATTTTGCTATCCAAAATTTCAGAAGATTGTTTAATTTCCTCAACTCTGTCATCCACCATCTCAATATTGCTTGCCAGACACTTAAATGCCATTAATATATCATCCCTAATCCCCTGATTGCGAATTGCAATCTCATCTGACACAGCCTGTATCTTTTCATTAGTTTCCTTAATTTTTTCATTAGTTTCCTTAATTTTTTCATCAATCACATCAACAATTTTATTTTGGGTGATTTGGAGAGCTTGTTGCAACATTTCCAACATTAAAGTCTGTGGATCCGCTGGAGGAGCAGAAACTTGTGATCTAGGAATATGAGCTGGGGAGCTACCAGCACTCCCAGTTCCTTTAGTAGGAATAGTTTTTACAGACTTTGAGGCCATTTCCAGTTTGAAATTAGTCTTTATATTTAATCAGAGTCAAAAAGAAGAGTTCCTCAAAAGATTTCCCAATGTTAACTAACGTTTAAAATCCTCCTTCTGTCAGCACAAAAGCTTTTTTTTTTTCCCCAAGCGAAGGGCTGCCAGCAAAACGAAACTTTTCCTGTAACTTTCCGTTTCCCCCGCCCTTTCAAGCTTCAATCGCCATATTGTTGCAAAGTACTAAGTGATTACTTCCGAAGGAGGCTCTAGGCATTGGAGTTAGGTAAAAAATACTTGCAGTCTGATTTCTCCTTGCTCGTTCCGCCTGCTGTTAGTTCAAGATGTTAATTCCCTCATTTCCATTCAGCAAGATTGGTCGCGGCTTTTAATTCCGCTAATTAGCTAGTTAGCGGAGACGTCCCTGGTCTGGAGCGGCTTGACAGGCTTTTAGGGAACGCGCACCCTTCGCGCCCCAGGATTTTTCCTAGGGCGTTCGGGGGGGTTCTACCTCCACCTGCCTGCTCTTCTCTCTCCCCTTTGCCCGGGGAGAGAATTTCAAGCCTCCAGACAGCGTTTGTTGGCTGTTCTGGGGCTTTAACGGAGCCAGGGAGCAGACGCTCTCAAAAGAACGTCTTTCAAAGCTCGCGGAGCCAGCGGAAGCCTCAGATTAATTGTGAACATTACAGAGCTCTCTAATCAAACAAAGGGTCAATGGCTGGAACAACTGTAAAATTAATATATAATGCCTAGTTTGTTTTCTATTAGCAAAAATGTTGAACATCAAGATAAAAGTAACAACATACATTTGTCTCATCTGTCTAGCCTTTAAATAAAAGATATGATTGAAAAAATTGGGTTAATGAAATCCACTCATATTCAATGCTCACTTCAAAAGTTATTTTTAGTAGTATGCCAAATTATTTAACTGCTTTTTTGAAGGGACTGTAATTTAGCCAACATTTTACTATTCTTCCCACTTTTTTCCCTTTGTGTACAAGGAGAATATTATTGACCAAAAAATTATAGGCCTATATCACTTTTAAATACAGATTACAAGATTTTTGCTAAAATACTAGCAAATAGGTTAATGATAGTAATGCAACAAATGATTCATAAGGATCAAACTGGTTTTATAAATGGTAGACAAATGAAGAGCAATGTAAGGCAAGTTGTTAACTTATTAGAGTATTTGGGGAAGAACAACCAAATCCCTGCGGTGCTAATATTTCTTGATGCGGAGAAAGCATATGATCGATTGAATTGGCATTTCTTATTGAAAATAATAGAAAAATGCAGTTTGGAGAATATTTTACACAATCTATTAAGGCAATATATCAGAAACAAACAGCGCAAATAATAATTAATGGTAGTTTAACAGATACTTTTAATATAGAAAAAGGAACAAGACAAGGATGTCCCTTGTCTCCATTATTGTTTATCTTGACTTTGGAATTTTTGTTGAGTAAAATACGTGGGTCAGATAAAATAAGTGGAATTAAAATTAGGCAGTATGACTACAGATTAAGAGCATTTGCAGACGACGTGGTTGTTACTTTAACCCAACCATTACAGTCGGTTGTAGGTTTAATGGATATAATTAATCAATATGGACAAGTATCTGGATTTAAAATAAATGCAGGGAAAATGAAGATAATAACTAAAAACATGACTACAAATCAAAAAGATGAATTAGAAAGACTAACAGGATTTGAAATAGTAAAAAAAGTTAAGTATTTAGGGGTTTATATCATGACATCAAATGCAAAATTATTTAAGCATAATTATGATCTGTTGTGGCAAAAAATACAGAGAGAGTTGAAAAATTGGAAAAAATTACAATTATCTTTGTTGGGAAGAATAGCAGCAGTAAAAATGAATGTTTTGCCTAAGTTTTTATTTCTTTTTCAAATGATACCAATACTTTAAAAAGATGAAAATTTGAAGATATGGCAGCAGGGTATTAATAATTTTGTTTGGGCAGGAAAGAGACCGAGAATAAAGCAAAAAATAATGCAAGATATACGTGAAAGAGGAGGTCTCAAAATGCCCAATTTAAGATTATATTATGAGGCAACTGCTCTATCAGCAATTAGTGACTGGATGAATTCAACAGAAGAAAGAATATTGAATATTGAGGGATATGATTTGGTCTATGGTTGGCATGCTTATTTATTATATGATAAGAAAGTGGATAAGACTTTTAAAAGTCACATATTAAGGAATGCTTTATTGTGTGTCTGGAAAAAGTATCAGTATAAATTAAACGATAAGTTACCAATGTGGGCAATACCCAGACACGCGATAGAGAATATAAGTGTAGAGCAAAAACAAGATGTGACTACTTATAAGGAGCTTCTTAATAAGGAAAGAGATATACTACAACTGAAATCTGTGAATCAATTAAGAGAAGAAAGGATAATTCAAACATGGTTTCAGTATGGACAGTTGCAAGCTAGATAGAGAGAAGATCAGAAAGTTGGTATCTTGCAAAATGAGGAGAACTTGGTAAAACAAATTAGAGACCAAAGTCAAATGCATATTAAAAAGTTGTATAATGCTTTAGTAGAAATAGATTCAGAAACAGGATGTCAGCGTTCCAATTTATGATTTTCCCCAGCGCTGACATGAATGAGAGAAAGAGAAGCCTTGCTTTAATGCTGAGATGAACTTTCACTTAGTTTCCTGCTCCTTGGTAGATAACGTTACTTAGGTGATAGAGGGAAGGGGGAATTCCTGTGACTGGAAAGGGCTTGGGACGGAGAGATGGATCTGCACGATGGCCAATGAGACATTGGGGAATAAAGAGCGGAAAGGGAGGGGTTTGGAAGGAGATGCCAGTTCTGGCTGCACAAGAGTTCAGGAATGACGTAGTTGATTCTTAAATAAAGAAAAGTTTCATCAAAGACTTTGCGTTTGAGAATGAAGTTTATTTGAGATAACATTGAATCCTGACACAGAGCTAGTTAAGGACTGTATGATAAAATAGGCACAGGATATTGAGGAACCAATAATGATGGAAACGTGAGAAAAAATATGGGTTAGAAATGTAAAGTTTACACAAACCCAAAACTTAAGAGAGAATTTTTATAAAATGTTTTATAGATGGCATCTATATCCTAAAAAGCTAGCCTGTATGTATCCAAGTTTGCAACCTAAGTGTTGGAGATGCGAATGTAATGATACTACGTATTATCATATATGGTGGACATGTAAAATAATTAAGGCATTTTGGATAAAAATATGGTGGATTATCCAAAACATTCTCAAGAAGAAGATAAAATTTACTCCACAGTTCTTTCTGTTGGGTATAATTACAGATTGTACGGATATAGAGACTAAACTGATTTTAAACTTAATAACAGCAGCCAGACTTCTGGTGGCGCAGTATTGGAAGAAGGAAGACTTACCTACTATTGAAGAATGGACGTTAAAAGTAGTGAATTTAGCAGAGATGGCAAAAATTTCAGCATACTTGAAGGACCATTCAAATGAAAGATATATATCGGAATGGAGAAGATGGATTGACTATATTCAAAACAAATATCGGACTAAAAAGTTTCAAACAGCCTATGAATGAAACCAAAATTTTCTTTTTGAATTATGTTTTGTTAGAAGAAAGGGGAGTTAAAGAGCAAGAGGGAGTTTGGACATTACAGAAGGTTAGCATATTTTAGTTTATGTTTGTTAAATATTATACCCTATATTTGCTCTGGGAAGTCCAGGGTGGGTGGTGGGTGGAAGGGAGTTGGAGGGAAAGGGGGGATGAGGGATGGGGGGGTGGAGAAGGGATGGGGGGGTAGGGGGAGGAGGGATGGGGGAGATGGGATGGGAAAAATTGTTGTAATACTTGATAAAACTTTTTAATAATAAAAAAAAGAGAATATTATTGACCTACAATGGCTTTTTACCCCAGCTCTCCCATTCCTGCAGTTTATTTTTCACCTTAATATAGTCCAAGGCTGTGATTTGAGAAGCTATTGCAAGGTTCAAACGAGTCTCCAAATTCTGGAAAACAAAGTCATTTCAGTAAGTATTCCATATAGAATGAAAATCAAAAGCAAAGTAGAACTATTGTTGAATAGACAAGGAAAGCTGTAAAGCAGTGGAGTGAACAATTCTAAAAATACACCCATATTTAGGCAAATATCGGAAGAAAATTCAAAAATAGAAATAGTTGAAATAAGTTTAAATAAATAGAAATAAGTGTCAGTTTCTTAGAAAACATTTTTCAACTGAAGCAGAAGACAAAATTATATAAATAATTATGCTTTTATATCCCTACCTTAAATTCTGCCTGATAGAGCCCACCTCTTTCCCACATTTTGCTCCCTTCCTCCCCATCTTGGTCAAATGGATTTTAACTGAATTTTAAATTTATTATCTTTATTGTTTTAATGTTTTATATTGAATAAAACTGCCATCTCAGCAAGATGGGTGGCATAGAAGTTTAATAAATAAATGTCTAAAGACTACCATGAGAAAACTGGTTAAAATAACATGCATTTTTGGAAAAGATTTTCTGAAAACTAAATTCTCTTCTACTTATACTGGTCACTTAAGAAGCCCCAAGAATAAGCAAGTGAAAAAGCAAACACCCCACTTTTTTGTAGAACAAAAGTCCCTGCTGATGCTTCAAATCAATCAATGTCACACTTAACAAAGGAAGGCAACAGATTAGTGAGGTCTAGTGGATCTGGAGCCTTGATATAGGGGGAGGTCCAAGACTCTGACACTATACTGTGAATTCCAAGAATTATACATTCCTTGAATAAAATCATCCTGAGGCCAAAGACAATTTCATGCATAGGTTTGGAAGTTTCCCAATTTCCCAATCATATTGCATCTTAAAAGCAATCATCTTAAAATCAATCTTAAAATTGATCTTATCTACATCTACATCTTAAAATCAGTCTGAACAGCAACTGGAATGGTATCTAATGTGAGGTAAAAGGTAAAGGTTTCCCTGTCAGTCATGTCTGATGGTGCTCATCTTCTTGGCTGAGGGAGCCAGTGCTGTCTGAAGACCATTTCCATGTGGCCAGCATAGCTATATGCCAGAAGCCCACAGAACGCTGTTATCTTCTCATCAAAGTGGTATCTATTTATCTACTCACATTTGCATGGTTTAGAATTGCAACCTTATTGCATGGAGCTCAGGTCTCAAACTCAGGCTGCCAGTTCTCCAGCTGACAAGTTCAGTGTCTTTAATCACTGAGCCATCATGCCCCAAGCTAATATGAGGATACATTGCAATACTGATATAAGCATTTCATATACAGACAGGAACCAGCAACCCAACCACAGATTCTTATGAATACAAAGGGCAGAAAATGCAGACCTTTGACATGATTTGTTAACAATACCAATGGATACAGTGATCCCAACCACCATTTACCATTTGTTCAAACTGATTGTTGAAGTCAGACTGCAGGAAATCTCTCATTTCACTGAGAATGCAGATTACATGAGCCACACGAACCTCTTCTATCTCTGGCAAAGATACTTCAACTACTGAGGCTCCTAAGTCCGCTAGGAACTCCACTGCTGAACATACAGCGATAGCAGGAAGAAGAAGAAAAATAAACTTCACTTTTAAATAAATCTTGAGAGGCCAGGATTCTAAATTCACATTTTAAAACAATCTTTGTGCTATAATCCAATCCAGATCCACTTTTATGAAGCCATTATATTGTACTTTGATATCAACAATGATGCAAAAATGTAAAAATATAGAAAATTCCATACAACTCCTCACTGACCATCCTAAAACTGTCCAAACAGAACACATCCAAGCACAACGCACACTTGCAAAATCATGCTTCTGGTTCCCTTAATCCATCCTTTGCAACTTAATTAGCTTTCTTCCACGAATATAAAATATATACATGATACCCTACTGGATGATGCTAGCAATTCATGGCATCAGTTTATATATACTCAATGAATTTCTGTTTGCTAAGAAGAGGTCTATGTTTGTTGTAGTTCATGGATGACTGGTCCATAGTGTTGGCAAGACGTAAACCTGTAAATTAGAAGTCTCCAATCTTTCCCATAAATATGGAAAATCCATGACCACAGCCTCTTGAACTGTTTAAATTAATCAAAGTTGCTTTTGCTCTACAAGGAAAAGATTCCAAAACCAAATTTGATCTGGAGGATCATTGCAATGGGAATGGAGGCTTATTAACATACCAAAACGTAGCTGTCCTGGCTGCATTTCATTTCAAAAAAGAATAGGAAATTCCAATCACTTCACCTTTGATGCAGCACGTATTTTCTTCCTGCAACCTGAACTCACTGGGCTACTTTCAGTGTGCTATCATCCCAGCCTCCTTTCCACTCACCTGTATTAATGATCTTTTTTTTATTGTGATAAATAATTAATAGTGAAAGATCAAAATATGCACATATTTTTCTTTACATTACATTTTCTCAGGAACACAGTACAGCTTCTGAAACACTTTCACTCCTCAAACAGTCATGCAGTGATTTGGAAATTGCAAGGCAGTTTTGATCTTCAAGATATATAAGCAAGAGATACTAAGCAGGCCAGGATACAACACCGATCAGCAAAAAATAATGATCACTTGCATGTTACCTTTTTGGCAGACAGCTAAGATTTCAGTATCACATGCCTTGCAGATAAGACAAAACAAAATGTAGTTAGTGTCTTTTCTAATTTTTCCAGAATCATTGCAAAACACTCACTACCTCCCATGTTTTTCACCATTTCACATAATCATGACACAACTCTCTGTTCTATTGCAAACATGTCTTAAAACTGATATAAGGATCAAAGTTTGCCCCTAAAATATTGATTGACCATGTATAAAATGTTAATGCAGAAGAAATAGAAAGACAAACAGGTACCTTAAAGAAACTCCAATCAATTCCCAATTTTAAACCATTCAGATCAGTGTTGATGTTTTCTGAGAAGGATGGTTCAGGTTGGTGCAATCCTGTAATGGGTTTAAAGAAGTAAGAATAGACACAGACATTTCATATAATTTTTTTAAAAAACTCCTTCCTTGTGTTTCAAGTGAGTAAGTAGCAATACGCACCATAGGGATACTGTAAATCTGACCCAGCCAAGGTAGCATAAGCAATAGCAGCATCTGCAACTGAAGTGCAGAGAGGGCCTGGCAAAATTTTAAAAAACAGGTTATTCACTTTTCTAGTGGTCCTATACTTTCCAATCATTTCTGAATTTAAGATAACTTTATAGCCCCTTAGATTGTGGGAGAAAGCAGAATAACTGTTAAAACATTGCTGCCTGTTTTGGAATGTAAAATAAGGGAGTATTCTACCAGGTAATTTACTGTGGAGGATATTTCTGATGTGGTGCAATGGCAACATCCAAGAATAATTCTTCCTTTTGCCAATAACAGTAATAAAAATCAAATAGGATTTCTTTTCAAATAATTAGTGTGGCACTTCATTCTTTACCATCTTCA
This sequence comes from Pantherophis guttatus, assembly GCF_059756535.1. NCBI lineage: Eukaryota > Metazoa > Chordata > Lepidosauria > Squamata > Colubridae > Pantherophis > Pantherophis guttatus. The sequence goes on along the minus strand of NC_142064.1, from coordinate 106,751,177 downwards.
AACTTTACTATTTCAATAATGCAGTAAACTGCTCTTTTGAAAGGGTTCTAAGCATACCTTACATCTCAATTTTCTTTTATCAGCTATCAAACACGCAGGCAGTTTCCAAAGATTACATGCAATCCTCCACATGTGTCCCCTCACATAATGATAAAAACATATTATTGTTATGGAAGATAAATAGATAAAGTATGTGATTGGAAGGAAGGAAAGCACTAGCTTTTATTTTTTTTCCTAGGAAGGAAAAATGAAGCATCTTGGAAAAGACATACCAGGACCTACTGTAAAAGTTTTACGTTGCCTATCATGCATTCATTCCAGGGGTGAAATCTAAAATTTTTTGCTACCGGTTCTATGGGCGTGGCTTAATTAGTGGGCGTGGCTTTGGTGGTAAGGTGACTGGGAGGGCGTGGCTTGGTGGTCAGGTGGGCACAGCCAAGTCAATGTTACTTCTTTGCCCTTTTTTAACCTACAAAACACAACACAACACAACTGGCTCACCCACAATATAAAAGCAACTGTGCTAGACCCAAAATGGCCCCTGCAACAAGCAGGAACCTCACACAGCCACAAAAAGCCCAAAAAAACAATTTTCACACTTTACACACATACAACACAACACAACACAACACAACTGGCTCACCCACAATGTAAAAGCAGCTGTGCTAGACCCAAAATGGCCCCTGCAACAAGCAGGAACCTCACACAGCCACAAAAAGCCCAAAAAACCAACTTTCACACTTTACACACACAAAATTCCACATACAGCTTTGTGAGATTTTGTGTGTTTGTGTAGTTAGAGTGAAACACTACAGGAACACACTAAATCTCAGAAAGCTGGACAAATATTATTTTATTTTAATTTATTTTAATTTTTATATAAAAGCAGCTAAATTTAAAACTTCCTAAACTTTAAATGGCTAAGTCTAAAAAAAGAACAACTAAAAAAAAAACCCAATTAACTATTTTTTTAAAGCTCCCAAAGGGGAAAAAACTTACCCAATAGAAAAGGGGTCTCCAACCTTGGCAACTTTAAGACTTGTAGACTTCAACTCCCAGAATTCCTCAGCCAGCTTTGCTTTGCTGGCTGAGGAATTCTGGGAGTTTAAGTCCACAACTCCCTGCCTGCTTGATTGCAGACAGGGAGATTCAGTTGCTTGCTGATGCAATGGATTGCAGGGATTACAGCAAGGCATTGCGACCAGCAGCTAAGGTAAGCAAACTGAGGGGGTGAGGGGGAGGGATTTTTGCTACTGATTAGCAGGCAACTCAGCTGGAATCGTCAGAGCTTGGCTCGTCAGAGCCATTTAAAAGAAAAAAAAGGCTCTGATGATCGTGCGGCTCAGCTGGGGATGGGGGACGGGGGCAGGGATTTTTGCTACCGGTTCTCCAAACTGCCCGCCACCATCGCTACTACTCGCTCAAGCCGGTCCGAACCGGGAGCATTTCACCCCGATTCATTCCCAATGTTTTCTCATATACTAGGTGTTGTGCCTTGTGATTTTTGATGAGTGTATTTTGTCTTTTGATGTACACTGAGAGCATATGCACCAAAGACAAATTCCTTGTGTGTCCAATCACACGTGGCCAATAAATAATTCTATTCTATTCTATTCTATTCTATTCTATTCTATTCTATTCTATTCTATTCTATTCTATTCACATATCAATTGTCAAGTTCGAAGTGCACTTATGCTGTTGCAACTATTGTCGCTTCTCAGGTTGCCAATAAACTAGTGGGGAGGTCTCCAGACATCAAGAAGACAAACCTTGAGAGCCAAGGACACTTCACCAGGTAGTTAAAATCCTTAGAAACACTTTCTCATAAAGATTCAACAACATTTAACTGGACAATGTGACCTGTACTAATAGGGGGAGGGAGAAGTTAATTATACAAGATTGCACGGGAATTAGCTAAAGCTGGTTTTGCCTTAATCTGTGACAAAATTATGTACTCAATAAAGTTTTGCAAGAAGAGTTTGGTTTGTCATGACTGTACTTGCTTGGTTGGGTGTGTCAGTTGGAACCTTGACATCAATTTTTAAACAGGTGAAGTATTTCCAAGACACAAGAATTTGTCACTTAAATTAAATTAATGACATAGAAAGTAGCTTCTCTTTTTTTCTCCCAAGGACACCCAGTATCTATATACAGCTAGAGACCTCTTACCAAGACTAACAGTAGAATATGAGAGAGGATGACACCCAAATCCACTGATTCGTCCAAATGTACCTGCAGACAACATAGAACAGAATAATTAAAATGACAGCGCCAATGTCAGAAATACTTCAGGCAGAGTGCTGAGTGATACTGCCTAAGAGAAAAAGTGACCAATCCAGCTTAGCGCTTCCTTTTCTTAGCTCAAGCATCAGTCAAATAAATGAATTCAACTTAAACTTAAATATAGGAACTGGATTTGGAAGATTTCAGATGGCTGTATTTCAGTAGTACATTCAGTAGCATCCACGTGGCAGTCGAAACAGACAACACATAGGGCCACAGCATCACAAAGTCCTGCCCATTTTGTACATGTGTCAACACATATACAAAGGGATGGTACTTTGATCACAACACTGCAGCTGCTGTCTTGCCTGTTTTATTTCTTTCCCTTTTTATGCCCTCAATTTTGTATAAGTGATTCTAATAAATTGATATTATTTTTCATTTTCAAGAATATGACCCTCAGAATTAGCTGTTCCTCACATTTCTTTCAGAATTTACCTTTTAGTCCCACAATACCACAGAAAGAAGCTGGGATCCTCACAGAACCACCTCCATCTGTACCAATAGCCAGTGGACAGAGGCCTAAAGAGAAATGGAATTAAGAGAAAATTCCATTAAATAAAATTATTTTCTCCATCATTTTCCCCACTGCCTAATCTGAACAAAAACTTGAAATGTTGCTGTAATTTGGTTTGGGTTTTCAACTCCACTCTCAATGCTTTCATCTGTAATACTAGTCTTACCTGCAGCCACTGCTGCTGCTGATCCACTAGAACTACCACCAGTAAAATGCTGGGGATTGTATGGATTTCTAGTAGTGCCATGATATCTAGAAATAAAATAAATAGGCATTTTGAAGGCCATCGTAATGAAGGCTGGTGAGGAGGAAAGAAAGTATCTTTATATGTTAAAGAAATTAGACTGCAGTCTGCCACAAGCAAAACTAAAATTGCATCTGCTGCCAGGTCTGAGAGAGGGGAGGAGGGGCAGGAATAATGGAGACAGGAGAGTTGGAGAAAAAGATCCTGAGTACAGAACTGAAAACACAGCACTGGCAAACTATCAGAGTAGGAGGAAGCAGTCAAGTCTAGTTTGTACTGTTACTGATTGCTCCAAAACTACTATAATTCCATTCTTTTAGCATTATAAAGCCGCATTTCTCCCTTTTGCTTGCCTATAGGTACACAGAAAAGACAGCTCAATTCAGAAAGGCACTACTGCTACCAAGAAAGAAGGAAAGTATCCTTCAGGGAAGCTTATTCAGCACAAAAATTCAAAGAGTTGCCATGCTTTTTCTTTTTTCTGGAAACAATGTAACTACTCAGTGGTACTTTTAAATCTTTTTTCTCTCACCTTCCATGCTTCCATACTCCCATCCCAATAAGCTTTCATTACACTATTTTAGCATTCAAGATGTCAAAAAGCTTAATCATTTTTCTGTCTTTTCTAGCTTTCACAAGAAACAGTTTGAATGAAAATGCATTTAGTGAATACATACTATTTTACCTATTGGGATTACATCCAGTGGTCCCAATACCCAATTCATGCATGTTCGAGACGCCAATGATAATGGCACCAGCCTCCCGTAGTTTCTTTGTCACAGTGGCATCTTCAGTCTCCGGCTTTGTGCCCAAGTATACAGTTCCACTTCGGTGGTGATAGGGCACCTTATAAATATACCAAAAAGTATTTTGTGATAGGATTCTTTATAAATACAACCCAGTACTATAGATCGTTTATTCCTGCCTCAAGGGAATCCAATGGCAATAAACCACACAGAACACAATTTCATAAGAAAATGCATTCTTTTATAATCAAGCCCAGTTCTTCTCTTTGGGGAAGAAGTTCCTCTCAAGCCAAATTGACCCCCCTCCATCTGAAAGCCCCCCTGCAATCCCATCTAGACTAAAAAACAGAAGTCTCCTTATCACTCACAGCTTAGCCCAAGGGCCACCCTTATAAGGAAATTAGTGAAACTCAAACTTTCCATCTTCTTATCAGCTGGTGATCTCATCATTTCACCTTGTTCACAATTAATTTCCCAGCTCTTTTGCCCTCATGAAAGGCCCAATTTGCCTAATGGACCTCACTCAGATGAGGATGTGCGTAACTTTCCCAAACTGGCCAGCTAATGAGATTTCTAGGATTTCTTGCCTTGCATCCAACAATTTCTATTAAAAAAATCTTTACTTTTCCATTGTTCAAAATCCATCTTGTAAAGCAGACACGCAATGATCATTACAACAAACATGGTTCTTCTCCTGAGTGTTGTGCTCCCTACTTTGCCAAATTCCACAACATAGCAAACTCATTGTAATGTGCAGCATATTACTTTGACAGTCTCTTAATGTATAACTGTGTATAACAATGATAAGTAGCAACCATTGATAGTTTATCCTCCATGAATTCTTCCTATTTTTTAAAAAAATCTCTTCAAGTTGGTGATTGTCATTACATCTTTTGATAGCAAATTTCACAATATGCCTCAGAGCCTATGTAAGGCATAGAACTTCTACAAATTGGTTATCATTAATTTTTAATATGGCAAAAATGAACATTATATAGATAAAGCAAATGTCTATTAATAGCATATAATTATATAAAATTTAGAGGTTTTGTCCTAGCCGTTCTCATCTCTATCCTCTTTTTGAAATACAGCCATTAAACCAAAATGACTGTGAACCAATGATTTAAGAACTTTTTATCAGTCTCCCTCTGTTCGACTTCATTGAATAATATTGATTTTCACTATTATAAAACAGCATTTTCATACATCTGAATACATCTGTATTCTTTATTGCTTTAAAATGAACTTTGAAACATTTCTTCATAAGGGACTTACTTTACTCTCTTGATCATTTTGGATTCCTTTTTCTGCTCCCTTTCTAGTTCTTCAACATCTTGAGATGTAGCAAGAACGATACATGGTATTTCAAATTTCTTGCATTGTATTTTAGTATACAGATATTATAGTATTGATATTAATGCAAGGTACAAAACAACTGATAGTATTAAGGTGCTGTTATACTTTCTTAATATTTCTTTCCTATACCCTCAATATGATATTTGTTTTTCTTTTTAACAACACTGAGCATAAAAAAAGTGAAGTGTGTATACCACTTTAATTTCTTCTTTTAAGCACACTGGAATTCCATCCAAGAGTGAGAGAGGCTGTTTGCTTCTGTAACGAGCTGTGGATTCCTCAGCCATCTAAGCAAAGAGAGATTTGTGAAATAAACCACATAATTATTCTATAGAAATAGTACTTTAAACAAGTAAACTAAAGAATCTCACTCTGAAATCCAAATCAGAGAACTTCAGCACAAGACAGGAGACTCTTTCTCCAACCCCTGTAATAACACAATTTAGAGAATACCTTTTTCAAGAAACAAGTAATACTCCTCTCACTGAACACACCTTGATTATCTCCTCCTCATTCCACTGAGCAATTGCCTGGAGGTTAGGATCAACTTTCCTAACTTCTTTCAGAGCAGCAACAATGTTCTTGGCAACTTGTCGGGGTGTTACCATTCCAGATCTAGTCAACAGTCAAAATGGAAGTTGTTGCATTTCCACTCTATTGTCAGGTTCATGCTGATGTCACTAGTAACCCTGAATGGTAAGATTTCAAGTGCACAGCCCCAAGTTCTTTAAAAGGAATGCTTAGTAAATCAAGGCTTTCTGAGTCCTATACTACTGAATCATTTGTGCTGTAATGAACCAGAATGGTTACGCCATGTAACCATTCAAACCAAACAAAACAGCTATGTTTTCATTCATGCAATATGCTAAGTAAAGCCAATCAATTCACATTATGGCTCAGGTATTCTGGCATTGTTTACTTATGATTCTTAGGATGAGTGAACCATATCAGTTAGCTAGCTCAGTTATTTGGGAATTGAGTGGCTGAGAAATGTGAGAATTAAATTAATTTCGACCAGATATATGTTCTTGAATCAGACTGAGGAAAAACATGATCTTATTCCATCTTATGTGATTATGCATAATAATAATTGATTGGCCCCTATATGAATCACAAAATCATTCCTCACCCCTGGAATGGTATTCCAAAGTAAATTTAAAATCAAGAACCATAGTTTGCCTGAAACATATGAAGCATGGAGATACTGGAAATGATTATTCAATTATGTGCATGAACAAAGATAAAGAAAAACAGTTAACTCCACAACAGAAACAGTCACACCTGCTCATGCTAAAGGTATCTTTATGGAAAATACAAACAATGCTTATATTTCTCCATTTGTTCTGGAATGGAGTGAAAAGTATGAACAAAATTGGTCCCAAGCTACTGTTTTGTCAATCAAGAAAAAGAAAAACCCAAGAACAAACATATTCTTTTTTTTTAAAAAAAGTATTGAATTCCTTACCTATAGCATTTCAAGTAGTCCTGAATCCCTTTAAATCTGAAAGCAGAACTTGCAGAACATGAACTGTGACATAAAAAGGAACAATAAAGATTCATGGATAATCTGAAAAGAGTAAAATGTCAACTGAAAAGTATAAAGGCCCTTTTCTAATCTTCCTTTTAGAAGCAACCATCTAAGATTGGTAATCTTTCATTATTACTCATCCAGTTTGGCTGGATATGGCTCCATTTCTTTCTCAAATGCCACATCCTACTGGTGAGAGCTGTTGTGAAGAGAGGCAGAAGCCCATACTGCTCAATTCCATTTTTCCTATCATTTCCTTGATCATTTCTTTTTCCTAACAAAAAATGATAATCACTAGGAACAACAATGGAAAAAATGTTTTCATTTCCAATTCTGAATTCAAAATATACAATTTGTTCAACATTTAAGACTCCAATCAGGAATTCCAGAGTTCCATTAATTTTAAAACAATAATGCAGTGGAAACAGAAAACTACATATCTCCCTTTATGAATGCTCAATACTTGCTATAATTTGTGGATACATTGCACTCCCACAACTGAAGTTTACAGAGCCATTGCTTTCAAGTGTTTGCAACTATATCTTTCCTACCCCTTAAATTACACACATGCCTTGATTCCATCAAACTCTGGAGAATTGCTGAGACATTTTTTGATTCTGACTTGTGCTCTTTTCTTTCTGAAGCCATCAATGGCACGAAAGTAGGATCTTCAGGAATATCAAGGTAGCGTAGAGCAGTAAAATTGTTCATCCTGGAAAAAGTGCATTATCATTACATTAACTTGAGAAAGTTTTTAAAAATTCAGTCAAGCACTAATTTAAAATTGTTTTCTAATGATAGCTTTTCCCCCCTACCTTAGTGTACTGCCATTTCCGGCAAAGTTTTCCATTAATAAAATTATGCTAAATGTATCCTAAATGCTGTCAAAAAAGTTGCATTACTGGAACTGATCAGATATGCACACCATGGTCTAGAGACAATAGATTTCCTAATATTGTGTCAGCAACTGTGGCCTCAGAAGAAAGTGGTCTGCTATGCAGACAAAAGGCAACTGTACGGTACATTTAGGGAGGACCACCTTGAATCTGAAGGAGCCAGCCACAGTTGCCAGTAAAATGTCAGGAAATCTGTTGTCTAAAGCACAGTTACTAAATCCTGAAACTCAAAACTGCTTAACAAATATCAGCTGTGAAAGCCAGAAGATCAATTTATATACATAACTTCTATGTTTTCCTCTGTGAAGAAATGCAGGAAAAAAGTCAGCCAGAACATATACAGGTAGTCCTTCAACTATATTGGCAATTGGGAGCAGGATTGCCATTGCTAAGCGATGTGCTCATTAATTGCGATTATTACATGACTACATTGCTTAGTGATCATTCAGATGAACCTGGTTGTCATCACAACCCCAAGATATGTGGCTTATTAAGCAGGAAGCAGAGAGAGACACAGGTAAGGAGCAAAGGGGTAGGCTGTGGGGGAAGAATCCCCAGGACACCTGGTGTAGGCCACATGCATATTTGGGGTATAGGAATACAGCATAAACTTGGGGAGACCAGGAAAAGAGGGTGTGGGGCATAGACATGTGAGCATAGGAGGATGGAGAAAGAAGGAACTGCATGCTTCTGAGTGTGCAAGCATAGGGAAGAAGGAGACTGAGGAAAGAGGGTGCCACTTGTCTGTGTGTGAATTGTCAGTGTATAAGAAATTATGAGCTGGAATAGCCATAACAAGTCAGCCAATGGGACAATGGTGGGATTCAAAATTTTTTACCGGTTCTGTGGGTGTGGCTTGGTGAGCGTGGCTTGGTGGGCGGGTCATGTGACTGAGTGGGCATGGCCAACTCACCGACACTCACAGCATGATGGGGTGACACCCCCCACAAGCCACACCCACAGAACCAGAGAAAAGGCAGTTCCTGCAGCTTGTCCCTTTAGGGTGTCTTCCTCATCTGCATCGAAGTACTTTAAAGGGACACTAGAGTCCGGCTGCCTTCTGAGCAGCTCTGCTGCAATGCTGTCCTTCCGGCACTGCAGGCCGTTCTCCTGGCCGGGTCTGGCAATGGGGTGCCGCCGCACACACGCACTGACAGGCCTCTTTTTTGGCCTGTGGTTTTCGGTGCAAGAAGCCTCCACTGCCACTGCTGGAGCGGTGGTTGGAGGCTTCTCGCACCGAAAAAGAGGCAGCGGCTGCAGGCTTCTTGTGCCGAAAACTACAGGCCAAAAAAGAGGCCTCAAGTTCTGTCGCTGCAGTCCTCTTCTTCCCGCCGGCTGCACACACTCACAACATTGCCTGCTGGTGCTGTTCGCAGCCAGACCCGGCCAGGAGAATGGCCTGTTGAGCTGGAGGGATGGTGTCGCAGCGGAGCTACTTGAAAGGCAACCAAAAACTACCGGCGGCTGGAGGCTCGCCAACCAAGCCTCATCAGTCCCAAGGTGTGGACAAAGGTGGGCAAGGTGGAGGGTGAGCGGGGTGGGCGGCATGCGGACGGCTCGCGGAAGGCCAGAGCCAGGGAATGGCACATTCCTCAATCCGGCCAAGGCAAACGGCAAGCAGGCGGGGCCTCTGGGGCGAGGCCAGAGAATGGCATGTTTCCCCAACTCAGCCAAAGCAAACAGCAAGCAGGCAGAGAAGCAAGGCCAGAGCCAAGGAATGGCGGGTTCCCTGACCCGGCCAAGGCAAATGGCGAGGAGGTAGAGGGTCTGGGGCCTCAGGGAATGGCGCATCCCTGGGCCCCGACCTGAGGCGAGGGCGAGCGGGCGGCATGCTTACCTTTGGTGAGCAGAGTGGGTGAGGCGCGGAGGCAAGGCGAGGCAATTAGCTGGGCCACATGGAGAAGACAACATATATAGGGTGGCCGGGTGGGGTGGGAGTGGGAGGAGTGGGCAGGGCAGGGCAGGGCGAGCAGGTGGGCGAGTGAGCTGCGGGTGGGCGGGGCCAGCCAGAGGTGGTATTTGCCAGTTCAGCAAACCAGTTAAAATTTCCGCTACCGGTTTGCCTGAACCAGTCTGAATCTGCTTAATATCACCTCTGCAATGGGAACTGTTTGATGACTAAGAAACAGAATCTGTTGTGAGCCATGAGAAACTGCTAGAAGCCTGGTCATGGCTTAGCTTAACTGGTCTGTATATAAGAGTAGCTTCAGTGATTCTGTGATTCTGTGACTTCTGTGCTTCTGTGATTTCTGGATTCTAGCTTCTTGTCCTTGTACTTGCTATCACGTTTCAAGAGTTGCATGGGTATTGTATAAATGCACCGTGTTTTATATTATTGTATATAAACAAGTTTCTTCTATAAATGAATCCTTCTGAATTATTTACTTGTGTGCTGGTTGGATCCCTGCAAACTCTGACAGGTTTTGGGCCCAGAACACACGAAGCACACAGTAAGACTGAACTGTAATTAAGCTGAAGGACAGGCTGTGTTATAAGAAAAAGAGAACAAGGCTGAGAAGGCTTGCAGGATGGCTGTTGAGTTCAAGGAGAGCTCTCTGCCTCGATTGGGACAGAAGAATTATATTATTTGGGCTGCAAAAATGGAATGCTTCCTGAAGGCTAATGATATTGTTATTAATTCACCCCAGGCACCATTAGCAGCAGCAGATCAAAAGGCAGCATAAGAAGATACTGACCTACATAATCTTAACTTTAGAAGATGAACAATTCTTGAATATAGCTGATTTAAAAACTGTAAAGGTGGTTTGGCTGAAATTGAGAAGTGTGCATGTGAGTGCATCAGCATGAAATATTGTGCAATTATCGAGACAATTATACAGAGCCCGGCTACCACAAGAGAGTGTAGAGAAGCATTTGCTACACATGCAGACTTTATTTATTGAGTTGGAACAGCGTGGAATGCAGATTCCTGAATCTCAGAAGGTGCTGTTGGTGTTAAATTGTCTTGATAAAATGTGGGACATTGTTTCAGCCGTTTTTGAGTGCAAACCACAATGAAAGCCCTTAAAGCCTGTTTGATTTCTAAAGAAAACAAACACCATTTTAGAAGAAGCCATGAGGAGAAATTCCTTAGGTGGGGGCCCAAGGAGCAGAGAGAGAAACAGACAGGATGTCTGCAAAGACCAGAGTAATAGAAGAGATCAGATTACAGCCCAGCTAAGATTTTCTAAGAAGAAAGAAACAGAACAGCAACAACAGTAGTGTTTCATCTGTGGTGGTAAGACCAGTGGTGGGATTCAGCCGGTCCTGTCCAGTTCGCCCAAACTGGTAACATTGCACACCCGGCCACGCCCTTTGCCCCTCCCAGCCACGCCAGCACTTCTTGTAGCACTGAGCTGCTTGCCTTTTTAAATCCAGCACTGCTGCTGAGCCCAAGCAGTCTTGAAATCTAAGAGCGCTGGATTTCAAAATAAAAGCCAAGGAGCTCAGTGCTACAAGGAGAAGAAGTTCCAGGAACCCACAGTTGCTGGAGCTGAACAGCCAGGCTTTAAAGCATTTTAAAGTAGCCTGGAGCAAGAATCCCTCCCTCTCTCACCCCACCCCACCCCATCTGCGACTATCCCATTTGGAAGATATTGAGTTTTGCTTTTGCTGACTACCTCCTCCATGTTTCCTAAATGAGGTAGATCGAGTGGCTGTTGGGTTTGGATGTGAAATTAAGCCTCCTTCCTATTGAAGGGAAACAATAATAAGGATATAATAAATAATACTAGAATATGATATACTGGTATACTAGATTCTGTAACCATTAGGTTCCTGTAATACATATATGCCTTTGTATTTGTATCACATATATTATTCCTTTCTATTTGTATCTCCTGTTACAAACATATTGTCATTAAGCCTTTGAAATGTATCTGGTATTTGTCAAACGTATGTCCCTGCCATTTGACCTGAACTCATATCAATCTCTTTCTCTGCCATCTAAAAGCACGGTACGTATCTCAGTTGAAACCACAGCCATCAATAAAGGGATAATTTACACCTCAGTCCTAATTTATGCTTGATCTGGATAAAATCTGGTCTTCCAGAGACAGGGGCTAAGTAGCCAATTAAGTAAACAAAGAAATGCTTAAGGTAAGACTAATTGGAAGTTTAGATTCCTTTGCAGGGCAACAAGGAATACACAAACCTAAATTAGGAGGCCAGAATTGGATACTAAGCTGACGTCTCTGAGGGTATAAAAGGACGCCATACCTTCCCCAAGGTGTGGCTATTTCCTCGCATGCATTGTATCTGTATGTTCTGGATATAGTTCCATCCAGTATTTTGGTTTTGGCCATAAATAAAATCTGGTTTTTTTGCAAGCCTCGTCTTGAGTCTCTCTCTCTTTGGCATTCTGGTGACTCAAGTGTATTTTGGGACCTTACATTTCTGGTGCCCGAACAGGGACTTGAAGGCAAAGTTTCTTCGAGGTGGCTGCATTCAGCTTCCCACAAATTGAGCCGCTTTGAGGCTTGGTGGCCTTCATTATAGGCAGACGGAAGAAACCAGCTTGGACCAGTACCGAAGTCAAGAGCGCTCCTGGAAAAATTTATCCAGTGATTTTGATCTGGTCATTTGCTGGCAGGCTCCGATCCTGCCTGCCCTGAACACCTAACGAAGAGGCTTGCACTGTGGGGGGTTATGGAACTCAGCTCTTCTGGGTGAGTATATTTTTTTTTTCTCTTGGGAAGGGGAGTGTTGCTTTGTGAGTGAGTGAATGAGACGAGGGAAATTCCTCAGAGGTTTGCCCTCAAAGCGATGTGCGGAGATCCAATCTGCGTTTCTGATTATCCGAGAGGAGATCAGCCAGAGACTATCGCTTTGAAAGGAGTGTGACTGTTGGAATAAGAATCTGTAGTGCAGGAGAGGGCTCTGACCAAACTTCGGACCTGCAGGGAAGGTCTGGGAAATCTCTTAGGGAAAAAGAGAGGGTTTGGTTAGGCTTCACTCCGATGGAAAGGTGTGGGAAATCTCCTCAGGAAGAAAGAGAGTATTGTCAGGCTTCGAGCTGACAGAAAGGAATCCCCTGGGAAAAATGGGCAACCATGCTGGTAGCCTGTTTGGAACAAATAACCTAGTAACAAGAATTGGGCCGTGTTCTCCATTTGGCTATGTTAGCCCACTGGAACACGTTACAAACAAGCTCCAAGTTAGAATGAGAACATAAGGGTATAAAAGGATGCCATACCTTCCCCAAGGTGTGGCTATTTCCTCGCATGCATTGTATCTGTATGTTCTGGTTATAGTTCCACCCAGTATTTTGTTTTTGGCCATAAATAAAATCTGGTTTTTTTGCAAGCCTTGTCTTGAGTCTCTCTCTCTTTGGCATTCTGGTGACTCAAGTGTATTTTGGGACCTTACACTATAAAATCCATTCAGAAAACACAAAGGAGCAGATATGGTTTAATTCTGCTTCAGCCCAGATTGCAGGAGAGAAAGTAGTTTAAAATTATTATTTAATTGACTAATTCATTCGAAATTGCTGTGTTATGGCTTTTCTTTTGATGTAGTGCTTGTGATGGGGCTATAAACAGGTAATACTCAGCCTTAAAATTATGTTATGGAGGTAGAAAGGCAATTAGATTTGCTAGCCTTCCTAGGTATGATTTTCAGTAGTCAGTCTCTGCTGTTTTACCCTAGTAATATAATTAAACCAAATACCTATCTCTAAATTTAAGACAGCACTAACCCTAGAACATTTTAATGGACTAGGAACAGCCATCCTAGAAGAGATATTCAGGGGGAAAAAACTTTCACTCTTTAACAGATTAAAGTTGTGTCCTTGTGTAAAGGGGCAGTTTATATTACATTTTGATAGATTAATCCACCAGTGGAAAATAGGTAACATCCATTTGAGGTCAATTCATGCATTTAGTGAGGAGGAGGAGGCAATATTATATCAGACCCTCCCAAAATGGTACAAGGGGCAATCCAGTAGAAGTGCCTTGATGGTTCTGTCCAAGCAGAGACACGAGCGTGGTAAATATGGAATCTTATTAAATCAATTCATACAGAGATACAATGCTCAGTATCTTTAAAGTTGGTAATTCTTTCATGTTACTGACTTGGGAGTAATCAAATGATCAGGTTTCATGCTGCCTGGGGAATTTTGGGAATTGAAGTCCACATGTCTTGAAGTTGCTAAGCTTGAAAAACATTCAGAAGTACAACAACTTCTTGTGAGCCTGGGTTATTCTCTGATTATTTTTTTTTTTATTTGATTTATATGCCGCCCTTCTCCGGAGACTCAAGGCGTCTTACAGTGCATTTGGGAATAAGGAAATTATCCTATTGTGCCTGGTGCAAAGATGCAGCTGAAATCTAGTTAGATGCTAATTGGAAAGTTAAAGCCTCAGATACAGATAGTCCTTGACTTACAATCATTTGTTTAGCCTCCATTCAAAGTTACAACAGCACTGAAAAAAGTGACTTATGATTGATCCTCTCTCTTATGAATCAGGGGTCATAAGTGAGAGCTACCAGTTTGCTTGTGGGTGTGCGTGGGTGTGCTCACTCACGTGCGTGACACTTCTGTGCATGCGCAGAAGTGTCCGGGTGGGTGGGTGGAGCCTCCCGCTGCCACTACTGGTTCACCCGATCTGGGGCAAACCGGTAGCAACCCACCACTGTTATAACTGTTGCAGCATCTCCATGGTCACGTATTCAAAATTCTGTCACTTGGCAACCAGCATGTATTTACGATGGTTGCAGCATCCTGGGGTCACGTGATTGCTATTTGCAACCTTCCCAGCTGACTTCTGACAAGCAAAGTCAACAGGGGAAGCCAGATTCACTTAACAACTGCATGATTCACTTAACTGCAGGGATAGCTTAGCAACGATGGGAAAAAGTGTTGTAAAATCGTGTGTGGCTCACTTAACAACTTGTCTGCCTTGTTTAGTAATGGAAATTATGGTCCCAATCTTGGTCATAGGTTGAGGCCTACCTGTCATTTAGACATTTAACACCCTCCTTTGGGATGCCTGGATAATTTATGGTTCACCAAAACCTCCAATTACTTTTGTTATTCAAGCATAGTAAGAAAATATTTACATGTAGTTTGCTGAGGATTACCAGATTAGCAGCAAAGGCAGAAACCAAATGTTTGCAACATTTCTGATGATAAGATTTTGAAGTAGTTCCATCAGGTTTAGTCACTGTCAGGACAGGAAAAGACACAAATTTTCTTTGGCTGTTCATTTCAGTGTTTACATATAATTTTCCTTTCCTGAAGGCCAACTCTATCAAATGCACCCTCACCAGACATATATAATGGTTTTTCTGGCTTTATGGTCTCTGGTTAACAGAGGTGGTGTTCAGCAGGTTCTGACCACCTGCTGGAGAACCGGTAGCGGAAATTTTGAGTAGTTCAGAGAACTGGTAAATACCACCTCTGACTGGCCCCGCCCCCATCTATTCTCTGCCTCCTGAGTCCCAACCGATCGGGAGGAAATGGAGATTTTGCTGTAACCTTCCCCTGGAGTGGGGAGGTAATGGAGATTTTACAGTATCCTTCTCCTGGAGTGGGGTGGGAATGGAGATTTTAAAGTATCCTTCCTCTGCCACACTCACCAAGCCACGCCCACAGAACCAGTAGTAAAAATGTTTGAATCCCACCACTGGTGGTTAATGAGGGTAAAATGATTTCGAACAGAAGTTGCTCTGCTACTTCCAAACTAAATGATGGTTAATAAAGCCTCTGAATAGTTAAGGCAGGCAGCCTTTTTGTCACCAAGCATGGAGAAATATATATGCAATTAATAATAATAATAATTTATTAAATTTGTATGCTACTTGACTCCAGCAACTCAAGAAAATCTGTTTCGTCTAAGGCCATGACCACCCAGCACACCCACTCAGTCACATGACCAAGCAAGTCATGCCCACAGTCACATATCTGCCAAGCCAAGCCAAGCCATGCCCACCAAGCCACGCCCACAGAACTGGTAGTAAAAAAAAATTGAATTCCACCACTAGGTAAGACTCAATTAAAGAAACATTGTTTGCAAGGAAGAAAAACAACAGATGGACAAGCTGCTGTTACAAAAGTTAGCTATTTTAATAGCAGAGACAAATGGTTAGTAGACAATGGGGCAAGTCAAACAATTGTTAATAATTCTAAATAGTTTTTCAGAATGGATCCAGCTCCATTCTGAATCATCCAGAAGAGATGCAATAGCCTTAGCAAATGGCCAGAAAGCTAAAGTCACAGGAAAAGGCAGTGTGCTGATTTCACGTCCGGAGGAAAAGTTTAGTAACATATTATGTGTGCCTGAAATGGAGCATGATTTACTGAGTGTCTCTAGTCTAGACAAACAAGGTCTAGACAAACAATATTTGCAAATGGGAGATGTCTCATAAAAAGAAATGGGAGTGTATGCGCACAGGCCATAAAACAGGATAATCTTTATGTGTTGCAGGGACAAAAGGTTCAATGTGCCCAAACATTTGGATATGTGGCACAACATGATTCATGTGTTCATCTCTTGCATAGAAACCTTGGCCATGTCAGCTTCAGAAATTTGCAAAATATGCAACAGTTTGGAGAAAGGTTAAACTTAAAAGGGTGTAAGGCATGCTTGGACTGTGCAGTATATAAATCATCAAAGTCCAAAGCATTCCCAGTAAGCAGGAGTAGCACAAGGTAGACAACAAAAGCACTGGACCTGGTACATGCAGATTTGGTTGGGCCCCTATGCAAGCCAGTTTGGGAGGAGCAAAGTATGTGCTGGTCATTGTAGATGACTACAGCAGATTTGGTTTCTGCTATTTACTTGAAGAGTAGAGGTGCTACAGAAATTTAAGCAATGGGTAAGCTCTGTAGAAAGGAGATATAAACAACAGGTATGTCAGCTGCAAACTGACAAGAGGTTCAGAATTCATGTCAGTAAGTTTTCAGCAGTGGTTGGGACAGTTAGGAATAAACACAGACGCACAAATCCGTACACAGCAGCTGAAAATAGTATATCTGAGAGGCGGAATGGTGTCTTATAAACAATGAAGGACTCATTGCTGGAGGATTCTGGTCTGAGCAGATCATATTGGGGTGAAGCCATGTTGACTAATTATTTAATCAATAGGCTGTGGAGTTCCTCTATTAATGATACTCCCTATGCAGTGTTATATGGGACAAAGCCATCTCTGCCACATTTAAGGGTGTTTGGAAGCAAAGCATGGGTGCAAATTCCAAAAGCAATCAAGATAAAAGGTCAACCAAAGGCTAGAAAGCTCAGGTTTACGGGCTATGATCCTGACTCAAACAGCTATCGCTTTAAGATGGGAGCTAAAGAATAGTGATTTCCAGGTCTGCTAGGTTTGCAGAGCAAAATTGGAACAGAATTGATGCAAATTTCTGGAATGATCCACTTAGTGACAGTAACTCACTTACTGATGGTGTCAGCGTTCAGGGAGGAGAAACTGAAAAAGAACAAGAAAAGGAGTCAGGAGAAGATGATGACTCAGATAAAGGCAAGAAAGGGTTGAAACACAAAAGCAGTCAATGCTACGCAGGTCAGAATGATGGAACAAAGGGAATTCACCTGAGAGGTATTCTGCTAGTGAACTAAAGGTATGTAATGTGTGGTATGAGCCAAGGAACTATAAGGAAGTATTGACATTACCCAAAATTGAACAAGTAAAGTGGAAAGAAGCCATGGACAAAGAAATGAAATCCATGGGTGATCGTAAAATGTTCACATCTATGATTCTGCAACAAGATTGGAAAGCCATAGGATGTAAGTGGATGTACAAAAAGGAAGTACTATCCAACAATGAAGTAAGCATCTTAAGTCACTTTACTGCCGCACCAACGCAATTGCATTGGATGGGTGTAAAAAGGATTCTCAGGTATTTGAAGGGAACTGTGAATTTGGGTCTTCAAATACAGGTCTCTGAAGAATTGAAGTTGAAATGTTATGTTGACAGTGATTATGCCAATGATGTAAAAACCAGAAAGTCCAATTCTGGGATTGTGGTATTATTTGGAGGGGCTTTAATTGGTTGGAAGTCCAGAAAACAAACAACTGTAGCCATTTCTACAGCAGAGGCAGAATTTATTGCTCTACCTGAACTTTGTTTAGAGGTAACTTGATACGTACAGCTGTTAAAGGATTTAAATGTAAATGTAAATGAAGCTGTAATGGTGTTGGAGGATAATGCTGCTTGCATTAAAATGGCAACAAGTGACACAGTAAAAAATAGAAGCAAGCATGTGGATATTCAATATTGTAATGTAAGAGAAGCCATCAAATATAAATTGATTAGCTTGCTTCACTATTCTTCAGAAGACAATTTGGCAGATATGATCAAGCTATTGAGTGGAGTGTACATGGGAAGTGTCAGATGTAAATGCCTTATTCTCCAATGTGTAAATAATGTATATATGGAACATCAGAGGTTAACTTATTCTTTGGACTTTAATGTATTCATAACTTACCACTCCCATTCCTAGCTCCACCCCTTGTATATATAAGGAGCCACCCTCACCATTCTCGTCGCTTCTACCTTGAATATTCAGTGAATATAGAATGCCTATCATAATTAAAAAGAAATATATTTAAAGCTCTAACTCCTATTATCTTTATTGAGTCTGATCCTGAAAATATTGCAACAAGCTGGTAGCAGAGGATGGTTAATTGACTCAATAAGTAATTAAAAATGTCCAAGAAAGATAGGCCCAACACCAGGGCCTACAGCAAAGAAATAGAAACTGATCAAGAGATGATCAACGAATCCACCAATGCGATTTCGAGAGAATCCGAAGAATACACCACTGAAGAAGAAGAACTAATGAGTGAAAATAATGACCAGAAAGAAATCGAAATAGAAAATAACGAACTCAGGTCAGAGATATTAAAGATACTAAAAAGCCAAAAGAATGATGAAAGTCTCATCGCGGACCTCCAGGAGATGCTGAAGAACAGCGGAGCAGCGAGAGAGAAAAACGTCATTAAAGAAAAACCCAAAGATCAAAAAACCGTAAGTGAGATGACTACTGAGAAAATAGTTGTTAAAAAGAAAAGATGTGATCCCGCGCGAAATTTTGAATGGCAGCCATCTTGGTTTCAACGAACTTCAAAAGAGAATGGAGCAGAGCCAATCAAAACGCTCAGTTCAAAATTTCTGGCGCGAAAAACACTATCAGACGAAGAAAGTGAGAAAGAAGTCTCAAACTCTTCAGATGATCCAAAATCAGAAAGTGAAGACGATTTAACAAAATCTCAAGTAAAATCAGCAATGAAAACGCTTTTTGCTGCTTTTGGGCCAAGACTGAAAATTACCAAGACATCTACGAAGAAGCAAGAAATCAAACCGGCGACTCAAGACCTGCACGCTCCCATCCTGACTTCGAAAGCGACGACGCCCGAGCCCAGAGAGCCATGCCGATTCCGCCCTACACCACAGACAAAATCGAATACCAACGCACACAAAAAGAAGAAAAGAACCGTCGCCACCACCAGAACCCCAAAAATCGAGCCAGAGACCGACTCATCTGAGGAGGAGCGGATCGAGAGAGCTGAAAGGGAGAGAACCTTCCACGACGCCACCAAAGAAGAAATGAGCAACGCGCATGTGCGAAACTACGTAGACGACCCAGAAGGACTTGAACTGGCCAGAGAACCGCGCAGACTCATTGCAAGCATCCCAATGCCGTTCTGTAATTTCCTGCACTTGAGAGATCACGGACTGCCCCAGGTTGTAAGTAATGGACAGAATAATGTAGGTAACTTACCCAGTGACTTCCCAAAACTTAGAATTGATGGCATTAATTTACAAGAGTGGTATCAACAGCTTCAGGTTATTTTCATGAAAGAAAATTTACTATTCTTTATAACTAGCCCTCCAAGAAGACCTTGGACTTTAAAAATAGATTGTTTACATCATAGAGCATTTTTCATAATAATATCTAGCGTGTCTCCTGCAATGTATCATAGCATCAAACCAAACCTAACTGTATCAGAAATAATTCAATGCATGTTTAATCTATTTCACAGCGATAGCGTAGCTACAACCACAAGAATGTCTAAGGATTTCTTTTCCTCTAGAGTAAAACCAGGGGTTTCTATAAGTGAGCATTTGATAAATCTAAACAAAATAAGAGCTGAGCTACAATTGAGGGGGGAAGTGATTTCAGATCAAACAATGAAAAGTGTTATTATCAATTCACTTGATCCATCATGGGATAGCTTTATGTCACACTTAGATACCATTAATTTGGGATATTTATCCATAGAAAGTCTATCTAACAAATTGATAGCAGAAGACAATTCAAGAAAAAATCGATCCAGTAACCAAACAGACCACAAACCTTTTAGGAAAGTAGTCTTTCAAGATAAACATAATGAGGCCTTTAGATGCTACAATTGTGGATCCAGGGAACATAGTAGAAGAGACTGCCCCAAAGTCTCAAGAGAGAGACATAGACCAGAATATAGGAGCAAATATAATTACAGACAATCTTCCACAGATAGACACAAATATAGAAGTCCACCAAATTACAAAGAAGGTAGAAGGGGTAGAGAAAATTCAAAAGAGAGGAAATCTGGGTCACTGAATGGGCTAAATAAACAAGACAGCACCAGAACACAGCAGGATGAGAATAACAATTGGCTTATTGATTCTGGTGCAACAAATCACACCACCAACAACAAAAGTATATTATCTTCATTTATAGAAGATAAGTTTGTGATAAAGGTAGCTAATCAAGAAAAGGTTCAAGTACTAGGCAAAGGAAATGTGACCTTGCCTGGTCTAGGGAAAATAGAGGGGGTATTATTAATCCCAGAAATACCTCACAACATACTAAGTGCCATAAAATTAAGCAGAGAATCTGATATCAATATAGTTTTCTCAAAGGGGAAAGCAACTATAGAAAAGAACAAAACAAATGTAGGTACTGTAATGATAAAAGGAGGTCTACCCTATCTGATAACTAAAGAAAGATGTTTACATAACATTGATTCAAATATGGAAGATTGTATTGAAGCAGATGATGAAAATGTCAGTAACAGTGACAATGATGAGTGTAGAATAACTCATGATCACAAAAATACATACAAGGAAAAGAAACCAAAAATAGGTAAACCAATTCATGATGAGTGTGCTCACATCTTACACAGGAAGTTAGGACATGCAAGCTTTCCTGTAGTACAAAAAATGACTGAACACGCAGAAGGTGTCAAAATAAAAAATTGTGAAAATTATTTGGAATGCTCAGTATGTAAGTCCACCAAACTAAAAACCAGTCCCAGACCAAAAAAATCTAACAGATCAACTAACAATATTTTTGATTTGGTACATATGGACTTAGTTGGTCCATTAAGTCCCTCAATTACCTATAGAAAACGTTACTTCCTAACAATAGTGGATGACTACAGCCGATATGGTTTTGTTTACACATTAAAGCACAAGGATGAAACATTTCAGAAATTTAAGGAATTCTACAAACGTATAGAAACACAACATAATATCAGAATAAAGCAAATTATGACAGATAGGGGATGTGAGTTCATGTCTAAAGAATTCTCCCAATGGTTAAAGGATAGAGGAATGTTACATTTCACGTCCAATCCTTTTTCTGCATTTCAAAATGGAGTTGCAGAGAGGAAAAATTCCACACTACAAACCATGATTAGGTGCACATTAGAGGATGCTGGTTTAGGCAAACAATTTTGGTCAGAGGCATTACATTATTCGAATTACACTCAAAATAGAACCTGGTCCAGTATTGTGAATAAGACACCATATGAGGTGATGTACAATAGAAAACCCAAATTATCACACATGCACATATTTGGAGTCACTGCAGACGTACACATACCTAAACAATTGAGGAGAAAGGGAGAAAACGTATCCAGGAGATTAAGATTCATGGGATACGAAACTGGAACCAAAGGGTACAGATTTATTGATAGTAATAACAAATTTATAGTATCCAGAACAGCTGTGTTCCATGAACAGGCCAATTGGTCAAAATTGCACCTTAATGAAATATTTCCTAATAAATGTAAAGATACGATATCTTGCGAGGAAGGAACAACAGAAAATCAAAATATTAACAAAAGTAAGAACAAAACCAAAACTTGGACTAATAGTCAGCATAAAATAAAGACAGACACATTAACAAAAAAGGAAGCTAGATATTTGCATGATAACCATAGCAAGCCTGAAAGAACTATTAGAAACAATAGAAACCAAATACCAAATAAATACAAAGATTACATAATGCATATGAATGGAGAACAAATAACACCTAATACATATGAAGAAGTATTGAAACTTCCACATGAAGAAAGAGAAAAATGGGAACTAGCTATGGAAAAAGAGATGGAAAGTTTACAAGGATTAAATGTATTCACACCTGCGATCGCACCTAAGGATAAAACAATTATAGGTACCAGGTGGATTTATAAAATTAAGAACTTAGAAGGAGGCAATACCTTATACAAGGCTAGACTAGTTGCACAAGGCTATGCACAAAAATATCCAGAAGACTATACTGATACATATTCACCCACAGTGAGAACAGAGAGTGTCAAAACAGCCCTTGTAGTAGCATCTGCACTCAATCTGGACATATTCCAATATGACATACAGACCGCATACTTACATGCAAAATTAGATAAGGAAATATATGTAAGAGCACCACACAGTCAATACACTAATAAGAACGAAATTTGGTTATTAAATAAGAGTCTGTACGGATTAAAGCAATCCGGCAAAAGATGGTACGATTGCTTGGTAAAAGTACTTAAGACCATGGATTTCAACGCCACCACTGCTGATAACTGTTTCTTTGTAAAAAAGAGTAATGATCATATTGAATTTGTATTAATTTACGTGGACGATATTTTATACATTGGAAAGCATAAAGAGAGCAGGGAAATCTTTGTAAATAAGTTAAATGAACACTTCTCACTGAAATCTCTGGGTAAAGTGAATAAATACCTTGGTGTGCAAATTAACAAAACTAAAAGGGGATTCAAACTTACACAGAAAGATAAAATCATCGAACTCCTAAACAAATGTAACTTAAATAATGCTAAAACCTGTGACACCCCTATGCAAACTGATT
Source organism: Pantherophis guttatus (assembly GCF_059756535.1). Taxonomy (NCBI): domain Eukaryota; kingdom Metazoa; phylum Chordata; class Lepidosauria; order Squamata; family Colubridae; genus Pantherophis; species Pantherophis guttatus. The sequence goes on along the minus strand of NC_142064.1, from coordinate 106,728,528 downwards.
TTCTTAGAAACACTGATGAATCTTCCCCTGAGTTTAAAGACAACACATTTTACAGATCAGTTATAGGTTCACTCCTTTATATATCTAATTGGACTAGGCCAGATATTGCATTACCTCTCAATCTATTGTCAAGATATGTTAGTAAACCAACCTTGTATCATTGGGAAGCTGTCAAAAGAATTCTAAGATATCTGAAGGGTACATTAGATTTTTGTTTAATGTTGGAACCCAATAATGACAGAGAACCAAAAATTACTTGTTATGCTGATGCAGATTGGGCTGGTGATACATCATGCAGAAAGAGTACTTCTGGTTATGTTTTTCTATTGAATGATTGTCCAGTTTACTGGTATACTGGTAAACAAGAACTAGTAGCCACTTCTACTACAGAAGCGGAATATGTTTGTTTGTCCAAGGCTGCAAATAACCTTGTATGGTTCAATGATCTGATCACTGATGTTTGGAGGAAACCCACCTTACCATTTATTATGCATGAAGACAATAAAGCGGCCATTGAAATATCCAGATCCGATGCAATTGGACAAAGGTCCAGGCATATTGATATAAAGTTTAAGCATGTGAGACAACTGTCTCAAGACGGATTCATTAAAGCAATACATTGCGATACTTCTGAACAATTAGCTGACATATTAACAAAACCCTTACCTTCTAAACAACACAAATATTTAACTTCTAAATTATATGTATTATATTGTCCTGAATCAGAATGTAATTGGTGTTGTGTAACGAACCGACATTTAGAGGGGGATTTGTCAGATGTAAATGCCTTATTCTCCAATGTGTAAATAATGTATATATGGAACATCAGAGGTTAACTTATTCTTTGGACTTTAATGTATTCATAACTTACCACTCCCATTCCTAGCTCCACCCCTTGTATATATAAGGAGCCACCCTCACCATTCTCGTCGCTTCTACCTTGAATATTCAGTGAATATAGAATGCCTATCATAATTAAAAAGAAATATATTTAAAGCTCTAACTCCTATTATCTTTATTGAGTCTGATCCTGAAAATATTGCAACAGGAAGAATATTACTTCCCATCACTTTAAAGAAAAGACAGAGCAGCACGGAACTGGAGTGGCTTGCGAGAAGAGGGAGGATACAGGTTAATTGGATAATTGAGTGATTGCACTGGATTGGAACTGCTTAAAGAGTGATGGGGAGCACTGAGCGTCAGCTCCAACAAAGTTTCCTTTCTGTAACACTTTAAGGTGATCAGTTAGTACCGATATCAGGATAAACAAACTTGGTTACTGCTTTTGCGTGCTGAGGGGTTTTTTTCCCCCATACTTTACGGAACCTGACAGATTGTTGGAGCTACTCCACGGCTGTGGGTAGCCAGACCATTGAGGTCCTGCAAGAAATGTATGGGGCTGCTGGGTTTCAGGGTCCGGGACCAAATTTAGGCCTAAAGAACCAGTAGTAAATCAGCCCCTGGAATCAAGGCTCTGGTTACGAGAACAGGGACAGATATTCCAGCCAGGCCACAACTCACATGCTTTCGCTGTGGGAAGCCGGGGCATCAGGCAGCAGAGTGTACTACGACGGCCACAAGACCATCACCCAGAACTCCCAGTCTGAAGCAGAGCATCGCTCAGAAATCCATCAAATCACCACTATATGGTGAGAGGGTGGTTGCAGGCATCTGAGGCTCAGCATAGGACCCACACCACCGGCACACGAAGACAGATGTTTGTCCCCAGAGCAAATCACCAAAGGGGAGAGGAATAGGGCACCAGTAAACACCACCATGGAAGTCGGTTACCCTGTGGAATACAAAGACCTGCAAGCGGTCTTCAATAAACAGGAGTGTGACAACCTACCTCAGGGCCACTGACTGTGGGATAGAAATCCTCCCTGTGGCTGTTCTCCTGAAACCTAAAATGTACTCAATGACCCGCCCAGGAGATGAAAGAAATGAGGGCCTATATTGACAAAAATCTAAAGAGGGGGTTTATTCAACCTACCAGGTCCAGGGTGGCAGCTCCTGTCCTGTTCAGGGAATAAAAGGATGGAGGATTTTGCTTATGTGTGAATTTCAGGGGCCTTAATACAGTTTGTGTAGAGCATCCTTATCCCCTGCCACTCATGAACGACATGTTGGCCCAGTTAGAGGAGGGTAGGATTTTCATGAAACTGGGGGTAGCTCGCACGAAGCCATCTACTGATGTAGCCCAGGCAGTTCAGATTGCTCTAGTCCAGCGATTCTCAACCTGGGGGTCGCGACCCCTTTGGGAGTCGAACGGCCATTTCACAGGGATCGCCAAAGCCCTCTCTCGCCCCCCCCCACGCCTTCACTCACCCTCACTCTCTGCCTCTGTTGGATCGCCGTTCGCCGTTCGCTTACCCTTCCCACTCCCAATCTATTGCTGCCTCCAGAGTCCTAGCTGATGGCTAGAGGGAAACAAACCGTTTAAATTCTTGCCGCGGGGCTTCAAAGGGGCACCCTACAGCTGATCAGTGTTAAAAGAAAACAAATGAGAAGACCGGTGCCTGCAAAAATAGAAAAAAACAGCCCCTTTCAGCTTCAGCATAGGTTAATTACCATAAGTTGATTTGATCAGCCTCCGGACTCTCAGCTGATTTGCTCTCAGCTGTTTTGCGGAGGGCTCTGTTGCTAGCTGCAAAGAGAGGAGCAGATTTTTTTTCCCCCTAGCTACGCTGAAAAACCGAAACTGAAAGTAAGGGTCTTTGCTGCAACGTGACAAAATGAGGCAAAGAGAGATTTCTTTTTTTTTCTTTTTCCTCACCAAAAAAGGTAAGTGCAAAACTGCAAACAATGGGAAATTTAGGGCAAAAGAGGAGGTTCAAGATTTTAAAACACAAAAGAAAAAAAGCTCTATTTAACTAGGGAATTGTAATCATTGAGATACTATTAATTGTATATTGTGTTGAAAGCAGAAATGGTTAAGTTGTGGTTTGGAGGAATATATGGGGGAAATTATTTGGTTTATCTTTCTCCTCTAACCTACCACCTCTCTCTTTTCTTTCCTTCTTACTTTCTCTTCCCCCCCTTCTTCTCCTCCCTACTTCCTCTTCCTTTCTCCTTCTCCTCCCTCTCTTACCCTCACTCCTACTCTAATTTCCCTTCCTTTCATTCATCCCTCTCTATTGCTGTATCCTTTTATGCATATGGACTACTCAGAGGGCTGAAAAAGTTATTTTTGACTGGTCCTCGCACTTTTGACCACTCCTCGAACTTACGACTGTCCTCACATTTTAGGTTTTTGCCCTATCTTGTCACCATGGTGAAGAGAAGCAGTTGTGAAATGAGTGACACGGTTGTTAAGAATGCTACAATGGGCATAAATGATGACCAGTCATAAGTGCGAAGACTGGTCAAAAGTGCGAGGACCTGTCAGAAATCACTTTTTTCAGCCCTCTGGGTAGTCCTTTTGTGCACATGGACTACTTAGAGGGCTGAAAAAATTATTTTTGACTGGTCCTTGCACTTTTGACCAGTCCTGGAATTTACGACTGTCCTCACATTTTACGTTTTTTGCCCTATCTTATCACCATGGTGAAGAGAAGCAGTTGTGAAATGGGTGACATGGTTGTTAAGAATGCTGCAGAGCATAAATGTGAGGATGGTCATAAGTGTGAGGACCAGTCAAAAGTGCAAGGATCTGTCAGAAATGACTTTTTTCAGCCCTCTGAGTAGTCCCTATACACATAGCCATGGCCATCCGGTCACATGACCTCCAAGCCATGCCCACAAAATAAGCCATGCCCACAGAACTGATAGTAAAAAAATTTAGAACCCACCCCTGGTTGGGGGTCACCACAACATGAGGAACTGTATTAATGGGTCGCGGCATTAGGAAGGTTGAGAACCACTGCTCTAGTCAAAGATGAGTTCTACCAGAAGAACCGGGCTCTGTTCACACATTGAGATGGATTCATTTGGAAGGGTACCAAACTATATGTACCCATCAGTATGATTAGAGGTTTCACCCCAGTGCCATGATGTCCGTTCAGCGGGCCATTTTGGTTTTGTAAAAATGTTGCACCTAATTAACCACCAATTTTGGTGGCCTTCCATGAAGCGGGATATCGAAAATTATATAGGGAGCTGTACTATCTGCGCTACCAAGAAGAGTCAACCTGGCAAGCCTATTGGATTGTTACAGCCGGTAGCTAACCCCACACAACTGTGGGAGCAGGTCACGATGGACTTCATTGTGGGATTACCAGACAGTCAGGGTCACAATGTAATATGGATTGTCATAGATCTATTTTCGAAGCAGGCTCATTTTATTGTCAGTGGCCTACAATATGAGGTAGAGGAAATATTAGACACCAGACTGCATGGGGGGAGAGGGGTCCTACAATACCTCGTTTTGTGGAAAGGGTATTCCTGGTCCGAGGCTTCATGGGTTTGGGAGGGTGATGTAATCGCCCCATGGCTTGTTGCCAAGTACCACCGTTGGTACCCAGACAAGTTGGGGCCTTTATCTTCTTAAATCGCTCACTGTTGTTCCTATAATTTAGACACCGTCTCCATGGTAGAGGGGGCCGCATGTCAGCCCCAGCCCTGCAACGGTACTTGGGGCCACCATTCATGTGGAGATCGCCATTCCGCTGCTGCACGCTTTCGCTGATGACCCTTCCTGTGTGCCTGCCCTGCTGGGTCGTCAGCCTCGAGGCATACCTCTCACTTCGACTCCCCAGCCACATGCTAGATGACTTCAGGGGCATGCACTGAAGCAGTTTCTCACCATCCATCACTTTAAGGAAAGCAAGCACGTGAATATTAAATATTGTAATGTAAGAGAAGCCATCAAATATAAATTAATTAGCTTGCTTCACTGTTCTTCAGAAGAATATTACTTCCCATCACTTTAAAGAAAGACGGCGCAGCGCGGAACTGGAGCAACTTGCAATGGATTGGGGAGAGAGAGGGAGGATACGGGTTAATTAGGTAATTGAGTGATTGCACTGGGGTGGAGCTGTATGCTGCTTAAAGGAGCAGCACGGAGCGTCGGCTCCAACAAAGATTCCTTTCTGTAACACTTTAAGGTGGTCAGTTAGTACTGATAACAGGATAAACAAACTTGGTTACTGCTTTTACGTGCTGAGGGTTTTTTTTTTTCCCCATAGTTTACGGAACCTGACAGTTATTTGATTTTATGTCTATTCCAGTCATAAAGGGAGGAATGTCAGCGTATAAGAAATTATGAGCTGGGATAGCCATAACAACAAGTCAGCCAACTGGAACTGTTTGGTGACTAAGAAACAGGAGTTGTTGTGAACCATGGGAGATGGCTCAGAGCCTGGGTGCGGCTTAGCTTAACTGGTCTGTATTTAAGAGTAGCTTCTGTGATTCTGTGACTTCTGTGATTTCTAGATTCTAGCTTCTTGTCCTTGTACTTGCTACCACATTGCAAGAGCTGCATGGGTATTGTATACATGCATCATGTTTTATATTATTGTATATAAATAAGTTTCTTCTATAAATGAATCGTGCTGAATTGTTTACTTGTGTGCTGGTTGGATTGCTGCAAACTCTTGACACAAATGTAGGGAGACTGGAGGAAAGGCGCTTTGGTGACTGCAAGTGAACAAAGGAGAGAATAAAATGTGAATAAAATGTGCATATGAATGAAAAATGATGGTGGCAAGATTTTCTTAATGACTTGCTGGCTTCCCGGTTGACTTTGTCTCTCAAGATGCCAGCCATCTCACCTTGTCTCTGAAGCTGCCAGTAGAGACTGATTTTAAGTCCCTTCATATACCGTGTTTCCCCAAAAATAAGACTCTGTCTTATATTTTTTTTGAACCCTGAAATAAGCGCTTGGCCTTATTGCCATGTGCCCAAAAGCCTGATTGGGCTTATTATCAGGGGATGTCTTATTTGGGGGGAAACAGGGTAGTGCCATTGTAACATCAAATAGTCACTGAATGAATGGTGGTAAATCTAGTATTCTTCTTGCTTTATCTGTAATGCAAGTATTAGAATTTAAAAGCCTTGATAGTACAGTGGTTCAATGCACCCTATTATTAACACAGCTGCCTGCAATTTCTGCTGGTTCGAATCTCTCCAAGGCTCAAGGTTGACTCAGCCTTCCATCCTTTCTAAGGTAGGTGAAATGAGGACCCAGTTTGTGGGGGCAATAAGCTGACTTTGTATAAAAAAAATATACAAAAAGAATGAAGGCTATTGCTTAACGCATTGTAATCCGCCCTGAGTCTCCGGAGAAGGGCGGCATATAAATCAAATTAAAAAAAAAAAAAAGAGTCCTTTGATCAGGCAGACTGAAAGGAGCAAGCTGACCATTTGCCTTCAGCATCCAGGCTACTTACAAACCAGTTTCAAAACTATGGATTAGTAGTAAGTAATGAGAAGGAAGCAATTCTGGGGCTCTCTTTCTTCTTTTCTTCCTTTTTTTTTCATATGTAAAACATGAGGAGATTCTGATCATGGCTTGGTTTAAATAGTAGCCACTGTCAAAGGTGTAATTTCAATAGGAAGCTTTTCATTTCTTCAAAGGATGAAAAGAGGGACATAATAACAGTACCAAATCTACCTTTTGTGTCGAAACCATATGCTAAGCTTAACAGGTCCTTGACAGATAGTCCTTGCTGTCCCTATAGTAGCAATTGGGACTGGAATTTATGTTGTTAAGCAATGGAGTTGTGCAACAGGCATGTCACAGATCAGAAAGGTTGTAATGAACTGTGCAAGAGGTGCCACAAGGGTTGGGCGGGTGCTCAGAGATGCAGCACAGATGGGGAAAAGTGCATGAATGGCTTGCATAAGTGCAGAGGGCTGATTGAGGGTGAACGGATGGGGGAGATTTATCTCAGTGACTTGTGATCTTCCCTGCCAGCTTCCCCATTGACTTTCTGAGCAAGTAGCGATCATGTGATTCAGCGGTGGGTTTCAGATATTGTTACCACTGGTTCGCCACAAGCGCGGCCCTTCTGCGCATGCACCCAGCCTCGAAAATGTGCCTACATAGGACGGCATAGCGCCGGGCCGGGGGGGGGCAGGCCAACCCATGATCTCTGCTACCGGTTCGGGAAAACCAGTCTGAACCGGCTGAATACCACCTCTGATGTAATTGCAGGATACTTGGCAACCAATTGTAAGTGCTAAAAGGTTGTCAAACACCCAGACTATGATCACTGTGGAGATAGTGGAACAGCCGGTCTCCAAGATTCAGTCATAATCACCATTTGTGCAACAACATCATAACTTGGAACAGTAACTGACCAAACGGTCATAGGTCAAAGACTATCTGCAGTATCTTAAGCATCTTCCATTATGTTCAGAAGTTTCAGATTAATGGCAAATCGTTGGTGTCAGTGTAGGCCTAGCTCAGTGGTTCTCAACCTTCTTAATGCCGCAACCCTTTAATACAGTTCCTCATGTTGTGGTGACCCCCAACCATGAAGTTATTCCTAAAACCATCGAAAATATGTGTTTTCCAATAGTCTTAGGCCAGGGGTCCCCAACCTTTTGGACCTCAGGGACCACCAAGTTCATAATTTTAAATTTTGCGGACCACTAATACGAATCCAGTGGGCCGCTTGCTGAAGCACCTGGACTCCCAATGACGGGATGGGGTCCTTCAGGCTCTCTCTCTCTCCCCCCCCCCCACTCTTTCTCTCTCATTATCTCTTTCTCTCTCTCATTATCTCTTTCTCTCTCTCTCTCTCTCCCTCTCTCTTTCTCTCTCCCACTCTTTCTTTCTCATTCTCTCTCTCTCCCCCTTTCTCTCTTTCTCCCCCACTCTCTTTCTCTCCCCTCTCTTTATTCTTTCTCTCTGTCCCTCTTTCTTTCTCCTTTTCTCTCTCCCCAATTCTCTTTCTCTCTCCCCCTTTCTCTCTCCCACTCTTTCTCTCTCTTTTTCTCTCCCCTTTCTCTCTCCCACTCTTTCTCTTTCTCTCCCCCTTTCTCTCTCTCCCCCACTCTCTCTCTTTCTGATTCTCTCATTCTGATTCTTTCATTTTGTCTCTCTCTCTCATTCTCTCTGATTCTGATTCTCTCTTTCATTCTGTCTCATTCTCTCTCTCTCTCTCTGATTCTCTGTCTTTCTCTCATTCTCTTTCATTCTGTCTTTCTCTTTCATTTTTTGTCTCTTTCTCTGTCTCATTCTGATTCTCTCTCTTTCTCTCTCTCTCATTCTCTTTCATTCTTCGTCTCTTTCTCTCTCTGTCTCATTCTGATTCTCTCTCTCTCTCTCTCTCTCTCTCTCATTCTCTCTCTCTCTCATCTCATGGGCCAGCCAGTGTTTTAGGGCTGAGAGGAAGTCAAACAGCTCCCTGAGAGACCGAGGGCCGGAAGAAGTGTGGGAGCGAAGCACTACTTGAACTTGCGTGGCATGAGCATTCGCCTTGGTATATTTGCGCCAGCCGGTGGCCAAGGCAGCCCTCATCTCTCCGCTGAAAGTGTGGCATCAGGATTCCGCCTTGGTATATTTGCGGCGCAAGGCAGCCCTCATCTCCTGCCACTTGGGACTCAGAGTGGTAAACGGTGACTGGTCCGGGGAGCAGCCGGATTTTGCTCTCCATTGCGGACGCCAGATCGGCCCCCTACAAGCTCTTGTCTCTCGAGGAGCCCAACCAAAGTTTCCCGCACCACTTCAGGGAGCGCTCCTCGAGAGACGAGCGCTTGCAGGGGGCCGATCTGGCATCCACAATGGAGAGCAAAATCCGGCTGCTCCCCAGACCAGTCACCATTTACCGCTCCAAGTCCCAAGCATCAGGAGATGAGGGCTGCCTTGTGCCACAAATATACCAAGACGGAATCCTGATGCCGCACTTACAGCGGAGAGAAGAAGCCGGATTTTGCTCTTCATTGCAGACACCAGGTCGCCCCCCTGCAAGCTCTCGTCTCTCGAGGAGACTGACCAAAGTTTCCAGCCCCGCTTCAGGGAGTGCTCCTCAAGAGATGAGAGCTTGCAGGGGGCCGATCTGGCGTCCGGATTAGAGAGCAAAATCCGGCTGCTCCTCGGATCAGACGCCATTTACCGCTCTGAGTCCCAAGCGACAGGAGAGGAGGGCTGCCTTGGGCCACTGGCTGGCACAAATATACTGAGGCGGAATGCTGTTGCCGTGCAAATGAAAGTAGTGCTTCGCTCTCACAGCTTCCAGCCATCGCAAACACTGCTTCTTCCCACTTCTGCCGCTCTTTCCCCCACCGCTACAACAGCACCATTCATTCCGGATGGCAAGGGCTACACTCCTTTTTCCGTATTGCACCACCTGCAAAAATGCAAAAATACGAAAATTTCTCCGCGGACCATCAAAGGACCACCAGTTGGTGACCACTGTCTTAGGCGACCCCTGTGAAAGGGTTGTTCGACCCCCAAAGGGATCGCGACCCACAGGTTGAGAACCACTGGCCTAGGTATGTTCAACTACTGAATGTTATACAAATTTTGAACTTTTTAATATTTCATAGATCTTTAACTCTACACCCCAAACACAATACAAAACCACATCAAGAAGCTATTGTAGAAACTGTACTGCTTGGTGTGTATGTAAAATTGAAATGTTCCCACATGTATTGTTTAAGAGAACAGATTGTTAGCCTAGAAAATCTAGTGCTACAGTGAAAAAGCTCTCTGTCTCCCATACAGTATATGACTCATTCAATTTGAGTTTGTTTTTCATGTTCTCCATTTTACTCTGCTTGCACTTTGCCTCTATTATGTAATTCAGTTAGTAAAATAGTACTTACTACATTAAAAATGGCACTAAAAAAAGTTGTCCAAAAGCCTACAATGAAAAAAAAAGAATTTTTATTTCTCTGTTCTATATTGAGTCTTCTTTCAACAGAGACTGAACATAATTGGGCATTAAAGGGCCAAATAGAAAACACATACAGATAGCATCTTTCTCTAGACTGAATTTAAGGCTTACCCATTCTGCTTTCACCAAAGCCAGACTGCACAATATTGATCTGGTACAGTGAATCAGTTATAGCAAAAATCATTTCCCCCGTTCTCAAAAGTGGCTTTAAACCTGTTACACCACACACAGTAGGAAACAGGTACAGTAATTGTTGTATGCTGCACAGAGACATTTTCCACGAGGCAGCCATATAAATTTGATCAATAAATAAAATAAACTTTTATTTTACTAAAAATAGTACTGGATACATAACATCTCAGGGAATTCTTTCATAGAGTTTAAATCATGCCTGTTTCTTCCTTAGCCAGTGGAGAGAAATCTGGCATTATTCCTAACTGAAGTCTAACGTGTTGCACAGAGGAAGTTACAAAAATGATGGACTCCATCTGAACTCAATAGTGTGACATAGAAGCAATAACCCAAGTAAAAAAAATGAATAAAACAACAAAAGGCATCCAAAAAAATGTAGCTTTGGCTATATAAAAACTACAGATTCCAGAATAAGCAGGAAGTTGGCCAGCAGCTAAACATCCCATCCCATGAAACAGTACCTGGCTCAACAACAATGAATGAGGAGGCTAAAGTACTGTAGACTACAGTAGAGAGTACTGAAACATTATAAAAAGGGCCAAACAAGGACTTGGTTGGAAGACCTTCCATTGTACCCATGGGTCATAATCCATCTTCTCTCCCCTGTTTATTGATGGAACTTGGTAAGTTATTTGATTCAACAAAATGGATAACTAAGACTTCTTTGTTGCGTGTCACTACCCAAGATCCCAGAAGAGTATGAGGACAAAAATGAAACAGAAGCTTCCTTTCCTTTAAAACTCAGTTATAAACCTTGAAATGTTTAGATAAAAATAAACCAATCAAGTAACTTTTTTGGTTAGAGAGGCTGTTTTCATAACTCAACTTTTATGATCTAATAGAGCAAAAATATCATTTCAAAAGATGAAAGAAAATTGTTCACCAGTCTTCAACCAACATGATATGACACAGTATCATTACTGTGCAATGACCTGGTTATAGACTCACCTAGGTTACAAAGAGGGATGCAGCCAGAGGTGAAAGATGTTGGTTTGACGAAGATCTACACAATGTCGTCATGATAACATTAAATAATAGGAGGCTCAGGATACACAACTTGACTCTTCACTCTGCTTAACTCTTTTGGAGGTTGGGAAGTTGTCATTAATTATCTGCCATTTGTTCATCTAACCTGCATTGTTGTATTCTCATGAAGCATTGTAATTAATTGCAGAGAATGCCATAGCCTGTCACAGAGAATTGCATCAAATAATGCCTTCATTTTTAATGTTACTAATAGAGATCAGAGATTATCTGAGGTTATTTCGCAGATATGGATACATTGGTCCATTCTTGAAAAGCTTAGTTTAAAATCTGCTTATTCTGCAGCTATTTGTTTGTCTCAGCTCAACCAATCAGCAACTTTTTGAAACAGGTATTTTGCATATAATTTACTGATTATACACTACAGTCTGATTGGAAAATAAAGTTAAGTTGTTCCTGTTAACTTTTTGCTAACTGGTATTATTTTGCTTTTTGGATCAAGTGTACAAATTGGAAATTTATGTCCAAACCACCTGGAAACCACCAAGTTGCCTAAGCTTACCTTTGATAATCCTTACTGAAAATCAAGAGATATGCTATAGATATAGAAGTTGTAGTTTGTAGAGTACAACTTTTAAACATATTGGTCTTGGGATTCTATGCTATAAAAGAAATATACAAAAAGAGGAGAAGGCCAAAGAACACAAGGCAGACGCAGAAAAAGATGGAGAGGCATCGAAGACACATAACAACAACATCAAATAGCAATGGTTGAGGCCACTAGAAGTGCAACAATGGCTGATACCACTAGAACTTTGTATCTCCCTCGACATCTGAAGCAGTAAAAGAGGAAGTAAAGAAGGAGGAGGAAGAAAAGACTGGATACTTACTGTATTGACCAGGTGCACGCAAAGCTGTAGAGGAAAGCCAGATAGTCTGGGGGACCACTAGAAATAAAGAGAAAAAACATACTGGTTTACAAAAGTATTGTCACCATAAATCCATTAGCTGTTGTTTTTAAATCAAATTAATACTGCTGCCCCTCCAAAATAATTACCACAGCATATGATTGTAATTGCAAAGATATCTAAATCTAATCTAAATCTTAAATACAATTTAGTTCAGAGTTAAAAATAATTTGGCATTGATAAACTAGAAATTACATTTTTTCAGCTCTGTGTATATTTTTAAAGAAATCCTTTAAAGAAATAAATTTTGTCAAATAAATTCCTAAGTATTTAACCTAATGTCTTATTCTATATAAAATAATATATTCCCTCTCTGTAAGATATCTCCATATATCCAAAAAACGATGATAATGACATATCAGACATATGAGAGGGAGTTAGGAGTGTTCAGGGGAATTTGCTGGAAATCCTTTGAGATCAAATAATTATATCTACATGTAGGGAAAAGGTCATTCATTTTTTCAGGGATAAAGAAATCTACTTTGATGTCTTTTATATAATTTTGTTAACACAAACTGAGGTACTTGTAATTGTTATTTTTCCAGATTCAGTCTGAAAGCTTACTATTATGAATCTTCTTCCCCTCTGATTTTTTTTTTTCTAGAGTCTATGGTAAACTTTTCACATATATTATTGCTCCATCCCCCCGCCCTTTGTTAGTGGCCACAATTTCTTTTTACCAACAGATTTAGAATGTCATTTTAATGTGTGTGTTTTGAAGACATACATTATGTATTAAATATTAGCTGAAAACAGTATGATCTAAGTAGACATTAATTTAATTTACACAGGCTTACTAGCTTTTTTATCTACTTTTTTATCTTTGCTATTTCTTATAGAAAAGGAAACACTACATGATCGTCCATAAAGTACACCCCATACTTTATTAGTGATACTATCCATTCAATCATGCCCAATTGTAGGCAATTCTATGGACCAGCTCTCTCCACATTTTCCAATTTTGTACAGCTTCTTTCAGTTGTGTTATGCTATGTCAGCTTTGATTTTATACCCATCATGTTTTTGGAGGTCTGACTCTTCCAAATTAACTGCCTTTTCCAATGAGTTTGCTTGCATAATAACATGGCTGAAATAAGTAAGGTGTCATTGTGATTTTGCCTTCCAGCTTGGTTTTATATACTCCAGTACTTGCTTGTTTGTCTCCTTTACTGTCCAAGGAAAGTATTCCAGGGCTCCTTTGCTGAAGAGTTCCTGGGACAGCAAAGGGGCCCACCTCACATGTTTTATTGCTCATGTTCAAAATGACCTCCAGATAAAATGCCCATTTATATCTGCTCTTTTTGTCCTGAAGACAAAATTTATAAAAACGCACAAGCTTTCCTGAGATTCATCAGATACCCAGGAAAGCCTACGCGGTTCCATAAAATGGGTTAATTGGAAGTTAACTACACTTCTGATTTTCTGCCATCACAACTCTCCTATAATGGCTACAGCGAAAAGTACCAGCTTGTGTAAGTGTACTCTGTTGTCGTCCCCAGCCATTCAGCCGTGTCCAATCCTCAGCGACTATACAGCTCACCACTCTCCATGTTCCTCTCATGCAGATAATCCATGCTTCCAGAAATAGCATGAATGAATATCGTCCCTAAACTGTACAATTGTCTTTACGACCTCACTCACCACGTCCACGGGAGGTCGCCAAGATTTTTCGAAGCGGTCCGACCGCCGGCGGTGAAAAGCTGTGCCAGCCGCACCAGTAACACGCCGCAAGAAACCTAAATAAAACAAACGAAAAGCGCAGCTCCCCAGGCGATCGTCGATAGTTGCCAGCCTTCGTCCTTCATGGCTCAGGTGGCCGGTGCCGCACGGAAAACGAGAAGATCAGAAAGCCGAAGAAGAGTACAAAATGCTTCCCTCCGTCTCGCAGATTTTTACTGGGTTGGAGGCGGAGCTTGATGAAAGCAGCTATTTCCTCAGCTTGGTATTTTTCCGTAATTCCATCAAGCAACATGCCTGAATAGCCACCTGCCCAACGCCTCGCTTTCGGTTAATCGCATGTTTGCGCCAATGGAGGAGATCTCCACACACACCACTCTGAAACTACAAAGGAGAAGAGATTTGTGTTACAGAAACCCTGAGAGATTTTAAAAGATGCACAGAACATAAGTTATATTTTTCTATTCTTTTTGCGGCCTTTTTAGTTTCATTTAGACAATGATTTGTTAGCATACCAAGCTACCCATGGATTCTCCAATTAACTCTTTATTCCTGGTTCGCCGACATACAGCAGAATAGCAAGAATTGGATTGTCATAAATTACCTTTTTTTTAATGGTTTAGTGGTAGCAGCTTGATTTGCTAGGCAATTGTTTTCTGCAGGCACATTTTTGTCTGAGGGGACAAAATTTAAGTGATAGGCAATATTAATTGAGTCCCGCACAATTCCGCTCTGATCCTGCAGCGGGACGTTGCTATTATAGAAGTCCGAGAATGGCAAAACGGACCATCTTTAACTGGGCAGAGCAAAGAAACTAGTCCAGCTAGCGTAATTAGGGACATGACAGGCGGATCTTACTTTTAATACAGGACATTCATTCTGTCCTGTTACGCTGCTCTCTTCAAGCTCTTCAGATAAGTCCCCACCTAGTTTCACCTGTTCATTTATCGATGACCGATAAATGCCAACACTTCACTTGAATTTGGGGTGAGGCGGGGTGGTGGTAGTATTACAAAATAAATCCATACGGCCTGGATTCACTCGACATAAGAAGCTAAAATGTGGTTGGAGAGCCGATTATTTTTACTAAAAATGTACAGCAACTTTGGGCGGGAATCGATCCAATAGGAAATCTGCTAGAGGACGCGTCGTTGTTCTTGGGGGGGGAAAACCCACAATCTTAATCATATTACATAGTTCTAGATAGGATTAATTTTAAGGTTATTAATTCAATAATATTATACTGTATACAGATAGGCATACAGTCTGTCGACTGAGTCCAACAAGAAAACGCAATGCAGAGTAAAAACACCACCGCAGACAAAATATTGAAAGGCCCGTGTGAGCAGCGTCACTGTCCTACGGAATGATGCTCTTTCTAGAACCCGCCCAGGTTCCCGTAAAAGCCAATTACGGCGCAATGTTCTTTCTTAACCAGCCAATCCATATAAGCCTGCCTATTGCTTTCTTTCCGGTAACTGTTTTGGAAAGTGAAAATTGCGAAAGGAAGAGGAATCGGAGCTTGGTGCTTTGAGGCCTGTGTGATGTCTTGCTTCTTCCAAACTCTTTCTAACAAATACAGATCCAGACAGGGAAGCGAAAGTATTATAGAGGAACAATTATTCCAATGGGGATTGACGGGTAAATTTCGTTTCGAGCCATTTTTCCTAAAGATGGAATCCATAGATTAATTTACTTAGGCTCTATTGATAAGTTAGTTTGTATTGGGGGCAGCCAGGGAATTGAATTAATTCAACGAGAGCATGTTTTTATTTAAAACTACCAAAATGCAAAAGTATAAAAAGCAAGCAATGGTAATTAAGTACTGTATATTAAAAACTAGTTTCAGCTTGATAGGATTAATGTACAAAGTACTTTGGTTCATTGCCTGTTCAAAAAGCCAGATGATGCAAAGATAACCTAAAACGAATAAGTACCTTATTAATTCAGTATTAAGTGGTTCAGATACTTATGTAGTTTTCCAAATCAAGAATTTACATATTGTTTGTTCAGAGGGAAGAGGTATAAGATATCTTCTTTAAAATCCCTTGTCTTAAAAAATAACAAATATATTGTTAGACTGACATTCCTATGTTTGGATTTAAAAAGTAAGTTCTCTTGAATAGTTATGCTATTCCATAAATTAGATTGTCTGTCCTGTACAACTTACAACTTACAACTAGTATGTAAATTGTAGCTGCTCTATAGAAATAAAATTATTATTATTACTATTATTATTATTATTATTATTATTATTATTATTATTATTATTATTCTCATTGCAATCCCATGAATACAGGAATCAATGTAACAGGTTATATGTGATGTGAAACCACTTAATTTACCAGCTTTAGACTTGCTAGAATTAACTCCAGGAATTCCCATTGGATATGTTGGCTGAGAATTGTGAGAATAGTAATGGTAACTTCTTAATGCTTGGTATAATTTCTTACCCTTTGGGTAATAATCAAATGTATTAAATATGCGTTAAAATGAAATATCTTCAAAAAGATAATTCTGTGTTTACACATATCTTGAAATGCCAATTAAAACAAGGCACCAGGTTTGAGAAAACTGCTGCACTGTATTTGCTCCCCTTCTAGAATGTCAGTGAAAATAGCTATCTTGAAATAAGTTCTAAGAAAATGACGATAACTCCTTTTGCATAATCAAAGTATAATGTCTAATTCTTTAGATTAATTGTATTTCAAACAGCTGTTTATGTAAATTAAGAGTTCCTATGCAATAGTTTCCCTTTCTTATTTTTAGCTATTCACCTGTATCCCTATCAGATAGAAGGTGTAAATTGGATGATAAGCTGCTATGAAACTGGGCATGGATGTATTCTGGGTGATGAAATGGGACTGGGGAAGACTTGCCAGGTATTATTTTGTCTTTCTATATGAAATGTATGATTTCCTAATTGTCAAAAGAAAAATGAATGTTATTAAAATAAATCCAAAATATGTTTAAAATCTATTTCAGACTATTTGTCTGCTTGTTTTTTTGAGTGGGAAGCTTCATAGGAGACCTTTTGTGATCATTTGCCCTCTCTCTGTGTTAAACAGCTGGAAAGATGAATTAAAAAGGTAAACATTTCTAGAGTTTTTACATTTCGTGAAGGACATTCTGGCAAGTTTCAAATGTAATTTGTGTGCTGCCCAGAGTCAATTTGGAGTTAGACAGTGCCTAAATGCAGAATTGGTGGCATTATTACAAACTACCATATACTGTATGTTATGCCTGTTGATAATCAGAAATCTAGTAGCATATTTCCAACTAATACATTTTATTAAAATATTTTGTGAGGTGTAACACATTTATCAGATGTATACAGTTGCAAGAAAAAGTATGTGAACCCCTTGGGATTACGTGGAGTTTTGCATGAATTGGTCATAAAATGTGCTCTGAACTTCATCTAAGTCACAACAATAGAAAAACACAGTCTGCTTAAAATAATACTACACAAACATTAGATGTTGCCATAGTTTAATTGAACATGGGCCTGGTGGCTCAGCAGACTGATAGCATTGTGATTAACACCAGCTGTCTGCAATTACTGTAAGTTCGAATCTCACCAGGCTCAAGGTTGACTCAGCCTTCCATCCTTTCTAAGGTAGGTAAATTGAGGACCCAGTTTGTGGGGGCAATAAGCTGACTTTGTATAAATATGCAAAAGTATGAAGGCTATTGCTTAACGCATTCTAAGCCGCCCTGAGTCTCTGGAGAAGGGCGGCATATAAAACAAATTTTAAAAAAAAACATAACGTAAAACATTCACAGTGCAGGGAGGAAAAAGTATGTGAATCTTTGGACTTAATAACTGGTTGACCCTCCTTTGGCAGCAATAACCTCAACCAAACATTTCCTGTAGTTGCAGATCAGACCTGTACAACGATTTGGAGTAATTTTGGACCACTCCTCTTCACAAAACTGTTTCAGTGTAGCAATATTCTTGGGATGTCTGGTGTGAATTGCTCTCTTAAGGTCATGCCACAGCATTTCAATCAGATTGAGGTCAGGACTCTGGGCCACTCCAGAAGGCGTATTCTGTGCTGTTGAAGCCATTTTTTTGTTGAATTACTTGTATGCTTTGGGTCATTGTCATTTTCCCATCAATGACAACAATCCGTCCAGGCCCTGAGGCAGCAAAGCAGCCCCAAACCATGATGCTCCCTCCACCATGTTTTACAGTGGGGATGAGGTTTTGATATTGGTGTGCTGTGCCTTTTTTTCTCAACACATAGTGTTGTGTGTTCTTCCCAAACAACTCAATTTTGGTTTCATCTGTCCACAGTATATTTTGCCAGTAGTGCTATGGAACATCCAGATGCTCTTTTGCAAACTTCAAACGTGCTGCAATCTTTTTTTGGGACAGCAATGGCTTCCTCCGTGGTGTCCTCCCATGTACTCCATTCTTGTTTAATGTTTTCCTTATTGTAGATGTGTCAACAAAAATGTTAGCATGTGCCAGAGATTTCTGTAGGTCTTTAGCTGACACTCTAGGATTCTTCTTTACCTCATGAAGCATTCTGGAGTCTTTTTTACAGGACGACCACGCCTAGGGAGAGTAGCAACAGTGCTAAACTTTCTCCATTTATAGACAGTCTGTCTTACCGTGGACACATGAACATCAAGGCTTTTGGAGATACTTTTGTAACCTTTTCCAGCTTCATGCAAGTCAACAATTCTTGATCGTAGGTCTTCTGAGAGCTCTTTTCTGCAAGGCATGGTTCACATCAGACAGTGCTTCTTGAAACCAGTAAACTCAAAACAGGTGTGTGTTTTTAAAGGGCAGGACAGCTGTCAGCAACACATCCAATATCATCACACTGATTGGAGTCAAGGTTGGCTCACTCCTGGCTCCAATTAGCTCTTGGAGACGTCATTAGGCTAGGGGCTCACATACTTTTTCCTCCCTGCACTGTGAATGTTTACATGTTATGTTCCATTAAACCATGGCAACATCTAATGTTTGTGTAGTATTATTTTAAGCAGACTGTGTTTTTCTATTATTGTGACTTAGATGAAGTTCAGAGCACATTTTATGACCAATTCATGCAAAACTCCACGTAATCCCAAGGGGTTCACATACTTTTTCTTGCAACTGTAGATGAAGTGTGTGAGTCTATGATGAAGTGAATATATGCTGAATTGAGCTAAGCTTTTTTTTTTTTTTTAATTTGATTTATATGCCGCCCTTCTCCGAAGACTCAGGGCGGCTTACAATGTGCTCAGCAATAGCCTTCATCCTTTTGTATATTTATACAAAGTCAGCTTATTGCCCCCACAAACTGGGTCCTCATTTCACCTACCTTAGAAAGGATGGAAGGCTGAGTCAACCTTGAGCCTTGGCGAGATTCGAACCCTGCAGTAATTGCAGGCAGCTGGTCTTAATAAGCTTAATAACAGGGTGCCTTAAACCCCTGTAGTACCAAGGCTCTTTTTTTAACATTTCTTAGTTGGAAAAGGTGCTGCCCATACTTCCTCTGATTTTTTTTTTTTATTTATAAGAAAGAATATAGTAAAATTTGGATTGAGAAAAATGATGCAGAATGAAGTGCAACCCATTTCTTTTAAATGCAGTTATCTACAAATTTAGCCATAGCATTCCATTACCTATGTCTGTCTCTATAAGATAATTATTTTCAGAAATTTGCTACATTAGGAAAAGAGGTAGTTTGCACACAAAATGTCAAGTTTTGTGTCTGACATCACAGAATAGATTGTGTTGGAATAAGTGAACCAATGCAGTTTGTAAATTTATAATTCTGATTAGAAGAGAGATATTGATCAATAGCTCTTTTAAATATTCAAAAAAGGTTTTCTCCGAACCTTTCCACTGTCATATATTTGGGAGGCAAAGAAGAAAGAGCTGAACTACAACAGGATTTGATGTCAAATCATTGTTTCCACATTTTGCTGACTACTTATGAGGTATCATTTGTTTTAATTAATATTGTGTATAAATATATATGTTTTAATTAATATTTTGACGGCATTTGACTATTCTTATTTAACCAGTCTCCATGTCCATCATAATATTCATGATCTGTGACTGTGCTAAAAAATGATTGATTGATTGACTGACTCTGTATCTCAAGGTCTGTGAGTGGGTAGGTTTCTTTGATCTGTTGGAAGTTTTTGTACTGGAAAGTTTTTTTTCTTCCATACAACTATTACCTATGATTGTAATTATGCAAGTTTAAATTAAAATGCAAAAGAACAACTATTGGAGGAGATACGTTGCAAAATATGAAGATCCTATAGGAGGAAGGGAGCAAATGATTGGCCCATTCTGGCAATTCTGCTTCCATAGATAAAAATTATTTCTGCAATAGTTTCTCTGAAAATTAAACTTGTCCTCAGTTGAAATTATTCTGTAGAGTCTTTTTCCTGCACTCACTCATTAAGGTCTGATAAATTGTTTTATTTTTATATTCATCTAATTAAGGCCAGATGTACAAGTAGATTGATGGGAAGGAAAAGCTCTGTATATTCTTTTTCCAGTATAACAGAAATAGATGGCTGTGAAAAACATCCAGATATTCAGAAAGGTAGATTATGAGTTTGTTGAAACCAGATTATAGAATATAGGTTATTAAGTTTGGTTTGTTCAATTTAAACCTTTTCTAAAAAATTCTTCAAGAATCTTTCAGTTGAGTATGCTTTAAACTAAACTTTAAAATAACTATCTGGTTTCTAATCTAGCCAGCAGTAGTTTAGATTCACGCATTATACTGGGCAGGATATTTTAATAGTAGTGAAATATAAATGCAGACCAAAAACGGCTGGATTCACACAGATGTGTGTGAACCCAGGCAATAATGATTGGAATTATTTAATTAATCAGCAATTTATTTTTATTTAACTATATTATTAATAAACCATAATTTCTGGTTGAAATGAAATATAAAGCTAGAATTCTGATGCTTTGAAAGTCACACCAAATGTAACAAACTCCTGACTATAGGAGGAGGTGAATGGAAAATGATTGTATACAACTTCAAGGTTTATTTAGGAACATTGTCATTCATGCCTCTTGACCATAGAATTACAGGGCTAGAAGGGACCTTGGAAGTCTTCTAATCCAACCCCCTGCCCAAGGCAGAAGGGACTTTATTGCATCCCAAATGGCTGTCCAATCTCTCCTTCAGGACTTCCAGCAATGGAGCACCCACAATTGTTTCATTGATTTAATTGTTCTCACTGTTAGGAAATTCTTCCTTATTTCCAGATTGGATTTCTCTTTAACAAACTTCCACTCATTGCTTTTTGTCCTGTCCTCCTGTATTTGGAGAATAAGTCAACTCCCTCTTTTCTGTGATAGCCCCTCAAATACCAGAAGACAGCTATCATGTCACCCCAATCATTCTCTTCATTAGGTTAGACACCTAATTCCCTTAGCTGTTCCATATACAATTTAGCCTCCAGACCCCTTTTGTTGCTGCTCTTTACACTCTTTCTAGAGCTTCAGCTTTTTTTTTATCATGGTGAATAGAATGGGATGCAGCATTCCAGGTGTGGCCTCACTAGTATAATATAGAGCAATACTGTCACCTCTCATTATTTTGATGCTATCCCTCTGTTGATGGAGCCTATGCATTGGCCTGCTTTCTTTCTTTCTTTCTTTCTTTCTTTCTTTCTTTCTTTCTTTCTTTCTTTCTTTCTTTCTTTTTCTATTAATTTTACTATTCATATTGCTTATATTAATAAAGCATAGTTGAGTTTCATATGCAACATATAAACTTACAGTATAAACAAAACTTTTCTTTCACTTGGTTACAGATGTGCCTCAAAGATCCAGCTTTTCTAAAACGGTGAGGACATTGAGTACAAATATCATGTTTTCAACATAAAAGCTATTTGGACCTTGGAGCCAATTATACATGAATAGTTGTTTTAGTTTTTAGAATGAAGCCTGTTCTTACAAAGGTTGTCTCCTTTTTGTGCTTTTACCTATTTGAATCAGTTACTGGGGAGAAGAAAAGACAGGTGGTACACATTAATGTAACATCTAAGAAATTTAAAGAGAATCATTCAAATATGACCAAGGAGAAGGAAACCTTATATAGTATTTCTCAAGATCTCTAATTTTGAGCTACTAAATAAAACCTTAATATCTTAAACCTTAATAAATCTCAATTCCTCTATGTGAATAAAGTAAGCAAATAATAGATCTGAATGCATCCTATTTCTGGTCTTTCTTTATGTTCAGTTTTAACTGGACTTGTCTTATTGTGGATGAAGCTCAGAGACTGAAGAATCAGGATTCATTGCTTCATAAAACACTATCTGAGGTAAAAGAATAGTACATTTTCTTTTGTTCAAATTTTAGAGGATGAATATTTCCTAACTGCCTTCTTGGTCATTTGGGGAGATTTCAGTTTCTTGATTATCTTTAAGGGTTCAACAAACTATTTCTAGTTTGATGTGAGGAGACATCCAATTTGAGTTTAAAATAAATTATTGGCACTTTTATTCTTCAATAAAGAATAAAAGCGACGTGGCGCTCCCATGTAACACCTCTCCTGCGCAAGCTGCACTGGCTTCCGGTGGTCTTCCGAGTGCGCTTCAAGGTTTTGGTTATCACCTTCAGAGCGCTCCATGGCTTAGGACCTGGCTATTTACGGGACCGCCTGCTGCCACCAGTAGCCTCCCACCGACCAGTACGCTCCCATAGAGAGGGGCTCCTCCGGGTGCCGTCGGCCAAACAATGTCGACTGGCGGCCCCCAGGGGGAGAGCCTTCTCTGTGGGGGCACCTACGATCTGGAACGAGCTCCCCCCGGAGATACGGAGGATTCCGGATCTGCGTACCTTCCGTCGCGTGCTTAAGACGTTCTTATTCCATCAAGCTGGCCTGACCTAAACTTTTCCTCTTTTTAAATGGAATTTTAAATTTGGTTTTAATTTATTGGGGTTTTAAAATGGTTCAGCCAAATTTATTTAATTAGTTTTATCTCTATTTTAAATTTTGTATCTATATGTTTTATTTTATGGCTGTTCACCGCCCTGAGTCCTTCGGGAGTAGGGCGGTATACAAATTTAATAAAATGAAAATGAAAATAAGAAAAGAAGCAACATTAATATTAACTTTAAAATATTCAATTTATCTCTGGAATAAAAACACAATTTTCTCAGAAGACACAAGTTTTCCAACTTTACTAAAAAGGGAATGGATCCTAACCTCTAATTGCAAAATAATATCGCAAAGTTCCGAATCATGTATGGGTCTAACAGTTATATACAATGAATCAAATTCTTCCCTTCAGCAGTGTCTAAACTACACACAGAAACTTTATTTTGATCACTGAGCAATAAAAAATATATTTGATACATACAAAGGAAAATTAACCATAACATCAATTGGTGATCATTTGTAGATAAAGGTTGCACATAATGTAATAGAATTTTGCTACTTTTAAATAGATTCATCCCTGATTGTCTAACAAATAATGCAAAAAATAAATGCTAAACTACAGGACATCTTTTAGTATTCAACAGATTTCCGTCTCCTGCTGACTGGTACTCCAATTCAGAACAATCTTCAAGAGTTATATTCCATGCTTACTTTTATTGAACCAGCTATATTTCCCAAGGAACTTGCAGATGAATTTGTTTTCTATTACCATGAAATTGAAAAAGACACTGAAATAGGCAAGTAGAAAGTTGAGATTCATTGCAGAATGTGAACAGTTGGAATTCAGGTTTCTTTTTTGATTATGCTACTGTTATTAAAGAAATGTGTATAGCCTGTGCTTGAACCAAAAACATTCCAATTTTTAATTAAGAATTCAGTGTCCTATGATATCATGGACCTCATCTTTTTGTTGTGTTTTTTTTCAATAATGTTGTAAGAGATGTATATATGCTTAGGGTGGTTTTTTTTTTACTTTTTAACTTATGTAGCTATATACAACTGTATACAATTGCTGCGCCAGGGAAATGCAAAGTCTCTTAGGCAATCTTATTTTTAAGTATAGATAATCCTCATTTAATGACAGTAATTGGCACTGAATACTTTGTTACTAAGCAATATGGTCCTAAAGCAAAATATTGTGTGACCATGCTGACTTAACTGCAATTCTGGTTGCAATTATTAAGCAAATTATGCAGAATACAAAGCACAATATTGTGCAACCACAACTTGTGACTTCCTGCGGATTCCCACATTGACTTTGCTTACTGGAAGCTAGCAGTGAATGTCACAAATGGTAATCGTGCAACCATTACACATTGCAACTGTTGTAATTTCAATCACATGATTGTGGGAACATGGTGAACATTGCAATTTTGAGGACTGGCTAGGTCCCAAGAACCACATATAATTTTAAGTTTTTTTCTAAAAGGTACTGAATTTGGTGCATATGTGAGAAAAAGAGTTCAATCTCCAGTAAGGTTATGGATCATCATTGCATGCATAATTAGTGCCTGGAATTTAAATGACACATTGAATATGTTGTAATATGACACTTGTGTATTTGCAGTAACAATATGCATAGTTCCCCATACAACAGCTTTCCTCAGTCTTATGTCATGCTGCTGAATCATGGAATTCTTAAATTGACCAATTGAAATTACGGAAATTGTTAATTTTGATAACTCTAGCTCTATTAATTTTAGTAGGTTTATCCTTAAATAAGATTATGTTTTCAATCACAACAATTATAGTGATGAGTTCTATATTTATTATATGAAGCTCTTTTTTAAAGTATCAAATTACATAATCTCATTTGTTAAGGTCAGTAATTATTAAATAAACAACCTAAAATCCAACATAGTCAACTACCTGTAATTACCTGTAATCAAATGCAACATTACTCAGGAGATGTAGCCAAACTAGCTAAACCTAGCCTTAACCTAATGATACTGGCATTATTTCCTTGATGAGGGTGTGACATTGTCCAGATGAGGGTTGTATCAGTCGGATCTGATGCTGGCTGAGTCATAATTTTTGACCACTCCCCTTGCTCCTCCCCTTTCATGCCCAGTTTAGACTCAGTCGGCCTGAGAGAAACATCTCCTACAGATCTGGCTATACAGCCCAGGTCTGTTCAATATCACAGAATTGTAAGTCTTTTTGACCACCTTTTTATTTCTCTAATTTAAAATTGTTACTTCCCCTTTAAATTTTTCTAAGGTACCGGTCTACCAGGCTATATTTCCCCCCCCCTTTCTATTGTAGCCTGCCGGTCTTGCCTTGCTAGAGCGTCCTGGGCTTCCAGGCTTTGCTACGCTGCTGGCGGTGGCCATTTTGAAAGCCCCGTTTTAAAAGGGAACTTTTTTCCTTTTTTCTTTCCCTGTCTTTTTTGGGGGGGGGATTTTTTTGATCTATCCCACCAACGATTGTTTAAGGGGGCCTAGACCACAATACCACCAACAATAATAGCGATTCCCTAATTTTAAGGGAAATCGCCAAATCGGGCCGCCGCCCACACTACAGCTATCCCGAAACCGCTGATCGGCTGTAGAGCGGTTAATTGAAGCGCCGCAGCAATTTTAAAAGGAGTTTTTTGCCGCTTTGCCACCAACGAGTCTGCAAGTTTGGGGAGAGCGGCAAGTTTCTTCTTGCCTCTCCCTGTGGCATTTCCAGCCAGTGTTTAGTTATTATTTACTTATTTTTCTCATCGTGGCTGTGGAGGCGCTGAGGAGGTCCGTTTCTAGGCTTGCCTAGACAGATACCTCTGGAGCAGAGTTTCCTCCTGCTCAGTGTGACCTGGCAGCCATCGTGTTTAACGCCAGCGTCGTTGCCATCTCAAATTACAACTCACGTGGCGAAACTAAAAGCTTTTTCTCCAGTCGACATCGTGTTCACAGTGAGTATACTAAAGATGGCGGATCGCTCTTCCCACGGGAAGGAAAATACCATGTACACTGGGAAGAAATCAACTTCCAAACGTAAGCACCTTTCTAAGCCTGAGGAGAAGGATTTAACAAAGAGGCATAAATCTCTAGAGAAGCAAATTAGCGATGTGCCTGCAACTGAGCCTGGTAAGGGGACCCCCCCCCCATCTACCCCCCTCCTCCCATTTCAACTGTTAGCCAGGCCTGGTCTTCGGAGGGAGAGGGTAATGTTCTTCAACAAGACCAAAGCAATTTGCAAAACCCCTTTGCAAGTCAATTAATGACCCCTGCAACTCCTGTATTTGGTGGGCATGCAGCTGCAGCTGCTTCTACAAGTAAATCCTCTATGCCTGTGCTAACCCCCGAAGATCCTTTAAAAAATGTGCCAGAAGGATTGAGAATTCTGATTGAACAGGCCATTGCTTCTAGAATGGCAGCCAATATTCATGGTCACCACTCTGGCTCTGCTATTTCAGAGCGATCTGCCCGTATTAGAATTTCTCCTGCAGTCAGTCTTACTGGCTCTCATTCTCCTGCAGCCTCCAGAGCTAGTGAAGCCTTTGTGTTTGAGGAAGAGAGACATTCTGACCTATCAGATGATGAGGAGATAATCCAAGATCAACCTGCCTTTACAGGTTTATTTCCCCCTAATAAATTCAAGTCTTTATTGCATAAGGCTCGCTTAACAGCCGCCTTAAAGGAAGATGAATATTTTAAAGAGATGCAGGAGGCCCAGCAGGGTGGACTACAGGGACCTTTTTCTGAGCCCCCCCCGAACTTTGTTATGTACCAACTCCACAACTGTTCATAGACGTGGTAAAGAAACAGTGGGCTGGGCCTGCAACCATGGCATCTGCACATGGTTCAGATAAGAAATATTATGCTGTTGCTCCAAAGTTTGCTCAACTCTTACAAGTTCCACCTGTAGACAGCCCTGTAGCGGCCCTTTCCTCTTCTTCATACGTAGCTGGGGATACTTCTGAAGGTCTAAGGCCAGAAGACAAAAAGTTAGAATTTCTGTTTAAAAAGAACCATCAGGCTTCAGCATGGGCAATTCAATCAGCTTCATCAGCCTCATTTTTTAATAGAACTACCATCCTTTGGCTTCAACAGTTACAGGCAAGGGTACCTCCCAGTGAGGTTCGCCTTCATCAGGATATTAATAAAATCATTGCTGCCACTCAATTTTCGGCTGATGCAACCTTGAATTCAGCCAAATTTGCATCCAGAGCCTTAGCCTCTACAGTTTCAGCCCGCAGAATGCTTTGGCTTCGCCAATGGCTTGCTGACCTTAAGGCCAAATGACGCTTGGCTGCAGCTCCATATTCTGCAAACAAATTATTTGGGGAATCACTTGATCCTCTTCTTGTAGAGACCCGGGATAAGCGAAAAATTTTACCTTTTACATACAAACAGGCTGAAAGAAGACCCTCTCCATATTACAGAAGGCCTTCCTTTCGTTCCTACCCCTAGGGTGGTCCCTCCAGGCAGGAATATCTTCAGGGATCCTACCGATCCTCGGACCATCAATATTTTCGGGACAGGAACAGACAATTCCAGCCCAAACGGTCCTTTCGGGGTTCTGGCTTCCGCCAGTCCCACAGTCGTAAGTGACTCACAACCAAATCCTCCAATAGGGGGTCGCCTGTCCCTCTTTGCGGACAAGTGGGAAAGGTCATCATCAGACCTTTGGGTGCTTTCAGTTGTGAAATTCGGCCTCCCCCTGGAATTTCTCTCCAGACCTCCAACCCACTTTCTTCAATGTCCAACTTCCAAAAGCGAATCCAGACGTCAATTAATGAACCAAGCAGTTCAGCACCTACTGCAGATTCATGCCATAGAGGAGGTCCCCCACGATCAATGGAAACAGGGGTATTATTCCATCCTGTTCGTAGTTCCAAAGCGGTCGGGGGGGTGGAGAGCCATTCTGGACTTAAAAAATCTCAACTCATACATAGTGTATCGCAGATTCAAAATGTGTTCACTAACCTCTATTCTTCAAGGGATTCGTCCCAATGATTTTCTAGTTTCCATAGACCTCATGGAGGCTTATCTTCACATTCCCATCCTGCCAAAGCATCGACAGTATCTCCGATTCAGCTACGCAGGAAAGCACTTTCAATACCGGGCTCTTCCCTTCGGACTGGCATCTGCACCAAGAGTCTTCACAAAGGTCGTGGCGGTCGTGGCGGCTCACCTGAGACAACAACCGGTAAGGATCCAGGCTTACCTGGACGATATTCTGATTCAGGCTCACACTCAAGAACAAGCCTTACACGACCTACACCTCACGATTCAAATGCTGAACGACCATGGGTTCTTGGTCAACTACAAAAGTCAGTTAGTGCCAGTCACCAGGATCGGGTATCTTGGTGCCATCATAGACGCAGCCCAAGGGACTGTCTACCTAACCTTGGAACGACAGTCAGACATCAGGGACATAGTAGCTCACATTCGCAGAACTCCATCAGTTCCATTGGCCACTTTATCCAAGCTCTTAGACAAGATGGTCTCCTGCGTTCAGATTGTTCCATGGGCACACCTTCATGCTTGCCACTTGCAGTGGTTCCTGCTTCCTTTTCAAAGGAAACGCCAAGCTCACACCATGTCAACAGTCAAAGTTCCACTCTCAGTCAGGCGATCGCTATATTGGTGGACATCGCCTTCTCTCGACAAGGGGTGTCTCTTCATGAATCACGACCGACTTGTACTCACTACAGACGCCAGCCTTCATGGATGGGGGGCTCATCTCGCATCACACGTGGCTCAGGGCCGTTGGTCTGCATCAGACCTCGCCAACCCTATCAACTGGCTGGAGCTGAAGGCCATTCGTCTCGCTCTCATGCACTTTCACCAGTTTGTGCAAAACAGTCATGTTCTGGTGTTGACAGACAATATGGCGGCGAAGGCGCATGTCAACCGTCAAGGGGGCACCCACTCAAAGCGCCTCATGGAGGAATCATTTCGCCTGGGCAAGTGGGCAGAACAACACCTCCTCTCCATCAGAGCGGACCACATTGCGGGGTCAGAAAACACACATGCAGATTTCCTGAGCAGGACAGAAGTGGACAACAGCGAGTGGCAGATTCATCCCAACATCTTCCATCAGATGTGCAACAGGTTCGGCATCCCAGCCATAGATCTCTTTGCCACACACCTGAACAATCAGCTTCCTCGCTTCTTCTCGAGGTTCCCGACGCCAGGGGCAGAAGGGGTCAACGCTCTCCGTCTCACCTGGCCGCCGGGTCTTCACTACGCCTTCACGCCGCTGCCTCTGATTCCGGCCCTGATTCGGAAGGTCATCGCCGACAGAGCAGAAATTATCCTCTTGGCTCCCCACTGGCCACGCCGTCTGTGGTTCGCAGACCTGGTCAGTCTCTCCACATCTCACCCTTGGAGGATTCCACCAGACGAGATTGTACTGCGTCAGGGGAACCTTCTTCGTCCGGACCCTCAGTGGCTCCAACTGACTGCATGGTGCTTGAAGGGGCCCGTCTAAGGCAGGACAATTATTCAGACAGGGTGATTCACATTGTTCAAGCCTGCAGACGTAAATCCACAGTCAGACTCTACAATATCTCCTGGCTCGCTTTTTATAGGTGGTGCCGTTCCCGACAGATAGATCCTGTTTCAGCCTCACCTGCCCAGATCCTGGAGTTCCTCTGAGATGGGTTTGACCGTGGTCTGGCCCATAGTACCCTCCGGAGACATGTGGCGGCCCTGTCTACGGCCTTGTCCAGTCCATCCGGACGGCCACTCACTCAGCACCCTGTGATAAAAAAGTTCTTGAGAGGAGCCAGGCTCTTGCGGCCCTCCTCGATTCATAGATACCCTACTTGGGATTTGCCCAAGGTCCTTAACGCTTTAACTGAGGCTCCCTTTGAACCCCTCCGCACGGTTCATCTTCGCTTTCTCACCCTTAAGGTGGTTTTCCTTATAGCCATAACTTCAGCCCGTCGCATTTCGGAGCTGGCAGCCCTCTCGGTTAGGGAGGATCTCTGTGTTTTCCGGCCAGGCACAGTTATTTTGAGATTGGACCCTTCATTTATTCCCAAGGTTAATTCCCCCTTTCACAGGGCCCAAGAGGTTATTTTGCCCAACTTCTGTCCCCGGCCCTCTCATGCCTTGGAACGAAGGTGGCATACTTTAGATGTACGAAGGGCCCTAAAGATTTATATCAAAAGGACTACTCTTTTCAGGAAATTAGAGGCCTTGTTTGTTTCCTTTTTGCCAGGCTCCCTAGGGCTCAAAGTCTCTTCTGCCACAATTGGTAGATGGATCAGGGCTTGCATCGCCTCGGCATAATCAGGCCCAGGCGATTCCTGTTCCCAATAGCATTACTGCCCACTCCACTCGGAGTGCTGCTACCTCAGCAGCTTGGGCGACTCAGGCCTCCCTTGAGGAGGTTTGTAGGGCAGCCACCTGGTCTACCCCCTCGCCATTTATTCGTCACTACAAGATAGATACCTTTGCTTCTGCTGAAGCGTCATTTGGCAGGAGGGTTTTGCAGCAGGTGCATCGTGCGAGGGTCTCTCCAGGCCCTTCGACATCCCGCCCTTGAGACTGCCAAATATTTGGTATGTCCCTCATCTGGACAATGTCACACCCTCATCAAGGAAATTGGGCATTGGTCTTACCTTAAATGCCAGATTTCTTGAGGGGGGTGACATTGTCCAGCCCCTCCCTCTGTCTCAGTGCCTGTACGGTTTATTATTCTTGTTCAGTAGTTTTTTTCCAGTTGTCCCATTGGACCGGTTTACTTCCTCCTGACCATGGTGGTTCCTGTTGGAGATCCTTCTTGTGGCCTTCCTTCATCAAAACTGAGCATGAAAGGGGAGGAGCAAGGGGAGTGGTCAAAAATTATGACTCAGCCAGCATCAGATCCGACTGATACAACCCTCATCTGGACAATGTCACCCCCCTCAAGAAATCTGGCATTTAAGGTGAGACCAATGCCCAATATTCTGAAATATAAAATGTAGAAAATATAAAAGATAAATACATTATTGTAATACTGGTGCCCTGATTTGTTAATCTAATTATGTGATATGACAATCTTATATACTGTACATCTATTTCATTTACTATACATCTCTCTCTTGTCAGTTGAATAGACTGATTGTGGATGATTGATGGCTTATTTGAAATGGTCAGGCCTTTCACCTTCTACTTCAAGTTGGGAAATTGTTTCTTACAATATTTCTTAACTATCTCTACTAGAATTCATTAAGATGTGTATATTACATAGATCCATTTTTAGTTAGCTTCTGTTACTTGAAGCTGTGGGAAGATTTACAAGTTTTCCTACAAACATACACCCAAATCATTAACCATCTAAATGGTGAAGTGATTGTAAATTAAGGGGTAGATCACCTAGTTCCTCTTAAATTTCTTTCAGTTTTAGGAATCATAACTTGTCCACTTTTTTCATCCTGTTTACATTTAACTGGATATTTCTGTTTCTATTTTAAGTCAAAGAACTTCATAGTCTGTTGCAGCCTTTGTTGCTCAGGAGAGTGAAGGCAGAAGTTTCAGAAGAAATTCCAAAGAAGGTAGAAGTGGTTCTCTACCATGGAATGTCAGCACTGCAGAAAAAACTTTATAAGGCTCTTCTCGTGAAAGACCTAGGTAAAAATAAAACAAATAGATTTTGGCACTGGCCATTAAGTCCGGTAATAATTTGGTTGGTAAATTGAGACACGAAGTTTTAAGGCGGAATCATATTTTGAAAACCATTCAAATAATGAAAATTTAGTTATCAAATCCCATTGATCTCAGTGTATATCCTATTCAATTTTTTAATTACATTTTCGCCCTAGTGGGACACATTTGTGATTTTTCTCCATATTAAGGCTATGCTTGTTATGCTAGGAAGGAAAAAGTAAACCCTAAACATTATTTGGTTTTTCTTACATTTCTTATATTTCTATCCCTAGCAATTCTGAGGATTTTATTAGTTGATTGAATTAGTACTTGAACTTTCCATCATTAATATAAAGGCAGCATTTCTTATAAAAGACAGTAGTTTTTTCTTCTTTCTCCCTTCCAGAGAATTTTACCTAGCAATAGTTGTATCCTGTTTTTTCTGTTCATGAAGTTTTGAATTTTTCAGGTAGTTATGTTTTCTCATTTTAAAATTAATGTGATTTGCACTTCATTTTGACTTGGACAGTTTCTAATATTAATATGTAAAATATAGTCATTGTCAGTGATGGGATTCAACCAGTTCGCACCGATTCAACCAAACCGGTTGTTAACTTTTTGCACAGTTTGGCAAACTGGCTGATCCCACCACTGCCTGGCCCCTCCCCTCCCAGTCACTCCTTGCCTGGCCTGAGAAGGTAAGGGCGACAGTGGGGGAGGGAGACCCGCTCTAGGTGGGGCTGGAAATCTCCGCCGTAGAGAGTGGTACAAGAAGTGGTGCAAGGAGTAGCGTAGCCCTTGCCGGCTGGAGTCAGGTAATGGTGCTGTTACACCAAGGTGGGGTGGCGCAGGTGGCCAAAGTGGTGGTGGTGATGGTCAAAGCCTTAGTGTGGGAGCGAAGCGCCACTGAATTTGCCTTTGCGCGGCAACAGCATTCTACCTTTGTCGCGGTACATTTGCACTCAAGGCAGCCCTCAGCTCCTGCCGCTTCAGGCTCAGAGCTGTAAGCCACATCCAGGAAACACTGCGGCAGAGAGAAGTGGCTGGATATGATTCTCCGGCACCTCATCTCTTGCTGGCTCTCACTGCCTGACAGTCAGGGTTTTTTAAAGATTTTTGCAGCAGGAAATGGTGGGCGACTACTTCTGGCGTGTGTTTGTCCAGCTGGGCATGCTCAATCACTCAAGGAGACGCGCAACCTGCTCTGCACCCCGAGACATAATGTGACCCCGTTTCCTGCTGCAAAAATCTTTTTAAAAACCTGACTGCTGGGTAGCAAGACCCAGCAAGATATGAGGTGCCGGAGAATCAGACCTGGCCACTTCTCTCTGCCGCAGTGCTATGGTTGGAATGATTAACATTTCTGAAAATGCAAATAAAAATTCCAGTCTTAATTACTCATTTCTGTGTAATCATGTGTTACAACTGCCATTTCCTCCTTCATTAGAACTGCAAGCTTTGATACCGGCAGACAAGTTATATTCAATATAGTTGTCACAAATTGTCAAATCATCTGTCAAGCGTACATATCTCCTGGCCCTGCAGCTCATCTGTGTACAGGACTTTGGTTCTGCTAATCTGTGAAGAGAAGCTACTGAAAAACAAACACATGCTGATATGGGCTAGTATAATTTGGATGATAGTTAAATGAATCTCAGAATCTGAATACTCTATGCATTGTTTGTTTAATTATTTGAACTTTCCATGAAATTGCAAGAAAGGATGGGTCAGAAATGTTGCAAGAAGGTTCATTTCCTAGGGGGATCAGTTTTAAAACAGTATTTGCTAAAAGCTACTAGAACCCCTTATCAATTAACATAATTTTTATGAACATCTTGTCTACACATTAGTTAGTTTTTATATTTAGAACATCTTGTCAGATTGTATGATGGTGTCTGTCAAAGACTGCTCATCTCTGCAGTAGATGACCAAAACATTGGCATGAGATTAGAAATTAAATTGTTAGAACTTTCAACTTCAGGATTTTGGTATCACAGTGCACTGTCTGCCATTTAATGTAATTGGTCATAAGAAAATAATATATTTTAAAACTTTAAGGACCTTTAACAATTGTTAGCAATGGCTTTTTTTTTTTTTTTGCTCTTTCTACTGAAGCATAGATATTGAATTGAAGATACTATAATGTTGAATTTTAATTCAAATATTCTTTGCCTGCTGTTTTGTGTGATTAAGTCTTGATATCTAAATGTATCAACAAAAGCAGCAAATGTCTCATATTTTTTTTTCAGATGCATTTGAAAATGAGTCAGGAAAGAAAGCTAACCTTCAAAATGTGTTGATTCAACTACGGAAATGTGTAGCTCACCCATATCTATTCATTGGTAAGAATTATGAACATGAGCATTGTTGAAGCTACTAATTTAAGTGAGGTAGGCATAACAATTCTATTAGTAGGCTAAGCAGATCCTATATCTCAGTCAAATAAAAGAAGGAAGAGACACACTGACTTAGATCTTAACAATTATTCTGATTGTCTATCTTTTTTATTATTATTCTTTGGCTGAGTTATATGAGAGATGCCTTCAAGTCACTGGAAACTGCCTGCAGTTTCCTTGGAAAGATTTTTCAGAAGTGATTTGCCATTGCCTCCTTCTTAGGACTGGAAGAGAGTGATTGGGCCAAAATCCCCCAGCTGGCTTTATGCTTAAAGTGGGATTAGAACTCATGGTGCCCCAGTTTCTTGCCTGATGCCTTAACCACTACCTTAAACTGGCACTCTTATCAGTCTTAGATCACCAAAATCTCTTTCACTGAGGACCGATCCAACAAGAAAGGATTTACTTCAGCCCTCCCAGTCAGAAACAAGGATAAACTTTTTAACTTAACCCCAACCCCCAACCCCCCCAAAAAAAAGGACTAAGAGGTTTTTCCTCTTAGCTCCATTTGGGCCAAGCAGGATGTTGATTGCATTTGTTCTTACGACAGTGAAATTCAAGGATCACTTTGTTGGCAGTGGGTTTCATTTCTATATTTAGGACTAATCTGAAGATTCCATTTCCAGTTGTTTTTCACAGAAATTACTAAGAAGGAATCGGCTGATCTAACTAACTATAAGACCCTTCCCTCTTTGTCAGTATGTACGACATGGAATCTCTTCCCTGATCATATACAGAATAGCTTGGAATGGCCTGTGTTGCTTTTAGATTTCAAACAAAGATCCTATGAAGGAAGTTGGGTTGAAAGCAAAGAGCAACTCACTGAAAGTCACCCATTTGGCTTTCACACCTAAGAAAGGTCTAGAGCTCACAGTCTCCTGGTTTTTAGACCTGCACTTTAACTGCCACATCAAACTGACTTCCAGGGAATGAACTTTTTGTATCTCTTGTTATCAAAGCGGTGGTCAAGAGAGAAAAAGGTAAGATTCTAGTGGACTCAACTGAACATAGGGCAGTTGGTCCTGTGAGAAAGCAGCCTTGAACAATTGAGTCTCAGTGCTAGCCTCTGGCATGATTTAGGCATGTGCATTGTTTAAAGATTTGTTGTATTCTAAACATTTACAGAACCATTTAGCAAGTTTGCCAAAATAGTGCAATTCATTGTTAATATTTTGGACAGTCTTCAGTTTGAACAGGGTGTTCTGACCCAGCTCCTCAAACAAGATAAACCCTCTGTATTTAAATCAATGATTCCTTTATTAGGAGCGCCAGCAGCTCCAGCAAAAAGTTTCTCTCTCAACGCAGGCTAACAAGTCTGTCCGGCAGGAAGATGAATACTTGTCTGCCACATCTATTCATCTCTGCGTCCTGCCTTTTATCCCCAGAGCTAGGGTGGGGCTTCGCTAGCAGCAGTGGCTGTTCCTCCTCTTCCTCATCAGCCACCTATAGACCTGAGGGCTTGTAACTCTCCATCTGAAGGCTGACGGACAGCCCAGGCTCCACCTCTATCTCTCTCTCTCTCTGACAGCTCCATTCCCTCTTCACCCTCTGAGCTCTCGGGTTGCCTTAATGCTGACCCTGACTGCAACGCCTCCTCGTCTGATTCAGCTGCTGGAGGGGCCAGCGGCAGACAGACTCTTGAAAGTGGACTACTGGAGAGGATAGTGGAGGCCATTTTAGCATTTACGTGCTCAAGATGATGATGATGATGATTATATACTTTATTCATTAAACATGAAACTCAGTCAACTGAACATTAAAAAATGCATCACAAATACCATTAGCTGGTGGTAATGGTT
The DNA here is from genome assembly GCF_059756535.1 of Pantherophis guttatus. Classification (NCBI taxonomy): domain Eukaryota; kingdom Metazoa; phylum Chordata; class Lepidosauria; order Squamata; family Colubridae; genus Pantherophis; species Pantherophis guttatus. The sequence goes on along the minus strand of NC_142064.1, from coordinate 106,693,239 downwards.
GATACGGGTTGCTGCCAGTGTCCAAGTACCTTCTTAAGATGTACGATGTTCCAAGTAGCACAGTTTTTTTGCAGTTCCGCTGGTGTTATTGCAAGAAGCTGCAATTTGTTGATATCTTACAAAATTCTTGGACATGGTACCAAGTGCCCCGATGACAACGGGTATCACTGTTACATGTTTCATCCATAATTGGGTAGTTTCAATGGCAAGATTGCAATATTTTGTGATTTTTTCCAGTTCTTTTTCTTCGACTCTGGCATCTCCTGGTACTGCAATGTCGAATTGTACATTTCGGTTTTCAACAACTGTGATATCTGGCGTGTTGTGTTCCAAATGACGATCCGTCTGTATTCGAAAGTTCCACAAGATCTTCACCTTTTCATTTTCTATAACTTTTTCCACTTTATGTTCCCATGACTTTTTGGATACAGATAAAAAGTATTTTTTACATAATGACCAATGGATTAATTTAGCAACTCGATCGAGTCTCGCTTTGTAATCAGTTTGTGCAATTTTGCTGCATTCACATATTAAATGTGAAACAGTTTCAACTTTGTTGTTGCAAAGTCAGCAGTTTGGATTGTCGGATTTTTGTATCTTTGCTTTCATGGCATTAGTTTGTAGTGCTTGTTCTTGAGCAGCGAGTATTAAACCTTCTGTTTCTTTCTTGATGGTTCCCATTTTAAGCCATGCCCATATTGTTGTTGTTGTTGTTATGCCAGCAATCAGTTACCCAGTTTTGTACTTGAGAGAAGCAAGTGAGTCCAATTTTAGAGCCCTTTGCTAAGGAAGGGGAGCATAGTGTTACTTAATTTCTGTTCAAATCCTAGCCATCCCAAGGAGCACGTTTGGAATAAGGAAACACTAGGTTCTCTTCATGTCTAGCTTATTATGGCAATTGACTGTTGGCATAAGGGCTTGGGCACTTAAGTGCTAAACTACTCTCTTCAGTAGGTCTGCCTTTAGGAGGCACTCTTTTTCATCTCATTGTGAGGGGAATCACAGAACAGGTAGTTTACACAGTCCTTCAGAAGTTATTACAGTGGCCCACCCAGGATATTAACTTTGGTATATTGTTTTTCTATTGCCTCTTTTCTGTGAGAGAACAGCATTTTCCATGAGATGCCATTCTGGTCACCAGAAGACGGTTCTAACAGTTCTATCAAGTTTTTTAAGATTACTGTTCCATGGTTTTATTGTATTTTTAGGATTCACATACTTGAATATGCAAGATTCATTTTCTTGCTTTTTTTAATTATGATTACTAAATGTAATTACTAAATTGTGTTTTGCAGCTGAACTCATCAGAGATGAAATATTTCTCTAACAGATGCAAAAGTTTAGCCCTTTCTTTTTTAAAATTGGAATTTTTCTGCACAATAAAAGTATACAAAATTGAAAGAAGGAAAAAAATACAAAATAAGACAAAGAAAAGAAAGGAAAAAAGAAAAGAAAATTATGATTTCTTCTCTTCTTTCTTTGAGTAATTGCCATCTTATTCTTTCCCTTCCTCTTTGACCCTTTTTAATCCCCAGATCCATAAATCATCAATTCAGACTTTTTTTCTTTCAACATAAGGTCTATATGAGACTTCCAGTTTTTTTTAAAAAAATCTTTCTTTTTTTTAAAATTTGATTTATATGCCGCCCTTCTCCGGAGACTCAGGGCGGCTTACAATGTGCTAAGCAATAGCCTTCATCCTTTTGTATATTTATACAAAGTCAGCTTATTGCCCCCACAACTGGGTCCTCAATTTACCTACCTTAGAAAGGATGGAAGGCTGAGTCAACCTTGAGCCTGGCGAGATTCAAACCTGCAGTAATTGCAGGCAGCTGGTCTTAATAACAGGGTGCTTTAGACCACTGTACTACCAAGGCACTTCACTGATCAAACTTTTTCTCTGATCAAACTTTTCACTGATCAAACTGGTCAGCTTTGCCATTTCCACAAGCTCCATCCTCCAATCCTATCTACTGTGAGCATCTCATTATTTTTCCATATTTGTGAGTACAGTAATCTTGCCAATACTACTATATACAGTATAATTCCTATATTTTTTTGTAGAAGAAAAACTTTCCTTTGTGATTAGAAGGAGTGCAATTAATTCTTTACCTTTTTTTTTTTTTTATGGCCAGAATGGTACAAAATCTGCTAAGATCATTTGTAGTAGTTCTAGAAAGCATTTTCAGTTGTTTAGGATCAGATGTTTTTTCTAGACCATGAAAAAGCAGCGGGGATCGCCGCCGCTGTCACTCCCCACTGCCTGGAACTGGCCAAAAATGTGACGCACGGAGGCCAAAAATGGGCATGTGGAGGCCAAAAATGCGACACATGGAGAAGGCAATCAGCAGTGATGTGCTATGGTGATCCCCACAGCCTGGAACAGGTCTAAAACGGGGTGTGCGGAGACCAAAAACGTGATGCTCGGAGGCCGAAAATGACCGGTGGGTGGGCAGGGCTTTGGCAACATTCGGTGTATAAGATGCACCACAATTTCCCCCCACTTTTAGGGGGGAGCAAGAGCGTTTTATACTCTAAAAAGTACAGTAATTACAATATGTAGTTTCTTCTGCAGATTAAAAAAGGATTTCCTATTGAATACACAGGCACTGGTCACTGCATTGAGCTTAATATAAGCAATTTTAAGTATGTTTTGGAAATCTGTTTTTTTTTTAATTAAAGTACCATTTAAGTAAACATTAAGTAAATATCCTGAATGCATCTTTAAAGGTCCAGAAAAATATATAGCATTAGATTTTAAGGATAAGCAGTAGTTATTAATTTGCTTCTTAGCTTGCTACAAAGCAATGGCATTATGGTTTTAAATCTGCTCAGATTGTTTGAAATAATTCTCTCTTGTTATTTTTGGTGGCCTCATCTTGTCGTTATTCTGGTTTTTCCCCCTCATGGGAAAAAACTATACATGATGTGGTCTTGAATGATTTTGATTGTTCCCTTTTTCTCTCTCTAGATTTTCTTTCTCAGGAAGATGTTTTAGCATATTATTTCCTAGTGTTTTCGCAAATGGCTTAGAATATCTAAACCCAAGAGAAATGAGTGTTATAGTAGATGCACTATTATTTCTAATTTTATCTTGAGGTTGTGTATTTTATAGAAATTTTGTGTTTTATTACTTTTTTATTACTTATTTCTTGGAATAACAATTACATTTGAGTAAAAGCCATACTTACAAGGCTATGATCAATTCAAAATCTGCCCTCAAGTTAGCTCTAGAACAAATGTACTTTCACCTCTCTGCTGGTAGTCTCAGATCCAGGTCACCATATGTAAACCTATTCTAATATGTGAAAGGGATTAATCAGTACAATATGCCTAGGTCCCTTCTGTTTGTTTGGAACTACTACTGGAGTATTTTCTGTTACAATGCATATTTAGACACAATTTTTAATAGAGGTGTTTCATAATAATTAATTTTCTTTCTAGGTATTGAACCAGAGCCCTTTGTCATTGGAGATCATCTCATTGAAGCCAGTGGTAAATTGAACTTGTTGGATAAACTTCTTTCTTTCCTGTATGATGGGTATGTTTTATAGTTTCTATTCTATGAAGTGTTACTTTTTTAAACTTAAACAATAGCATTTGAGAAAAAAACTGATTAATGTGAGGGAATGATTTAGCACAAGAACAATTTTAGAGAAAGGTAGAGACTTTCAAAGACATTATTTGAAGAAAACATATATTGGAAATGTTTTCCTTACCTTAATGAAAAATGTATATGCATTATTAATTCATACTATTGGAATCAGGGCTTTGGAATTCTTTTGGTTTTTCCTGCCTACATGTAAAGCTTTGGTTTTTTTCCACATATTAATTGCTATATCAAACTGGTCCCTAGGGTCCCTAAAACTCAAAACATTAAGAACAAGGAAATGTTAATTGAGTATGAGACATGTAATATGAATAGAAGCTACACTAGATAGCTTCAAGCAAACTTGAGTAGCTTGGCCAGATTGCCTGTACACCAGATTGTGAATGCAAAATGGGTTTTGAATGGGAGGACAACAGTATGGCTCACGACAATTACAGCCTTGCAGCAATCTCAGCAGACTATAATTGCAGGCAGATACTAGAAGTTGCCTCTAAGTGCAGGGAAGGAAAAAATAAAGATGAACAGATCTTGGTAGTAACAACAAAGAGAAATTGTGGAGGGAAGGATAGAGCAGGATACTGCAGAGGAAGAAAAATGGGCAATTTAGTATTGGCCCTTCTGGCTCCACACCTTCAATCCTAAATCCAAAAGGCAGGACTGCTAAACTATACGATTAATGATTGCAGGAACTGGGAATGTCTAGTCTAACAAAAAGAACGATGAGTGGTGACATGGTAACAGTCTTCCAATGTTTGAGGGGCAGTAAGAGAGAGGAGGGGGTCGGCCTATTTTTCAAAGCACCTGAAGGCAGGACATGAAATAACAGATAGAAGTTTATCAAAGACAGGATCCAATCTAGAATTAAGGAGAAATTTCTTGACAGTGAGAACAATTAATCAGTAGAGCAGCTTTCCTCCAGAAGTTGGGGCTTCATCAGTGGAGATTTTTAAAAAGAGATTGGACAACTATTTCTCCAGAATGTTATAGGGTGTCCTGCTTAAACAGAGTGTTGCACTACAAGACCTCCAAAGTCTCCTCCAACTCTAAATTCTGCTGGGAAATTACCTGGTTTCTGGCTGCTATATCCTGTCTCTCTGTAATGAGGTCATGTTCACCCAAGACTTGCTGAGAGATAAACAAAATAACATTATAGATCATTCAGCCCTGATTCAGCATGATTATCATCTTTTCTTCCTGTTAGGTTTTGGTTTTGCATCAGCCTCCAAACAGAAAATGGAAAAAAATCATTACAGTCTTTACCCATCCCACCCTCTGACTCAGTCTCAGTGGCTTAAACATGCTATCCAGTGACAAGAAAAGAATTTGAGCCAGTCTCGGTAGTGATATTGGTGTCCATGAAGCCAATAAAGCATAGAAATAAATAAAGATCAACTCTCTTTCTAACTGTACTAACTGCAGAGTTAGTACAAACTGTGAAAACAGGTTTATGGCTTAGTCACTTCTCCTCTCCAAAGAATATCACAACAAAAGTGTCAGTAATAAAATGGGCTATCTCCCCTATCCTCAAATGATTAATCCCAGGCATCTCTGTGTAGCATGGAGATAATAGTATCTCATATCCTATATTTATTGAATTCAGATGATGATATGTATAGAGATGTTACAGTATCTATTTTGAATGTGCTTTGTGAGAAGGTGGAACCAAGGTCAAAATATTCTCTTTTTTTTTAATTGCAGTAAGCATCGTGTTCTGTTGTTTTCACAATTGACCCAAATGTTAGATATTCTGCAAGATTACATGGATTATAGAGGTAAATGTTTTATTTTTTTTATTGAAAAAGTTTTACAAACATCAATTCCCCCCCCTTTTTCCCCCATCCCTCCCTTACCCCCCCAAACCCTCCCCACTCCCCATGACTTCCCCAAGGTGAAATCCATCCACATTATATTATATCACACTTTACCAGCCCTCCCTTCTCCCCCCTGTGTAGTATACAATTCTACATAACAATAAGCTATTTTGCCCCCTATAAACTATACATTTCTACACAACATTTAGCTAAAAGCTATCTGATACTTCCTAGTTTGATATTTATTCTGCACATAATCTATCCATTTTTTCCACTCCCACGCATAAGTTTCTTGAGTCCGATCTTTTAAGTATGCTGATATCTTCGCCATCTCTGCAAAACTGGCCATCTTCAAAGTCCACTCTTGAATTGTAGGCATGTCATCCCTTTTCCAATATTGACCAATCAATAACCTAGCTGCTGTCACCATATACAATATCAATTTTGTTTCACCCACTGAAAAACCCTTAACTATACCCAATAAAAACAATTGAGGAGAAAATTGAATTTTTTTCTTCAAAACATTTTGCATAACCCACCAAATTTTTATCCAAAAAGCCTTTGCTTTCTTGCATGTCCACCATATATGATAATATGTAGCATCTAAACAATCACATCTCCAACATTTCGGTTGAACATTAGGATACATACATGATAATTTCTTAGGATCTAAATGCCACCTATAAAACATTTTATAAAAATTTTCCCTCAAATTCTGCGACTGAACCCCTGTTTTTTCCCAAGTTTCCATCATAACTGGTTCTCCAAAATTTTGTGCCCATTTTATCATACAATCTTTAACCAATTCATTTTCTGAGTCTCTTTCTAACAAAACATTATAAACCCTCTTAATATGCATTGGGCCTTTCTCTTTTATCTGTCTAACCAATTCTTCTTCATGCAACATTAGGCCAGTTTTTTTATCTTCTCTCCATCTCAGTTGAAGTTGATCATACTGTAACCAAGTTAAGTTAATCCCTTCTTCCAACAATTTATTCAATGTCTTTAGTTGCCATCTGCCCCCATCATTAAAAAGTACTTCTTTGTATAAAAAACTCCCCGAGTGACTTTATATTTATATTCCGTATAATGTGACCAAGATCCAATCACAACGGTATTTTATAATCCCATTTGAGTCGGTGCTTCTTCCATACTCTCATCAAGGAGCTTCTAAGTATATGGCTGTTAAATACTTTATCCACCTTGTTTTCATAAAATAAATATGCATGCCAACCAAATTCAAGATCATAACTCTCAATATTCAATATTCTAGTCTTTGTCCTGCCAAACCAATCACTTGCTTGTGTAAACGCTGCTGCTTCATAATACAAACTCAGGTTTGGAAGTTTAAGACCACCCCTTTCACAAACATCTTGCATAATTTTCAGTTTAACTCTTGGCTTTTTCTCATTCCAAACAAACTTATTCATTCCTTTTTGCCATTCCGTCAACTGTTTATCACTTTTAAGCACCGGAATCATTTGAAACAAAAATAAAAATCTAGGTAGAACATTCATTTTAACTGCTGCTATTCTTCCAAGTATAGACAGCTGCAGTTTTTTCCAGGTTTCCATATCCTTTTGTACCTTTCGCCACAACACCTCATAATTATTTTGAAACAGTTTTATATTTGAGTCTGCAACTTGAACTCCTAGATATCTCACCTTTGATACTATTTCAAAGCCTGCCTTCCTTTCCAGTTCCTTCTTTTGATCAACTGTCATATTTTTAACTATCATCTTGGTTTTTTTCTGGTTCAGTCTAAATCCTGATACCATACCATATTCTTCTATAATGTCTTTCATCTGAATTGTTGATTCCATCGACTGTGTTAGGGTAACAACCAGATCATCTGTAAATGCCCTTGTTCTGTAATCCTCTTGCCTTATCACTATTCCCTTCAAAATGCTCGAGTCCCGTATTGTATTCAACAAGACTTCTAAAGTTAGAATAAACAACAACGGGGATAACGGACAACCTTGTCTTGTGCCTTTTTCTATACTAAAATTAGTAGTTAAACTTCCATTAATAATAATCTGTGCTGTTTGCTCTTGATAAATTGCTGAGACCGCCTGTACAAACTGATCCCCAAAGTCCATCTTTTTTAAGGTCTTTAATAGAAAATTCCAATTCACTCTATCAAAGGCTTTCTCCGCATCCAAGAATACCAGCACTGCAGAGATCTGTTTATTCTTCTCAAGATATTCCAATAAGTCTATAATTTGCCTAACATTATCCTTCATATATCTGCCTTCTATAAATCCTGCTTGATCATGATGAATCACCTCTTGAATAACTGGCATTAATCTGTTGTCTAATACTTTCGCAAAAATTTTATAATCCGTATTCAGGAGAGATATTGGTCTGAAGTTTTCCGGTTTTGTAGAACCTGCCTCCTCTTTCGGTATCAAAGAAACAAAAGCTGCTTTCCATGAAGGGGGTATTTTTCCCCCTTGTTGTATGCTACAAAATAAATCTTTAAGATGTTCAATCATTTCTGCTTGTAAAGTTTTATAATACACCGCAGTTAAGCCATCCGTTCCTGGAGCTTTAGCTGTTTTCAGTTGTTTAGTAACAACTGTAATCTCCTCGGCTGTTATTGGTAAACTCGTTCTTTCCTTTTGATCATTAGAAATTTTTATAACTCTCTTTTCTTCTAGGTATTTATTTATAAGTTCATTCTGTATATCATCTTTGGCATATAATTTAGTATAATAATCTAAGAAGGCTTCTTTGATTAGTCTTTGTTGAAATACTTCCTTCCCTCTATACTCAATGCTACCAATAGTCCGAGTACACTGCTGTTTCCTCAATGTGTAAGCCAACCATCTGCCCGGTTTATTAGCATTGCAAAATGTATTGTGTTTCGCAAATTGTAAATTAGTTGCTGCTTATTCCGCTGTAAGCATGTGGAATTGATCTTTCAAAAGTTTTATAATTCCTTGTAATTTTTCATCCGTTGGATTTTTTATAAGCAACTGCTCTTTTTTCTTTATCTCCCCTTCCAATTCTAAGCTTTTTCTTTGTCAATTTGATTTATGTTTAGAGTTCATATAAATCAGTACCCACCCCCCACCCCCCGCATATAGGCCTTGCTCGCATCCCAAACAATTTCAAATGGTAAATGTTTTATGATGCAGCTGGATTTATTTTCAGAGTTACTATTCTTGAGAATAAAACAATACTTTGTATTGGAAAATCCTAAAATAAACCTGGTTTCTTACCTATGATTGTGGGATCTTTGCATGTTCATCTTTGAATTCCCATACATGAATTACTGGTATGCATCCATAGGACAGCCCATTTGGGATTTTCTAAAACATAGACTATCATTTGGTGGGAACCTTGATCCCACATATAGGATGTTACTAGAGATAGCTATTGCTGAACCCTTCAGTTTCTAAAGTCACCAAAATGGGTTTGAATGACAGAGAAATTATCTGAGATGAAGTAAGTGGGCTGTGTGAGTTCACATATACTTAATAATTGCATTTATAGGTCTCTTTAATTTAGATACATGGTTGATACTTCTTTGTTGTTGTCAGATGATAGCCCTTCTAAAGTCTATGGAGATTCTTTGTCATCCAGGTCATAGTTGTCTCAAAGGTGCTTTTTCAAAAGGCAACTGGACTGTTTTTTCCCTTGAAGCAAAAGGGCTCTGTAATAGCCCCTCAAACATTTTGCTTCTCATTCAAGAAGCTTCATTGGTTCTGGCAGGTTGGTGGGGATGATCTGTCCATCCTTCCCACCATCCTGCCAGAACCAATGAAGCTTCATGAATGAGAAGCAAAACTTCTTCCTCAAGGGAAAAAACAGTCCAGTTGCCTTTTAAAAAAAGCACCTTTGAGACAGCCCTTCTAAAGTTTGCATCTCTTGGGAAACAAAGATTATCTTTATAAATGCTGTCGTAAAAGTAAAAATCTGAACCTATATAGTTGTCCAGCATAGCTCGAGAAGCAATGCAATGGAGAAAGATTTCCAGCATTGCTTAATGTGGAACGAGGACAGATTAGGAGAAGGCCCAACATTTGGCCAACTTGAAATAAAACTTGGTTGTAATTAATCAGAAAGTGCTCAGGGTAGGCTGTGAAAGCCAAAAATAAACAGGTTTTCTAATGTAATAGTATCTTCTGGTCTAGGTGCAAAATCAACAGCCTTTTAACCAATTATGTCAAGTTTTGAACAGACTTGAGGCAGGAAGTATTATGTGATAATTCAAGTAAAAAGCAAAAAATAATTTTGGAACATTTTTTGACAAAACTTTTAATGTGAAAAAAAGAGGGAGAATGTCAGGCCAAAAGTCTGGACAAGTCTTGAATATCAAGTAACAAATGTTATTAAAAAGCATAAGTTCATCAGATGCATAGAATATGTATACTGATATAGACTTTAAATTGGAGTAGAGCAGGGAGAAAGGTAGGGAAGATAGATTAATTGTGCAGATGTAGGTTATATTGCCTTATTGTAATGTGTTAAAAAAGTATTGTTAAGACCTTGTTTTATTTTGTTTGGTATGTCTTTTGATGTATGTGAATTCAGCAACAACCTCTTTCTCAGTGGAAGAGCACTCTGTGCATCTGATGAAATGAATTGCAGCTCACTAATGCTTTATGCCCTTTAATCAGTCCAAGGTATTGACAGATTAACAGAGTTGGAAGGGACCTTGTAGGTCATCTATTCAACCCTCCTGCCCAAGCAGGAGACCTTACACGATTTCTGAGTTCAAGTTTGATAGTCGGCAAAAATACTATCAGATCCCTTGATTTCAAATCGGAAAGCAGATACTACAAGAAATATTAGAACTTTGTTGATATAAATTATAAATAACAGAATATTGAAGGCTGTTTCTCGTTCCCTCCCTCTTATACAAATATTCCCGTTTTCCTGTCTAAGCACATATTTTCCTAATAATTTGCTATATACTTTTTTCAAATAGGAATGATGTATCTCTCATAAATGTTTAATGTTTCTTTTAAAAACTGAAAAGGTTACAGCTATGAGCGCCTGGATGGATCTGTCCGAGGTGAAGAAAGACATCTTGCCATTAACAATTTTGCTCAGCAGCCTATTTTTGTTTTCCTTCTGAGTACCAAGGCAGGTGAGCAACCAAGGCTTTTCTATGTACTATGCTTGATATTCTGTTAATTTGAAAACTAATAGTGGGCTACTAGTAGTATTCTGAAATGAGTAAAAATATAAAGAAAGTAAGTTAGAAAAGAAGAAAGAAAAGGAAAAGGAAAGAGAGGGGTGTGTGTGTCTTCCAATCTTCATCACAAGTATAAACATGTTTGGTAGCTCGTTATTCCCCATAAGGTTACAAACAATATCTCTTCTTCTCATAACCCTTCCCTTATTTATAAACAAATCCATAAAACTTCAGTTTTTCAGGCCTGGTATCAGCAAATAGTCTTAAAAGGATTGCCAAAATTTCATTTAAAAATATGTCTTATTTTAACCTTGATCAAATAAAATCAACTGTCAGCGTTCCAGAAAACCCCAACTCCAACTAAAAACTCCGAGGCAAGCATTTTCTCAAAGTTCCATTTATTAGAGTAGGTATACTGGCACATCTGGGAAAACCCGAATCTGAGAGTTCCAGGTTTTCCCTCAGTAAATCAAAACCTCCCAAAACCATCTCCTCACTCATCAGTCCATCACATGCTCCAATCACCATCCGTCCCATCTCGAGACATCATCCCAACCACTCCTTCTCCAGATGCAGGATTGTCCTGACCTTGACCGAAAGGAAGAATGCTATTTTGTTTAAATATATTCCCTCTACTAAATCCTCCCTCCTACTTTCCCACACAACAAGAAGATGGCAGCGTGGAAGCTTCCGGGGCTAATATGGCTTCCAAAGCTGACATCAACTTTATATTCCTTTCTTTTACTTCTGAAAATCTTAATCTTTAGTTCATTTAAATATTGTTGTAGGATTTGATCTCTTTTTAATTATTCTTTGTCCCATCATTTAGATTTTTTTCAAGGCCTTAATTAAGCTTTTTTGCATATATAGTGGGGCAAAAAAGTATTTAGTCAGCCACCAATTGTGCAAGTTCTCCCACTTAAAAAGATGAGAGAAGCCTGTAATTGTCATCATAGGTAGACCTCAACTATGAAAGACAAAATGAGAAAACAAATCCAGACAATCACACTGTCTAATTTGGAAAGAATTTATTTGCAAATTATGGTGGAAAATAAGTATTTGGTCAATATCAAAAGTTCATCTCAATACTTTGTTATATATCCTTTGTTGGCAATGACAGAGGTCAAACGTTTTCTGTAAGTCTTCACAAGGTTGGCACACACTCTTGCTGGTATGTTGGGCCATTCCTCCATGCAGATCTCCTCTAGAGCAGTGATGTTTTGGGGCTGTTGCTGGGCAACACAGACTTTCAACTCCCTCCAAAGGTTTTCTATGGGGTTGAGATCTGGAGACTGGCTAGGCCACTCCAGGACCTTGAAATGCTTCTTACAAAGCCACTCCTTCATTGCCCAGGCGGTGTGTTTGGGATCATTGTCATGCTGAAAAACCCAGCCACGTTTCATTTTCAGTGCCCTTGCTGATGGAAGGAGGTTTGCACTCAAAGTCTCACGATACATGGCCCCATTCATGATGTTGCCACCTCCATGCTTCACAGTAGGTATGGTGTTCTTTGGATGCAACTCAGCATTCTCTCTCCTCCAAACACGACAAGTTGTGTTTCTACCAAACAGTTCTACTTTGGTTTCATCTGACCATATGACATTCTCCCAATCCTTTTCTGGATCATCCAAATGCTCTCTAGCAAACTTCAAATGGGCCCGGACATGTACTGGCTTAAGCAGGGGGACACGTCTGGCACTGCAGGATCTGAGTCCCTGGCGGCGTAGTGTGTTACTGATGGTAGCCTTTGTTACGTTGGTCCCAGCTCTCTGCAAGTCATTCACTAGGTCCCCCCGTGTGGTTCTGGGATTTTTGCTCACCATTCTTGTGATCATTTTGACCCCACGGGGTGAGATCTTGCATGGAGCCCCAGATCGAGGGAGCTTATCAGTGGTCTTGTATGTCTTCCATTTTCTAATTATTGCCCCCACAATTGATTTCTTCACACCAAGCTGCTTGCCTATTGCAGATTCAGTCTTCCCAGCCTGGTGCAGGTCTACAATTTTGTTTCTGGTGTCCTTCGACAGCTCTTTGGTCTTCTCCATAGTAGAGTTTGGAGTGTGACTGTTTGAGGTTGTGGACAGGTGTCTTTTATACTGATAACAAGTTCAAACAGGTGCCATTAATACAGGTAATGAGTGGAGGACAGAGGAGCCTCTTAAAGAAGAAGTTACAGGTCTGTGAGAGCCAGAAATCTTGCTTGTTTGTAGGTGATCAAATACTTATTTTCCACCATAATTTGCAAATAAATTCTTTTCAAATCAGACAATGTGATTGTCTGGATTTGTTTTCTCATTTTGTCTCTCATAGTTGAGGTCTACCTATGATGACAATTACAGGCCTCTCTCATCTTTTTAAGTGGGAGAACTTGCACAATTGGTGGCAGACTAAATACTTTTTTGCCCCACTGTAGATATACAGTTCATTCTCTTGGTTTGTCATTTGTGTTTCTCTTTAATTTTTTATTTATCAAATTTATGTAATTTATATAATCAGAAATGAGTCTGAGCATTTTTAAAAAATATATTATTTTAATTTTTAAAATTTCAACCAGCTTCTTTTGTATATCCATAAAAGATTCTTTATCCAGATAATTCTCTTGGCCTGCTACTTATATTTCCACTTTAAATATATTCTCTATTTTGAAATAAATTGGATCCCTTAAGTTTGATAAGGCTTCCGGTGCTGATTGGGTTCTCCCAAAAATAATTAAAAAGCTGGTGGACATCCCCTTTACCATCTCTCTTTACATTTATAGATCAAACTGGGTATATGCCAAGAGATTGGGGAATGACAGTTATAGTACCAAGCTATTAAAAGGGCAATAAAATGATCCATGTAACTATGGGCCTATGAGTCTAGCTGAGCATTGTTAGCAAGTTGTATATTAAGCACTTAAATCACAAACTGCAAGAGTGGATAATCTCAGACGGCATAATTAAAGACGAACAAGCTGGATTTTGGGAAGGGAGATCAACAGTTGATCATATTTTGTTATTTCACCACTTTGTACAAAAATATACATATAAAAAGAAATCCTCTCTTTTTGTGGCTTTCCTTGATTTTAAACAAGCCTTTGATTAGATATCCAGAAGTACTTTCTGGACTAAACTAAAAAGTACTACTATTGATAAACGCCTCCCCTATCTCATACAAAAACTATATTCTAACTCCACCTTCAAAGTAAGGTGTAACCCATAAGGGACTATATCTGGCTCAATAAGTGTACAAAGAAGAGTACGCCAGGGATGTATCTTGGGTCCTTTCCTTTTCAAACTTTATATTAATTTCCTGTTTGATCTTCTGCGTAACCCATCCTTCCATAAAACCATAGAATTTTATTAGCCAAGTGTGATTGGGCACACAAGGAAATTGTCTTGGTGCATATGCTCTCAGTGCACATAAGAGAAAAGATATGTTCATCAAGAATTCTAAGGTACAACACTTAATGATAGTCATAGGGTACAAATAAGCAATCAGGAAATTTAGCACAACACAAAATACCAATACTTCTTTATACTGCCGCTATTATTTCACAAACTCCTATTGGACTCAAGAGAGCTATCTCAGCAAGATTATAATACTGTAGACAAAACAATCTAATCTTCAATTTCGATAAATTTAAAATTCTAGTTTTTGCTAAAAGAGCTGTTCAATACTCTTGGAGAGTTGTTGTTAGTCGCGACCCCATGGACAACATTTTTCCAGGCCTTCCTGTCCTCTACCATCCCCTGGAGTCCATTTAAGCCAGGGGTGGGTTCTAAATTTTTTTACTACTGGTTCTGTGGGCGTGGTTTATTTTATGGGTGTGGCTTGATGGTCATGTGACAATTATTTAGGATTTAGCAGAGGTACTGGTCTACCAGGCTTTTAACTGCTTGCAGAGCTGTACCGATCTACCCATTTATTTTTTGCAGGCACTGGTCTACCCATTTATTTTTGCAGGCACTGGTCTACCCATTTATTTTTGCAGGCACTGATCTACTCATGTATTTTTGCAGGCACTGATCTACTCATGTATTTTTGCAGGCACTGGTCTACCCATTTATTTTTGCAGGCACTGATCTATTCATGTATTTTTGCAGGCACTGGTCTACTCATTTGTTTTCTTTTAACACTGATCAGCTGTAGGGCGGCCCTTTGAAGCCCCGTGGCAAGAGTTTAAAGAGTTTTTTCCCCTCTAGCCATTAGCTGGGACTCAGGAGGCAGCAATAGATTGGGGGTGGGGCCAAATAAAAGGTAAGAATAATGCAGGGGGCAGGGGGGCAGAACCGGTTCGGTGACATCATATGGTCACCGCTACCAGCTCGGGAGAACCGGGCCGAACCGGGAGGAACCCACCACTGATTTAAGCTCACACCTACTGCTTCAGTGACTCCATCCAGTCACCTCATTCTCTGTCGTCTCTCTTCTTTTGCCCTCAATCTTTCCCAGCATTAGGCTCTTCTCCAGTGAGTCCTTCCTTCTCATTAGGTGGCCAAAGTATTTGTGTTTCATCTTCAGGATCTGGCCTTCTAAAGAGCAGTCAGGGTTGATCTCTGGGATTGACCGGTTTGATCGCCTTGCAGTCCAAGGGATTCACAGAAGTCTTCTCCAGCACCATAGTTCAAAGCACAGGTGAAATCCAGCCAGTTCTCACCAGTTCGCCTGAACCGTTAGTAAATTGCTTAGGCAGTTCAGAGAACCGGTTAAAAATAAAGTGCAAGAGAGGGGTTTTTTTTCTCTCTCTCTCTCTCTCCCTTCAGTTAATAGCTCCACTTAACAGTTGCAGCTGGAATGCAGCCAATACATGCTGAATCAAGACAATAAACAACAGAAACTGACAGGATTAGGGCAGGAAAACCCATCAATCACCCATCTAGGGATGGGATTAACCTCTTCCTTTCAGGAAGAAGGACAAGATTACAAACATTTTCATTATAAAGAGTATTAAGTAACACTTCTGTGATCAACTGATACTCCCTGGAGTTTCCCAAGACCTTTTATAGCTGCTGCAATGTTGGCTACTTCTTGTTTCTTCCTCGGGGAAAAGATACAGGAGGGGACAATGATGCAGCTTAATCATACAGGCCGTGAATTTAATGCATGTGTGGTCCAGCCAGCTGTATTGAACATAGGGAACATGTATTAGAACATAGGGAACATAGAATAATAGAGTTGGAAGGGTTAATGGCTTTTGGCAGCACACCCAGGCTGTCAGTTAGCCTGAGGAGCTGCTCTTAGTTTCCCTCTCAGCTGCTGCAGTTGCTTTGGGGTTGACTTTTTTTTTAAAGGGGAATGGCTGTTTTAAGTTTTCTGCATTGTTTAGTGGCACTGTCCTTTTGGGGTGTACTTCCCTTTTTATGAAAGCCTCTAGTGATGGAGCACCCAAAACTTCTGAGGGCAAGCTATTCCATTGGTTGATTGGTCTCACCATTAGGAAATTTCTCCTTCATCCTAGGTTGCTTCTCTCTTTGGTTAGTTTCCATCCATTGTTTCTTATTGTACCTTTTGGTGCTTTGGAAAATAGCACTTTGGATCTACCTCATTTTTGCAGAAGCCCCTCAAATTTCCTGACAGAACAATTAATCAGTGGAACAACTTGCCTCCAGAAGTTGTAAACGCTCCAACACTGGACGTTTTTAAGAAGAGATTGGATAATCATTTGTCTGAAGTGGTGTAGGGTTTCCTGCCTAAGTAGCGGGTTGAACTAGTAGACCTCCAAGGTCCTTTCCAACTCTGTTATTCTATTCTATTCTATTCTAAATATCGGAACAGTGCTATTTTATTGTGCTATTTTATTGTGAGTTGGACTAAGAAATTTCCTAAGGGTGAGACCAATCAAGTTGGCCACGCCCACCCATTCACATGACCCATTTCCCACAGAAAACACCAGGAGCCACTAAACCTGGGCAGGTGTGGCTCGGGGTGGTGGTCATGTGACTGGGTGGGAGTGACATTGAGTTGGCCATGACCACCCACCCAGTCACATGACCACCAAGCCACACCCACCAAGCTATACCCACAGAACCGGTAGGGAAAAATTTTGAATATCACCCCTGGTTCAAAGGCCTCAATTCTTTGGCGCTCAGCCTTGTTTATGGTCCAACTTTCACAGCCATACATTGCAACTGGGAACACCATAGCCTTGACTGTACGCATTTTTGTTGGCAGGGTGATGTCTCTGCTTTTTAGTATGCTGTCTAGATTTGCCATAGCTTTCCTCTCTAGGAGCAAGCGTCTTTTAATTTCTTGGCTGCAGTCCCCATCTGCAGTGATCTTGGAGCCCAGGAAAATAAAATCTGTCACTATCTCTATTTCTTCCCCATCTATTTGCCAGGAATTGAGAGGGCCCGATGCCATGATCTTAGTTTTCTTCATGTTGAGTTTCAAACCAACTTTCACACTCTCTTTCTTCACCCGCATCAAGAGGCTCTTTAGTTCCTCTTCACTTTCTGCCATTAGAGTGGTATCACCTGCATATCTGAGGTTGTTGATATTTCTCCCAGCAATCCTAATTCCAATTTTTGATTCATCTAGCCCCACCTTTCTCATGATGTGCTCTGCATATAAATTAAATAGCCAGGGCGACAGTATACAGCCTTGCTGGACTCCTTTCCCAATTTTGAACCTATCAGTGGCTCCGTGTCCAGTTCTCACTGTTGCTTCTTGACCCTCATATAGGTTTCTCAAGAGACAAATAAGATGGTCTGGTACTCCCATCTCTTTAAGAACTTGCCACAATTTGTTGTGATCCACACAATCAAAGGCTTTAGCATAGTCAATGAAGCAGAAGTAGATGTTTTTCTGGAACTCCCTAGCTTTCTCCATGATCCAGCGTATGTTGGCAATTTGATCTCTAGTTCCTCTGCCTCTTCAAAATCTTTATTTGAAGCATAACTTTAGTAGCATGTGAAATGAGTGCAATGGTGAGATAGTTTGAACATTCTTTGGCATTGCCTTTCTTTGGAATTGGAATGTAAAGTGAATTTTTCCAATCCTGTGGCCACGGTTGAGTTTTCCAAATTTGCTGGCAAATTGAGTGTAGCACTTTTACTGCATTGTTTTAAGATTTTGAATAGCCCAGCTAGAATACTGTCACTTCCACTAGCTTTCTTGTTGCTCAGATTTCCTAAGGCCCACTTGACTTCACATTCTAGGATGTCTGGCTCAAGGTCAGTGACCACCACTCCATCGTGGTTATCAGGGATGTCAAGCTCGTTCTTGTATAGTTCTTCTGTGTAATTTTGCCACCTCTTCTTAATCTCTTCTGCCTGTGTTAGGTCCCTGCCATTTTGGGACTTTATCATGCCCATCTTTGCATGAAACGTTCCCTTCACATCTCCAATTTTCTCTGATCCTCCCTATTCTATTGCTTTCTTCTATTTCTTTGCACTGTTCATTTAAGAAGGCATTCTTGTCTCTCCTAGCTATTCTCTGGAATCCTGCATTCAATTGGGTGTATCTTTCTCTTTGTCCCTTGCCTTTCGCTTCCGTTCTTTCCTCAGCTATTTGCAAAGCTTCCTCTCACAGCCATTTTGCTTTCTTGCCTGTCAGAGTGCTAATTAATCCCATTCTGCTTTTGGGTAATTGCACCTTGATTTAGAGAAGTGGATCGAGGCTTTTCCCTTGAAGCATACTTTAAGAAAATAAACCCGAAGATATATTTTCTAAGAAAAACTCATTTATTTGTTATAAAGAAAATAAAACATCTCACTAGTCTAATTAGTTACATCTTGGCAAAACTTTCCCGGCCGGACCTCTCTTGGCCGGAGAACAAAGAAAAGAGTTAGAAGAAAGTGAAATAATGTAGACATGTGCCGTATCAGTTACTGATAAGAACTTGGCAAGCTATGGTAAGTCTGAAAGTCCAAAAATAAAAGCTCATCTGATAAATACAAAAATGCAGTGACATTGCCTTTCTTTTTCTTTGGGATGGTTTCAGTTGCTACCTCTTGTACAATGTTGTGAACCTCCATCCATAGTTCTTCAGGCACTCTGTCTATCAGATCTAATTCCTTAAATCTATTTGTCACCTCTATTGTATATTCATCAGGGATATGATTTAGTTCATACCTGAGTGGCCTAGTGCTTTTCCCTACTTTCTTCAATTTAAGCCTAAATTTTGCAACGAGAAGCTCATGATCTGAGCCACAGTCAGCTCCTGTTCCTGTTTTTACTGACTGTATAGAGCTGCTCCATCTTTGGCTGCAGAGCACATAGTCAATCTGATTTCTGTGTTGACTGTCTGGTGATGTCCATGCATAAAGTCGTCTCTTGGATCGTTGGAAAAGAGTGTCTGATATGACCATCGTATTCTCTTGACAAAATTCTATCAGCCTGTGCCTGCTTCATTTTGTACTCCCAAGGCCAAACTTGCCTGTTATTCCGGTTATCTTTTGGCTTCCTACTTTAGCATTCCAATCCCCCATGATGATAAAGACATCATTTTTTGGTGTTAATTCTATAACGTGCTGTAGGGCTTCATAGAACCAGTCAATTTCATCTTCTTCAGCACCAGTGGTTGGGGCATAGACTTGGACTACTGTGATATTGAATGGTTTGCCTTGGATTCGAACTGAGATCATTCTGTCATTTTGGGGATTGTATCCCAGTATTTCTTTTCCTACTCTTTTATTGACTATGAAGGCTACTCCATTTCTTCTGAGGGATTCTTGCCCGCAGTAGTATACCTGATGATCATCTGAATTAAATTCACCCATTCCTGTCCATTTTAGTTCTCTGATTCCTAAGATGTCGATGTTCAGTCTTGTCATCTCTTGTTTGACCACGTCCAGCTTGCCTTGATTCATGGATCTTACATTCCAGGTCCTGATGGAGAATAGATCTTTACAGCATCAGACTTTCCTTTCACCACCAGATACATCCACATCTGAGCGTCCTTTCGGCTTTGGCCCAGTCACTTCACTCTTTCTGGCACTACTAGTACTAGCCCTCTGCTCTTCCCCAGTAACATATTGTTGGAAAGTAGAAGGACACAGTCGAGAACAGGCCAATACATTCAAATACCTTGGGATGGTTTTCCATACGAAAAGTATTTGGAAGGCAAATCTAAACCACACAATGCAATCAGCCGTTAGGTCCTCAAATGCTATTAAATGCTTTTTTCACACAGGTGGAGGACAATTAGTCTTCGTAGTCTTAAAACTCTTTGAGGCTACAACACTGACACAAATTCTGTATGGGGCAAAAACAGTGTGCTTTTTTTTTTTTAAGAAATAGTTTAGAAACCATACAAACAAAATTCCTCAGATCCATTTTAGCTGCACCTTGCGGGACATCAAACGCCCAGTTGACAGTTGAAACAGGAATGCCTCAAATTAAAGTAAGGGCCTGGAAGATGACGATAATTTACTGGTTGAAAATTCAATTCTTCCCAGAGGATTTGACCCCTTTAGTCCTGATAGACAACTTTCCCTCTCCATGGAGACAGGTGATAGAATTGAGCAATGTTGGTGAACCTTTTCAGCACCAAGTGCCGAAAAAGGAGCGTGCGCGCATGCCGGAAACATGAAGAGCAGCCGCCTGGCTCATGTGTGTGCAGGGTGGCTGCTCTTCAGCCAGCTGGTCTTGTTACGAGTAAATGCCTAACTGTGTATACACCATTGCATAGACTGACCCACTGATCCCTCCTCTCTCACTTAGCCCTTCCCATAACCCCTCCTTACCTTGACTCCACCTCCTCCATATATAAGGCTATGCGCAGAACTCCAGGACCCGTTCCAAATGAGTATCTGAATAGAAAGAAATGGAGTAAATAAATACATTGAACTCAAAGCCTATCGTGTCTGTGATTATTGGGCAAGATCCTTGGAAAACTTACTTCTCAAAATGGCAGCAGAGGACGGTTATGCCCAATAAACAGAACCAAAATCGGAAATGGAAGGAAGGATGAACACAAGGTCCACCACCAGGCTGATGGCAGAGCTGGGGGAACCTGAAGGTGCCACCGCCAGAATCCCAACTGCCTTGGAGATGGAGGAACTGGACCAAACAAACAGAAGCGTGAGGCCAAAAGAAAGTGCAGCCAGGCACGCCAGAGACAGATCACCCGAGAGAGATGAACTAAAGGACATCATACAGAAAATGATAGACGCCTCCATAAGCAAGGATGAACTCATCGCGAAGCTCCGGGACCTTCTAGATGACCAGGGAGCAGCGATGAGCCCCCAGGAGCAAGACCACGAGGCTGCCAGACCGGTAAGACAGAGATACCCCCTGGCAGAGGCCCAAGAGCCAAACGGTTCCATTTTCGCGCCATGCTCCGGGCGGCCATCTTGGGATGGCCACCGACCAATAGGGAGCCAGGATTCAAATCCAATGGCGCCAAATGAAAGAAACCCCAGAACAAATGGGGGAACAGCCAAAGGCACCCCAGAAGGGACACACCAAGGCATCTGGAGCTCGCCTCCCGAGCTCAAAGCCAGAAAGACACCCGAGGCCCCAGCAGCCGCGATAGGCCCTGCACGCAACCCCTTCACGCCAGCCATGCACCCCAGAGACACCGCCGCAAACCGAGGGGGCTACGGGGGGGGCATCGATGATAGCACACACCCCCAGATACTCCACACGATGACCAACCCCCGCGAAGACAACCGCAGGGCACCAACTATGCTTGAATCATGCAGATGGCAGGACTCGAACCCAGCACCCGCAGCACCAAGCATAAGAGGCCCGAGGGGAAGAGGCCACACCTGCTACTCAACCCCCATGCGGCCTCTGCCCGGCCTACTCACGTGCCCAGGGACCAGCAATCAAGGATCGGGACCCACCGCAGCCGCCACGCCTCAGAACCCCAGAAGTCCTCGACTTACGACCGCCTCGCCTCTCTCCAGCCCCCTGCATGGATCCGGACGCCCAGCGATGGATGCCTGCCTCCAGAGATGAAGCCGGACACCCCAGGAGTGAGATGGGACCCCCAACTGGAGGCCTAGGCCGAGGCCTAAGAGCAGCAACAGCCAGCTACTCCCCCATCGGCTACAGTAGCGAAATGGGCCTCGCACATGCTCAGTCGGCTCCAGCAAGAAGAGAAGGAGAGAACATAAATCCAAGTCTGTACAGAGCTGCAAACTGCATACCCAAGCCATATTGTGAGTTCCCTCACCTGAGACACCATGGGCAGCAACAGACTGTGAGTAATTCATCACACAACTCAGGGAATTTACCAGCTAACTTTCCCACTCTTAAATTAGATGGATCGAACCTCATGCAGTGGAATCACCAACTCCAGGTTTTATTTTTAAAAGAGGATCTATTGTTTTTAGTTGATGACCCCCCCACAAAACCTTGGACTTTAGAAACAGATTGCTTGCATCACAGGGCTTACTATTTAATTATAGCAAGTATCCCACCAGGTGTATACCCCAGCCTAAGCCATTATCTGACTGTGTCTGAGATACAGCAGAGAATATTTAATCTGTTCTATAGTAAAAGCGCTGCCACCACAGCAAGGATATCCAGGGAATTCCACTCTGCCAGGCATAAAGCGGGGACTCCCATGGGTGAACATATACTGAACCTGAATGCCACAAAGATTGAACTGATACAAAGGGGGGAGGATATATCCGAAGAGAGCATGAAGAGCATAGTCATCAACTCCCTGGACTCCAGCTGGGACAATTTTATAATGCAGCTGGATAGCATAGGCTTAGGCCACCTCACACTCGAGTCACTGACAAATAGGATAATAGCAGAAGATAGCTTAAGGAGGGACCGCTCCATCAGCCGCAGGGACAGCAGGCCAACTAAGAAAGTCGAGTTCCAAACCAGGAACCTAGACTACCCAGAATGCTTCACTTGTGGCTCAAAGAATCACTACAAACGGGATTACCCAAGAAACTCAAGGGGAAGGGACCACACCTACCAAAGGGAAAGGGAAGGCAGGAAGCCGGGGCTCCCCGATAGATCCCCATCAGACAACAGATACAGGCGCAGAGACTCCCCCGACCCAAGGAACAGAAGGGGAAGTAGGGACAGCTCTAGGGAGAGCCGACCAGGGTCCATGTATGGGATCGGGGAGAACACACACACATACTCACAAACCAGAGAAGGAGAAGCATGGCTCATCGACTCGGGAGCCACCAACCACACAACTCATGACATAAAGATACTGACCTCATTCACAGAGGAAAACTACCACATTAAGGTGGCCAATCAAAACAGGGTCCTAGTGACAGGGAGAGGAAACACGTTCATAAGCGGAATAGGCAAAGTAGAGGGGGTATTACTCATACCCGAAATACCCCACAACATTTTAGCACCGCTTAAACTGAGCAAGGACATGGGCATAGAGACCACCTTCAAAGAGGGAGAAGCCTACCTGACCAGAGACAAGGAAAGCATCGGCAAAATAGTCATTAATGGAGGGCTAACATACCTCCACCCTAAAAAGAATAACCAGACCCAAGTTATCGCCCAACTAGAAAACACAGAATAAAGTCAACACACATGTTGAGGCAGAGGGGGGCAGGGAAGACAACCCCACCGAAGGCAACACGACACACAGAGGGAAATTGCTAATAGGCAAACCCATTCACGATGACTGTGCCCATTTGCTACACAGAAAATTGGGCCATGCCAGCTTCCCAGTCATCCCAAAAATGACAGAATGTACCAGTGATTTGAAAATAAAAAACTGCAAAAACTACTTAGAGTGTTCTATATGTAAATCATCTAAGTTAAAAACCAAACCCAGACCTAGAAAAGCCACCCGTACTACCAATTCTATCTTCCACCTGGTACATATGGACATTGTGGGCCCCATGAAGCCCTCTATAAAATACAAAAGGAGATATTTTCTGACAATAGTAGACGACTACAGCCGCTATGGCTTTGTGTATACCATTAATCATAAAGACGAGGTATTCCAAAAATTTAAAGAGTTTTATAAGAGAGTGGAAATGCAACACAACACAAAGATAAGGCAAATAATGACAGATAGGGGGTCTGAGTTCTTATCGAGGGAATTCTCGAACTGGTCAAAGATGCACGGGATAATACACTACAAGACTTCTCCCTTTTCCGCGTTCCAAAATGGAGTCACAGAGAAGAATGGAGTCCTACAAACGATGAGATGCGCCCTAGAGGATGCGGGGTTAGGACAGCCATTCTGGGCGGAAGCTCTCAACTACTCAAATTATACGCTGAACAGACTCTGGTCTAGCGTAATAGGGAAAACACCTTATGAGGTGATGTACGACCGAAAACCAAAGATTGCGCACCTGCACATATTTGGAGTCACGGCGGATGTGCACATCCCCAGGCAACTGAGGCGAAAAGGAGACAAGGTCTCCAGGAGATTAAGGTTCATGGGGTATGAACCAGGCACAAAAGGCTATAGATTCATTGACAGGGACAACAGGTTCATCGTATCCAGAACAGCGGTGTTCCACGAGAACGCCAACTGGTCTAAGATACACCTCAACGAGACACTCATCAGACAGGAAGACACAAACGAATCAAGGAACGAAAGCAAACCCATCACATTAGAAGCAAATACACAAGACAGACAAAGACCAAGACACCATGAGGTAGCCACCAAGGGGTGGAAGGAAGACCACCCCATCATCAAGGTAGACACGGTCACAGAGAAGGAGGCCAAATACATGCACGACACCGACACAAGACCCATGAGACCTATCAGACCCAACAGAAACAAAATGCCCAAGAGGTTTAAAGATTATGTCATGTCCATTCACCCAAATAGAACAACACCCAACTCATACGAAGAAATCATTAGTCTGCCGCAGGTAGAGAGAGATAAGTGGGAGCAAGCTATCGAAAGGGAGATGGCTAGCCTGCGCGAACTGAACGTGTACACCCCCTCTAAGGTCCCAGCCGATAAGACACTCATAGGCACGAAGTAGGTTTTCAAAATCAAGGAACTCGAAGACAACAAGGCCCTCTACAAGGCTAGACTCGTAGCTCAGGGGTTCGCCCAAAGGTATCCAGACGACTACACGGATACCTACTCACCCACAGTTAGGGCAGAAAGTGTCAAAAGCGCCCTAGTAGTTGCATCTATCTTAGGCCTAGAAGTCTACCAATTTGACATTCAAACCGCATACCTCCATGCAAAGTTAGACAAAGAAATATATGTCAGGGCACCCCCAGGGAAAGGCGCGAAAGAGGGAGTCACTTGGCTACTAAATAAAAGTTTGTACGGTTTAAGACAGTCCGGGAAAAGATGGTATGAATGCCTAGCCAAAACACTCAGGGACATGGGTTTTACCGCCACATCAGCAGACCTCTGCCTCTTCGCCAAGAGGGAGGGCACATCGATCGAATACGCACTCGTTTACGTAGACGACATCCTGTACATGGGGCAGCACAAGCAAAATTGCGATAAATTCGCCAGAGAACTGGGGAAACAATTCACACTCAAGACCCTAGGGAAAGTCAATAAGTATCTAGGAGTACAAATCGAGAAAACAGAGAACGGGTTCAAGGTTTCTCAAAAGGAGAAAATATTAGAACTTGTACATAGATGCAACATGAGGGACGCTAAGCCATGCGAAACCCCCATGCAAACAGACTTCTTGAAACATATGCACGAAGAGGGGGAGTCATTTAAGGACAACACCTTGTATAGATCTGTCATTGGATCCCTCCTGTATATTGCCAATTGGACAAGGCCCGATATCAGCTTAGCTGTTAATTTATTATCCAGACATTTCAGTGAACCCAAGGTATACCACTGGGAAGGGGTGAAGCGAGTAATCAGGTACCTGAAACATAGCATAGACGCATACCTACGCCTGGAACCATCCAAATCCAAAGAACCGGCGCTGACCTGCTATGCGGACGCTGACTGGGCAGGTGATACCAAGAGCAGGAAAAGCACATCAGGTTACGTGTTCCTCATCAATAACTGCCCGGTACACTGGTATACTGGCAAACAGAACCTGGTTGCCACATCCACGGCAGAAGCAGAGTACATCTGCCTATCAAAGGCAGCTAACAATTTAGTGTGGTTCGATGACCTGCTCTCTGAAATATGGACCGAACTGGCTTATCCTATAACTATCCACGAGGACAATAAAGCAGCCATAGACATCTCCAACGCAGAAGCAGTGGGTCAGAGGTCCAGACATATCGACATCAAGCATAAGCATGTCAGGCAGTTATCAAATGTAAGTTTTATTAGGGCCGTACATTGTGAAACCTCTGAGCAAGTCGCGGACATTCTAACGAAACCATTACCAAACAAGCAACACACATATCTCACATCAAAACTAGGGGTGACCATGCCGGGTACAGAATCAACCCCGAATGTTAGGCATTTAGAGGGGGATTTGTTACGAGTAAATGCCTAACTGTGTATACACCATTGCATAGACTGACCCACTGATCCCTCCTCCCTCACTTAGCCCTTCCCATAACCCCTCCTTACCTTGACTCCACCTCCTCCATATATAAAAGGCTGTGCGCAGAAGTCCAGGACCCGTTCCAAATGAGTACCTGAATAGAAAGAAATGGAGTAAATAAATACATTGAACTCAAAGCCTATCGTGTCTGTGATTATTGGGCAAGATCCTTGGAAAACTTACTTCTCAGGTCTTCGCACACGCATGCACGCCAGAAACCGGAGGACCAGATGGTGCGCATGCGTGCGCCTGAAACTGGATGAGCAGCCACCCAGCGCACCAGAACCCGGAAGAGCAATGGGCGACAGCTCACATGCCCAGAGAGATGGCTTTGCATGGCACTTTGGGCACGTGTGCCATAGGTTTGCCATCATGGGAATAGAGCATAAACTGGCCTTCTATGGACCTTCTCCACTGTTTTTAATATCCCTAGGATCAAGACAAGCAAGTACGGTAGTTACCAATAGAATAAGAGACATGGAGTTCCAGCTAGAACTTAACAGGATATCTTTCCACAGCAGAAATCTGATTAAATGGGGTGTGTGGAAACCAGCAAGGTATCTGAAAGACACGACTTTTCCTAAAAGCAGAATAGCATTTTTTAGAGCCAGACCTAATATTTTCCCCTCAGCACTTCTTCAGGGCAGGTATGATAAAACCACAATAGCTGAGCAAATGTGTACATGTGGCAATGGGGAAGTTGAAGATATTTCACGTGTCCTATTGTGCTGCAAGTTCTACAGGGACATCAGATCAACATATATCCTCCCTCTATTGGAGATATTTCTAGGGAAATCAGATAATTTCTAAATGCACCATCTCCTTCAGGATTCAAATCCAGCTACCATTCTTGAAGTAGTAAAATTTTGTGTTGCTGCAATGATAATAAGGAAAAAACACCTAAAGAATTAAAGATCCTTATTCATATTACTACTTTGCTTAGTTATTTTCCAATAATTTTAGAGAATATTTATTTTAATGTTTAATTTTTGTGGTGGTCTATGAACATAATACAGATTAACTCTGATTCTTCATCAAGCAAGTTTTGTTTCACATCTGTCATTCCTTCATTAACATTATTTAAACATTGTCTATCTATAGAAGCTATAACTGATATTGTAACTACTAATTTCTGGATACATTCTTCAAAGATGTGGAATGAGGGAAGAAGGAGAAGAGCAACTCCGAATATAATTAAAATGTTTTATTTTAATGCTTTCTTTAAGGGAAACATGTATATGGAGGATTTCTTATGTATAAGAAAATGTATAATTTATGTGGGGAAGGGGAAGGGTGGGGGGAAGAAAACTGTTTGTATTTCTTATAAAACTTTTTAATAATAAAAAAAAATAATAAAAAGACAAGATTAAAATTTCAGAAAACCCTGTCAACAAGTTATCATTATTGTAATCAATTCAGAAAATGTACCACAGCTTCTTAACTATCCCAAATCATCCTAAGAATTAACACTGATTTTTCCTAGATCAAATATCCATGTTTGCTTCTTAATACCATCTCGGGCCCTTTGGTTTTTTTTTATTATAAATTGTTATTAAAAGTTTTAAAAAGAAGATAAAAGTTAACAAATATTAATACAGAATAAAGAAAACAAAGAAAAAGAAAAGTGCAATAAAAAGAATTTTTAAAAGTTTCCAATTTTCTTTGCAGCAAATTGAAGTATGATTACAAAATTATCTTTTAATTTAACAAAAGAAAAGCTCACTTTTTTCTAATTATATTCTTTTCTGATCATCGAAATCATAAGTCATAAGTGCATTTCTTTCTACTCATTTAAAAAATCTGCAAGGGATTTCCAGTCAGCTCTTAATATAGTTATTGTCTTTATCCATCTTTGCAAGTTTCATCACCTTTACCAACCATTCTTCTATTGTGGGTAGCGTTGGACCTTTCCATTTTTGATGATATAATAACCTCACTGCAGTTGTCATGTATAAAAACTAACCACTGTTGAAGATGATGTAATGAGCTCTCTACTCTTCCCCCCAAACACAGCATTTTCTTTAAGCCAGTTAAGTTACATTGATTACTAGGAGGCACCACATGATCATTTTGGTCCTCATTGAGACTCCTCAGATGTGAGTAAAAGTTAATATCTGGTTATTCATATCTGAAGAGCCCCAATAAAATTGGTCTCATCTTGTCTCCTGGTAGTCAATGTAATTAAAAATTCCACACAAGATATATGTGTAATAAAAATAATGAAACTTGGAGTCATGTAAAACTCAGTGTACTGGGGCAGGACATAATTTAACTTTGATTTTTTCTGCTCTGAAAATTTAAGGAAAAGTGGAATGTATATACGATTCTGGTAGCTTTTTGATTAGGTATTAAAATTATTAAAGCAAGATGTTTGGAAAGGAGTCTTCTATGAAAGAGGATTAAAGCTTACTGGAAAAAAAGACAGTTGATTGAATAGATAGACATATTCTGTAATGAAGACACAATAGAGAAAGAAAGGTCTGCCCACAGATGCCTGATATGGACTTAACTATACATTTAAAAAAACAACTAAAAAGTGCATATCAGAGCAAATGAATGAACAATTTTTAAAAATGCTATGTCAAATAGCAAATAAGAGTTCAATTGTCCAGCAAAGCTTATGATACAGCTATAAAAATGCTCTTTAGATAAGCAAAGCTCAAAAGAATATTTCTGAAATTTAGACTGAGTTAGCAGATATAAAAAATCATAATAGCAGAGATAATTTAAGGGTTAAAGAAATTCCAGAGACTACAGAAATTACTGTTTATCTTGCTCTGGTCCAAAATTATTGTGAAAAGTTCAATATCATATCATATTGATATTGTATAGTAATATAAAAAGATCAGTATAATCGTTAGATTTATTCATGAGGAAGCCTAGGGGGTGTTTTAATTATTTATTATTTATTTATTTATAAAATTTGTATGCCGCCCTATCGCCAAGGACTCAGGGTGGCTCACACAACAATCAACCAACAACTATTAAAATCATCAAATATACACAAAAAATATTAAAAAGTTTTTTTTTAATTTTTTTTAAAAAAATTAAAATATACTACCCCATCAGTCCAGGCTGGGGGACATAAATAGCCAGGTTTTCAATTCACAGTGGAAGGTGCAAAGGTCAGGGGCCAACCGGAGCCCCAAGGGAAGTTGATTCCAAAGGGTGGGGGCGCTCACAGAGAAAGTATACTCCTGGGGGTCGTCAGCCAACATTGTCTAGCCGACGACACCCTGACTAGGCCCTCTCTGTGAGAGCACACCTGGCGATGGGAAGTTGACGCTGGTTGCAGGTGGTCCGACAAATAGCCTGGGCCTAAGCCATGAAGGGCTTTATAGGTTAACACCAACACCTTGAATCTCACCCGGAGGGCAACCGGCAACCAATGCAAGCTGCATAGGAGAGGTGTAATATGGGAGTATCGGGACCCTCCCGCAACAACCCACGCGGCCACATTCTGTACCAGCTGAAGCCTCCGGGTAGTCTTCAAGGGCAGCCCCAGGTAGAGAGCATTGCAGTAGTCGATCTGGGAGGTGACTAGCGCATGAGTGACACTGTGTAGGGCATCTCGGTCCAAGTATGGGCGCAACTGGCACACCAGGCAAACCTGGGCAAATGCCCCCCTGGTCACAGCCGTGATATGACTCTCCAAACTCAGCTGTGAGTCCAGGAGGACGCCCAAGTTGCGCGCCACATCTTGCCCCCAATAGACAGCATTGAACTTCTTGCTCGGGACGAAATGCCGGTATCGACAGCCACTCGGTCTTGGCCGGGTTGAGTCGAAGCCTGTTACTCCCCATCCAGATCCATACCGCTGCCAGGCACCGGGATATAACATCGAGGGCATCACTCGGCTGGTTCGGGATGGATATAAAAAGCTGGGTATCATCAGCGTACTGATGATACCCCACCCCAAAACCATGGATGAGCTCTCCCAGCGGCTTCATGTAAATGTTGAACAGAAGGGGCGAGAGGACCGACCCCTCGGGCACCCCACAAGTGAGGGGCCTTATGGCCGACCTCTGCCTCCCTGCCAACACCGCTTGCATACGACCCGAGAGGTAGGAGGCGAACCACCATAAAACGGTGCCTCCCACTCCCAACCCCTCGAGGCGTCGCAGCAAGATACCATGGTCGATGGTATCAAAAGCCGCTGAGAGATCTAATAGGACCAGGACCGAGGAATGACCCCGTCCCGAGCCCTCCAGAGAGCATCCACCAGTGCGACCAATGCCGTCTCCATGCTGTAACCGGGCCTGTAACAATTATATTTGTTAAGTCCCATTTTTTGGCCAAAAGCCAGCTATTTTAACAAAAAAGATAAAATTATAGAAAAATGTGAGGTTGTGAAGATCAAATAGGATGGTGGGAGTATTTTTCCAAGTTATTGGCATGCTATGCTGTAACAAAAGAAAATAATTTAAATCATTTACAGAAAACCTTATGTAGAACAAGATTTGTTATCAGTGGGGATTTCCATTTAAACTAATTATTTTAATGCCACAAGGAAGAAAATTTATTTCAGCTAAATGAAAAGCAGCTTGTTGGCAAAATTCATTCCCAGTGTAAAAGAAACAATTGTCTTTCTGTCCTTGGAATTTGGGAAAGTTGGCTCAAGTATAAGCTGAAGATAAGAATGCTATACCAAGCTGCAAAGCAAATGAAATTACACTGAATATTTTATTGTTTTTTGATTCTCCATATTTTGAAGAAGAAAGAAGAACAAAGTAAATATCTCGGCCAGTCCACCCAACTGCACTGGAAACAAGCCAACACCAGAACGGAATAAAGCAGTTGCAATCCTTTAATTAGGTTCAGCACAGTAAACACAGGCAGGAGAAAGGCACAAGCCGGAAACAAGGTTTAAAGTTAGCGCTACACGCAATCGCAGTGTAGCGCCTTTTATATACACAGCAATAAATCAAGTGGCAATTAAACAGTTAACATCACCCCTCCTTCCCCTAGCTGGCCTGAAGGAGGAGCACAATAAATCAATTAACAATCAAACAGTCAACATCATCCCTCCTTCCTCAAGCTGGCCTGTAGGAGGAGCGCGCCTCTGTTACAGCACAAGGCAGCGTCATCTGCAAACACCATGCCCCCCCCCATCTCCGATGAAAGAGTTTGCTTCGTTTTGTGTGCGGGTGGTAAAGACTTCTCAAACAGCTGATGACACGCCCCCGGAGAGTCCAACAGCTTGCCTTCTCCTCGTCGTCCTCCCTAGTGATGGCGAGACCCAACCGAGGCTCGACAGGCGGCTCCTCTCTACCAGGAGTCCACCTGCAGGAAATAAAATAAAGATGTTAGCATAGCAACCGTTCTATCCACTGGGACCTGGTTTATTTGGATATTTACGATGATACCGACGGAGCAACTGGTCGGCATGAACGTCTGGAGCTGCTACCCAAGATGCTTGTGCTAGTGGATAACCCTTCCACCGTACTAAGTACTGTAACCTGCCTCTACGTAGACGTGAATCCAATACTTTATCTATCTCATATTGATCTGAATGACTCGGTCCCGGGGAAACAGGCTGATGTGTGGGCCTTTCCTCTTTGACAGGTTTAAGGAGGCTGCTATGAAAAACAGGATGTATTTTTCCTAACAGTGAAGGTAGCTTAAGCATGACAGTGACAGGGTTGATCACACGTATTATAGGAAAAGGACCTATGTATTTGGGACCTAGTTTCCTATTAGGTAATCGTAATTTCAAGTATTTTGTCGATAGATACACGTGATCCCTTACAGAAAACGGTTTTGGGTCGGCTCTTTTTTTATCAACATAAAGTTTGTATTCATTTGCTGCTTTTTGAAGCGCCGTTTTTACCGCTGGCCACGTTTGTCGGATCTTGTCGGCCCAACCGGAATGTGTAGATACCCCTGTAGCTGGAGGTTCTACCTCAGGTATGGCAGGGAATTCTCTTCCATAGATGATTTGGAAAGGAGAAAATCCCGTGCTACGGTGGCTGATATTGTTGTACGCGACTTCAGCGAACGGGAGTAAGGCAGACCAATCAGTTTGCTGATACGAAACGTAGCAACGTAGATATCGTTCCACAGCGGCATTAGCCCGTTCAGCTGCTCCATTTGTACTGGGATGGAAGGCTGAACTTAATCCTTGAGTGGACCCTATCCTGTGAATGAAAGATCTCCAAAACTGGGCGGTGAACTGGACACCCCGATCTGATATAATACGCTTCGGGACCCCGTGAAGGCGGTAGATATGTTGTATAAACATGTCTGTCAATCGTCGGGCAGATGGTAAACCCCGACAGGGTATAAAATGCGCCTGCTTTGAAAATAGGTCTACTACTGTCCAAATAACGGTATGTCCATTGCTGGGCGGTAGGTCCACTATAAAATCCATCGCCACTTCCTCCCACGGACGACTAGGATCAGCCACCGATTGTAATCGACCGAGTGGTTTTCCTGACCATGGTTTTGCTGCCGCGCATGTGGGGCATGATTTAACATAACGTTCAATTTCACCACGCATTCGTGGCCACCAAAATTGACGTCTAATCAGGTGAAGTGTTTTAAGGAAACCGTAATGACCTGCTGGTTTGGCATCATGGCACCGTCTTAAAACTGTAGTTCGAAGCGGTTCTGGAATGTATAAACGATCCCCATTCCACCCTAATCCATCTCGTAAGATTACTGACGTTTGGTTTTGATTTACCCACGTATCCTGGCTGATAGCTATCCGAAGATTCGTTAAGAAGGACGCTTCTTTCCGTAACACCACCGCAACCGCATGCCCACTCTCAATAGGTGGTATAAGAGATTCCACTACTTCCTCGCGCTTACTGTTATATTGTGGCATACGAGAAAGTGCATCGGCGAGGAAGTTCTTTCCTGCTGGCACATATTTGAGTCTGAAATTGAATCTTCGAAAATATTGTGCCCAGCGTAGTTGTTTTGGAGACAGACGTCTAGGCGTTTGTAATGCCTCTAAATTTTTATGGTCTGTCCATACCTCAAATGGGATAGTAGCCCCTTCCAGGATGTGACGCCACGTAAGTAGAGCCCAACGGACAGCGAAGGCCTCCTTTTCCCAGATCGCCCACCCTCGCTCTGTGGTGTTTAATTTACGTGAGGTATAAGCACAAGGGCATATCCTATCCTGTTCATCTTTTTGCAGCAACACAGCTCCCACAGCAACGTCGCTAGCATCGGCTTGAACGATGAATTCACGAGACAGATCAGGGTGTTTAAGTACCGGTTCTCTGGTAAAAAGATATTTCAACTGTTCAAACGCACTTTGACATTGAGCTGTCCACTGCAATAACTGGTTTGGTCTTGGTTTTATCACAGGAGATTTAGTGCGTAACAGGTCTGTTAACGGTAGTGCTATAGCGGCAAATGCAGGGACGAATTGGCGATAGAAATTCGCGAAACCAAGGAAACTTTGGAGTTGTTTTCTGGTTTTCGGTGCTTGCCACTCAACTATAGCTTGGACTTTACGTGGATCCATTTCTATCCCATCGCTTGAGATCCTGTACCCGAGGTAATCTATCTTCGACTTATGGAACTCACATTTTGAAAGCTTTATAAACAGTTTAGCCGCTAACATCTTCTCTAAAACCTGACGGACTAACACAACGTGTTCTTCCAAGGTGCGCGTATATATTAGAATGTCGTCTAAATAAACAAGAACTCCTCTATACAAATGTTCATGCAAAACTTCGTTGATAAGCTGCATGAACACCGCTGGAGCGCCTTGAAGTCCAAACGGCATAACTCTATATTGGTAGCTACCAAGAGGGCAGTTAAAAGTGGTCTTCCATTCATCGCCCTGTTTGATACGTACTCGGTAGTACGCTTCCCGTAAATCGAGTTTTGTAAATACCCGTCCTGTAGATAGCGCAGCTAACAAATCCTTCATAAGCGGAAGGGGGTATAGATGTTCTATACATACTCCATTCAAATCTCGGAAGTCAACACATAACCGAACCCCACCGTCCTTCTTCTCCCTGAAGAAGACTGGGGCAGCCATCCTAGATCTACTAGGGACGATGAAACCTCGAGCTAAATTTTTGTCGATATATTGTCGTAACTCGGATAATTCTTGTTGGGTCATGGAATACATCCGAGGTTTCGGTAACTTAGCCCCAGGCACCAACTCGATAGCGCAATCCGTAGTCCGATGGGGGGGTAGTACTTCGCATTCCTCTTCACTAAACACGGCTGAAAGGTCTTGGTAAACAATAGGAAAGTCCGGTGTAAGCAACACCTCTGTGGAGGCACAGCTATTGTCCTGTCCCTCATTCGACTGTCCCACTGAAGAAGTACGGGACGGGACAGCAGGTCCCAAAGGGATTCTAAGCTTACGATAACCTCCCTCCCACCAGATGTGAGGTTGCCATTTATCTAACCATGTGAGACCCAGAATAACTGGCTCTATCATTTTTTCAACCACAATAAACTGGATGGACTCTTGATGTTCACCTATCACCAACAACACTTGTTCAGTTACGTGGTTAGCAGGCGCCCCCCCCAATAATGACCCGTCCATCTGTTCGAACTTCACAGGAACTTTTAGCTTTTTTATCTGTAGGCCCAGAGCATCCACCACACTTCTCCGCACCAGACAACGGGTACATCCAGTGTCTATTAAAGCACCATACTGAAAACCCATTGTGCTTCGGGGATTCCTCAGCACCACAGGTATGACAAAAGGGAACACAGTTTTGCTCACCATAGGGTCCTCCGGCTCGTTGTCATCACTGTCCCCTGACACCACCGGGAATCTCCCCGCCACAGTGGTTGGTGTAATATCACGAACCTGATGATCTACGACAGACTTTGGTCCTTGAAGTGCTTGGGTACGTTCTTGTGGCTGCCGTGGTCGGCCTCTGGTCGCTACCCCCGTAGCCGGCTTTCGGGTTTGTACTCGTACCGGAGGTACAGGACATTCAGCCGCTCTGTATCCTATCTGATTGCAGCGAAAACAACGAAACGCCGGTCGCTGAGACCTTTCAGGTAGGACGCTGCTGGGCAGAGGTACTTGAACCCGCGTGGTTGGCAGTTTTTCTGAGGCCCTCTCCGTGGGAACCCGTCTCTGTCCCACATTAACTTCCGACCGAGGCCTAAACTCCCGGAGTGTAATGTCCAGTTCAATAGCGGCTTTAAACCAAACAGCCAGGCGCGGAGCCAGGCCTCGGTACGCACAGGCTTGACGTAACTCACGATCCAGCCCCATCCGAAATTGCTGGACTAGCATCCGTTCGGGCCAGTCCCTTCTGCCATCACCGACAGCCTTTCTCGCCGGACTGCAGCTAGGGAACGTAGGCAGTTGAAATTGGTGAGTGGTGGGGGGGAGCGCTAACTTTCTCTCGGCCAGTCCACCCAACTGCACTGGAAACAAGCCAACACCAGAACGGAATAAAGCAGTTGCAATCCTTTAATTAGGTTCAGCACAGCAAACACAGGCAGGAGAAAGGCACAAGCCGGAAACAAGGTTTAAAGTTAGTGCTACACGCAATCGCAGTGTAGCGCCTTTTATATACACAGCAATAAATCAAGTGGCAATTAAACAGTTAACATCACCCCTCCTTCCCCTAGCTGGCCTGAAGGAGGAGCACAATAAATCAATTAACAATCAAACAGTCAACATCATCCCTCCTTCCTCAAGCTGGCCTGTAGGAGGAGCGCGCCTCTGTTACAGCACAAGGCAGCGTCATCTGCAAACACCATGCCCCCCCCCATCTCCGATGAAAGAGTTTGCTTCGTTTTGTGTGCGGGTGGTAAAGACTTCTCAAACAGCTGATGACACGCCCCCGGAGAGTCCAACAGCTTGCCCTCTCCTCGTCGTCCTCCCTAGTGATGGCGAGACCCAACCGAGGCTCGACAAAATATATATATTAAATTATGGGAATAAAAATGTCTGTCTTTTAAAATAATACCCTGTTTCCCCCAAAATAAGACATCCCCTGATAATAAGCCCAATCGGATTTTAGAGCACATGGTAATAAGGCCAACCGCTTATTTCAGAGTTCAAAAAAATATAAGACAGGGTCTTATTTTCAGGGAAACATGGTACTTTATTTTCTTTGTGATTACATACTTTCCATATGAATTTTAAGCAATTCTGTAAGGGCTTGAAATAGCTAAACAAAACTAGAAAGATGAAATACTGCATAAATGTTGAATGAATAGTTTATTGATTGAATGGATTGAATTGAATTTGTTATCTTCTGCAGTCAAAAGACTTTACATCTTAGAGCTATCATCTTATATAAAATACCCAAAACAAATTTCAAATTTTATTAATAAAATAAATAGGCAACAGCAATCGCCTCAAATACTTTTCTAAATAACTCCATTATGAGCAATTTATAATACTAATACAATGGGGGTCTGATCATATCGCAAAAAGGTGCTATTGCACAGAGCAGGTGCAGCAATAGATAAGCAGTCCCTGTAAACATTTTTTTTAAAATTATGAAAATGAGATCATTTAACACTTTTAATGGATATCTGTGTCAGATGAATCAAGACTGCTTGAAGAAAATACTTTTTGGAGATATAGAAGAGCCAAAGTATGGAGGCAGTGGTGGGATTCAAATAATTTAACAACCAGTTCTCTGCCCTAATGATTTATTCTAACAACCAGTTCACCAAACTGTTCAGAAAGTTAACAACCGGTTCTCCCGAAGTGGTGCGAACTGGCTGAATCCCACCACTGTATGGAGGGTTTTAAAAGTCAATGTTTCAAAGTTCCGATTATATTTTGAAGCCAAAAGAAAGCCATTATAGGTTGTCCTTGACTTACAGAAGTTCGTTTAGTGACTGTTTGAAGTTACAACACCACTGAAAAAAGTGACTTAATGACCATTTTTCACACTTATGATCATTGCAGCATCGCCATGGTCACGTGATCAAAATCCAGATGTTTGGCAACTGGTTCCCAGCATCACATGGTCACCTTTTGCGACCTTCTGATGAGCAAAGTCAATAGGGAAACTAGATTCACTTAACAACTCTGTTACTAACTTAACTCCTGCAATGATTCATTTAACTGTGGCAAGAAAGATCATAAAATTGGGCAAAATTCATTTAACAATTTTACATGCACTGTCTTACTTAGCAACAGAAATTTTGGGCTCAATTGTGGCCGTAAGTCAAGGACTATCTGTACTGGCCTAGAGCCCAGATAGAATGTGCTCATCTAAGTATGTGCCCAATACAATCCAGAATAGGATGCTTTTCTTTGAGACCAGATAATCTATTCATCTAATTAAGTGGAATATGAAAATATTATTACCCATTTATAATACAGACCTGTACTTTATTGTTTATCAAATGAAATATTAATCTTTATACTTTTCACTTGAATTAAGGCTACAGAATGGCTGGGTTTTTTTTATTAAAATTTATAAATATTTTCCTTTATTTTCCAAGGTGGAGTTGGTATCAATCTTACAGCAGCAGATACAGTTATTTTTGTTGACAGTGATTTTAATCCACAAAATGATGTGCAAGCAGCAGCCAGAGCCCATAGGATTGGCCAGAAGAAGTGAGGAAAAATGGGTGGCTTCTGCATGTAAATGTGTGGGTGGTTTGTTTTTTTTTTTTTTTCATAAGGGCACATTTTATAAATCCTGCTACATTGTTGCAGTCCCTCCCCAGACCACTAAAAAGCACATTTACAGCTAAGGTATGTCTTCGATTCAGAGTATAGCACTAGTTAATGTACTCGAGTTACAGTGGCAATTGGGACTAGGATTGCTGTTGCTAAGCAATGGAGTCATAAAGTGCAACATCACATGGCCACATTACTTAGCAATGGCAATCCAGGCAGTCCCTGTTGTTGTTAACTCTAAGACATGTGGGTCGTCGTTAAGCAGGAAGGGAAGGTAGTCCCAAGTAAGAAGCATGGGGGTACTGCAAGGGGGGCACCACACTGGCTGGGCATGAGTTGAGGAATGGTGCTGCACCGCAGCACAAGCTCAGACAAGTCAGGAAAAAAGCATAGAGTGCACATGTACAAGAGCAGGGAGGCTGGGAACAGAGGATGCTGGTGTGTATGAGCACAGAGAGGCCCAGAGACTGAGACCACTGGTGGGTTGAAGCGCGTAAAGGGAGAAGGAGAGCACTGGTGGGTGCAAAGGAAGATTGGGGAGACATACCTGAGCAACTTGTGACCTTTCCTGCTGGCTTCCCCATTTACTTTAGGCAGATGGCAGAGAAGGTTGGCAGTGATGATCACATTGCTACAACCAGTCATAAGTGCCAACTGGTTGCCAAGCATCTGAATTTTGTTTATGTGACTGTGAGGGCACCTCACAAGACTGTAGGCTTGAAAGTGATATCCAGAAACTATTATGAACACTCTGTCTAGTAACACTCTTTGAAGCACATTAAGAAACAGTGTAACATTAGTATTTCGTTTAAGTATTCCATACAGTGCTCTCTGGTTATCAGCAATATGACCATGTGCCACAAACTGTTTAGGAGACTTCACTAATTCTCTTTATAAAAATCTTTGCTCCAAAAATGGACTTATCAAGAAAACTGGGGAGAAATCTATGACAGAGAAAATTATTGTAATAAGCTTCAAAGTTTTAAATGTTTGCAAGGATATGTGTCCAACAAGATTACTGTTTTCAGTCATTTTACCTTTGTAAATTATCATTTTGAATCTTTTGAAAAATATTTTATGAATGTTTTTATAAATGGTCTCAGTTGGCCTTAAACTCATGGAGGAAATAAGAAGAAAATGCAGTAGCACTAATGCCTGAAGAAAAGAATGCAGGCAACAGCCATATTTGAGCTACAATTTTTGTAGTCCTATCTCAGTGGTATATTGGATGGAATTAGTTAAAATTCGAAAACATTCAAAAAAGTATCAACTGTGTTAGAATGGAGATTCTCAGTCATCCAGATCATGGTTGTCCCAAAGGTGCTTTTTTCAAGAGGCAACTGACTTTCTGGTTTTTCTTTGAAGACGTTTTGCTTCTCATCCAAGAAACTTATTCAGCTCTGACTGGATGACGGGGAATGGAAGGATTTATATTCCTTGCAGACACCTGGTGATTTGCATTCTTTTAGTGAGTCATTGAGGCCACCTGGAGGTTTATCTATGTCATCAGGGTCACCTGAGTAGTGCAAATGGGTATGGAGCCACCTTGGAACTGTTGAAAGGACTGTGTTGTACACTGAAGTTAGATGATGTCGTATTCCTCTCCCTTTGTTAAGAGAAGACTGTTCAATTTTGACACAGATGGCCTCTTTGACCCTCTTTCAAACCAGCGGTCCTCTCTGTCCAAAATGTGGACTTTTCTATCTTCAAAAGAGTGGCCTTTGTCTTTGAAATGCAGATATAATATTGTCGATGACATTGTCCTTCAGTGGGTGTTGCAAGAAATCAATGACCTTTTTCTTGTAACTGCTGTCTCATATATAGCAGTGTCCTGCAGAAGAACCTTCTCCTTGGCCTTGTAGCCATCTGTGTTCAGGATGACTGTGCGTCTTTCTTTATCAGCTGGCAGGATGGTGATATTTGGGTCTCTTCCCAAAGATGTCACTGCTCTCCTTTCTTGAATTGTGAGGTTGGAAGGGGGTGTTTTGGCACTGGCAAGGGCTGAAGATACCTTCACTTTTAATTGTTCTGCCTCTGGTTCTGCCAGTTTATTGTTCCTGATGGCTGATTCTGTGTCTGTGAGGAAAACATAGGAGAATAAACACATCAGGACAAGATTCAAAAATCCATCTACATTTAAAAGACAAAGGCCACTCTTTTGAAGATAAACCCATAGGTGGCCTCAACAACTCGCAAAATAATGCAAATTACCAGCTGTCTGCAAGGAGTATAAATCCTTCCATTCCCCACCATCCAGTCAAAGTTGAAGAAGCTTCTTGGATGAGAAGCAAAATGTCTTCAAAGAAAAATAAAGTCCAGTTGCCTCTTGAAAAAAGCACCTTTGGAAACTGTATTTTACAATTTACATAAATACATAGTTTGTCCTCTTACTGTCCAAAATGCTTCAATGTAACTGACGTTGGAGTGCAAAAATAACTGGAGGGCCACAGAGTCCCATCTCTGTTTTGGAAACCTGTTGCCTCCATTATTGTGGAAGCAAAACTAAAAATCCTGAAGCAATGAGACTTGAGAGATATTTGCCATAACCTGCTGCAATACACGATTACAAATTATTATATTAATATAAATCTTATTGTACTTTTTTAAAGACCAGTGAAAATCATCCGCTTGATTGGGAGAGACACTGTAGAAGAAATTATCTACCGACGAGCAATATCAAAACTCCAATTAACTAATACTGTTATTGAAGGGGGGCAGTTTGCACTTGGAGCACACAAAACTCGGGATATATCAGATGTTCAGGTAAGAGATGCCAAAAAGCACCTTCACAAATTTCAGAGAACAGCAGAGGAAATACAGATGGGTAACCCTAGAGATTAAATGGTGTTTCTGAGATTTCCAGGGTTACCGTCACGCTGGTGTGGTGCAGGGAATCGGAGGCTCCGCTTCTCTTGTCCGATTTTTCACGTTTAGAAGCCAGTAATGGCAATGCTGAACCTTGGAGAGGACAGCGATTGAAAGGGGATAGGTCAGAGGTGGTGAGGAGAAAGGCGATCTCCCACCACGGAGGGTGGAACCCCCCAAATCCAGCATGAAAGAGACCAGCTGTCAGAGCCAGGTCCAGAGACGTGACAGCCCGAATGTATAATGAGGAAGCAAAACAGTGAGAAGCAACAAGAAGCATTGGCGAAAGGAGTTTTATAAGTGGTGAAATATCCAAACTATCTCAGTGAAATTGTGGAGGTTGCAGACGAATAAAGTGAGTCTCCAAAGAGCAAAAAGCAGTGCCTTAGTGGTAGGAACGGAAGGAAGACAAATAGAGAGTGAAAGTACTTTTACGAGCGGTGGTGAGAGGGATTGAATTGTTGAGAAAATCAAATAGAAAGTTGTAACTGAGACTGAGAAAGTGTTAAAGGTGTGCGGAGGTGGTGAACGGATCAGAGAAAGAAGAAAATAATTACTTTTGGAGATAGAGATGGAGGAAGTGCAGCAAAGGGACAGTGACTGGGCAAATCAGAGGAAGCTGCCATTTTCAAGCTTGGAGAACGGGATATAGGAGGGGGGGAAGGAACTGAGACTGAGAAAGAAAGAATATTGGTACTTTGGAGGAAGATTTATGGACTGGAGACATCAAACAAATCATGCATATGGATTGGTAATGGATTTTTAACCTACCCCTGCGAGATCTATATGAAATTTCAGATTTAATACTTAATATAATCTTGGAACTTGATATTTAAGATTTAATATAAATAATACTAAGCATAGTTATACATTCGGTTACCTTTTTGTAGTTTCCCTTTCTTTTTTTATTACTTATTGGTCTCATCTTTTTTCTTTATAGATATTGTTAAATAATTTAAATACTCTAATAATAGGAAATACATCTATTTTTCTCTTACTATTATAGATTTGAAAATAATTGTGGACTGAGATTACTGATTAAATAAATATTGAATATAAATAGTAAATACAGAACAGTGCTTTATATAATTGATTGGATGTAGAAAATAGATTGATACAATTAGTTGGATTAAAGTGATAAATTATGTTGTAATTGTATTTGTATTTAATAAGCTTAAGAAGAAAGACTAGAGATAGAAAGAGATATAGACATAGACTGGAATAGTAAATTAGATATATAAAGTGTTTTGGAATAGTCTCCTTCAAAAAATTAAAATACAACTGCTGTCAAAAAAACAGTAAAAAAGATAATTTCCATGACGGCCTCACCTGCAGGTCAGAAATTAATAACAGATATGCCAACCACTGAAAAATTAGGATCAGCATCAACTGTACGAAACATGCAAACCTCACTGAACATGATTCAAGAGGTCATGATGAAAATGCAGGAATCTATTAATAATAATCATGAAGAAATGAAAGGGGAAATGTGCGAGGTGAAGGGAGACATAAAGAAATTAGATGACAGAATGGAAAAGATTCAGGAATCAATAGCAGATAATGAACAAAAAATAAAAGTAGTAGAGGCAAGAGCAGAAAGAACTGAAAAGAAATTGGAAGCTGTGGAGAGATTGATAGCGGCGAATAAGGAGTTGGAAGAGACAGTAATACATCTTGAGTTAAAGAGATCCTCCCACTAACTAAGATTTCAAAACATAGTAGAGAATAAAGAGGAGGATCTCTATAAACTCATGGTGGAATTGCTAGCAGAGCCTCTGAATATGGATAAACAGGAACTATGGAATAGTATTAACAAAGTATATCGAGTATACACAATTTACGCGAAACGACACAGACTACCA
Source organism: Pantherophis guttatus (assembly GCF_059756535.1). Taxonomy (NCBI): domain Eukaryota; kingdom Metazoa; phylum Chordata; class Lepidosauria; order Squamata; family Colubridae; genus Pantherophis; species Pantherophis guttatus. The sequence continues at coordinate 106,650,993 of NC_142064.1, read as the reverse complement.
CGTGAAATTCATGTTAGGTTCACAAAGAAATCAGTATATGATGAAATTTACAGAAAGACAAGAGAAGACCAATTGACTTATAAAGGAAAAGAAATTATAATACTTAAACAATTACCAAAAAGAATCTGTGATCAACGTAGGAATTATCAATTTATCTCTTCTAAACTGATTAAACATAGAATAATGTTCTGCTGGTTAATACCAGAAGGTATGCTGATAATCTCGGAAGATAAAAAAATAAGAGTGGATACGGTAGAAAAGGCCCAGGAATTTTTTGAGCAATGTTTTGGGGAAAAATTAGACAGTAGAGAGGAGTTAGAAACAAAGAGTCAAGAAGAACAACAGATAGAAGAAAATGAACCAGCCCAAGAATCAAGAGAGCAGTTAGATATGGAAAGTCAAGACAGAGAAGAGGTAAGAACAAGACAGCAAAGAGAAATAAAACTAAAAAAGGAAACAAGAAGGACAAATAAGAAATTTAATGGAGGAGGAGATGAATTTAATATCAATTAACATAAGTGGATTGAATGCACCGATAAAATGAAGACAAATAATTACTAAACTTCAAAAACTGAATATGGAAATAATATGCTTACAAGAAGTGCATATCCCAAAAGGAAAGAGTGGCTATATAGAAATCCCCAAATTAGGAAAATTATTTGTAGCATTGGCAGAATCTAAGAAAAGAGGGATAGCAGTTTATATAAAGTATAAACCTCAAACAAATTTATGCAGATAATGAGGGAAGGACACTAATGATTGAAGTTTCAATAAAACAAAAAAGAATATTAATTCTAGTTATTTATGCACCTAATACACATCAGAGAAAATACTATAATAAATTACATAAAAAATTAATAGAATTAGAGGCGGATAACCTGTGCATATTAAGTGACTTCAATGCAGTGGTAGATCCCAAAAAAGATTATAAAACCGGAAAAAATAAAAACCATGAAAGGAAAATATTACCAACTACGGTCTTTGAATTGGCCCAGGAATTTAACTTAAAAGATACATGGAGAGAAATTAATCCCCCCAAAAAGCAATATACTTTCTTCTCTAACCCCCAAAATTCATGGTCTAGGATAGACATGGCGTGGATGGACCCAGAAACAAGGAAAGACATTGCAGAAATAGAAATTGCAACTAATACCTGGGCAGACCACAACCCAGATGGAAAGGAGAAGTCAGGAGGAAAGGAAGATGGACTGTGAACCAAAGGATAGTGAAAGAAAAGAATTTTATTCAACATATAGAAAAAGAATTAGGCCCTTTTCTAAAAGAAAATTGGAATGAACAAACTACCATTCAAAATTTATGGGATACAATGAAAGCCTATGTAAGAGGTCTATTGATAGCATATATAATAAGGAAAAACAGAATTAAAAAGAAATATTTCACAGAACTCCAAGGAAAAGTGGCAAAATTAGAATCTAAATCACAGAAAGAACCCCAAAATCAAGAAATCAAAGTAGAAAAAGAATTAATTAAACATAAATTACAACTAATAACCCAAGCAGAAGGAAAAATTAGAGCAGTTAAACAAAATTATTTTGAAAATGCCAATAAGCCTGGAAGATGTTTGGCCCATAAATTAAAGAAAAGGACAAGAAATTAATAAAACAATTAGAGAATGAGGACGGGATGATGTACTTCCAGAAAGAAAAAAAGAAAAGCATAGCAGTAAATTATTTCCAAACATTATACAGTCAAGAAAAAATTGAAGGGAAAGATATTCAAAGCTCCAAAAAGGCTCCAAAAAAGGATTCTTCAAAGAAGTATTAAATGAGAAAATAACGAAACTGGAGTTACAAAGAGCAATTCAAAAGCAAAAAAATAATAAAGACTCCAGGCCCGGATGGAATCCCTGCTGAATTTTATAAAAAATTTCAAGAACCATTAGAACAATTGTTATTAGAAACATATAATGAAGTACTGGAAAAGGCCAAGATACCAGAATCCTGGACGGAAGCTCTCATCCCCAAAAACAATAACGAACAACAGAATATTTAGAATTATAGGCCGATCTCTTTGCTAAATGCTGACTATAAAATATTTGTGGCTATAATAGCAGATAGAATCAAAATTATATTAAACAAAATTATACATTCAGATCAAAATGGATTCCTACCCAACAGACATATAAAAAATAACATACGAATTATCATCAATGCTTTAGAATTCTATGAAGCTCACCCTGGAAAACAGGTAACTGTGATATTTTTGGATGCACAAAAAGCTTTTGACAACTTAAATTGGGACTTTATGATAAACCAATTAATAATGAATTTTGGAGAAAAAATTACAGAAATGATTAGAGCCATATACACTACACAGAGGGCAAGAATAATAATAAATGGGGAGCAAACAGAAAGCTTTGAGATAGCTTAAGGAGTAAGACAAGGTTGCCCCCTATCACATCTGTTATTCATTCTGTCTGTGGAGACATTAATGTCACAAATTAGAGATAATTCAGAAATAAATGGATTAAAAATTAAATCACAAGAATATAAGGTCCAAGCATTCGCAGACGGTTTGGTATTGGACCTAGTTTATTACAAGATATAAACCAATTTGGCATGGTAGCAGGATTTAAAATGAATAAAGACAAAACCAAAAAATTGGATAAGAATTTAACCAACAGACAGAGAGAAGAACTAGAGGAGAAGCTGGGGATTTCTAGAACAAAGAAAATTAAATATTTAGGAATTTGGAAAAAATGTACCACAATAAAGAGGGATAATTATGATACACTTTTATTACAAATACAAAAAGATTTGGACAATTGGACTAAATTACCAATATCATTAATTGGCAGAATTTCGACAAGCAAAATGAACATATTACCCAAGTTACTTTATCTATTTCAAATGGTACCAATAAAATTAAGGAAAAAATTCTTTGAACAATTAAATAAAATGACATCAAAATTTATATGGTCAAGGAAAAAAACGCGTATCAAATTCAAATTACTGCAAGATAGCAGGAAAAAAGGAGGTTTCGATTTACCAGAATGGGAACTTTATTACCAAGCGGCATCCCTAACATGGCTTAAAGATTGGGTACAACTTAAAAATAAATGAATACTAATGATAGAAGGCCATGACCTCCAACTTGGTTGGCATGGCTTTCTCTGGGTTGGGAACAATAAATCACATACCTACTTTCAAAGACACATGTTAAGAGATGCCCTACTGAAAGTTTGGGAAAAGATTAAAAAGAATCACTATATGAAGGTCCCAATTTGGTTGTCTACAATGGAAACAATGATACATTCAAATATCACAGATTTAGACAAAATGGTGAGATATATAGAATTATTAAACAAAAAAGGAGAACTAAAATCAGTATAAAACCTGAAAAAACAAGAATTAAATCTGGAATGGTAGCCATATTTACAAATCAAAACTAGATTTAAAAAAGATATGGAACAATTTAGCATAGACAGGGAACAACTGGAACTAGATAAAATATTATTAGGATTGGGGAGAAAAATGATTACAAATATTTATAATTACCTATTAAAATACAAATTGGAAGAAAGAACAGTGAAAGAAACGATAAGTTGGGCTAGGAATTTTGGACACACTATAGAATTGAAAAAATGGGAAAAATTGGGGGGGGAATTATAAATTGACTATAGCACTAACATATAAAGAAAACATCCATAAAATGTTTTATAGATGGCATTTAGACCAGCAAGATTGGCAAAAATGCACCCCAACCTATCAACTAAATGTTGGAGATGTGGCCATAAATTAGGAACATTCCAATTAGTTAGTAACGTGGTGCATGTGCCCCAGTGTTAAAAAAATTTGGTATAAAATCAGAAGGTGGTTACAAGAGATTACACTCCAAAAGATTGATTTCAAACCAGAGTTGTTTCTTCTAGGAATGATTGATAAGAAAATGGAGAAAAGTCTGTACTACATAACATTACATATATTAATGGCAGCCAGAATTGCTCTGGCGCAAATGTGGAAACAGATTAATACACCACCTGAAGAAATAGTAATTAAAAAGATCCTCGAATGTGCTGAAATGGATAAAATGACAATGGAGATTAAAGAAAGAGATGATTCGGACTACTGTAAAGTATGGAACAGATTCTATATGTGGCTAGAAAATAGAAATCAAAACAAGAAATAAGAATGTAAATTGAAATTTGATTAATTGGAATCTAAGAGTATTGAATACTGGTAAGGATAAGAAACTGACTATGTTAATAAACAGGATGTAAATATATATATATACTTACAGGATGTAAGTATATATAAACAATTTTGCTTATAAGAATGCTCAATATGGTTACACAAGAATAAGAATAATTAGGAAGATTGAATTTTAAAGTAAAGATAATTGTCGTTTCAGAAAGTTGTAAAATATTATATAATGTTATTTATGATTTGGTGTATATGTATGTTTTCTTTTTTTTTCTTTTTTTTTCTTTTTCTATTATGTTTTTGGTTTTAAAAATGTAAAATATTCAATTAAATATTTTTTAAAAAAATATTCTATTTTTTTTAAAAAAATAAAAATAAATGGTGTTTCTGTATTTTTTTCTTTTTTAATTCTATAAAGTATCAAAATTCTGTGCATGAAGTATACAACATTTGGTTATCTTTGGTACGCATCACAAACTCTCTTATTTCTAAATCTAATAGTGATTTAAAGTTGCTTAATTTCCTGTAAAGGTTCTTTTTTCTAATTCCTGTGCAAAATGTGCCTATATAGAATAATTATTCATCACATTCTAAGCTTGATCTTTGATAAGAAATTGTCTCTATAACCTTCCATATCTTAATCTAAAATTGCCATTCTTGATTATCATTTTCTCTGAATCACAAGCAAGTGAATTTTCTATCCTGTTGGCAGAATCCTTATTTAATTTGCTATAGGGACAAATCATCTTCATCCTGACATGTCCTTTCTTCCTAAGTGTTTTTACCAGCATATTTATATTTATATTCCAGTATGTTGTTAAATAAACGTAATGTCCCACAGTATATGACAGTATAGTAATATAATAAGGAATGCTTTGATTTACTCTATAACAGTGTTTCTTAAACTTTTTTTCTCTCAGGACCCCTTTCTACTTTTATGGAATTATAGAGGACTGCAAAATAGATTTTGTATGGGTTGTATTTATTAATATTTACCATATTAAAAATTAAAATTGATGTACTGCTGCCACTACCATTTCTCAAAATTGTTTGAAAGGGTCTTAATGTATTATTTGTCAACATAAACTGGCAAATAATTTCATGAACTACTGAGGGGATCTTAGGAGATCCCTAGGGGTCCTCAGGCCACACTTTAAGAAACACTGGTCTAGATCAACTTTCTAAAAGAAATAGGGAAATAAGAGTAAGATCTTTTAAATGCCACTATATTTTCTTTTTTTTAAAAAAGCTAAATGAAAACCTGAAGTATGGTTTGGACAAATTGTTGTCATCAGAAGGGAGTACTGTCTGTGATATAGACTTGAAAACTATTCTTGGAGAGACAAAGGGAGGAATATGGTCAATGGATCCAGTGCAATCAATCACAGAAATAAATGAAGAAGATACTTTGGAAAGTAAGTTGATGAATCTAACATAAAATACAATAGAAATCAGACTCCTCACTTGACATTCAAATTTATTTTTGAACATTAACATTACTTATGTATAAGCTGTCCATATTTTTGAATTCTCTTTGCCAAAGTTTCTTTTCAACATGCACATTGTGCTAAACCATAGTTGGTATTATGTAATAATAATAATAATAATAATAATAATAATAATAATAATAATAATAATAATAATAATAATAATAATAATAATTTTATTTCTATACCGCCCTTCTCCCGAAGGACTCAGGGTGGTGTACAGCCAATTTAAAAACACAAGACACAACAATGATTAAAAATTAAAATAATTAAATAGATTTGGCCAGTTTAAAACCCCAAAAATTTAAAATACCTCAATTTAAAATTATTATGTTGATAGCCAGGCCTGGCGGAACAACAGGGTCTTCAGTGCGCAGCGAAACACCCGGAGGTCGGAGATCTTACGTATTTCCGGGGGCAGTTCATTCCACAGGGCTGGGGCTCCCACAGAGAAGGCCCTCCCCCTGGGTGTCGCCAGCCGACATAACTTGGCTGATGGTACCCTGAGGAGACCCTCTCTGTGGGAGCGGACTGGTCGGTGGGAGGCTGTTGGTGGCAGAAGACGGTCTCGAAGGTACCTGGGTCCTATGCCATGGAGCGCTTTAAATGTGGTAACCAGCACCTTGAATCGCACCCGGAAGACCACTGGGAGCCAGTGCAGCTCGCGCAGGGGGGTGTCACGCGGGCACAACGAGTTGTGCCCATAACCACCCGCGCGGCTGCATTCTGGACCAGTTGGAGCCTCCGAGTGCTCTTCAAGGGGAGCCCCATGTAGAGAGCATTACAATAGTCCAGCCGGGAGGTGACAAGGGCATGAGTGACCGTGCGCAAGGCGTCCCAATCCAGAAAGGGCTGCAACTGGCGGATCAGGCGAACCTGATAAAAGGCCCCCCTGGCCACGGCCGTCATATGCTCTTCTAAAGACAGCCATTCATCCAGGAGGACACCCAGATTGCGAGCCCTCTCTATGGGGGGTAAAGATTCACCCCCAATAGTCAGCGATGGCACCTGCTGACTATATCGGGACGCCGGCAGCCACAGGCACTCGGTCTTGGACGGGTTGAGTCTGAGCCTGTTCCTCCCCATCCAGACCCGCACGGCCTCCAGGCAGCGAGATATCACATCAAGGGCATCGTTGGGGTGGTCTGGGGTGGAGATGTACAGCTGAGTATCATCAGCATACAGATGACACTTCACCCCAAAACCACAGATGATCTCACCCAGCGGCTTCACATAAATGTTGAACAGAAGAGGCGAGAGGACCGACCCTTGTGGCACTCCCCATGCGAGACGCCTCGAGGTCGACCTCTGCCCCCCTGCCAACATGAACTGTGAGCGGTCGGAGAGGAAGGAGGAGAACCACCGCAGAACGGTGCCCCCTATTCCTAACCCTCTCAACCGCTGCAGCATGATACCATGGTCAATGGTATCAAAAGCCGCTGAGAGATCTAATAGGACTAGGACAGAGGAGCAACCCCTGTCCCGAGCCCTCCAGAGATCATCCACCAACGTGACCAATGCCGTTTCTGTGCTGTGCCCCTGCCTGAAGCCCGACTGGTACGGGTCTAGATAGATAGATAGCTTCATCCAGGTACCTGGGCAGTTGTCGTGCGACCACACTCTCAACAACCTTCGCCACAAAACGAAGGTTGGAGACCGGACGGTAGTTAGCTAATTCAGCCGGGTCCAGGGAAGGCTTCTTGAGGAGGGGCCTCACCACCGCCTCTTTCAAGGTGGCGGGAAAGGCACCCTCACTCAGAGAAGCAGTTACAATCCCCTGGAGCCAGCCTCGTGTAACCTCCCGGGAGGCCAGTACCAACCAGGAGGGACACGGGTCCAATAAACATGTGGCGGCACTAATCCTACCCAGAACCCTTTCCATATCCTCGGGAGCCACAGGATCAAACTCCTCCCAGGTAATATTCTCAAGACCTACCCTCGTCTCCTCCCCCGGACTCACCCAGTCGGAGTCCAAGCCTTCCCGAATCCAAGCAACTTTATCGTGCAGGAATTGCACAAAATCCTCAGCACAACCCTGCAAGGGATCTTCCTGCACTCCCCCCCGAAGAAGGGAGTGGGTCACCCTAAACAGGGCGGCTGGGCGGTTCTCTGCAGATGTGATAAGAGCGGAAAAATGGTTAGATTTCGCCGCTTTTATCGCCACTAGGTAGGTCTTGATATAAGACCTCACCTGTGTCCGGTCGGAATCAGAATGACTAGTCCTCCAAATGCTCTCTAGGCGTCTTTTCCGACGCTTCATCTCTCTCAGCTCCTCAGAGAACCAAGGAGCCAATTGAGATCGGCATCGGGTCAGAGGCCGCAAAGGCACGATACGATCCAAAGCTCCAGCGGCCGCACTCTCCCAGGCGGCCACCAGCTCTTCAATCAAGTCGTGTGTCAGAGTCTCAGGAAACGGCCCAAGCTCCGTCAGGAACCTTTCGGGATCCATCAGGCGCCTGGGACGGAACCATTTGGTCGGTTCCGTCTCCCTGCGGCAGGGGGAAGTGATAGGAAAGTCCAAGTGAAGGAGCGAATGATCTGTCCATGACAAGGGTTTAATATCTAAGTCCCCTCTACCAAGATCATTCAACCACTGACCAGAGATGAAAATCAAGTCCAGAGCGTGTCCCCCTATGTGAGTGGGGCCTTGAACTAACTGGGTCAGGTCCATGGCCGTCATGGAACCCATGAACTCGCGAACCACCTCTGACGCCTCACTCGCGGATGGAAGGTTGAAATCCCCCATGACAATAAGTCTGGGGGTATCCACCGCCACCCCGGTGATGACGTCGAGTAGCTCGGGTAGGGTCGCTGCCACGTGGCAGGGAGCCAGGTACGCAGTCAGCAAACCCATCTGCACCCCACGGCCCCACTTCACAAAGAGGGACTCATATCCGGCTATCTGAGGAACAGTGGTCTCCCTCGGACAAAGACTCTCCCTAATAATCACCGCCACTCCCCCACCCCTCCCCTGGGCCCTTGGCTGATGAAATGTACGGAAACCTGGTGGGCACATTTCAACAAGGGGGACCCCCCCTCTCTTGGCCCAACCAGGTCTCCGTAATACCTGCCAGGTCCACACCCCCCTCCAATATAAGATCACAGATGAGGGGGGCTTTATTAACAACCGACCTGGCATTACACAACATCAGCCGTGGACCCTGGGCCTGAGACTCTGCACAACCCAGGCCACAAGTCGCGCATTGGGGGCCGGAGTGCGCAATTGCTCGTAAACAGCGTATGCACACCCCCGACACATGATATGGTCCCCTGCACCCATCATACCTGCCCTTCCACTCATTATTACAATTGCATTGCCCTTCTTGTTATCCCCCTGCTCCCCGGATAAATTTTCTTTCCTGACCCCTCTGCTGCAGCCAATCAACCTATCACCCCGCTCAGTAACTATCTGGACCCCCCCAGGTCCACTTTTACAACCCCCTCCCTTCCTCCCGGGTCCCCTTAAAATTTTCTTTAAAAATTTAAATAAAAAACCCCTCAACCCCCTCTTCGCTGCATGCCATCTCTCTCATTTTGCTGAATAAACGTGATGGTCTGCTTTACTCATTATTTATTTGTTTGTTTCTCGCTTTTATTATTTTACCAATAACTCAAGGTGGTGAACATATCCAACACACCTTCCTCCTCCTATTTTCTCTCTAATGACAATCCTGTGAGGTGGGCTGAGTTGAGAGAGAATGATTTGGCCCAAAGTCACCCAATTGGCTTTCATGGTGAAGGTGGGACACAGTCCCGGTCTCCTTTCTAGCCTGATGCCTTAACTACTAGACCAAGCTAGCTACATGGAGCCTGAGACCTCTGAATTATACACAGCCTCTGAATGCCTTGGGTGAGGCTATCAAAGCTGCTGCTGACATTGATGCTAAGTATTTTTTTATGAAATAGAAGGAGGCTATCATTAAGTACATGGAGAGGAAACTTATTTGTTTAAATCTATCTTAGTAAATACCTTTACAAGATCTAGTTTTCATAGTATGGCACTTCTCATGCCAGTTTAAGACTAAATGCTACTCCTGACTTTAAAACTGTTTATAAGAAATTCTGCTTTTTATAAATAATACTAGTGGGGTTTGCACATCGCATTAAATATAGCAAGCAATATTATAGCTTAGCATAGTGGATTAAATCCATGGAGTTTCTAACATTTGATGTACAGTATATAGAAGAAGTGTAGTATAGTGGTTAAAGTGTTGATCTGGGAGCAAGGAGACCTGATCTGACCCTTAGCCATGGCTGGTTGATGGATTTGTGGCCAGCCCATCATACTACATGTGATTATACTGAAGAAAATTGGAAGTGGAAATACTGTGTACACTGCCATTAACTCATAGAAAGAGGGGATGCTAAAAGAAATAATACTTGGAATTGAGCCCTTCAGGAGCCCTAATTAAATGTTTTTTGCAACTTAATTTTTTGCTTGTATTTGAAGTGAACTGGCGGTTCCAATGTAGTCTTATCTTTAAAAAAATACCCTATAATACAACAGCTTCTTTCTCCCCTTCCACCCTACAAAAAGAGCAGATACAGAAACAAAAAAAATATGTAAGTTGCCCCATCACACCTACTGTACAACTAGAAGATAACTGGATGCACTGAGTATAGAAATAAAATTGGAAAGAATTTTTATTGAATTTTTACCATTTATGTATCTAAATTAATGAGCCGAGGTGACGCAGTGGTTAGAGTGTAGTACTGCAGCTACTTCAGCTGACTTCAGCAGATCAGTGGATCAAATCTCACCGGCTCAAGGTTGACTCAGCCTTCCATCCTTCCGAGGTGGGTAAAATGAGGACCCAGATTGTTGGGGGCAATATGCTATTTAGTATACTGTCTTTGGTGTAAGCCGCCCAGAGTCCTCGGAGAGTGGGCGGCATAGAAATATGACTAATAAAATAAAATAAATAAATAAATTTTCTTCTGATTTATGGATTTATTCAAGTAAAGTATATCAAAATTTGATTGGATAGATAAGGACATTTATCAATAACTGGGGAATTCTTAAATGGCAAAACATTTTAAAATAACTTGGCTTGAGCATGAAACAGCAAAATAATATTGTAGAAAATAGATCCTCCGATCTAATACCATTGAATACCATAGAATTAGATCACTCATAGAATTAGAATCACTCATGAATTTCTTACAGTACATTTCTTTGTCTTAAAAATAAAAAAGCTGATTAGAAAAGAGTTAATATTATTATTTATTTATTTATTAAATTTAAATATAGGACATTGAAGAATAAATTTCTTTTTTACATATGTCTCTCATTAAATTTTTATTATTATTATTATTTTCAGGTTGGTGATGGTACAGATTTCCTGTTTAATATAGATGGTGAATTAAAGTCCAGCAGTATTTTTTTTCTCCATAGGATGCTAAGATATGAAGGGATAGTTTCTCAGAAGAGGGTCACTGTAAGAAGTATTAGAATGCTGGAGCTAATCTTAAAGTTAAAATGTATGTCACATGTGATGGTTCATTTTGTTTTTAAGGCCATATGTACATATTTGAGGGCAAAGACTATTCCAAGGAAACTAGCCAAGGGGACAAGAAGGCATATGATCATTTGCTAGAACATCAGAAAGCTCTCCTTAAAGACCTCAGTCAAGGAGGAAGAATTCTCCGAAATAAAGAAAACGTAAGAATAATGTGACATTTTGATACTTTAATTAGTGTACCAGAAAAAGCTTATTTGAAGTTTATATACAAACATAACAGGAAGTAGGAAGGAAATATAATTTTTACTGTCAACTTCCATAGTATGCCCTTTAGATTACCGTATATAACCAAGCAGACAACTGAAAAAAGAGTCATGCTGGGGAAAAAATCTAGCTATGGATCAATCTGTATATTTTAAATTACAGCAAAGATCAAGCCAAATTTTATCCTGTTTGACTGGATTTATTCTCCAGTTTCTATGGATACTCTATCCATCAATTTCTAGTCAACCAGAATTTTAAAATCTCAACAAATATAGATACTGGGTAGCAATTTATAAATATTCAGATGAATTTTCAGGCCAAATAATCTGGAAAGTCTTATATTGGTCAATGCAGTGGCATGTTCTTGTTGTTTTGAAAAAGTATCTGGGAAGTTGATCAGAAGAACCTCTGATGGTATTGGATGAAGAGGAATATAAAAGCAATTTGAGATAAAAAAGATTATATCCCATAGATTATTTTTCTAGGTTCTTCTTTTGACCGCTGATATGGGACCTAGTAAAAAAAGGCATAAACTGAGCCCAGAAGAGCTGGGAGTTCAGCAGAAAAAATTGCAGGAAGCAGCAGCAAAGAGGGTAAGGCTCAGAGAAGAAAAGAGGCAGAGGGCAGCAGAGACTGAACAGCAGAAAAAGTAAGTTTTTTGCATGCTTTGTTCCCTCAGCTGTTGACCCTGTTCTGGGCTTCAATGAAAGAGCATTTTAAAATTAGCATACCGTTACTAGAAGCCATTCATTTCTCTATACTCTGTTGGTCTAGAACAGGGATCGGCAACCTTAAACACTCAAAGAGCCACTTGGACCCGTTTTCTACAGAAAAAAAACACACCGGGAGCCACAAAACCTGGGTGGGCATAGCCAACTTGATGTCGCTCACTCCCACCCAGCCACCCAGTCCCACTCAGCCACCCAGTCCCACTCAGCCATACGTACCCAGCCACAAAACCATTCTCTATGTCTCTCCCCTCTCTCCCCCCATTTCTGTATCTCTGTGTCTGTCCCTCACCCTATCTTTCCCTCTGTCTCCCCGTGTCTCTCTCCTTCTGTATCTCTCTCTCTCCCTCTCTTCCCCTCTCTCACCTGCTCTCTATGTATCACTCTGTATGTGTCTCTCTGTGTATCACTCTGTGTGTGTCTCTATGTCTCTTGCTCTCTCTGTATATGTGTGTGTCTTTCTCCCTCCCCTCCCTTCAGGCGACCATCCTCCTTCCCCCCTCCTCTCGTAACACCCTGGCCGGGAGCAAAGCACAGCAAAAGCGCACACAGGGTGGGCGGCTGCTAGCTTAAGGAGGGTCTTAACAGGATGCTGCTTCTCTCCTGCACTAATGCTCCGGTCATCGCCTTGCCATGTCATTGTCCACCCCCAGCAGCTCTTCAGACGAGCGCGGAGGGAGAGAGAGAGAACATGCATGTGTCTTTCCTGAGGGAGTAACTAACTGTGTTGAGGCAATTGAAAAGTTCATGTGGATCAGTGGTGAAATGTAAAATTTGTTACTACCGGTTCTGTGGGCGTGGCTTGGTGGTGGGGGTGTAATGTGACTGGGTGGGCGTGGCCAATTTTCTTTTTTTTTTACTTTTTTAAAGCATTTTATTACAACCTATTAACCTACTGAATCGCCTGATCCGGTCCGAACCGGGAGCATTTCATCCCTGATGTGGATATGTAATAGTGGCATATTAGGAAGTCATGTGAATTGGCAAAGCAATATTTTACTTTCTCTCTCTTATATAACATAAGGAGTAATTACCTTGGGGATTTGTATTGCCATTTCAAAGTGAGTTTCCATTCCTGTCCCATCACTGGTTGGCCCCGCCCCTCTTATTTCTTTTTTGGACTCCAGCCTGAAGCAGCAGGAAGCAAAGGCTTCCTGACATGAAGGCAGCTACAGGGCCGCTTCGCTCCTGCACTCTCCGGTGACCCTCCTCCTCCTCTCATAACCCCTAGCCAGCTGTGGCTGAGCTGGGAGCATGCGCACGCATGGGGAGACCCTCCTTAAGCGAGCCGCTGCCCGCCCCACACATGCCTTTCCTGAGCTTTGGCGCTCACTTGAGGAGGGTCTCTGTTATGTCCTTATAAGGACATCCGCCCTGATTGGCTGCCAGCCATCGGGCGGGAAATTTGAATCCCTGTCAAGGGGCGGTGCGTCTGCCGGGAGCGAATATAAGGAGAGCTCCGGCAGCGCGCCAGCAGTCTTGACTCGTTACTTTGTACTAATAAAAGTTGCTAAATGTATCGAGCTGGTCCAGTCTTCCTTTCCTGCGCCTGATCCAACACTGGCGACGAAGGACTAGAGGAGAGAACCTGAACAAGACTCGTGGCACGATCGCCCACCGGAGGAGCAAGAAATGGACTTACCAAGACTCAGACGCTCTTCCCGGGTCGGAACCGAGCAACCGAGACGAGGCGAGAGATCCACAGGCCAGGAGGGAGACCACCAGGACCAGCCATCCAAGGTCTGCGGTCCGGCCGGAGGCGCTGGGGGTGGCCCCGCTCACTCGACAGCCGAACCGAGCCCGGTTCCGGAGAGGGAACCAGGAGACGAAAGAGCCCCGTCCTTCCAGGTCGGAGACGGAGGAGAAGTGAGACTGCGCAGGTCAGCTAGGGTGCCGAGGCGTCCGGCGTACCTGCGCGATTACGTGACTTTCGTGAACGAGATTGACAGTTCGGACTAAGGGGGGAGGAGTGTTATGTCCTTATAAGGACATCCGCCCTGATTGGCTGCCAGCCATCGGGCGGGAAATTTGAATCCCTGTCAAGGGGCGGTGCGTCTGCCGGGAGCGAATATAAGGAGAGCTCCGGCAGCGCGCCAGCAGTCTTGACTCGTTACTTTGTACTAATAAAAGTTGCTAAATGTATCGAGCTGGTCCAGTCTTCCTTTCCTGCGCCTGATCCAACAGTCTCCCCGCGTGTGCGCACGCTCCCAGCTCAGCCATAGCCGGCCAGGAGTTCACAAGAAGAGAAGGAGAGTGCAGGAGCGAAGCTGCCCTGTACCTGCCTTCATGCCACATTTGTGCGTAAGGCAGCCTTTGCTTCCTGCCGCTTCGGGCTGAAGTCCCAAAAAAAAATAAGGGGCGGGGCCAACCAGTGATGAGACAGGGAGCCGTGGCAGAGGGCCCAAAGAGCCACAGCAGAGGGCCCAAACAGCCGCTTGTGGCTCTGGAGCCGTGGGTTGCCAACCCCTGATCTAGAATCTCTGTAGAATATGGGCTGCTTTCATACTACTGTTTCAATGGTGCTGAAGCAGGATTGAAACTCAGCTGATGTTTAAGTTTAAAATAAATACTGCATTATTTATACAAAATAAAGGGATTTTTTTTTCATTTAATTCAGGATAGCCTTGTGGGAAGCCAATCACTATCAGTCTTGCTGCCTTGAGTCAGAAGAAAGCAGTGAAGAAGAAGACAAAGAAGAGGAAAAAAGTCTATTGGATTTAGAATATACAGACCCTGAGCAGACTTCTATAAAGTATATTATGGGTGATGTTACCCATCCCATAGTAGGAGATGAGGATGCCATAATTGTTCACTGTGTAGGTAAGTTAAGTAAACTTTAGGTTAAAAGCCTATATTTTGTGCATTGTGTTAATTAATTCAGTGGATTAATTGAATGTTTTTGCAAGTATAGATCCAAAAACATATTTTTATTTATTATTTGCTTTATTGAGAGAGAAATTTGCATGTGGAATCTATCATAATTTTCCTCTATAACTACCTGAAAGGAAAAAAGGTCTAAATATTTGGAAATTTCTTTAATAGTATTTTAGCTTGAAGTAAAAGGTGAAATTTATACAGTAGCCATTTCTCTGCAGCAGTTTTCTCTATTCTACTCTTCTTCAGAAGTCGTGTTACATTAGTTCCTAGATTCATATTATTGTGGCATTTGGCTAGCTGGAGATTCTGAGAGTTGTAACATTGCATACATCTAGAGCGGAATGGGACATTTTGCCTCCTACCTTTGGCCACGCCTGCTTCTCCGCCAGGTTTCCGCCTTGGAGATTCTCCTTTAGCTTTTCTCCTCGGCTGACACGCCCCCGCCCATTCGCCACGGCCCCTCAGTCCCACATGCTTCGGCACAGCCCATTCGACGCCACACTGTTAGTCCCAGACCTTTCGCCTCCTGGGACAGTTAGCCTCCAGCCAATTGGCTAGTTGCCAATGCTGGCAGCCAGAAGCCGGTTTCATCCAAAGGAGTTTTTATTTTGGGTGGGTATCCTAGCCTTAGAAAGAGAGAGGGAAGGAGGAAGGGAGAGAGAGAAGGGAGACAAGAAAGAAAAGAAAGAGAAAGGAAGGAGGGAGGGAGGGGAAAAGGAGAGGAAGGAAGGACCATAAACCCTAGCACTAGACACAGCTTCAGTGGATGCTTTGAAATAGCACAGCAATCCAGGGTTGGAAGGGACCTCCGAGGTCATCCAGTCCAACACCCTGCTCCAGCAGGAGAACCTTATATCATCTTAATATAATTAGATGTACCTCTAACATAGAGAAATTCCCAGAAAAGGGAAGGCGTTTACAAGGCAAGGCTGCCATGCAGAGGAAGGCAAAAATAGTCCTTGACTTATGACAACAATTGAGGCCAAAATTTTGGTTGCTAAGCAAAGTGAGTTTTGACACATCTTACTCAGTCCATCCTCCAACAGTGGAGGTCAATCACTGTGGGCCAGATTTAGAATTTTAAAGCAAAGGCCTGCCGGATTACTGGTAAGAGAAGGGTAAAGGTACCCCTCGACTTACTGTGTGTCCACCATTGAGCCTCGAATCTCCATTGGTAAGGGAGATAGCTGTTCAGTGAGCTTTCTCCCACTTTACGGCCAGTCTTGCCACTGTTGGTAAGCGAGTAGTTGCAGCTCGTGAGTCACACAATCGCTAAGTGAATCCGGCTTCCCTGTGGACTTAGTTGGTCAGGTCACAAAAGGGGATCGGGTGACTCTGGGACACTGAAACCGTCATAAGTAAGAGTCAGTTGCCAAGCATCTGAATTTGGATCACCTGGCCACGGGGATGCTGCAACAGTCATTAAGTGTGAAAAACAGTCATAAGTCCCTTTTTCTAGTGCCCAACTTTTTTTTTTTTACAGCAGCCCATCTGCAGGATCAGGTTTGGGGTGGGGAAAGAGCAGAATCTTAGGTATGGACATACAACATCGGTGACGGCTGGCCATGACGGTCATAAGTCAAGGATGGATTAAGTAAGATGCGTCGAAACTCACTTTAATAATGCTCTTGCTTAGCAACCACAATTTTGGGTTCAATTGTTGTCATAAATCGAGGACTATGTCGATTATCAAGGCTGCCTTCCTCTGCATGGCAGCCTTGCCTAGTAAACTCCTTCCCTTTTCTGGGAATTTCTCCTCTGTGTTAGAGGCACATCTAATTATATTAAGATGATATAAGGTCTCCTGCTGGAGCAGGGGGTTGGACTGGATGACCTCAGGTCCCTTCCAACCCTGGATTGCCAAATGGGCAGGGGTGTGTCAGCCAAGGAGAAAAGCTAGAGGAGAATCCCCTGGGGTGGAAGCCTGGCAGAGAAGCAGGCACGGCCAAGGATAGGAGGTGAAAAGTCCTAAACCCCATTTTGGGCACCAGGGACCAGTTCTGTTGGGAACAGTTTTTCCGCAGACCGGGGGCAGTGGTGGGATTAAAAATTTTTTACTACCGGTTCTGTGGACGTGGCTTGGTGGACGTGGCTTGGTGGTCATGTGGCTGGAGTGGGTGTGGCTGGGTGGTCATGTGATTAGGTGGGCATGGCCAACTTGACGTCACTCACGTCAACGGGTGCCTTGCCTGGCCTCTCCTCGCCTCAAAGGCCTCAACGAGATACAATTTCCCTGTCTATTTATTTACTACTACTGAACATCCAAAATACATTTAATCCTATGTATATATGCCATATGTGTACATATATATTACATAGTATAGAGTGTGTATAGGCACACAAAAAGATACATTATCTACTATATATATTCTATGTGTATGTACACACAAACACACACACACAGCTCTTCTAAAACTATACACATTCAACCTCAGTTACTACATTTGGAAAAACACACCCAGAGTCTACTTTCTGCCACACATTTAACTATAACTTCTGTACATTAAAACATTACACACACCTTCAGATGTTCTTCCCTAGCCTGCACATGACTGTTAGAGCCAGGAGATGTCATGGATTGAGTAAAATGTGGTGAAACTCACTTAACTACGCTCTTGCTTAGCAACTAAAATTTTGGGCTCAATTGTGGTTATAAGTCAAGGACTATCTCTGCCTTCCTCTGCCTTATCCTAGTAAACTCCTTCTCCTTTCTGGCAATTTTCCTCTCTGTTAGAGACACCAAAATAATCCAGACATATAAGGTTTCCTGCTGGATCAGGGGGTTGGCTTAGATGCCTCCAAGGTCCCTTCTAACCCTGCTATTCTATTATTCTGTAAGGATCTCCTGCTGGAGCAGGGGGTTGGACTAGATGACCTCTAAGATCCCTTCCAGCCCTAGATTGCTGTGCTGTTTCAAAGTGTCTTCTGAAGCATCTTCTAGTGCCAGGATTTGTGGTCTCCTTTTTTTCTCTCTCTCTCCCTCCCTCCTTCCCTCTCTCCCTCTTTCTTTCTCTCTCTCTCTCTCTTTCTCTCTCTCTTTTTGTTTCTTTCTTTCTCTTTGTCTCTTTCTTTCTCTTTCTTTCTTTTCTCTCCTCTCTCTCTCTTTCTTTTTTCTTTCTTTTTTTTCTCTCTCTCTCTTACTTTCCCTTCTTTTCCTCCTTCCCTCTCTCCTTCAAAGGCTAGGAGAGTGAGATCCACCTGAAAAAAAAACTCCTTTGGATGAAACCAGTCATTGCATCCGGCTTATTCAACCCAAGACACACACATACACACACTCAATTTAAGCAAATTCCCTTGTTTTGGTCACACAGCCCTCCACGACGGAGGCCTTCCCGGGGAACAAAGCAAGAACTTACTGATCCATCCCCAAGGCGAGCTCCAAAGTGATATGGCAGCGGTGATGGAAGGAGAACTCCAGAGCGATGCCAGCAGCGCTCCAAGAGAGCGGCCCTTTCCCTTGCTGGGAAAGCGTCTCCTCCTCACCGAAGCTCCGCTCCAACCCCGCAGGAATCCCGGACAAACCCAAACTGCGGCATTTGCCTGGCTGCTCAGCAGAAACTTTCCGAATTTCCCCCTCACACAATCAGGAACGACACGAGGCACTAGTGAGGACAAGGTCAAATCTGAGGAAAGGAAGGCGCTCTGTACATGGTCAGAGGCACTTTTGCTACCCAGCGAGTGCACCTTCTGTTGGGAAAGCAGATAACAGGGCTAGACCGCAAGAGCTCCCTCTTTTCCCGCCTCACCATCTCCCCCTTCCTCAACAACCATCGAGCATGCACATCCCTCGCTCGCGCTTCTCCGTCGCATACACTCTCCCACTGCCCCACGCTACCGGCTCCCAGACAAGCTCCGGCTAACTTCTCAGCGCGCAGGCGCAACTCAACTGATGTGGCAACTCTGGGAGTGGTGAAAGCAACCACTCGGAAACCTCCATCGTTGCATGCACCGCCTCACTTCGTACCCTCGCGAGGTGGGAAAATGGTATATGTCCATCCACCCCGGGGCGCGCATGCGCAGGATTGTTTTGGTTTTTTTTTTTTTTTTAATGCTTGGCATGTTGCTTCCCCATTGGTTTGTTTTTTCCCATTTATGAAGATGAGTTTTCTAAATTTTTCCCCAGCCCGTGCCGCAAACTTTACTTTAGCAACCAGGAGTTGCTGCTTTGGGTCTTCCTCTAAGTCCCACTCCAGAAAATGCGGGCAGCAGAGAGAAATGGGTACTGACAGCAAGAGCAGTGGCTGAGAGAAGCAGCCGCTGACCTGGAGAGTACATGGAGCCGCTCCACGTGTTTTCCAACGACCTGTTTTCTCTCCCCTGATGCTTTTGCTGAGAAAGCATCTTGTGAAGCACAGCAAAATTTAGCTTTGGGTCCAACTTCACTCCCATCGGGAAAGTGCTGCGGGCGGCAGAAAGAAGCACCCAGCACCTGTTTCTCTCTTCCCCCTGCAGCATTTTCCAGATATGAGTGGGACTTACAGGAGGATCCAAAGTGGCAACTACCGGTTGCTAAAGTTAATTTCACTGTGCAGCGCTTTACAAATGGTTTGGTAAGGTAGGTTCCAGACTGCTTCAGCCCATCTGAGACCATGCCGCCGCTGCCGCCCCCCCGCAGCCCTTCGGCCAAGCGTGACAGGCCACAGGCCGAGTAAATTGCTTCAACCCGGGGGAGGGAGGAACACTGAGGCCAGGGCACTGGCCAGGGTTCTCTTAAGTATGTGGGCAGTGGGCCTGGCCATGGGGAGTTGGTGACCACCGGGAAGGCCACGGGGAAGGCAGGGAAGCATGGCGGGGCTGCGGGCCGGGTGGAACGGAGTAGGGGAAGGCAGGCAGGGACAGTGGGGGGCAGGGCAGCTAGCTAGGCAGCAGCCAGTGCTACCACCTGGGATGGAGCCATGCCGGCAGTGAAGCCAGCAAGACAAGCTCCGGGGACAGTGGGGGGGCCTGCAAACTCCGGGGACGTTGAGGCGGGGGCTACCGCAACTCGCAGGCTTACCTGTAGGCAGGAGGAGGCAGATCAGCGCCGCTCAGTTGGGGCGCAGCAGGCACGCACCGCGTGGGAAGGCAACTTAGGCAGACAACTTAGAGCAGAGGCTGTATGCATGCGCAAGCGATGACCCATAAACAGTGAAGGGTGACTGGGTGGGGCAGGCAGGTGGGAGTGGAGCCAACTAGAGGTGGTATTTGCCAGTTCAGCGAACCAGTCCAAATTTCCGCTACCAGTTCACCTGAACTGGTCCAAACCAGCTAAATACCACCTCTAACCTCTAACCGGGGGGGGGGCACTGGTTGGATCCCACACATGCTCAGGTGGGGCTTCGCTCACTTGTGAGTCTCGGTTCCTGGTGCTGATCCGTAACGTGGGAGTTGGGCACTTCTAATATAGAGGACACCAGCAAAAATATAGCAGTTGTATAACATTGTCATGCTTTATCACATTCAGTTGGATTATTAATTACAATAAAGTATATCTGTCCTAAACAGCTAGGTAGCATGATCTGGCTAGACATCATTGGTTACTGTAGAATATTGAATTTGGTGGACATCTTCCATTTAAATACTGCACGGAATTCCAGAACATGAAAATACAAATACTTTATAGAAATACTACCTAATTTATATTTTAAGCTAACAGATTTCCCCCTCTTAATTAAAGATTGATATAGATTACGTTTGCAGAATTGGGAGAGGAGAGGGAGGTGAAATTGTCCCCTTGACACAGAGTGGGAGATGGCCACAATTATTTTTATTTTTTTATTACTATGCTTTGAATGCCAATACACAGTTTGAGCTTAGCTTAAGTTATAGTATAGCCCTATAATTATTGGTAAACTGCATAGGTATTTTGAGTTTTAAAATCAAATGAAATACTTACTGTATTTTTTGCTCCATAACACACACCTAACCATAAGACACACCTAGGTTTAGAAGAGGAAAACAAGAAAAAAAATCAGGCGGAGCCTGAGAGGACCACAGATAGGTGTCATCTCATGTGCCAGCTCTGCCTATTGACTCCTGCACTACGGAAAAGAGACAGAAGAGACGGTAGTGACAAAGACAGAAGAGGCAAGGTTCAACACTGTAAAAGGACCCCGCCACCACAGCCTGGTTGTTATTCACCAAAGGACGGGCACCAGGTACATTTGCGAGGGAGGGGAGTGTGTTTTATGGAGCAAAAAATATGGTATATTTAATTGTTTTAATTCATTAGGACAACCTATGATCCATTGAGTCATGCTTTGAGAGAAAGGCAGTGCAGATATTTCCTCCCCACCACCACCTTAACACATAGCATAATTAGGGTGATGTTATTTTTTCACCCTGAGTCATCACGTCAGAAGATTATCTATATCATATGAGTGCAGAGGTGTTGCAATGGCTAGAACTTTACTGGTCTGAATATTGTGGAAATTTCAACTCCACAGGAGTGATGATTAGTGGATGATTAAGTGGATTTGAGGTGGCTTGATTGAAAAATTATTGCAATATAATGCAGCAGGAGCAACTTCTGACTTCCTACCAGCTTCCCCATAGACTTTACTTGTGGAAAGCTAGCAGGGAGCATTGGAAATCATAATCTCATGATTGCAGGAATATTGCAACAGTCTGAATTTTGGGAATAAAAGTGTAGTCTGACCACTGTGGAAATTTCCATTCCAGAGGAGTAATGGGTCCCAGATTTTTTATGCATTCTTAAAGTTCAAAAATTGTTGTTGCATAATACATTATTTTCAGTGGTGAAATCCGGCCGGCTCTATCCGGCTCATGCAAACCAGTAGCACCGGCAGCGGGAGGCTCCGCCCACCCGCCGGGACATCATTACGTCCCGTTTTCTGCGCATGCGCAGAAGAGGCACATGCACGCTCACACTCCCGAACCGGTAACTAAGGTAAGTGCATTTCACCACTGATTATTTGGATTAATTGGAGGGCACAAATAGACAGAGTTTTAGTAGTATATATCATCCATTTTCAGACCAAACTAGAATAATTTATATAAAAAAGATAATCACTATTCTCAAAGTCTAGAAAAAAATATACAGAAGGAAAAAAATGGGAGAGAAAATGCAAACAAATAGTCAGAAATTATATCTTAATATTGAGCACAAATTCAATCAGCTATAACATTTAGTGCAGGCAAACTACTGTGCTATAAGGAGCCAGAATTGGGGATTTACTTATCAAAGCTAATTTAAATGAAGGGAACTCAAAAATATAAATTACTGTGCCGTCAGTTTATCAGTATAATGGTTCTGTTTCCTTTTGAATTCCGAATGGAATTGTTAAATTGTCTGCATTTGTTGTTGCAATTTCCTTGAAGAATAAAAAGAAACCATTCTGAAAATACTACTCTATTTCAAATAAGTAATGAATAGTTTTCCTGAACTTTTAAGTGAAACATCTTAACATAACAATTCTTTTTTCAGATGATTCTGGCCACTGGGGAAAAGGAGGTTTATTCACAGCTCTCGGGAATCGTTCTGACCAACCAAAGAAAATATATGAACTAGCAGGAAAGATGAAAGGTAAGTCACTTTTTCATTATTTTAGTAGATGACACCCAGCTTTGCAAATCCAAAGGCTGAGTTGCCACCACTTATTCAAATATTAATTCCAGCCAGTCTTTTACACAGGAATGAGTTTAAAAGAAGCACATAATCCCTGCCCATATATAATATTGCAGGAAGCTATTTTTCTTTGCCTGCTACTTCCTTATCTAAGGAAAGTCATAATTTTTGTGCGTTGTTTACGGCTGCTGACCTGCTTGCGCTGCGAGACTCCCCCCTCTCGCAGGTTTGGCCCTCCTCACTATCGAGGGCCTACCTTGATGACGGATTTTGGAATCCCGAGAGGTGGCATGCAGCGAGGAGGGGGTTGTGGGGTTTTTTGGGGAAATTTTTAGATAAGGTTTTAAAGGTTTCTGGGAGGGGGGTGGGTTCGGTGGGTTTGGGGGAGAACCTGTCGGGGAGGAGGCCAGAGCCGGCTGAAGAGCACGGCACTAGAGATGCGGGAACCAGGGTCAAGGAGGGGGTTAGAGCTTGTGTTATGGATGGTCATTACATCAGTACTGTGGGTGGGAGGGGCAGATATGGCGGGAGCAGGGGGCCACATCAGGTTGTGGGAGCGCGCGCCCGCTGGCTCCAAGCGGTGGCGCGCTCCGGCCTCCAATGCTCCCCTCGTTCCCCAGGTTGCACAGACCCTCAGGCCCTGGGCCTTCGGCTGATGCTGTGCAACGCCCGGTCCGTGGTAAATAAAGCCCCCCTCATTTGTGATCTTGTTCAGGAGGGGGGAGCGGACCTGGCGGGTATTACGGAGACCTGGTTGGGCCAGGAGGGGGGGGTCCCCCTCCTTGAGATGTGCCCACCCGGTTTCCGCGCATTCCATCAGCCGAGGACACAGGGGAGGGGCGGGGGGGTGGCGGTTGTCATTAGAGAAGGTCTTGGTCCGAGGGAGGCCACTGTTCCTCAGACGGCTGGTTGTGAGTCCCTCCTTGTGAAGTGGGGTCATGGGGTGCAGATGGGTGTGCTGGTTACGTACCTGGCTCCCTGCCACGTGACGGCAGCCCTGCCCGAGCTGCTCAACGTTATAGCCGCGGTGGCGGTTGACACCCCCAGGCTTATGGTCATGGGGGATTTTAACCTGCCATCTGTCGGTGAGGCATCTGAGGTGGCTCGGGAGTTCATGGCTTCCATGACGGCTATGGACCTGACCCAGTTAGTTCATGGCCCTACTCACACGGGGGGGAACACGCTAGACCTGGTTTTTGTCTCTGGTCAGTGGTTGAGTGATCTTGAGATAGGGGATATAGTGATCGAGCCCTTGTCATGGTCAGATCACTCCCTCCTTCGTTTTGACCTTCGAACCGCCGCACCCCGCCGCAGGGAGGCGGAACCATTGAGGTGGTACCGCCCCAGGCGCCTGATGGATCCTGATAGGTTCCAGACGGAGCTTGGGCCATTTCCTGAGGCTCTGGCACACGGCTCGACTGAGGAGCTGGTGGCCGCCTGGGATAGGGCGGCTGCTGGAGCTTTGGATCGGGTCGTGCCTTTGCGGCCTCTGACCCGGCGTCGATCTCGCCTGGCTCCTTGGTTCACCGAGGAGCTGAGGGAGATGAAGCGCCGGAAAAGACGCCTGGAGAGTGGTTGGAGGGCCAGCCATTCTGAATCTGACCGAACACTGGTAAGGTCTCATATTAAGACCTACCTGGTGGCGATAAAAGTGGCGAAGTATAACTATTTTGCCACTCTTATTGCGTCATCAGATAATCGCCCGGCCGCCCTGTTTAGGGTGACCCACTCCCTGCTCCACCAGGAAGCGCGGGAGGACCCCTTGGAGGGTAGAGCCGAGGATTTTGTACAGTATCTGTATGACAAAATCGCTCAGATTCGGGAACATCTGGACTCTGACTGGGTAGATTCAGCGGGGAGGACAGAGGCAGGTCTTGTGAGTATTATCTGGGAAGAGTTTGATTCTGTGACGCCCGAAGACGTGGACAGGATACTGGGTAGACTGAGCGCAGCCACATGTTTACTGGACCCGTGTCCCTCCTGGTTGGTGCTGGCCTCTCGGGAGGTTACACGAGGCTGGCTCCAGGGGATTATAAATGCTTCCTTGAGTGAGGGTGTCTTCCCTGCCGCCTTGAAAGAGGCGGTGGTGAGGCCTCTCCTCAAGAAGCCTTCCCTGGACCCGGCAATGTTGGTAAATTATCGTCCGGTCTCCAACCTTCGTTTTGTGGCAAAGGTTGTTGAGAGTGTGGTTGCGCAACAGCTCCCACAGCACCTGGATGAAATGACGTATCTGGATCCGTTCCAGTCGGGCTTCAGGCCCGGGTACAGCACGGAAATGGCATTGGTCGCGTTGGTTGATGATCTCTGGAGGGCTCGGGACAGGGGGTGCTCCTCTGTCCTGGTCCTGTTAGATCTCTCAGTGGCTTTTGATACCATCGACCATGGTATCATGCTGCACCGGTTGGAAGAGTTAGGGGTGGGAGGCACTGTGTTGCGGTGGTTCTCCTCCTTTCTCTCTGACCGGTCGCAGTCTGTGTTGACAGGGGGACAGAGGTCGACCCCGAGGCCCCTTGTATGTGGGGTGCCACAAGGGTCGGTCCTCTCGCCCCTTCTGTTCAACATTTATGTGAAGCCGCTGGGTGAGATCATCCGTGGTTTCGGGGTGAAGTACCACCAGTACGCTGATGATACTCAGCTGTACATCTCCATCCCGGACCACCCCAATGATGCCCTTGAAGTGATGTCCCGGTGCCTGGAGGCCGTGCGGATCTGGATGGGGAGAAACAGACTCAGGCTCAACCCATCCAAGACCGAGTGGCTGTGGTTTCCCACATCCCGATATAGTCAGTTGGTGCCATCACTGACTATTGGGGGCGAGTCACTGGCCCCCACGGAGAGGGTTCGCAACTTGGGTGTCCTCCTGGACTCACGGCTGTCTTTAGAAGAGCACATGACGGCCGTGGCCAGGGGGACTTTTTATCAGGTCCGCCTGATTCTCCAGTTGCGTCCCTTTCTGGATCGGGACTCGTTAAATACGGTCACTCATGCTCTCGTTACTTCCCGCTTGGACTACTGCAATGCTCTCTACATGGGGCTCCCCTTGAGGAGCACCCGGAGGCTCCAGCTGGTCCAGAATGCGGCCGCGCGGGTGGTTATGGGAGCGACGTGGCGCTCCCATGTGACCCCCCTCCTGCGCGAGCTGCACTGGCTCCCGGAGGTCTTCCGGGTGCGCTTCAAGGTTTTGGTTACCACCTTTAGAGCGCTCCATGGCATCGGACCGGGGTATCTACGAGACCGCCTTCTGCTACCAATAGCCTCTCACCGACCAGTACGCTCTCATAGAGAGGGGCTCCTCAGGGTGCCGTCGGCCAAACAGTGTCGACTGGCGGCCCCCAGGGGGAGAGCCTTCTCTGTGGGGGCACCTACCATTTGGAACGAGCTCCCCCCAGAGATACGGAAGATCCCGGACCTGCGCACGTTTCGCCGTGCTCTCAAAACTTTTCTATTTCAGCAAGCTGGCCTGGCCTAACTCCCATCTTTTTAATTTTTTAATTTTTTAATTCGTGATTTTACAAATTGGGTGTTTTAATCTGTGTTTCGGCCAAAATATTTAATAATTTTAAGGGATTTTTTAATATTTGTATTATCTATATTTTATCTTGGCTGTTCACCGCCCTGAGTCCTTCGGGAGTAGGGCGGTATAGAAATTTGATTAATAAATAAATGATTAATAAATAAATAATAATGCTAAATGAAAAAGAATATGACAATTTAATCTTCATTATTCAGCTATTCATAAAAAATTTCTCTCATTTTAAATCTAAATAGGACTAAATGTTTCCATCCCTGTTAATTGTTTTGCAGACCTGACATTAGGAGGAACTCTTTTATTCTGCATTGATGATAAGGAATCCAGGAATAAAGGAACGGATTTGGTAACTACATAACAATATGTTTTTCTTAAAATAATTCTAAATTGCATTCTATGCAAATAAGAACTCAATAAAATATATAGTTGATATTCTGGATTGATAATAAGAAATCTAGGGGGAAAAGGACAGATTTGGTAGCTGCACAAACATATATTTTTCTTTAAGTAGTTCTAAATTGTATTCTATGCAGATAGAACCCTATAAAATGCATAGCTGAATATCAGTAAAAGTTCAGGATTAGTTCAAAGTTCAGAAGACATAGCATTTGTAAAAAGGGATGAGAATTTTTTTTTTTTTTTGGACAACCCATTCTGTGTACTTGATTTGCTCACTAGTCAAAATGTAATATCTTTCTAGCTAGCTCTTATTGTAGCTCAGCACCGGGACCATTCAAACAATTTATCTGGAATTAAGCTTCCTGCATTAGAAAAAGGATTAAAGAAAATTTATCAAGAAGCCAAGAAAAGAAACGGTAAGCATGCCTGTTGCAGGGCTTTTGAGACAGAAGAAATCTGATAGTTCTCTGTATACAAAATTTTGAATTTTGACAGGGGTGATAGATATTGCAAATGAACATGTTGGGTAAGATTGCTTTATAGCACCGAAGCAAAATTTGCTTCCACCTAGGATTGAACTAATGGCACCACTACTATTCTAGCGAAAAAAGAACAGCTAGCCTATATGCTGCAGGTGAAAAAATAACAGACTGTCCCCACAACTGCTGAAGCTGAACAATCATTTTATAATCTCCTCCCGAAGGAAAACATGCAAACGTTGACAGAAGAGTCCCCTTCAAGCGTTCCAGTAGCTCAGTCTTCCCTGGAGTAAAAAAGACTTATGTTGATGATAGGTGACTTATTTCTTAGAGGAACAGAATCAGCAGTCTATTGTTGTGGCCTGTCAGCGGCCTGTGCAGCTAGTAACTGATTCTGACAGCGAGGAAGCTGGTGTGGTGCTGCGCCAGCAGCCTGTGCAGCTGGCACTCGAGTCAGACAATGAGGAGGCTAGAGAAGATGTGGTGCCAGAGGCGGGGATTCTGCCAGGGCCTTCAGAAGCTCCCATAAGTGAAGAGGAAGAAGAGGAGGAGCCTCTTCTCGATGCACGGGCACACACAGCTGCCAAAAGGCAGGAGTGGCTCCTCAGAAGGAGGTCTTCTCGAGAGTAAGGCTTGGGGCTAATTGGCCACTCCCTTAGCCTATTTAAGGAAGGATGACGACTGAGGCAATTTGCAGGGAACAACTTTGCTCACTCTCCTTCGCGTCTGGATCTTAGTTCTCTGCAAATTGCTTCTGGGCTTTCTGCCAAGCATAGTAAGATTACAATTATTATTCTTTGGATTCTTTTAGGCTGTTAAGAAAGTTAATTAACAGCCTTTGTTTCAAAAAGACTGATTTAATTTAGTAAACTAAGATTTGTACAGACTTTGTGTGTGATGTGTTCTTTAGGGTCCGTAGCTGGGGCAGAACATCTCTAGACCTGATAATCTGTTGAGGGAGGTAATTTGTCTCCCTAGAGCTAAGGTCAAAGATGTGACAGAGAACTTACCAAAATAATCAAGCCGTCTGGTTATTATCTGTTTCTTCTTTTTCATGTTTGGATGAACGATACAACCAGAGACCATAAGCAACTGGGCAGGAAAGCAAAACAATTCAGGACACGATAGTCTTCTCTTCCATACTGGTGTGGAACTGGTGCAGGAGCGCCGACCAGCTGCTCTGCCAGTGCTGCTAAGGCAGCTCCCCAATGCCCGGAAACTTTTCTTCTACACACATCCCCCACTCCTGTAAAGTTGGCAGGACTCAGTTGGGTGGAAGGATGCCCCGAAGGAGAGTCCCGAGTCCAACTCCCGAGCTGAGGCAGTGCCCGGTGTGGAGCAGGTCAAAAGGGAAGCAAGCGGGGCTCGCAAGTGGGATTTCAACTTGCCGTCCGTCGGTGAGGCATCTGAGGTGGCTCGGGAGTTCATGGCTTCCATGACAGCCATGGACCTGACCCAGTTAATTCATGCCCTACCCACATGGGGGGAAACACGCTGGATCTGGTTTTTGTCTCTGGACAGTGGTTGAGTGATCTCGAGATAGGGGATATAGTCACCGAGCCCTTGTCATGGTCTGATCACTCTCTCCTTCATCTCGACTTTCGAACCGCTACACCCCGCCGCAGGGAGGCGGAGCCGGTAAAATGGTTCCGCCCCAGGCGCCTGATGGAACCTGACAGGTTCCAGATGGAGCTTGGGCCATTCCCCGAGGCTCTGGCACACGCCTCGACTGGAGACCTAGTGGCCGCCTGGGATAGGGTGGCCGCTGGAGCTCTGGATCGGGTCGTGCCTTTGCGGCCTCTGACCCGGCGCCAATCTCATTTAGCTCCTTGGTTCACTGAGGAGCTGAGGGAGTTGAAGCGCCGGAAAAGACGCCTAGAGAGTAGTTGGAGGGCCAGTCTTTCTGAATCTGACTGGACACTGGTAAGATCTCATATTAGGAATTACCTAGTGGCGATAAAAGCAGCGAAATGTAGCTATTTTGCTGCTCTTATTGCATCATCAGATAATCGCCCGGCCACCCTGTTTAGGGTGACCCGCTCCCTGCTCCACCAGGAAGCGCGGGAGGACCCCTTGGAGGATAGAGCCGAGGATTTTGTTCAATATCCGTATGACAAAATCACTCAGATTCGGGAAGATCTGGACTCCGACTGGGTAGTCTCAGGGGGAGGGACTGGGGCAGGTCTTGAGAATGTTATCTGGGATGAGTTTGATCCTGTGACCCCTGAGGACGTGGACAGGATTCTGGGTAGACTGAACGCGACCACTTGTTTATTGGACCCGTGTCCCTCCTGGTTAGTGCTGGCCTCTCGGGAGGTGACACGAGGCTGGTTCCAGGGGATTATAAATGCTTCTCTGAGTGAGGGTGTCTTTCCTGCCGCCTTGAAAGAGGCGGTGGTGAGGCCTCTCCTCAAGAAGCCTTCCCTGGATCCGGCAATGTTGGTAAATTATCGTCCGGTCTCCAACCTTCGTTTTGTGGCAAAGGTTGTTGAGAGTGTGGTTGCGCAACAGCTCCCACAGCACCTGGATGAAATGACGTATCTGGATCCGTTCCAGTCGGGCTTCAGGCCCGGGTACAGCACGGAAATGGCATTAGTCGCGTTGGTTGATGATCTCTGGAGGGCTCGGGACAGGGGGTGCTCCTCTGTCCTGGTCCTGTTAGATCTCTCAGTGGCTTTTGATACCATCGACCATGGTATCATGCTGCACCGGTTGGAAGAGTTAGGGGTGGGAGGCACTGTGTTGCGGTGGTTCTCCTCCTTTCTCTCTGACCGGTCGCAGTCTGTGTTGACAGGGGGACAGAGGTCGACCCCGAGGCCCCTCATATGTGAGGTGCCGCAAGGGTCGGTCCTCTCACCTCTCCTGTTCAACATTTATGTGAAGCCGCTGGGTGAGATCTTTCGGGGTGGAGTACCATCAGTACGCTGACGACACCCAGCTGTACATCTCCATCCCGGACCACCCCAACGATGCCCTTGAAGTGATGTCCCGGTGCCTGGAGGCCGTACGGATCTGGATGGGGAGGAACAGGCTCAGGCTCAACCCATCCAAGACCGAGTGGCTGTGGTTTCCGACGTCCCGATATAGTCAGTTGACGCCATCACTGACTATTGGGGGCGAATCATTGGCCCCCACGGAGAGGGCTCGCAACTTGGGCGTCCTCCTGGATTCACGGCTGTCTTTAGAAGAGCACTTGACGGCCATGACCGGGAGGATTTTTCATCAGGTTCGCCTGATCCGCCAGTTGCGTCCCTTTCTGGATCGGGACTCGTTACGCACAGTCACTCATGCCCTCGTCACCTCCCGCCTGGACTATTGCAATGCTCTCTACATGGGGCTCCCCTTGAGGAGCACCCGGAGGCTCCAACTGGCGCAGAGTGCGGCCGCGCGGGTGGTAATGGGAGCGACATGGCGCTCCCATGTAACACCTCTCCTGCGCGAGCTGCACTGGCTCCCGGTGGTCTTCCGGGTGCGCTTCAAGGTTTTGGTTACCACCTTTAAAGCGCTCCATGGCTTAGGACCTGGTTATCTACGGGACCGCCTACTACCACCAATAGCCTCCCACCGGCCAGTACGCTCTCATAGAGAGGGACTCCTCCGGGTGCCGTCAGCCAAACAGTGTCGACTGGCGGCCCCTAGGGGGAGAGCCTTCTCTGTGGGGGCACCTACTATCTGGAATGAGCTCCCCCCGGAGATACGGAGGATCCCGGATCTGCGCACCTTCCGCCGCGCTGTGAAGATCTTTTTATTCCATCAGGCGGGCTTGGCCTAATCTCTTCCCTTTTTAAATATTTAAATTTTAATCTGTTTTTAAATTATTGGGGTGTTTTAATCTGTCTGGGCCAAAATGATTTAATTTGATTTTATCTGGTTTTTAAATTTTGTGTATCTATGTATTTTATTGTTGGCTGTTCACTGCCCTGAGTCCTTCGGGAGTAGGGCGGTATACAAATCAAATAAACGTAAACTAAACATGGCGCAGGGCGTGAAGGCCAACAACACAACTCGCCCGTGGCTGATATCAGCCAGCGCCTCTCCGGCCAGCTCGACCGGGCTCCACAGCATTCTGGACGAGAAAGGCTACGGAGCACAAAGCAGGAAGGAGGCGGCGTTTCTGGCAAGCCTGTATGCAAGCAAGCTCCATACAAGCTTTGGGAGCAAGCAAGCTCTGGCAAGCTTTTGGAGAAAGTTTGAGGGGGCCAGTGGCTTGGGGAGGGGTCTTGTCCGAGGCAATATGTAAAAGGAGGGCGAGGGGCAGGAGAAGCGCGGCAGGGCAGCCCAGGGGTCTTCTTGGACCTTCTCTCCCCCCCGTCTGCCAACCAAGGAGGCTGACTGGACTGGGCTGGGTTGGGCTTGCACAGCTGCTCTCAAAGTGGCCAAGGGGGCCGGGGTGAGGGTCTCCGCCCCAAGGGTCGCTCGGCCAGCCTTGCCGAAGTTCTCCTGAGCACCACCACCCCCAGCCAGGGATGGGTTGGGATGGGGATTGGTTGCAGCTCCTGGAGCCGAAGCAGAGAACAAAAGGATGGCCAGGAAGAGTTTAAAAGAGAGAATCCAAGGTGCTGGTTCTCAAGTTACACACCGCTGGGGAGGGGGGAGAAAGGGGAGCAGGAGAAGAAGTGCTGGCTTGGATTGCAAAAGCCACGGACTGGCTCAATCGCTTTCCTGTTGAAGAGCTTGCAGGGCAAACAGGAGATCTGGGGTTTGGGTGAACGGCAGAATTCTTGCTTCTCCGCCGCCCCACCCCACCCCACCCCACCTGCCACTGCCCCTCGCTAGCCGAGATCAGCAAGCCAGATTTGGGGAGCTGAACTCGCTGCCGCTGCCCAGGAGGAGGAAAACGTGAGAAATGGGTGCTCTTGCAGCACCTCCTCTCTCTCTTCTTCTCCCAAGTGACAGCACTGCGTCCGGCTCACCGTTTCTGGCCTGCTGATGTCGAGCAGCAGTGGCTCTGATGTTCCCTCTCCCTTCCCCCCCCCCCCCCCGCGCATGTGTCTAAGTATTGGGGGGGCTTATTTTCAGGGGGGGCTTATTTTACCACATGCGCACGAAAGCCCAATTGAGCTTATTATCTGGACATGTCTTATTTTCAGGGAAACAGTATTAAATACTTGAACAGTGTGGCATCTGGGTATCATTAATTATGATACCAAATAATAATGATGAAATTAATAATTTTGATAGCCTTAATTACATTAATCATACTCACATCATTATAGTAACATTGTACATAATGCAGTCATCTTTCAACTTCTAGTCCTTTCATCTACATATGAACATATTACATATTATATAGAAATATTATATTATATAGAAATATGCAAAATGATATTTTTTCCCCGTTCTAATATCTACCTCTATTCTATATCTTATATTGGTAGGTACTCTATTTCTATCCTTCATCTCTTTTCCATTTTAGTATTTCAGTTCTTGTTAATTTTTTTTTTCCCTTTGGCATGTTTTCCACATCATTATAATAACATTATAAATATTACAATTAACATTGTTAACATTATATTTACTCCACCATATATCTAATCCCTGATCATCTTAATTTTTCCAATATTTTATTACACAATACTAATAGCCATAGTAACCTTAACACTGTTGTTTAAGAGTATATAATACAATCTTTCAACTTCTGATCCTTTCCTCTACATACTAATTTTAAGGCATTATATAAGAATCTATTAAATAATATTATTCCTCTTTCTAATTCCTACCTCTATTCTAAGTTTTGATAGCACAAATCTTATATTGGTGGAAATTCATCTCTTGTTCGCTTCAATATTTCAATTTTTACTGATTTTTTAGCATGTTTTCCATATTCCTCCTTTGGAATTTTATATCTCCATGTATCATTCATATTTGGTCTAAATGTTACCTCTGTCACTGCCTCTGCTTCTCGCTGCCAAATCTTCATATACCTATCAGTGTCTCTATCCTCACTTTAGGAATGTCTTTCTGCTCATCCAATTTTATTTTTAAGTTTCTTAATGTATAGTCAACTTGATCTATTTAATTCATTTTAATTATCTCTTCCTTCTCCTTGTCTTCTAAATTCGTTCATTGTTTTATCTGCTCTATCCTTTCCTCTGTTTTTTCTATTTTCTCCTCTATTTCCTGGGTTTCCTGTTCATTTTTCATTGTTGTTTGCTGGACATTTTCTAGTCTTGCAACTAAAACAACCAAACCCTTTAACTTCCTGTGGTTCTTTGTTATAGTTTCATAGACACTTTGAAACATCAGTGACATTTCTTTTTGAAATATACTTATTTTCTCCTGTTGAAGCATTTTGTCTTATTTTAATAAATCCAAAACTTACTTAATCAAGGTTCCAAAATCTTCATTGTCTGTAACGTCAAAAAGCCAATATTAAAACTATTCACTCAGTCCCAGAATTATTCCTCAAGATGCACAATATTTATAGTCCTCCACCAGTCAGTTTACTCATTCCAAGCTTTCCAAAAAGCCTTTTTCTTTTTTCTTTTCTTTTTTTAATTTTACTTCTTTCACCTCTTTGTGCTGTTATCAGACGTTTATACTCCTAGATGATCCAACAGGTTTCCCTTGTCTTTATCAGTGACATAGTCAGGACTTTAATTCCAATGATAATTCCAAATGTTTATGAACCCTCTATTTAGCAATCTTCAAAAGTCTCAAAGATTTTTCTCCTTAGTCATGAAACAAATAGGTATTAGACAATATGCATGAGAAAAGAACAGTCTTCCATATGTTTTTTAATCTCGACTCTATATTGCAGATAATTATTCCAAGGACATTCCCAGCTTTGTTAAAATATAGTGTAGTTTCTTTCTTTCACCAGTAGATGGCACCATCGCCTAAATTTCAACGTTGTACCCAATCTGACAGCTAGGAATCTATTCCTATTTCCTTCAAATAATTTCTTTCAGTTTCTTCCAATAATCAGCCCAATGTTTCCAGCATTTTAAAATGCTATTTCAAAAAGTTTCCAATAAAGTATTCAAGTCCACTCTTTCTGTGTTTTAAGGATTATATTCTCTCTTAGATTTCACTTTCTTTCGGATCTATAATCTTTCCCTAAATCTTTATTCGCCGCTTTTTTAACACTTTAAAGAGTCTATCTTTTTGAATTTTTTTTTCTTTGGGGTTTAGTCTCTGGTAAAGAAGTTGAGTGGACAGCTCCAGTCCACTGTCCAGTCCACTGTCCAGTCCACTGTTCACACACCACTCCAACACATTTCTTTCTTCAGTTGTCCCAGCTTCATGGCGGCCATAATGGCCGCCTCTCTTCTTCAGTGTTGGGTAGGAGAATAAGCCTTGGATCAACAAGGTGAGTTGTCACTCTTCGTGAACTGCAAGTCATCCCTCCTTTCTTCGTCACCCCTCCAAGGTGACTTTAGCCCATTAAGGGCCCCCCAATAAAGAGAGTTTAGCCTAGGTCCACGGAGTCCCGCTCCCTACAACTGTCCCGCAGCAATGCCAAACCGGAAGTCCCTCTCCTGGCCTCATATTTTTTAAATAACTTCTGAAATCTCAAAAAACGTTATCAGATCATTCATCAGTTGTCTCTGGGTTTGTAAAATTTTGGTAACTGTTGTCTTGAAAGGTATTCATCTATTTTTAATATGTCAATCTCCTGTCTTTTATAAAAATTTGAATAAAAGTTATGAAAGGACTTTTTAATGTTGTCTGTTAGCACATTACTGCCTTCACAAATTTTTCCAATTATTGTCTTTTCTCTTTCTTTTATTAATTTATATGCTAACCATCTGCCTGGTTTGTTAGCAAATTCAAAATGTCTTTGTTTTGCATAGTTCAATTTTGTTTCTATTTCCTGTACAGTTAACATAGATAATTGTTGCCATAACAGTTTAATATGGTGTAAAATTTTAGTATCTATAGGTGTCTTTTGCAAGTGAATTTCTTTCTGTCTAATTTCATCCATTATCCTTTGCATCTTTTTCTGGGATTTTTTTCTTCTCTAGGCGATTGTATTGTATGAAATAGCCCCTCATGACTACTTTACTAACATCCCATTCTGTCGTTAAACTTGTCCCTTTTCCAAATTATTCTCAAAGTATTCCTGCAATTTCTTTTTACACTCTTTTACAATCCTTTCCTTTTGCAAAATAGCTTCATTTAGTTTCCATCTGAAACTTGAGCTCTTTCCTCTTAAAACCAAAAGCACTGGGTTATGGTCTGAGAAAGATTTAGGCAGAGTGCCCACTTTCAGAATTTTATTTGCAAGATTTTTAGATATCCATATCATATCAATCCTTGAAAAAGATTTATGTCTTCCAAAGAAGGTATATTCTCTGGCATCTCCATTTTTATATCTCCATGAGTCCACTAATGCTAAATTGTTAGGGTGTCAGCATTAGGGTGACTTGATAGCAGTCTTCCAGTACTTGAGGAGCACTCACAGAGAAGAGAAGGTTGATTTAGTCTCCAAAGCTCGTAAGGGCAGAACAAGAAGCAAAAGGTGGAAGCTGGTTAAAGAGAGATCTTACCTGAAACTAAAGAGATATGTCCTGATAGTGAGAGCAGTTAATCAGTGGAACAGCTTACCTTCTAGAATTATGGATGCTCCATTGCTGGTGGTTTTCAATAAAAGATTGGTCAGTCATTTGTCTGGGGTGGTATAAGGTCTCCTGCCTTGGGCAGAGAGTTGGACTAGAAGTCCTCGGAGGTCCTTTCCAGACCTAACACTCTATGATTCTAAGCTAGGGAACTAATACAAGGACTAGATGATATTATTGTTGGGTGGATTCACAATTGGCACCCAAAGAGTTAGGCAAGTATTGTGTGGAGTGTCATAGAGTTTGCCTTGAGCCCTATGCTAACCAGTAACCTTGATGAGGCAGTTGATGGGACATTTACAGCCTGTAGATGGCACAAAACTGGGAATGGTGGCTAACATTTTAAATGAAAGAAGATCTGGGAAGATTTCAGAAGAAGAGAAGACTCTTGTCCAATGCTGGGACAGCCTATTTATTGTTGTTTTTAAGGATAGGGTAAGACTGTGTGGTCTGGCAATTTCAAACTGTTTCCATTTTCATTCTTAAGAGCACAAGCACCACTGAAGAACAGGCCATAATTATACAGCTTAAATTTAATCATTTTGGTGTTAAATTTCACCAGAGAAATCTGAAGGTGTTACTTACATGTTACCACAACTTGGTTTTTACTGACTATTCAGTTGGAATATATAACAAGGAGGAAATGTCAAAAGTTCTGCTACTATTCATATTGGAATAGATTTAAAATGAACATTAGCCTCTGTTACAGTATACATTGCAACAAAATGAGCTTCCAAGTGTTGTCTTTTTATGAAAATAAATCATTTTGTTTATAACTTACTAGTTAATTCCTTCTACACCAATACATTGTTATTGGTGCTGCATGTCAGATATTTTCTCTCTTTATTCTTTACCTCAGCAAGCATTCATCTTCCTCGCATTGGATATTCAACCAAAGGCTTTAATTGGTATGGAACAGAACGCCTCATTCGTAAATACTTGGGATCCAGAGGAATTCCTGCATTTGTGTATCCTTACACATCTTATACTGCTGAAAATAACTATATTTCTGTATTTCACAGTGAATTAAGACTTTCCAAGAACCACACTACAATGAATTGCTTTTACTTACTCAACAGGCTAAGGAAATTAGACAAAGATGTTTATTGAAACAACAGAACTGATGAGTGAAGACTTGAGACATTTGTTGAGACATGAATAACTGCTTATTTTGATGATATAGACTGGGTGTTGGCAACCCGCAACTCCAGAGCCACCTGTGGCTCTTTGACCCCTCTCCTGCGGCTCCCTGCTGACCCGGTCATGAGACCTGCTCTCCACCCTGAGACACTGGCCCAACCTGGCCGGGGCCAACACTAACCTCGCTAACACGAGGGCTGGCAGGGTGGGAATGGGATCCGGGAGGAGAGTACAACGGAAAGGGGGACAGGCCGCAGCTCAGGAGTGAGACGAGCTGCCACTGCGGCTTCTCCAAAGACCACCCTCCTCCTCCTCACGCAACCCCCTGGCCAGCTGTTGTGGGGCCAGGAGTATGTGCACAAGTGGGGATAGCCTCAAGCGAGCAGCTGGGCTTGGCCAAAGCACAGCAAAGGTGCACGGAGCGGGCGGGTTGACCAGCTGATGGGCTAGCATTTTTGGCGAGAGTACTCCGGCTTTCTCCGAGCCTGATCCCCTGGATGGGTGTGTGAGGTTTGGCGGGGCCAGTTCCCTTTTCCTGCTGCCCTGAGCTTCTTTATTCCTCCAGCTGAGTGATGCCACCGGCTATTGAAAAGTGTCCTCTGGGTGGCAAAGGAAGAGAGAGAGATGAGAGAGAGAAAAAGGGAGAGAGAAATGAGAAAATGATGGAGGGAGAGAATGAAAGAAAAGAAAAAGATAAACATGAGAGAGAAGGGGGAGAGGGAGAGAGAAATGAGAGAGCTAGAGGGAGAGAATGAGAGGAAAAGAGAAACAAATGAGAGAGAAAGAGAAAAAAGGAAGAGAATAAGGAAAAGGAGAGAAAAAGGGAGAGAATGAGGAAAAAACAAGAAAGAAATGAGAGAAAAGGAGAAAAATGAGAGAAATGAGAAAAGAGGAACAGAAATGAGAGAGCTGGAGGGAGAGAATGAGAGAGGGAAAGGGGAGGGAAAGAAAAAAAGGGAAAGGAAAAAGAAAAACAAATGAAAGGGAGGGGGAGAGAGAGACCCATTTCCCACAGAAAACACCTGGAGCCACAAAATATGGGTAGGCGTGGCTGGAAGGGTCATGTGACTGGGTGGGAGTGACGAGTTGACCACACCCACCCAGGTTTTGTGGCTCCCGGTGTTTTCTGTGGGAAATGGGTCCAAATGGCTCTTTGAGTGTTTAAGGTTGCAGACCCCTGATATAGACAATCCAAAATGATTCCCTCCCCTTTTAGGTTAGACATTTTTTCATGCAAAAACGTATTTCAGCTTGCAGATCTAAAACAACAGTGTATTCCGATTCTTTTAATTAGTGTGAAGTCATCCTATAAATGTTAATTACAATTGAGCAAATGTATTCACAGAAGACTTGTCTGGTTTGATTTTTTCTCCTATTTTCCTAGTGAGAGTAAACATTGAGGCAAAATAATGGAGCATATAACAAAAATTATACTTTAAAAACTCAAAACTGCTGGATGACATGGTTACTGTACAAATTGAACATGGAAGTATTTATCGGTTTGGGAATAGCAACACTATGTGATATTACCTAGTTGAGGCATTCCCAAAGGCATTCCAGAAAGATATTTCTCTTCTTGGATGCAAAAAGATGACATATAAATTCTGCCTTCCAAAATCATTTGATTCTTTATTTTTTATATAACATGGGGATTATAAAAGGCCTTTTAACAACCTTTGCTAAGAACACACTCTAGTGAATATTTTGGGATCCTTCCCTGTTCTAATATTTGTAACAGTAACAAAAAATATCAACATTAAATGAAGCTTATTTTCAAATTAGCTCTATGACAGGCATAGGATATAAGAGAGCAATTTACTGATTGAGTTAAGCTGATAATAATTGGCAATTCCTTAACTATGTTCTTCAGATACTACTTTCCAAGAATTAAAGCATCGTCTTCTTCAAAAGAATCCACAATACTACAATCTTAAAGTTTTTCAACAATTAAGCAGAAATTGATATTTTCAGTGGATAAACTGAATTAAATACTTTTATTTAGTTTTCTTAATTTTTGTTTTTAATTAGAATTGTATTTTATAGTTATGGGTAATTTCTATATTAATGGGGCAAATTATGCTTTAGAAAAAATATCCAAAGCTTCAGAGATGATCTGAAAAAATGAAGAGTTAAGTGAAATTTGATAAAAAGAGGGATTACACAATAAAAAAATTATCTGAAACCAATATAGAATTAGCATTTAAATGATTTGCTGGAGCTTTAAGTTTTACTATTCAAGTGTGCGTGACTGTTACTTCAGGGATTTTTAAAGCTCTAGCTCATTTGAAATGGAGAGTATATATTTAAAATACTTTAAATAAACAATATACATTGTCATAGATTACAAGTGTATTAGGAAGGGCAGTGTTGTAGTTTACAAGCATTATTCTTTCTGAAGGCTAATTAAAATGCTGTGGACCCACAGCTATTTCAATATTCAATAAATCAAATCAAATGTCAGACTTCGATGCTATCTCAAAATAAATGAATTTCCAAACTGCCAATCTTTAAGGAAATCTTCTCTTTATTCAAGTACAGCAACCAGATCATGACTCGTGCAGACAAGACTGACCTTTTGCCCCCCAATCCCTCCCTTTCCGATCCCCAATTCTCTGCTTCTTATTGGCTATCTTCCAAGTCACTCTACTGACTTCTTGTCTTGTCATTTCACAGGAATGTTCCCCCCTCCTCTTAATTTCCACGGAGACTGAGCTTCAAAGGGA
Organism: Pantherophis guttatus; assembly: GCF_059756535.1. Classification (NCBI taxonomy): domain Eukaryota; kingdom Metazoa; phylum Chordata; class Lepidosauria; order Squamata; family Colubridae; genus Pantherophis; species Pantherophis guttatus. The sequence continues at coordinate 106,611,614 of NC_142064.1, read as the reverse complement.
TTTAGCAGGCAAAAGTCCAGGGCTTATCTCCCTTTCTATGTCAGCGCTGAAACACTGACATCCGGCCCCTCTCCCTTCACTCTCTCCGTGAGGCCTGCATGAGATAAACAAGTTTAGTACCTTACCCCATCCGAGGGTGTACCCCACCCCCTCCCGGCTTGTCCGGGTGATCTGCATGGAATTTAGCTATGAGGCAGTCAGCTTGGATGTTTGTGCTCTTCACCCAGGAAGCTTCTGACAAGGGGTAACCCTTCCACTTAATTAAGTACTGGAGGCGCCCTCTGTGCCACGTCGAATCGAGAACTCGCTGTACTTCATAGTGGTCTGGCCTCCAACAATCAAGGACCCTGGGGGATCACGCCTGACATCAAAATTTGTAAGCACCTACCAGTTAAATGGTGCCAATTATGTGGATTTTTTGACCCAACAGCAGGAAAACAATAAATGGTGCATCCATTTTGTTTGCAACCAAAATTACTAGGCAGTAGCTATAACATCTATTCACTGAAGAAAGCACTGATAGGAAAGGTTTAATTATTAAGAATCCAGATATCTATTTAGGAAGTATGATTATTTTTTAATTTTTAATTTTACCTTTGGAAATACATCTTATATGTGTGTGCGTGCGTGCATGCATGTAAAAAAAGAAGTAGAAATTCTGCCAGCTCCAGAACTTAAAATTTTAAAATAATTAAAAAAAATTATTCTAGTAAGCTTTCATCAGCCATCTGCTGACATCGTCAGAGTATTAAACTACCATTACAGAGATCTCTACCTTTATATGCCATTAATCAATTTTGCCATTGCGCATGTAATAGGCCCTTCCAGCTGTCTCCCATTTGTAATTAGCTGTGTATTGTGTAATGGTAGTTTAATACTCCGATGAGATATATATATATATATATATATATATATGTCTTTGGTTATTCGGGTTTTCTCCCGCATAAAATTGGAAGTGTCTTGGCAACGTTTCGATGAAGTCAGATCAACTCCAGCACAGATCAACTCAGTGGCCAAGACACTCATCTCCAGAACAAAACACTTAGCTGACGAACAACACCTAAAAACCGAACTACACACTCTCACTAACGTACTAACATCCAACGGATTCCAAAGAAATAAGATTACCAACCTAATCCAAAAAGAAACCCCCACTAAAATCCAAGACAGAGAACAAGAAAATGGCAAAGCCCTCATCCCATACATAAAAGGCACCACAGACAGAATCAGCAAACACAACATCAAGACAGCATTCTGCACAAACCGAAAAATATCCACCATCCTAAGAAACCCCAAAGACAAATTTGAGTTAGAAAATCAAGGAGTATATGAAATCCCATGCACCACCTGCCCCACCACATACATGAGACAAACCAACAGAAGAATAAGTGCACGCATTGAAGAACACAAGAATTCAGTCAGAAAAGAGGAACCAACTTCTTCCTTGGTCCAACACCTCAAAGCTACAGGACATGATATTGACTTTAAAAAGACCAGAACTATTGCCAAAACTGAACACTTTAACAACAGAATAATCAGAGAAGCCATCAAGATAGAAAAACGCCCACACAGCATGAATAAACGAGATGATACCTCCCGCCTACCAGCCATTTGGAAACCCGCCCTCATTGACAAACGAGTCCCTAACACAAAGAAAGACACCAGACCCACACTCACGAAAACCACACAGGATGTCACCACCACACATCTACGCAAAAAGCAAACCCACACCGATGAGGCACGACCACAAACCAGAAGCCAGACCACAGCTACATCATTAGCCACTTTAAACCCCTCTAATCCATACATGAAGCAAACTGACACCCACCATGAAGATGTGGCATGACCACGAACGCGAAGCCAAACAACAGCAATGCAGCTCACCAGCTCAAATCCCCCTGCAACTCAGACTAAACCGAGCACAACCAAGCCCCCATCTAAACAGAACACATCCCCAGCCAATCAGAGCACAGCCAACCCTCCATCCAATCAGAGCACAGCCAAATCCCCAACCAATCAGAACACACCTCCACCCAATCAGAACACATATACATACACACACACACATTTTTTTCTTTAACATCCATAGGTGCTTGGTGAACAGTGTATTGTCTGGGTCAATTTACTTTATACATAATAATAATACTAATGATACTATTTACGCATACATAGTAATAATCTTTCAACTTCTAATATTTATGTATACATAGTAGTAATAATAATGTTTTGTATTATGTAGCAGTATACATAATATTTTCCCAATTTCTAATTTCTACTTCTATTTTCTAACCATTAATAAAACAATTCTCACATGAAGAAGTATTCTGTTATCTATCCGTCATCTCTTTCTCTTTCTAGTATTTTGACTCTTATTGACTTTTTAATGAATTTCACATGTTCCTCCCCTGGGACCTTATGTCTCCTCACATCACTCATATTTAATCTAAGTATTTCATCTGCCTCCACGTCTACCTCTCATGTTCCAGTCTCAAGGGCACCCACCAATAATTCTTTCATCTCTTCTGGCAGATCTTCCTCTTTGTCGTCATCAATGTTTTGACATCTTAAAAAATAAACTGCCCTCTCCTTTTCAAGAGTTATTCCTTGCTTTTCCAAATCTTTATCAGCTTGTATCAGTTGCTGATTTATCTACTCTATTCTTTCCCCCACTCCTTCTAATTCCTCCTCTATTTTCTGGATTCTTTGTTCATTTTTTGTTGTCATTTGCTGTGAGTTTTCTAATCTCACATCTATGTCATGCATTTGTTTCTTCATCTCTCTATGATTCTTTATCATGGCTTCCTGGATATATTGAAACATCAATTGTATTTCTTTTGGAAATATATTTGTTTTTCCCTGTTGTGACATCTTAATTTGATTTAATGGGCTGGAAATTGCTCAATAATCCACCAAAACCCCAATGTCCCAGTTGTCCAGAACACCAAACAGCCAATAGGAGAAGATTTTGTTCACTCCCGGAACCATTCCTCAGAATCAACTATATTTAAGGTCCTCAGGATTTACCAATTTACTTCCTCAAAATTGTCCAAATTTGTAAGTCTTGTTTAACTTTTATTCTTTTGCCTCATAAAATATTCTATCAAATAGTATTTATAGTCCAGGATGGCCCATCAAGTTCCCTCATATCTCATTAATCCACCAGTGTCAGTTATTCAGTCTCAAGGGCAATTCAAGGCAGTTCCAAAAAGGACCGTATTGTTTACAATTCACACTACTTTGAAAATCTTCAAAAAGCTCACCATTTACTCCTAAACAGTCAGGAAGCAAATAATAATAATAATAATAATAATAATAATAATAATAATAATAATAATAATAATAATTTTATTTCTATACCGGCCTTCTCCCGAAGGACTCAGGGCGGTGTACAGCCTATTTAAAAACACAGACAAAACAGCAATATAAAATTTAAAATAATTAAATAAATTGGCTCAGATTTAAAACCCCAAAAAGTTTAAATACCCCAATTTAAAACTATTATGTTGATAGTCCGGCCTGGCGGAACAACAGGGTCTTCAGTGCGCAGTGAAACACCCGAAGGTCGGAGATCTTACGAATTTCTGGGGGCAGTTCGTTCCACAGGGCTGGGACTCCCACAGAGAAGGCCCTCCCCCTGGGTGTCGCCAGCCGACATAACTTGGCTGATGGTACCCTGAGGAGACCCTCTCTGTGGGAGCGGACTGGTCGGTGGGAGACTATTGGTGGCAGAAGACGGTCTCGATGGTACCTGGGTCCTATGCCATGGAGCGCTTTAAAGGTGGTAACCAGCACCTTGAATCGCACCCGGAAGACCACTGGGAGCCTCCGAGTGCTCTTCAAAGGGAGCCCCATGTAGAGAGCATTACAATAGTCCAACCGGGAAGTAACAAGGGCATGAGTGACCGTGCGCAGGGCGTCCCGATCCAGAAAGGGCTGCAACTGGCGAATCAGGCGAACCTGATAAAAGCCCCCCCTGGCCACGGCCGTCATATGCTCTTCTAAAGACAGCCGCGCGTCCAGGAGGACACCCAGATTGCGAGCCCTCTCCGTGGGGGGCAAAGATTCACCCCCAATAGTCAGCGATGGCACCTGCTGACTATATCGGGGCGCCGGAAGCCACAGCCACTTGGTCTTGGAGGGGTTGAGTCTGAGCCTGTTCCTCCCCATCCAGGCCCGCACGGCCTCCAGGCAGCGAGACATCACATCAAGGGCATCGTTGCGGTGGTCTGGGGTGGAGATGTACAGCTGAGTGTCATCAGCGTACAGATGGCACTTCACCCCAAAACCACGGATGATCTCACCCAGCGGCTTCACATAAATGTTGAACAGGAGGGGCGAGAGGACCGACCCTTGCGGCACTCCCTATGCGAGACGCCTTGAGGTCGACCTCTGTCCCCCTGCCAACACGAACTGCGAGCGGTCGGAGAAGAAGGAGGAGAACCACCGCAAAACGGTGCCCCCTATTCCTAACCCCCTCAATCGCTGCAGCATGATACCATGGTCAATGGTATCAAAAGCCGCTGAGAGATCTAATAGGACTAGGACAGAGGAGCAACCCCTGTCCCGAGCCCTCCAGAGATCATCCACCAACGCGACCAATGCCGTTTCTGTGCTGTACCCCTGCCTGAAGCCCGACTGGTACGGGTCTAGATAGATAGCTTCATCCAGGTGCCGGGGAAGTTGTCATGCCACCACGCTCTCAACAACCTTCGCCACAAAACGAAGGTTGGAGACTGGACGATAGTTGGCTAATTCAGCCAGGTCCAGGGAAGGCTTCTTGAGGAGGGGCCTCACTACCGCCTCTTTCAAGGCGGCAGGAAAGGCACCCTCACTCAGAGAAGCACCTATAATCCCCTGGAGCCAGCCTCGTGTAACCTCCCGGGAGGCCAGTACCAACCAGGAGGGACACCGGTCCAATAAACTCGTGGCGGCACTAATCTTACCCAGAACCCTGTCCACATCCTTGGGAGTCACAGGATCAAACTCCTCCCAGATAACATTCGCAAGACCTGCCCCGGTCTCCTCCCATGGACTCATCCAATCGGAGTCCAAGCCATCCCGAATCTGAGCGACTTTATCGTGCAGGAATTGCACAAAATCCTCAGCACAACCCTGCAAGGGATCTTCCCGCACTCCCCCCCGAAGAAGGGAGTGGGTCACCCTAAACAGGGCGGCTGGGCGGTTCTCTGCAGATGCGATAAGAGCGGAAAAATGGTTAGATTTTGCCGCTTTTATCGCCACTAGGTAGGTCTTGATATAAGACCTCACCTGTGTCCGGTCGGAATCGGATTGACTAGTCCTCCAAATACTCCCTAGGCGTCTTTTCCGACGCTTCATCTCTTTCAGCTCCTCGGAGAACCAAGGAGCTAATTGAGATCGGCATCGGGTCAGAGGCCGCAAAGACATGACGCGGTCCAAAGCTCCAGCGGCCGCCCTCTCCCAGGCGGCCACCAGCTCTTCAGTCGAGTCGTGTGTTAGAGTCTCAGGAAACGGCCCAAGCTCCATCAGAACCTTTCGGGATCCATCAGGCACCTGGGACGGAACCATCTGGTCGGTTCCGTCTCCCTGCGGCGGGGGCAGGCGGTAGGAAAGTCTAGTTGAAGGAGTGAATGATCTGTTCATGACAAGGGTTTAATATCTAGGTCCCCTCTACCAAGATCATTCAACCACTGACCAGAGATAAAAATCAAGTCCAGAGTGTGTCCTCCTATGTGAGTGGGGCCTTGAACTAACTGGGTCAGGTCCAAGGCCGTCATGGAAGCCATGAACTCCCGAGCCACCTCTGATGCCTCACCCGTGGATGGGAGGTTGAAATCCCCCATGACAATAAGTCTGGGGGTATCGACCGCCACCCCGGCAATGACGTTGAGTAGCTCGGGCAGGGTGCCTTTTTTTTTTCTCTTGTCTGCCAATAGTTGTTCTCCCTATTCTTTCTCTTTCCACTTGTACAGAATTCTATTTAAAATAGTCCATTGTCCCAGATATTGTTTGCCTTTCTTCACTTTATTTTTCTTCTTATCAATCCTGGCTTCCTTTCAAGATCTTTTCCAATTATATAATAGAATATCTTTTTTCACCAGTAGGTGTCATCCCAGTTCTAACAGTTTTAACTCGATTGTCGAGTTAAAACAGTTAGATAAAAGCTGATTGTCAAGCAGTCAAAAAGTTCATTTTTCTTTGTGGAATTTCTTCCAGTAGTCAAATAATGTTATCTGCTAATTTAAATCACTTTTCACAATACTGTAAATTCCAGTCCGGTCCTTCTATATCTGTGATGGCGAACCTATGGCATGCATGCCAGAGGTAGCACGCAGAGCCCTCCCTGTGGGCATGCACGCAGTCACCAGCTGCTCTTCCAGGCTCCATCACGCACATGCATGCCGGCCAGCTGGTTTGGCGCACATGCCCACTGGCCAGCTGCTCTCTTCCTGGTTCTGGTGCATATGCACACGCATGCTCCAGTTTCAGCACTCAGTGCCAAAAAGGTTAACCATCACTGTTCTATATTTTAAAACTTAATAGTGTCCCATTAAAGTTTCATTTCTCTTTTGGGTCTGTAGTTTACCTCCGTATTAAATCACCGCTTTCTCTACGTTTTGGAAAACCTTTCAAAAATTATTTTATTTGGGGATAGGTCTCTAAAGTAGAAATTGAAAATCGTCTCACCCAGTTCCAATACTCTGTTCCCCAACAGCTTGTTAGTGCTTCTTCGGTTGTCCCAGCTTTGGTCCGACCATAATGGCCTTCTCTTCTTCGTTGGTTGGAAGGGTGCCTCAAATCCAGCAGGAGAGCTGTCTTTCTCCCACGATTGACAAGGCTCCTCTCTTTTCTTTGTCATCCCTCCAGGGTGACTTTAGCCCCTTGGGGCCTCCTCATGAAGAAGGATCGGTCAGGATTTGTGGAGCCCCTCTAGCCTCGACCATCTCACCCCGACGCCAAACTGGAAGTCAGGCAGAAAGTATGAGTTTATTTTGAGATGCTTTCCTTTCTCTTTCTTCTAACCTCTGAAGAAAAGGAAGTAGCTGGCCTTATTGCCTAATTGAGAACTGAACTTGACTTGAATATGGTCCATCAGGATAGAAGGAATAAGTAGAAAAATCTTAGATTGTTAGGTCTACTTGAACAATGAATACAACAAGTGATAAAAATCAAAAATATCAGAAAAACAATTCCAACAAATACATTTTTCAACCATCCAAAAAATAATAATAGAAGCCTTGTGGAAACCAGCTCACAAAAATGGCATAATACTGAGTAGATACCCTGAGTAAGAAACAACAAAGCAAAACCCCTAATGTATCAATCAAAAAAACCCAAAAATAATGCCAACTATGTCAAGATAGATAACCAAGAAGGAGTAAATTTCATTTTTAAAAATGATGGGAAAAGAGGCATCAACACATATTACAATATAAAACATAGCCTAAGTTAAAATCTACAAAAACAACTAACTCTAAAGGCAGCTGCCGGAGCTCTCGACCGGGTTGTGCCTTTGCGACCTCTGACCTGACGCAAATTCCGGTTGGCTCCTTGGTTTACTGAGGAGCTCCGGGAGATGAAGCATTGGAGGAGAAGTCTGGAGAGCTGTTGGAAATCCAGCCATTCTGAATCTGACTGATCACAGTTGAGATCTTTTACTCAATCTTATCTGATGGCGATGGAGGCGGCGAAGCGGGCTCACTTCTCCACCCTCATCACGTCCGCAGAGAATCGCCCGGCCACCCTGTTTAGGGTGTCCCGCTCCCTTTTGCATCAGGGAGCGGAGGATGACCCTATGCAGGGGCGGGTCGAGGAATTTAGTGAACACCTGCGGGATAAAATCGCTCAGATTTGGGAGGGGCTGGACTCTGACTGGCCAGAGTCGATGGGGGAGGTGGCGATGGGTCTGGTGATTTGGGACGAGTTTGATCCTGTTACTCCCGAGGAAGTGGACAGGATCATGGGGAAGCTGAGTACCACCACGTGTGTTTTGGATCCGTGCCCCTTCTGGCTCATTTATTCGGCCTGGGAGGTCACACGTGGCTGGATCCAGACAATGATAACTGCCTCCTTGGATGAGGGGAATTTCCCGGCCGCCTTGAAGGAGGCGGTGGTGAGACCCCTCCTCAAGAAGCCTCGCCTCGATCCAGCTATTTTGAATAACTTCTGTCCTGTCTCCAACCTTCGCTTTATTGCGAAGGTTGTTGAGAGCGTGGTGACACGTCAACTCCCGTTGGCCCTGGATGAAGCAATATATCTGGACCCATACCAGTCGGGTTTCAGGCCCGGATACAGCACGGAGACGGCATTGGTCACACTGGTAGATGATCTCTGGAGGGCTTGGGACAAGGGTTATTCCTCTGTCCTGGTCCTATTAGATCTCTCGGCGGCTTTTGATACCATCGACCATGGTATCCTGCTGCGGCGCCTTGAGGGATTGGGAGTGGGAGACACTGTGGTTCTCCTGCTACCTCTCGGGGCGTTCGCAAGTGGTGTTGGTGGGGGGACAGAGGTCGGCCCCGAGGCCCCTCACGTGTGGGGTCCCTCAGGGGTTGGTCCTCTCTCCCCTTCTGTTCAACATCTATATGAAGCCACTGGGGGAGATCATCCATGGTTTCATCCGTCCACCCTGAATCAGCCCAGTGATGCCCTCGATGTGATGTCCCGGTGCCTGGAAGCGATGCGGCTCTGGATGGGGAGGAACAGGCTTTGGCTTAACTCTGCCAAGACGGAGTGGCTGTGGATACCGGCATCGCGGTTCCAAGAGAATATTCCATCGTTGGCTATAAGGGATGCGGTGTTGTCCCCTGTAGAAAGGGTGCGCAATCTAGGCGTCCTCCTGGATTCACGGTTGACTCTGGGTGACCATGTTACGACCGTGACCAGGGGGGCATTTGCTCAGATTCGTCTGGTGCGCCAGTTGCGCCCCTACCTGGACCATGATGACCTGCGCACAGTCACTCATGCACTCGTCACCTCCCGGTTCGACTACTACAATGCTCTCTACATGGGGCTGCCCTTGAAGACAACCCGGAGGCTTCAGCTGGTGCAGAATGCGGCCGCGTGGGTAGTGATGGGAGTGTCCCGACACTCTCATGTTACACCCCTCCTGCGGGACCTGCATTGGCTATCGGTTGCCCTCGGGTGAGATTCAAGGTGCTGGTAATCACCTATAAAGCCCTACATGGCTTAGGCCCGGGGTACCTGGCAGACCATCTGCGGCCAGCGACAGCTCCCCATCGCCCGGTGCGCTCTCACAGGGTGGGCCTCCTTGGGGTCAGGTTGGCCAGACAGTGTTGGCTGGTGACTCCCAGGGAGTGGGCCTTCTCTGTGGGCACGCCAGCTCTGTGGAATCAGCTCCCTCTGGAGCTCCGGATGGCCCCTGACCTACGCTCTTTCCGCTGTGACCTCAAAACATGGCTATTTGCCCTGGCCGGATTGGACTGAAGAGGTTTTTTAAAGGGGATTTTATTGGTTTTTATATTTTTATTTCAATATTGAAAAACGGATGCACTCCATAGGTGGTATATACATACCACCTATGGCATCAGAAATTTGCCAACTTTAAATGTACAGCAAGGTTAGAGGACATTTGAATAAAAAAAATTAGCCTTCAAAGTCAATAGGTGACTTGGTGTAATATCAGCCATCTAATTGAGCAAATTCCATGCTTTGCAGCCCCTCTGTGCTATGGAAATCCTTTTGTAGAAAGAAAACATAAATACAAGGTCAATTATCCCCACAAATTACTACTCTCATAATCTGCAATACCCAGTCTTCCACAGTATTCCCTGGAGATTCACTTGCTGGAGTTTCTCTTAAGATGTAGCTTGTCTACAAATACATTTTAAATACATGGAACATCAACAATAAATACACACAAGCAATGAAATCATACAAGTACCATGTTTTCCCGAAAATAAGACAGGGTCATATTTTCTTTTGACCCCCCCACAAATAAGGGCTTGGCCTTATTATCAGGGGGTCTTATTATTTGGGGGGGTGCAGGACGTGGCAAGTGTCACCTCCCTTCCCTGTTCTTTGCGCCGGTTGAGCCTCCCAACACGTCCCACCCCACCCCAATGGCAACAACTGCTTCCCTTCCCTGCCATTTCTTTATCGAGAGGGGTGGCAGGTGGGGTGGAGGAGAAACAAGATGCGTGGAGCGAGATGTGGCTCCCTTTGCCATTGCTTCTCCCTCCTCTTGGTAAGCATGACACACCTCCTACCCCTCGCTTAGCCACCTGCCACTTTAGGGATGCAACTTCGGGTGGCAGGTAGGACGGGTGAGAAGCAGGACGTCCGTCATGTTCCTTGCCTTTGTGTCCAGGGAAACACGCTGTAAAAGAAAGCCTTATCGTGAGTTCGAGAAGTTTGATTGTGTTTCCCTGGACACAACAGCGAGGAAAGTGACAGAGCTTGAAAGGTAAGATCTGTGTCTTGCTTGCCTGCCCCACCTGCCACCCACAAATTGCATCCCTAAAGGGGGCGGGTGGCTAAGCAAGGGACAGGAGCCCTACCATGCCCAGCGAGGGGGGGAGAAAAGACGGGGAGGGAAGTCACGTCTTGCTCCCTGCGTCTTGCTTCTCCCCCACCCCATCTGCCACCCCTCTCAATAAAGAGATGGCAGGGAAGGGAAGCAGCCAGGCTACTGTTGCCATTGGGGTGGGGTGAGATGTGTTGGGCCGCTCAGTCAGCACGAAGAACAGGGAGGGAAGAGCATGTGTCCCCCCTTCCCCACCCCAGCCTCATCTCAACTCAACCCGTAGCCCTGCCATGGTTCCCTGCCTTCCACGTGGCCTTCCCAGGAGACCAGCTTGCGAAGGCAGGGAAGCGGGCTTGGCTCCCGGGACCGCCGGGAAGGCAGGCAAGCATGGCAGGGCCACCCGGCTGTGGGGAAGAGAGCTAGCAGCTTCCTTCCTTCCCCGAAGCTCTGCCATGCTTGCCTGCCTTCCAGCCTGCCTTCCAGGTGTCCCCAGCTTGCCATCCACCCCCACCACGCTTCCCTTTTAGCTTTCTTTAATGCGCCCCGCTTCTCTCCCCAAACCTTGGGAGGCGGCGTCCTCCACGCCGCAAAGCCCTCCAAGCAGCTGAAGGAGGGGAAAAGAAAAAAAACCCCTTAGCTTCTGAAGCCTTCGAAGGTGTGTGTGTGTGTGTGTTTGACTGCACTGAAGTGAGCCACGTGAAGGGAGCTGGGTAACAATGCCATCTACTATCGCTGCTGCCTCCACCTCTGCCTCTCTCTGCCAACAGAAGTCAGAGAGGAAAAAGGAGCGTTTCTCCGCATTTCATCCCAAGTCAGCCGCCCTCACTGGAAACATGGAGAAGCGCTCAGCAAAGCAACTGCTTTTTCCCCTCCGACTTCTATGGAGGCAGAGAGAAGGAAGAGGCAGAGGTGGCAGGATCACGTGGCTCACTTCAGCGCTGCCAAACACCCCCCCCCTTCAAAGCCTTTTCTTTTCTTTCCCCCCCCTCCTGCAGCCACCTTGAGGGCTTTGGGGAGGGAAGCGGGACACGTTAAAGGCTGGCTGAGGAACTCTGGGAGTTGAAGTCCATAAGACTAAAAGCTGCAAAGGTTGGTGACCCCTGCCCTAGACCACCACCAAGTGGTGGGTTTTGCTGGCATTTCAGGAGGAAGGGAAGGGAGGGAGGGAGGGAGGGAGAGAGAGCTTATAGAACTTATATGAACTTATAGAAGAATTCTGTGTGAAAAAGTTTAGAGAGAAATTCTTCTAATCTACTATTTCGTTTTAAATGTATACTTGGATTGAATCAGTTCTTAAATAAAATAACTATTAACATAAAATTTAATATGATATACAATTTGATATTTTCTTTTTTGTGATCTGGATTTTGTTTGAATAAAGTTCCATTTTTGGTATAGTTTAAGACTTAAAATTCATAATAATTCATACTTAAACTTTAAATGCGAATTATTATGAAATAAATTTATCTGAATTGAATTTGGTTTAATCTTCAATGTATTGAATATATTTAATTTAATTTGATAGAAAATATGATAATTTTTATTGCGCATTTTATTTTTGTAGTCAAAGATTTTCATTATTTGAATTTTGTTTCTTTGTAAATGTTGTGTGTTATGTTTGATTAGTTATTGTTACAAGTACTATATATGGTGCTGAGAATAAATGTCCAAATAAGTGTTCTCGACTTTTTTTTATTTATTATCCGTGCCACATTTTTTATAAAGGTTAGTACCAATCACAACATGTTTCATTTAACATATTGATATATATCACAGTAATGATGTATTTTATTATCTCTCATGTAATTTACAAACTTAAAAATGGGAGGTGAAAGGGCCTCATAAGTGGAATAGCCTAGGGCCTCTTTTCATCTAAATCCGGCCCTGCTTATATGGCAGGACTTTTACAATTGTAACGGACCACAAACCATTACTGGGACTCCTGGCTGGGGACAAACCCACCCCGTCATTCATGTCACCCAGAATGACACGTTGGGCAATATTCCTGGCTGGCTACGCCTATCGACTCATCCACAGACCCGGGACGTCCATCGGAAATGCAGACACATTGAGCAGATGCCCATCCAAGGAGCCAGTGGAAGACCCCGCACCCATGCTCAGCCTGCTCCACATCGACGCCGACAGAGACCGTCCAGTCACATCAGCTGACATGGCAGCCCACACCCAGAGGGACCCCATCATCAAACAGGACACCTCCTGGGTCCTGCGAGGCTGGCCTACCGAGAAACCGGCAGAAAAATTCAGCCCATTCACACGGAAGCAAAAGGAGCTGTCCACCATGAAAGGCTGTCTGCTATGGGGAGACCGAGTGCTGATTCCCAGCTCCCTGCAATGAAAGACGTTGTAAACACTTCACAACAGGCACTCTGGCATCGTGCGAATGAAAGGGCTAGCACGGAGTTACGTCTGGTGGCCATCCCTGGACAAAGACATCAAAGAATGGGTTGCCAGATGTGACCAGTGCCAGGAAGTGCGCCCAGCACCAGCCCAAACCCAGCTGTTGGAATGGGAGACACCGAGCAGCCCCTGGGCAAGAGTACACATCGACTTTGCGGGTCCAATGCAAGGGCAGTACCTCCTGATAGTGGTGGACGCATTTTCCAAATGGCTGGAGGTCATCCCGATGGCATCTACCATGTCTGAAGCCACCATCAGGGCGCTCCGGCGCCTATTCGCAACGCACGGGCTGCCAGATGTCCTGGTCTCGGACAACGGACCTCAACTCACTTCAAAGACCATGGAGGAGATCCTGGCCGGATGGAGCATCCGCCATGCCCTCTTGGCCCCCTACAGGCCAGCTGGCAACGGACAAGCTGAAAGAATGGTGAGACTGACCAAAGAAGCGCTCACCAAGATGGGCATGGGCAACTGGCAGGAAAGAATAGACAACTTCCTCCTCACCCAGCACATCACGCCGCATGCCACCACCAGAAAAAGCCCGGCTGAATTGTTGATGGGCAGACAACTGAGGTCACCCTTGGACCGGCTACACCCTCAGTACAACCCTGAAGTGTCAGCAACGGCCAGCCACCTGCTTTGCGCCTTCGCCATAGGAGACCCGGTGTTTGCGCTAAACTTTCACGGCTCTCCGAAGTGGCTGAAGGGGAGAATAGAGAGCACAACAGGCCCGAAGTCCTACAGAGTGGAGCTGGAAGATGGACAGGTCTGTAGACGTCACATCGACCAGCTCCGGAAAAGGTGGAGGGAGATGGGTCGAAACCAACCTGATGAGGCAGGCCTACAACACCCCGAAGAGGTAGGCCTGCAACCGCCCGGCGAGGTAGGCCTACCACACCCCGGCGAGGTAGGCCCGCCACAACCCTACGGGGTGGGCCTACCTCAACCCCGCAAGGTAGGCCTGCCCCAACCCTACGAGGTGGGTCTGCCACAACCCAACGAGGTAGGACCGTCAACCCCGGACGAGATAGACTGGCACCACCGCAGCGAGACGAGCCATCGGCGATCGAGGGAAGTAGACCAGTACCTGCAGCCAGAGGGGAGTCCGCACTGTGCTGACCAGGGGTCCAGCCATCACCCCAGCGAGGGAGACCTCCACCTCAATGACAAGGTAGACCGGGGACAACCCAGGGAGGGAGAGCCACACACCCCCTGCGAGGTGGTCTCACAACACCCCAGTGAGGGAGACCCGAGCCGCCACACAGTAGACCGGGGACAACGCAAGGAGGGAGGCCGGTAATGCCCCGGCAAGGCTGGCCTGCAACCACCCAGTGAGGGAGACCATCACCACCACCCCGACAGGGTTGACCAACACCACCCCGGCAAGGTCGACCTGCACGGACCTGACAAGACAGACGGAAGACCCCCCCGGCGGGGTCGGCCACCCGCCATGACAAGCCAACACGCAGACGGAGATGCAACAACAACAACAACAACAACAACAACATCAACAACAACAGCAGCAGCAGAAGCAGCTGCGACCCCAACATCAGCAGAAAGGCAAAGGGAAACCAATGGACTTACCGGACATCAGTCGGCACCCACCGATCGTCAGCAATGTCCAGCCGTGAGGTTCCAGAGTTTCCGGTCAGGGAAAGGACCAGAGACACCAGCGGGTAATTCCAGATGTTGCGGCTGGAGGTGCTGGGACAGGGCCCGCACACTCGACGGCCGGACTCCAGTCCACCCCGGATCGGGGGCCGGAGAGGACAGAAGCCCCGCCTGCCCAGGTAGGCGGCGAAGCTCAGTGTGAACTGCGCAGGTCATCCAGAACCACCAGGCGTCCCGCCTACCTGCGTGACTATGTATTGTTGATTGACTGTGATGGACGTTTTTCAGACTAGGAGGGGAGGAGTGTTATTTAACACCACTGACAATGCTGCTGCCCTACAAAACGACCTTGGCTGTGTCAGAATGGTTGCGTAATTGGCAACTCTAAATTTCAACTAATAAATGTTCTGTCCTACACATTGGCAATAAAAATCAGAACACCAAATACAAGTTGGGTGGAAGCAATCTTGTAGATGACCCTCACTCTGAAAATGACTTAGGAGTACTTATCTCAAATGATCTAACCCCAGAGCTCTTGTAACAGCATTGCCAAAAAGGCACTAAGAGTTGTTAACCTAATTTTTCAAAGTTTCTTCTCCGGTAATATTGTATTGCTAACTAAGGCATACAAAACCTTCGCCAGACCAATTCTGGAATACAGCTTGTCCATTTGGAATCCACACTGTATTTCAGACATTAACATGATTGAGCGGGTTCAGAGATATTTCACGAGAAGAGGTCTCCACTCCCCTACTCACAATAAAATTCCCTATGCCACCAGGCCTAATATTTTGAGGTTGGACAATTTGGAATTGTGCCGCCTGCGGTCCGATTTAAGCATAGTACACAAAATTGTCTGCTACAAGGTCTTGCCTGTCAACGATTTCTTCAGTTTCAACCACAATAGTACACGGGTAAACAATCAATACAAACTCAAGGTAAATGTCTTCATACTTGATTGCAGGAAATACTGTTTCAGCAACAGAGTGGTCAACGCCTGGAATGCTCTACCCGATTCTGTTGTTACAGCCTCAAACCCTCACAGTTTCAACCTCAAACTGTTTACCATGGACCTCACTCCATTCTTAAGAAGTCCCTAAAGGGGGCATGCATAAGCAGACCAGCGTGCCTACCGTCCCTGTCTTACTGTCCCCATTTATTTGTATTTACTTCCTTTGTTTATGTTCTTACCTATACTTGTTATCTTGTACATATTTGACAAATAAATAAAATTAATTAATTAATTAATTAATAATAAAATCACCACAAACATAATGCAGATGTTTCTTAATTTAAGAAAGGGAGGATAGAAAATAATTCCTTCAGAAAAGATCTCAAATACTATGTAACCAGTGAGTTGGCTAAAAGATAATGTAGAAAGTTAGCACCCACCTCTTCATTCTAGAAGAATGAAATATTTTAGGAAATTTTAAAAAGGCAGAATATTTTATTTCCCTAAAGGAAAAATAGAGAAACATGTTCTTGGAGACAGAAAGCAGCCCCCAAAGGAGGCTTGGTAGTACAGTGGTTTAATGCACCCTGTAATTAACACAGCTGCCTGCAATTTCTGCAGGTTCGAATCTTACCAGGCTCAAGGTTGACTCAGCCTTCCATCCTTTCTAAGGTAGGTTAAATGAGGACCCAGTTTGTGGGGGCAATAAGCTGACTTTGTATAAAATATACAAAAGTATGAAGGCTATTGCTTAACGCATTGTAAGCCGCCCTGAGTCTCCGGAGAAGGGCGGCATATAAATCAAATAAAAAAATAAAATAAAATAAATCTTTCTTAATAGCCCCCAGCAGCTATTTTTGTTCATTGAGAAAGATTGGGCCAGCCTATCAACAAAAGACCTCCAGCTCCAGGATGATGGGATTAAGACATGACTCCTCAAGACATAATAGGATTATAGTGGTGCAGTGGTTAGAGTGCAGTACTGCAAGCTACTTCTGCTGACTGTCGGCTGCCTGCAATTTGGCAATTCAAATCCCACCAGGCTCAAGTTTGACTCACCTCCTTCTGAGGTGGGTAAAATGAGGACCGAAATTGTTGGGGGCAATAAACTGATTCTATAAACCGTTTAGAGAGGGCTGTAAAGCACTGTGAAGCAGTATATAAGTCTAAGTGCTATTGCTATTGCTATTAACCCACTACCATCTAGCAGCAAAGCTCACCACATTGCATCACCCTCCAGGCTTCAACCAAACGTAGTTCAGATAACCTACAAAGCCAGCTGTGACCCCTACAACAGCCAACAGAATACATGTTCTTGCACAAGAACAGGAAATTCAAGTGCAAAGCCGAAGGAAAGGTATAAAAACCCCTCACTCTCAACTCCATGTGGTCAGTTACCCAGAATCACATGTGCTTGGTGGTTCTGCTTCATCAATAAATGGATCTCTTTCCAATCAGCCTCCAGCCTCCATTTTGTCTCCAGTGCCTTTTTCCCAGCTTGGAACTGAGCCAGATGGAAATTTCTACCAACAATAATAAAATTACAGAGAGACACACAGAAAAATTTCAAAACAAAATTTTGCACTAATAACAGATTTCTTACATTCACTTTCATTCTTCCCTCTATGTTTCACACATTATGGTTAGAAAAGTTTGGAGGCACTGAATGTATTTTTTTCTTCCTGGAGAGGGGTAATGATCAAAAGAAGTTTTCCCTGTCTTGTCACCTTCCAAACTATAGGAACTATAGGAACCTAGAGAAATACATAGCTAGATCTATAGCTTAACTCATTAACACATTGTATCAACTTAGCTCATTAAATCTGTTACGATATTTTCAGGATCAGACTCAATAAATAAGTTGAGAATTAGAAGTTCAAATAAAACACTGTTTATTTACAGAAGGCATTCTATATTCACTGAATAATCACAGATAGAAGAACAGAAGGAATGCATACAGCTCCTTATATATACAATGGGTGGAGCTAGATATGGGAGTGGTGAAATATGAATACATTAAGTAGTGAAGAATAAGTTAACCCCTGATACCTTGATCATGTACTATTTACATAATGAAGAATAAGGCATTTACTTGTGACAAATCCCCCTCTAAATGCCGATTCGATATATTACAACAATTACATTCAGATTCAGAACAATATAAAACTTGTAACTTAGAAGTCAAGTATTTATGCTGCTTAGAAGGCAAAGGCTTTGTTAATATGTCAGCTATTTGCTCTGATGTTTCGCAATGAACTGCTTTAATAAATCCATCCTGAGATAACTGTCTCACATGTTTGAATTTTATATCTATATGTCTGGACCTTTGTCCAATAGCATCGGATCTAGATATTTCAATAGCAGCCTTGTTATCTTCATGCATGATAAATGGTAAAGTGGGTTTCTTCCAAGTGTCTGATAGTAAGTCATTAAACCATATAAGGTTATTTGAGGCCTTAGACAGACAAACATATTCTGCCTCAGTCGTTGAGGTGGCTACTAAATCTTGTTTACCGGTATACAGTAAACTGGACAATCGTTAAGGAAAAATATATAACCAGATGTGCTTTTTCTACATGTGGTATCGCCAGCCCAATCCGCATCGGCGTAACATGTGAGGATGGGCTCTTTGACATTATTAGGTTCCAATAGCAAGCAGAAGTCTAAACTATTCTTTAAATATCTTAATATTCTTTTGACAGCTTCCCAATGATATAGTAACGGTTTGCTGACATGTCTAGACAATAAGTTGAGAGGCAAAGCAATATCAGGTCTAGTCCAATTGGAAATATATAGAAGGGAACCTATGACTGATCTGTAAAGCGTATTATCTTTAAATTCAGGGGATGACTCGTCTGTGTTCTTCAAAAAATCAGTTTGCATGGGAGTGTCGCATGGCTTAGCATTACTTAAATTACATTTATTCAGAAGTTCTATGATTTTGTCTCTTTGAGAAAGTTTGAATCCCCTTTTTGTTTTACTGATTTGAACTCCAAGATACTTATTTACCTTACCTAATGATTTCAAAGAGAAATGTTCATTTAGTTTTGTTACAAATGTCTCTCTCCTCTCTTTATGTTTACCTATATACAAAATATCATCCACATAAATTAATACAAATTCTAGAGAATCACCCTCTTTTTTGACAAAGAAACAGTTATCAGCAGCAGTAGCATTGAAATTCATAGTTTTGAGTACTTTTACTAAACATTCATACCATCGTTTACCAGATTGTTTCAACCCGTATAAACTTTTGTTTAGTAACCAAGTTTCATTTTTGTTTGTGTATTGACTATGAGGTGCTCTTACATATATTTCTTTACCTAATTTTGCATGTAGATATGCAGTCTGTATGTCGTATTGGAATACATCAAGGTTGAGTGCTGATGCTATAACCAGAGCTGTCTTAACACTCTCGGTTCTTACTGTGGGAGAGTATGTGTCTGTATAATCCTCGGGATATTTTTGTGCATAACCTTGTGCAACTAGCCTAGCTTTGTATAAGGTGTTGCCTCCCTCTAAGTTTTTAATTTTATATATCCACCTAGTGCCAATAATAGTTTTGTCCTTTGGTGCAGGTGTAGGTGTGAATACATTTAGTTTTCGTAAACTATCCATCTCTTTAGTCATGGCTGATTCCCACTTTTTCTTTTCTTCAGGGGGAAGCTTTAACACTTCCTCATATGTGTTAGGTGTTGATGTTTCTCCATCCATATACATTACATAATCTTTGTATTTGTTTGGCACTTGATTTCTGTTACTTCTGATCGTTCTTTCTGGTTTACTATCATTGTCATGTAAATACCTTGCTTCCTTTTTAGTTAATGAATCTGTCTTTATTTTGCGTTGACTGTTTGTCCATGTTTTGATTTTATTTTTATGTGCGTTGTGATTGTATTCTTCTCTAGTCTTTTTTTCTTGAGGTTTAGTGTCTGGATTGGTATTTGGGAATATTTCATTAAGATGTATTTTAGACCAGTTGGCCTGTTCATGGAACACAGCCGTTCTGGAAACTATAAATTTGTTATTACTATCGATAAATCTGTATCCTTTTGTGCCTGTTTCATATCCCATGAACCTAAGTCTTCTGGATACGTTCTCACCTTTGCGTCTCAATTGCTTAGGTATGTGTACGTCTGCAGTGACTCCAAATATGTGCATGTGTGCTATTTTTGGTTTCCTATTATACATTACTTCATATGGTGTCTTGTTTACTATGCTGGACCAAGTTCTATTTTGTGTATAATTGGAATATTGTAAAGCTTCTGACCAGAATTGTTTACCTAAGCCAGCATCCTCTAATGTGCATCTAATCATGGTTTGTAATGTTGAGTTCTTTCTCTCTACCACTCCATTTTGGAATGCAGAGAAGGGGCTAGATGTGTAATGTAACATTCCTTTGTCTTTTAGCCATTGGGAGAATTCCTTTGACATGAATTCACATCCCCTATCTGTCATGATTTGTTTTATTTTAATATTATGTTGTGTTTCTACACGTTTGTAAAACTCCTTAAATTTCTGAAAAGTTTCATCTTTGTGTTTTAATGTATAAACAAACCCATAACGACTATAGTCATCCACAATGGTTAGAAAATAACGTTTTCTATATGTGATTGATGGCGTTAGTGGACCAACTAGATCCATGTGTACCAAATCAAAAATTTTGTTGGTTGATCTTGTTGACTTTCTGGGTTTGGGATTAGTTTTGAGTTTTGTAGATTTACATACTGAGCATTCCAAATAGTTTTCACAATTTTTTATTTTAACACCTTCAGCATGTTCAGTCATCTTTTGTACTACAGGAAAACTGGCATGTCCTAATTTCCTATGTAAGACATGAGCACACTCATCATGAATTGGTTTACCTATTTTAGGCTTTTTTTCATTGGGTGTGTCTTTGTGATTATGAATTACCTCATGTTCCTCATTGTCACTACTACTATTGCCTCCATTATCTATGTCATTGTTATCTTCCATATTGGAATCAATGTTGTGTAACCATCTCTCCTTTGTCATTAAATAAGGTAGACCTCCTTTGGTAATCACAGTACCTATACTTATTCTGTTTTTCTCTAATGTTGCTCTTCCTTTTGAGAACACAATATTTATGTCAGAATCTCTGCTTAGTTTTATTGCACTAAGTATGTTATGAGGTATTTCAGGTATTAACAATACCCCCTCTATTTTTCCTAGGCCAGGTAAGGTTATATTCCCTCTACCTATGACTTGAACCTTTTCTTGATTAGCTACTTTAATTACAAATTTATCTTCTACAAATGAAGATAATATATTTTTATTATTTGTAGTGTGATTAGTTGCTCCAGAATCAATAAGCCAATCGTTGTTCTCTGGTTGTTGTATGTTAGTATTGTCATGTTTGTTTAACCCATTCAGTGAACCAGACCTTCTATCCTTTGAATTATCTCTGCCCCCTCTATGTTCTCTATAGTTGGGTGGACTTCTCTATCTATGTCTATCAATGGATGACTGTCTGTTGTGGTATCTATTTCTATATTCTGATCTTTGTCTTTCTCTTAGGAGTTTAGGACAATCCCTCCTATTATGTTCTTTGGATCCACAGTTGCGGCATCCAATTGGTTCGTGATATCTTTCTTGAAATGCTACCTTCTTATATTGTTTATGTTCCATGTGATTGTTACAACGACTCCTCCTAGAATTGTCTTCAGCTATTAGCTTATTAGATAGATTTTATATGGATAAATATCCTAAATTGATTGTGTCTAAATGTGATATATAATTATCCCACGATGGGTCTAGTGAGTTAATGATAACACTTTTCATTGTTTGATCTGAAATTATCTCCCCCCTTAAATGCAGTTCTGCTCTAATTTTGTTTAAAGATATTAAATGTTCACTTATGGTAACCCCTGGCTTTATCCTAGATGAGAAGAAATCTTTAGACATCCTTGTAGTAGTAGCTACACTTTCACTGTGAAACAATTTAAACATGCATTGAATAATTTCTGAGACAGTCAGATTTTGCTTAATACTGTGATACATGGCAGGAGATATACTGGAAATTAATAAGAAAAATGCTCTATGGTGTAGGCAGTCCAATTTTAGAGTCCAAGGTCTTTTTGGTGGGTTAGTAATAAAAAACAGTAAGTTTTCTTTTAGAAAGACAACCTGGAGCTGCTGACACCATTCTTGCAAATTAATACCATCTATTCTCAGTTTTGGGAAGTCATTGGGCAAATTCCCAATATTGTTGGATCCATTACTTACAACTGGAGGTAGTCCATGATCTTGTAAATGTTGAAAGTTGCAAAACGGCGTGGGGATGCTTGCAACGAGTCTGAATGATTCTCTCCGTTCCTCATGTCTTCCGAAGCTGTCTGCGTAGTCTTGCACATGCACGTTGTTCATTTTGTTCCTGAAGCCGTCGTGAGAGGTTCTCGCTGCTGCAGCTCCCTCGCATTGTTCTTCTTCCGAGGAATCGGTCTCCGGCTCGATCTTGGGAGTCCTGGTGATAGCAGGCGCTCGCTTTCTTTCGTTGGGGACGCTGGTCCTTGGGATCGTCTGAGGCGTGGGGTGGTATCTGCAGGGCTCTCTGGGTTTAGGCGTCGGTGCTCTCGTCGTTTGGATAGAAGCGGGTAGATTTTGAGGCGTTCGCTTGCTTGCTTGTCTTTTCGTTGATTCTTTAGTGATTTTCAATTTTGGTCCAAATGCTGCAAAGAGCGTTTTCATTGCTGACTTTACTCGCATATCTATTGAAGCTTCTTCAATCTCTGTGTCTGATTCTTCTGAGGTGTAAATTTTCTCTCTTTCATTTCTTGCATTGAGTAAGGCTTTTCGCGCCAGATATTTTGAATCCCGCTTTCTGATTGGCTCTGCTTCGCTCATCTTAGGGGTCTGTTGAAACCAAGATGGCTGCCATTCGAAATTTTGCGCGGGACTGTTAGTTTTCTTCTTTGCTGTATTTTTGTCTGCAGGCAGATCGCTCACCGTTTTTGAATCTTTAAATTTATCTGGAACGATGTGCTTCTCTCTCGCTGCTCCGTTGTTTTTTAATATGTCTTGGAGGTTCGCGATGAGGTTTTCATCGTTCTTTTGGCTTTTTAAGAGTTTTAGTATCTCTGACCTGAGTTCGTTGTTTTCTATTTCGTTTTCTTCTTGGTCATCAGTTTCATCTATTATTTCTTCGTCGTCTGTAGTGCATTCTTCAGATTCTCTCGATATTGCATTCGTGGACTCATCGATTATTTCTTGATCTGCTTCCATTTCTTTGCTGTATGCCCTGGTGTTGGGCCTATCTCTTTTGTTTCTGGAGTTTTCTCTCTCAGACATGTTTAAGATTTTATTGAGTCAATTTAACCATCCTCTGCTACCAGATTGTTACGATATTTTCAGGATCAGACTCAATAAATAAGTTGAGAATTAGAAGTTCAAATAAAACACTGTTTATTTACAGAAGGCATTCTATATTCACTGAATAATCACAGATAGAAGAACAGAAGGAATGCATACAGCTCCTTATATATACAATGGGTGGAGCTAGATATGGGAGTGGTGAAATATGAGTACATTAAGTAGTGAAGAATAAGTTAACCCCTGATACCCTGATCATGTACTATTTACATAATGAAGAATAAGGTATTTACTTGTGACAAAATCTTTCACAGAAAATAAAAGATCAAAGTTCTCACCTTTCACCCTGGCTAGGCCTAAAACATGTCTCTCAATCTCTCTCTCTCTTGTGTTGCACTTACATCCACACCAGACATAAACAATTTTCAAATACTTCACCCAACTTTTTCTCCAGGCAAAAACGTCATTATTTTCAGGGAGCTTTTTCACAAGCCATTAATTCTATTTTCCAAGTTTTATTTATTATTATCTCTTTTATTCATTAAATATGAAACTCAGTCAACTGAACATTTAAAAATGTATCACAAATACCATTGACTGGTGCTAATGGTTGATACAGGTTGCTGCCAGCATCCTAGGTATCAACCAAGTACCTTCCTAAGATGTATGATGTTCCAAGTAGCACAGTTTTTTGCAGTTCCGCTGGTGTTATTGCAGGAAGCTGCAATTTGCTGATGTATCTTATAAAATTCTTGGACATGGTACCAAGTGCCCCGATGACAATGGGTTTCACTGTTACATGTTTCATCCATAGCCATGTAGTTTCGATGGCCAGGTAGCGATATTTTGTGATTTTTTTCCAGCTCTTTTTCTTCGACTTTGGCATCTCCTGGTACCGTGATGTCAATAAATTGTACATTTCAGTTTTCAACAACTGTGATATCTGGCCTGTTGTGTTTCAAGTGACGATCCATCTGTATTCAAAAGTCCCACAAGATCTTCACCTTCTCATTTTCTATAACTTTTTCCACTTTATGTTCCCATGACTTTTTGGATACAAGAAAGTCATATTTTTAACATAATGACCAGTGGACTAATTTAGCAACTCGGTCGTGTCTAGCTTTGTAATCAGTTTGTGCGATTTTGCTGCATTCACATATTAAATGTGAAACAGTTTCAACTTTGTTGTTGCAAAGTCCGTAAAGCCCTGAAGACGTTTTTATTTCATCAAGCCGGCCTAGCCTAAATGGTTTTTAATTGGGATTTTAAATTTTATGGATTTGGGGTTTTAAATTTGGGTAGCCAATGATTTAATTCTTTTAATTATCTTAACTTTTGCATTTGTATGTTTTTTAATTTTGGCTGTTCACCGCCCTGAGTCCCTTCTGGGAGAAGGGCGGTATACAAATTAAATTAATAAATAAATAAATAAAGTCAGCAGTTTGGATTGTCGGTGGATTTTTGTATCTTTGCTTTCATGGCATTAGTTTGTAGTGCTTGTTCTTGAGTAGCAAGTATTAAACCTTCCGTTTCTTTCTGGATGGTTCCCATTTTAAGCCATGCCCATGTAAAATTGTCATTATAAAGTTATTATTGTTGTTATTGTTATTATTGTTATTATTATATTTATTTATTTTGTTTGTTTGTTTGTTTGTTTGTTTGTTGTGTCTTGTATAGTATTATTAGAAAGTCTGCTCTCCCGGGTCTTAGAAATGACCCAATACAAATACACACACACACACACACACACACACACTTTTTAAAATCATTTCCAGACCTGTGGAGGTTTTGTCCCTTTAAATTTCTACTTTTCCTGAGGCAACTTGTGACTTGTTCCCCAGGCAACGGGAAAAATACAAGGAGTGGTTCCAATAAAAATGTGATGGTGGGGGCTAACTAGGGGTGGGATTCAGCTGATTTGGACTGGTTCGGATGTTAATTTTAATCTGGTTCGCTGAACCGGTTGTTCTAAGGACTGGCTGACTCTACCCACCCCACCCCTCCCAGGAGTCTCCAGATGGCCCATTTTGGATGCCAGGTAAGCACAGGGCTCACGCAGAGGCTCTGGGAGGGCAAAAAACGGACCTACTGGAAGTACCGGAAGTCCAGAAATGGGCATGTTTCCTGCCTCCGGAGGGCCTCTGGAGCCTGGGGGAGGCCGTTTTTGCCCTCCTGGAGGCTTGAAGAAAGCCTCTGGGGCCTGGGGAGGGTGAAAATGCCCCCCCACCGTGGTGCAGGAGGCCGAGTAGGCCATGCCTCCATGGCCATGCCTACCCAGCAACCAGGCAGTGAACCGGTTACTGAAATTTTTCAATCCCATCCCTGGGATTAACTAGTACCTGCCTATTCCCCACTTGGCTTTAAGCCAAGTCAAGAAGCCCAATTTTTAATTTGTTGGCTGGCCAAACATGTCAACATTTTTTTCTTTTCTTTCATTTTTGTTTTCTTTTCTTTCATTTTGTTTTGTTTTGTTTGCGGCTGCCTAATTGAAATTATATACGGGTAAAGAATTTTTTATGTAAACATATTCAAAGGTACCTTCAGGTGACCATACATGTGCACAAAATTTTAACAAGCCTTATCTCCTTTTCTATTCTATTTAATTCAATTCAATTCCAGTTCTGCTAACATCAAGGAAATTATCATAGAGACACATCAACAAACCAGAAGTCACATCCAAATTATCTGAATATTCAATATTCCAACTTCCAATTCAGACAAGCTAAACTTACATGTTCATGGGAAGAACAACAAAACTTTACTTTCTTCATGGCTTTCCATGTCAAGTGGGTCCAAATAGTTTTATGATGCAGGAGATTTATGTCTCTCCAGGATCAACTAATGAACTTTACTTCGTTCATTAGAATATCAATAGACTCAGAAGATTTACCTCTCTCTAATATCTCTGTTGCCTCCTGGGTTCCAGTTAAACCCTGCTGAGCACTAGGCAACATACCATCGTAACAACCAGCTTGTCCCTCATCATCAGGAGACCCAAATGATCTGCCTCCCTTCCTTCTTTTCTTGTCTTTCTCTTTGTCTTTCCTTTTTCCCAACAAGAACCCGCTTGCCATTGTTCTTCTTGCCTGAATGCAAACCAAGAATCCTGCCAACTATGCCAATTATGTCATAAAATTGAAGCTTTTTAAAATAGAGTTAGCCAATTTTTTTTTAATTTTTGTGTTATTCGGACAAAAAACAAAACAAGTTGCAAGTGCAACTAAGCTTAATTAGTTCCTTTACATTTGTACATATACTTGTCTAATTTCAAAGTTATCTTATTACAATAAGCTATGCCCAGCAAGCAAGAAACTTTCTGATCAATCGATCTGCCGTTATATTCTGTGCTTTCACCCATCTAGCTTCTGACATTGGATATCCTTGGCCTTGAGAGTGTTATCTGGGAGGAGTTCGATCCTGTGGCTCCCGAGGACGTGGACAGGATCTTGGGACGACTGAACGCAACCACATGTTTATTGGACCCGTGTCCCTCCTGGTTGGTGCTGGCTTCCCGGGAGGTTACACGAGGCTGGCTCCAAGGGATTATTAACGCTTCTTTGAGCGAGGGTGTTCTGCCGGCCGCCTTGAAAGAGGCGGTGGTGAGGCCTCTCCTCAAGAAGCCATCCCTGGATCCGGCTATTTTGGCTAACTATCGTCCAGTCTCCAACCTTCGCTTTATTGCGAAGGTTGTTGAGAGTGTGGTGGCGCGACAGCTTCCCCAGTACCTGGATGAAGCTGTCTATCTGGATCCGCTCCAGTCCGGCTTCAGACCAGGGTACAGCACGGAAACGGCATTGGTCGCATTGGTGGATGATCTCTGGAGGGCCCGGGATAGGGGTTATTCCTCTATCCTGGTCCTATTAGACCTCTCAGCGGCTTTTGATACCATCGACCATGGTATCATGTTGCACCGGCTGGAGGGACTGGGAGTGGGGGGCACCGTTCTGCGGTGGTTCTCCTCCTATCTCTCCGACCGGTCGCAATCTGTGTTGACAGGGGGGCAGCGGTCGACCCCAAGGCGCCTTGTTTGTGGGGTGCTCCAAGGGTCGGTCCTCTCGCCCCTCCTGTTCAACATTTATGTGAAGCCGCTGGGTGAGATCATCCGTGGTTTTGGGGTGGAGTTCCATCAGTACGCTGATGATACTCAGCTGTACATTTCCACCCCAGACCATCCCAATGACGTCTTGGAAGTGATGTCCCAGTGCCTGGAGGCCGTGCGGGTCTGGATGGGGAGAAACAGGCTTCGACTCAACCCTTCCAAGACCGAGTGGCTGTGGCTGCCGGCGTCCCGGTATAGCCAGGTGACGCCATCGCTGGTTATTGGGGGCGAATCATTGGCCCCCACGGAGAGGGCCCGCAACTTGGGTGTCCTCCTGGATGCGCGGCTGTCTTTAGAAGGGCATATGACAGCTGTGGCCAGGGGGGCTTTTTGTCAGGTTCGCCTGATACGCCAGTTGCGCCCCTTTCTGGACCGGGACTCCCTATGCACGGTCACTCAAGCACTCATCACTTCTCGTCTGGACTATTGTAACGCTCTCTACATGGGGCTCCCCTTGGGGTACACCCGGAGGCTCCAACTGGTGCAGAATGCGGCTGCGCGGGGGATTATGGGAGCGACGGGGCGCTCCCATGTGACTCCTCTCCTGCGCGAGCTGCATTGGCTTCCGGTGGACTTCCGGGTGCGCTTCAAGGTGTTGGTGATCACCTTTAAAGCGCTCCATGGCTTAGGGCCAGGGTACTTACGGGACCGCCTTCTGCCACCAATAGCCTCCCACCGGCCGGTTCGCTCCCACAGAGAGGGCCTCCTCAGGGTGCCGTCGGCCAGACAATGCCGGCTGACGACCCCCAGGAGGAGAGCCTTCTCTGTGGTGGCACCTACCCTATGGAACAATCTACCCCCAGAGATACGAGTGATCTCCGACCTCCGGATTTTTCGTCGGGCCCTAAAAACTTATTTTTTTCAGCTAGCCGGTCTGTCCTGATTTTAGGGTTAGTTTTAAAAATTTTAATATTTATTTTAATTGACAAGTTTTAAATTATGGGCCAAATTTATAAATTATTTTAACTTTATTTTTTAACTCTGACGTTTGTATAGATGTTTTTTATCTGGCTGTTCACCGCCCTGAGTCCGAAAGGAGAAGGGCGGTATAGAAATTCGAATAAATGAAATGAAATGAAATGAAATATCCTAGGTATTGGAGTTTTCCTTTGTATAACCTGGAATCCAGGATCCTTTTAACATCTTAATGTTAAAACATCACCACTATGATTGGACCTGGAGCTATCCTGGCTACTGACCTCAGTTCTGACCCTACCACTGACTTAAGCAAACTGCAGACATGGCAATTTTAACTCCACTGTCACTGGGTTTATGATTTTCACTATGGAGAAAGGCCCTATAAATTTTGGATCCAGCTTTCAGCAGGGCAGCTTCAGCTTCAGCTTCAGGTACTTTGTGGATAGATACACGTTGTCTCCAATGTGAAACAGTCTCTGGGGTGACCGCCTTTGGCATCACTTTGAACTGGAAGCTCCC
The DNA here is from genome assembly GCF_059756535.1 of Pantherophis guttatus. Classification (NCBI taxonomy): domain Eukaryota; kingdom Metazoa; phylum Chordata; class Lepidosauria; order Squamata; family Colubridae; genus Pantherophis; species Pantherophis guttatus. The sequence goes on along the minus strand of NC_142064.1, from coordinate 106,583,303 downwards.
TAACAGGCAATTGAAGGCAGTTTTCTCAGTATTTATTTATTATTGCGATTTATATGCCGCCTTTCTCCCTAGGGACTCAAGGCAGTTTACAAAATGACAAATTCGAATACAAATCACAATGAAATAAAATTAAAATCAGCAACCCTGTTAAAAACAGTTTAAAATTATGACAGTGTATCCCCAAACGGATCAGTTGAGTTGACGAAAGAGCCATGTCTTCAGCTCGCGATGGAAGGAAAGAAGGTCGGGGGCCCTCTTTGATCCTCACCCTATAATACGCCTCCCTCAGGTCTAATTTGGTGAAGATCTTCCCCTTGGCCAAGTGACCTAACATGTCCTTCATTAGGGGAAGGGGGCAGTGGTGGGATTCAAATAATTTAATAACCAGTTCTCTGCCCTAATGACCAGATGAGTGAGTGTGGCCATGGTGGGTATGGCCAGGGGGTGTGACAGGCAACACTCGGCCTCCTGCAGCCTCCTGGTAGCAAAAACGGGCCGTGGGGGGCCACACTGTGTCCCTGCCCCCTGTTTTGGGCCTAGTAGGCCTCCCTGCACTTACCTGGGAGCCAAAATGGGGCACGTGGGGACTTCCGGAAGGGGTGGGGAGGGGAGGGGCCACCCAGCAATTTAACAACCAGTTCGGCCAAAGTGGTGCGAACTGGTTGAATTCCACCACTGGAAGTGGGTACTGTATTTTTCAGACTATAAGATGCACCGGAGTATAAGACGCACCAAGATTTCAAAGAGGTAAACAAGAAAAAAAAGTTTTTACCTTCCCCAACCCCTAGGAGCACTCTGCAGGCCTTTGCAAAAAACGGGCCTGTTTTTCACAAAATCGGGCTGCACAGAGAGTTTGGGAGGCCTGCAGAGTGCTCCTGGGGGCTGGGGAGGGCAAAAACATGATGAATGGGTGGTTTGGGGGGCCAAAAACAGGCCAGTTTTTTGCAAAAATGACCCCTTTTTTGTAAAAATGGGGCACACAGAGGGTTTGGGAGGCCTGCAGAGTGCTTCTGGGAGCTGGGGAGGGCAAAAATAAAACACGTGGGTGATTTGGGAGACCAAAATAGGCCCATTTTTGCAAAAACGGGGTATGCAGAGAGTTTGGGAAGCCTGCAGAATGCTCCTGGAGCTGGGGAAGGCAAAAACGTGACTCGTGGTGGGTTTGGGAGGCCAAAATAGGCCCGTTTTTGCAAAACTGGGGTATGCAGAGGATTTGGGAGGCCTGCAAAGTGCTCCTGGGGCTGGGGAAGGCAAAAATGCAATGTGTGGGGGGTTTGGGAGGCCAAAAATGGGCATGTTTTTCATAAAAATAGGGCATGCAGAGGGTTTGGGAGGCCTGCAGAGTGCTCCTGGGGCTGAGGAGGGCAAAAACGTGACTCATGGGGGGTTTGGGATGCCAAAAGTGGCCTGTTTTTCATAAAAACGGCCTCATTTTTTGCAAAAATGGGGTGCGCAGAGGGTTTGGGAAGCCTGCAGAGTGCTCCTGGGGGCTGGGGAGGGCAAAAAATGCCTCCATTTTTGTGAAAAAGGGCCTGCTTTTCACGAAAAATGGGACTGCTTTTGGCCTCTCAACCCTCCCACGCATCGTGTTTTTGCCCTCTTCAGCCCCCAAGAGCACTCTGCAGGCCTCCCAAACCCTCTGTGCATCCCGTTTTTACAAAAAACAGGCCTGTTTTTGGCAAAAACGGGATTCGTGGGGTGAGGTTTCGGGAAGCCAAAAATGGCTATATTCGGTGTATAAGACACACCAACATTTCCACCCTTTTTTAGGGTGGAAAAAAGTGCATTTTATACTCTGAAAAATATGGTATATGTTATCTACACATATTTCATTGATTTCTATAAAATCCCCACACAGCCTCATCGACCCATCCTTCTTAAACAGAACTGGGGCTGCCGCATGGGAACCAGCTGAATATTTAGCCAGCTGAATAAAGCACCAGGCTAGGTTTTTCTCTGTGTAGTTCCTCTATCTCTTTTGGGTCATAGAGTACATTTTCGGCTTGGGGAGCTTCATTCCCAGCAGGATTTTGATGGCGCAGTCAGTAGGACGATGGGAAGATAGGACATTGCATTCTTTTCACTGAACACCTCTCAAGGTCTCTGTACTCTTTAGAACTGAACAGAATCCATGGCAGCTGCTCCAAGGTGGCCTTCAAATTCTCGGCCTCCCCTCCCCCTACTCTCTGTTGTACAGCTTCTCCAAAGACTCTTGCTGGGGGAGGGAGCCTCTTTCCCAGCTTCATCTTTCTCTCTCCCTTCTGCCACCTGTCTGGGTTCCAAGTAATACTGTTCACCTAATTAAAAGTAAAAGGTTTTTCCCCTTCCCCAAACAATCAGTCACATGGTCCAATCATCGTGTCTTCTAGTTGCCTAGTAACTTCACTCCTCCTCTCTCTAACCACCTGTGGGAATGTCCTTGGTTCCCAGGAGAAAGTATTTTGTTTTGGCTACAAACTCCATCTATCTCTATTCCCCCCTCCCTATCCCTCAGCTCCAGTGTGGCAACACTGAAGCTCACAACATGGCCTTGGTCAGGCCATCTTCAGGGTTGACAGGCAGCCCCCCTTAATTGAAAATGACCTCCTGCAAAGGAAAGAAATTACAAAGAAGTTAGTTAAGACTCAACTTACCCCCCTCCCTCTCCCCCTTTGGGGGAAACTTTTGGGTTTCTGAGGATATTTGTCATGACTAACCTATCTGCTTTCCAATCCCAGTTGTTGACCAAGTAACTTCAGAAAGTGGGTACCCTTTCCAGTGTACTAAATACTGCAACCAGTTTCTATGTAGCCTAGAGTCTAGGATTTTCTTTACCTCATAGTGCCAGTGTGTCAAACTGGATTTCTTCAAGGGCTGGATCAGCATTGTAGTTCTCCTCTGCGAACCGGTGGCAGTTAAGTGTGTGTGTGTGGGGGAGCTGGGATGGACGCCTCCTGTAGCACTTTGCCAGCCAAAAATGGCCCACACAGGGGCTTTGTGGAGCCTCCACAGACTGTTTTTTGGTAGCAGAGTGCTGCAGGAGGCCATGGAGACTATGGAGGCCAGAAAACATGGGCTAGTCCTTTGATATTTCCAGGCCGGGCTCACAGGTCTTGAGTTTGACACCCATTTTGTAGTGTGTTTCCCCCTGTACCACTATTGGTTTTGGGGCTGCCTGATCTACCGACCTGATCTGGGAGCCTACTGCCAGCTTTAACAAGCGCTGTGAAAGACCAGATGCACTTTCCCTAACAAGTGGGGGAATCTAAGCTTCAACGTAACTGGGTTGATTACTTTCACTATAGGGAAAGGCCCTATAAATTTTGGTCCTAGTTTCTTCTAGAGAGCCTCAATTTTAAGTACTTTGTGGAGAGGTAAACCTTATTCCCGACTTGGAATGGCATCTGGGGACTGCAACATTTGTCGGCTTGCGCTTTATAGGATTCTGCCACTTCTCGCAAAGTGTGCTTGGTATTTTCCCTTCAATGATTCTATCCATTCGCTTAGTGACATGAATGAGGGGAGTTCCCTGGGAAGTTCGGGCATGGGGACAAATTCCATGCCACTGGTGATTTGGAAAGGGGTCAAGCCGGTGCTGCTACCATATTTCCCCAAAAATAAAACCCTATCTTATATTATTTTGAACCCCGAAATAAGGGTTTGGCCTTATTTTCAGGGGGTCTTATTATTTTGGGGCACAATTTGGGGGTGGCAGGTGGGGAGGGGAGGGGAAGAAGCAAGGGGTAGGAAGCCCTGCCATGCCCGGTGAGTGGGGTGGGAGAAGAGACGGCAAGAATCACAACTGCTTTTGCAGCCTCAATCGGCTGCAAAAGCAGCAGGAAGCCCTACGTGTCTCGTGCCCCCTTCAAAAACAGTCTTATCTTAATTGGTTGCCAAGAGCTTGGCCCCGATTGAGGCTCCCTGTGGTGGAGCTCGCAGCCGAGCGCTTGAGAGGGTCTTGGGGGGAAAGCCCCTTTACGCAACCCAGCCTCTCTTTCAGGTGGGCAGGGAGCCCCCTCCTACCATGCAGCCAGCTGGTTGAGAATTGGGCAGTCCTGGGAACCACTCCCTGGCTGGACACGAAATTCTGGCAGGAAGGTGTCTCCTTTGGGCTACTTGGTGCTGCAGGTGCCAGGCTACAATCCTGGGTCTGGTGGGTGCTGCAGCTCTCAGGCCAGCTGTGCACAGAGCTGGCACAAGAGTTGCAGTGGCCACCAAGGCCAGAGCCTGAAAAGTGCCTGGCTCAGCATAGCTGTAGGCCAGCCCCTGCAACACCAAATAGGCATACAGGCCGGCGCTCAGCAGCCCAAACATTTGACAATGCAGGCTGGTGCCTATCAGGTGCCCAAACACTTTTCACCTGCTTTATCTCCCTCTGGGCAAAAAGTGCAGCAGTTCAAGAGATCAAATATCTGTGTGTGTGTGTGTGGGAGCGACAGAGAGAAAAAGAGAAACAGTGGAGGAGAACTGGATAAGAGGACCAAGCCTTCCCTGCCCAGAAGCAACGTGCAGCATCTCACAGTAAGGAGAATTGCAGGCAATTCTCCTTACTGTGAGAGGCTGCACACTGCAAAAAAGAACAAAGCAAGGCAGTGTGTGTGTGTGTGTGTGTGTGTGTGTGTGTGTGTGTGTGTGTGACAAAGCAAGGCAGAGGCGGAGCTGCCCCAAGGGCCTGCATTGGCTTACCTGAAGGCCCTTCAAGCAAGCCACCCATGCCAAGCCCCCCCCCCCCCAGGGCAGCCACATCCCTTCACTAACCTGCTTTCCAGCTCCGTTCTCTGCTACACATTCAGGATAAGAAAAGTAGTCTGTTGGATTAGGGTTAAAAAAAAAATACCAGTAGTTCAGACCTTCTAACTTCTCATGAAGAAAAAAAAATCTTGCAAAGTTGGAAGGTGTTTTTACCGTAGTCTCACAGACTACCATATTTTTCGGAGTATAAGACACACCTTTTTCCCTGCTAAAAGAGGCTGAAAATTTGGGTGCGTCTTATACTCCGAATGTAGCTTTTTCAAAGCTCTTTTTCAGCCCTAATGAGGTGCTAATGAGGCACTAGCAAGCAATCTTCCCAGCTTTGCCTGCTCCCTCGACTCTAAGCTTTAACGAGGCGCTAGCAAGTGAAGTGATCTCCATACTTTGCTCTGACTCTCAGCTGTTATTTAGAAGCTTTTTTTCAGCCCTAACTAGGTGCTCGCTGAGTGAAGCGATCTCCTCCCCCCCTGCTTTGCCTGTATTTTTCATTGCTGCTTCCTCTCAGCTGTGCCTTAGAAGCTGTTTTTTATCCCCAAGCAGAGGATAAAAAAACAGCAAACTAATGTGCTGAAACTGACCAAACTAAGGACGCTAGTCAGATGAATACCTGGCAGGCAGATTTTTTTTTTCTGTTTTCCTCCCCAAAAACTAAGCTGCATCTTATACTCAGGTGCGTCTTATACTCTGAAAAATACAGTACTTTTCTTGCTCTGCATGTGACGGTGGAGAACGGAGTTGGAAAGCAGGTTAGTGAAGGGATGTGGCTGCCTTGGGAGGTTTGGGGGGGAAGGGGGATGGAGAGAACATTGCTGCCAGCCCTGGATAACTCTCCAAGGTTGGATCGGATCTCTCTCTCTCTCTCTCTCTCCCTCTCTCCCTCTCTCTCCCTCTCTCCCTCTCTCTCTCTCTCTCTCTCTCTCTCTCTCTCTCTCTCTCTCTCTCTCACACACACACACACACACACACACACACACACACACCATTCTTTCTTTGGGATCGCAGTACAGATGCCCCTTCCAGGATTTCAAGACAAAAGGCTTCGGATGAAGCACTTTGGGGATGTGTGTCTGTGCTGCGATCCCAAGTAAAGAAAGATTGGCAGGAAAAGGGGAAGGAGGCCGGCAGCTGGGGAGGTGCTCTGGAAATCTGGGCTGAGCTGCACAGCCCTCGCTGGCTCATCTGATCAGCAGGCAGCAATTATGGGGCTGAACCTCCAGGTGGTGACCAGGGAAGGGAAGGGCTGCCTCCTGTGCTGGCCACACCCACCCCTTCACTAGGGCTTATTTTCAGAGGAGGGCTTATATTTATGCCCACCCCAAAAATCAGGCTTGGCCTTATTTTTGGGACATGTCATAATTTTGGGGAAACATGGTATACACCACATTATTATATGCCACCTCAGCAAACAGCAGTAATGTCAGACTTCGATGCTAGCTCATCTTTTAGTTTCTGGATCATCCTCCCCCCTCCCCCCCCATGGTCACTTGTCACTTTGCCTGTCTCCTTTTTTTTTATAGATAGTTTATTATTTTTTTTATTGAAAAGTTTTATAAGAAATACAAACATTTTCTCCCCCCCCACCCTTCCCCCCCTCCCCCCACCCCCCTCCCTAGACTTCCCAGAACAAGCATAGGGTATAGACATTCACAAACGTAAAACTAAAATATGCTAACAAATTATTGCATTCATATTTTCCCTAGATCTTTAACTCCTTATAACTCAAAAAACTATAAACATAAACTATTTAAAAATATTTCATTCATAAGCTATATGAATCTTCTTATTCAGATACTTCTTTTGTATATAGTCAATCCATCTTCTCCATTCCGATATGTATCTTTCATTTGAATGGTCTTTAAGCTATGATGAAATTTTTGCCATCTCAGCCAAATGCACAACTTTTAGTGTCCATTCCTCAATGGTGGGTGGATCTTCCTTCTTCCAGTACTGTGCCACCAGTAACCTGGCAGCTGTTATTAAATTCAAAACCAATTTCGTCTCTATTACAGTACAATCCGTAACTATTCCCAGCAAAAAGAACTGTGGTGTAAATTTAATTTTTTTCCTTAAAATATTTTGAATAATCCACCATATTTTTATCCCAAAAGCCTTAATTTTTTTACATGTCCACCATATATGAAAATATGTAGCATCTTCACATTCACATCGCCAGCACTTAGGTTGTAAATTTGGATACATACAAGCTAGTTTTTTTGGGTCTAAATGCCATCTATAAAACATTTTATAAAAGTTCTCTCTTAAATTTTGAGCTTGTGTAAATCTTACATTTCTAACCCATATCTTTTCCCATGTTTCCATCATTATTGGTTCACCTATATTCTGTGCCCATTTTATCATACAATCCTTAACTAGCTCTGTTTCTGAATCTATTTCCACTAATACATTATACAACCTTTTTATATGCATTTGACCTTTATCTCTTATTTGCTTTATCAAATTCTCATCCTGTTGCAAAATACCAGTTTTTTTATCTTCTCTCCATCTGGCCTGCAGCTGTCCATACTGAAACCAAGTCCTAATCATTCCTTCTTCTCTTAATTGTTCCATAGATTTTAATTGTAATCTGACTCCTTCCTTATAAAGTATGTAATCTTATCTTGCTTTTGCTCCAAATTTATGTTCTCTATCGCATGTCTGGGTACTGTCCATATTGGTAACTTATCATTTAGTTTATATTTATACTTTTTCCAGACACGCAATAGAGCATTTCTTAATATATGACTTTTAAAAGTCTTATCTACTTTCTTATCATATAATAAATAAGCATGCCAGCCGTAGACCAGACCATATCCTTCAATATTCAATATCTTTTCCTCCGTTAAATTTATCCAGTCTGTAATTGCTGAGAGGGCCACGGCTTCATAATACAATCTTAAATTAGGCATTTTAAGACCACCTCTTTCTCGAGTGTCTTGCATTATCTTATAATTAACTCGCGGTTTCTTCCCTGCCCACACAAACTTGTTTATGCCCTTATGCCATTCCTTCAAATTTTCATCTTTCTTAAGTATAGGTATCATTTGAAAAAGAAATAAAAATTTTGGTAAAATATTCATTTTTACAGCGGCTATCCTTCCCAGCAAAGACAGTTGTAATTTTTTCCAATTTTCCATCTCTTTCTGTATTTTTTGCCATAACGGTTCATAGTTATACTGATACAATTTCATATTTGCAGTCAAAATATAAACCCCTAAATATTTAACCTTCTTAACTATTTCAAATCCTGTTAACCTTTCTATCTCTTCTTTCTGGCTTCTAACCATATTTTTAGCTATTACCTTTGTTTTAGCTGTATTTATTTTAAAACCAGATACATATCCATATGAGCAGATTATATCCATCAAGGCTGTAATCGATTGTACCGGTTGGGCTAAGGTAATAACCAGGTCATCCGCAAATGCTCGTAGCTTGTACTCATGCTGTCTAATTTTAATTCCCTTTATTGTATCCGTCCCACGTATTTTACTTAATAAAATTTCCAGCGTCAAAATAAACAATAACGGAGACAAGGGACAGCCTTGCCTTGTTCCTTTTTCTATATTAAAAATATCTGTTAAACCACCATTAATTATTATTTGCGCTGTTTGTTTTTGATATATTACCTTAATAGATTGTACAAAATGTTCTCCAAGTTGCATCCTTTCTATTAATTTTAATAAAAATTGCCAATTCAATCTATCAAAGGCTTTTTCAGCATCCAAAAAAATTAGCACTGCGGGGACCTGGTTGTTCCTTCCCAAATACTCTAATAAGTTAACAATTTGTCTTACATTGCTTTTCATTTGTCTACCATTTATAAAACCAGTTTGATCATGATGAATCATTTGCTGCATAACTGTCATTAATCTATTTGCTAAAATTTTAGCAAAAATCTTATAGTCTGTATTTAAAAGTGAAATCCGCCTATAGTTTTTAGGATCTGTATTGTCTTGCTCATCTTTTGGAATCAACGAAATAAATGCTGTCTTCCAAGTTGGAGGTACCCCTCCTCCCTGTTGTATATTATTAAATAATTCCTTCAATGGTTCCACCATTTCTTCCTGTAAGCTTTTATAATAAATGGCTGTCAAATCATCCGTTCCAGGAGCTTTACCCACTTTCAACTGCTTAATTGCAAACAAAATTTCCTCGGAGGTTATCAATTGATTTAAGCTATCCCTCTGCTCTTTTGAAATTGTATAAATATTCTCTTTCTGCAGATATCTATCTATATCTATATCTTTAATTTTATCACCAGTATACAGCCTTGAATAAAACTCTAAAAAAGATTTTTTAATCAATTCTTGCTCATAAACCTCTTTACCCTTATATTTTATTTTCTCTATTGTCCTTGATTTCTGCTTTTTCCTTAACAAATATGCTAACCACCTGCCTGGTTTATTAGCGTTACAAAGAGTATTATGTTTTGCATATTGTAAATTAGTTGCCACTTGATCTGCTATTAACATATTAAATTGACCCTTCAATAAATTAATTGCCTCTTTAATTTTCTTATCTGTTGGGTTGGCTATTAAAGCCCGTTCCTGTTTACTAATCTCATCTTCTAATTCTTTTCTTTTTTCCCCCTGTTTCGTTCTATATTTATTGTTCAAATATATCAAAATTCCTCGCATATATGCTTTACTTGCATCCCATACCATTTCCATAGATGTACCCTTTTGCATGTTCATAGCAAAAAATTCTTTCATAAATTTTTTACACTCTTTTACATTTTCTTCATACCTAAACAAGTTATCATTTAACCTCCAGGACCTCCTAGGCCCTTTTCCATACTCCAATTCCAGCCAAACTGGACTATGGTCTGTCAATGTTCTTGAGCAAATCTTCGTATTCTTCACCCTAGATAAGAGATCATTGGTAATTAATATAAAATCGATCCTTGAAAAAGATTGGTGTCTATCCGAAAAAAAGCTAAAATCTTTTTCTTCTGGGTTTCTTTCACGCCAAATATCCCTCAACTTCCAGTCATCCATCATCTCCCAAAATGGTTTGGGCAATTTTGCTCTTGTTAAAACATTTTGTTTGGGTCCCTTCTTGACTTTCTTTACGTCCAAAACACCATTCCAGTCCCCCAATAGGATGCAAGTTTTATATCCCCATTGTGACAACTTTGAATGTAGTAAATTATAAAAATTTTCTTGTTGTTGGTTCGGGGCATAAACTCAATTCCAAGTATTTTTTCTCCTTTTATTAAAAGTTCAATTGCTAAAAATCTTCCTTGATCATCCGCTTCAACTAATTTAGCAATTAAGTCTCTTTTCAAATATATAACTATACCGTTTTTCTTCTCTGGTGCTGCTGCTACATAATGTGTACCTAATCTTGAATTTATCAGATATTTTTGATCTTGTATCCTGATATGAGTCTCTTGTAAACAAATTACTTCATTCTTAAATTGTTTAAGATAGTGAAATATTTTCCTTCTCTTCTGTGGAGAATTCAAACCATTGACATTCCAGGTCAAAAATCGAGTTCCCATCTCTGGGCCTCTGAAGCATCTGAAGCAATTTCTGATGGTCTTGCCTCAGTTGACCTTTAGGTCTTGCTCCCCCCACAGCTTCTGTTTTGGTAGTTTCTTGGGTTGCCATCTGAAGTTGTTGCTGTCTTAATTCTTCCTTGCGCTTAGCTGTTGCTGCTCTGGTTTGTCTTTGATCCTTTGGTTCTTCTAATATGTCAATTAAGTCCAAATCTTGAACAGCCATCTGGATTTGTAACGGTTCTTCTTGACCAGTCGAAGCTCCCCCCTGAACTACAGTCAGTAGCTCTTCTCTCTCTCCTTCCATTACTTCCTTCTTTCTTTTTCCTTCTGGTGATTTGGGTGTCACAGCCTTTAATACATTGGTATAAAAATCTCTTGCTTTCCATATTGTGTTAAGCCGATATCTCTCTCCCGAATAAGTCACCACTAGGCCGGCTGGCACCTCCCATCTATACTGTAATTGGCATTTTTTCAATTCATCCACCAGAAAAGCATACTCCCTTCTGGCTTTCAAGATCTTGGGGGGGATTTCTTTCATTGTCATCACCTCCTGGCCTTCAACCTGAAGCTTGTTTTTAAAAGTAGCCTGTAAAATTTCATTACGTAGTCTCCTTGTGGTAAAATATATTACAATGTCTCTTGGTAAATGTTTCTGTCTGGCCACCCAAGAGTTAACACGGTATGCCTTGTCAATCTGCCAGCCCAGCTCATTTTTTGTCTCCCCCAGCAGCTAATGCCTCTGACATCATTTCTTTCAAATTCTCTTGTTTATTCTCCTTCACCCCTCTAAATCTTAAAGCAAATTCCATATCTCTGTATTGTATCATCATTACATCAGCTTCAGCCCTTTCAATTCTGTTCTGAGTTTCTCCTAATTTATTGTCCAAAATTTCCGTGGATTGCTTAATTTCTTGAACTTTATCATCCATCATTTCAATATCACCTGCCAAACATTTGAATGCCAGTAATATATCTTCCCTAATTTCCTGATTCCGAATTGAGATTTCATCTGAAACAGCCTGTATTTTTTCATTGGTTTCATTAATTTTTTCATTGGTTTCATTAATTTTTACATTAATCACAGTACTAATTTTATCTTGTGTGGCTTGTAGGGCTGCTTGTATCATCTCAAATGTTAGAGTCTGTGAGTCTGTTGGGGGGGCAGAGACTTGCAATCTAGAAGTGTGAGCTGGGGAGCTTCCAGCGCTCCCAGTTCCTTTAATAGGAACAGTCTTTACAGATTTTGAGGCCATTTCAGTTTAAATTAGTCTTTATATTTTAGTCAGAAGCCAAAAAGAAAAGTTCCTCAAAGTCAAAGGATTTCCCCAATCATAAATTAATGTATTAAAGTCCTCCTTCTCTCAGTACAAAAGTTCTTATCAGGCAAGAGGCTGCCAGCGAAACGAAACTTCCCTGTAACTTTCACTATCCATGCGTCTTCAAGCCTCAATCGCCATTTTGTTGCAAATTGCTTAATTGCTTAATTGTTACTTCCGAAGGAGGCTATAAACACTGGAGTTAAGTGTAAATACTTGCAGTCTAACTTCTCCTGGCTTGTTCTGCCTGCAGCAATTCAAGATATAAATCCCTCATTTGTATTCAGCAGAAATTGGTCGCGGCTTCTAGCTCCGCTAATTAGCGGAGTCATCCCAGGTCCGGAGCAGATTGACAGGCTTCTAGGGAGCTCTCACCCTTCGTGCCCCAGGATTTCTCCTAGGGCACTTGGGGGGCTCTACCTCCGCCTGTCAGCACTCCTCTCTCCCCTTTGCCCAGGGAGAGGTTTCCAAGCTGCCAGACAGCTGTTTTTTGGCTGTTCTGGCAGCTTTTACGGTGCTGGGGATCGGACACCCACAGAGGCGTGTCAGCAAAGCTCACGGAGCCAACCGGAAGTCGATAGCTTATTGACTTTATATACATACATAAAATATAGTAACATTTCTATTTAACATCAGATATGCATTGTTTATACATAAATACATGATATGTACTTGGTGTCATTTGTGTTGTTTATTGCTATTTAGTTACCACACCCAGGGCCGGATTTTCCTATAGGCTAACTAGGCTTCAGCCTAGGGCCTCAAGATCAAGAGGGGCCTACACAGTGGTGGGATTCTGGGGGTTCTAGGGGGTTCGGCCGAGCCCTTTGTTAAATTGCTGGCTCGCCCGCCCCTCGCCTCCCACCCATGCGGCGCCAGCCTACCGTAGCCAGGGGTGGGCAATTGTGGCTCTTTTACAACCTGTGGACTTCAACTTCCAGAATTCCTGAGACAGCTTGGCTGTCTCAGGAATTCTGGGAGTTGAAGGCCACAGGTTGTAAAAGAGCCACAATTGCCCACCCCTTCCCTAGTCTGAGTTCCGCTGCCTGGGATCCACGTGGGCTGCCCCGTGGTTCCCCACCGGCTCCGGATGGAGAAAGCAGCTTCCAGCCTTCACTCACCCTCACTCTCTGCTCTGTTGGATCGCCGGCCGTTCGCTTACCCCGCCCACTCCCAATCTATTGCTGCCTCCGATGGCTAGAGGAAAAAAAACCTTCAAATTCTTGCTGCGGGGCTTCAAAGGGCCGCCCTAGAGCCAGTGCTGCAGCCGAACCCTTTGTTAAATTGCTGGCTTGCCCCGCCCCTCCGCACCACTATTTATTGCCAATAAATAGTGGTGGGCGAGGGGCGGGGGAGCCAGCAATTTAACAAAGGGTTCGGTGGTTTTTTTGTAATTTTATTGGCCCCCGGAGCTTCAGCATAGGCTAATTAGCCCTTGCTTAGATCGGCTCCCGACCCCCAGCTGATTTGCTCTCAGCTGTTTTGCTCACGGATCTGCTCCTTGCTTGCAAAGAGTGCTGATTTTTCCCCCCTAGCTATACTGAAAAACGAAAGAGAAAGTAAAGCAGGCTGTTGGCTTTGCACGTTGGAAAATTAGGCAGGCAGATTTCTTTTTCCTCACTAAAAAAGGTAGGTGCAAACAACAGGAAATTTAGGGGAAAAGAGGAGATTTTAAAACACAAAAGAAAAAAAACTCTATTTAACTAGGGAATTGTAATAATTGAGATACTATTAATTGTATACTGTGTTGAAAGCAGAAATGGTTAAGTTGTGGTTTGGAGGAATATATGGGGGAAATTATTTGGTTTATTATTATTGGTAAATATAATTAATTGATTTGTAAGAAATTGGATTGCATGGAAATAATTGGAATATTCATGTTCATATTGATTAATATACAAAAAAGGTAGTTATATAACTAATTGATTTATATTAAAATGTTGAATTCATATTAAACAACTGTAATATTACATAATTAACCAATGTGAGGATGGATATAAAAATAGATGACAATGGGAAGGGGTATAATATAGAATAGAAGGGAAAAATTGAATTTGATTAAGATTAGAGATGAGGATGAGGGTAATATTGGTTTTTTACAAAAATAGATGTGGAATAAATATGGCAAAAAGGAAATATAGAAATTGTAAATTTAATTGAAATGACTAAACACTGTTTAAATTTGTGAACCAGCCAAATACTCTGTTCAAAGAAAATACATTGTATGTTTGTATGTGTGTTTCTAATTATTGTTATTTATTCATATTTGTTCTCTTTTATTCTTTAAAGTTTAACAATTCAATCTTTATCTTAATATCTTTATATTTGTTTGGGGTTGGCTTTCTTCCCTTTCATCTTTTTTATTGTACAGCAATCTTTCTCCTCAAACCTACCACCTCTCTTTTCTTTCCTTCTTACTTTCTCTTCCTTCCCCTCTTCTTCTCCTCCCTACTTCCTCTTCCTTTCTCCTTCTCCTCCTCTCTTCCTCCCTCTCTCTCCTACTCTAATTTCCCCTTCCCTTCCTTCATCCCTCTCTATTGCTGTATCCTTTTATGCATATGGACTACTCAGAGGGCTGAAAAAGTTATTTCTGACTGGTCCTCGCACTTTTGATCAGTCCTCGAACTTACGACGGTCCTCACATTTTACATTTTTGCCCTATCTTGTCACCATGGTGAAGAGAAGTAGTTGTGAAATGAGTGACATGGTTGTTAAGAAAGCTGCACGGGCATAAATGTGAAGATGGTCATAAGTGTGAGGCCCGGTCAAAAGTGCGAGGCCCAGTCAGAAATTACTTTTTTCAGCCCTCTGGGTAGTCCTTTTGTGCATATGGACTACTCAGAAGGCTGAAAAAGTTATTTTTGACTGGTCCTCGCACTTTTGACCAGTCCTCGAACTTACAACTGTCCTCACATTTTACGTTTTTGCCCTATCTTGTCACCATGGTGAAGAAAAGCAGTTGTGAAATGAGTGACATGGTTTTTTTTTTATTGTAAAAGTTTTACAATTACATTTTCACCCCATTTTTGCCCCCCTAACCCACCCCAAACTCCCCACCCCACCCTCCCTAACCCCCCCTAACCCTCCCCTCCTCCCCGGACTTCCATAGAATGTACCCCATCATTATCCCCTTTATATAAAAAACCTTGAACCCCCCCAACCCCCATATCATTTTTCATCTTCACATAGTTCAAATATTTCTATCTTAATATAATATAATACTATCAATGAAAAGCTATTTGATACTTCCTAATTTGATATTTGTTCTGCACATAATCTATCCACTTTTTCCATTCACAAGTCTCTTGTGAGCGGTCTTTTAAATATGCTGAAATCTTCGCCATCTCAGCGAAACTGGCCATCTTCAAAATCCATTCTTGAACAGTGGGCAAAGCTTCATTTTTCCAATATTTACCTATCAACAATCTCGCTGCTGTAATCATATACAAAATCAACTTTGTTTCATCCACTCTAAAACCCTTAGCTATACCCAATAGAAACAATTGTGGAGAAAATTGGATTTTTTTCTTCAAAACATTCTGCATGACCCACCAAATTTTTATCCAAAAAGCCTTAACTTTCTTACAGGTCCACCAAATATGATAATATGTAGCAGCTGTACAATCACACCTCCAACATTTTGGCTGAACATTAGGGTACATACACAACAATTTCTTAGGGTCTAAATGCCATCTATAAAACATTTTGTAAAAATTTTCCCTCAAATTCTGCGACTGTGTAAATTTAACATTCTGAACCCAAATTTTTTCCCATGTTTCCAACATCACTGGTTCTTCAAAATTTTGTGCCCACTTAATCATACAGTCTTTAACTAATTCAGTTTCTGAATCCCTTTCTAACAAAACATTATAAAGTCTTTTAATATGCATTGGACCTTTCTCTTTTATATGTCTAACCAGTTCTTCCTCATGCAACATAATACCAATTTTTTGGTCCTCTTTCCATCTCAATTGTAGTTGGTTATATTGAAACCAAGTTAAGTTAATCCCTTCATCCAACAGTGTCTGTAATGTCTTCAACTGCCATCTGCCCGCATCTGTAAAAAGAATCTCTTTGTATAACCCCCCCCCGAGTGACATTATATTTGTATTCCACATAATATGACCAAGATCCAGCCATAGCGGTATTTTATAATCCCATTTGAATCGGTGCTTCTTCCAAACTCTCATCAAAGAATCTCTAAGTATATGGCTTTTGAATACTTTATCCACTTTGTTATCATAGAATAAATAAGCATGCCATCCAAATTCAAGATCAAAACTTTCTATGTTCAGTATTCCAGTCTTTTTCTTTCCAAACCAATCACTTGCTAAAGTCAAAGCTGCTGCTTCATAATATAACTGTAGGTTTGGAAGTTTAAGACCTCCCCTTTCTGGAACATCTTGCATGATTTTCAATTTCACTCTCGATTTTTTCTCGTTCCAGACAAACTTATTCACTCCAGTTTGCCAGACTTTCAGTTGTTTATCACTTTTAAGCACCGGAATCATTTGAAACAAAAAAAGAAATCTTGGCAAAATGTTCATCTTAACTGCTGCTATTCTCCCAAGTAAAGACAGCTGCAGTTTTTTCCACATCTCCATATCTTTCTGTACAGCTCGCCACAGTACTTCGTAGTTATTTTGAAACAATTTAATATTTGATTCTGCAACCTGAACTCCTAGATATTTAACCTTTGGTACAATCTCAAAACCTGCCTTGTTTTCAAATTCATGTCGTCGATCTTGTGTCATATTTTTAACTATCCTCTTAGTTTTTTTCTGATTCAATCTAAAACCTGATACTGTACCATAATCTTGTATAATGTCTTTCATCTGGATTATTGATTCCATCGGCTGTGTTAGGGTAACAACCAGATCATCTGCAAATGCCCTTATTCTGTAATCCTCTTGCCTTATCACTATACCTTTCAAGTTATTCGAATCCCGTATTGTGTTCAACAAGACTTCTAGTGTTAAAATAAATAACAATGGGGATAACGGACAGCCTTGTCTGGTCCCTTTTTCAATATTGAACTCTGATGTCAAACTTCCATTAATAATAATCTGTGCCTTTTGTTCTTGGTAAATTGCTGAGACCGCCTGTATAAATTGGTCTCCAAATCCCATTTTTCTTAAAGTCTTTAGTAGAAAATTCCAATCCACTCTATCAAAGGCCTTCTCCGCATCCAAGAAAACCAGCACTGCAGAGATCTGTTTATTCTTCTCAAGATATTCCAATAAGTCTATAACTTGCCTTACATTGTCCTTCATGTATCTGCCCTCTATAAATCCCGCTTGGTCATCGTGAATCACCTCTTGAATTACTGGCATCAATCTGTTGGCTAATACTTTTGCATAAATTTTATAGTCATTATTTAAAAGAGATATTGGTCTATAATTTTCCGGTTTTTTAGGACCTACTTGTTCTTTTGGTATCAAAGTAATATATGCTGATTTCCATGATGGGGGTATTTTACCCCCTTGTTGTATATTGCAAAATAAGTCTCTAAGTTGTTCCACCATTTCTGCTTGTAAAGTTTTATAATACACTGCAGTCAATCCATCTGTTCCAGGAGCTTTAGCTGTTTTCAATTGTTTAATTGCTGCGATTATTTCCTCGACTGTTATAGGATAATTCATTCTTTCTTTTTGTTGGCTAGTAATTTTTGAGACTCTTTTCTCTTCTAAATATTTTTCTATAAGTCCATTCTGTATATCATCTTTAGCATATAATTTAGTATAGTAGTCTACAAAGACTTCTTTAATCAGTTTTTGTTGAGAAATTTCTTTCCCTCCAATATCAATACTCTCAATAGTCCGTATACTCTGCTTCTTCCTTAAAGTGTAGGCCAACCATCTTCCCGGTTTATTAGCATTACAAAACGTATTATGCTTCGCATATTGTAAATTTGTTGCAGCTTGCTCCGCCAAGAGCATTTGAAATTGATCTTTCAAAAGTTTTATAGCACCACATATTCTTTCATCTGTTGGGTTTTTAATGAGTAACTGTTCCTTATTCTTTATTTCTACTTCCAATTCGAGTCTTTTCTTTTGTCGATTCTGTTTGTGTTTAGAGTTCATATAAATGAGTACCCCTCTCATATACGCTTTACTCGCATCCCATACAATTTCAATTGGGGTACCCTTATTCAAGTTCATTTCAAAAAATTCTTTCATCGAGTGACATGGTTGTTAAGAAAGCTGCACGGGCATAAATGTGAGGATGGTCATAAGTGTGAGGACCAGTCAAAAGTGCGAGGCCCAGTCAGAAATGACTTTTTTCAGCCCTCTGAAAAAAATCTATGCACATAGCCACGCCCACCCGGTCACATGACGAGCTACCCACGCCTACACAGTCACGTGACCAGCTAGCCATGCCCACCCAGTCACATGATTGCCAAGCCACACCTCCAACTAAGCCACGCCCACAGAACCTGTTGTTAAAAAATTGAATCCCACCACTGGTGAAAGGGCCTCATAAGTGGAATAGCCTAGGGCCTCTTTCAATCTAAATCCGGCCCTGACCACACCTTTTACTCCTTCTTTGATTTTATCATTTATCCATTCATACCACCTTCCCCACACAGTATAATAATCTGAGTTCTCATCATTATTTATTTCATGGGTTAGTTTGCTCATCTCTGCGCACTCCAGTATTTTCCTAATTATAGGTTCTTCTGGTGGCAGGGCTTTCTCTTTCCAGTATTGTGCGTAAGCCAGTCTGGCAGCTGTGGTTATATGTATTAATAGGTGAATCATTTTCTTTCCATACCCCTTCTTTACTATTCCCAGGAGAAATATTTCCAGTGTCAATTCAATATCTTCTCCAATAATTTCTTGTGACCATCTCCAAATTTTACTCCAATATCTTTTCACTTCAGGGCATGTCCACCACATGTGAAAGAAGGTGCCCTGACCATGGCCACATTTCCAGCAATTTGGGTGCATGTTGGGGAACATCTTTGCTAATCTGGCAGGTGCTAGATACCACCTGCTGGCATTCAAGGGTCCATTTTAGGGGTTGGCTTGGTTGTAGTTGTGACCCTTCCCCCTCTCTGTTTTTAATAGTTCTGTGATGGGCAGGGCAATTTCAGAGAAGGAGGGGATGAATTGCCTGTAGAAGTTGGCACCCCAAAAAAGCTCTGAAGCTGCTTTCGTGTGCATGGGGGTCCATTTTTACGCCCTCACTTGACACTTGGTAGCCCAGGTAGGGTCTAGGTTAGTCTTGTGGAATTCACACTTTGATAGCTTAGCCACAAGGAGTTTTTTCAGCACTTGGCACACCAATTTAATGTGCTCCACTAGGGTCTCTGTGAAAATAAGGAAGTCATCCAGGTACACAAGGACTGCTGTGTACATTAATTACAGAATTAATGCCGTGTGTGTGGACAACACCTACCCCCTCCCCAGTGGTGAAATCCAATTTTTTTTACTACCGGTTCTGTTGGAGTGGCTTGGTGGGTGTGATGTGGCTTGGTGGACGTGGCTTGGTTGGAATGGCAGGGGAAGGATACTGCAAATCTCCATTCCCACCCCACTCCTGGGGGAAGGATATTGCAAAGTCTCCATTCCCACCACACTCTGGAGCCAGCCAGAGGTGGTTTTTGCTGGTTCTCCGAACTACTCAAAACTTCCACTACCAATTCTCCAAACTGCAAAATTTCTGCTACCGGTTCCCCAGAACCTGTTAGAACCTGATGGATTTCACCCCTGCCCCTGTCCCTCCCCCTCATGAAGGACATGCTAAGCCACTTAGCCAAGGGCAAGGTGTTCACCAAACTGGACTTGAGAGAAGCCTACTATTGCATACGAATCAGAGAAGGAGATGAGTGGAAGACAGCCTTTAACTATCCACTTGGCAGCTTCCAATTCAAAGTCATGCCATTTGGCCTGCAGGGAGCCCCAGTAGTCTTCATGCAATTAATTAATGAAGTGCTGCATGAGCAAAGGGGTCCTAGTTTACCTGGGTGACATTCTCATATTCAGCAAAACTCTCAAGGAGCACGTAAAGCTAGTGTGGCAAGTGCTGAAAAAACTCCTCGCTGCAAAACTCTATGGAAAGCTGTCAAAATGTGAATTCCATCAAACCTCTCTAGATTATCTAGGCTACCGAATATCCAGTGGAGGGGTGGAAATGGATCCAGGAAAAGTGAAAGCTGTGATAGACTGGCAGCCCCACGCATTCGCAGGAAGCTTCAAAGCTTCCTAAGGTTTGCAAACTTTTACAGACAATTTATTCCAGCCTTTGCAGAAGTCACCCTGCCCCTAACAGAACTGTTAAAAACAGGGCCTCCTCCTGCAGCACCACAGCTGAACCAACCACTCGCCTGGTCAAAGAGCCTTTGAAAAATTAAAATGGCTCTTTGCCGAGGAGCCAATCCTCGAACTCCCAGACCCAGAATGACAGTTCACCATCCAAGCGAACACCAGTGACATAGCCATGGCAGCCGTGCTCCTACAGAAGGACCCACAAGGACAGCTTCTACCCTGTGCCTATGTGTCCAAGAAGCTCACTGAGACCAAAAGGAAGTGGGCCATTTGGGAGAAAGAAGCCTACGCAGTCCGCTGGGCTCTCCTTTTCTGGAGGCATTTTCTGGAAGGGGGTGAAATGCCCTTTGAGGTCTGGACTGATCATAAAACCTCAAAGCCCTAACCCCCCCCCCAAAAAAACTATCTCCGAAACAAATCTGCTGGGCACAGTACCTCAGATAGTTTAAATTCAAGCTGAAATACATCCCAGTGGGAAAACATCTACTAGCTGATGCCCTATTGAGAAAACCCCAATTCAATAGTTGCATGGAAGAAGTTGTCCACGCCATCATTCCCCCCTCACAATCAGCCACACAAGTCACCACTAGAGGTCAAAACAGACGACAACCTGATCCCAGCCGAGACAAGCTGATGGCGGCACTGAAAACAGCTTCCAATTGACCCATGGCTCATAGAGAATAGGGATATCTTGACCATGAGAGATGGACTCACTTGGAAGGGCTTGAGACTGGAAGTACTACAGCACAGCCATGATTCCAGACTGGCTGGCCATTTCGAATTCTTTAAAACCCTGCACCTGCTCAGGAGACAATTTTGGTGGCCAAAATTGAAAGCTGATGTAGAGGACTAATGAAAAGCTGTTCCACATGTGCTATCATAAAAATGAGACCAGGTAAACCTCCTGGGCTCCTCCAGCAAGTAGCCAGCCCTAG
Source organism: Pantherophis guttatus (assembly GCF_059756535.1). Lineage (NCBI taxonomy): Eukaryota > Metazoa > Chordata > Lepidosauria > Squamata > Colubridae > Pantherophis > Pantherophis guttatus. The sequence continues at coordinate 106,562,551 of NC_142064.1, read as the reverse complement.
CCAACCCTGGGAAAAAATTGCAATGGACTTCATAGTTGCATTCCCAGAGATGGAATACAATCATTTGGACAGTAACCGACTTACTTTCAAAGCAAGCCCACTTCACAGCCTGTTCCGGATTACCATCAGTGAAGAAACTGGCAAACATGTTCATCAAACAGATTTACCCATTGTACGGAACTCCCCGCCGGTTATCTCAGACCGTGGAGTCCAATTCACAGCTAAATTTTGGAGAGAGTTCCTGAGATCGGTAGGATCAACACAAGGACTTAGCTTGGCTTTCCATCTGAGTATGAATGGAGCTGTGGAACAAGCGAATGCAATGGTGGAACAATATACAGTCATGGCCGTAAATGTTGGCACCCCTGAAATTTTTCCAGAAAATGAAGTATTTCTCACAGAAAAGTATTGCAGTAACACATGTTTTGCTATACACATGTTTATTCCCTTTGTATGTATTGGAACAAAACCAAAAAAGGGAGGAAAAAAAGCAAATTGGACATAATGTCACACAAAACTCCAAAAATGGGCTGGACAAAATCATTGGCACCCTTTACTTAATATTTGGTTGCACACCCTTTGAAATAAATAACTGAAATCAGTCGCTTCCGATAACCATCAATAAGCCTCTTACACCTCTCACCCGGAATTTTGGACCACTCTTCCTTTGCAAACTGCTCCAGGTCTCTCTTATTGGAAGGGCGCCTCTTCCCAACAGCAATTTTAAGATCTCTCCACAGGTGTTCAATGGGATAGAGATCTGGACTCATTGCTGGCCACTTCAGAACTCTCCAACGCTTTGTTGCCATCCATTTCTGGATGCTTTTTGACGTATGTTTGGGGTCATTGTCCTGCTGGAAGACCCAAGATTTCCGACGCAAACCCAGCTTTCTGACACTGGGCTCTACAGTGCGACCCAAAATCCCTTGGTAATCCTCAGATTTCATGATGCCTTGCGCACATTCAAGGCACCCAGTGCCAGAGGCAGCAAAACAACCCCAAAACATCAGTGAACCCCCACCATATTTCACTGTAGGTAGTGTGTTCTTTTCTTTGTAGGCCTCATTCCGTTTGCGGTAAACAGTAGAATGATGTGCTTTACCAAAAAGCTCTATCTTGGTCTGGACGTTTGCCCAGAAGGATTTTGGCTTACTCAAGTACATGTTGGCAAACTGTAGTCTTGCTTTTTTATGTCTCTGTGTCAGCAGTGGGGTCCTCCTGGGTCTCCTGCCATAGCGTTTCATTTCATTTAAATGTCGACGGATAGTTCGCGCTGACACTGATGCTCCCTGAGCCTGCAGGACAGCTTGAATTGCTTTGGAACTTGTTTGGGGCTGCTTATCCACCATCCGGACTATCCTGCGTTGGCACCTTTCATCAATTTTTCTCTCCCGTCCACGCCCAGGGAGATTAGCTACAATGCCATGGGTTGCAAACTTCTTGATAATGTTGCGCACTGTGGACAAAGGCAAATCTACATCTCTGGAGATAGACTTGTAACCTTGAGATTGGTGATATTTTTCCACAATTTTGGTTCTCAAGTCCTCAGACAGTTCTCTTCTCCTCTTTCTGTTGTCCATGCTTAGTGTGGCACACACAGACACACCATGCAAAGACTAAGTGAACTTCTCTCCTTTTTATCTGCTTTCAGGTGTGAGTTTTATATTGCCCACACCTGTTACTTGCCCCAGATGAGTTGAAAGGAGCATCACATGCTTGAAACAATCTTATTTATCCACAATTTTGAAAGGGTGCCAATGATTTTGTCCAGCCCATTTTTGGAGTTTTGTGTGACATTATGTCCAATTTGCTTTTTTTCTTCCCTTTTTTGGTTTTGTTCCAATACACACAAAGGGAATAAACATGTGTATAGCAAAACATGTGTTACTGCAATACTTTTCTGTAAGAAATACCTCATTTTCTGGAAAAATTTCAGGGGTGCCAACATTTACGGCCATGACTGTATGCTATGTAGATTATCAACAAGAGAACTGGGCGGACCTGCTGCCATTTGCAGAAGTGGCTTATAACAACGATATGTACAGCAGCGCCAGATTAACCCCCTTCCAGGTCACCAGTGGCATGGACTTTGTACCCATGCCTGAACTGCCCAGAGAACCCCCCTCCTCCATGACCTGAGTGGATGGAGTCATTGAGTAAGGGCGGGAGAACACTAAAAAAGCGCTAGCAGAGGCCACTGAGGCATATAAAAAGCAAGTGGACAAACACCAATCTCTTCAACCTCCCTTCCATGTGGGAGATCCGGTTTATCTATTGACCAAATACATAAGACTAAAGCTGCCTAGTAAGAAGCTAGGAACTAAGTTTTTAGGTCCGTTCCCAGTAACAGTTCAACTTAACTTCCCCTGCATTCTAGGGAAAGTGCATCCTGTTTTTCACTGCAGTCTGCTGAAGCCAGCCATAGGGTCCAGATTAAGACTGCAGGCTCACCACCACCCCCAGCCTATGTTGGTGCAAGAGGAAACCCATTACGAAGTAAAAGTAAAATAGATTTTAGACTCCAGATTATATAGAGGTTGATTGCAATATCTAGTACATTGGAAGGGGTACCCTTTGTCTGAAGCTACTTGGGTAAAGAGCTGGGATGTGAAAGCAGACAGACTAGTAAAACAATTCCATGATAAATACCCTGATAAGCCCAAAGATCCTCCTGGGGGGGAGGGGAAGAGGTGGTTAGTCTTCTGAATTAACCCCGTGTTAGTCTCGTTGCAGGACACGATCTTCTGATGGGGGGTGGCTGTCAGGCCTGCCACATTTACTACTGTGGGAAACTGGGAGAGGGGATAGTTACAACAACATTCTTTTCTCAGAGAGTCAAGGACTTATTGCCCTACACCTGGAGGGCTGGAACTGGGAGGCATCTCCAGTTGGGATGGTGCTTTGATTGGGCCATGTGATGGACTTGTGGGTGCTGGGCAGGGACTTGGACTTTCCTTTGGGTGGGGAAAACCTGGAAGCTTTCAGATTTGGGGTTTCCAAGATGTGCCAATATGACATCTCTAATAAAATGGAACTTTGAGGAACAGCAAGCCTCAGAGTCTTCTTTCAGTGGGGGTGTTACTTGGAACTCTGACAGCTGGAACCAAGCACCTGGTGCAGCCTGAGTCTAGTAAGGCTCTCAGGGTGGTTTCCAGTCCTGACCCTGGGAAATGGAGTTCTATGGGGACAGTCACAGGTGTGATTAAGCCACTTACCAAGGGGTCATCATCGTCATTGGTATCAGCTAGCCCTTGGTCATCATCCTGTGGGATCGGAGTTTCCTCCGTCTTTTTGGGTGAGGGAGTGAGCGCCACAACCCCCACTCCTTTCAGTGCCATCTCTCTCATGTGAGGTTGCATCTTGGGAGTTTTCTCCCCAGGGGCTTGATCTATTTTCTTGACTGGACAATTAATTCTGCATTCCATGACTTGGTGGCCTTCCTTGCCACATTTGAAACAGGCAGTGGATCATGCTTGCAGGGCTTGAGTTCTGGCCGCGTCCCTCTTCCTTTCCAGAGGTGACTTTTTCCAGACTTTGGCTGTGTGGTACTTGTTTCGGATTTGGACAATCTTCACTTCCTCGGACAGCACGCACCAGTCATGAAAGCGGGCCAGAGCCCCTGTTGCAATACAAGCAATATGCAGGTCATCGTTCAGCCCAACTTTGAAGCAGTTCACGATGATGTCTGCTGGCCAGTTGAAGTGGCACATAAGGTCACAAAATTCCTCCATTATTCTGCCACACCCTGTGCCTTTGCCACAAGGTCTTTATGTGATCCCTGGCCTTTCGATCGGCCAGCAGGTCTTCAAACTGCCACCGAAGTGCTGCCAATTGGAGTTCCTCAAGTTGGGGGCATTTGCATTGGGATTGGCCTTAATTCTTCCTTTGGATGAACCTTCTCCAAGTAGCTCCATTAGCAAGTGAAGTAGGCATACACCATTTGAACTTTTTTTTCTAGATACGATAGTTGAGCAGTTCAGACATTTAAGCCTCATCATCTTAAAGTAAGTAAAATGAAGATTATTTTACCCATGTTTATTTACACTGTGTATATTTGACACTTTCATTTGCCTTGACAGTTTCCAGCCAATTGTTTTTGGCACACCAGTCATAAAAAGCCATATATATATATATAATTGTCAATAATTTATTTTATCAGGCTTCATTTTTAAAGAAAATTCAGTCTGTACTACAAATGCCACCATTCTATGTTTCACTCCTTGACCAGGAGCCAACTGAATAATAGGGGCAATGATTGGAACTGATTGACATCTGTGGAGAGTGGATGGCGGCCAAAGGGTTTTATATTGCCCAGAATGGCCATGTGATTGAATTAGCAATCATTACAAAACAGAAAATATCCATCTTCACATATGCATCTGGGTATAACCAGCCTTATTTGTTCTATAAAAAACAAAGTTGACACTAAGAATTTGCATTTTGAGAAAAATAATAATATGGTTGCAGTATTTTGTATTTCTGACATACAAGAGTTTGCATGAATAAATGGAAGTGTAAATTGCAGGAAGGATAGAATGGGGAACACTTTTGTTGTTAACATTTTGTCAGGCTTGTACCAAGTTAGCATTTTGGAAAGAAAGATCCTTGACTCCATTTTGGAAATGAAAGTTTCACTTTTATGAAAGTCAAGCAATTACAGCATAAGCAAAGCTGGATCTGAATATTTCTGTGCAAAGCTTACAGTTTTCCCTCTTCCTTGCCCTTGCCATGCCATATAAGCTAAAGCAATGCCTTCCATTTCTTCTTCGACACACTACACTGTTGTCATAGAACTTGGGGCAGTACTTACATGGAAGTTTCCACTTATACAGATGTAACTCTGTGCATGCAGCCACTGCATGTTCTTGAAATTACTATCATGTATAATAGCCTCCTCAGTTTTGATAATTTTATATGTTGTTTTCACATGATACTGTAATATTCCCTTTACTTAATGGACTGTTTGTGTCTGTCTATTCCATAAAATTATTACAAATACTGTATAAATTTGTGGATAAACCAACACTCAACTTTCTAACCCAAATTCCATGAAAAATGTGCCATATGCTGATAAGCCAATTGTGAAAACTTTGAGGATCAGCATATCCATGGATGGGCTTATCCTTAAGTATATATGGATACTTCAAAAAAGTATTACTGAATATGCTCAAATATAAACCGATTGAAGGATAAGCCAAACCCAAGTTTTGCAGTATAATGTGGACCCTAAAATTCTCAGCTTATTCACAAGTATGTACAATATATCAATTATATTCCACCTAGTGATTGAATTATTATTAATATGCAACTAATAGCATTTAAATCTGATATTTACTCCTAGGAAAATTTCAAATTACAGCAGGTCATTAAGCACTAGCAATAGTTATATGTGAAGTATTTCATGCTTTGAGCATATCCTAACATTAATCATGGGGATTTGGGATGTCTAAATGTGTTAGCTGCTCAATACAATCAGGGAGTCCTCTTCACTTTCAGTAACTCGTCATGCAATTTTGTTCTGCCTTTTATTCCTCACTAGATCAGTATTTGGAAAACTCACAATAAAGGTGTGTTACCAATAAAAAAGGAAGCTGGGAAGACAGCAAATTTACTTTTAACACCCAGAGATGAGTTCTCAGAAACAACACAAACAGAAGCAAGAATCTTTCCCAAGGCCAGGACCCAGACTTTCATTTAACTACTGTATCTTTAAACATCAAAAGCAGGGCCCTGAAGCACCTAGATGCAGTTCTTTGGGGAGTTCCAATATCACTTGTACCTATAATCCAGGAAATAAAGATTGTGTATAATAAATATATTGTAAAATTACTTTCTAAATGCCTATCATACACAGCTCTGTACATTATTATTTTCCTCAAAATGGACATTAGATAACTCAGACTTTTCTAGGAAGAATCATAGTACAGTTGAACAGTTTATGCTAAGGCTGATATCTCAAGTTTCTGTCTTGGGGCCAGTGCTCTTCAACATCTTCATAAGTGATTTAGATGAGGGGATAGAGGGGAACTCATCAAATTTACAATGACACCAAGCTGGGAGGAATTGCTAACTCTTTGGAAGATAGACTTAAGATCCAAAAGTATCTTGACAGACTTGAGCATTGGGTCCTATCCAAAAAGATGGAATTCAGTAGTGAGAAAAGCAGACAAGAAACACCAAATGCACAGGTATAGAATAGGCAGTACCTGACTCAACAGTACTTATTGTAAGACGGATCTAGGTGTTTTAATGGACCACCACTTAATTATGAGCCAGCAGTATACTGTGGCTGCCAAAAAAGCCAATGCAGTTCTAGGCTGCATCCACAGAGAGATAGCATCAATATCACAAGAAGTAATAGTACCATTTTATACAGCACTTGTGTGGTCACACTTGGAATATTCCATCCAATTCTGGTTACAACAATACAAAAAAAAAACAACCTTGAAAGTGCAGAGAACAACAACAAACATGAAAAGGAATCCAGAGGCTAAATTGTATGATGAACGGTTGAGGGAGCTACGGTAGGTATGTCTAGCCTATTGAAAGTAGGATTAGTGATGATATGATAGTTGTCTTCCAGTATATGACGGTTGCCACAGAGAAGAGAGGATTGGCTTATTCTCCAAAGACCAGAGGGCAGGACAGAAAGCAGAAACAATGAGTAGAAGCTTGTTAAAGAGATCCAATTTGAGAGAATAATTAATCAATGGAATAGTTGGCCTCATGTAGTTGTCGGTGCTCCATTGCTGGAATATCTTTGTATTTCTGACTTTTGTTGTTTTATTGAAATATAAAATATAAAGGAAAATAGAAATAGGAAATTAGGGGAAGGAAAAAAAGAGGGAGAAAAGAAAATATGGAGCACAAGGGAAAAAAGAAAAAAAAGCATTGACTTCAGATTCTTTTCAGCACAGTAGAAGATAACATTACAGTCTCAACTTTTTACTTTTACACATTGGTATATAACTAGCCATTTCTATAACATCAAATCTATCTAATTGGCAAAACCAAAGTCTAAATTTCTTTTTTTTTAATCACAAGCATAAAATCCAGAAGTGATTTCCAAATGAAAAACATAAATATATTCTCCTCTTTGAATAAAGCAATCAATTTAACAATTTCTGCTTTTTCTTCCTCGCTATGAAAATACATATATCTCTTTTCACTTAATCTTTATAAACTATCACCATTTATATTAATAAAATTCACTGTATTCTTTCAGATTCTTTAACCTTAAAGGAAAAAATATTTTTATCCATTTTAAAACATTAAGCTTTTCTTTAAAAACATGTCTGAGATCAAAAAGTTCTTTTTTTAAAAAAACTTCCTCTTAACATACATACTTTAAAGTTCACTTACAGTCAGACTAATAAAATTCCAACTAACACCAATTAACTCATTAAATTTAAATCACTCTCTTCGAGTTACCCTCATAAAATAAAAAAATTATTCTTATATATATCGTTTTTAAAACTCTAAACTTTTATTTAAGCTGCTACATCTTTTTCTTTAACTTTCTCTGACATCTTTTCTTTAACTTTCTCTTTCAAATAGTCAGTAATGTTTTAAAAGAGCCTTGGTAGTACAGTGGTTTAATGCACCCTGTAATTAACACAGCTGCCTGCAATTTCTGCAGGTTCGAATCTTACCAGGCTCAAGGTTGACTCAGCCTTCCATCCTTTCTAAGGTAGGTTAAATGAGGACCCAGTTTGTGGGGGCAATAAGCTGACTTTGTATAAATATACAAAAGTATGAAGGCTATTGCTTAACGCATTGTAAGCCGCCCTGAGTCTCTGGAGAAGGGTGGCATATAAATCAAATTAAAAAAAAAAAACTTTAAAAATTACTTAAATATTATAAAGTAAAAAATGCATTTTCAAATCCACTTTACATTAAAACTTCCTTTCAATTACAAATATCAGACCAATAAAAATCCATCCTAATGCCAATTAACTTATTATGAAGTAATATGAAGTAAAACCATTTCCTTCTCTGCAATGTGTATCAAGTAGTTATAAACTTTTGTTTTATTCAAGGATTTCTCAACCGTGTTAGTGCCCATGAAGAAAAAGTCCAAACTTTGTCCTTTTGAAAGTTGCAGATTTTCTTGGAACTCTTCTTTCAATTGTGTTGGGAGATTTATATTTAAACCATCATAATAAAGATTGGTGTCAAGTTTATATTCCAAAATATAAATATATATTCCAAAATATAAATATATATTCCAAAATTGACAAACAAAATTAACATTGTCAGCTACTTGTGAAATTGCTTCGGTGGTTTGTTAACTTTCTACATATAATTGCTTCTCTGAAGTAGTTTGAGTATTTTTTTTTAACATACTTGGAGCATAGCTGTCTATGAACTGTTGGGCTTTAGTCAAAGAGTAGCTTTTTTTTGTTTTAACTTTCTGATAAGAATTAAAAAGTTTTAGCCACCTACAGCAAAGCAGACCAAGCTACAAGTAACTAAAAATAATAAACTAGAACCACAACTTTCTACCCTTATATTTCTCTATCATTTTGTCCACACTTCCTTATTTTAGCTTTTCTTCAGCAGCCTTCTTCCTTGTTGTTTAACAATGAAGAAATCCTCAAAATGGCACAGATCTTCGAAAAGGACTAACAGGCTGTGGCTAAAGAGAGCCCCTATTAGTTTAATAAGGATTAATAGTTCTTTAAAATGATGAAGAAACTAAGGCATAATTTACTGTCAGTTTAAAAAATAAATTCCAAAATTGTTGCTTTTTCAACAAACAAACAGCTCCCCCCCTCCCAGCTGTCAGCATGCAGGCTGCTTCGAAGCACAGCTCCTAAAACTACTTGCAGACCTTTGCTGTATGGAGGATCTTGTGGGATGATTTTAGGAATCTCCCTAACCCAGGAGAGTCATATAAACTAAAGGAATGCCGGTTCCTTCAGTTAATAAGTTGAAAAAGAGACAGTCCAGGGAAAAATACTTCAGGGAGCCACTGGGATCTCTGCCTGGGCGTGTCCTGTAGTCTTTAGTTGACCATCTTCATTGGAAACTCATTGCTGGAATAGAATAGAATAGAATAGAATAGAATAGAATAGAATAGAATAGAATAGAATAGAATAGAATAGAATAGAATTCTTTATTGGCCAAGTGTGATTGGACACACAAGGAGTTTGTCTTTGGTGTATATGCTCTCAGTGTACATAAGGAGAATAAAATACATTCATAAAGAATAAAAAGATACAACTCTTAGTGATAGTCAAGGTTAGATATATATAGATACATATGGATGTTAGACAGTCAGACATAGATTGATATCAAAAATATACTGGACAACAATTTGACCAGGATGGTATAACGCAGGGGTCAGCAACCTATGGCTCTGGAGCCACATGTGGCTCTTTTAACCCTCTGCTGAGGCTTCCTCCTTTCATTCCTCTGCCGTGAAGAGAAGTGGCCGATGCCACTGCTGTTGCCCCCTCCATGGTCTGCCCGCTGCTCTCAAAGCGCCTTGCACAGCACAGTGAAATTTAACGCACTTCACAATGGGGGAGACAGGGTCCCGCTCCTCCTGGAGCCCATTACGACATGGAGCCACAATGCAACCCTGCCCCACTCGCCCGTGGCAACAGCAGCGGCGTTGGCTGTGGCACAGGGCAAGCCAGTGTCTTGGGGCAGAGAGCAGGTTGCGCATCTCCCTGAGCGAGCGAGGTGTGTCCAGCACCAACAAAGGCCAGAAGTAGCCACCCGGCGTTTCGTGCTGCAGTCTGTTGGTGAGAGAGAGAGAGACACACACACACGTGCTCCCCTCCCCCTGTGCATGTGCATGCAACCCCCACTTTTGGCCTCACATCCCAAAACAGTGGTGGTGGTGGGGGAAGCCTCGCCTCCCAAAACAGCGTTGGGAGGGGAATCTCTGGAGTTCTGGGAAGGCACGGGCAGCAGAAAGTGAGGAGAAAGGTAGCCCCCCCCTGCGCATGCGGGTGCGTCTCCCACTTGCAGGGCGGAGACCTGAAAATCATCTGGCCAGTGGGAAGTGCGCACACATGCACAGTGGAGTTGAGCTGGGCGATGGCTTGCGTGCCCGCAGAGAGTGCTCCGTGTGCCACCTGTGGCACGCATGCCATAGGTTCGCCATCACGGGTATAGGAATTTCTGTTTAAGCCTGAGGGTTGGACTAGAAAACCTCCGCAGTCCCTTTCACCTCTATTATTCTGTTCTTCTGTTAAATGCTAGGAGCCAAATCAGTTCTCTTCCAGCCACTGTTCTATTCTCGTATTGTAAGTATTGGAGCAAACCCACTGAAATACAGTATCTCTTAAATCCCACTGCAGATACCTTCACCTAAATTATCATAATCACTTTTCAGTCATTTTACCCATTTCTATCATGGTATAATGTAGTGTTTAGTATCTGAACCACATTTTCCTACAGCCAAGTATATTGCTGTATCAAACTTTTGTATCAGCCTTAAGAACGAGCCTGTAGTACAGTGGACTAAAGCACTGTTATTAATAGATTAACATCTGCTGCTTGCAATTACTGCAAGTTCAAATCTCACCAGGCTCAAGGTTGACTCAGCCTTCCATCCTTTCAAAGGTAGGTGAAATGAGGACCCAGATTGTGGGGGCAATAAGATGACTTTGTATAAATATACAAAAGTATGAAGGCTATTGCTTAACACATTGTAAGCCATCCTGAGTCTCCGGAGAAGGGCGGCATATAAATTAAAGAGAAAAAAAAAAGAAGAGGTATGTTTCTGTGAAGTAAAATTCTACCTGGCTACCTCTCAGAGTAATTGTGCAGAATTTACCATGAAAACATTGCAATCAGGACACAATGACAACATTTCAGGCCAAAATACCTTTCAATATCTTCATGGCTACTTCCTAGCAGTATCCAGAAGTTTTTTCTTCTTATATGTAATATTAATTCCCATTTGGATGTATTTCACACTGTATTGGCCTATTATATTAAAATAACTGTCAAATAATGAAACAATGAAATGTGTGTGTTAGCCGCATATGCATAATTCTTAGATGTGTACCCTCCATCAACCAAAAGTCACTTGAGATGAGTGACATGCTTCATACTTTCTAATCACATCTAAGAAAAATGAGAGCAAGAATTAGCCAAGGTAAACAGAACTGCAAATATCATAGTTCAATGGGAAAATTCTTGATTACAACTACTTCCTTTGTCATAAAGCATCAAAACATATTTTCTTCTTTTAGATCTTCATTGCAATGTGTGAAGTTATAATACTTCAGATTTTTGACAACCATATATATATGAAAATCAGATTCATAGTTCTTATAGCAGCATTATGTTAAGAAAAAATACCTGTGGGAGAATGATGGAATAGCACAAAGACATATGGTTTGCTTAACCTTGCATAAGCCACAATTAACTGGACTCAGATGTTCCCTAATCCTTAAAATTGCAATCATTTTATGGCTCAGCACAGTGTGTAACTCTCAACAGAAGTGTATCTGTGTCCAAGTAAATGACATTCAGAGATGATAATTTGAACAATGCACAGTGCCTCACAAATCAAAATCCAATACAATGACATTAAATGCAGTACTTGCTTATTGTTAATGTTTGGGCATCAAAATTACTTGACATTTGCCTGGGACAATAGGATTGTGTTACATGGGTACAGCTGAGAGCAAAGAATAGCATCACTCTTTTATCTTCACGGCCAAGGTGCTTTTGATATCACTTGTACGAAAACCAAACAAAAGTAGGATCCTGATGGAACTTATTCACCGGCAATATCAAACCAATTTAAGCAAGGGAACAGGACAAACAGGCATTACTTCTTTTTCTTCTGAATAGTCATAACTTCTATCTTTTTGAAGACCTGTGGGCACAATGTCCAATATTTGCTAAGCAGCAGTGTTCTTGATTAATGACTGCTGGTAAAAGAAAGCACTGAACTGGGATCTCATTCACTGGTCCTGATTCAACATAGTTCATGGTATGAAAAAAGAGGCTGAAGCTTAGAAATCATAAGCCATGAGCTGACTCAGGTGCTGACTCAGTGCAATTAACAGTTTCAGGGTAATGTTCCAAGAACAATACTAATGCAAGTAGGTCTCACTTAATGACCAGTCACTTAGCAATCATTCAAAATTATGACAGATCTCCACAGAGCTACTTATAACCCATTTTCAAAGTTATGACCTGCGTCACCTATCACAGTCACAGGATCACATTTTGGGTATTTAACAACCAGTTCATTTTCAGCTGTTTGCAGTATCCTGTGATCACATCACTGCAATTTTTGGCAGATTTTGCTGGTTTCTGGTATTTACTTACAATTTTCAGCAAAATTGCCCATTGGTGAAAACAGATTTGCTTAACAACTGCCAGGTTTGCTTAATGACTGCAGCATTCTTTTAACAACTGCATTGTTTACTTAATACGTCATAAAATTGAACATGGTGGTGCCCCACTTAGTGACTACCATATAATTTGTGGGTAGGGGAGTTGGATCAAACTCAGATCCCCCATCCACCTATCGGCTGCAGATGTTTAATGCAATTGAAACCCCTGCACAATTGGAGATCCAATCACATGGCAAAGCAATAAAGTTGCATTGAGAAAGGTGACCTTTTCTAAACATACAATACATGAATCAAATAATACGAACAGCATGGACAGCACTACAGACCAAGCTGACAGTACAATCCTTTCTCACTTCCCCTTTTGGAGAAATTAGAATAGGGCTATGTCATAAAACATTTTGAGGCAAACCCCAAGGCATTTAAAAATAAGTATGAGATGTTTAGACTGAAATCAAGAAGTTGGGTGAATAAATAACTGCATTTTGAAAAACCATTTTTTTCCAGTTCATTTCAACTAATAATTTCAATGTACCAGTAAGAGTGATGAAAAGCTTGTAAGAAACATACTCTGTGACCCTATATTTGGGACTTTCCCCATTGCTGAATTAAAGTATTAATTCATCTATCCAACATGAAATTTGCTATCAATCATAGCACATCATGACATTTTCCTTGGACAGAATAAATGGAGAAACACTATCATTGGTAGAGCAAAGATGACAAGCATGTGTCACTCATGAGAAATTTCCAGGATAAGACAAATGCAACATCATGGAAATGTGGCAGAAAACAATGTTGCAAGGTCAATTTTTGTAAACTTGGTAAGTGCCGAAGGGAAAGACCAGTGGTGAAATCCAAATTTTTTTACTACCGGTTCTGTAGGCGTGGTTTGTGGGCATGGTGTGGCTTGGTGGGCGTGGCAGAGAAAGGATACTGCAAAATCCCCATTCCCTCCCCACTCCTGCGGGAAGGAAATTGCAAAATCTCCATTCCCACCCCCCTCTGGGGCCAGCCACAGGTGGTATTTGCCGGTTCTCTGAACTACTCAAAATTTCCACTACCGGTTCTCCAAACTGCTCAATATTTCTGCTACCGGTTCTCCAGAACCTGTCAGAACCTGTTGGATTTCACCCCTTCAGATATTAACATATCAGCTGCACATAACTTGAAACATGATTGGTAATGATATAAATCATATAAACCAGAAATTATGGGTTCTCCATTACTGGAAGTTTTCAAGAAGAGATTGGACAACCATTTGACTGGAATGGTATAAGGCAGTAGTGTCAAACTCGCAAACCCGGATGCATCACGTGCGGGCCACATTCACGCCCAGTTTAGCAAAGGGGAAAAAAGTTGCAATATGTCACATGACGCCGTGACGACATGGGTTTGACACCCCTGGTATAAGGTCTCCTGCTCAAGCACCTGGTTGGACTAGGAAGACCTCCAAGGCTCCTTCCAAGCTTGTATTCTGTTTAATTGGATAAATAAAAAAGTGATACGTGCATATGAATATACACACAATATGGAGTTTTAATGGAAATGGGAATCCTGATCAATTATCTATACAGAGTAATTTCACATAGGCTAATCATATTTTGATTATGAGGGAGGAAACTTGGATATCAGCCTCTAGAAAGCAGGGCAGTGATGGATGGCCCAGATAGCTTTATTGCAGACTGAGTATTGATAAGCACAGAAACGAGGTAAGATGAAATAAAATCCTGCATCAGTCCAATCAGAATTTCTTTTTACATTTCAATTGAACATGATCCAAGAATAAAACATAAGCATTACAAAGTATGGGAATACATATTCTGAACCAAGCAATTTCAACATCAGTCACTACGGGCGATTCTCCAGTTCTTTCCTTCTGGTATTTGGAGTAGAATGGGACAATTGACCCCAGCCATCTAGTCATGAACAACTTGCCGTGGGACAATTCACCATGGAAAATTCCACATGGGGATAACTCAACACAATAAATGTTATCCACCACTGTTTTTCCAACATTATTTCCAGTTTTGTCAATGGAAATAATGTCAAAGATAACGTTTATCACATTGAGTTATCCAGCATGGAATTGTACGGATGGCCATGGAGAGGTGGCCGTGGTGAGTTGGCTGTCATAAATTGTCCTAGACCCATTTGGAGAGTAGATGCCAGTCATTCCAAAAGAAAGTAAACTGAACTCTTCCCCACATCCACCGCCATGGACACATCTGGTCTCCAAGATGGAAAGAAAGTATGCCATTTGGAAAAGTGCTACCACACAGGGTTCCTCTTACTGAATCTCAGAAATGAGGCCATCAAAGTTGGGGGATCATTTCTTCTGCTGCTGTTAAGGAAACAAGTAGCAGGAAAGGGGAAACCAACAAACTTCAGCAGCAGTTTGACTCAAAGACTGAAATTCCATTGTAAAGGACATGTCTTCCACAGATGGCATGTGGAGAAAACATGAGCCCATAATCCGAAGGGATAGAAGAACAGGGAGAAAAGGCCAATTGCTCTCCACTATTTCCATTTTCTACACCTTGCTTTGGCAAGCCATTCTGTTGGGAGTAGTGTAGGGCAGCAATGTCCTTGCTAACTCATGAACTATTATGTAATTCTTTATTTTCTCTTATTCTTATGAACAAACATATTCATAGATTTAAAATTTCCTGCAGGGAGCATAAACACTGAGCTTACACAATTTAAAAAATAATAATTTCTGACTTACTGTAGGTATAGAGTACACATTGTGGAAGCCAGAAGGGTGAATATTGTATTTGGGAAGAGGGACAAATAAAAGGGATCAAGATTATGAATTTTCAATGACCCTTAGAAATCAAAAAGAACAGTATTTTCCCCTTAGAAGAGAAATACTGTAAGGCATAGTATTTTGAGGCACACAGATTTTGGTGTCCAGTATTCAATGAGCTATAACCTAATCATCATCGTCATCATCATCATCATCATCATCATCATCATCATCATCATCAGTATCATCATCTTCTGTGTTTATTTTGCCGGAAAGCACATCTTCTATCCAATCTTCTAATTCCTCAACTGTAGGGAGTTCATCATCATCCCTGATATCCATCCAGACACTGTCCGCCTGAAAGGAAGGGTGAACATTTTCGTCACAACATACTGGGAGTTTTTGGAGCAAAATGTGTTTAAATCTTAAATCTTCTCCAATTACTTATAAAATGGGAGGTTAGGAAACTGGAAATAAAGGAAAAATCATGTGTGGATTTCATTCTACATTTCCTCCCAATAAACTGAATACAAAAGCTTTCAAATATACATTAAATAATAATACTACATGACCATATGATATATGTTAACAAATAAAAATGGCAAATAATCATTTTTTAAATTATAATATGGTTAAGATACACATGCTAAATAAAATTCCTTTGAATTATTCCAGAAGTTTGGGATAATCACAATTGTTGATAAATACTAACTAGAACAAGAATAGAGGATATGTTGCCCATCTGCTCACAGAAACATCCTTTCCCTTTCCCTGCACCTCTCTTTTTGTTTCTCACTCTTATTATTTTGACATTTTTTTCCAGAACACTACATAGAGGGAAGATAATCTTCCCAGAAGTTTCAAAACAGATCTTCAGACGAGGGGCTTTTAAAATTAAGCCAAGGATCACAAATTGCCTACCCATGTTTAGATGAATAGATACGTCCTTGACAGGCATCCATCACTGAGGAGCTGACTGTCAGAGCAAAATATAGGTAGTCCTTGACTTTACAACCTTTCATTTAGGTACCATTCAAACTTATAATGACGCACAAAGCCAGATCCAGTAGCCTTGATGCTAAGGCCACTGAAACTATGAGCCAGCTGATACTCACATCGGTGACATTGACCACACCAATTTGTGGCTTGAACAGGTCAATCTTGAATGTCTTTTCCCAGTATGTGATAAGCTGTAAAAGCAAAAGAAAGAAAAACTTACTTATACTTGTATTCATATTGTGAACTCAAAAAGTTTGATGTCTATGGAGATTCTCAGTCATCCAGGTCATGGTTGTTCCAAAGGTGCTTTTTCAAGAGGCAACTGGACTTTTTTGGTTTTTCTTCGATGACATTTCACTTCTCATCCAAGAAGCTTCTTCGGCTCTGACTGGATGGTGGGGAATAGAAGGATTTATACTCCTTGCAGACAGCTGGCCATTTGCATTCTTTTAGTGGGTCATTAAGGTTATCTGGAGGTTTATCTGTGTCATCAGGGTCACCTGAGTGGTGCAAATGGGTGTGGAGCCTTTTTGGAACTTTTGAAAGGACTGTGTTGTAGACTGAAGATGGATGATGTCATATCCCTCCCCCACTATTGAGAGAGGGCTGTTCAGTTTTGACATAGATGGCCTCTTTGACCCCTCTTTGTTTACCCTGGGCAAGTCACTGCATGCATATACTGTGTTTCCCCAAAAATAAGACCGGGTCTTATATTAATTTTTGCTTCAAAAGATGCATTAGGGCTTATTTTCTGGTTAGGTCTTATTTTGGGGAAAATACGGTACTAAATGCATCCATCTGGCTGACAATCTTAACTGGGGCTTATTTTGGGGGGTAGGGCTTATATTACAAGCATCCTGAAAAATCATGCTAGGACTTATTTTCTGGTTGGGTCTTATTTTTGGGGAAACAGGGTATTTACTCCCCCAAATCTACAGAGAGGGAACTCCACTCAGACCAATTGTCAGTAGCATCAACTCTGTCATCTACAACATTGCAAAACATCTAAACACCTTATTAGCTCCTTTAGTTAGCAGCACCACCCATCATATCAACAATTCACAGGACTTCACTAGCAAAGTTTGGAATCTAAAAGGGTACCCCGATGAGACCATGGTTTCCTATGATGTGACTTCCATCTTCAGATGCATTCCAACTACTGAAGCTGTCATGGTAGTGAAAAAATGACTGGCACAAAACAGCACCTTAGGTGATAGAACCTCAGCCCAGACCATATATGTGCCATGATGGACCTCTACTTGACCACTACCTATTTTAAATACAATGAAGGTTTCTACAGACAAAAACACAGCTGCGCTATGGGTTCATCTGTGTACCCCATTGTAGCCAATCTCTACATGGAAGAGGTAGAAACCAAAGCCCTAAACTCCTTCACAGGAATTCTACCCACTCACTGGCATAGGTATGTGGACGATACTTGGGTCAAGATCAAAACACAAGATGTCAGCATTCTGATGCTGCCATAAAAAGACGAGGCTTGACTTTTCACCTACTTATTTCTTTGTAGATAATATCCCCTAGGAGATGGGATGGTGGGGGGAACATTCCTGTGGGGTGAGATCAGAAGCTGGGGAGACTGACTTGGAAGATGGCCAATGAGAAGATGAGAATTGGGGAACGGAAAGGGAAGGGTTTGGGGGTCAGGGGGTTAGTATCGGCTACGACGAAGTCAGGGTTAGATCTGTCGTACTCAATAAATGGAATATTTCAGCAAAGATTAATTGCTTGGGAGTGCAATTTATTTGAGATGACATCAGAACCTGACAGATAGCCGATACTCCTTTCCAAGCCAAGCTGGCTGACCTCCAATCCTCCAGTTCCCTCCCAGACATACGGAGTGAATGGAGATATTCAGCTGACGCCATGGCTGAAGAAAGTTTTTTTTCAGGCAACTGGAAAAGAGCCAGCCTTGATTCCAGCCAGCTTGGAAGTCACGAAATCTCAACCCTGCCCGTCTCCCCCGGCAAAGTTGCAAGATAGCCAAGGTCAGACGATTGTGCTGCAAGCCAAGAAGAAGGCAGATAAGTACTTGGGGGTTTTGCCAAAAGCCGCAGAGGTTGAGTTTCCCTTCCTGAATGTGCAGGAGAAGGGGAAACCCCAAAGTGAATTGGGGAGGGCAGACTGTATATGGGCCAGGCACCAAGAAATTTCAAGGAAGCCACTCGATAGTCCCATAGATGAACTGAAGGAGAAATTTGACTGTGCCATCCTTCGGGAGGAGGGGCCATCATGCAGACCAAAGGAAGAGAGAGAACCAGTTTGGGCTGCTGAACCGAGAGGCCGTAGACTGAATTGCAGCCCTTCACCCCTCCCTAGCAGAAGGAGAAGGAGCCCAAAAATGCATCCATGGGTTCCCCCCTGGCCCAGCAAGCAGAGCAGCCTAGATGGGACAGCACCTCCCTACCCTAGAATGAGAGATGAGGAAGAGGACCATCAGCACTGAGGCCAGACTTACAGAGCCCCACACTGGGAGGAGAGGGCAGTGAGGGAGGAGCCACCCCGGTTCAGAGGGAAGTTCGATGGCGACCCAGACTACCTAGCCCAATTCCTCGATACCACTGAGATCTACATAGAGCGTTATGGACACCTCTACCCATTCCCCAGAGCCCTAGTGAGTGCCATTTCAGAAGGGTTGGAGGGAGAAGCAAGGAGGTGGTCAGCAGCCCTCTACAAGAACAGGGCCCCCCAACTGCAAGATGCAGACAGGTTCTTACAACTACTACGAGCCCGGTTCGAGGAGGCAGAGGAGGACCCCTATATGGAGGACGAGCTCAGAAACCTAATGCAGAAGGGGAAGCCCATCAGAGAGCATATCCGTGAATTCAGGAGAGTCATTGGGACCCTGCCTCCCCTACCGGAGCGACTACTGGTGTACTTCTTTAGGACAAACCTAGATAAGAGAATTGCCCAAGTGACCACTTATCGAGACATCCTGAACTGACTCTCCGAATAGTTCCGGGTAGCGATAAAAGTTGACAGAGGGTTGCGGGCCAACGGCATGTCGAAGCAACCAGATAACAAGGAGAGGGGCCACCCAGTGGACGAGGAACTGCAGCACCACAGCCCACCCATTGGCCAGTCGTCCCACGGAGCCCGCTGAGGTGCTACAGATGCAGGGGGATTGGTCACCTGGCAGCAATGTGTGGAACCCCTAGACCGAGACCAGATCCACTGCACAAGGCACGACCGGAACGAGGGCCCAAACGCGCCACCCACGTGCCATGGAAAGCTCCCCAGGGCCCGGAGGTCTTCGCTCACCTGACCGAAACAAGAGGAATTCCAGATGAGGGAGATCAATTCCCCGAATCTTATGACAGCGAGGACGAGGGTGAAAACGACCCGATGGTGAGTGGACCCGTCCATCCTTTTCTTTTCCCCATACGCCTAACAGCCCCGAAAACAGGGACCCAAGGGACTTTCCAAGCCCTAATAGACCCTGGCAGCACGAGGTGCCTGATCAACCTACCCACAGTCCTAAAATTGGGGATCCGGGCTAAAAAGCTCAAACACCCAATTTGATTTGAACAAGTTGATGGTTCCTTAGTGGGGGGAACTTATGCCACACACTTGACCAAGCCAGTGAGGCTGGAGCTAGCAGATCACTGGGAAATAATTCGGTTCATAATAGCCCCCAAGATGACAGACCCAGTCATACTGGGACTCTCGTGGCTGGACAAATGGGGTCCAATCATCTGGTGGCAAGAGGGGACCCACAGGTTGAGGATATCAAAGGGCCCCCAGCCCCTGCCACCCCAACCAGGGGAGATGCCCCCCACACAGGGACCCCAATCCCTCCCACCTCAGCAAAAGAAGACACCGCCAACACAAGGGCCCCTCCCTGAGGGTACAGGGGAGCAACTGTCGGCCGCATCCGACAGCTCTTATGACACAGATCAGATCCCAGGGGAGTACCAAGACCTTGCAGAGGTATTCAGCGAGGCCGAGTGTGACGTTCTACCCCCCCCACCGCGAGGCTGAGTGCTATCGAAATCATCCCTGGGATGAAACTACCTAAACCTAAATTGTATGCCATGACGCCCAGTGAAATGCAAGAACTGCGAAACTACATAGACAAGAACCTACAAAGGGGTTTCATTGAGCCGGTCAAACCGTGAGTCGCAGCACCGATCCTTTTCAAAGAGAAGAAAGACGGCTCTATGCGTCTGGTAGTTGACTTTCGCAGTATCAATGCTGTCTGCGTACACAACTTATATCCCCTCCCCCTCATGAAAGACATGCTAGCCCACCTGGCCAAGGGGAAGGTTTTCACCAAACTAGACCTCCGTGAAGCCTACTACCGAATACGCATCAGGGAAGGAGACGAGTGGAAGACAGCATTCAACTGCCCCCTGGGGAGTTTTCAATTCAAGGTGATGCCATTTGGGCTACAGGAAGCTCCAGCGGTGTTTATGCAGCTGATAAATGAAGTTCTACATGACCACCTCTATAAGGGGGTCCTCGTCTACCTACATGACATTCTCATTTACACGGAGACCATAGAGGAACACGTACGCCTCATACGCCAAGTGCTGGAAAAACTGCTGAGGGCAAGCTTGTATGTCAAACTGTCAAAATGCGAGTTCCACCAATCATGACTAGACTACCTTGGCTACCGAATATCAACCGAAGGAATAGAGATGGACCCAGCCAAAGTCCAATCAGTTCTACAGTGGCAACCCCCTCGCACCCGCAGACAACTGCAAAGCTTCCTAGGGTTCGCGAACTTCTACAGACAATTCATCCCCTCGTTCGCAAGAATTGCCAAACCTCTGATGGACCTCCTAAAGACAGGGAGTCCGGTGACGAAACCCCACCCGGAACAACCCCTACAGTGGGACCTGACCTGCCAATGGGCATTCGAGATGCTAAAAGAGATGTTTGCAAAAGAACCTGTCTTAAAGCATCCTGACCCTGAACAGCCCTTCGTTATCCAAGCAGATGCAAGCGATATGGCAGTGGGGGCTGTGCTGCTCCAAAAGAACAGCCAAGGTAATCTACAACCTTGTGCCTACACCTCCCGCAAGCTCACTGACACGAAGAGGCGACGGGCGGCATGGGAGAAGGAAGCGTTCACGGTGAGATGGGCATTGTTGACCTGGCGGCACCTACTAGAGGGAGGCCAGAAACCGTTCAAAGTTTGGACTGATCATAAGAATCTGGAGGCCCTCAGAACCCCACGGAAATTGTCGCCCAGGCAGGTCCGGTGGGCTCAATACTTCAATCACTTCAACTTCGAGCTCAAGCACATCCCAGGGGGGAAGAACTTTCTGGCTGATGCCCTCTCCCGGATGCCCCAATACAACAGTGAGCGGGAGCAGGTAGTGAATGCCATCATCCCCTCCACCCAAGTAGCGGATCAGGTGGTCACCAGACGGCAACGACGCGACCAGCAGGGCCAACCTGCAAGTGACTTAACTGCAAGACTAAAAACCGAAACAGCAGTGGACCCCTGGTTTCGAGACAATCAACACCTCTTGACAAAAAGTGATGACCTAGCATGGAAGGGGACAAAACTCTATGTCCCACAGACTCTACACACCCTGATCCTCAAGAGGAGCCACGATGTCAAACCAGCGGGACATTTTGGCTTCCTAAAGACTCTGCACTTAGTCTTAAAGTCTAAGTCCTAAAGTCCTTAAAGTCCTAAAGACTCTGCACTTAGCACGGAGACAGTTCTGGTGGCCCCACATGAGAAAGGACGTAGACAGTTATGTAAAAAGTTGTACCGTCTGCGCCATGATGAAGGGACGACCAGGATGCCCTCCCAGGCTGCTACAACCAATAACTGAACCAACGAGACCATGGGAGGAGATTGCGATGGATTTTATAGTAGAACTGCCGAGAAGTGGTGGCAACACAGTGATCTGGACTGTAATAAACTTATTCTCCAAACAGGCACACTTTATACCCTGCAGCGGGCTACCCTCAGCCCGCCAATTATCCAAACTGTTCCTGAAACACATCTACCGCCTGCATGGAGTATCCAGAAGAATCATCTCCGACCAAGGGGTCCAGTTCACAGCAAAATTTTGGAGGGAGTTCCTACGATCCATAGGTTCATCCCAAGGCCTCAGCTCAGCGTTTCACCCGAGCACCAATGGGTGTGTGTGGAGAGACTGAATACCATGATAGAGCAGTATTTAAGATGCTACGTCAACTACCAACAGTCCAATTGGGCAGACCTCCTATCGTTTGCGGAGGTCGCGTATAATAACGCTGTCCACAGTAGCATGGGATTAACCCCGTTTAAAATAGTGAGTGGTATGGATTTTGTCCCCATGCCAGAGTACCCAAGGGAGCCCCCTTCCTCAGTCAACTTGACCGATTGGATGGATATGTTGAGGGAAACCTGGGAGAACGTTAAGAGGGCATTGGCCAAGGCGGCACAATCCTATAAGAAACAAGCAGACAAGCACCGAACTCCCCAAAGACCATTTTGAGTGGGGGAGAAGGTTTATCTCTCCACCAAGTATTTGAGACTTAGACTCCCAAGCAAGAAATTGGGCCCGAAATTTATAGGACCTTTCCCTATAGAAAAAATAATCAACCCGGTTACAGTACATCTGCGGTTGCCCCGGCTACTAGGGAAGATACACCCCGTTTTCCACAGCAGCCTCCTGAAGTCTGTGGTGGGGTCAACTTTGAGGCCGGTGCCACGTGACCCCCCCGAGGCCCTGGTTGTTGGGGGCCATACTCACTATGAGGTACAGCGAATTCTCAATTCGAGGTGGCATAGGGGGCGCCTCCAATACTTAATTAAGTGGAAGGGTTACCCCTTGTCAGAAGCTTCCTGGGTGAAGAGCACAAATATCCAAGCTGATTGCCTTATAGCCAAATTCCATGCAGATCACCCAGGCAAGGTGGGGGGGGACACACCCTCAGATGGGGTAACGGTACTTAAATTTTTTTTCCCCCTGAAACAGGCCTCCCTGGAGAAATGAAGGGAGAGGGGCCGGATGTCAGCATTTTGATGCTGCCATAAAAAGACGAGGCTTGACTTTTCACCTACTTATTTCTTTGTAGATAATATCCCCTAGGAGATGGGATGGTGGGGGGAACATTCCTGTGAGATCAGAAGCTGGGGAGACTGACTTGGAAGATGGCCAATGAGAAGATGAGAATTGGGGAATGGAAAAGAAAGGGTTTGGGTGTCAGAGGGTTAGTATCAGCTACGACGAAGTCAGGGTTAGATCTGTCGTACTCAATAAATGGAATATTTCAGCAAAGATTAATTGCTTGGGAGTGCAATTTATTTGAGATGCCATCAGAACCTGACACAAGAATTGGAAGCATTCACCAAACATATCAACTCTGTGGACATATACATTAAGTTCACGTGGGAAGATGTTAAGGAAAATAGTCTAGCCTTCCTGGATTGTGCCGTACATATTAAGGAAGACTTAACACTGAGGTTTACAGAAAACCCACTCACACAGATCAGTGTTTGCATTTTGATTTCCACTACCCACTGGAGCACAAAATGGGAGCTATCAGAACCCTACACCACTGAGCTGAAGGCCTGCCTACCAGCAAAAATGGGAAAGAGAAAGAATGAAAACACATCAAAGAAACCATCAGAACATGTGGCTATCCCAAGTGGGCCTATATCAGTGGTGAAATGCTACTGGTTCGCACCGGTTCGGGTGAACTGGTAGTAAAAAAAAGCTACCGGTTCCTCTGAACCGGTATTTCCGACGATCAGCTGTGCCGCGCAATTGAAAATCGCTAGAAAGCAGGAAATCCTACTTTCTAGTGAATCTAAATCATGCGGCACAGCTGATTCCCCCCCTCGCTGCTCTACTTACCTTCCCAAGCCTCCTCTTGGTGTGTAGTGTGCATGCACATGCAGCGCACATTTGGTGTATACTGTGCATATGCGCACAGTGCACATTTGGCGCACAGCATGCATGTGTAGCCAGCAAACTGGTGGCAAAATAGTTCAGATTTCACCACTGGCCTATATCAAATCTCAAAAAAGACCCCACAGGAGCTCCACAGGACCTAGAGAACAATAAATGAAGCAACACTGTTCCATACATTATGTTGCAGGAATATCAGAATATCAGAAAAGCTCAGGAGGATCTTCAGCCAACATAACATATGTTCATACTTTAAACCCAAGAATACACTATGGCAGAAGCAATGGTGAAATCTAAAATTTGTTATTACCGGTTCTGTAGGCGTGGCTTGGTGGGGGGTAATATGACTGGGTGGGCATGGCCAATTTTTTTTTTTTTACTTTTAAAACCCATTTTTCTACAACCTCTTTGGTGAAGAGGTTGTAAAAAAATGCTTTCAAAAGGCACTGACAATCCCAGCTGAGTTGCCTGATCGGCAGAGGCTTTTTTTCTTTTAAATGCCTCTGATGATCAGGCAACTCAGCTTGGATCGTCAGAGGCTTTTAAAAGAAAAAAAGACTCTGACGATCAGGCAACTCAGCTTGGATCGTCAGAGGCATTTAAGAGAAAAAAAAACCTCTGCCAATCAGACAACTCAGCTGGGATCATCAGAGGCTTTTAAAAGCATTTTTTCTACAACCTCTGAAGAGGTTGTAGAAAAAATGCTTTTAAAAGCCTTTGAGGATCAGAGGCTTTCTTTTTTTACTTTTAAAAGCATTTTATCAGCCAAAGAGGTTGTAGAAAAAATGCTCTTAAAAGTTAAAAAAAAAAAAGCTTCTGATGATTGTGTGGCTCAGCTGGGTATGGGGGGGGGGGCAGGGATTTTTGCTACCGGTTCTCCGAACCACCCGCCTCCATTGCTACCGAATCGGGCAATCCGGTCCGAACCGAGAGCATTTCACCCCTGGGCAGAAGCTTGTCCATCCCAAGGATAAAACACCCAGACACAAAATGAGCAACATGGTATATGCAGCACAATGCAATGAGCCATGTGCAGATCTGTACATTGAGAAAACAAAACAACCACTTCATAAACACATGGCACAACATAGGAGAACAAATCCATTAGGACTACATTCAGCAGTCCATCTGCATTTAAAGGACAAGTTCACAATTTCGAAGACAGCAAAGTCCACATTTTGGACAGAGAAGACCACTGGTTTGAAAGAGGGGTCAAGGAGGCTATCTATGTCAAAATTGAACAGCCCTCTCTCAACAAAGGGAGAAGGGTACAACATCATCTATCTCCAATTTATAATGCAGTCCTTTCAACAGTTCCAAGAAGGCTCATCCACAGTCATTTGCACCACTCAGGTGACCCTGATGACACAGTTAAACCTCCAGGTGACTTTAATGATTCGCTAAAAGAATGCAAATGGCCAGCTGTCTGCAAGGAGTATAAATCCTTCCATTCTCCACCATCCAGTCAGAGCTAAAGAAGCTTCTTGGACGAGAAGTGAAACATCTTCAAAGAAAAACCAAAAAAGTCCAGTTGCCTCTTGAAAAAGCACCTTTGGGTCAAAAAGTTTGAGGTAAGGCTTCATTTCTACCTAATGGTCAACTACCCATTTGTAGCCAAGATATAGGGGCAGACCAGTTGGGTATCAGTTTAAAGTTGTCCTCAAATACAATTTTCAGTTACCTGTGGTTTTCAAGGATATGTGGAAAAAATTTGGTTGGGGGGGGGGATTTTGAACTATACAAGAAACAATAAGAGTTGGAAACTGAAGACATCATGATAGGAACAGAATCAATCTCGATGATAGGTAAAGCACTCAATTGTCTCCTGATGCAAGCAACAAGAAGCTAAGAGACAGAGGCAAGACACAATGCAAGCAGGTTTCCTCTGGGATATGTCTCCTTTTAGCCTGACTGTCCATCACTGTACTGGGGTTCCATTTCAACAATGACAAGGGCAGGGGAATGCTGGATAGCGGACATCAAGGCTATTTCCTAGTGAAAAGACTTACTGGTAGCTGCAGCACCATGCTGTTGTCGAGCCTCGGTTGGGTCTCGCCATCACTAGGGAGGACGACGAGGAGGGGGCAAGCTGTTGGACTCTCCGGGGGCGTGTCATCAGCTGTTTGAGAAGTCTTTACCACCCGCACACAAAACGAAGCAAACTCTTTCATCGGAGATGGGGGGGGCATGGTGTTTGCAGATGACGCTGCCTTGTGCTGTAACAGAGGCGCGCTCCTCCTACAGGCCAGCTTGAGGAAGGAGGGATGATGTTGACTGTTTGATTGTTAATTGATTTATTGTGCTCCTCCTTCAGGCCAGCTAGGGGAAGGAGGGGTGATGTTAACTGTTTAATTGCCACTTGATTTATTGCTGTGTATATAAAAGGCGCTACACTGCGATTGCGTGTAGCGCTAACTTTAAACCTTGTTTCCGGCTTGTGCCTTTCTCCTGCCTGTGTTTGCTGTGCTGAACCTAATTAAAGGATTGCAACTGCTTTATTCCATTCTGGTGTTGGCTTGTTTCCAGTGCAGTTGGGTGGACTGGCCGAGAGAAAGTTAGCGCTCCCCCACTCACCAATTGCAACTGCCTATGTTCCCTAGTTGCAGTCCGGTGGGAAAGGCTGTCGGTGATGGCAGAAGGGACGGCGCTGGGTGATTCGGAGTTGGAGGTCCCTCTAGAGGCTGACGTGGAGGAGGTGGTTGTGGAAGAGGAGAAGCTACAAACTGCAACCCCTCATCAACCGGTAGTCAGATCCAAGCTGTGCCAGCCACGTGAGGAGGACTGTGTGGAGATGGCTGGTGCGCAGAGTCAAGGGCTAGACCCTTCGGGACAGATTTCCAGTGGGGGCTGGTGGCCTAGTTCTACTCATACCGGGCCCCAATGGCCATCTACCCCCCCATTGGGTCCATCATTTAGAGGTTGGCGGGAGAGACGTTGGACAGACGAGGAAAGAACTTCCTCGCCGATGCACTTTCTCGTATGCCACAATATAACAGTAAGCGCGAGGAAGTAGTGGAATCTCTTATACCACCTATTGAGAGTGGGCATGCAGTTGCGGCGGTGTTACGGAAAGAAGCGTCCTTCTTAACGAATCTTCGGATAGCTATCAGCCAGGATACATGGGTAAATCAAAACCAAACGTCAGTAATCTTACGAGATGGATTAGGGTGGAATGGGGATCGTTTATACATTCCAGAACCGCTTCGAACTACAGTTTTAAGACGGTGCCATGATGCCAAACCAGCAGGTCATTACGGTTTCCTTAAAACACTTCACCTGATTAGACGTCAATTTTGGTGGCCACGAATGCGTGGTGAAATTGAACGTTATGTTAAATCGTGCCCCACATGCGCAGCAGCAAAACCATGGTCAGGAAAACCACTTGGTCGATTACAATCGGTGGCTGATCCTAGTTGTCCGTGGGAGGAAGTGGCGATGGATTTTATAGTAGACCTACCGCCCAGCAATGGACATACCGTTATTTGGACAGTAGTAGACCTATTTTCAAAGCAGGCGCATTTTATACCCTGTCGGGGTTTACCATCTGCCCGACGATTGACAGACATGTTTATACAACATATCTACCGCCTTCACGGGGTCCCGAAGCGTATTATATCAGATCGAGGTGTCCAGTTCACCGCCCAGTTTTGGAGATCTTTCATTCACAGGATAGGGTCCACTCAAGGATTAAGTTCAGCCTTCCATCCCAGTACAAATGGAGCAGCTGAACGGGCTAATGCCGCTGTGGAACGATATCTACGTTGCTACGTTTCGTATCAGCAAACTGATTGGTCTGCCTTACTCCCGTTCGCTGAAGTCGCGTACAACAATATCAGCCACCGTAGCACGGGATTTTCTCCTTTCCAAATCGTCTATGGAAGAGAATTCCCTGCGATACCTGAGGTAGAACCTCCAGCTACAGGGGTATCTACACATTCCGGTTGGGCCGACAAGATCCGACAAACGTGGCCAGCGGTAAAAACGGCGCTTCAAAAAGCAGCAAATGAATACAAACTTTATGTTGATAAAAAAAGAGCCGACCCAAAACCGTTTTCTGTAGGGGATCACGTGTATCTATCGACAAAATACTTGAAATTACGATTACCTAGTAGGAAACTAGGTCCCAAATACATAGGTCCTTTTCCTATAATACGTGTGATCAACCCTGTCACTGTCATGCTTAAGCTACCTTCACTGTTAGGAAAAATACATCCTGTTTTTCATAGCAGCCTCCTTAAACCTGTCAAAGAGGAAAGGCCCACACATCAGCCTGTTTCCCCGGGACCGAGTCATTCAGATCAATATGAGATAGATAAAGTATTGGATTCACGTCTACGTAGAGGCAGGTTACAGTACTTAGTACGGTGGAAGGGTTATCCACTAGCACAAGCATCTTGGGTAGCAGCTCCAGACGTTCATGCCGACCGGTTGCTCCGTCGGTATCATCGTAAATATCCAAATAAACCAGGTCCCAGTGGGTAGAACGGTTGCTATGCTAACATCTTTATTTTATTTCCTGCAGGTGGACTCCTGGTAGAGAGGAGCCGCCTGTCGAGCCTCGGTTGGGTCTCGCCATCACTAGGGAGGACGACGAGGAGGGGGCAAGCTGTTGGACTCTCCGGGGGCGTGTCATCAGCTGTTTGAGAAGTCTTTACCACCCGCACACAAAACGAAGCAAACTCTTTCATCGGAGATGGGGGGGGCATGGTGTTTGCAGATGACGCTGCCTTGTGCTGTAACAGAGGCGCGCTCCTCCTACAGGCCAGCTTGAGGAAGGAGGGATGATGTTGACTGTTTGATTGTTAATTGATTTATTGTGCTCCTCCTTCAGGCCAGCTAGGGGAAGGAGGGGTGATGTTAACTGTTTAATTGCCACTTGATTTATTGCTGTGTATATAAAAGGCGCTACACTGCGATTGCGTATAGCGCTAACTTTAAACCTTGTTTCCGGCTTGTGCCTTTCTCCTGCCTGTGTTTGCTGTGCTGAACCTAATTAAAGGATTGCAACTGCTTTATTCCATTCTGGTGTTGGCTTGTTTCCAGTGCAGTTGGGTGGACTGGCCGAGAGCTGTATTATTATTATTATTATTTATTTTGTCGCATTTCTATGCCGCCCAACTCCCAAGGGACTCTGGGCGGCTTACAACAAAGAATAAAACAATGCGAACGATCCCATAAAAAATGTTAAAAAGAAAAACATTAAAAACTTTAAAAACATTAAAACACATGCACTCCAATTCGTGGCCGGGTCTCGCAAGATCATTATAACGAGATCAACGGTCCCAGGCCTGCCGGAAGAGCCAGGTCTTCACCGCTTTGCGGAAGGCCAATAGGGTGGGGGCAGTCCAGACCTCAGGAGGTAATTGGTTCCAGAGAGCCAGGGCAGCCACAGAGAAGGCCCTCCCCCACAGGCCCGCCAGCTGACATTGTTTAGCTGACGGGACCCGGAGTTTATGCTGTAGTTTATGCTGTGCAAGATTATGGTCCAGTACACACATAAATGCTGAACCTTTGTATGCCAGTAATTGTAATTTAGCAGTACTATAGCTTGTTCAACACTCTTTGGATAAAAACAAAATTGGACTTAACATTTTATGCAATCTCATACTAAAAGCACACTCAGGATATATTGGCAATGAACTTTTAAGATGTTCATGGCAGTTTAAGATTGGTTAAAAAACACCTTCTGGATGCAACCATTTTGCAATGGATTCTTATGCTTTAAATATTGAATAGCATTTAAATATTAAATATTTATATAACAACTCTAATAAATTGTGTTATATATCAAAAATTTAATGTATGTATTTTAATCATATGTTTATCTTCCTTTCTATTTCATTAAATTTCAAGATATATTGAGAAAAATTCAAATGGAATTTTAAAAAGTTATGTGCTCTCATGTGGGACACATGAGAAAATGTTTCTAGATTGAGTTATTTGAATATTTCCAAATAGGAAGATGTGTTGACCAAAAAAAGAAAGCTATTGCATAAATGATTTAAAGTCTAATCCTATTTGAATTTTAATATATGACTCAGAAAACTGGTTGTGAATATATACAGTAAAACTGCCCTTAATTTTTAAAACATTGCTAAAGCAATGGCAATCTTATTCAATATTTGCAGCAGTTTGCTTTAAATGAAGAAACAGAAGCAGCCTACAATCACACTGTTTGAGTTGGGCTGCCTTATAAATATAAATAGCCTTATAAAAGCTGCCTAGACTAACCCCACAGTGAAATAGATGGCAAATAAATTTAACAAATTAAATAAAAAATTTTTTAAAAAAATTATCTATTGCAGAAAAAAAGAAAAAGAAGTGGGGCTTCCTTTCCTCACGCACAGAACAGTTATCAAAAGTTTTGAAAATCACAGATTTCTACATTATAAAGTAGAATTATATAGAACTGACTCTTGTATTCCTTTTGTGAAATTCAGAAACTTTCTGGTATTGAAAAACATTAGGAGAAAAATGTTTTATATATGTTTCTTAAGTTGTAAGAAACAACTTAAGTTTCTTAACTTAAGAACTTAAGTTCTTAAATTGGGAACTTCTGGATGGAGAAAATGGAGGACTAACACACACCGAATAGCAAAGTAGTGGAGCCTGGTGACCAGGCAAACCTTAGTGAGCAGAGCTTCTTGGACGAGGAGAAGCCAAGAGATTGCCAGCTTGTGCTTCAGAGGGCAACTCCCTGTGAGGAAACCTACAGGATTGAGAGGGCTCCTGTTGATGACTTGTGCCAGGAGCCACAGGGGGAAAAACATCAAGTGCATAGCCTCATGCAGGGCCTGCTTTTCAGGAACTTATCCAAAGCTATACTTTCTAATGCATGTTTGAATTACATTTTAAAACTTGCAAAGATATGAGCTACAGACACTTCAAGCAGCAGAGCAATTAAACATGGTGAGTATCTTTTGACCTGGCTTAATGTAGAAAGTAAAGAAATAACTATAAAGATTTTAAAACAATTAAAAGCAAAAAAGCTTACCAAGAACTTGAACCAAGAAAGTTTAAAACAGATTAAGGGAAGTAATGTAATGAAGCGGGCTCTGATGGATGACCACTGGATAACTTTCTATTCACTCTATTCTAAAAAGCAATGCATCCGGTTGGAAAAAGTACAAACTCAGCCAAAATCCTTTTGGTTCCTCTAGGAGGCCTCTAAGTTGTCAGAAGAAAGGAACATTCTAATACCATACAGCTTAAAGGTTGGTTAGGTCAAGGGGATCCACATGAGTTAAAAGTTGTCCATCGTCAAAAGATAAAAGATATGCTTCAGTAATCTACAAAAAGAATTATGACTGTTTTGCAAATAAACTCTGTAATGTCAATTAAAATTGATAAATGTATAGGACCATATGAACGGCTGACTTCAAAGAATCCTTTGTCTAGAAGGGTATAAAACCATTGTACCTAATTCCTGTCTTTGTTCAACGCTTCATGTACAGAGCCTTGAACCTATTGCGCAATATATATATAAAATCTGTCTCTGATTAACCCAAAAGTTGTGTTTGTCTTATTAAATCCACAACAGAAGAACTGAAATTAATATTGTTTATTCTAAAGTACTTTTGGATTAATTTAATAAATAATGCATCCCTTCATGGGAATACGGGTTGTTTGAATTTAATGTGATAGTTAAAAGCAATAAGTGCGTGATAAAATGGGTTAGAAATTTGGGTTATAACGTAGACCAATGCAATGTGCTATATATCACATGGGCCAATGGGAGAGAAAAACATGGGACAGTTTACCATGCATGGGTAAACTGAAGAGCAGTGGTGGCGCAGTGCTTAGAATGCAGTATTGCAGGCTAATTCAGCTCACTGCCAGGAGTTCAATCCTTACTGGCTCAAGGTTGACTCAACCTTCCATGCTTTCAAGGTTAGTAAAATGAGGAGCAAGATTGTTGGGGGCAATATGCTGACTCTGTAAACTGCTTAGAGAGGGCTGCAAAGCGGTACATAAGTCTAAGTGTTATTGCTAGTGCTATGGTGAACTTGCAAAAAACAAAAACAATTGGATACAAATACATATGATGATACTAACAATTTTAAAAACCAATATTCAGATGCAACCAGAATTTTTTAAATTGGGATTTATGGGTAACAACTTAGAAAAGACCTATGGAAGATTGATTTTATATATGGTAACTGTAACAAGGCTATTATGCACAAAGTTGGAAAAATACTGCAATATCCACAATGGAGAAAATGATGGAACTTGTGGAAATGGCAAAAATGATCTGTTTGATCAGGAGTAAGACAATAAGTACTTTTATGAAAGGCTGTCAAATGAATTGGTCATTTATGGATTAGTTGATTAGAAAAGGATGAATATGGGTAGAAGGGAATCATGTAATTTTAAAGAGGGAGGAGAAATAATAAGTTTGTAACTGCTGTAAGGAAGATCAGAAGTCATTTCTTTATATATTTTCCTTTTTTCTATCTGCATTGTTTCTTATATTTTTTCTTTTCTTAATCTTACATTATATAATTTCTTGTTTACCTTTTACATATGTAAAATTCTTTAATACTAATTATATATAAAAAGGAATGCTAAAATATAGGCATTCATATTAATACTTACAAATCTGAAAGTCATACATTAAATTTATTTTGGATTTTTTTTTCTTGATGGCAGTACACAATAGATTCAATTGATTGCAATTCTTTGCTCTCTATTATATATGGAATGTCTATGTACTTCTACATGTACATGAATGTAAGTGTGTAAAAAATGAGAAGGGACCAGCTGGGAGATAGGGCTACTTACCAGAGGAAAATCATCAGGATCAATCCAGACAATGCTTAGATCAGGATTATCAGTGTTGTCTTTGGCAACCTGCTTGACAATTTCCAGGAATTCGAAGCCATCTGAAAATATAATAACAGTTAAGCGATTACCTTGTGGATTGCTCTGCAGAAGAATACTTGGGTGTTTATAGTAATCAGACAAGAATAGCATATTTCAAGCAACTACAATCATGTGAGAGAAGATTATTTCAGTGCACTATTTCTCAGTCCCACCATTTCACTAGTGGTTCACTGTCTGCTTTCAAATTTGGGTGGTACCTACCAAGTCCTTTTTGTAGACACTAAACTCTGAGGTCAGCCCACTCAGAACTGGAATGGAAGACTTTCTTGTGGAGAACATTTTTTCCCTATTTCTAATGTTACACATATTGTATCACAGGGGAGTAAATGTCCCCAGAATGAGAGTGAAGATGGTTCCAGTTACATATGAAACACAGAGTAGGAGGAGAACAGTTGGCAATGAATCAGCGATTAAAATATTATTGCAAATGAAACATTTCAAAGATTAAGATGAAAATGCTTTTTATTTCAAAGCTGATTCTCTAATTAAATTGCTTTTAGCTTTTATTTGCAAAAAGGAAAAATGCAAAAATCCATAGAGCCACTTTCCCTCCTCTAAAAGAATGGGAGTATATTATAAATGCCTCTCTTTCAAGCTAACTTCTCCTACATCTGAAGAATGGAACATAGTTCATGGTGGTGAATACCTATAATTAGCATACATTTTGATGCCATAGGACACTTTCTTGTAATAGACAGGTGACGGACAGAAAGTCATCCCCTGACAGCCATGTTTTATGTTCTTTACATCAAGACCTACAACAAGCCTATGTGTTTTATACCTGGATCGTCTTCTTCAGCAAACGCCACAATGTGAATTCCATCTAGATCATCCTCCTATATGTAAGAAACATGTTCTGATGAGTGCATCATTAATTGTGAAGTATACAATACCACCAAAACATACATACATCACACACTGCTATTCCATGGTTCCAAATTGGCTTTACAAGATAGAGAGACAGATAAATTTAGGAAGAAAAGATAGAAGTATTGGTTATGTTTATCCTGAAAATGAGAATAGGAAGAGTTGGAAGGAATCTTTGAGGTCTTCTAGCCCAGCTCCCTGTTCAAGCAGGGGACCCTATACCATTCTAGATAAATGTTTGTCCAATCCCCCCGATTCTTAAGTATTGGAAGACTGCTTTCATGTCACTCCTAGTCCTTCTCTTTGCTAAACTTGATATACCAAGTTCCGGCAACTGTTCATCGTACACTTTAATCTTCAGACCCCTTATCTTTGTTGCTTTTCTCTGTACTTTTTGTACTTTTTTTGTATCATGGTAATCAAAACTGGATACAGTATCCCAAGTGTGATCTTACCAGTGCAATAAAAAGCAGTAATAGCATTTCCTATGATCTTGATACTATCTCTCGGTTGATGCAGCCTAGGAGTGCATTGGCTTTTTTGGCAGCTGCAGCACACTTATTCTTAAGTGGTTGCCACTAGGACTCTTAGATATGTCTCACTGCTGTTGAGCCAGGTACCACATATTCCATGTGCATTTTATTTTTCTTGCGGAAGACCTTACTTTTCTTTCCTCTGAATTGCATTTTGCTGGATAGGGCCCAGTGTTGATCAAGGTCCATCTGGATCTGGAGTCTATCTTCTAAAATATTGGCTATTCCCCCCAGCTTGGTGTCATCTACAAATTTGATGAGTTCCACTTCTATCCCCTCATTTAAATTATTTATAAAAATGTTGAAGAATACTGGGCCTAAGACAGAACCTTGAGATACGCCACTGTATGCTTTCCCTGCATTTAGACCAGTGGTGAAATCCAAATTTTTTTACTACCGGTTCTGTTGGTGTGGCTTGGTGGGCATGGTGTGGCTTGGTGGGCGTGGCAGGGGAAGGATACTGCAAAATCTCCATTCCCTCCCCACTCCAGGGAGAAGGATATTGCAAAATCTCCATTCCCACCCCACTCTGGGGCCAGCCAGAGGTGATATTTGCCGGTTCTCCAAACTACTCAAAATTTCTGCTACCGGTTCTCTGAACTGCTCATAATTTCCGCTACTGGATCTCCAGAACCTATCAGAACCTGTTGGATTTCACCCCTGATTTAGAGGACTACATGTTGAGTGCAGTTGGTCTGCCAGTTGTGAATCCATGTGGTGATGATGCTGTCTTTCCCACATTTTTCTATCTTACCAAGATTTAGGCTGTGGTCTACTTCGTCAAATGCCTTATTGAAGTCTTTGAATATCAGAAGAGCTGTCTTGTACAACATTAAGCAATTGCCCAGATGATGGGAAAAGAAACCATGGATATTTAATTTAAATTACACAGAAGTCAATTTCAATTGGACATTAAAAAATTATTCCCAGCAATGAGAGCTGTTTAATAATGGAATATTTTCTTGAGTGAATTCTCTTTACTGGAAGTTTTTAAACAATAGCAATAGCATTTAGCAATAGCACTTAGACTTATATACCACTTCACAGTGCTTCATAGCCCTCTCTAAGTTGTTTACAGATTCAGCATATTGCCCCCAACAATCTGGGTCCTCATTTTACTGACCTTGGAAGGATGGAAGGATGAGTTGAGCCAATGAGAATTGAAGTGCTGGCAGTTGGCAGAACTAGCCTGCAATACTGCATTCTAACCATTGTGCCATCACGGCTCAGAGGCTCCACAGAGGCTAAATGGCCATTTTTTGGGAATATAAGTGGTGCACTGAGCTGGAGGTTCTTTTGAACCTAGATATTCTATGATTATTTAAATCATTGCAACCTGGTGATTACAGAAATCAAATGAAGTTTTCACCTTCTGGATTAATGTTGTTATTTTGTATTAAACATAATTTTGTCACATAAGAGATTTGGAGTTAAATAATAACAATAAAAGGAGAAAAAAGAAGTTTTCTGACAGTCAGAAGAATTAATCAATGGAACGGCTTACCTCCCTTGACTGTGGATGCTCCATTCCTGGAGGTTTTTAACAAGTGTCTAGTCAGCTATTTGTCTAGAATGGTACAGGGTCTCCTGCTCCAGCAGGGAGTTGGACTAGAAAACCTCCAAAGCCCCTTCCAATTCTGTTATTCTCTTTTCTATATTCTGTAAAGGCTACTTGTGAAAAATTGATATTAAAAATCAAGTCTGGGACAGATTTTCTTCCACAAAAGTAGCATCCAAACCTTGGGCAGCTGGATTCAGTGAAAATTATATTGGCAAAAGCCCCCGGAGTTGGCAGGGAGGATGTTTATTGTGCACCTGCTACAAACGTCATCTTGGAATTATACCATGGAAAACCCTCATGTTCCTTGTGTCCCGCCAATCCCAGCTTTCAATTTCAATTGGTATTAATGCAAGAGGAAAAAAATCCATCTAAATGCTAATGTCTTTCCCCTCTGAGTCCAAAAGTGACAGAACCCCATAAAATGAAGAATTAAAAGAATAAGTGGAAAACATTGGTGGAGGGGTGGGAGAGAGAGAATGTAAGATCAAGACTTCAGCAGGGGAATCAGAATCTGAGAAGGATGTTTAGAGTAGATTTATGACTAAAATTGGAGCAAAAGTAGTCCAAGATAGTGTAGCCTTCTGTGCTTCTTTTTTGTTTTCCCCATACTCTCCCACTCAATCTCCAGCTGTCTTAACACAAGCACAATGCCAGAGTCGATAACTCATTAAACAAAAGACCCAGCTCTTCTCTCCAGTGCAGTGGAAGAAGTTTTTCTCCAGGTTCTTGTAGAGTGTATATAATTATCTACCAGAGACTATAAACTGCTGTTCAGTTCAGTGACAACAAAGCAAAGTTCTATCTACCACACTGACCTGCACACTTGCAGTTAAAATGATGTTTTAGTGAGCCAATCTATCCATTCCAATCCCTATGTGATTTATGCTGATTGACAACCATTCCAGATATTTTGAGGTAAAAGTCCTACCAAGCCAAAATCACTTAACTGGAAATGGTAAAGTTTGCACCTCAGATCTTCAATATGCAAAACAGAAATACTTTGCCAGTGAGCTCAAATTACACTTTATGTGAATGGTATAACAGAAATGTTCACATTCTAGGGTCCATCTCCTCCTTTCCATTTTCTTCTAGATACAAGTGAGGAGGTAAATTAAGCCATCTCTATCTATGGTTTTGAATAAAACTTCTAGCTGCTATTTGTGTTAAGAAAAAATGTGCTGCTATTCTTTCCCATTGGAAGTTTTTCCCTTTCTGTGTATGGATTTTCTACCTTCCATCAATGCAATTAACAGAAGGTACCAGACCCCTCCAGACAGCCCCTGGTAACATCCTCCCCATTGCAGAAGCAATGCAGAGTATTACCCATAAACTAACCAGTGATGTAACCAACAGAGGAAGAATAAAAGCTGGCAAGAAATCAGTGCTCAGTCCATGTCTTTCCTTCTCTCCATTTTTGAAGAAGTCTGGTGGTGGGAGAAAAAGCAAGTCCTTGTCTAGTTTAAGAAGCCTGGCAAAATGGTATCAAGGCATCATAGTTCAAAGGCACTTTCATGCAGTCCTTCCATTGATCCAGAAGAGAATCAGCTGGAGTTCCCAAGCTGATTCTCTTCTGGATCAATTGCCCCAATTCTCAATTTTTGATCTAAGATGCCAGAGCAACTTGGAGCTTGTAGACAAGACACTATCCTATTGCTGGGAAGTACTACTTCTCCTGCCCTTCCTCACCATTAACAAGCTATCTCAGGGCCCCAGGTGCCTTTACACTAGATTTCTGGGTGGTAGCCAGCAATGTTTTAATTTTTTTTATTTTGCCTCACCCCAATGCAAGCACAGCAGAGCAAAAGCTCAGGGACAGGTCTTTGAGGATATTCCCTCACTGACCAGCTCAGGTGAATGCTTGCAATAGCCACAGGAAGGACAATGAGGGAGGGAAAATGAAGCATCATAAAATAAATTCTAAGAAATCTGATGCAATGAAGACAGGAGCCCCTGAGCCTTAACTTCAGCAAGAAGAGAAGAAAACTAAGGAGCCAGAGACGTGCAATTTATTGTGGGAAGTGGAAATATTCTGTGTGTGAGGGGGAGCATTCTGGAGGGAGGGGAAGCAGTTTTGTAGCTATAATAAAGCAGAGATGAAAGTTATATCTATCTCTTGTCCCAAAGGTGCTTTTTCAAGAGGCAACTGGACTTTGTTTTTCCTTAAAGAAGTTTCTCTTCTCATCCAAGAAGTTTCTTCAGTTCTGATTCAAAAACTGAAGAAGCTTCTTGGATGAGAAGCAAAACATCTACAAAGAAAAACAAAGTCAAATTGCCTTTTTGAAAAAGCACCTTTGGGACAACCATGACCTAGACAACAGAATCTTCATAGACATTTATCTCTTATATAGAAATTACAATACAATAGGAATAGGCAAAGCCTGGCACTAGTCTAGTCACATCTTCCTAGGAGACAGTTAAAGAGCAAGTAGATGTGAGCTTGGGAAGAAATGCAAAATGATGATGATCGTGGCATTCTGGGAACAACACAAGAACACAGAATCAGTTCCTAAACAGCACAAATCAGACGTGTGGCTGGAGCCTCAGACTGACTCTCTCTGCAACTAACTGACTCACACAGAATAGGCTAATACCCTATTTGGGCTTGAAACAGCTTTTTTCCCTCAGCTTTTAGGAGCTAAGAGACACAGAAGATCAGGGACTGGATTCAGAGCTGCCTGTTAAAATGGTTTAAGTCTCAGAGTTTTAATTAGAGATACAAAGGGTTGAGCTGGGGATTTCTATAGGCAAAGCATGTATTTTATGAGACCAAAGATGCTGGGTTTAGAAAAGGAGGAATCTTTCCAGCTCTGTTCTATTCTATCTCAGGTCTGAAGTGTTGTGCTTAGAGGTTTACTGCTGCTGAACTTTCCTACTTCCTTAAGATCCCACTGCTAGGAGTTGTACCTGTGATGACAGAGGGAAACCTCTTTGATTGTTTTTAGTAACTAGATTATTAACTAAACATTTGATTAATTTATGTTTTTTGATTAAAAACTTCTTTCTACTTCTTGAAGAAGAAAAGAAAGTTATGTTCTGCCTGATATGAAAACTGGTTTAAACCTGTCAAGGACACACCTGGCTTGAACATTATGTTCCTGAATATGAATATGAGATTATGATTAACAAGATCATACTGAGAATATAATGGGATGCTATAGAATGCTACATATTACATACTAGACTTACTGAGCATGCATGCTCCATCAGAATGTGTCAAATAATGTTAACAAATGAAAGAACCATTCCAAAACTAATATGCATATAAGATGATCTTCTACCTTTCCAATCTGCTCCTCTCCTCTCTTGGGTAAGGTGCCTCTCCTTACTTGTGTACATAAATAAAGAGATTTTAATCTATCTTTCTGACTCGGGTTCTGTTTGGGCGAGACCACACAAGGCTAACAGATCTACTAATATTTACTGCTAACACCTGAATGGGATGAGAAGTGAAGGGCAGGAAGAATATGGGTACAGAACAGCTTTCTATGTTCTCTTTTAATTGCATTATAGCCAACATCAAAATAAATAAAATTTAAAACTACCATGTTTAGTTGTTTTTAGATTTAAAACCCTTCCAAATATTGCACTGAGTCAAGCTGTTGGTGTTTCCTTCTGTGGGAGAGGCAGAAAATAGCAAATGTTTAATGATAAAACATTCAGTACTTTTAGGCCTTTTTCTCTCCATGTCCCAAAATTCACTTCTGCTATAAGAAAAAGAGTGTACCTCTATAGAGGTACACAGTACTGTATGTGTGCAGCCTAGAAGAAGTTGTTATCCTTAATTGCTTGATGACAAAACAAGGTCACTTTGACTTGATCATTCTTTTTATTTAAAATACTATGAAATCTTGAGCTATTCATGGATGTGCCATAATTTTACTATAGTAAAACAATAGAATAGGTATTCTCTAAAATTATTTAAACGTAACATAGTACATACAAGTCTATCTTTGTATGAATAAACTAGATATTGCTTCTCTTAGAAGGAGGTTTCTTAGCAGTGATGGCTCATTCTAATCATTCTTTTCATTTGTACACAATTCCTGTTGCTGCCAGAAATTAGCTCAGACATTTACAAAGTGCCTTGAATTGAGTTTTGTGGATTAAAAGAGGAGGAATCCTAGCCTGAATGCATATTTATTTGTTTATTTAACTTTTGAGCAGGATAAAAATACAGGAAAAGATTTAAAAATTAAAACTACTATGGAAAACAGCACAATAAAATAAAATATTAAGCAGCAGTAAGACAGCAATTGCTATGGGATTAAAATTTCAATAATAAAACTAGCAATATTATACTAGGAAAAATAGTGAAATAATATTTTAAATATAAATATAAAAAATATAAAATATCAGGTGAAGCAAGGTGACCCAACTGAAAAGACCTGTTTTCTTCTGACCATCCTTCTTAACTCCTTTGGCCAGAGAAAGACTTCAGAAGGCAACTGTCAGCCCTTCAGGGTAGACAAACCTGAACACCTAAGTTATGAATACTATTCTGCTACTGCTACAATAACAGAATCTTGCAATCCCATTTCTGCCTTTATCCTGAAAAGAATTAGGAACGGTCAAGTCTGAGACAATTTCTCAAATTCCATTCCTCCTTTGGACTTAGATTTTTCTATTTGACCCTTGTTTTAGCTATAGCTCTTTATTCCCATTCCTCAAGGTTATTCTTATGCCCCATTTCAGCAATCCAAGGATAAGATAGGCAGGAACAGATACCCTTTTTGATATCCTGCATCAGGTTCCCTATGGCTTCATAGACTTGGACTATTGCTTTGAATTTTGCCTTGAAATGGCAAAGCACTAACATAATATGATATCATTAACTATTTGCTTGCATTATTTGAGCCAAATGAAATTTCTCAATCATTTTTGAAACTACTTAGCTATAAAGACATTGTAACAGTTGAAACATCAGTTTGGATAAGCATGAATGGCTATTGCATGAATAATCACACATCCAACCTACAAAGGCCTGCATGACCCTATTTTAGCTTTTCTATCCAATCCAGGGCCTTTTTCATATGAATATTCCATAAGGTTTACAACTTCCATCTCTTACCCAGATCTCAAACATGTCTTCAGGCTGCAACTTGCGCAGTGTGCTTCTGAAAGGGAAACAAATGTTTTTCAGTTCCATTCAAATCTATCTTGATTCATAAGAATATGTGTAGGGGAGGTAGATTCAGAAAGCATGACTGGCAGGTCAGAAACCAGTTCCATAAAACATTACAGTCACTCTTCCACAAACTCCACTCCAGAAGGACTGGAGCAGAGATGAAATTCAAAATTTTTCCCTACCAGTTCTGTGGGCGTGGCTTGGTGAGCATGGCTTAGTGGGCATGTGACTGGGTTGGTAGGGGTGGCCAATTCAATGTCACTCCCAGTCACATGACCTCTCCCCAGCCACATCTGCCCAGTTTGTATGGCTCCCAGTGATTTCTGTGGGAAATGGGTCATGTGACTGGGTGGGCATGGCCAACTCGATTGATCTCACCCTTAGGAAATTTCTCCTTAGTCCAACTCACAATAAAATAGCACTGTTCCAATATTTAAAATAGAATAGAATAACAGAGTTGGAAAGGACCTTGGAGGTCTTCTAGTCCAACCCCCTGCTTAGGCAGGAAACCCTACACCACTTCAGACAAATGATTATCCCATCTCTTCTTAAAAACTTCCAGTGTTGGAGCATTCACAACTTCTGGAGGCACATTGTTCCACTGATTAATTGTTCTGTCAGGAAATTTGAGGGGCTCCTGCAAAAATGAGGTAGATCCAAAGTGCTATTTTCCAAAGCACCAAAAGGTACAATAAGAAACAATGGATGGAAACTAACCAAAGAGAGAAGCAACCTAGGACGAAGGAGAAATTTCATAAGGGTGAGACCAATCAACCAATGGAATAGCTTGCCTTCAGAAGTTGTGGGTGCTCCATCACTAGAGGCTTTTAGAAAGGGTAAGGGAAGTACACCCAGTGATGGGATTCAAGTAATTTAACAACAATTTTTCTGCCCTAATGATATCTTCCAATAACCAGTTTGCCAAACTGTTCAGAAAGTTAACAACTGGTTCTCCCGAAGTGGTGCAAACTGGCTGAAACCCACCACTGAGTACACCCCAAAAGGACAGTGCCAGGAACCACTAAAACAATGCAGAAAACGTAAAACAGCCATTCCCCTTTTTTAAAAAAGTCAACACCAAAGCAAATGCAGCATTTGAGAGGGAAACTAAGAGCAGTTGCTCAGGCCAATTGGAAGCCTGGGCGTGCTGCCAAAAGCCATTAACCCTTCCAAATCTATTATTCTATGTTCTCTATGTTCTAAATTGGGTGCTTCACAGCAGAAGCAATACAGCTGGCTGGACCACACATGCATTAAATTCACGGCCTGTATGATCAAGCTGCATCATTGTCCTCTCCTGTATTTTTTCCCCCAGGAAGAAACAAGAAGTAGCCAACACTGCAGCAGCTATAAAAGGTCTTGGGAAACTTCAGGGAGTATCAGCTGATCACAGAAGTGTTACTTAATACTCTTTATAATGAAAATGTTTGTAATCTTGTCCTTCGTCCTGAAGGGAAGAGGTTAATCCCATCCCTAGATGGGTGATTGATGGGTTTCCCTGCCCTAATCCTGTCAGTTTCTGTTGTTTATTGTCTTGATTCAGCATGTATTGGCTGCATTCCAGCTGCAACTGTTAAGTGGAGCTATTAACTGAAGGGAGAGAGAGAGAAAAAAACCTCTCTTACACTTTATTTTTAACCGATTCTCTGAACTGCATAAGCAATTTACTAACAGTTTGGGCGAACCGGTGAGAACCGGCTGAATTTCACCTGTGGACTGGAGGACATTCAGAGAAAAGCATCAGCAGATGGTATTAACGTGAACAAGAGCAGTGTGTAGGGCTGATTCTATCAGGCTCAAGGTATTATATACCCTTTTCCATCCTTGTTTCCTCTACTACCTAGGTAGGTAGAACGGATTCTTTTCCTGAGAGGAAAGTTGAATAGCAAAATCTTTATGTGAACTGGATATTCAAATGAACATTGAAATGAATAGGGTAGCGAATGTAGACAAAACACTGTGGATTACAGTGTTGTGAGGGGAAGGCTTAATAGATCTCCACTGTTTTGTACTTTTCACAGATAGAATACAGATAGAGTACTTTTCACAATAGAAATCTTGAAAGCATCCAGCCATTAGATCCTCCTTTTCAGTTACCAAATATATGCTAACTTTCTCCAGGTTTTAGGAAGTACATGACAAAAATGAAGTTTTCAAAACACTAGCCATTAATCAACTCTAGATATAATAACTCTACCAAGCTCAGGAGGGAAGAAATATAAATTCACTATTTTTCAATGATTGATACTTGAATTCAACATGCATGGTTTTGTGCAGACTTTGATGTGCACATGTGCCGCGTCTCCTGCAGGAGCTGCATTGGTTGCCGATTTGCTTCCGGGTGCAATTCAAGGTGCTGGTTAAAGCCCAACCAGCTTGAGGCCAGGTTATCTGAGGGACCATGTCTTGCCAGTTACATCTACCCAACCCACTAGAGTAGGCAGCCAAGGACTGTTGCGGGTCCCATCCTCTAAGGAGGTACATCTGGTGAGATCCAGAAAAAGTACCTTCATAAAGGTGGCT
Organism: Pantherophis guttatus; assembly: GCF_059756535.1. Classification (NCBI taxonomy): domain Eukaryota; kingdom Metazoa; phylum Chordata; class Lepidosauria; order Squamata; family Colubridae; genus Pantherophis; species Pantherophis guttatus. Next base: position 106,519,102 of record NC_142064.1, on the reverse strand, counting down.
CCCACCCTTTGGAATATTGTCCATTCAGAAATTAGACTGGCCTCCACTTTGACACTCTTTCGTAAGGCCCTGAAGATTTTGCCAGCAGGCCTGGGGAACCTAGAGTGGGATGGAGTCCACCAAATGACTTTTTTGACTGTGTTGTCATCAGGCAGGGGGTTATTGTTTTTTGTTTTTTTTCTATTTTGTGTTTTATTGCTTGTAAGCCACCTAGAGTCGCTGTGAGTGAGTAGGCAGCTACTGTATATAAATTAGATAGATAGATAGATAGATAGATAGATAGATAATAGATAGATAGATAGATGATAGATAGATAGATAGATAGATAGATAGATAGATAGATAATTGGTGGAAATGTAGGTGAAATGATCCTTATGCCATTCTCTGTACCTTTTGTGCTCATTCACAAACACAACCAATTCTTCTTCAGTATATGGCTTGTCAGGAACACGGATGGGATCATCCATAAATGGTTCATAAAAATCCACCTCATTTAGCTTTAGGCCCAATTTCTTGGCCACCTATAAGAAATGGGAAATGTTACATTGATAAATTATTGTAATTTATTTTGCTGAAAAGTATGGTATATTGTAGATGTACAATAGTAATTTCTATTTCTGAAAAATACATTTTAAATGTTTAGGATATATCATAAAACATAGAATAACTGAGTTGGAAGGGACCTTAAAGATCTTCTAGTCCAGCCCCGTATTCAAACAGGAGATCCTATAGCATTTCAGACAAAGGGCTGTCCAGTCTCTTCTTAAAAACCTCCAGTGATGGATCACCCATAACATTTGAAGGCTTCCACTGAATAATTGTTGTCACTGTCAGGCAATTTCTCCTTATTTCTAGGTTGATTCTCTCCTTGCTTAGTTTCCATGCATTGTTCTTGTCTTGACAATATTGATTATTGATATTATTGATCAATATTATATGAATATTTTTCAAACGTTAAAAGTATTCCATCTGATTTTTCAGTTTAAACTCCATGTCATCAGCAAAGCTGTTTTGAAAGTTAGAAAGCAAAAGTATAGTTGCACTCGCATATAATGCTCAGTATATAATTTTTATCTTATAAACAAAAACGCACAAGATTTTTTATATTTTTTGTTATGAAACTTCATATGTTATGACACTACAAATAGTATTTCTAAAGGCATGATGCTACAATAGCAGCTTAACTGCATGAAATAAGCTCGCTGGTGAACATACATAATATACTTTTCTTCAATTTTCTCCACAACAAAAACACATAATACTTATAAGGTAGGTTGGGCTGAAAGAGAATGACTGGCCCAAGGTCACCCAGCTAGAGTAGCTTTCATGCCTAAGGTGGAACTAAAACTCACAGTCTCTTGGTTTTTAGACCAGCACCACTGTACAGTCATATTGATCAGCCAACAATAGTAATGTATTCGTAAAAATAATCTCTACATCCTGAGGAGTCCACTAAAAGAGGTATAATATTTCTACTATATAAAACAGCCTATATAATAACCCAGAACTTAAGGATTCTTCTGTATTTGACTTGCAAGGGGCATAACCAATCGTTTTTTGTTTTTTTTTTAAATTTGATTTATATGCCGCCCTTCTCCGGAGACTCAGGGCGGCTTACAATGCGTTAAGCAATAGCCTTCATACTTTTATATATTTATACAAAGTCAGCTTATTGCCCCCACAAACTGGGTCCTCATTTCACCTACCTTAGAAAGGATGGAAGGCTGAGTCAACCTTGAGCCTTGGAGAGATTCGAACCAGCAGTAAATTGCAGGCAGCTGTGTTAATAACAGGGTGCGTAGACCACTGTACTATCAAGGCTCTTTTATAAAGGACATTTTGGAATTTTCCTTCACTAAAATGAGAATCATGAATCAAGAACATATGTGTTGTAGAAACTGAAAATATTGTTGAAATAGGCTCTCTGAAATAAAAAAAAAGTTAGAATATTGGCTCATAATTTAATGGCCTTCATTGTCTATACATTCATATTCAGAATGTACGTAAATGTTATGAACTTATGCTTTTAGGACAGAAAGCAAATATTATAAATAGATCTAATAGAGACCTGGAAAGGTGATCCCACAGCAGGATTATAGTAGATTATAGTAGATGAAATATACTAACTGTGCAAAAAGAACAGAAGACACAGAAAATGAGGGATTACGTTATATGTTAAAAATACCTTTTCTTGCTCAAAAATCCAAACAAATTAACTTAACAATGCTGCACAAAATAAAGAAATAAATGAAAAGAGTATCATTGTTGTTATTTACTACTGCTGCTGAACCAAAGAGAAGACATGCACTATATCTTCCAAAATAAAGTGAAGGCGATCCAGTTTTGTTTAGTGGTTAAGGCACCAGAGTAGAAGCCAGTAGATTGTGAATTCTAGTCTGATCTTAAGGCATGAAAGCCAGCAGGTGACTTTGGCCCAGTCACTCTCGACTCAGCCCACCAGACAATGTATAGCTGAATATAGCCAGATCATGTATAGCTGAAGTTATAGTCAAACACAACCCTTGGAGTTAAGCCAAAGTCAGTATGACTGCACAAAACCTTAATGAAAATCTGAGAACAGAAAAGGACACATACAAAACATGCCAAGAGGTCCAACAGAACCAGAATGGTCATGTTCTTTCTCCTCACCATAATTCAATTTCTGACATAGTCCATCTACCAAAATAACCCAAACAGTACCTTATTCTAGCTATAAGGCTGACTGAATAATTCCAAATAATCAGAATCATAAAATGCACTTAGAGCTTCAAGATTACCACTTTCTAGATTCGACCGGAAGCGTTGCGGTGAGACAGTCAGGGAATTAGCAGGCTCCAATGAGCTCCGTGAAAACCCGGACTGACAAACCACTGCCGAGGGGTCTTCGGACCGGAACCGTCCTATAGGGACAGGGACGAAGGAGAGGCACCTCGGAAGACCAAGAGGAACAGGCAAGTTCCTCGAAGGTCAGAGGAAACTCTCTCCGATTCGGCAGCAGAGGCAGCAGCCATTGCGGCTGTCAAGAAGCTGGGGCAACCGGGCTAAGTATTGAGCAGGAGTGGTGACTGGAACGGAGTTTTGAAGCTGGGTGAGTGACAGCCAACCCATAGGCGAAGCAACAATAAAAAAACCTTTTAAACCTGAAAAAACCCCAGCGTAAAAATAGCGGCTAACGGGCATAGGGGGAAGAAAAGAGATGTCTGAAGCGCAATTTAAAGGGACAAAAACCCGAAAAGAAAATTGACTTTTGAATAAAATTATTTAGAAAACTTTAAAAACTAGAAGAAATAACCCCAAAATTGGCTAAAGGATTGGAAAGAAAATAAACAGATCCTTTTTTTGAATTTTAAGAAAAACAAAAGAGAAAGTGGACAATAAACCCTGTAACAGAAATGCTGTCTAAAGAAAAGAAAAAAGAGAGAGAAGAAAAGTGCTGTTTAATTCGGACTGGACTATAAAACTGATTTGGCATTTTCAAAGTTAAAAAGAAGAAAAGAGAAGCTAGTAAAGATTGTTAACGTGGATTGAAACAAAATGGATACTTTGTCAGACAACTGATAGGAATTGTGGACTGCAAAGATATACCTTCAGGAGAAAAAAGAGCATTGCAATTTGGAACCTTTGTTTTAGAAAATTTTGAACTTTATTAATGATAACAGCCGTGAGAAGGGGAGGATTTTGGGGAGGATTTCTTTGTCTGCAAGCAGCTTGACTTTGAAAAAAAAAAGGAATACAACGAAACTTTTAAAATTGGAATAATACCAACCCAGAAAGAATAAAATGGCGCAGGAAATTAGAAAAATGATGAAAATGATGTACTTGTCATGGAAAACGGAAATAAGAGAAATAATTACAATGTTACATGGAGAATTGAAACCTGAGGACCCAAAAATTGAGATAGAGCATGTTCAAGCTGACAAGGAAACAAAGACGGAGAAGCAAGACACAGAGACTGAAAATAAAGAGGAAGATAAAGACAACAAGATTAATTATGAAAAATTAATTGAATATGTGGATAGTAACAATAAAAAGGAGGTTTTTAGAGATTAGGATTAACAATGGAAAAAACAGAGAGGGTGGAAAGAGACGAAGGAAAGAAGGGTGGAATAGAAAGAATATAAAAAACTTAAATGATTACACTGGGATTAACAGTGAAAAGATAAAAAAGAGAGAAAAAGAGTGGAAAGCAACAGGAAATACAGGGCAAAATAGAAGAGTCCAGGACTTTGAAATACAGAATGATTACTTTGGGGTAAACAGTGGGGAAATTAAAAAAAGAGAAAAGAGATGGGAAATATAGGGCAAAATAAGAGAGTTCAAGATTTTAAACAGGGGTGAAATATAAAATTTGTTACTACCGATTCTGTGGGCATGGCTTGGTGGTGGTGGGTAATGTGACTGGGTGGGCGTGGCCAACTTTTTTTTTTATTTTAACTTTTCAAAGCATTTTTTCTGCAAATGCAAAAAAATGCTTTGAAAAGCCTCTGTCGATCAGGAACACAGCTGGGATCATCAGAGCCTTTTCAAAGCATTATTTTAACCACCTCTTCTGCTGAAGAGGTTGCAGAAAAAAATGCTTTAAAAGTCTCTCTGATCATCCCAGCTGAGTTGCCTGATCATTTTAAAAAATGCTTTGAAAAGTCTCTGTGACGATCAGGCAACTCAGCTGGGATCGTCAGAGAGACTTTTAAAGCATTTTTTTCTGCAACCTCTTCCGGGGAAGAGGTGGTTAAAAAAATGCTTTGAAAAGGCTCTGACGATCCCAGCTGTGTTGCCTGATCGTCACAGAGACTTTTCAAAGCATTTTTTTAAATGATCAGGCAACTCAGCTGGGATGATCAGAGAGACTTTCAAAGCATTTTTTAAACCACCTCTTCCTCGGAAGAGGTTCAGAAAAAAATGCTTTGAAAAGCCTCTGAGATCCCAGCTGAGCCACGCGATCATCACAGGCTTTTTTTTTAACTTTTAAAAGCATTTTTTCAGCGGAAGAAGTTGTAGAAAAAATGCTTTTAAAAGTAAAAAAAAGAAAAGATATCAACAAAATAAATTACAGGAAGAACTCCAAAAAATAGAGGAAAAACTATATTAAGATCTGCAAAATAAGAAATTTAAAGAGGAATGGAGAATAATTAAACACAAATTAAACTTGATTACACAGGAAGAAATTGCTCTGAAAATAAAGGCAGCGATACAAAACCATTTTGAGCATGCAAACAAAATAAGTAGATGGCTAGCTTTTAAGCTGAAAAAAGAAAAAGAAAAAAGAATGATACAATGCTTGAAGAATGAAGAAGGGGAAGTATGTTACAAAACAGAAGGGAAAAAAAATAGTACATAACTTCCTCTCCAAACTGTATACTCAGGAACAAAAAAAGGAAACTGAAATACAGAGATATATAGAGGAAATAAATGTTTGCAAGCTGACAGAGGAACAGAAAGAGACATTGAATAGACCAATCTCCGAAACCGAATTTGGAATGGCAATGAAAAAACAAAAAAAATAATAAATCCCTAGGCCCAGATGGATTACTGATAGAACTATATAAAAATATGATAGAACAGACTGGAGAATTTATGATAGAAATATTTAATGAAGTATTGCAAGAGACAAAAACACCCAAATCCTGGTCAGAAGCTCTAATTACATTGATTCATAAGGAGGATTCAGATCCACAACTAATACAAAATTACAGACCTATCTCTCTACTGAATTCCGATTATAAATTATTTATGTCAATAATTGCAGATAGACTAAAAGTGATTCTGAACAAACACATACATTTGGACCAAAGTGGTTTTCTCCCAGGATGGCAAATCAAAAATAATACACGGATGATAGTAGATATATTAGAGTATTATGAGGTACATGCAGAGAAACAATTTTCACTGGTTTTCCTTGATGCGCAAAAGGCCTTTGACAATTTGAACTGGAACTTCATGACACAATTAATACAGAAATTGGACTATGGACAAAAATTTGGACAAATGATTGGGAAAATTTATTCAACACAGACCGCAAAGGCATTGATTAATCAGGATATGACAAAAGGCTTTGAAATAACAAAAGGAGTAAGACAAGGCTGCCCACTCTCCCCACTTCTTTTTATTCTAGCACTGGAGCCACTTTTAAATAAAATTAGGGAAGATAAAGAAATAAAGGGCCTGAGAATTAAAAGTGAGGAGTACAAAGTCCAGGCATATGCAGAAGATATGGTCTTTATCATTGAGAAACCTTTAGAATCTGGCCCCAAACTGATTAGAAAAATAGAAGAATTTGGTGAAATAGCAGGGTTAAAAATTAATAAGAATAAATCAAAATTACTAACTAAAAATCTTACAAAAAACCAGGAGACAGAATTAGAAAGGATTATGAATATCCAAGCAACAAAAAAAATTAAATATTTGGGAATCTGGTTCACGGCAAGAAGTTCCTCAATTAAAAAAGAAAACTATGATAAATTAACTGAGCAAATTAGGAAAGATTTGGAAAACTGGACAAAGTTGCAGATTTCATGGATGGGAAGAGTGGCAGTAATAAAAATGAACATCTTGCCCAAAATTTTATTCCTCTTCCAGACTATTCCGATAAAAATGGGAGAAAATTTTTTCGACTTATTAAATAGATTAACTACAAAATTTATTTGGCAAGGAAAGAAGCCTAGAATTAGGTTAAAAGTATTACAAGATACCAGAGAGAGAGGAGGAGCCGCCCTCCCAGATTGGGAGATCTACTATCAAGCAGCAGGATTAGTTTGGATAAAGGAGTGGATGGAATTGGAAAATAAAAGGCTGCTAACATTAGAAGGACATGATCTAACTATAGGGTGGCACTCATATTTGTGGGGAGGAAAACAAAATATTTATGGATACTTTAGAAGGCACACAATTAGGAATTCTTTACTAATAATTTGGAATAAAATTAAAAAACAGCATTATATACAAATCCCGTCTTGGATTTCCCCAGAGGAAACTTTAACATATCCAAATTTAGTAGACTGGACAAAATTAATTAGGTATAGAGACATAATAACTAAGAGGGGAATATTAAAAACTAGAAATGAATTGGAACTGGACTTAGGAAGAGAAGTGCAATGGTGGACATATCTGCAGATAAATTCAAAGTACACAGAGATCAAGTCCGACTAGATCAAGTCCGACTAGAAGAAACAGAATTAGATAAAATCATACTAGGGAATGATCGAAAACTAATAAGTAGACTACACAAGTTTCTAATTCGATATAAAATGGAAGAGGAAACGGTGAAAGACACGATGATCAAATGGGCACAAAACTTTACCCATGTGATAGAACTAGAGAAGTGGGAGAGGATGTGGAAAACGAACATGAAACTAACAATTGCGACAGCATACAAGGAAAACCAGATGAAAATGTTTTATAGATGGCACCTCCCACCGGCCAGAATTGCGAAAATGTTCCCTACCAACTCCCCGAAATGTTGGAAGTGCAAGACTGGTTACGGAACATACTATCATCAATGGTGAACCTGTACGATGGCACAAAAATTCTGGAAGAAAATCAAAACTTGGCTAGTAGAAATAATTCAGAACCCAATAGAGGGAAAACCGGAACAATTTCTGTTAGGAATCTCAATAGACAACTATACTAAAGAAATACAGTACCTTATATTGCATATATTGACTGCAGCACGTATTGTATACGCACAATATTGGAAGAAGGAAACACTACCAACAGAAGAGGATTTAATTTAAAAAATTCTAGAATGTGCAGAATTAGATAAATTAACTAAAGAAATTAAGGGGAAAGAAGAATCAAAGTATTATAAGGTTTGGAGTAGATGGTATGAATGGTTGAAACATAAGGAAATAAGTTAAATGATGAAGAAAGGAGGGGGAAAATGTGTATGATCCTTTGTTAGTAAAGAGGAAATGATATAAAGTAGAAAATGAACGTCAAATAAGTATATACTTAAATATTTGTAAATATTGATGTATAGAAAGAGCAGACGCTGTGTATAGCTGAAAGAAAAGTGATATTTTTCTTTTTTGTGTTACTTTTTGTTGTATGTATATGTTTGATTTTTAATGTGTTTTTAATGTGTTTAAAATAAAAAACTTAAAAAAAACTTTTAAAAAAAAGCCTCTGATGATTGTGCGGCTCAGCTGGGCATTGGGGGGGGGTGTGTGCAGGGATTTTTGCTACCGGTTCTCCGAACCACCCGCCACCATTGCTACCGGATCGGGCGATCCAGTCCGAACCGGGAGCATTTCACCCTTGATTTTAAAGCTCAAAAGAAAAAAAGGGGAAAGAAAAAGGCAAAAATTAAAATGAAAAGGGAGAAAAGGAGAAAGAAATGAAAGAGGAATATGCTATATATACTTAGAATTGAAATATGAATTGTAGTAAGAAATAATGGAAAATCATATGACTGTAAAAATGAATTGAATAATAATTAGAATATTTTTATTTGCATTTTTGAAACTTAGATAATGATAAATTTTTAGAAATATGAATAAGTTTAAACTGTAACAATTGAAATACCTTTAATGGTATAGGGTGGTGAAAGTAGAAATGATTAAGTTGTGGTTTTGAGCAATATATGGGGAAAGCTATATGATTAGAGGATAACAGCTAGAACATATTAAAATTTAACTAGGCAAATTGTAATAATTGAAATATTTTTAATTGCATATTGTGGTGACAGCAGAAATGATTAAGTTGTGGTTTGGAGGAACATATGGGGAAACTATTTGGTTTATTATTATCATGTAAAAGAAAAGATGGTTACATAATTAATTGATTTATAAGAAGTTGGATTGCATGAAAATGCAAATAATTGGAATATCCATGTCTATATTTTTGAATATACAAAGAAAAAAGATAGTTCTATAACTAACTGATTTATACTAAAATGTTGGATTGTATTACCTAAGGAAATGAATGTTATAAAATAAGTGGGTTTATTATTCCTATAAGAAATGAACAATTGTAACACCACATAATTAATTAATTTGATGATGGATATAAAAATAGATGACAATGGGAAGGTGTACAACATAGAATAGAAGGGAAAAATTGAATTTGGTTAAGATCAGAGATGAGAATGAAGGGTAATATTGGTTTTAAAAAAATAGATGTAAATAAATATCATGGCAAAAAGGAAGTATAGAAATTGTAAATTTAGTTGAAATGACTAAAAACTGTTTAAATTTGTGAATTGGCCAAATACTCTGTTCAGAAAAAATACATTGTATGTTTGTATGTGTGTTTGTGTAAAAAATAAAAAAAACTTTAAAAAAAAGATTACCACTTTCTCAATCACCAGATCAGCATGGGAATCTTTATGTCCTTACCCCTTTGTCAAATGTGGCAAAGAACCTGACATAAGGCTGGAAGTGTTCAGCTGCCTCTTCAAATGCTTTGTAATCTGAGAAGGAGGAAAAAGAAAAAAGAATCACATTTTATTTGTTTAAATTAAGATCAATACAATATTTTGTATCACTGTAGCTCATATGCTAGCCATCACTCATTGTGAAATATTGTTAAAAATATTATGTACAGGTAAATTATATAAAAATGGCTTACTATAAGCAATACAGACCTCAGAAAAACATTTGGGTGAATAATTAATGAAACTTAATGAGGACCCGGTTTGTGGGGGCAATAAGCTGACTTTGTATAAAAAAGAACACCACTTTGAGGGGGGGCGAAAGCCTTACTAAGCAGGTATATACAAAAGTATGAAGGCTATTGCTTAATGCATTGTAAGCCGCCCTGAGTCTCTGGAGAAGGGGGGTATCTAAATCGAACCAACAAATAAATAAATAAACTTTGGGATAATTTTTCATACATCAGGACTATAGTGGCTCAAGTTAGGATACTAAATTTATTTATTTATTTGCATCTCGCCTTTATTATTTTTACAAATAACCTAAGGCAGCAAACGTACCCAACACATCTTCCATGTCCTATTTTCTCTACAATAGCCCTATGAGATGAGTTGGGTTGAAAGAGAGAGACTGGCCCAAGTCACCCAGCTGGCTTTCATGACTAAGATGGGACTAGAACTCATGGTCTCCTGGTTTCAAACCTGGTGTCTTAATCTCATAAACATATTTTATGTGGTGAAAAAGCATTCTAAATTTAAATAAAAGGTAGGAAAAATAAATTACAGTAATATCATTATATGTTCTCTGCTATAAATTTCTATGACTCATCTCTTAGTTCAAGGATTTTATTGAATGAAGTTATACTGCACTAGTGAGGCCACACTTGAAATACTGCATCGAATTCTGGTCACGATGATACAAGAAAGATGCTGAGACCAGGGGAAAAAGTGCAGAGAAGAGCAACTAAGATGATAAGGGACTGCAGGATAAATTCCACTAGGAACAGCTAAGGGAACTATGTATGTCACTCTAGCCTAATGAAGAGAAGAATTAGGGGTGACATGATAGTTGTCTTCTGATACATAGGAGGCTGCCAATGAGAAGTGGGGGGTTGACTTATTCTCCAAAGTTCCTAATCAGTATCTTTTATCTAGTGGGTGCATGCCCAATTCCCTCTGGTCCCTGAGTCATTCCGCTTTGGGTTCCAATTTTTATTTACTTGTACTGCATTTCCAATCTAGTGGAGAGAATCACACTTCAGTTTGTTTGTTTTTTTAATATTGCCACACAGAAAGTACCTCATTTCTAATTTAGTGTATACAGAATCATAGTCTCAGAGACCCAAATACATTGGAGTACAGGTAGTCCTCGACTTACTACCACAATTGAGCCAAAAATTGTGTAACTTTCATAAATATGAACCAGATGCCAAGTATCTGAACTTTGATCACATGATCATGGGGATGCTGCAAAGGTCGTAAACTGTGAAAAATGGGCATAAGTCACATTTTTGTCATTGTAACTTTGAACAGTCATTAAATGAATTGTTGTAAATTGAGGACTAGCTGTAGATGTAACAGAGCTCATTGCCTTGTAATGTAAGGAGCTGTTCAAACCTTGGATGAGTGTGTTGAGGATTGGGCAAGGACAGAAAATATATACCTACTTTGAACATCTGTACTATTCTACGCAGGGCTACACACAGTGCATGCTGTAAAGTATGTATAAATGTTTTAAGAAACATATCAATTCATTTCAACCAAAGGAAAAAAATAATATTGCTTTCCAGCTCCCTTCAGATTTCATCATGACTTAGAACGCACGTTCTGAATCTTCTCCTTTGAAGTAGCCAATAAGTTTGATCTCCTCCTCCATGTGATCAAAGGCTTGAACTTCCAGTTTGTTGTTAATGATTTCTACAGGATCTTCCATCAGCTGTCAGGAAGAAAGAATTTTGACAGGAACAACTTAACACAAAGGCAATGATGGAAAACTTCATGCTGAATCCAAGGAAAGTTGTAGTCTCAGTGTCTATGTCACATTATTGTTTGTCACCAAAGAGAACATGAACAGAAACTTTAAAAAACTCACTATCACAGCATAATGTGGGTCAGTGGCTCAGTTAGCTTGTACACTTACCCTATATATTCACAGATAAATCCACCTGTGACTAAGTTGCCCCACAACATTTTTGTATGCTTTAAAGAGGATGCAATTTATGCCACAAGGTATTATGCCATTTAAAAAGTGGGCTTGACTATCAATTTGGGGATCTATAAAAATAGACTGTACTGGAATGGACAACCCTTGAAATACTGAATCCTTGAAATACTAGAACTTCTGTTTTAAACATGTGAAATCGAGTGGCTGAGTTTGATCTTCTTCAGGAATTTATTGAGAATAATTTATTTATTATTATTAGTTTGGGCCCATCTAAAAGTAGTATTTTGACAATTATTCTTTATAATAGATACCATTAGTTTTGAATGGAAATAATGTTTGTTTCTTTAACTTAAAATAGATGATTTGCATTCCACTATATTATTTGTGTTCCTTGGCAAAAGAACATCTCTGTAACTAGCATTAATGATAATATATTATTTCTACTGGAAAACAGGATGAACCTACATCCAATAGGAATTCAACCAAGACATCTGCTGACATTTGCCCATCAAACTCTATTACATGATCCTCCTTAAAGATATATAGGCTTCCTTCTTCATCCAAACCTAGAAAAAAGACAAAAATGCAAATAAATACATGGATCAGTGCTGCAGTGTGAGTGAAGGATAACACAAGTCACGTTTCCTACATAAGATACAATTAAATATTTTCGCTCACTATGGGTTCTGAACAGTGGTGGGATTCAAATAATTTAACAACTGGTTCTCTGCTCTAATGACCGGCTGGGTAGGCGTGGATGGGTAGTCATGTGACTGGATGAGCATGGCCAACTTAACATTGCTCATGTCGAGGGGTGCCTTGCCTTGCCTGGCCTCTCCTCGCCCCTCCCCTCCCAGCCACTTCTCGCCTTGCTTGTCAGATATTTACTCTTTGGCTTGTTGAAGTCAAAACTAGTACCTGCTGCAATGATAAATCTGTATTTTAATCCAGGCGAAACTAAACAGAAGCAGTATAAGAACAATTTAGAATCTTTTACCTAAAATGGCATTAAATTCGCGGGGGAAGGGAATTGAATGCAATTGAATGGAAGACCGGAACTCCGAGAGAGCAAGTGCTCATCAAGGACGAAAGAGAGACTGGTTTGGCAAATATTTATAAGCTTTTTGTGAACTCCCTTATGCTAATTTTTTGTTAAGGTTGGGCTAGTAATGTGGAGGGGGAGGTAAGATGGAATCTGAACGTTGTTTAAGCTTTTTAAATAAAGACTAAACTGTTACTTTAATTCGAGGATCTAACCCAATAACTGGCATAGACCATATTTAATTTTTAACATTAATTATTTATTCAGAACATCTTATTCTATTCACAGGTGATCTACTGGAACTACAACTGGACTTCGAGGCAGCTCCTTATATACCTAGGAGGCGGAGTCAAGGTAAGGAGGGGTTAAGGGGAGAAGGGAAGTGGGGGTGGTTTGTGTTAACTCTTACTTTACCATGCTGTTAGTCACATACGTTATGTGTTAGGCATTTATATGTGACATATACATTGCAGGCAATAATCAAACCGCTGAAAAACAAAAATACACAAGAGAAACAGAACAAGTAGATAATAGTATGATAGAAAATCCTTTTGCGCACACTACACATATACAGTATTCCAGGTGTCATCAACCTTTCATTCCTCAGGGACCACTAAGTTCATAATTTTAAATCCCGCAGACCACTAATATGAATCTAGCGCACCGCTCGCTGAAGCACCTGGACTCCCAGTGATGGGATGGGGTCCTTCAGGCACTTAGCTTGGCTGCCTGTTTCTGCAACATTAGACATTCAAAGAGCCATTTGGACTCATTTCCTACAGAAAACAAAACATCGGGATCTCTCATCTCTCTCTTTCTCTCTCTCAGTATCTTTCTCTCTCATCTCTCTCTCTCTCTCTCTCTCATCTCTCTGTCTCTCTCTTTCTCTCTCTCATCTCTCCCACCTCTTTCTCTCTCTCATCTCTCCCACCTCTTTCTCTCTCAACTCTCTCTCTCTCCCCTCTCTTTCTCTCTCATCTCTCCCATCTCCTCTTTCTCTCTCTTTCTCTCCCCTCTCTCCCCTCCCTTTCTCTCTCTCTCTCCCCTCTCTCTTTCTCTCTATTCTGATTCTTTGGTGCAACCAAGGTGCGTGCAGCACCAACAAAGTCTGGAAAAAACACCTGTGAGAGCCAGCACAAGATGAAGCTTCGCTCCTGCTCTGAAATATGGAGCAAATCTCCATCCCCCGCCCTTCCCTTCTCAGGGACTGGGAGGGCGTGGGGCGGGGACAGACAGTGATGGGACCATCCAACAGGAAGCCACAGCAGGGGAACAAAAGAGCTATGGGTTGCCGACATCCATTGCTTTGGCCTGCCTGCGCCGCCACCCCACCCCCCTTTCTGCAACAGCACCAGTACCTCATTCTGGCCGGCGAGGGCTGCCCTACTCTTTGCACCTTCACCAGCTGCAAAGTTGCAAGTTGCACGTACTTCCCTCTACAGCAGAGATTTCCAGCCCCACCACAAGCTGCCTGGCCGGTCCCATATTCCAGAGCTCTGGTCACAGGACTGGCCCATTGGTCATCCCAGAGCAGCTCCTCCACCTGGGTGCGCTGCAGACCACCAGTTGGTGACCTCTACTGTATTCTGCTTTTTAAATTGTGGTGGCCTTTTTGGCAAAGATATGTATTTGATCTGCATCCAAATTTCAATCCTGAGTAAATTTCTGCCATCTTCAAATAGAAAAATAGGATCGTTTCTTTTCTTTATGTGCAACTTAAGTAGTTGTCCCCAGTCCAGTCACTTCATCACTGATGCTGCTTCAAAGTGCTGGTTAACTTGAACGGAAAATGCTTGTATTTGAGTGAGGCCAAAGTGAGGCAGGACACTTCCACCTCTCTCTTTGTGAAGTAATATACTGGGTTTGGCACGGGAAATGAGCTTAACACTCTGGGCCTGCTAAAATAGCACCCAGAACCAATTTGTAAAGCAGCCTGAAAACCCATTCAGGTCAAAGGATTTGGAGAGGGGGGATTTTGTTAAGCAAATGACCACCACAAAACAAACTTAAATCCCTAGCATTTTGAATATGAATGTTTTAAATATTGCTACTGAAGATGAAGAAAATGTATACTTTCTTCACAGTACCTATGTAATAACTTGCTGTCAGTATGAAGATATTTCTAATTAGAATCTCTAATCCTAAAAATTTCTCATAGAGGTGATATCTATGGAGATTCTCAGCCATCCAGATCATGGTTGTCCCAAAGGTGATTTTTCAAGAGGCATCTGGACTTTCTGGTTTTTCTTTGAAGATACTTTGCTTTTCATTCAAGAAGCAAAATGTCTTCAAAGAAAAACCAGAAAGTCCAGTTGCCACTTGAAAAAGCACCTTTGGGACATAGAGGTGATACTGTTCTCCAAACCAAAATGCGTCCTGCATTCAGGTGAACACAGATCTTGACTAGCTCAGAAAAAAAGAGCTCAAAATTTAAGGATACTTAGCATTTTCTCAGACGTATGTTTGTGCACAAGTGTGGAGAGTCTGCATTCCCATTACCTGCATTCCCATCACCTTGTGAAATACAGATACTGGTTCCATTTTATAGATAGGAAATTGAAAGTGGGAGAGAGACCATTATGTGTGAATTTTAAAACTAAATCAGTTCTTCTTCCTTGAGGATACAGTATTTATTTGAATATTTCCACTGAAGACATAGTATTTCAAATAATCCTATTTACTCACACACACATAGATTCCTTCTCAATATTTTATGAATTATTACTTTACTTTACTTTATTCAAATTTCTATACCGCCCTTCTCCTTTCGGACTCAGGGCGGTGAACAGCCAAGATAAAAACCATCTATACAAAACATCACAGTTAAAAAATAAAGTTAAAATAATTTATAAATTTGGCCCATAATTTAAAACTTGTCAATTTAAAATCAATATTAAAATTTTAAAACTAACCCTAAAATCAAGACAGACCGGCTAACTGGAAAAAATAAGTTTTTAGGGCCCGACGAAAAATCCGAAGGTCGGAGATCACTCGTATCTCTGGGGGTAGATTGTTCCATAGGGTAGGTGCCACCACAGAGAAGGCTCTCCTCCTGGGGGTCGTCAGCCGGCATTGTCTGGCCGACGGCAC
Organism: Pantherophis guttatus; assembly: GCF_059756535.1. Classification (NCBI taxonomy): domain Eukaryota; kingdom Metazoa; phylum Chordata; class Lepidosauria; order Squamata; family Colubridae; genus Pantherophis; species Pantherophis guttatus. The sequence continues at coordinate 106,503,439 of NC_142064.1, read as the reverse complement.
CCTGAGGAGGCCCTCTCTGTGGGAGCGAACCGGCCGGTGGGAGGCTATTGGTGGCAGAAGGCGGTCCCGTAAGTACCCTGGCCCTAAGCCATGGAGCGCTTTAAAGGTGATCACCAACACCTTGAAGCGCACCCGGAAGTCCACCGGAAGCCAATGCAGCTCGCGCAGGAGAGGAGTCACATGGGAGCGCCCCGTCGCTCCCATAATCCCCCGCGCAGCCGCATTCTGCACCAGTTGGAGCCTCCGGGTGTACCCCAAGGGGAGCCCCATGTAGAGAGCGTTACAATAGTCCAGACGAGAAGTGACGAGTGCTTGAGTGACTGTGCGTAGGGAGTCCCGGTCCAGAAAGGGGCGCAACTGGCGTATCAGGCGAACCTGACAAAAAGCCCCCCTGGCCACGGCTGTCATATGCCCTTCTAAAGACAGCCGCGCATCCAGGAGGACACCCAAGTTGCGGGCCCTCTCCGTGGGGGCCAATGATTCGCCCCCAATAACCAGCGATGGCGTCAGCTGGCTATACCGGGACGCCGGCAGCCACAGCCACTCGGTCTTGGAAGGGTTGAGTCGAAGCCTGTTTCTCCCCATCCAGACCCGCACGGCCTCCAGGCACTGGGACATCACTTCCAAGGCATCATTGGGATGGTCTGGGGTGGAAATGTACAGCTGAGTATCATCAGCGTACTGATGGAACTCCACCCCAAAACCACGGATGATCTCACCCAGCGGCTTCACATAAATGTTGAACAGGAGGGGCGAGAGGACCGACCCTTGCGGCACCCCACAAACAAGGCGCCTTGGGGTCGACCGCTGCCCCCCTGTCAACACGGATTGCGACTGGTCGGAGAGATAGGAGGAGAACCACCGCAAAACGGTGCCCCCCACTCCCAGTCCCTCCAGCCGGCGCAACATGATACCATGGTCGATGGTATCAAAAGCCGCTGAGAGGTCTAATAGGACCAGGATAGAGGAAGAACCCCTATCCCGGGCTCTCCAGAGATCATCCACCAACGCGACCAATGCCGTTTCCGTGCTGTACCCAGGTCTGAAGCCGGACTGGAGCGGATCCAGATAGACAGCTTCATCCAGGTACTGGGGAAGCTGTCGCGCCACCACACTCTCAACAACCTTCGCAATAAAGCGAAGGTTGGAGACTGGACGATAGTTAGCCAAAACAGCCGGGTCCAGGGATGGCTTCTTGAGGAGAGGCCTCACCACCGCCTCTTTCAAGGCGGCCGGCAGGACACCCTCGCTCAAAGAAGCGTTAATAATCCCCTGGAGCCAGCCTCGTGTAACCTCCCGGGAAGCCAGCACCAACCAGGAGGGACACGGGTCCAATAAACATGTGGTTGCGTTCAGCCGCCCCAAGATCCTGTCCACGTCCTCGGGAGCCACAGGATCGAACTCCTCCCAGATAACACTCTCAAGGCCTGCCTCAGTCATCTCGTCTGAACTAACCCAGTCGGCGGCCAAGTCTTCCCGCATCTGAGTTATTTTATCATCCAGATACTGTACAAAATCCTCAGCTCGGCCCTGCAAGGGGTCCTCCCGCGCTCCCAGATGGAGGAGGGAGCGGGTCACCCTAAACAGGGCAGCTGGGCGGTTATCTGATGATGCAATAAGAGCGGCAAAATAGCTAGATTTCGCCGCTTTTATCGCCACTAGGTAGGTCTTAATATGAGACCTTACCAGTGTCAAGTCAGACTCGGAACGACTGGCCCTCCAACCGCTCTCTAGGCGTCTTTTCCGGCGCTTCATCACCCTCAGCTCCTCGGAAAACCAAGGAGCTAAGTGAGTTCGGAGCCGGGTCAGAGGCCGCAAAGGCACGACCCGGTCCAAAGCCCCGGCAGCCGCCCTATCCCAGGTGGCCACCAGGTCGTCAGCCGAGTCATGAGCTAGAGTCTCAGGAAATGGCCCAAGCTCCATCTGGAACCTATCAGGGTCCATCAGGCGCCTGGGGTGGAACCACCTGGTCGGTTCCGCCTCCCTGCGACGGGGTACGGCGGTCAGAAAGTCAAGTCGAAGGAGCGAGTGGTCAGACCATGACAAGGGTTCAATAACTACATCCCCTATATCAAGGCCACTCAACCACTGACCAGAGATAAAAACTAAGTCCAGAGTGTGTCCCCCCATATGAGTAGGGCCGTGAATTACTTGGGTCAGGTCCATGGCCGTCATGGAAGCCATGAACTCCCGAGCTACCTCAGATGTCTCACCGATGGATGGCAGGTTGAAATCCCCCATGACCACAAGTCTGGGGGTATCAGCCGCCACCTCGGCTATAACATTGAGGAGTTCGGGCAGGGTCGCTGCCACGTGGCAGGGAGCCAGGTACGTGATCAACAGACCCATCTGCACCCCACGACCCCACTTCACAAAAAGGGGCTCACATCCGGCTATCTGAGGTACAGTGGTCTCCCTCGGATCAAGACCTTCTTTTAAAATGACCGCCACCCCCCCGCCCCTGCCCTGAGCTCTCGGCTGATGAAATGCACGGAAGCCTGATGGGCACATCTCCACGAGGGGAACTCCCCCCTCATGGCCCAACCAGGTCTCCGTGATACCTGCCAGGTCCGCTCCCCCCTCTTGAATAAGATCACAAATGAGGGGGGCTTTATTTACTACGGACCTGGCATTACATAACATCAGTCGGAGACTCGGGCGCTGAGACTCTAAGCAGCCTGGGGAACGGGAAGAGCTAAGGGGACCGGGGCACGCAATCGCTCGGAGATAGCGAGCACGTGCCCCCACCACATGATATGGCCCCCTGCTCCCGCCATACCTGCCCCTCCCACTCAGCGTGCTAATAGAGAAGCCCTCACTAGAGGGCATTCTAACAGTCCCCTTTCTATTACCTGTGACCTAAGATAGCATTTCCTGAATGTATCAATCTCAGTCTGATTGTAGACATATTTAACTTGCAATTCTAAATACACATGACTGGGAATAAAAAATAAATTCCCGAGTTTTCTTGGGTAAGGTGTTTTATCTGTGCAGATAACTTATTTCTGAATAACACCACTTAGAAACTGTGCTTAGAAACTATTTGATTTGTAGGTGCAGCCTGGGCTACTCCAGAGGTAAGGCCTCTTGGGTGATGGGAGGGGAAGGTCAGCCCCACTGCCCAGGCATCCCACAGAGGCAGGGGGCAGCTCCACAGTTGGGGAGGAGCTCGGAGGTCAAAGGACTGCAGCTAAAAGAGGCCGAATCCAGGAAAGGCTCTTTTTCAAATATTCCTCAGGAGAAAATCTAGTTTTTCATAGTCTGAGTATCCTAAGGATTGTCTCTGGGATGGTTGGAGGGAGGGAGGGAGGGAGGAAAGAAGGAAGGGATTACTGCTTCCTCCCCTCTGATTTGCCCCCCATTGAAATCCACAACAGCGTTGCTTGAATGAAACCCCATCCATGGGGCTCCCCTTGGGGTACACCCGGAGGCTCCAACTGGTGCAGAATGCGGCCGCGCGGGGGATTATGGGAGCGACTGGGCGCTCCCATGTGACTCCTCTCCTGCGCGAGCTGCATTGGCTTCCGGTGGACTTCCGGGTGCGCTTCAAGGTGTTGGTGACCACCTTTAAAGCGCTCCATGGCTTAGGGCCGGGGTACTTACGGGACCGCCTTCTGCCACCAATTGCCTCCCACCGGCCAGTTCGCTCCCACAGAGAGGGCCTCCTCAGGGTGCCGTCGGCTAGACAATGCCGGCTGGCGACCCCCAGGAGGAGAGCCTTCTCTGTGGTGGCACCTACCCTTTGGAACAATCTACCCCCAGAGATACGAGTGATCTCCGACCTCCGGACCTTTCGTCGGGCCCTAAAAACTCATTTCTTTCAGTTAGCCGGTCTCTCTTGATTTTATGATTTTATGGTTGGTTTTAAATTTTGATATGGATTTTAAATTGATAAATTTTAAACTATGGGCCAAATTTAATTATTTTAAATCTATTTTTAATCGTATTTATGTATAAATGTTTTTATTTTGGCTGTTCACCGCCCTGAGTCCGAAAGGAGAAGGGCGGTATAGAAATTCAAATAATTAATTAATTAAAACCCAACCTGCTATTTGTGGTGAGTCAGAAAACCCCACAGCGCTGGGCAAAACCTGCCCTCCGGCAGCCCTTTTGCCAGGAAGGGCTCGAAAGGCAGAAGCTTTTGGGAGGGGCGGGCAGGACAGTGACCCCATGTGATTGGGGGAGGGGCACTCCCATCGAGATTTGTGTGTGTGTGTGAAGGTGCAGAAGGATTCCCCAGTCAGCCGACTCAGAGACCCCCCCAAGTTCTCATGGGCTGTGGGGCTAGGCCTCAACTTTGTTCATTCATTGCAGCTCCCATCTCCAGGTAGGATCCAGGGGGGAGGCAAAAAGAAGTCCACACTCTCCTCCAGGACTGCCATGAACCCCCCTTCAAGCTGCGCCCACCCAAAAGTCTGAAGGGATCCCCCTCCCACTTTCTCTGCTTCTCTCTCTGCACCAAACTCTCTCCTCCAGTGGGTGAAGCCAAGGGAGAGACTGCCCAGAGACCGATGATGCGGCAGAAGGGAGAATTCTCACTGGTCCTTCTGCATTGCTGGCTACTCTCAATTCTGAAGTTTGAGGAGAATGCTCATTCCCCTAATCCAGACCCACTGATTCCGCCTCTGGGGCTAGGACCATCCATGTCTTTCTCCTCTCTCTTTGGGGCACTTGTGTGGCAGCATCCATGGGCTCTGCTGGGATCCCGATGCCTCAGGTTTGACACGCCCGCCCACTCTACCTCTTTCCACAGCGCCCCTCCCATGCCCGGGCTCCCTCACCGAGGCTGTGCATGAGCGAGCAGGGGGGAGGGAGGAAAGCCAAGGTGAGAGGAAGAGTGACCAGCTGAGTCGGACCCAGATGCTTCCTGACTCCCCTCATCCCAGAAGCACCAACCTCACCCTCTTCCCTCTCTGCTAGTGATCATTCCCTTCTCCGTCTCCCTCTCCCTCTCCCTCTCCGTTGTCAAGCGATCCTGTGTGAAGAAGGGGGCGGCCGCTAGCAGAGAGGGCACGGTTGGTGCATCTGGGACAAGGGGAGCAGGGAAGTGTCTGGGTTGGGCTCAACTGGCCTCTCTTCCTCTCGCTGTTGCGTATGCTCCAACCAGCATGGACTGATCTGCAATTTATTTTTTAAAAAAAGCTAAAGAAAAAAATGAAAAAATGTTTTCATTCAGAATCAGTTGACAAGTATGCTTTGGAAATTTTGTCCAGGTGTGCTGACATTTGTGCTACAAATAATTAAGGAATGAAGGAAGATAAATGGATAAATGAAGGGAAGTATAAGTGCATAAATATACCATGTTAAGATTCGATTCACAGCAATCCTGCAGCTGCCAGGCGATCCCGTGTTCCCTGCCACTGCCAGGCCCGGTTGCAGAGGCTGAAAAGAGGGAGTTGGGGAGGGCCAGAAACCTACCAGGAGCGTGAGCCCTGCCCAAACTTCCTGGGGTGGCTCCAGTAGTAGATGGTACTCCTCCTCCTCCATGGCTAGTAGCCCATGGCGGCAATTGCATGGCTCAGATGCCGAAAAGGAAAAGGAAAGGCCAAATGGCGCAGGCGCAGAAAAAGGGAGAGAGAGAGCCTCCCTGCTCCCGCTATCCTCTCCTCAGGTGACATCATGGCACGAAGCAGTTCTAGCAAGCTTGGGTGAGACAAGCCTCCCAGCAAGGAGAGACTGGGAGGGAGGGGTGAGGCTTCAGCCAGTTCGCCGAACTGAGCAAACAGTTAGCTGCAGATTCTAATGAACCAGTGCAAAGTGGCTGAATCCCATCACTGGTTCTGAAGAAACGTACTCGTAAAATACATAGTATTATAAGATCTGGAATGCAAATCTAGATGGCCACTAGAAAGAAGCAGTTAGATAAGCAAACATCTCTTTGTTGACATCTATTGGTCATCTAGATTGTTGCAGTGAAAAACTAACTAATTTTTTGCATAAGTAAGTTTGAATTCAGCCAGTGACTTAAAGCAAAAGCTTATGCCGCAACACACTGGCTTCATTGGTACATTTATATTTTTAAGCCTGGAAGTTAACAGAAATGCATAAAATCTAGTAAATACAATGCTGGCTATCCTGCAAACACTGGGTTAGTTTGGGTCATGAAAACATGGTGCTGGACTTCCGGTTTCGTTCCCGTCGCCGCCAGACAGTATTTTTTCGGACCGTCAGCCCCGTCGCCTGTAAAGAGCCGCTTCGAGAAAGGAGAAGTGGCTTGGATAACTCCAAATCCTTAAGGAATCGAGAGAAGAGCCGGCGAGATTAGGTAGAGCCCCTGTGAAGCCCCCAGACTGCTTTTTTTTGCTTCTGGGGAGGAAATAGGCGAGGCTCCCTATCCAGCTCGCGGAGGCTCTGGACTTCGGAGGCAATTCTACACATCGTAGAACAAGACGGCGGGACCAGCCTTGCAAGCGAAAACAAAGAGTATTTTTCAAAAGAACAGGGTGAAATCGGGACTTGAACTCCAAAACAGCAAGTATCTGTGTTAGCCCTGTGATTAAATTTAAGTGAAAGACTGAAAGTTTCCTGAAAATGGCGCCCGGCTTCAGCCTTAGTGAAAGCTGAAAGTGAAAGTGGATTTGCATAGTCATTTCAATATGCTACAAAGTAATACTGACTGCAACAAGAGAAGAGAAAGGGAAATTTTCTTTAAGTAAGCCTGATTCTGACTTAACTTTATCTTCAATTTGACTAAACCTGGGGGAATCTTTTAGAGGATTCTGTGGAGGAAGAAAGGGAAAAAAGACTTCCTTCTTTGAAAAAGTTAGACTACGTGGCAGAATGGCCTCAAAACAGACAAAGCAAGAAGTGAAGGCAGTGGGGGGGGGGATCTCCCACGCACAAGCCGCAACAACAGCCTCCTAGTCAGCAGAGCCAGAGAAAGGAGATTGATCTTGAAAATTTAAAAGAGTTTATTGCTCAGGCTTTGAGGAGACAAAATGAAAACATGGATGAAAAATTTAAAAAATCTCAACAGGAAATTAAGCAGGAGATTAAAGAAATTAAAGAGGTGGTTCAAGAAAAATATGATAAGGTGACTAAAAAGTTAATGACAGTGGTGACTGGCCTGTCAGATGCAGTTGTGCAAACTGATAAAAAAGTGGAGGAACTTAGATTAGAAGTAGATAGCAAAATGAAGGAGGCGGATCATAAAATCTTTAATGCTGATAGTGCACCTCAAGGGGAGCCCCATGTAGAGAGCGTTACAATAGTCCAGACGAGAGGTGACGAGGGCATGAGTGACCGTGTGTAGGGAGTCCCGATCTAGAAAGAATACCCAAGAATACAAGAGAAGTGGCTTTGGACCTAGCCCGGATGTGTGAAGCTAAAGATCAGCGTATAACTCAAGCAGCTTATAAGCAAATTAAAGAAAAACAACAACAGGGAAGGTCCAAGCCACAGCAAGACAAGAAGGGAGCTAAGGGCAATACACAAGCATGTGAAGCCATGGGAGGAGCTAAGCCGAAGACTATCAACCTGGAAGAAAGTCTTCAGCAGATGTTCTTATCGCTTCAAGAGGCTCCAGATGACAATTAAGTTTCTGTCTTGGAATGTGAACGGATTAAATTCACCACAGAAAAGGAAGAAATTATTTAATTATTTGAGACAATTTAATAATGATATTATTTGTCTACAAGAAACTTATATTCGAATACAAGATCAAAAATACTCAGTAAACTCTAGATTAGGAACACAATTTATAGCTTCGAATTTGGGAAAAAAGAATGGCGTAGTGATTTACATAAATAAAAGACTGTCAGCTAAAATTATAGAAGCAGATGATTGTGGGAGGTTTATAGCAATTGAAATTTATACAGAAAATGGTCCAATTTTAGTGATTGGAATTTATGCTCCTAATCAACAACAAGAAAATTTTTATAAGACACTGCACTTTAAAATATTGCAATGGGATTATAGATCTATTCTGATTATGGGAGACTGGAATGGAGTAATTGATCCCAAAATAGATAAAAAGAGTTTGGCAAAGTCAAGGATCAGACTACCGCAGACTTTTTTTGATATGAAAGAAGATTTGGAATTAAAAGATATTTGGAGAATACATAACCCAAAAGATTTGGACTTTACTTTCTTTTCAGACAGGAACAGATCCTTTTCTAGGATTGATTTTATTTTATTATCATCTGATTTACTTGTTAAAACAAAAAAAACAAAGATTTTTCCAAGGACTCTAACTGACCATAGCCCGGTATGGATAGAAATTGAAATGGGAAAGACTGAGAGAAGATCATGGAGAGTAAATGAAAACTTGTTTAGATATGAAAAGAATTTAAATGAACTTAAAAAGCAAATGAAAGAATTTTTTGAAATGAATTTGAATAAGGGTACCCCTATCGAAATTGTGTGGGACGCGAGTAAGGCATATATGAGAGGGGTACTCCTTTATATGAACTCTAAACACAAATTAAATCGACAAAAGAAAAGACTTGAAATGGAAGCAGAGATAAAGAAAAAAGAACAGTTACTTATAAAAAATCCAACAGATGAAAGAATACGAGGAGCTATAAAACTCTTGAAAGATCAATTTCATATGCTTATGGCGGAACAAACAGCAATTAACTTACAATTTGCGAAACATAATACATTTTGCAACGCTATAAACCGGGCAGATGGTTGGCCTACACATTGAGGAAACGACAGAGTACACGGGTTATTGGTAGCATTGAGAGTGGAGGAAAGGAAATTTTTCAACAAAAATTAATTAAAGAAGCTTTCTTAGACTATTATACCAAATTATATGCTAAAGATGATATAAAAACTGGACTTATAGATAAATACTTAGAAGAAAGAAGAGTTATGAAAATATCTAGTGAACAAAAGGAAAGAATGAGTCAACCGATAACAGTTGAGGAGATTATTGCCGCAATTAAACAACTGAAAACAGCTAAAGCACCAGGGACGGATGGTTTAACTGTGGTGTATTATAAAACTTTACAAGCAGAAATGGTTGAATACCTCAAAGACTTATTTTGCAGTATACAACAAGGGGGTAAAATACCTCCCTCATGGAAAGCATCTTATATTTCATTGATACCGAAAGAGCAAGCAGGTCCTAAAAAACCTGAGAATTTTAGACCAATATCTCTTCTGAATAATGACTACAAATTTTTTGCAAAAGTATTAGCCAACAGGTTAATGCCAGTTATTCAAGAGGTGATTCATCATGATCAAGCAGGATTTATAGAAGGCAGATACATGAAGGATAATGTAAGGCAAATAATAGACTTATTGGAATATCTTGAGAAGAATAAACAGTTCTCTGCAGTGCTGGTGTTTTTGGATGCAGAGAAGGCCTTTGATAGAGTGGATTGGAACTTTCTATTAAAGACTTTAAGAAAAATGGACTTTGGGGATCAGTTTATACAGGCAGTTGCAGCAATTTATCAACAACAAATGGCACAAATTATTATTAATTATTATTATTAAGTTTGACTACAAATTTTAGTATTGAAAAAGGAACAAGACAAGGTTGTCCGCTATCCCCATTGTTATTTATTTTAACACTAGAAGTCTTGTTGAATACAATACGGGACTCAAATTCTTTATATGGAATAGTTATTAGGCAAGAAGATTACAGGACTAGAGCATTTGCAGATGATCTGGTTGTTACCCTAACACAGCCGATGGAATCAATAATCCAGATGAAAGACATTATAGAAGAATATGGTATGGTATCAGGATTTAGACTGAATCAGAAAAAAACGAAGATGATAGTTAAAAATATGACACAAGTTCGGAAGCAGGAACTTGAAAGCAAGGCAGGCTTTGAAATAGTATCAAAGGTTAAATATTTAGGAGTTCAAGTTGCAGATTCAAATTCAAAATTATTTCAAAATAATTATGAGGTGTTGTGGCGAGAGGTACAAAAGGAGATGGAGACCTGGAAAAAACTGCAATTGTCGCTACTTGGAAGAATAGCAGCAGTTAAGATGAACGTTTTGCCTAGATTTCTTTTTTTGTTTCAAATGATTCCGGTGCTCAAAAGTGATAAACAACTGAGTGAATGGCAAAGAGGAGTGAATAAGTTTGTCTGGAATGAGAAAAAGCCGAGAGTTAAACTGAAAATTATGCAAGATGTCCCAGAAAGGGGAGGCCTTAAACTTCCAAACCTGCAACTGTATTACGAAGCAGCGGCCTTGATGCAAGCAAGTGATTGGTTTGGAAGGATAAAGACTGGAATATTGAACATAGAAAGTCATGATCTTGAATTTGGTTGGCATGCATATTTATTCTACGAGAACAAAGTGGACAAAGTATTTAAAAGCCACATACTTAGGAACTCTTTGATGAGAGTCTGGAAGAAGCACCGACTCAAATGGGATTACAAAATACCGTTATGGCTGGATCTTGGTCATATTATGTGGAATACAAATATAATGTCACTCGGGGGGGTTTTATACAAAGAAGTTCTTTTTATGGATGGGGGCAGATGGCAACTAAAGACATTAGAAACACTGTTGGAAGAAGGGATTAATTTAACTTGGCTACAGTATAATCAACTCCAATTGAGATGGAAAGAAGATCAAAAACTTGGTATAATGATGCATGAAGAAGAATTGGTTAGACATATAAAAGAGAAAGGTCCAATGCATATTAAGAGGGTTTATAATGTTTTGTTAGAAAGAGACTCGGAAAATGAACTGGTTAAACATTGTATGATAAAGTGGGCACAAAATTTTGCAGAACCAGTGATGTTGGAAACATGGGAACAAATATGGGTCCAGAATGTTAAATTTACACAGTCGCAGAATTTGAGGGAAAATTTTTATAAAATGTTTTATAGGTGGCATTTAGATCCTAAGAAACTATCGTGCATGTATCCTAATGTTCAACCAAAATGTTGGAGATGTGATTTTTTAGATGCCACATATTATCATATATGGTGGACCTGCAAGAAAGCGAAGGCTTTTTGGATAAAAATTTGGTGGGTTATGCAAAATGTTCTGAAGAAAAAACTTCAGTTTTCTCCACAACTGTTTTTATTGGGTATAGTTAAGGGTTTTACATCGGGTGAAACAAAGCTGATATTGTATATGGTGACAGCAGCGAGATTATTGATAGGTCAATATTGGAAAAATGATGTTATGCCTACTATTGAAGAATGGACTTTGAAGATGGCCAGTTTTGCAGAGATGGTGAAGATTTCAGCATATTTAAAAGATCGAACTCATGTATGGGAGTGGAAAAAGTGGATAGATTATGTGCAGAATAAATATCAAACTAGGAAATATCAGATATCTTTTAGCTGAATGTATTATGTAGGGATAGATTAACTGAGTTCTATGAAGATATAAATAGTACACAGGGGGTGGAGGGGTTTAAGTTTCAAAAAATGTATTTTGATTTGGATTTTATCTTGAGGAAGTCATGGGGGGAGGGGAGGGTTAGGAAGGGTTTTGGGGGGAATTTGGGGAGATGTATTTGTAAAACTTTTTAAATAAAATAAAAAAAACAAAACATGGTGCTGGAATTTCTCACCCCCGTGAAGAACGAAAAATGGATTACACTTACCTAGTTTTTTTGCAAGCTTTGCATCTTTCTTAGAATCCAGTAATCCAAAAGCAATGCCTTTCTCCTCCAGGACCTGTGCAGCAAGCTGAAGAAAGAGCCAGAAAAATAATAAGGTCAGAAGGACTGTGAAAGGGTCTAGAACAGTGGTTCTCAACCTGTGGGTCGCGACCCCTTTGGGGTCAAACGACCCTTTCACAGGGGTCTCCTAAGACCATTGGAAAACACATATTTTCAATGGTTTTAGGAATAATTTTATGGTTGGGGGTCACCACAACATGAGGAACTGTATTAAAGGGTCATGGCATTAGGAAGGTTGAGAACCACTGGTCTAGAACAAGGAGTAGAGGTATGACTCAAATGAATGCAGTCCAAACCTCCATTTCACTCTATAAGTACCCTCACTCCAGAATTGCAGTCTCCCAGTGTTGAGTCTCTTAACCCGTAAATATAAACACATAGACTTAGGTTGTTTGAGGATTTTTGGAAGGTCTTTGTTTCCAGTTCTATATTAATTCATTTCCTTCTTTGTCTATTTCCCAAAACTATTCTATACCAGTTTTGAGAGTTTTCAGAGGAAGAACTCTTAACATTAGGAGTTCTCAGTGTGGTGCTCACAGAGACCACCTGACCTGCTTTTAGAAATAATCAACTATTTCATTTTTTAAAAGAACAATTCACATTTTTTAATTTAGAAACATTAGAAGCCAGCATGCTATAAAATTTGAGTCTGGAAAGCAATGTTTTATGTGAGCGTCCACAATCATGTCAACTATTTTGAGATCATTTGTGACATGATATCAAAATGTCAGATCTGACCATCAGCTCTAAAGATAGCAGACCCATGTTGTAGACACTATCAAACAGCTGATTAAAGAGAGTAGTTTAGGTGTGGTTTGAAACCTACTTCATAAACCAGCAAGATAACTTTTGTCAACTTCGTTGCCAATGGAATGTGTGGGTGTAGGAACACAGACGAGAAGCCAAACTTCCAGCAGCAATGTTTATTGCAGATAATGACTAGTAAAACCAACATGCAATTTCCGGCTGACAGCCCCTTTTAAAGGAAAACTGTCAGCCTTTAACCAATAACTTTAAAATATGTCCCGCACCTGCATGGCAGAAGGAAAGCCCCCTTCCCCCTTCCTCGGGAAAAGTCCATATACCACAAACATAATCATCCAGATACATTGGTCTATGGCGGCTTTGCATTGATTGGTGCTCTCCTTATTTCTGTCAGGCCCTCACACGTCGACTGCATACTCGACAATTCTTCAACTACATCAGATGGCTTACAAATACTCTCTCCCCCCCTCCCGAACATATCCCTCAGTCAGAGATAGGGAAAAGTGAGACGAGCTCCGCAGCAATGAACCCTCAATAACAGGTGTTTCATTCTGCACTGGCCTCAGCCCTTCAGATACCCTTTCACTGCATTGTCATCTCTCTCGCTCTTCTGGATTCCCACCCCGGTTTACTTCTTTCAGCTTTCTAACGGCTGTCCCCCTCACTCAGCTCCAAAGTTGATCGATATGTCGGCGCCACAGGCACCCATCCTCAAGCTCCACCCGGTATGAACAGGGGCCCGTAACTTCTGTAATCTGTGCCGGCACCCATATGGGTTGACCGGTATAATTCCGGCCATATACTAGATCACCTTGCTCAAAGATTCTGACTGTACTTTCCCAGTCTGTGAGGGTTTCTGTCAAATAATCAGGGTATATTCTAACTAAATTTGTTCTCAGCCGGCGACCCATAAGTAATTTGGCTGGGCTCTTTCCGGTGGTTACTGTCAGCCTCCGCCTTTTCTGCTTTGGCTGCGATAGTAACGGGAGGGGGGAGAGCAGGTAGCATGGGGGGAGGAAGCGTGCTGGAGGAGGAAAACGAAACTGATAGTTAAGCCACCGGACTGTATCTTTGAAGCTGCCGTTGGGCCAACAGTCGTGACATTCCTGATTGATGACGCTGGCAGATGTGTGCTTCCACCTGATCCCTGGGAGACCTTTGGATTGGATGATTTACGGTGGACAGTGGGAGGGGGTGCTTTCTATATGCACTTTTCACGCGTATTGCCTTAGATTCTGTTTTCCTATGGTTGCGTTCACTTCATCTCTAGTAAAACTACCTTTCTCTATAAACAATGGAGTTTGGGTCATTCTTTCCTGGACTTTGAAGGAAGCACATCTGACATTTACAGAGGGAGTGATGTGTTGGTTGAACAAATACTTATCAAGTTTCTCCTGATAGTCCCCTGGACCCATTCGAGTCAAGGCCTCTTTCATCATTTGCACCATTCGCTCCACCTGCCCAGTACTCGTGGGGTGAAATGGCGTGACAAGAGCGTGACGTATTCCTCGTTTACTAGGAATACCTCGAATGCTGTTGCTGTAAATTGCGGCCCATTGTCCGATACAACACATCCAGCAACCCATGTGTCGCAAACATTTTGTTTAATACTCTAACAACAGCATCCGCTGTTGGCCACCTCCAGCCATTTGGAATAGGCATCCGCAACAATTAGGAATGACAACCCCTTTATTGGCCCTGCAAAATCGAGATGTATTCCAGACCAGGGGCCTTTCGGTGTTTCTCAGTCCCGTGGTGGTGCTGCAGGAGGTGCCGGTCTCGATTCCTGGCATGCTAGACACGCCACCCACTCCGCAATATCTCTATCTATATTTGGCCACCACAGATAACTACGGGCCAATGCCTTCATCCTTACAATTCCGGGGTGGCCTTCATGTAGAGTCTCTAATAATGATTTCCTTAGCCTTGAGGGTATCACTACCTGATTCCCCCACAATAGGCAACTCTTCTGTGCTGAAAGTTCATATTGCCTTGCCCAAAATGGCTTAAACTCTACACTCTGTGTCTCTTTAGGCCATTCCCTCCACACCCAGTTTAACACTTGCATGATCGTTCGGTCTTTTCTTGACTGGATTGCCACATCTGTGGTCGTAATAAGAACAGACAGCATGGTCTCAATCAACAGTACTGATGCTGCTGGAGCTGGATCCTCCACTAGATTAGGTAGTGGACATTATTATTATATTATTATAATTTTATTTCTATACCGCCCTTCTCCTGCGGGACTCGGGGCAGTGTACAGCCAAGATAAAACATTGCATATAAAATTTAAAAACAATTTAAAAAACAATTAAATAATTTCGGCCCAAAATATTAAAAACAGCCCAATTAAAACCAAATTCAATTAAAACTGAGAGGATGGGATCAAGCCAGGCCAGCTAGATGGAATAGGTGTGTTTTCAGGGCCCAACGAAAAGTCCGGAGGTCTGATATCGTGCGTATCTCAGGCGGTAGGTCATTCCAGAGGGCGGGTGCTGCCACATTGGCTTAGGCTGTCAGCATGGCCCAGTTCTATGCCGGGTTGATGTATAAGTCAATAACTATATGCTGCTAAGAACTCTGTCCAATGCATCATTCTTGGGGACAGGACCTGCGGTGTTTACCGGTCCCCCGCAATTAGTCCCAGAAGAGTTTTATAATCTGTCACTAAATCAAATCTCCTTATTCATGAAATCTCTTAATTTCAGCCACCGCAGCCAATGCCTCTTTATCAAGTTGGCTGTAGTTCCTCTTGGCAGATGATAATGTCCTGGAAAAGAACGCTATTGGAGCCTCACGATTGTCTGGAAGGCGATGACTCAAAACTCCCCCAACTCTGCAAACCAATCCAGTCCCATGAGGCTAGGCAGTGCACCTTCAACAACAACCAATTTAAATGGCCCAGAGAAGTCTTTATATTCTACTTGGAATGTTCTGCTACCCTTAATGGGGATGTTATTTCCTTGATAACCTCTCAAACGAATACGACTACGCATAAGCTTCCGCTCGGCTCCGTGTGGCACCAATTTCTGTAGAGTCTGCCAGGATACAATTGTTGTTGCTGACCCCATATCCACTTCCATCCAGCAGGGAGATCCCACAATAAGGGTAGTAATGCAAATTTTACTACTTCCCGGAATCCCGGTTTGATTGCTCATCCTCACTGAACAACAAGCGTCTGTATTAATAGTAAAACCAACCATTTATGACCAACTTCCGCCTTCAAGATGGCCACTGCGTGTTGAGCCTCTGCCAAGGGTGAGTGATTTTTGGCTAAAACAGGACTGTTTGGGGGGTGTTGTTTATTACCCCCCTCCCGACATGGGCGGTGAGATGATTTACCGGCGGACCGGAGGGTCATCGTGAGTCCTTGAACCTGCTCGCTGTTGCTGCCTGGGTGAGAGTGAGGGCGAGGGCGAGACCGATGGCTGCGGCGGGGCTCGGCAAGTTGCAAATGGTGTCTGGCCTCTTGGCAATGGATTTCGGCAGTCGGCGATGGAGCTGCGAGGCCCTGGAGAGGCTGGAGTGGCGAAGTCAGCGGGCCAGGTCGTTGAGAGGCCGAGGAGCGAGGTCGGCGAGGGCCCTCTCCAGGAGTGTCGGAGAGGGTCACTTGGGAAGTCTGCGGGGTCCCAGGCTGGTTGGACGAAGGGAGCGAGAGCCGGAGTGGCGGAGCCGAAGGGAGCTGGAGTTGGAGGTGGCTCGCTGGCCCAGGTCTTACTACACTAGTCCAACGGCGTTGACGAGACCTGCTGTACCCATGGGACATCAAAGGGACCACCTCTGCTCTCTGCTGGTTGCTGCCGGGACTACAAGCTGGAGCTACATCGGCTGTGCCTATTGTTTCTTCTGGGCACTCCTTGGGCATGAGGGGTCCTTGGGGTATTAACCCTATATGATTTCTCTATCTCCCCCCCCCCCGAGAGGGCTGTTGAACCCTGGGCCCCTTAGTTCCATCTGGAGACCTTGCCCAGGACCAGCGATCAGTGAGCTGGGACTTGGACTTGGACGGCTGGGAAGGCGCTGGTTTTTTTCTCCCTCATGGAACTGGCTTGTTTTTGGGTGGGGATTCCCACTGCAGTGAGAGGGCAATTGTGGTTCTATGACACTGAACTGGCCTTGCAGGGGTGGAAGCTCTGTAAATGGCCGAGAATACCACCGGACAGAACTCCCAGTGAACTTCGGGTTGCCGTCATGGTGAGAGGACGACGGTGATTACTAGCTTTGACTCACCCAGGTGTTGTGAGGAAACGCCTGGGCACGGAAGTTCCTGATGTTTGGGAGAATCAGCCAGTTCTAGCCCATGATTAACATCTCCTGTTTGCCATTCTTCGCACCCTCCTCCATGGCTGTCTATGGCTCCATGATTATATTCAAGATCAGATTTATAGGCTTTAAGGAATATCCCCATTCCTGGAAGTGGCCCACTGGCCTTGCCAAGAAATACCTCAAAGACAGGTCCTGGGATCCCAAGAGGTGGCACGAAGGCATTGGGGATTTTAAGAGTTCTTTGTATGCATTTTTAATTTGTTTTTTAAGGGGTGGGAGGGAGAATACAATGACTGGGGTGGGTTTGGGGGGTAACCCACTAGTGTCGGAGGGGGCTGGGTGGGTTAGTTCCTATATTGGGGAGGGCATTTCCATTGGCATTGTGAGTGGGTGGGGCAGATACAGCGGGAGCAGGGGGCCATATCGTGTTACGGGAGGGCGCACTCACTGTCTGCGAGCGATTGCATGCTCCAGCCCTCAATGCTCGTCTTGCACCCTGGGTTGTCCAGATCCTCAGGCCCTGGGCCTTCGGTTGATGTTGTGCAATGCCAGGTCCGTGGTAAATAAAGCCCCCCTCATTTGTGATCTGGTTCAGGAGGGGGGTGCGGACCTGGTAGATATTACGGAGACCTGGTTGGGCCAGGAGGGGGGGTCCCCCTCATTGAGATGTGCCCTCTGGGTTTCTATGCATTCCATCAGCCGAGGTCCCAGGGGAGGGGTGGGTGGGTGGCAGTTCTGGTAAAGGAAGGTCTCGCCCCAAGGGAGGCCACTGTACCTCAGATAGCCGGATGTGAATCCCTTCTTGTGAAGTGGGGACAAGGGAGGCAGATGGGCTTGCTGATTACATACCTGGCTCCCTGCCATGTGTCGGCGGCCTTGCCCGAGCTCCTCAATGTGATTGCCGAGGTGGCAGTGGAGACCCCCAGGCTTATGGTCATGGGGGACTTTAACCTGTCATCTGTCGGCGAAGCGTCTGAGGTGGCCCGGGAGTTCATGGCTTCCATGACGGCCATGGACCTGACCCAATTAATTCATGGACCCACTCACACGGGAGGACACACTCTGGACTTGATTTTTGTCTCTGGACAGTGGATGAATGATCTCGAGATAGGGGAGTTAGTGATTGAGCCCTTGTCATGGTCGGATCATTTCCTTCTTAGGCTTGACTTTCTAACCACCACACCCCGCCGCAGGGAAGTGGAACAGACTAGATGGTTCCGCCCCAGGCGCCTGATGGATCCTGATAGGTTCCAGATGGAGCTTGGGCCACTTCCTGAGGCTCTGACTCACGGCTCGGCTGAGGAGCTGGTGGCCGCCTGGGATAGGGCGGCCGCTGATGCTTTGGACCGAGTCGTGCCTGTGCGGCCTCTGACCTGTCGCCGAGTCTACCTGGCTCCTTGGTTCTCCGAGGAGCTGAGGGAGATGAAGCACCAGAAAAGACGCCTAGAAAGCAGTTGGAGATCTAGTCGCTCCAAATCTGACCGAACACTGGTAAAGTCTCATATTAAGACCTACCTAGTGGCGATAAAAGCGGCAAAATGTAACTATTTTTTCGCTCTTATCGCATCGGCAGATAACCGCCCGGCCACCCTGTTTAGGGTGACCCACTCCCTCCTCCATCTGGGAGCGCGGGAGGATCCCTTGCAGGGTCGTGCTGAGGATTTTGTTCAGTATCTGCACAATAAAATCACTCAGATTCGGGAAGGCTTGGTCTCTGACTGGGTAGGTACAGATGGGATGATGGGTGCCGGTCTTGGGACTGCCATTTGGGAGGGGTTCGACCCTGTTGCCCCCGAGGACGTGGACAGGATACTGGGGCGGCTGAACACGACCACATGTTTATTGGACCCGTGTCCCTCCTGGTTGGTGCTGGCCTCCTGGGAGGTTACACGAGGCTGGCTCCAGGGGATTATCAACGCTTCCTTGAGTGAGGGTGTCTTGCCATCCGCCTTGAAAGAGGCGGTGGTGAGGCCCCTCCTCAAGAAGCCTGCTCTGGATCCGGCTGTTTTGGCTAACTACCGTCCGGTCTCCAACCTTCCCTTCCTGGCGAAGGTTGTTGAGAGTGTGGTAGCGCGACAGCTTCCTGGGTACCTGGATGAAGCTGTCTATCTGGATCCGCTCCAGTCCGGCTTCAGGCCTGGGCACAGCACGGAAACGGCATTGGTCACATTGGTGGATGATCTCTGGAGGGCTCGGGATAGGGGTTGCTCCTCTATCCTGGTCCTCTTAGATCTCTCAGCGGCTTTTGATACCATCGACAATGGTATCCTGCTGCGCCGGTTGGAGGGGTTGGGAGTGGGGGGCACCTTTTTGCAGTGGTTCTCCTCCTATCTCTCCGACCGGTCGCAGTCGGTGTTGGCAGGGGGGCAGAGGTCGACCCCGAGGCGCCTTGTTTGTGGGGTGCTGCAGGGGTTGGTCCTCTCGCCCCTTCTGTTCAACATTTATGTGAAGCCGCTGGGTGAGATCATCCGTGGCTTTGATGATACTCAGCTGTACATTTCCACCCCAGGCCATCCCAACAATGCCCTTGAAGTGATGTCCCGGTGTCTGGAGGCCGTGCGGACCTGAATGGGGAGTAACAGGCTTCGACTCAACCCTTCCAAGACTGAGTGGCTGTGGCTTCCGGCGTCCTGATATAGCCAGCTGGTGCCATCGCTGGCTATTGGGGGCGAGTTATTGGCCCCCACGGATAGGGCTCACAACTTGGGTGTCCTCCTGGATGCACGGCTGTCTTTAGAAGAGCATATGACGGCCGTGGCCAGGGGGCTTTTTATCAGGTTTGCCTGATTCGCCAGTTGCAGGGGATTATGGGAGCGAGGGGGCGCTCCCATGTGACACCTCTCCTGCGTGAGCTGCATTGGCTTCCAGTGGTCTTCTGGGTGCGCTTCAAGGTGTTGGTCACCACCTTTAAAGCGTTCCATGGCATGGGACCTGGGTATTTGCGGGACCGCCTTCTGCCGCTGATAGCCTCCCACCGACCAATATGCTCCCACAGAGAGGGACTCCTCAGAGTGCCATCAGCCAGGCAATGTTGGTTGGCGACCCCCAGGGGGAGGGCCTTCTCTGTGGCAGCTCCTGCCCTCTGGAACGATTTGCCCCTGGAGATACGAAGGATATCGGATCTCCGGGTTTTTCGCCATGCCCTAAAAACTTTTCTTTTCCATCAACAGGGCTGGCATTAACCCCCCCCCCACTTTTTAGCCTTTTTTAGCCTTTTAAATTGTCAAATGGGTTTTAGTTTTAATGTTTTAAATTTTGGGCCACAGTTATATAATTCTTTTAAAATTTTAAATTTTGTATTCGTATGTGTTTTAGTTCTGGCTGTGCACCGCCCTGAGTCCACTAGGAGAAGGGCGGGATATAAATTGAATAAAATAATAATAAATAAATAAATAAATAAAACACTCATCCTCTGGGGTTCTTAGCCTCGGTGAGCCACGCTTCCCCCTCATTACAAATTGAAGTCTGTCCAGTTGGGGGAGCAGGCAATGCGGCACGGCAAACTTGTGCTAGGTGACCCTTCTTCCCACACCATCTACAAATGGTGTTTTTATGGTGACACATAGCTCTTGGATGGTTTCCACCGCACCCTATACACAAGGAGAACAACTTTCGATCCTCTGTCCATCTGCGATCCTTGCTGGCCGCTCTCAACCGATCGACATCATCATGATTATTTCCCTCATCTTCAGTGTCCTCCCGTAATTCCACCTCTCCCCGATGGATGATTTCCCCCCTTCTAGCCACCAGGGGGCTGCCCAACTTCTGTATCTCTTCCATCATTCTATTCAATGATTCGGCAGCTTGCGCCTCCTCTACTGCTGTCTGTAGCGTTAACGTTGGTTTCACCAATAATCGTCTCTGTAAGCGAACATCTCGAACCCCACAGACCAATCTGTCTCAAAGGGCTTCATCTAAGTTGCTAAATTCACAATAGATAACTGCTTTCCTGAGGGCTGCCATATAACAACTGATAAACTCACCCTCCGCCTGGTCCCTATGGTAAAAAGCATGTCTTCTAGCAAGGCAAGATGGTCGAGGAACATAATATTCCCTCAATTTGCTTAATAATATGTCCCAAGGAACTGTCTGCAGGGGTTGGGGTGCAATGAGGGCCCTCACCATCTCAAACACTTCTTTTCCACAAATGCTCAAAACAAGTGCTCGTTTACGATTGTCTATGATATTTGTATAGTCATTAGCTTCCAATATACAGTCAAAAAGGATTAGATAAAAATCCCACATCTGTGTTTCAGGATCAAATGGAACAAACTGTGGTGAGTTAGCCATTCTCTTTCCAAAACAAACAGTCGCCACTCACACGTGCCTCTTTTATCTCTATGTTGGCTCATGGCCCAGCAATCCCACCTTCGTCGCCAATGGAATGTATGGGTGTAGGAACACAGAGGAGAAGCCAAACTTCCAGCAGCAATCTTTATTGCAGATAATGACTCAGTAAAACCAACAATGCTGCACGGGCATAAATGTGAGGATGGTCATAAGTGTGAGGACCAGTCAAAAGTGTGAGGACCTGTCAGAAATGATTTTTCAGCCCTCTGAGTAGTCCCTATACACATAGCCATGGCCACCCGGTCACATGACCAGCTAGCCACGCCCACCCAGTCACATGGCCTCCAAGCCACGCCCACACAATAAGTCACGCCCACAATGGTGTCCTTCTTACCAATGTTAAAATCTGTTCACCTTACCCTATACACATAGCCATGGCCACCCGGTCACATGACCAGCTAGCCACGCCACCCAGTCACGTGACCAGCTAGCCACACCCACCCAGTCACATGACCAGCTAGCCATGCCCACAAAATAAGCCACGCCCACAAAGGAAAACTGTCAGCCTTTAACCAATAATTTTAAAATATGTCACGCCTGTGCAGTCATAACACTGACCATCATCGCTTTCCTTCAAGCTTGCTGTCAGCTGCCATGGAAATGGGGAGGCAGGGAGCAATGGGTATTTGGGAGAGGAAGTGTGCAGGTGGTGTGAGAGCGGAACTGCTGAGAACTGATGGGGAGGGTTGGACTCAGAGAGGCCAACTTGAGTTTTTAACATCTTCAAGGCCAGCCCTCCTGGGAATGGCATGCACGAGAGCAGTGTGGAGCATCTGGATCAGAAACATTCCCAAAACTTCCTGGCTGATGATTGGACTCTATCTGCTTGACTACTGGGGGATGGGGGTCTGGGGTAATTTTCAATTTGTCTTTTTCACACTTATTTGCTTCACACCTTGCTAGACTTTTGCTGCAATGAGTTCTTTCTTACTAAAAGTACCTTTTCTCTGAATATATGGAGTCAAGGGTTTTCTGTCCTAGGAATTGATCGGAGGCAACCCTGACATTAGGCAAGGTCTGCTTTAATGGTCAACCTGGAGACAGCAGTCTACTGTGGAGACTGAGCATCTAAATGTCCAGCAATGAGAGAAAACTGAAGACTAGGGCTCCAGGGGAGTTCCTTCCTAGATCATATCACGTCCGAGACAAAGCAGAATGCCTGGAGAAACTGGATATCGATGAGGAACCTGTCAAGCCCAGATGTTAATCTATTCATTTTTGCACATTCTAAAATTTTCTTTATAATTTCTCCTTCCAACAGAATTTTATCTGCTTTCCAGTTTTGTGCAAATACAATTATAGCCGCTGTTATTATATGAATAATCAAATATGTATCTTCTTTGCTATAATTCTCTGGTAAAATTCCCAATAAGAATATCTCTGGTTTTAACTCTAGATAAATTTTCAATTTATCTTTTTCATGCATGTTTGCTTCAGACCTTGCCTGACTTTTGCTGCATTCAGTTTTTTCTTAGTAAAAGTATCTTTTCTCTGAATCTATGGAGTAAAAGGTTTTCTTTCCTAGGAATTAATCAGAGGCAGCCCTGACATCTATATTATATAACTGTTTCTAAATTTTGAATGGCACTAATTCTAGCACATTGTAATGCTCTCCTCACTGTTCTGGAGGGCTGATACAAAAAAGTCCCATTGTGGCTCTTTGGACAAGGGTCCATTGAAACTACAGCTCATATCCTATGATATTGTTCCCTTTATTAGGATTCATGGACTCATTTTATAATTTCTTAACTGGTAAAATATGCAGGAAGTTCTGTTCTCTTTTATTTACAACTATTACTAACAGATCAGTATGATATAGTTCAGTGGTGAAATCCAAATTTTTTTACTACTGGTTCTGTGGGCGTGGCTTGGTTAAGGTGACCAGATTTTAACATTGGTAAAGAGGGACATTGTGGGCGTGGCTTATTTTGTGGGCATGGCTAGCTGGTCATGTGACTGGGTGGGTGTGGCTAGCTGGTCACGTGACTGGGTGGCGTGGCTAGCTGGTCATGTGACCGGGTGGCCATGGCTATGTGTATAGGGTAAGGTGAACAGATTTTAACATTGGTAAGAAGGACACCATTGTGGGCGTGACTTATTGTGTGGGCGTGGCTTGGAGGCCATGTGACTGGGTGGGCGTGGCTAGCTGGTCATGTGACCGGGTGGCCATGGCTATGTGTATAGGGACTACTCAGAGGGCTGAAAAATCATTTCTGACAGGTCCTCACACTTTTGACTGGTCCTCACACTTATGACCATCCTCACATTTATGCCCGTGCAGCATTCTTAACAACCATGTCACTCATTTCACAACTGCTTCTCTTCACCATGGTGACAAGATAGGGCAAAAATGTAAAATGTGAGGACAGTCGTAAGTTCGAGGACTGGTCAAAAGTGTGAGGACCAGTCAAAAATAACTTTTTCAGCCCTCTGAGTAGTCCATATGCACAAAAGGACTAACCAGAGGGCTGAAAAAAGTCATTTCTGACAGGTCCTCGCACTTTTGACTGGTCCTCACACTTATGACCATCCTCACATTTATGCCCGTGCAGCATTCTTAACAACCATGTCACTCATTTCACAACTGCTTCTCTTCACCATGATGACAAGATAGGGCAAAAATGTAAAATGTGAGGACAGTCGTAAGTTCGAGGACTGGTCAAAAGTGTGAGGACCAGTCAAAAATAACTTTTTCAGCCCTCTGAGTAATCCATATGCATTAAAGGATACAGCAATAGAGAGGGATGAAGGAATGGAAATTAGAGTAGGAGTGAGGGTAAGAGAGGGAGGAAGAGAGGAGGAGAAGGAGAAAGGAAGAGGAAGTAGGGAGGAGAAAAAGAGGGTGGGGGGAAGAGAAAGTAAGAAGGAAAGAAAAGAGAGTGGTGGTAGGTTTGAGGAGAAAGATTGCTGTACAATAAAAAAGATGAAAGGGAAGAAAGCCAACCCCAAGCATAAAGATATGCTTAATATCTTAATAAAGATATTAAGATTAAAAATGAATTGTTAAACTTTAAAGAATAAAAGAGAACAAATATGAATAAATAGCAATAATTAGAAACACACATACAAACATACAATGTATTTTCTTTGAACAGAATATTTGGCTGGTTCACAAATTTAAACAACGTTTAGTCATTTCAATTAAATTTACAATTTCTATATTTCCTTTTTGCCATATTTATTCCTCATCTATTTTTTTAAAAAAACAATATTACCCTTCATCCTCATCTCTAATCTTAATCAAATTCAATTTTTCCCTTCTATTCTATATTATACCCCTTCCCATTGTCATCTATTTTTATATCCATCCTCACATTGGTTAATTATGTAATTATGTAATACAGTTGTTTAATACAAATTCAACATTTTAATATAAATCAATTAGTTATATAACTATCTTTTTTGTATATTAATCAATATGAACATGAATATTCCAATTATTTCCATGCAATCCAATTTCTTACAAATCAATTAATTATATTTACCAATAATAATAAACCAAATAATTTCCCCCCTATATTCCTCCAAACCACAACTTAACTATTTCTGCTTTCAACACAATATACAATTATTAATAGTATCTCAATTATTACAATTCCCTAGTTAAATAGAGCTTTTTTTCTTTTGTGTTTTAAAATCTTGAACTCTCCTCTTTTGCCCAAAATTTCCCATTGTTTGCAGTTTTGCACCTACCTTTTTTGGTGAGGAAAAAGAAAAAGAAAGAAATCTCTCTCTGCCTCATTTTGTCACGTTGCAGCTTTACTTTCGCTTTCGCCTTTGTTTTCAGCATAGCTAGGGGGAAAAAAATCTGCTCCAGGAACTTTTTGCAGCTTTTTGCAGCTTTTTGCAGCTAATTAACCTAGCGGAAGCTGTTAACAGGGGCTGTTTTTTCTATTTTTGCAGGCATGGGTCTACTCATTTTTTTTTAACACTGATCAGCTGTAGGTCGGCCCTTTGAAGCCCCGCGGCAAGAGTTTAAACAGTTTTTTTTCCCTCTAGCCATCAGCGGGGATTCAGGAGGCAGCCGGGACTCAGGAGGCAGAATGAAAAATCGGGACTTTTTTAAAACGCCGCGGGACGCGGGACAAATTGCTCAAAAGCGGGACTGTCCCACCAAAAGCGGGACGTCTGGTCACCTTAGGCTTGGTGGGCATGGCAGGGAAAGAATACTGCAAAATCTCCATTCCCACCCCATTCCAAGGAAGGATACTGCAAAATCCCTATTCCCTCCCCACTCCTGGGGCCAGCCAGAGATGGTATTTGCCAGTTCTCCAAACTACTCAAAATTTCTGCTACCGGTTCTCTGAACTACTCAAAATTTCTGCTACCAGTTCTCCAGAACCTGTCAGAACCTGCTGGATTTCAACCCTGATATAGTGTCTTTGAATGTAGCTAAATTCTGCTCTATTGTCTGTAAAATTAGGCAGACTTGGCCATCTATCAATGATCTCACCACTAACTATAATGTACTATTAAGTCTTGTTCTGCTGTATTTTTTATTTTATTTTAATGTTTTAGTTTTTAACTCAGGTATGTGACCATAATAAAAAATTGATTGAGCTGTTCTGGTAGCTCTCTTATATTGCTGATTTATGCTCAGTTTGTGTCAATGAGGCTGAGGATTTTGTGCAATTCCTGCATGATAAAGTCACTCAGAATCAGGAAGGTTTGGACTCCGATTGGGTAGATTCAGATGGGGTGACGGAGGTGGGTCTTGAGAATGTTATCTGGGAGGGGTTTGACCATGTGACTCCTGAGGACGTGGACAGGATTCTGGGTAGGCTTAGCGCTGCCACATGTTTATTGGACCCGTGTCCCTCCTGGTTGGTGCTGGCCTCCCGGGGGGTCACACGAGGCTGGCTCCAGGTGATTATTAACGCTTCGTTGAGTGAGGGGTTCTTCCCTCCCTCCCTAAAAGAGGCGGTGGTGAGGCCCCTCCTCAAGAAGCCTTCCTTGGACCCGGCTGTATTAGCAAACTATCGTCCAGTCTCCAACCTTCGCTTTGTGGTGAAGGTTGTTGAGAGGGAGTGGCGCGACAACTTCCCCAGTACCTGGATGAAGCTGTCTATCTAGATCCGTACCAGTCAGGCTTCAGGCCAGGGTACAGCATGGAAACGGCATTGGTCGCATTGGTTGATGATCTCTGGAGGGCCTGGGACAGGGGTTGTTCCTCTGTCCTGGTCCTATTAGACAACTCAACGGCTTTTGATACCATCGACCATGGTATCATGCTGCATCAATTGGAGGGGTTGGGAGTGGGGGGCACTGTGTTGCGGTGGTTCTTCTCCTTCCTCTCTGACCATACGCAGTTTGTGTTGGCAGGGGGTCAGAGGTCGACCTCGAGGCACCTTGTTTGTGGGATGCCACAAGGGTCGGTTCTCTCACCCCTTCTGTTCAACATTTATGTGAAGCCGCTGGGTGAGATCATCCGTGGTTTTGGGGTGAAGTGCCATCAGTATAATGATGATACTCAGCTGTACATCTCCACCCCGGACCACCCCAATGATGCCCTTGACGTGATGTCCCGGTGCCTGGAGGCCATGCGGATCTGGATGGGGAGAAACAAGCTCAGACTCAACCCTTCCAAGACCGAGTGGCTGTGGTTTCTGGCGTCCCGATATAGCCAGCTAGCTCCATCGCTGACTATTGGGGGCGAGATCCTGACCCCCTCAGAGAGGGCTCGCAACTTGGGTGTTCTCATGGATGCACGGCTGTCTTTAGAAGACCATATGACGGCTGTGGCCAGGGGAGCTTTCTATCAGGTTTGCCTGATTTACCAGTTGCGTCCCTTTCTGGACTGGGACGCCTTACACATGGTCACTCACACCCTCGTCATGTCCCGACTGGACTACTGTAATGCTCTCTACATGGGGCTCCCCTTGAAGAGCACCCAGAGGCTCCAACTGGTCCAGAATGCGGCCACGCGGGTAATTATGGCTGCGACACGGCGCATGCATGTAACACCTCTCCTGTGTGAGCTGCACTTGCTCCCGGTGGTCTTCCGGGTGTGATTCAAGGTGCTGGTTATCACCTTTAAAGCGCTCCATGGCTTAGGACCTGGGTATATACAAGATGGCCTTCTGCCACCAGTAGCCTCCCACCGGCCAATACGCTCCCATAGAGAGGGACTCCTCAGGGTGCCGTTGGCCAAACAATGCCGACTGGCGACACCCAGGGGGAGACCCTTCTCTGTGGGGGCACCTGCCCTCTGGAATGACCTGCCCCTGGAGGTTTGTATGATCCCCGACCTTCGTACCTTTCGCCGTGCCCTTAAACTCTTTTGTTCCAACAGGCCGGGCTGGTTTAGAATATGAATTTTAAATTGGGTTGTTTGTCAATTTTTAACTTTGTGGGCCAAATTTTATATATTCATTTTAAATTGTTTTTAAATTTTGTGAGTTTATGTGTGTTTTAATATGGCTGTACACCACCCTGAGTCCTTCGGGAGAAGGGCGGTATAGAAGTTTAATAAACTAAACTAAACTAAACTAAACTAAACTAAACTAAACTAAACTAAACTAAACTAAACTAAACTAAACTAAACTAAACTAATGTTCACAGCAAAGTTCCTCTCATATGTAGTGTTTTCAAGCAATGACTGCTGTATCTTATACCTATATCCTAATTCTTTTTTCCTTGAATGAAATACCTTACATTTCTCCCTTTTAAAGGCTATTTTGCAATTCTATTATTTACAACATAAAACAAAATTTTTTAAGAGTCTTCAGTTTAGAAATGCCTTAAAATGAAAAAAATGTATAAGAAACAGCTAAACGAAGACACCATCACGAAACTACCATAAGTACTTAACACAAGCACTGTAAAAGGTTTATCTGGAAACAGCAGTACTTTCTCTTGTTCTTACATTGAATTGTGTCATAATATCTGAGCTGAAAGTTTTCCTCTCAACAAAAATAGGGCACAAAACCTTTGGGAAACAGTGACCCTGCAGACCCAGCATTTCCATTTTATGGTGACCTATTATGTGTAAAAAGAAGAAAACTGATCCTGAAGGCCACTTTGGTAACAATGAAAACTCTAGCAGTACAAAGTCCTTTTCCTTGCATATCTCCTTAGAATTATTGAAATGTCATACAGCAGCTTAGCTCTTGTTGAAGTGCTGTTGCTTAGTTTTACTATGCTATAAATAACCTGAACCCAGGAAAGTACCAGGAGATTAAAGGGGGTAAGAAACATCAAACTTAATTTCTCTCTACTGCTATTGAATTGGTCTAGAGTATTGCTTTTATAGGCAGGAATCCAAACTTTTGTTAAAATGTTAGTAATACACTTGGGAAGAGAACACTTTAAAAAATATATATATATTATTCCAGAAAGACATAATAGTATAGGTAGTGAATTGCATTGCCTAGAGAACTGCATGCCCTCAATTATACTATATAAAATGGAATGTGTGAGAGAATGTATGACCTATTATGTTTTAGGCTTTGTGTTAAAAGTATGTATGAAAGGTTATGAAAGTATTGTGAGGTTACTGCCATATAATGGTCTATATTTTTAGAATGGAAAGAACTCTGCACCACAGATATAAATATCTATTCAAACCATTTGAAGGTCACATGCCATTCTGATTTGCTGCCTTAGTTTTGCGATGAGATGAATAAACCATATATTAAAGATTTTTATCCACCCTGTGGGGGTCCCCCATCCCATGGCAAAACCACTGAAAACAGTCAAGGCACTTGTCTCCTTTCTTCATTTTCTGCCTACCTGCATTGAGTACCTGAAACCTTGGTGTGACAGTTTCCATGTATTTTTAGTGTGGGTTTTAAAGACAGTGTTTGGAAAATTAACTTGTGAATCACCCTTTAGAACTGTGGATGAAAACAAAGTTTAATACAAGATCTATTTGCACACTAAGATAAATTCTATGAATTCTCTGTTCTCAACTTTTAAGAATAAAATTTCTTGAGAAAAGGTTTACTGGATCTATTGTGGATGGAGATGTAATATAATTGTAATACAATGTAGAGAAAAGTAAAGTCCTACACTTAGGCAAGAAAAACCAAAAGTACACATATAGACTGGGTGAAACCAGACTTAATAGCAGTGACTGTGAGAGGCATCTTGGAGTCTTAATGGACAACCAGCTAAATGTGAGCCAGCAGTGTGCAGTGGCAGCCAAAAGAGCCAATGCAATCCTAAATTGCATTAACAGAGGGATACAATCAAGATCAAGTGAGATACTAATACCACTCCATAAAGTCTTAGTAAGTCCATACCTAGAGTACTGCATCCAGTTTTGGTCACCACACTATATAAAAAAAGATGTTGAGACTCTAGAAAAAGTGCAGAAAAGAGCAACCAGGATGATTAGGGGACTGGAGATTAAAACA
Source organism: Pantherophis guttatus (assembly GCF_059756535.1). Classification (NCBI taxonomy): domain Eukaryota; kingdom Metazoa; phylum Chordata; class Lepidosauria; order Squamata; family Colubridae; genus Pantherophis; species Pantherophis guttatus. The sequence goes on along the minus strand of NC_142064.1, from coordinate 106,474,094 downwards.
TATGAAGAACAGTTACAGGAACTGGGCATGGCTAGTCTAGTGAAGAAAAGGACTAGGAGATACATGATAGCAGTCTTCCAATATTTGAGGGGCTGCCACAGAGAGGAAGGAGTCAAGCTATTTTCTAAAGCACCTGTAGGCCAGACAAGGAATAATGGATGGAAACTGAACAAGAAGAGATTTAACCTGGAAATAAGGAGGAACTTTCTGACAGTGAGAACAATCAACCAGTGGAACAGCTTGCCTTCGGAAGTTGTAAGAGCTTCATCATTTGAGACTGTCAAGAAGAGATTGAACTGCCATTGGTCAGAAATAGTGTAGGGTGTCCTGCTTGGGTGGGCGATTGGACTACAAGGTCCCTTCCAACTCTGTTAATCTTTAAATAATCTGATTCCTAGAGTCTCTTCCTCATGACTACATTATTGCATATTCTTCTAATTCTTGAGTTGGCATAAAAGCATGCCAATGTAATTTGAAATGCTTTGATGGGTAACCCTATTTTCCTCGAGAATGAGGCAGAAGCCTGGGTTATTCCTAACAAAATTAGACAAATCTATCAAACACATCCCTTAATTTGTTCCATATTAAATGTACATAGACAGCAGTAGGCTTCTGCACTGCTCCTGAGGCAGAATACCACATTAATATGTCCAGAAGGAAGAACCCCAAGTCAATGGGAAAGGGAATCACAGGAAGCAGACTTTATGGAATAGGAAATCCTAGACTTCATTCACTAAGATTATGAATAATCTAGTCAACTACTGTGAGCACATTAAAGAGACATTATGTTCAACATTGTGATCAACAAAACTAACACAATGAACTTAACCTTTAATTACAACAGCCTTTTTGATAAACATTAGCAGTTAATTTGTGTTAATTGACAGGACAATGTGCCTATTCTATATTTTTTCTGCCTGAAGTTATTTTAATAAAGCAATTGCACAATTCAGAAATTATTTCGTGTAGCATGCCTGATGATTAACAATGAAATCCAATTTATGGCAGCAGAGTTCTATTCATTCCAGTTTTCTATAACTTTCATTGTGTTATTGTTCAGTATCCTTAAACATATAACATGCTAGAAAAAACACTTCAGATTGCAAAAAAAATTTTGAAAGAAAAAAAATAAAATTACTTAAAATATAGGTTACCATCATTCCTAACTATTAAACACAACCCAGCAGAAAGCCTAAAGAAAAATCTAATTCTGTTAATCTAATCTTGCTTTATCTGATTATGAGGAAGAAAGAAGTTATGAGCACTTTTCTGGCCTTACACTATTTACAGAGAAAAGTTTATTTATCTGGATGGAGGAAAAATGGGGTTTAACTCAGGGGTGAAATGTAAAATTTGTTACTACCGGTTCTGTGGGTGTGGCTTGGTGGGGGGTGCTAATGTGACTGGGTGGGCGTGGCCAACTTTTTTTTTTAATTTTAACTTTTCAAAGCATTTTTTTTGCAAATGCAAAAAAATGCTTTGAAAAGCCTCTGCTGATCAGGAACACAGCTGGGATCGTCAGAGCCTTTTCAAAGCATTTTTAAAACCACCTCTTCCGCTGAAGAGGTTGCAGAAAAAAATGCTTTAAAAGTCTCTCTGACGATCCCAGCTGAGTTACCTGATCGGTTTAAAAATGCTCTGACAATCAGGCAACTCAGCTGGGATCGTCAGAGAGACTTTTAAAGCATTTTTTAAACCACCTCTTCCCCGAAAGAAGTTGCAGAAAAAAATGCTTTGAAAAGCCTCTGAGATCCCAGCTGAGCCGCGCGATAATCAGAGGCTTTTTTTTTACTTTTAAAAGCATTTTTTCGGCGGAAGAAGTTGTAGAAAAAATGCTTTTAAAAGTAAAAAAAAAAAGCCTCTGATGATCGTGCTGCTCAGCTGGGCATGTGGGGGGCGCAGGGATTTTTGCTACCGGTTCTCCGAACCACCCACCGCCATCGCTACCGTATCAGGCGATCTGGTCCCAACCGGGAGCATTTCACCCCTGGTTTAACTGATATAATAATAATAGGCCCTTCAAATCATATTCTGTGAGACTAAAGTTGGAATATTCAAGAGAAACTACATTTTATTTCAATTTTGGAAAAGACACTGCTTGTACAACTATTGAGTGTATCTAAAAATCTAAGAAATACGGTCTCTATTATTGTAGTTAAGATCTATACCCTGCCCTCATTGGCAATTTAGCACACTTCATCATGCTTTGGCAACCCTTTTGGTCATACATTATCTTCATTTCATCCCAATCTTACGTTGTCACTAAAGCCACATATACTGCATGTTACCATGGCTCAAATATGCCCCAGCCATATTTTTTTTTCTTCTACATTGCCAGTACATTGCCTTCATCTCATGGTGTTTCATTTGTCCTTAACTGAATAAATGTCAGAATACTATTCATTTTCTGCCATATTTCAACCCTGCCCAAGGACATTTTCACAATATGTAAAATCTTGCTATTCTTGGGAAGAAGTCAAGTGATGATAGCTAGTACCCTAACAGTAATGTGAAAATGCCCTAAATGTACCAGAGTTAAACCATTTTTCTATCAGCCATCATTTTCGAAGAGGACCTTGACATCTAACAAGTTGTGGGCTGTCCACGGTGTGTCCGCAGGTGGCTGGTAAGGCCCATATGGGCACGGAATGTTCTGCCACATGTCGGTACCACTATTGCAGCATTTGCAGCTCTGGCTTTGCGGAGTGCTCGCTTCTCTTGTGTTATGGTTATCCTTGTGTCTTCAAATGTCTGGCAGCCTTGGTGGCTCAATATGCGCCATGTCGATTGATCTTGTGCCAGGGTTTCCCAGGAGGTGGTGTCGATATCCAGGGACTTGAGAGAGGCTTTCAGCATGTCTTTGCGTGTGATCACTTTCCTTGAGACAGCTCACCATAGAGGAGCTGTTTGGGGATGCAGTGGCATCCTTGCAACATGGCCTGCCCAGCGTGTCTGAGCTTTGATCATCAGGGTGTAAACTGATGACAGGCCTGCTCTAGAGAGGACTTCTGTGTCTGGCACCTTGTCCTGCCACCGGATCCTCAGAAGTCTGCGGAGGCAGGTCGTGTGGAAGTGGTTCAATTGGCTAGCATGCCTCCTGTATATGGTCCAAGTCTCACTGGCATACATCAGGGTAGTCAGCACTACTGCTCAGTAGACTTTGAGCTTTGTAGCAAGGCTTACTCCATGGTGGTCCCACATTAAGGTGACCAGACATCCCACTTTTGGTGGGACAGTCCCGATTTTTAACAATTTGTCCCGCATCCCGCGGCATTTTACAAAAGTCCTGATTTTTGGAAAGAATGCACGACAAGCTAGGGAACAGTGGGAGAACAGGAAGGGAATATATGGTTTTTGGCGGCCATGTGGCTATTTAGCCAGGATATTGACGGACTGGAATGATGGATTATTTCATAATAGGCAGAGGAACACGGAAATTGTTCTAAATTCCTGGCAAGGGAGGCAACGATTCTCTCCTCAATGTTTTGCAATCCGAGACAGCGACAGCCAGCAAATCTCGAGTTAACCTGAAATCCCATCAGATACGTCAGAGGCAGGCCGGCAAGATACGCTCACTCAAAGAAGCGTTAATAATCCCCTGGAGCCAGCCTCGTGTAACCTCCCGGGAAGCCAGCACCAACCAGGAGGGACACGGGTCCAATAAACATGTGGTCGCGTTCAGCCGTCCCAAGATCCTGTCCACGTCCTCGGGAACCACAGGATTGAACTCCTCCCAGATAACACTCTCAAGGCCTGCCTCAGTCATCTCGTCTGAACTAACCCAGTCAGCGGCCAAGTCTTCCCGAATCTGAGTTATTTTATCAAAGAGATACTGTACAAAATCCTCAGCTCGGCCCTGCAAGGGGTCATCCCACGCTCCCAGATGGAGAAGGGAGCGGATCACCCTAAACAGGGCGGCTGGGCGGTTATCTGATGATGCGATAAAAGTGGCAAAATAGCTAGATTTCGCTGCTTTTATCGCCACTAGGTAGGTCTTAATATGAGACCTTACCAGTGTCAAGTCAGATTCGGATCGGCTGGCCCTCCAACTGCTCTCTAGGCGGTTGTTGCTGGAGTAGTCCAATGGAATGGCAGAGCCGATACGATTAGTTCTAGCTACGTCGCAGCAGCTATCAGAACATGATTGTACACAATCACAAACTGCTTCCAGGACTCTGGCTCTGGATTTTGCCTTGAGGATGACTCCTGAAGCCTTTTCCAGTAGTAGATATAGCCACAAAGCAGTGGAGGTTTGTAATCAGAGTTTCCCTTCTCCTAGAAGATGGTTCTGTTGTTTTATCTACCATTGGGGCATAAAGCCCTCTTCCGCTGTCAAAAACCATTGACCACCTTCTCCTGTAATCCTGGAAAGCCCTTATGAGGTGCTACCAGCCAGGCCAGCTGGACCAAGGATTTTTTTGTGGGAGGTATTACTCCTCCAGCACTCCTCATCTCGATAGGTAAGGGAGGAGCCAAAGAATTCCTGGTGTTGTTTTCCGCAGCGGTGTTGTGGCTGCCGCCGCCATCTTGGAAAGTTTGTAGCAGAAAGGCAGGATCAGGAATGGGGGGGAGGGGAGGAAAGAGGCCTACCTGCCTATTTGGTAGCAGAAAGGCAGCTACAGGTGAGGTTATCCAGGGCCGAACACAGCAGATGGCACGTTGGGTGCAACATTACTCTGAGTTATACTCTAGAGAAAACGTGGTAACTGAAGAAGCATTAAATAACATTGAATGCCTGTGACTTCCGGTTTCCTCGTCTTCGGCGGCGGCGGTGCCTTTTGAAGCTCCGCCAGCCCCGCCGCTTGTAGAGCCGCTTCGCAACTAAGAAGCGGCTCGAAAACGTCAAAATCCTCAGGAATTTTGAAGAGAGATCGCAGGGCACAGGTTGAGCCCCTGCAACCCCCCCAGGGAATAGGGGAGGGAACAGGAGCGGCTCCTGTTCAACCTGCTGGACTCCGGGCGCCGTGGGACAAGTCTGCTTTTGCAGAACAAGCCGGCTACAGGAAACTTCAAATTTAAAGGAAAGGAATTAGCCTTAACAAGCAGTATATTTCTACTTGAACCCTGAAACTCGGAATCGCAAGTATTAGAGTTTTCTTGGCTTTCTAATCTGAGTGAAAAAATGCGGATGAGTGAAAGTGAACTGTAAAAACATGGCGCTTAGCCTTAGAGTTAACGAGCTGGCGAGTGTGGATTGCTGAACTCATCTTGCTTTGTTACAAAGTTTCTAAACTGTTACGAAGTTGCTTCGCTTGTAACAAGAGAATAAGAGAGAAATTTCTCCCTTTTCAATACTGGACTTTGCTTTACTTTAGTTTTTATTTGAATAAATCTGGGGGACTTTTTCAGAAGTCTTTGTGGAGGTGGGAGAAGAGGAAGAAGAACTTCCCTTTTTAGTAAAACTAGCTTACGTGGCAGGATGGCCTCAAAGAAGCAGGAAGTGAAGGCAACAGGAGGTGGATCTCCCACACATAAAACACAGCCTCCCCCTGAACAACAGATACAGACTCAGAAAAAAGATTTTGATGTGGGAGATTTAAAAGAATTTATTTCTAAAATTCTGGATGATAAATTTCAAAAATCTCAACAGGAGATAGATGACAAACTTCAAAAGTCACACCAGGAATTTATGCAGGAAATTAATGAAGTTAAAGATATGGTGAAACAGAATCAAAATAAGGTGACCAAAAAAATATCAGAAGTGGCGTCTGGCCTGGCAGAATTTATTATTAAAGTTAATTCTAAAGTTGAAGAATTTAAATCAGAAGTTAATGTTAAGATGAAAGACAATGATTATAAAATTGCTGATGTTGACAATAAAATGCAGAGAGTTGAAAATGAAATTGTGATGGTACAATTCAGGGCAATGGAGTTTGCAATACGGCTTCGAGGAATTCGAGAAGAGGACAGACAGGATTTGAGACAGGTCTGTTCTGAGGCTTTGGCCAAGATCTTACAAGTTAATCCCGATGTGGTTTTTCACAAAATAGATAAAATTTATAGAGTGAATTCTTGGGTGGCCAGACAAAGACAATTGCCCAGAGATGTGGTCATATATTTTACAGATAGAGAAATAAGAAATGACATCCTGCAAAAATCCTTTTACACCTCTGTGCAAGTGGGGGGTTCACGAATTGGAATTTTTAAAGAACTACCCCCTAAAATGTTGAAAACCAGAAAAGAATTTGGCTTTCTTGTTAAAGAATTGCAAAATCAACAGATACCATTTCGGTGGGACGCCCCAGTTGGTATAATCTTGAGATACAAGGGAGAAAGATATCGTTTGAACACCGTGGAGAAGGCAGAGCACTTCTACACTACTATTCTTAAGGAAAGAACACCATCCCCACGTACATCTACAGTTTTGGAGATTAAGGAGAGTGATGAGAAGCAACCTCAACGAGAATTGCAAGAACAGTCTAAGCAGGAACCAGAGGAAATGCAAGGTGCAGAAGGAGGTTTTTTGGATGAGCCTTTGCTGGAATCTTCTCCAATCTTGGACCCGGTTCGGATGATTGAAGTTAAGGATCAACGTATAACTCGAGCTCAATCTAAATTACTTAAACAAAAGCAACAACAACAACAGGAAAGACAAGACAAGAAGGGAGCTAAGACTACTACACAAGAGACTGGAGCCATGGGGGGAGCGACTCCGAAGATCGTGGATGATATTCGGTTATTCTGCTCTTTGCTCCAGAAAGATGAAGATGATGCTTAAGTGTTTATCTTGGAATGTGAATGGGTTGAATTCAGCACAGAAAAGGAAGAAATTATTTACATATTTGAAACAATTTAATAATGATATAATTTGTCTACAAGAAACGCATATTACAGTTCAAGATCAAAAATACTTGATAAACTCCAAATTAGGAATACATTTTATATCTTCAACGTTGCAAAAAAAGAATGGTGTGGTTATCTATGTAAATAAGAAATTTACGGCTAAAGTTATAGAAACAGATGAAGATGGTAGGTTTGTAGCAATTGAATTACTTACAACATATGGCCAAATTCTTTTGATAGGAATTTATGCTCCCAACCAACAACAGGATTATTTTTATAAAATGTTACATACTAAAATACTACAATGGGACTATAGATCTATTTTAATTATGGGAGACTGGAATGGAGTAATAGACTCTAAATTAGACAAAAGAAGTTCAGCGAAATCTAGGATTAGGTTACCTCAGACCTTTTTCGATATGAAAGAAGATTTGGAACTAAAAGATATTTGGAGAATACATAATCCAAAAGAACTGGATTATACTTTTTATTCAGATAGACATAAATCCTTCTCTAGGATTGATTTTATTTTGTTGTCAGATGATTTACTTGTCAAGACAAAAAAAACAAAGATTTTTCCAAGAATTTTGACTGACCATAGCCCAGTATGGATAGAAATTGAGATGGATAAGGTTGAGAGACGTTCTTGGAGATTAAATGAGAACTTGTTTAGATATGAAAAAAACACAACAGAACTTAAAAAGCATTTGAAAGAATTTTTTGAAATAAATTTGAATAAAGGTACCCCAATAGAAACTGTGTGGGACGCAAGTAAAGCTTATATGAGAGGGGTACTTATCTACATGAACTCTAAACATAGACTGTTTCGACAAAAGAAAAGATCTGAATTGGAAATAGAAATAAAGAATAAAGAACAGTTACTTATTAAAAATCCAACAGATGAAAGAATATGCGGTGCTATAAAACTTTTGAAAGACCAATTCCAAATGCTTATGGCGGAACAAGTAGCAACAAACTTACAATATGCGAAGCACAATACATTTTGTAACGCTAATAAACCGGGCAGATGGTTGGCTTACACATTGAGGAAAAAACAAAGTATACAGACTATTGATAGTATTGATATTGGAGGGAAAGAAATTTTTCAACAAAAATTAATTAAAGAAGCTTTTGTGGACTATTATACCAAACTATATGCCAAAGAGGAGGTGCAGAATGGACTTATAGAAAAATATTTAAACGATAAAAGAGTTACAAAAATTACTGATCAACAAAAGGAAAGAATGAATTATCCTATAACAGAGGAGGAGATAATAGTAGCAATTAAACAGCTAAAAACAGCCAAAGCTCCTGGCACGGATGGTTTGACCGCAGTGTATTACAAAACTTTGCAAGCTGAAATGGTGGAACAACTCAGAGATTTATTTTGCAATATTCAACAAGGGGGTAAAATACCCCCATCATGGACAACAGCTTACATATCTTTGATACCAAAAGAACAAGTTGGTCCTAAAAAACCAGAGAATTACAGACCAATATCTCTTTTGAATACAGATTATAAAATCTATGCGAAAGTACTAGCCAACAGGTTGATGCCAGTAATCCAAAAGGTGATTCATGATGATCAAGCGGGATTTATCGAGGGCAGACACATGAAGGATAATGTAAGGCAAGTAATAGATTTATTGGAATATCTTGAGAAGAATAAACAGATTCCTGCAGTGCTGGTTTTTTTGGATGCAGAGAAGGCCTTTGATAGAGTGGATTGGAATTTTCTACTAAAGACTTTAAAAAAGATGGATTTTGGGGATCAATTTATACAGGCGATTTCAGCAATTTACCAAGAGCAAAAGGCACAGATCATTATTAATGGAAGTTTGACAACAGAGTTTAAAATTGAAAAAGGAACAAGACAGGGATGTCCGTTGTCCCCACTTTTATTTATTTTAACACTAGAAGTCTTGCTAAATACAATACGGGATTCTAATATCTTGAAAGGTATAATGATTAGGCAAGAGGACTACAGAATAAAGGCATTTGCAGATGATCTGGTAGTTACCCTATCACAACCAATGGAATCAATAATCCTGATGAAAGACATTATACAAGACTATGGTAATGTTTCAGGTTTTAGACTGAATCCAAAAAAGACTAAAATGATAGCTAAAAACATGACACAAGATCGTAAACATGAGCTTGAAAGGAGGGCAGGTTTTGAGACTGTACCTAAGGTAAAATATCTAGGAGTTCAGGTTGCAGAATCAAACACGAAATTGTTTCAAAATAATTATGAGGTGTTGTGGCGAGAGGTGCAGAAAGACATGGAGACTTGGAAAAAACTGCAGCTGTCTCTACTTGGAAGAATAGCAGCAGTTAAGATGAACATTTTGCCAAGATTTCTTTTTTTGTTTCAAATGATCCCGGTGCTTAAAAGTGATAAACAACTGAAAGTCTGGCAAACTGGAGTCAATAAGTTTGTCTGGAACGAGAAAAAGCCGAGAGTGAAATTGAAAATTATGCAAGATGTTCCAGAAAGAGGAGGTCTTAAACTTCCAAACCTACAGTTATATTATGATGCAGCAGCTTTAACTTTAGCAAGTGATTGGTTTGGAAGGAAAAAGGCTGGAATATTGAATGCAGAAAGTTTTGATCTTGAATTTGGATGGCATGCTTACTTATTTTATGATGACAAAGTTGATAAAGTATTTAAAAGTCATATACTTAGAGACTCTTTGATGAGAGTTTGGAAGAAGCACCGACTCAAATGGGATTATAAAATACCGCTATGGCTGGATCTTGGTCATACTTTGTGGAATACAAATATAATGTCACTCGGGGGGGTTTTATACAAAGAGGTTCTTTTTACAGATGCGGGCAGATGGCAGCTGAAGACATTGCAGACACTGTTGGACGAAGGGATTAATCTAACTTGGTTACAATATAATCAATTACAATTGAGATGGAAAGAGGACCAAAAAACTGGTATTATGTTGCACGAGGAAGAATTGGTTAGACATATAAAAGAGAAAGGTCCAATGCATAGCAAAAGGCTTTATAATGTTTTGCTAGAAAGGGATTCAGAAACCGAATTAGTTAAAGATTGTATGATTAAGTGGGCACAAAATTTTGAAGAACCAGTGATGTTGGAAACATGGGAAAAAATTTGGGTTCAGAATGTTAAATTTACACAGTCGCAGAACTTGAGGGAAAATTTCTATAAAATGTTTTATAGATGGCATTTAGATCCCAAAAAGTTGTCATGTATGTACCCTAATGTTCAGCCAAAATGTTGGAGATGTGAATGTTTGGATGCTACTTATTATCATGTTTGGTGGACCTGTAGGAAAGTTAAGGCTTTTTGGATAAAAATTTGGTGGGTCATGCAGAATGTTTTGAAGAAAAAAATTCAATTCTCTCCACAATTGTTTTTATTGGGTATAGTTAAGGGTTTTACATCAGGTGAAACAAAACTGATGTTGTATATGATAACAGCAGCAAGATTGTTGATAGGTAAATATTGGAAAAATGAAGCTTTGCCCACTATTGAGGAATGGACTTTGAAGATGGCCAGTTTTGCAGAGATGGCGAAGATTTCAGCATACTTAAAAGATTGCTCACAAGAGACTTATGAATGGGAATGGAAAAGATGGATAGAATATGTTCAGAACAAATATCAAACTAGAAAGTATCAAATAGCTTTTATTTGAAAATAATGTATTAGAAATATTTTAATGTAATGAGGGTAAAAAGAAAAACTATAAAGGGGAGGGAGGGGTTCAAGTTTTTATATAAGTGTTATATTAAGGGGTTTTTTTGTGTTTTTTTTATCTTTCTTTACCAGTTATGAGTACATTATAGGGAAGTCTGGGGGGAGGGGAGGGTTAGGGAGGGTTAGGGAGGTTGGGAAGTTTGGGGGGGTGGGGGGGAAAAAAGGGGTGAAAATGTAATTGTAAAACTTTTGCAATAAAAAAAAAAAACATTGAATGCCTGCCTGTCTTGGAGGAGCTTGATAGTGAACCAACTTTAGAAGAACTAAACGTGGCCCTGGATTCCCTTGCCTCTGACAAGGCACCCGGGAAAGATAACATCCCTGCCGAAGTTCTGCAGTGTTTGAAAGAGAACATTTCCACTGAATTGCATGAAATCTTCTGTCTTTGTTGGAGGGAGGGTGGAGTACCACAGGACATGAAGGACGCAAATATCGTCACACTGTATAAGAACAAAGGCGACAGGGGTGACTATAACAACTACTACGGCATCTCTCTTCTTAGTGTCATAGGGAAGCTGCTTGCCCGTGTCATACTGAAGAGGCTCCAGGTGCTTGCAGAGAGAGTCTATCCATAATCACAGTGTGGATTTCGAGCCAACAGGTCCACTACTGACATGGTATTTTCCCTTAGACAGCTGCAGGAGAAGCCACTTTTCGTAGCCTTCATAGATCTTACCAAGGTTTTTGACTTGGTTAGTAGGGACGGCCTTTATAAAATTCTCTCCAAGATTGGATGTCCATCTCAGCTCCTTAACATCATTAGGTCCTTTCATGAGGAAATGAAAGGCACTGTAGTTTTTGATAGCTTAACATCTGATTCCTTTGACATTCAAAGTGGAGTGAAGTAGGGCTGTGTCCTTGCGCCAACTTTACTTGGGATCTTTTTTGCTGTCATGCTGAAACATGCTTTTGGAACTGCAACAGAGGGTATCTATCTCCGGACTAGATCAGACGGAAAACTCTTTAATCTTTCTAGATTGAAAACAAAGTCTAAAGTCCAGCTGAAATGCTTACAAGTTTTCCTTTTCGCTGACGATGCTGCTGTTACTGCTCACACTGCCGAAGACCTTCAACAACTTATGCACTGTTTTAGCAAGACCTGCCAAGACTTTGGGCTAACAATCAGCCTGAAAAAGACATAAGTCATGGGTCAGGACGTGGATTTATCTCCCTGTATTACAATCTCTGCACAAGAACTGGAGGTCGTCCATGACTTTGTGTACCTCGGTTCAACCATATCCGATACTCTCTCTTTAAATACTGAGCTGAATAAACATACTGGTAAAGTGGCCACCATATTCTCCAGATTTACAAAGAGAGTATGGCTTAATAAGAAGCTGACGGAACATACAAAGATCCAGGTCTATAGAGCCTGTGTCCTGAGCACACTCTTGTACTGCAGTGAGACTTGGACACTTTACGTACGGCAGGAGAGAAAGTTGAACACCTTTCATATGCATTGTCTCCAACGTATTCTTGGCATTACCTGGCATGACAAAGTTCCAAATAGCACAGTCTTGGAACAGTGACGTCTATGCTGGCTTGGGCATGTCGTGAGAATGGCTGATGGTCGGATTCCGAAAGATCTCCTGTATAGAGAATTAGTGCAGAGAAAGTGCCTTAGAGGGAGACCACAGCTGCGATATAAGGATATTTGCAAGAGGGATCTAAAGGCCTTGGGAATAGACATTAATGACTGGGAAACTTTGACCTCTGATCATTCAGCATGGATGCTAAAGACACAGTATTGTTGTGTATGTATCTATTTTGTGCGGGAAATTCAAATGCACAGTGAATTCTGATTGGTTCTGGGTTGCCTCTGGAAAGTATATAAAGAGGGCTGTTGCCTGTGAGTTTTCGCTGAAGTCTCACCCTGAATTAAAGAGCTGTTGTTACTAGCCTGCTTGTGCCTCTCGTTATTCCCGCACTACAACATTGGCGACGAGGATGGGATAGAGGCCACAAGAGGCAAATCAAAAAGAGCTTGGAGTTTCAGCCAGGGTGACTAGCGAACATGGAGACACGGCATGTCTGCCTACGTTCCGCCAAAACCCTTCGACCCAACCCGAGAGAAGTGGGGTTCGTATCTGACCAGGTTCGAGTGCTCCCTGTAAGCGAGCAAAATGCAAGGGCTTTCAGCAAACAGGAAAAGGGCCCTGTTCTTAAGCCACTGCGGACCAGATGTGTTCGAGATGGCCGAATCACTCTGCGAGCCAACCCCAGTCCAGACGGTTCTTTGGGACGTCCTCCAGGCCAACCTGAGAGCCCACTACGCTCCAGTTCCATCTAAATTCGTTCAGCGCTACGAACTCCAGTAACGAGTTCAAAAAGAAGGAGAGCCGGTCAGCTCCTTCTATGTGGCCGCACTTCGAAAAGCCGCAACACATTGTGACTACAGAGATTTAGATGACGCGCTGCGTGAACAATTGATTTGCGGGGTTCGAGATACCCGTTTACAAAGGCGTCTTCTAGCCAAGCCAGACCTAACGCTAGCCGGCGCGCTAGACGAAGCCCGAGCACATGAGGCCTCAATGAAAGCTTCGGAAGCGCTGCAGCGACCAAGTTCAAGCAAAGACAGGCCGAAAACAGCCCCCGTCCACAGAGAAGAGGTGCGAACCAGCACAGAGGAAGAGTCGGATGAGGACGTCTTCCATACAGAAAAGAAATTGAGCGAACAAAGCCGCCGCCACGAGAACTGCCCTAGCTGTGGTGGGGATCACGAGAGACATTCGTGTAAATACAGAGAAGCCATTTGCAGGCGTTGTGATAGAGAAGGCCACCTAGCACGAGTTTGCAGAGCTCAATTTCCGCATAGTCGAAAGCCACGTGACTACCGCGACCAACCAGAACCAGCTTGTTCAAAACAGCCAATCAAAGATGACGGCACGAGAAAACGGCGCGAACCTCAAAAGCGGGAGACCTACAGCACGAGAATCGGCCAAGCCAGCACAACCAACGACGAGAAAGTCTACACGAAAGTAGAAATCAACGGCAAATCCTGCGAAATGGAAATCAACACCAGGTCTACGTTATCGATCATGTCCTGGTCAACCCTCAAGGCACTCCTGCCCAAGCTTCAGAAGAACCAGCTGTCCCATCAGAAAACCCGCCTACTCAACTACCAGGGAAATCGAGTTCCTGTTGAAGGCGTGGGCACGTTCCGGGTCACCTACGGTGAGTTCCAGAAAGAGCTGCCCCTGACCATCGTTAGCAAGCCCCTACCAAGTCTACTGGGCATGAAATGGTTCCGAGCCCTCGGCACGGGCTTCACGGGCGTTCATCAGCGGATCATCACTTAAAGAAACCCTGCTCCATGAGTTTCGGGACATTTTCGAAGAGACTCTAGGCAAGTACGTGGGGACCCCTATATCTTTTAATCTAGACCGCAATGTAGCGCCAATTAGACTGAAAGCAAGGCGAGTTCCCTTTGCTTTAAAGCCCAAAATTGATGCGGAGCTCGACAAGCTCATTAAGCAAGGGGTGCTAGTTCCCATGGATCATGCTAAGTGGGAAACCCCAATAGTCATGCCAGTCAAATCGGATGGCTCAATTAGAATTTGCGCTGACTATAAGTGTTCAATTAACAAGGCGTTGCAGCAGAGCGCCTATCCGGTTCCAATAGTCCACCATCTACTACACTCCCTGGAGCCTGGCAAGCTATTTGCAAAACTAGACCTTGTGCAGGCGTACCAGCAACTGCCAGTAGATGACGCTACGGCAGAATCACAGACAATAGTAACCCACAGAGGTGCCTTTAAATGCACCAGGCTTCAGTTTGGGGTCAGCATCGCCCCAGGACTTTTTCAAAGCACAATGGAGTGCCTTCTACAAGGCCTCCCAGGTGTCGTCCCGTATTTCGACGACGTTTTGATTAGTGGCCAAAACGAAGTGCAGTTGGGCCAAAGGGTCAGACAAGTCCTAACCAGATTCAGGGAAGCGGGACTTAAACTCAAATGAAATAAATGCAGGATAGCGGTTCCATCAGTGGAATTCTTAGGCTACAGAATCGACAGCACAGGCATTCACCCCACAGAAAGCAAAGTTAGGGCCATCCAAAGCGCGCCCACCCCCAAGTCAAAATCAGAGCTGCAGGCTTTCCTGGGCCTTCTCAATTTCTATACGATGTTTTTGAAACACAAAGCCACCATTGCCGAGCCTCTGCACAGGTTCCTGGGAAAAAACGTTCCATGGGTTTTGGGAAACCGAGAAGCGACCGCATTCAACGAGGTAAAGAGACTTTTGTCTGAGGACAGTTTCCTTATCCAGTACAATTCTGAACTACCTCTAGTATTGGTCTGTGACGCTTCCCCCTTTGGCGTAGGCGGGGTTTTAAGCCATAGACTGCCGAATGGGTTAGAGGTGCCCATCACCTATTATTCTCACACTCTGTCTAGTGCTGAAAGGAACTATAGCCAGCTAGATAGGGAGGCACTAGCGGCTGTAGCAGGGGTCAAAAACTTTCACGAGTATTTGTTTGGCCGCACCTTTGAACTTATTCTAGACCACCAGCCTCTTTTGGGACTTTTGGCTGGAGATAAACCGACCCCAGCGGCTCTCTCCCCCCGGATGACCAGATGGTCCATTTTCTTGGCCGCTTATTCGTATAAGCTACTCCACCGGCCGGGCAAAACCTTAGGACATGCTGACGCCCTCAGCCGATGTCCTTTGCCTGAATTATTGGACAACCCAACCCCGGAAGCCCCGGTCTTACTGCTTGACATTGTTTCCCCGGGTCCCATTTCTTCGAACGAGGTGGCGAGGGTTTCTGCCAGAGACTCTGTTTTGCGCACAGTAATGGGCTGGGTAACGAGGGGTTGGCCTACCAAGGTGGACGGTGGTGACTTCCAATTGTACTTTAACAAAAAAAAATGAACTGTCAATGTTGGGGGGTTGCTTGTTGTGGGGAGACAGGGTGGTCATTCCTTCACGGTTAAGGCACAGAGTTCTAGAAATGCTGCATGGGGGACACCCTGGTGTTGTTCGCATGAAAGGCCTAGCTCGTAGCTATGTTTGGTGGCCATATCTCGACCAAGATGTCACTGAGTGGGTGGGGAAGTGTAGGCCCTGCCAGGAGTCCCGCCCAGATCCTCCCATAGCGCCCGTTCGGGAATGGGAAAAACCAAAAGGACTGTGGGGGAGAATTCACATCGATTTCGCTGGCCCGTTCCATGGCCAGAACTTTCTTATTATTGTAGATGCATATTCTAAGTGGCTTGAAATTGCCTTAAAGCCATCTACCACTTCTGAAGCCGTAATCAAAGTACTCAGAAAACTATTCGCAACACACGGGTTGCCGGACACCCTGGTATCCGACAATGGCCCCCAATTCACGGCGACTCAATTCGAAGGCTACTTAGCCGAATTAGGCATAAGACATGCATTATCCGCTCCTTTTCATCCGGCTTC
Organism: Pantherophis guttatus; assembly: GCF_059756535.1. Lineage (NCBI taxonomy): Eukaryota > Metazoa > Chordata > Lepidosauria > Squamata > Colubridae > Pantherophis > Pantherophis guttatus. Next base: position 106,458,175 of record NC_142064.1, on the reverse strand, counting down.
TAATGGCCTTGCTGAAAGATTTGTAAGAACGGCCAAAGAAGCCCTCTCCCAACTCGATGCAGGGGACTGGCAGGCTAGAATAGATGAGTTCTTAGCGGTACAGCATGCCACCCCATGCCCCACTTCGGGCCGCAGCCCAGCCGAGCTTTTAATGGGCCGAAAGCTACGATACGTTCTAGACAGACTGCATCCTAATTACTCCTCCGATAGCTTCACCGGGGAAGGGGGAGGACTAAGACATTTCGAAGTAGAATCACCAGTTTTTGCTAGAAGCTACACCAATGGGCCTTTATGGGTAGAGGGAACCATCGTAGGAATTACCGGTCCAAAGTCATACACAGTTGATATAGGCCATGGTAAAATCTGGAGGAGACATATAGATCAATTGCGTAAACGTTTACCAAACGAAAACTCGTGTCCTAACTATCCAAGTCTTCCTGACACAGCTACCTCAAGCCAGAGTAAGCCAGAATACTTATCTGGCAACCCTGAGTTCCAGCGCTGCCCCAGCGAGCCGACACTCCCAGCCGGAGATAGCCACACCTCCGGAGAAATCCAGGAGGTTCCATTGGCAGAGCCGGGAGAGACGGGAGGTCCCTCCGACCGGCTCGACGCCTCGCCAACAACTGAACTGCGCAGGTCAACCAGGATTAAGACATGCCCTGGTCACCTGCGTGATTTTGTATGTAAATATGTAAATAGATAGAATAAGTGCCTTCTGATCTGTCCCCGCCCACACACACACACAAACACAGCCAGCCGAGGGTTAAGGAAGCACTTGGAACACACCCAGGTCTTTATCTCCAACTTGGCAGCGATATACACACCGTCTGCCAAGTGCTTTTATTTCCACAGAAAACAGAAAGATAATATACTCAGTGTACAAGAGTCCAACAGAATTAATATTCCTCTCAGCAGTTTCGGACGAGGCTTTAGTGACTATCCAAGGTTTATTTTTGTTCGTCACAGGGATCACTGGCCACCACCCTCTATTATATAGTCTTTGGGGTGTGGTCCAGTGACTCAGTTCTAATCCCTAGCACGCCTCCTGAGCTGCTGCAATCGTTTATCATGCCTTCGGAGGCGTGCGTCCAGGAATGATGTCTCTCCTTCACTCTCATCCAAGACACCTGTCTCCCTGCTAATCTCCTCTCCCTCGGCCGGCACCTGAGACAGTGCCAGAGGGGAGGGGCCTGGAGAGGGAGGCCTGGCTGACTCCTCTTCCTCATGCTCGGAGCTTTCTTCCTCCGATGGGATAGGCTCAGAGGGCGGGGCCACAACACTTTCTGGGAGGGGAGGGGTGTTGTGTATGTATCTATTTTGTGCGGGAAATTCAAATGCACAGTGAATTCTGATTGGTTCTGGGTTGCCTCTGGAAAGTATATAAAGAGGGCTGTTGCCTGTGAGTTTTTGCTGAAGTCTCACCCTGAATTAAAGAGCTGTTGTTACTAGCCTGCTTGTGCCTCTCGTTATTCCCACGCTACAACAGTATGGCCTTCTCCAATTCGAAGAGACACTTGTTCAGCAGGCCAAGGCAAAGAGGCAGTCCCGGAACCAACGAAATCTGGGGGCTGGGCAGGGGACAGACTGTATCTGCCCTCAATGTGGAAGGGATTGCCACTGTCGAATTGGCCTTTTTAGTCACACCAGATGCTGTTTTAGGACCTCTTTCCAGAGCACGATACCATAGTCTTTTAAGACTGAAGGTTGCCAATGATGGTAGTATTTTCTAGATGGATAAATTTTTGGCCTTTGGGCCAGTCCCTCTCTCTTAGTCCTAGGAAGAAGATAATAGCAAACTACTTCCCAAAAGCTTGCTAAGAAAACTGTTGGGACTTGTCCAAGCAATCACCAGAAGTCAAGACTGACTTAAGGGCACCCCACTCTTACAGTTATTAAGTATGCTACTGCAAAACCTCTGAATTTACTTTCTTTTAGCATTTCCATAACAGGCCTTGGCAATAAAGGTTAACAAAGAAGTCCAAAGTTCACTATGATCCCCTTTAAATTTAGAAAGCTGAAACACTTTGCTTAGGTCACTAAAATTAGGAACACTCTGTCCAAATAAAAATATGATCCAGCCAAGTCATATGAAACCTTTTGTGAGATACTCCAAGAGACAATCAGCATTCAAACCAGTCCACCACTGTATGTCACATTCCTACAGCATGAGTTGAAAAATCTTTCTCCTGTTGATGAAGTAACCAGATAAGATGTAGGTGTCCTATGGAAAACTAGCAGTCATGGCTGCCTCCCAATGAACAACAATTAAAAAATGGAATATGAATGTGTTGCTCCACCAGTCCATTGTACAGAAAATATAGTGACTTGCCACAAGGAATGAAAACAGCCTTTATCACTAACATTATTATATCTCTTAGGCATAATGATTTTGTGTATTTTACTACTCCATTATTTTTTCATCTGGTAATTAATGCATTTAGTTGGAGGACTCAGGGAGCTATGGATAGGCAGTTATTTTGTTCTATTCTCCCTAGCAGATTTTCCTTGATAAGGGGGAAAAAACAGAACCACTTGGAGGAGCATCTAAAAAGCTCCAAATGAATGACATTGCTATTTGGATACAAACACCCATGCCTATACAAAGGTTTTATTAACGTGAGGTACTACTATCATTTTCAGTCCTGATACCGTCATCTCTAAGAACTGGAAAAGCCAAGAACAAGGAATAAAGAATACCATTGTGGATCAAGTTTCTGCAGATTCTTCAGGAACAAAATCTTTCACTCTCGCTATACCCAAAAGAAAAGGGAAAAGAAGAAAAAAATACTCAGTAGGCTGATTCTATATATTTGTTGCTGAAGAAAAGTAAGAAATGAAACAAAACTCATGTCAGTTTCAGTTGTTTCATCTGGATTGCTGGAGGAACTCACACAGGTTTAGCTCTTAAAGGACCTAAATCTCAGGAGCCAGAAAGAAGGGTAAAGTAGTTTCAACTATATAATGCAGCTGAACTCACAACGGCATAACGAACTACATGCACCAGTTCTGTGCCACTGTCGAGCATTCCTCACCTCCTTCTGCCCTTCCATTGGCCAAAACTCTCTGATGCTGTCCAATGGGAGGTTAAATGGCAGTTAGCTGGTATGCTGCCCCTTCCTTGTTCTTCCTTTGCCAAAATTATTCTTAGTAATAAAGGAGAAAAAAGTGAGCTGAAAAAGGTAAATGGTCAACCCCATCCCCAGCACTGTGCTGATAAAGCAACCACTCAGAGCACCCAGCAAGTGATGAAGGAATGATAGTAATGAATGCTTTGTTTCAGAAGGGGGGGGGGGGGAGAAGAGGGGGGAGGGGGAGGGGGAGAGTGGGGGTGTCCAGGAGCCAAAGCAAGGCAAGACAGGAATTTCTCCCATTGGGAAATGCCCAGTCCAGCTATGGAGGAGCAGCACTTACGTTGATTAACTTCAAAAGGTCATTGGTTTAGCTGATAAAGAACTCTGGAGCATAGCATGATGATAATATGCATAAGCAATGCTAAATCTTTAATGACAGGATCAAGAGACTCTTATAGTTAGGAACTACTTTTTCATTGCCATAGAAATCTCATGTAGAAGTGACCATGAGCACCAACAGTTTCTGAGTTTCTAGTTATTTATACTTCTGAGGGGAAAGATACATATTCTATGCACATAGAAGACAAGAACTCCAAGATACAATTTAAGAAATGGGCAATTGCAAGGTTTGGTTTCTAGTTTTTGTAGTCCAAACCTCAAATCATGCTCAGTGGCAGACAAACCATTTCAATGAGAAAGTAATAGAACATATCACAGATGGGGGTAAAATTGTAGCAAAATAGAATGATGATGAAGAAAGTCATGTCAGCCAATGACCACAGAAGCATCTTCAGATAATGATGGCTCCCTCAGCTACGAAACTGAAATGAGCACCATCCCCCAGAGTCAGACATGATTGAACAGAGGAAACCTTTACCTTTTTTTAAATGCTTAAAACAGGACTGCTATAAGTGTGTCCCTATTATCAATAGTGACACAATGGAGGTTATCCAAATCTGAGAAGCAAAAACCTATTCTCAAGAGCAGATAGTATCTATCAGCAGATTAGCAAATTATGTTTGATCAATAGCTGTAAAGTAAATAATTATGCAAAACTTTGCATTTTGTTTTCTTGCTCCTTTTTTTGATGGGTCAGGCAAAGCTCAGAGACAAATTGTGACAATTTAAGATGTGCCACCAATATGCTATTGTAATTTTTGAGAATTTTGCCACATACTGGTCATGATCATGAAAGGTGTTCCCAATCCAGGTATCTTTTGGTTTTGACGTTATGTTGCCTTACTGGCAAAGGGATGGCCACGGTATCACTCCTTCACAGGTGATAAAGAAAGCACCAAATCACAGAGATAGATCACAGATGCTGCATATTCTCTCATTGTGGTATTTGCTTTGGATATTATTGCTGATAAAGAGAGACATTGAAGAAGTGACTTCTTCTATATGCATTGTGATTTTTCACACTGCCTTAGCAATATAGGAAAAAGCTGCTGTATAGTTGTTCCTCCCCTGCCAGAACCGCCTTTAAAGGTGAATAATTGTGTGACTGAAGCTTTTGGGTAGCTAGGCACTGACACAGATATTGTCAATAGGTACTTCTCTCATACAAGTAATAGTGAACCATAAGCTGGCTTTCTTTCTTGATAGTAACCATCTCATATATCATTAGTTTTGAATTCTGTGAAAAACTGCACAAAATTATCTAACCATATAAGACTCCAGTATCACGTCTTACAAAATCTAGAAGGCATTGTGCTCAAATGAGACCTAACTATAAGTTTTAGACAATATTGTGGGTGGTTCTAGGTACTTGCTTATTCTGAAAACACAAGTTGCTATAGATAAAAAGACTTCACTAGCTAGTAATATGACCTTGAATCTACCCTATTTCTATAAAGTAGCTATTGTTTCCCATTAACAGTCTGTAAAAATATTTCTCTCTCAATTGTGGTTAGCCGCTTTTTCTAGAATATTTCTGGCAGTTGTAGTATTCCATTTTATTAGATTAGCTTCATTAATATTGGAACCATTTCATCTCTAGAATATTAATCAGGGTTTTTTTCCCTCAGAAATGAATACTTAACCAAGACTGATAACCTGCAAAGAACATGGAATCTGAAGTTGTTTCACCTTGGCTTACTAAATGTTTTCTTGTTCAGTTCCCAATGGGAAGGAGAATAACTGAATACAATATATGGATGAAAGAAACTTTTTGCTTAAAATAAGTGAAACAGTACAGTTTGAAAAGCAGAGTTTTACTTATAAAAGCATTGTTAAGATTTAGAAATTAATTGCCAAAGATAATATAAATCTGCACTGATATTTCTCTCAAATGCCCATTTGAAGATCTGTATCCTACTCCAATTTAGACTCCAAATTATTCCATGAACAATTACATAAACCTGTAGTTACACATACCTCGAGCACCATCTCAGTCATTTGAAACCGTCTTTGAGAGCTTTTGTCGGAAGTCACTGGTTCATGGAGCAGTACACCAAACATATCATACTTCTTTAAGGCCTGCTTGTAGTTTTTCTCACTCAAGTCAACCACACGATCTTTCCCATCATAGGTAGGGAAGTCTAGTCCTTCTTCAGCCCTGTAGCAAGCAAGCACATAAAAAACTGCCAGGAACCAGCAAGCTGCCTTCATACTGCTGTACTTCTGTGAGTTTATCTGGGAGAAGAAAAGGAAATTTTAGGGGAAAAGCCTGGAGAAATTCAGCAATCTCTATGCACTGTTTTGATCCCCACGTTTTTCCAGTAAATTGATCTAGATGGATTCAGGTCACCAGGAAGCATCTGTAGCAAGTAAGTAACCCTTGTTTGAAGACAAAGGCAAAAAAAAAAAAAAAGGAGAAGCTGAGAGACCAAACCCTGGATACCTTACATAGCTCAGGCCAGCTTCTGTGTCATTCAGAACTCCATTTTTAGGAAGCAGTTGTTTAAAGCTATTAATAGATCCTACAATGAATAAAAAGGAAAGATATGACATGATTGAGAGACTGCTGGCACACTGCCTCTGAGTGAGAGAAAGGAAAAGCAGAGGGTGGGGAAGAATTCAAGGGAGATTTACATTCTTCCTTGTGCAGAAAACTGGCAATCATCAACCAGAATGCATAAGTTTATGGCAATTTCCCTTGCAAATACTTTATTGTATTATTTATTTTACTAAAAACAATTAAAGAGTGTTTTAAATGAGATCCTTTAATTATCATTCATTTTATGAAGGAAAAACTCCATAAAATGCTTCTGGGATTTTCTTTTTTGTGGGATTTGAGGGGGATTCCATTTGCTTCAGATGTACCATCTAATTATAAGTCATTTCCAGGCCATAAAACTTGTCCTATAGCTTGCAGTTTAAAAAAAAATATGTAAACAAATGTTCTGCATTTATCTTCTGTGAGCCGTTGTTCAGATTGAAATTTAGTAATTTGATTTATCAGATTTAAAAAAAAAAGCTGGAGGAAACTTGGGAGTCAGACAGGTTTTTCTCAATTCCTTATAAATCAAAAGGGGATTTAAATGCAGCATGAGCAAAGAAAGATGAACTCCTTTCTTATAGCGAACCATTATTTTTAGCTCCTGTTCTCCTGGAAAGGAAAACTGATCTCTCCTCATGTCATCTATTCAGGCTGAACTTTGTGTTACTGCCTACCTCACCAATTTACATTAATGTTATTAATTTAATAGTAGGCATGTCTTTTCACATAAGAACTGCTGCTGTGGTTTCTTTCACTTAAGAGCTGGGCCCTCACATTGAGAAAGCATTAGGGGTATTTCAAGGAATTATCATCCTTCTCTACTGAAAACAGAGTCGTCTGCTGGATTATTTCTCAAATAGTCTTTATATCAATTTTACATTTGCTTTATATCATTTTTACATTACAGGAGACATGATGAAAACTTACTATCACAAGACATGGGCAGATGTATAACCATAGTTTCAACTGAGAAGCTGTGAACATCCAGAACCAAGCCAAATCAAAAAAATGCTAGAGAATTCCCAGAAGTCTAACACTCAGACAAATCACCATCAGTGGGCACATAGACACAAACATCTACATATCATTCAAAAGAGACAATCAAAAAGCCAAAAGGGAAGCCAAAAAACCAAAACACCAGCAATGAATACCCAGATGAGTTGAGATTATTACCAATATTAACAATCAAGAAGTCAAATCAAGGAACTGCTAAACAAACTAATAGTAAACAGCCCAGTCAAAGAACCTCCAAGACTATTCCCACCAAAACTGATAGGGCAAGCCACTAGTATATAAAGTGAGAGCAAATCCTATTCCCTACTTGTAAAGTTCAGTGGGCAAACATAGTCGTGAGGCTTGATTGCTCAAACTCAGCTTTATTAACTTTCAAGCAACTAACAACAACTAACTGGACGAAGTAACCGAGCGAAACGTAACTCCTGACAGCCGCTTAAATAGCAAGCTGTCAAACACGAGAACCAATGAGCGAGCAGCAATTTCCCTCCACTTCAGAAGCTCGCAACAGAACCAATCAGCATAGCCCGGCAACAGCCGGGCGCGCTGATCATAGCTGTGAGGACTCAACACCCCTTCGCACCCAGCTCGCGCACTCGTAGTCCTCCAAATACGTGGGACGACGACAGCACCTCCCAGAGCATCGCACCGTAGGCTCGGCAGGTGCCTCCGGCGGGGCCCCACTTTCTTTCTCTGGCGCTGCGGGAAGTGGGTTGTCATTCATACGAGGAGGACTCGAACTCGGCGCCAGACCCGGGATGTCAGGTAAGTTCTCCGGCAAGGATGCTGCAGGAAGGGGAGGCCGGATGGGCTCCGCACTGGGAAGTGTCTCAACTGGATGGCATACGGTTGTTGGTGTAGGCCGGAGGTCGAGGTCTGCAACTCGCCGTCTCAGCTGGTTTATATGTCGTCACCAAATCCTCCCCTCGGCGAGTTGGACCCTATAAGAATAGGGCCCCATTATTTGAATTATCTGTCCTGGTAGCCATCATATGTCTTTGTCAAAGTTCAGTGCGTGTACCAAGTCCCCCACACTGAAGACCCGTGGTGGAAAACACGTCCCGGGAGATGGCTTTTGAGCGTAGTTAGGGTGCAGATGGTCTAGGGTTGTTTGGAGCCGTCTGCCCATGAGCAGCTCAGCGGGGCTTTGCTTAATAGACGTGCAAGGGGTCGTGTGCTGGGCTAACAGGTACAAGTGGAGTTTGTGGTGCCAATCGGTGGACCCTAAGTGGCGCAGCGCCTCTTTGGCAGAGCGCACGGCCCATTCCGCCTGCCCATTAGCTGCCGGATGTAGTGGAGCTATTTGGGCATGGTGGATGCCCAACCGGGGAAGAAACAGTTGGAAGGTGGCTGCTGTAAATTGAGGCCCGTTGTCGGTGACTATGGTATCCGGTAACCCATGGGTGGTGAACCAGCCCTCCAAAATCCTGATGACGGCCGAGGAAGTGGTTGATTGCATTAAAGCGAGCTCCACCCATTTAGAGTGGGCATCGACTGCAATCAAAAAGGTCTGGCCGAAAAAGGGGCCCGCTAAGTCTAGGTGGAGGTGCGCCCACGGCGCCCCTGGGGGTTCCCAATCCTGTATGGGCGCTGAGGGGGGTTGCGGGACAAGTGCGTTGGTATTGGCAGCAGCGGGCCACCCAGTCCTCAACCTGTTGATCAAACCCCGGCCACCACACGTAGCTGCGGCCGAGGGCTTTCATGCGAACTACCCCGGGGTGGGCAGTGTGTAGGCCCGATAGGACCTGATCCCGAAGATCCGGGGGCACAACCACCCGGTTACCCCAAAGTAGGCAGCCTTGTAACACCGACAACTCATGGCGCCTACGGAAAAAGAGAAGAAACTCCACAGGGCCCTGTGAGGTTGGCCACCCCCTGCGCACCCAGTCCAAGACACTGGAGAGTGTTGGGTCCACAGCCGAGCGGGCGCGAACATCTGCAGCCATGACCAAGGAAGGCAGTTCGTCCATTAGAAGGACAGCAGCTGAGGGGGCAGGGTCAAGGACAGGCAGGGGAAGTGGGCAGCGGCTAAGGGCATCCACGTGCCCGATAGCTTTGCCTGGTTTGTACAGCAACTGGTAGGAGTAAGCGGCTAAAAATTCCACCCAGCGCGACATTCTCGGAGACAAGATTTGGGGGGTCTGCTTGTCATTAGCAAGCCCAAAAGGGGCTTGTGATCAGTGACTAGGAAAAAAAACCTGCCATACAGGTAGTCGTGGAATCGTTTGATTCCGGCTACGGCTACCAAAGCCTCACGATCTGACTATAATTCCTCTCTGAAGCTGACAAGGTCCTGGAATAGTAGGCGACTGGAGCCTCGGCGCCTGAAGGCAAAATGTGGCTCAGGACAGCCCCCACCCCGTAGGGGGAGGCGTCGCAGGTCAAAGAGAGAAGCAAAGAGTCGTCATACTGCACCAGGCCGGCGTTGGAGGAGAGGACTGTTTTAACGGCCTTAAAAGAATCGGCGGTGCACCGATCCCAATGCCATGGAGATTTGGAGTCAAGGAGCCAATGGAGAGGCTCCACCAAGGAAGACTTGTGGGGCAAAAAGACAGAATAAAAATTGAGGAGGCCAAGGAAAGCCTGGAGTTGGGCTTTGGATGTGGGAGTAGAGGCTTGTTTAATAGCCTCCACCTTGGCCGGGGCGGGTCGGATGCCGGAAGCATCAATAAGGAACCCCAAAAACTCTACCCGGGGAACTCCTATGTGACACTTTTCTCTCTTAAGTTTTAGTCCTGCCTTTCGGAAACGGGTAAGGACAGCCCTAAGTTTGTTGACGAGGTCGCCCTGATCCGCAGCCGTGATCAGGACGTCGTCAAAATATGGCACCACCCTCTGTAACCCATGGAGCAGCCGCTCCATAAGGCTTTGAAAGATCCCCGGGGCCACACAGACGCCAAATTGTAACCGGGTGCATTTGAACGCACCCCTATGGGTGATGATGGTTTGAGCCAGGGCCATCTCGTTATCGACTGGGAGTTGTTGATAGGTCTGGGCCAAATCAAGCTTTGCAAAGATCTTACCCTGGCCAAGGGAGTGTAATAAGTGTTGGACAATGGGCACCGGGTAATTGTTGGCTTGAAGCGCCCTGTTAAGCGTTGCTTTGTAATCAGCGCAAATTCTAATTGAACCATCGCGCTTGAGGGGAATTACTATGGGGGTCTCCCACTTGGAATGTTCTACTGGTTGAAGGATCTCTTGAGCGATGAGCTTATCCAGCTCTTTATCAACCCTGGGCCGTAATGCAAGGGGCACCCTGCGCGGTTTCAGACATATGGGCGCCACTTGCGGGTCGAGATTGAATGAGATGGGAAGGCCATTGTATTTACCAAGGCAGCCATCAAACACATCAGCAAATTCCCTCATGATGTCAGTAGTGACAGCAGGGCCAGTGGAGTGGATACCAGAGAGACCGAGATGAAGGGCAGAGAACCAATCTAGACCAAGTAAGGACTGGAGGCTGTCTCGCACAATGACTAAGGGTAGGTGGCCAGAAAATGAGCCATAAGAAACCCGGAAAGATCCACACCCCAGGGTTGGAATCAATTTTCCCTGATAGTCCCTTAACATGACATGACAGGGCTGTAATTTCCGCCAGGAGATAGAGGGGCACAAACCCTTGAGTGTGGGCCATGCGATTAAGGATTTGGAGGAGCCCGTGTCAACTTCCATTCTACATGGGGCTCCTTCCAGTAGGACGGTCAGATAAATCTTACTGTCAGAGAGTGGGGAAGAGGCGTGGCTTATGGCCAGCGCCAACACCTCGGCATCCTGAGAGATAGCGAAACTCTCTCTTCCTCTCTCTCGCTCTCTGCAACCAGGCTGTTTAAACTTCTGTCGCTTAAGCCCCGGCTCCTCCGTGTCATCTGAACTTGGGAAACTCGCGCGGCAGACTCTGAAGATATGGCCTCGCTTTCCACAACGTCGACAAACAGCGGACTTGAACCTGCAATCGGTGCGGTTGTGCGAGCTGCCGCAGCCCAGGCAGCCACTCTTGGGCCGCTTAGGAGTGGGTGTCCACTTCTTCCTCTGGTTAGACTTGAGGCGGCTCACGTCATCATCCTCAAAAACGCCATCATGGTCCACCTCCCCATAGTGGACGGACGGATGTCCGTTGGTCTGACCTCCACCGCCAGGCTGGTAACGCTGGATCTCTGCCGCAGACTTAGCAGACATTTCGGCGGCCCGTGCCTCGTTCAGCGCAATGGGGAGGGTTAAATCAGGGCGGGCCAGCAGTCTCTCTTGTAACTTCAGGTTTCTCTCCCCACACACTAATTGATCCAAGAGCATGTCATCAAGTTCACGAAACTCGCAATGCCGAGCCGCTGTTCTTAAGGCAGTCATGTAATCATTGATGGACTCTCCCTCTCGTTGAGACCTCTGGTGAAATGCGTGCTGCCGTGCGATCTTCGAGGGAGCAGGAGAGTAATGGTGTTTAAGTTTCTCCACCAAGGTCTCCCAGGGAACCGTATACACAGGTTGAGGGGCGGCAAGGGCTCAGGCTGTTCCAAAGATCTCTCTGCCACACGCACTGAGGAAATATCCCCTCTTCCGGGCGCTAGATACCTCAGATAGGTCATTCGCCTGTAGGAAACACTCGAACCTCTCGATGTAATCTTCCCAAGTTTCCCAGGCAATATCAAATGGCGTGAATGCTGGAAGACCCGTTGCCATCGTGGAGAGATTGCTTTGAGTTGTCGCTGTTATAGCTGGTCAGTGCCCTGCAACCGTCACCTCAGGCTTATCCCATCCTCGTCGCCACGTGTAAAGTTCAGTGGGCAAACATAGTCGTGAGGCTTGATTGCTCAAACTCAGCTTTATTAACTTTCAAGCAACTAACAACAACTAACTGGACGAAGTAACCGAGCGAAACGTAACTCCTGACAGCCGCTTAAATAGCAAGCTGTCAAACGTGAGAACCAATGAGCGAGCAGCAATTTCCCTCCACTTCAGAAGCTCGCAACAGAACCAATCAGCGTAGCCCAGCAACAGCCGGGCGCGCTGGTCATAACTGTGAGGACTCAACACTACTAGCACTTGATAATGTTACGAAGTTTGGTAATAAAATGTCTGCCAGAAAACAACCAAGCTCAGAGAGCATCAAGGATCCCATATTTTTACATTTCATTCTAGAAATAACAGCTACTTCTAACATTTCCAAAAGCTGACAATCCTGGAAAGATGACATCTGTAGAAAAATTTGAAATGATCTCTCCAAAACCTTAATTAAAGAATTATAAATCCTATGGCAGCACCAAAATTTAAAGAGTTGTATGTGTCATCAATGGGAAGGAAATGGGGGCTAGGGGATCAGGCAGGTCTGACAAGAAGGGCAGTGACTGGATTGGAGTCTTTGGTTTGCCAACTACTTTGATTGTTGTATCAACAGAGATGGATTTAGGGTGAAATTCAAAACTTCTGTTACGTTTAAACATGTAAACATGCTTTGCTAGCGGGCTTTATTCAGGATTCATGACTGTTACAACATATAGCTTTTTTCAGATGTAGCCCTAAATACATTGACAGACTCTTCATATGGATTTTCTGTCCTGGAAAGGAGAAGAGTAGCAAGAGGATGGATTCTTTTATAAGGAGATCATTCCATGGTTAGATTATCTGAATTCCTCCTTTATGCCCTGCTATATTTTCATTTACTGAGATTTCTGTAATAGTTTAAAAGTATATTATTTCCTTGATGACCTGAGGAACATATGTCTATTTTTTTTACTAGGACTCAAATGTAGCCAAATTTTCCTTGATAGTATGAAGAATTTAATTACGGCTGGGTAATCTGTCAGATGTTATTTTAGTTAGCAGTCTTAATGTGGTACTATAATAGATAACTTATAAGTTATAAAAGTAAATTGGCATGTTGATCCTTTTCTGGTTATGTTTCATTCTCCTCTATCTGGCTTCATTATGCAAATTACTGTATTGTTTTATTTATTTGCCTTTTTCTGTGGTACTGGTTACTTTTTTATTTTTTATTCAATTTACAGTACTTAGCTCCCCATCTCACTATCAACCGACTCTATGTGGCTTACAATAACATTAATAAAATATATAAAACATGTTATACTGTATAAAGTTACTGTAATAAAGAACCAAATTGGATAATTGTAGATTAATATGCAGAAATGGAGGAGAGGCTGGTTAAGATAATTCCACTTACTGACTGGATCAGCTAAAAAATTTCCAAGGCATATAAAGCATATAAAATCCCTTTGCCAATAATTATTGATCCAGTCAATAATTTTGTCAACATATTGGCTATTAAAAGACAGGTAGTTAGTGTTGCCAGTGGAGTTACACCTAGCTGTGTATTTTTCCACCCTGCTTCCCATTACTTCCTTAGTTAAGTGACAAAACCAGTTGACAACTAATGGGAAAAACTGGCTAAGCAATGGTGCCTGTATTAAGCTCTACACTGTGCTGCTGCAGGGGGCCTTCAGTGTGGAAGGACTTCCACTCACCATATTTGCCAGTTAATACTTTCAAAATATGTTTGTGCCTTCTTCTGTGGTTATCTACATAGTATAGCAGCAAATATTATTCTGTTATAAAGACAGAATGTTGCCACAGGAAATGTTAGTTCAGTTAAACATTCTGGAGTGGACAGTGAGAAAAGTCATCAAGGTCAGAGACTGAGGAGCCAGCCAAAGCAATAATCATCTTCAAGATGCTATAAGACTCTTTATTGCATCTGGTTTAATTAAATGTCTTCCTCTCAGTATTACTTAAGCATGTTTAGAAAAACTGCAGCAGCAGCACCTCTAGAAAGAACTCAAAAGTGGCTTATACTTGCTCTCCTTGAAATATGACACTAGTTGCAATATATTCCTAAAAGTTACTGACATTATAGAACAATATATAATGGGAAGATTTGGGGGACGTAGGTCTTAATATATTCAATACATGCATTAAATATATTTGCTGCATTTTTCACCTTTTCATATCCAAGCATGTTATTTCTTGACAGAGAAATTAAGCTCCCATCTAGTGGCCATATTCAGTATTGCTGTTATCCATTTGAGCATAACAAGGTACATTTTTATCAACAGAACTAAGTTAGAAGACTGAAATGAATGACCGTTATTATACAAAATTTTTACTTTGCTGTTGTTGATGCACATCCTATCTATTCAACAATGCTGACAGCAAACCTGCAGTAACACGATAGGAAGATTTAAAAACTCTACTTGAACCTTCTGGGATTCGAACCTGGGCTATTTACATATTAGGTAGATGTATTAACCTCTAAACCATGGGTTCTCCTTGTTTTGTTGGCTGTACCAGAGGAGAGATTTAGTGTTTTCCGATGAGACCGATCTATCAGGGCAACCTGGTCTACCCAAGTAGCCTGGGTTCAAATACTGATGAGATGAGAGCTGAACAGCTTGAAATAAATCTATACTAGTCTCCTTTTATTTCTTTGTCGGTAAATATAAATTTAACATTTGGTGGTGATATTGTCTATTCCACATTTTTCGGTCTTACCAAGAAGTAGGGTGTGATCTACTTTGTCCAATGTCTTACTGAAGTCCAAGGATACTATATCACAGAATTTCAATCGTCCACTCATTTAGTCACTTTGTCAAAGAAGATGTGGGAAGCCCCCTCACCTCCCTGAAGAATTAAATATTTTGGGGAATATTAAGAAGCAGAATATTATATTTCCCCAAAGGAGAAATGGAGAAACATGTTCTTAAAGGCAGAAAGCAGCCCCAGTCTTTCTTAATAGCCTCCAGCAGATGCCTGAAGTCTTTAGAGATGGATGTTTTGTGCCCATTAAGAAAGATCAGGCCACTCTATTCACAAACAAAACATCTTCACCTCCAGTGACGGGATTAAAATTTACATCCCACTCCACCCGAATTCTAAGAACAGGACATGACCTTTAGGATGTAATAAGATTAACCCATCACCGTGGACATGTGCAGAAGCCAAAAGATACTGGACTAAAACCCACACGTAGTTGGAAAAAATGATAAAAAAACACATAGATTTTAAACCAGAGATTTTTTTATTGGGGATTGTACCTGAAATATATAATAGAGAATTGAGATATCTGATTGTAAATGTATTAACAGCGGCAAGGATTGTGTTTGCTAAAAATTGGAAAAATGAGAAAATACCAACGCAGGATGAAGTTATTAAGAAAATAATGGAATGTGCTGAAATGAGCAAATTGACATTTGAAATTAGAGAACAAGAAGACAAACAATACTATAAGATATGGGATCTATTTTATCAATGGTTAGATAAAAAAATATGGAATTGAAATATGGTAGAGATCTTCACAATACAAGAATTCTAGAACTATGTGAAATATAACATAAAGAGGTATTTGTTAGATTGGCGAAGGGAAAAGAATACACGAGCAGCGAGTGGTCCGTTCAGCACTTTATTAGAGAGAATCAGAACTCGGACTGTGCTGCCAGGCTCGCCTTATAAAGGGAGTCAGCAGGCAGGCCGGCCAATGACAGATCTTCAAAACTCCCGCTGGTGGACTAACCAATCCGGTGGGGATGCCCATATAAGGACATAACACCCCTCCCCTCCTAGTTCTTAGTCTGTTTTTCCGTTGGTCACGTACGTCCCGCAGTCGCGCAGGTAGGCGGGGCGCCTCCCTGTCCTATCTGACCTGCGCAGATCAGTTCTTGCCTCGCTGTCGACCCGTGCAGATGAGGCTCTTGTCTCTCCCAGTTCCCTCCTTGGAACCGTCTGGAACTCGGCCGTCGAGTGTGCGGGCCCTGGCCCAGCACCTCCGGCTGGATTCTCGGGACTCCCCGGCGGTCCCGGGGAACGATGCCTTGGCCGCTGCAACTCACTGCTGATCAGGACTGGACCCCAGGAACCCAGTAAGTCGATGGTTCTTTTCCCTTCGCTCTGTGGCTGGGTTTCGGCGCTGGAGGCGTTCGCTGTCATCCGGGTCCTTGGTTTTGGTTGCCGCTGCAGCTGTCGCGATTGTCATTGGGAATCCTCGCATTCCGGTGGTGGTAGTTGGCCTGCTCCGCTGGTGTGGAGCAGCCCGACCTTGCCAGGGTGTCGGAGGTCCACCCCGTCTGGGTGTTGTAGGACTACCTCGTCTGGGTGAGGTAGGTCTGCCTGGACTGGGTGTTGTAGGCCCACCTTGTCGGGTTGGCGCAGGCCTACCTCATCTGGTCATGGTAAGCCTACCTCGTTGTGGTGGTGCAGGCCTACCTCATCTGGTTGTGGTAAGCCTACCTTGTCGGGGTGGTGCAGGCCTACCTCATCTGGGTGTGGTAAGCCTACCTCATCGTGGTGGCGCAGGCCTACCTCATCTGGTTGTGGTAAGCCTACCTTGTCAGGGAGGCACAGGCCTACCTCATCTGGTTGTGGTAAGCCTACCTTGTCAGGGAGGCACAGGCCTATCTCATCTGGGTGTGGTAAGCCTACCTTGTCAGGGTGGCGCAGGCCTACCTCTTCTGGTTGTGGTAAGCCTACCTCATCGGGGTGGCACAGGCCTGCCTCATCTGGGTGGTGTAGGCCTACCTCGTCGGACTGGTTTTCGCTGTTTCCACCGCTTTCCCTCCACCTTTTCCGGAACTGGTTGACATGGTGTTTGACGATCTGCCTGTCTCCCAGCTCCACTTGGTATGACCTTGGGCCCGTTGTTCTGCTGATCACTCCCTTCAGCCACTTCGGAGGCTCGCAGAAGTTGAGAGTGTAGACCGGGTCTCCCATGGTGAAGGTGCGCGGTGGCCGGGTTGCGCTCGCTGGTTCTTGGGGGTTGTACTGGGGGTGTAGCTGGTCCAATGGTGTCCTCAGCTTCCTCCCCATGAGTAATTCGGCTGGACTTCTGTGTGTGGTGGCGTGCGGGATAATATGCTGCGTGAAGAGGAATTTATTGATCCTCTCCTGCCAATCCCGGTGCCCATCTTGGTGAGGGCTTCCTACCCCCTACGATGAGGAGGTATTTGCCTGCCATAGGCCCTGCAAAGTCGATGTGAATGTGGGACCAGGGGGCACTAGGCGTCTCCCATTCTGTGGGTTGGGCTTGTGCTGGCGCTGGTCTGACCTCCTGGCACGGGGTGCATCTGGATACCCAATGTTCAATGTCCTTGTCCAGGGTGGGCCACCAGACATAGCTTCTGGCCAGCGCCTTCATCTTCACGATGCCCGGGTGCCCAATGTGAAGGCTCTCCAGGGTCCTCTCCTGCAGCAGTCGTGGTATCACTATTCTGTCGCCCCAGAGTAGGCAGCCCTTCATGGTTGAGAGTTCTTGCTGCTTTCTTAAGAAAAGGCTGAACTCTTCGCCCACTTTTTCTGTTGGCCAACCCCTCAGGACCCAGGACATGACTTGCTTGAGGGTCTTATCCTTCTTCGTGTGGGCTGCCATGTCAGTGGAAGATACTGGGCACTGCAGGTCTCCGTTGATGTGGAAAAGGCCGAGGGTGGGTGCGGGGTCTTCCACCGGTTCCTGCGTTAGGCACCTACTGAGGGCATCCACGTTACTGATGGCTTTACCGGGTCTGTGTGTGAGAGTGTACGAATACCCGGCGAGGAAAATGGCCCAGTGTGTCATCCTGGGCGACATATATGTCTGTGTTTGTTTGTCGCCTGCGAATAGCCCGAGGAGGGGCTTATGGTCAGTGATGATTTTGAATGCCCTCCCATAGAGGTATTCGTGGAAGCGCTTGATGCCAGCCACGATGGCCAAGGCTTCCTTATCCAGCTGGCTGTAGTTGCGCTCAGCTGCCGCCAGAGTCTTAGAGAAGAAGGTGATGGGGGCTTCCGTGTTGTTGGGCAGTCGGTGGCTGAGGACAGCCCCGACTCCATATGGAGATGCATCGCAGGTCAATACCAGCGGAAACGTCTCGTGATACTGTATCAGCACGCTGTCCGAGGATAGGAGCCCCTTGACGTTCTTGAAAGCGGTTTCTTCGGCTCTACCCCACTTCCAAGGGGCCGCTTTTCCCAGAAGGCGATGGAGTGGCTCAGCAACCGTGGCTTTCTGTTTAAGGAAAACACTATAGAAATTTAGCAATCCTAAGAAAGCCTGAAGCTCTGGCTTGTTTTGGGGGGCTGGAGCTTTATGAATCGCCTTGACCTTAGATTTGGTGGGGTGTATGCCAGTGCTATCTATTAAATAGCCCAGGAACTCGACCTCCTGGACCCCAATGATGCACTTGTCTCTCCTCACACGCAGACCCTTCTCTTGGAACCACTTCAGGGTGAGCCTAAGCCATTCCAAGAGTTGAGATCTGGAGGTGCCGGAGATTAGTACATCATCAAAGTATGGCACCACCCCTAGAATGCCTTGGAGAAGGCGCTCCATCATTGATTGAAAAATGCCAGGGGCTGCGCTGACTCCAAATTGGAGGCGGTTGCATTTGAATGCGCCCCAGTGGGTGACAATAGTCTGAGCCTCCGCAGTCTTTTCGTCGACTGGCAGTTGCTGGTAAGCCTGGGCCAGGTCCAGTTTTGCAAATATGGTCCCACTCCCGAGTGAATGCAACAGATGTTGCACCACTGGGACTGGGTTTGCGCTCTGCTGTAATGCCCAGTTAATGGAACATTTATAATCAGCGCAGATGTGCACAGATCCATCCTGCTTCATTGGGGTCACAATGTGGGTCTCCCATGCAGCATGATCGATTGGTTCCAATATGCCTTGGGCAATCAGTTTATCCAACTGAGCATCTACCTTAGGCCGAAGTGCAAATGGAACCCTGCGAGGCTTGAGCCGAATTGGGGTGATTGAGGGATCTAAATTGAAAGATATGGGTTTCCCCAGGAATTTACCTAAGCTGCCATCGAAGACATCCTTGAACTCTTCGAGGAGCTTGTCGAGTTCATCCTGCCGAATCTGATGGATTCCTCTGATTGAGAGCCCTAAAGGCTCAAACCACTCCACTCCAAGCAGGGTCGGGCAGCTGTCCTTGACGATGGTGATGGGTAAGTCGTCCTTGAAGCCGTGGTAGCTGACACTCAGTGAAGCTCTCCCCAGGACCCCGATGGGGTTTCCGCCGAAATTGATGAGCCTTGCATGAAGCGGCTGCAGTTGACTCTTTGAGATTTGCGGTTTCAGCTTTTTGAGATGCTGCCAGTCCATGATGGAGTAGATTGAGCCCGAATCTACTTCCATGGCACATGGAGTCCCTTCCACGTGCACGGTCACGATGAACTTTGTAGCATTGTGCTCATCGGTCTGGGCAATGGTGGTTTGGTGGACCGCTCTGCTTCGCAGGTACCCGTCTCCCTCGTGCCTTGGTTGATAGGACCATCTGGATGTCCTCCAGTGATCGTGGTTTTCCAGCTTGGCTTTCTCCCAGACTGGTTCTGGAGCTCTGCAGGCCTCAGCGATGTGGCCTTTTCATTGGCAACGTCGGCAGGTCACATCTCTCCACCGACATCTGGCTCTCATGTGGTCGCTGTTGCAGCTGGTACAGCTCTCCCCTCGGTCGCCATTTTGTGTGGCTTCGCATCTTGGTGGCCTGGAGACCTTAATGGACCGCCATTTCCTCGTCCGACTTGGATCCCGTGGTGGATTCTCCGGATGAGGTCTGGGGAGCTTTCTTGATTTTGTGGATTGCCTTGGCTCTCTGCATCGCTGCCGCTGCCACCTCTGATGTTTCTGCGGCTGTGGCCTCTTCAAACACGTCTTTTAGCGAGACCTTTCTCCTGCTCAGCAACTTTCTCTGCAGGGAGATGTCCCGCATCCCAAAGACGATGCGATCTCAGATGGCGTTGTCCACATGATCGAACTCGCAGTTGGCAGCCAACTTCCGCAGTGCAGCCACGAAGTCCTTTATGGATTCGCCCTCCTGTTGGTTCCGTTGGCTGAAGGTGAATCTGTTCGCCATCGGTGTGCCAGTTGGGGCATAGTGTTCCTGGAGAACATCTTGGAGGTCGCTCCATGCCATGGTCTCGATGTCCTGGGGTGCCACGAGGTCGATGGCCAGCTCCAGGACTGCCGATCTGCAATGTGCCAGGAACAAGGCTCGTTTGCGGTTGTCCTCCAGGTCTTCATAGCCGTTGCTGGTCAGGAATTGGCGGAACCTAATCATATAGGCTTTCCACTTCTCCTGATCGGGGTTGAATGGTGCCAGCGAGATTTGTGGCACTGCCATGGTTCTCGTGCTATCAGCTCTAAGTGACTCCAGCTCAGTGACTTGCTCTGTTGAGTCGGGCTGGGTGGCGATCGTGCCACGAGGTTCTTCGCTGTGGTTCTTGAAATCCTTCGTCGCCAGTGTTAGATTGGCGCAGGGAAAAGAATACGCGAGCAGCGAGTGGTCCGTTCAGTACTTTATTAGAGAGAATCAGAACTCGGACTGTGCTGCTGGGCTCGCCTTATAAAGGGAGTCGGCAGGCAGGCCGGCCAATGACAGATCTTCAAAACTCCCACTGGTGGACTAACCAATCCGGTGGGGATGCCCATATAAGGACATAACACCCCTCCCCTCCTAGTTCTTAGTCTGTTTTTCCGTTGGTCACGTACGTCCCGCAGTCGCGCAGGTAGACATAACAGTATTATTACTGGATAGATTCAGGAGGATGAAATTAATGTTATAATAAAAATTAACTCAAATCTTAGAATATTTTAAATAATGAGAGAAGAAATAGCCATAGTCAAATAAATGATTAATGTGTTGTGGCTCCGTCCTCCGAGCCTATCTTATCGGAGGAAGAAGGCTCCGAACATGAAGGAGAGGAGACGGCCAGGCCTCCCTCTCTGGGACCCTCCTCTCTGGCAATGCCTCAGGTGTCTCCCGAAGGAGAAGTGATTGGCCAGGAGCCAGGTGTTTCCAAGCCGTCGGATAGTGACGAAGAAACATTGTGGTTGGACCCACGCCAGCATCGGAGAGACAAGCGGGCGCAGCAGAAAAGGAGGCGTGCCAGAGATTAAGCTGAGTCACTGGACCACACCCCACAGGCTATAAAAGGGAGTGTGGTGGCCATTTGGACTCTGTGACGGACAAAGCTAATCTCTGGCGAGGCACTTTGCACCTTCGGACACAACACCTATTTGCTGTGGATTTAATTACAAACTGGACTATTCAAACTGTGTGTATTTTTGTCTGTGTTATCAGAGTAAAAGTTCTTGGCAGGCAGCCACGGAGTTGCTGCCAAGTTCCTTATCACTGACGTTGAGTGTTTGAAGAGTTTATTTAACCCTCGGCTGGCTGGTTGGGTGTGTGCGTGGTACGGGGACAGAACATAATGAGGATAATAATATATAGATATTTATTAGGTCAATGATATGAGAATTTAGGTAAACTGTAAATTGTAAGCTATGAATTTGGTGAATGATGCACAAAAGACCGACACATTAATAACCAACCGACACACTGTTTGCAATTGAAGATGGTTTTATTTATGTTTGTTTAAAAATAAAAAAAAATTGTTCAAAAAAAAAAAAGAAGATTAACCCACCACCATTAGAATAGCAAAAGATACCAGGCTCACTCAGTGGTGGGATTCATCCGGTTCTGTCCGGATCATGTGAACCAGTAGCGGCAACTGTGAGAGGCTCCGCCCACCCACCTGGACGCAATGCACGACTACTGCGCATTACAGGCCATGCACATGCGCAGAGGTGGTGCATGCAAGAGAAGTGAGCGTGCACGCGCTCACATTTGCGAACCAGTAGGGAAGGTAAGTAAATCTCACCTCTGGGCTCACTACATTGCACAACCCCTGTAGCATTTCAGAAACTATAAAAATCCTTGCACTCATCAAACTAATTTGTCAACTGTCCCAGAACCACATGCTGGTCCTGCTCATCAATAAACGCAATCCTTCTTTCCAAGCAGCCTCCATTTTATTTCCAGCACCTTTCTTCGAGCTCGGAATTGAACCAGATGGATTTTTCTTCCTACAAAGGCAATAGGTCTGGCTTCTAGTAAACATTTGCTCATTTCTAGGTGTTCACAAATGAATTTTATTTTAATAAACAATCTTTCTTTCTTTTTCTTTCTCTCTCTCTCTCTCTCTCTCTCTCTTACTAAATGACATATAATCTTGGGTCATGTGATTTCAGTGGAGGAGGATACTATATCACAGGGCAAAGGCAGCCCCAGATGAGGCAGAGCTCTGTAGACCTACAGTATGTTTGAATTTTTATGCAACCTAGAGCATACCCACTGGACTAAGTCTAATAGAACAAGCACACACAATTAGAAACAATTCTACAGATTCATGAAGACATTTTTAGATGAGTATGTTGAATGGACCAGGGGTGAAATCTACTTACCTTCCTTACCAGTTCGGAAGCGTGCACGTCATGAGGCCGCAGACCTTCTGCGCATGCATAAAACACATTACTTCCTGGTTAAAACCAGGAAGTAATCACACCCAGGTGGGTTGGTGGAGCTTTGCTCTGCCATCGCTACCAGATCGCTGAACAAACGGCCAAGATTGCTACCGGACCGGGCAATCCGGTCCGATCCGGGAATATTTCACCCCTGGAATGGACCTTGAAATGGGCCATTTGAATTTATAGAGTTGAGGTTAAACTCTGGGAACAAGTTGTACTTATAAACACTTTTCAATAATTCACCTTTTGCTGGAAGTCCAAACATCTGTGGAATCCAGTATGCCTTTTCCAAAGTACCCAGGCAGATGCTTTTAGGAAGCTTATATCAAAGTAGTTCTTTGGTTGTGCAATTGTTATTCTGTGCAGCAACTCCCTATTAATTTTGGGTGCCTGTGGGACAAATCCATATGTTGTTCTCCTCTTAACCTTTTCCCCCTGTTAGGCTCTTGTTTCTGTGAATAATGTACAAAACTGTAAGAGAAAATCCTTTTACCTCAAAGGGGGATTTGATATTATTTGCATGGGAATGCGGAGAGATTTGGATTAGATTTTTAGCGGTACTGTTCTTGCAAACATCCTCTTCAAACTTTTGGCGGTCAGATTCACTGACCACAAGAGGGCAGTAGGGTGTAGATAGAGAGTTAAGGATTTACAGTACTTGTGTCCCTTCTTCGTCAATCTCTCTATATGCTCTTTCTCTGTGAAACTCCTAATCAGAGGTGACTTCCTTCTTCCTTTCTTCTTGGGCACGTGCATAGAGCATGTGGTCTTTGAACGGATGTAGCGGGTTTGTTGATCTCTGTGATTAATATTCTTTAAATCTCCTTTCTGACACAAACCCTGCTTTGCTATTGATTTGCCGACATCAGATTCCTGCTTTCAGAAATGCTTTCTCTCGCAATTTCTAACATCCCATCCCCTATATATCAAAAGCTAAAGAACAGAAAAACTAAAGTCTCACTCCAGTCTTTTATTTTTAATTTCCTGTGATCACGAGCAATTTGGGTGAGATCTGATTTTTTTAAAAACTGAAAGCTAACGCTTCGCAGTATCATAAACCTAATTCAAACGGGAGCCGCATCTCTCTTTAATGGCAAAAAGTCCAGTCAGGAGCAGTTTGCTAAACCGCCATGTCATCTGGATACTTTCTCCTTATTACGGAAGCAGCCGAGCCCCGTTCATCGCCCAGGCGATCTTTTGGGAACACTGAAGTGCAGTGGTACAATTGATTTTAATGCTTTACCTTGTACGGGAATGTATTTTCCTCACCTATTTAGGAGATATAGCTAGCAAAGGGCCATTTAATGTCCTTTGCATATTATACATCTGCAATTTCAGTGAAAGGAACGGTTGTAGATAGTTGTATATTAAGTGCATGCTATAAACAATGGTTTCCAATGACAGTTGATACTATGATTGCAGTGTTGAATATGTATTTCTTTGCTTCACAGTAAGCCAATGGGGGCAGGAGGGTGGTGGAGAAAAACAAGATCATGGCACACAAAGATAATTAACACCATGTGAACATTTTTGTTTTACTTATGGTTTATATACACCCACATTTTTATATATCCCCAAATAGAAAGCCACCCTTGCAGATGACACATGCAATTTCCACAAATTAGAGACATTTATTGCACTGCTTTTAGAATACCTCCTTCATTTGCACTTCCATATCCCATCCATCCCAACACTCCTGCATATACTTTCCCTTTAATCCCATTGTGCATATTCTAATTTAGGGTATCTCAACCTTTAAGATGTATGAACTGTATGGATGCTCTCTGGGGAATTCAGGAACTTGAAGTCCATATATCTGAAATTTGCCAAAGCTGAAAAACTGCTCTAATTCCTTGCATTTAGACCAGCGGTGGTCCGTGGACCACTGGTGGTCCGCAAGAAAATTTTGGTGGTCCACAGAAAAATTATTTGCATTTTTTATATTGCACTAAATCAGGGGTCCTAAAACTACAGGACAGATACGTGCAATGAATGTTTGTGTTGCTGCAGAGTCTCTCCCTTCGGGGTCTTCTTGTGTGGGGCAGAGGGGGGCAGAAATTCCAACTTGGGGTCTGCTTCAGCCTCCTGGTGTGGGGCTTTGGGTGAAGACTGGAGGGAAGCACCGCTGGTGGCAAAGAGCCGGAGGGCCTCATTCCAGTGGGACTGCATCATGGCCTGGAACTGGATGACCATCTCAGCCCGCTGAGCCTCTAGGCGCTAGTACCTGGCCTTGCACTCCCGCAGGTCTTCCCTCTGCTTGGAAAGCCTATGCTCGTAATCCTCAGTGAGGTGCTTCTACTGAGCCTCCTTCTCGTCAGATCCAATTTGAACTGAACTGTTTTGCCAACTCTTTCTCATGGTGGCTGCTTAGCTCCAACAACTGCTTCCTGTTGGGACCCTAAAGAACCCAGGCGGGGAGGCAAGGAGTGGCTGGCAGGGGAGGGGCTAGTAGAGGCTGGCAAAGCGCCCCTTGACATGAGTGAGATTGATTTGGCCACGCCCACCCAGTCATGTGACCACCTAGTTATATCCACCCAGCCAGTCATTAGGCAGATCATATTAGTGGTCCGCGGGATTTAAAATTATGAATTTAATGGTCCCGGAGGTCCAAAAGGTTGGTGAACCCTGATTTAGACTATTGATTTCCCACATATATACCACATCATTCTAACCTTGCCCCTAGAGCCGTGATGGCGAACCTATGGCATGCGTGCCACAGGTGGCACACAGAGCCCTCTCTGCTGGCACGCCAGCTGGCGCCCCAGCCCAGCTCCACTGTGCGTACGCGCACGCCTCCCGCTGGCAAGCTGGTCTTCAGGTCTCTGCCATGCATGCGTGTGGGGCGGGTTGCATACGGGAGATATATGCGTGGGGGAGTGCATGCATGAGGGTGTGCAAGTTGGTGCAGGAGGCTTTCCGTGCCCAAAATGGGGTGCGGGGGCCCTTGCACGGTGCCCCTGCGCCCCGTTTTTGCTTCCAGGTTGGTGCAGGAGGTGCATGCGCGGGGAGCGCTTGCATTGCATTTTGGGGGTTCTGGCACATGTACGTGCATTTACGCACACATGTGCACGCTTTAGGCACTGCACCAAAAAGGTTAACCATTACTGCCCTAGAGGGTGTCCAGAGGATTGCAGCCACTTCAGCCTCACATTAGTCCTGAATTTCAGTTGGTTACATCAGTCTCCTTCTAACTGACATAGTGGACAACTGAGCAAAATAAGATGTCATTGCATAGCATTGATACGATAAACCTGTCAACCATTGGAAAAAGTTTCGGGCTCGGTTTTTGCTATTTTACCTTTCCTATTCTGTTAAGTATTTAACTGAAATTCAGGTTACCTGAAGGAGTCTTTACTGAGGCCTTCATGAGGCAATTTTCCAGGTTCCAATATATATAAGGTGACCAGACGTCCTGCTTTTGGCGGGACAGTCCCGCTTTTGAACAATTTGTCCCGCGTCCCGCACCATTTTTAAAAAGTCCCAATTTTTGGAAAGAATGCACGGCGCAGTGGTGGGTTGCTCCCGGCTGCCTCCTGAGTCCCAGCTTATGGCTAGAGGGAAAAAAACTGTTTAAACTCTTGCCGCGGGGCTTCAAAGGGCCATCCTACAGCTGATCAGTGTTAAAAGAAAACAAATGAGTAGACCGATGCCTGCAAAAATAGAAAAAACAGCCCCTTAAAGCTTCAGCATAGGTTAATTAGCACAAGTTGATTAGATTGGCTTTCCCG
This sequence comes from Pantherophis guttatus, assembly GCF_059756535.1. Taxonomy (NCBI): domain Eukaryota; kingdom Metazoa; phylum Chordata; class Lepidosauria; order Squamata; family Colubridae; genus Pantherophis; species Pantherophis guttatus. The sequence goes on along the minus strand of NC_142064.1, from coordinate 106,432,135 downwards.
ACTCTCAGCTGATTTGCTCTCAGCTGTTTTGCTCAGGGCTCTGTAGTTGTTAGCTGCAGAGTGCTGGAGATTTTTTCCCCCCTAACTATGCTTTAAAAGCGAAACTGAAAGTAAAGCAGGGTACAATGTGGCAAAATGAGGCAGAGAGAGATTTCTTTTTCTTTTTCTTTTTCCTCACCAAAAAAGGTAGGTGCAAAACTGCAAACAATGGGAAATTTAGGGCAAAAGAGGAGAGTTCAAGATTTTAAAACACAAAAGACAAAAAGCTCTATTTAACTAGAGAATTGTAATAATTGAGATACTATTAATTGTATATTGTGTTGAAAGCAGAAATGGTTAAGTTGTGGTTTGGAGGAATATATGGGGGAAATTATTTGGTTTATTATTATTGGTAAATATAATTAATTGATTTGTAAGAAATTGGATTGCATGGAAATAATTGGAATATTCATGTTCATATTGATTAATATACAAAAAAGATAGTTATATAACTAATTGATTTATATTAAAATGTTGAATTTGTATTAAACAACTGTATTACATAATTACATAATTAACCAATGTGAGGATGGATATAAAAATAGATGACAATGGGAAGGGGTATAATATAGAATAGAAGGGAAAAATTGAATTTGATTAAGATTAGAGATGAGGATGAAGGGTAATATTCGTTTTTTAAAAAAATAGATGAGGAATAAATATGGCAAAAAGGAAATATAGAAATTGTGAATTTAATTGAAATGACTAAACACTGTTTAAATTTGTGAACCAGCCAAATATTCTGTTCAAAGAAAATACATTGTATGTTTGTATGTGTGTTTCTAATTATTGCTATTTATTCATATTTGTTCTCTTTTATTCTTTAAAGTTTAACCATTCATTCTTTATCTTAATATCTTTATATTTGTTTGGGGTTGGCTTTCTTCCCTTTCATCTTTTTTTTTGTACAGCAATCTTTCTCCTCAAACCTACCACCTCTCTCTTTTCTTTCCTTCTTACTTTCTCTCCCCCCCTTCTTCTCCTCCCTACTTCCTCTTCCTTTCTCCTTCTCCTCCTCTCTTCCTCCCTCTCTTACCCTCACTCCTACTCTAATTTCCCTTCCCTTCCTTCATCCCTCTCTATTGCTGTATCCTTTTATGCATATGGACTACTCAGAGGGCTGAAAAAGTTATTTTTGACTGGTCTGGTCCTCACACTTTTGACTGGTCCTCGAACTTACGACTGTCCTCACATTTTACATTTTTGCCCTATCTTGTCATCATGGTGAAGAGAAGCAGTTGTGAAATGAGTGACATGGTTGTTAAGAATGCTGCACGGGCATAAATGTGAGGATGGTCATAAGTGTGAGGACCAGTCAAAAGTGCGAGGACCTGTCAGAAATGACTTTTTTCTATACACATAGCCATGGCCACCCGGTCACATGACCAGCTAGCCACGCCCACCCAGTCACATGACCTCCAAGCCCCGCCCACAAAATGGTGGGTGTCCCGCTTTACCAATGTTAAAATCTGGTCACCTTAAATATATAGTGAGATCAGGTGAGAAAGCTTTTAGTAATGACATCCAATTTATGGAACATCCTTCACCCGAGGTTTCTTGGTACGTAAATTGTAGGCAAAGATTTCTTTTTCTTTTCTACAATCATTTTAAGTAGTTTTAGTCATAATTACTGCCTTTGCAATAAGTTAACATACAGTATGTGCTTGCACATATGTGCTAGTTGTTCCCTACTCTAGGGGGCGGTGCTTATCTCCGTTTCAAAGCCGAAGAGCCAGCACTGTCCGAGGACATCTTCATGGTCATGTGGCCGGCATGACTAAATGCGAAAGGCGCACAGAACGCTGTTACCTTCCCACCAAAGGTGGTCCCTATTTTTCTACTTGCATTTTTTTTTACATGCTTTTGAACTGCTAGGTTGGCAGAATCTGGGACAAGTAATGGGAGCTTACCCCGTTGCACAGCACTAGGGATTCAAACCGCTGAACTGCCGACCTTTTGATTGACAAGCTCAGCGTCTTAGCCACTCAGCCACCACATCCCTGCCTTTGCAATACCTGCTGGTTTATTTACATTCTATTTTAATGTTTGTAGATAACTTACTTTGTATTGCATTTATATTGTATTTTTATTCTGTTCTAACAGACCTATATAGATAGGTCCAGCCCTGCTTCACAGATTATGTTTTATTCTTGATTTCCAGTTTCAGTTAACATTTTATTAAGATATACAGATTAATATATTGGCTCTAATTGTTTATTATATATAACTTAAAATAATTCACTACATATTCTTTCTCAAACAAAACTATTTTGGTCTCTAAAATTTTGAGGTCCATGGTTCTTGTATAGATTTTATCATACAATCTATCTAATATATTCTGCAAATTAAATTCTCAGCCAATAATATGGCACTTTCTATGCACAAAGTACATTCATATCAACAAACTATAACACCACGTGCATTTCATATAGAATAGAACAGAATAGAATTCTTTTTTGGCCAAGTGTGATTGGACACACAAGGAATTTGTCTTGGTGCATATGTTCTCGGTGTACATAAAAAATACATTCGTCAAGAATCATAAGATTCTAAGACTTAATGATAGTCATAGTGAAACAGTCAATATAAATCGTAAGGATACCAGCAACAAGGTTACAGTCATACAGTCATAAGTGGGAGGAGATGGGTGATATGAACAATGAGAAGATTAATAGTAATGCAGACTTAATAACTAGTTTGACAGTGTTGAGGGAATTATTTGTTTAGCAGAGTGATGGCATTTGGGAAAAAACTGTTCTTGTGTCTAGTTGTTCTGGTGTGCAGTGCTCTATAGCACTGTTTTGAGGGTAGGAGTTGAAACAGTTTATGTCCAGGATGCGAGGGGACTGTAAAATACAGGTCCTCAATGGTTGGGGGCTTGGTTGGTAGCAATTGTTTTTTCTGCAGTTCTAATTATCGTTGAAGTTTGTGTTTGTCTTGTTTGGTTGCAGAGCCAAACCAGACAGTTATGGAGGTGCAGATGACATGTCACAAGTAAATGCCTTATTCTTCATTATGTAAATAGTACATGATCAGGGTATCAGGGGTTAACTTATTCTTCACTACTTAATGTATTCATATTTCACCACTCCCACATCTAGCTCCACCCATTGTATATATAAGGAGCTGTATGCTTTCCTTCTGCGCTTCTATCTGTGATTATTCAGTGAATATAGAATGCCTTCTGTAAATAAACAGTGTTTTATTTGAACTTCTAATTCTCAACTTATTTATTGAGTCTGATCCTGAAAATATCGTAACAATCTGGTAGCAGAGGATGGTTGAATTGACTCAATAAAACCTTAAACATGTCTGAGAGAGAAAACTCCAGAAACAAAAGAGATAGGCCCAACACCAGGGCATACAGCAAAGAAATGGAAGCAGATCAAGAAATAATCGATGAGTCCACGAATGCAATATCGAGAGAATCTGAAGAATGCACTACAGACGACGAAGAAATAATAGATGAAACTGATGACCAAGAAGAAAACGAAATAGAAAACAACAAACTCAGGTCAGAGATACTAAAACTCTTAAAAAGCCAAAAGAACGATGAAAACCTCATCGCGAACCTCCAAGACATATTAAAAAACAATGGAGCAGCAAGAGAGAAGCACATCGTTCCGGATAAATTTAAAGATTCAAAAACGGTGAGCGATCTGCCTGCAGACAAAAATACAGCAAAGAAGAAAACTAACAGTCCCGCGCAAAATTTCGAATGGCAGCCATCTTGGTTTCAACAGACCCCTAAGATGAGCGAAGCAGAGCCAATCAGAAAGCGGGATACAAAATATCTGGCGCGAAAAGCCTTACTCGATGCAAGAAATGAAAGAGAGAAAATTTACACCTCAGAAGAATCAGACACAGAGATCGAGGAAGCTTCAATAGATATGCGAGTAAAGTCAGCAATGAAAAAGCTCTTTGCAGCATTTGGACCAAAATTGAAAATCACTAAAGAATCAACGAAAAGACAAGCAAGCAAGCGAACGCCTCAAAATCTACCCGCTTCTATCCAAACGACGAGAGCACCGACGCCTGAACCCAGAGAGCCCTGCAGATACCACCCCATGCCTCAGACGATCCCAAGGACCAGCGTCCCCAACGAAAGAAAGCGAGCGCCCGCTATCACCAGGACTCCCAAGATCGAGCCGGAGGCCGATTCCTCGGAAGAAGAACAATGCGAGGGAGCTGCAGCAGCGAGAACCTCTCACGACGGCTTCAGGAACAAAATGAACAACGCACATGTGCAAGACTACGCAGACAGCTTCGGAAGACATGAGGAACGGAGAGAACCATTCAGACTCGTTGCAAGCATCCCCACGCCGTTTTGCAACTTTCAACATTTACAAGATCACGGACTACCTCCAGTTATAAGTAATGGATCCAACAATATTGGGAATTTGCCCAATGACTTCCCAAAACTGAGAATAGATGGTATTAATTTGCAAGAATGGTGTCAGCAGCTCCAGGTTGTCTTTCTAAAAGAAAACTTACTGTTTTTTATTACTAACCCACCAAAAAGACCTTGGACTCTAAAATTGGACTGCCTACACCATAGAGCATTTTTCTTATTAATTTCCAGTATATCTCCTGCCATGTATCACAGTATTAAGCAAAATCTGACTGTCTCAGAAATTATTCAATGCATGTTTAAATTGTTTCACAGTGAAAGTGTAGCTACTACTACAAGGATGTCTAAAGATTTCTTCTCATCTAGGATAAAGCCAGGGGTTACCATAAGTGAACATTTAATATCTTTAAACAAAATTAGAGCAGAACTGCATTTAAGGGGGGAGATAATTTCAGATCAAACAATGAAAAGTGTTATCATTAACTCACTAGACCCATCGTGGGATAATTATATATCACATTTAGACACAATCAATTTAGGATATTTATCCATAGAAAATCTATCTAATAAGCTTATAGCTGAAGACAATTCTAGGAGGAGTCGTTGTAACAATCACATGGAACATAAACAATATAAGAAGGTAGCATTTCAAGAAAGATATCATGAACCAATTGGATGCCACAACTGTGGATCCAAAGAACATAATAGGAGGGATTGTCCTAAACTCCTAAGAGAAAGACAAAGATCAGAATATAGAAATAGATATCACAACAGACAGTCATCCATTGATAGACATAGATATAGAAGTCCACCCAACTATAGAGAACATAGAGGGGGCAGAGATAATTCAAAGGATAGAAGGTCTGGTTCACTGAATGGGTTAAACAAACATGACAATACTAACATACAACAACCAGAGAACAACGATTGGCTTATTGATTCTGGAGCAACTAATCACACTACAAATAATAAAAATATATTATCTTCATTTGTAGAAGATAAATTTGTAATTAAAGTAGCTAATCAAGAAAAGGTTCAAGAATTGGTTAGACATATAAAAGAGAAAGGTCCAATGCATATCAAAAGGCTTTATAATGTTTTGCTAGAAAGGGACTCAGAAACTGAATTAGTTAAAGATTGTATGATTAAGTGGGCACAAAACTTTGAAGAACCAGTGATGTTGGAAACATGGGAAAAAATTTGGGCTCAGAATGTTAAATTTACACAGTCGCAGAATCTGAGGGAAAATTTCTATAAAATGTTTTATAGATGGCATTTAGATCCCAAAAAGTTGTCATGTATGTACCCTAATGTTCAGCCAAAATGTTGGAGATGTGAATGTTTGGATGCTACGTATTATCATGTTTGGTGGACCTGTAGGAAAGTTAAGGCTTTTTGGATAAAAATTTGGTGGGTCATGCAGAATGTTTTGAAGAAAAAAATTCAATTCTCTCCACAATTGTTTTTATTGGGTATAGTTAAGGGTTTTACATCAGGTGAAACAAAATTGATATTGTATATGATAACAGCAGCAAGATTGTTGATAGGTAAATATTGGAAAAACGAAGCTTTGCCCACTATTGAAGAATGGACTTTGAAGATGGCCAGTTTTGCAGAGATGGCGAAGATTTCAGCATACTTAAAAGATTGTTCACAAGAGACTTATGAATGGGAATGGAAAAGGTGGATAGAATATGTTCAGAACAAATATCAAACTAGAAAGTATCAAATAGCTTTTATTTGAAAATAATGTATTAGAAATATTTTAATGTAATGAGGTAAAAAGAAAAATTATACAGGGGAGGGAGGGGTTCAAGTTTACACATAAGTGTCATACTAAGGGTTTTTTTTTCTTTTGGGTTCTTTTTTTTTTACCAGTTATGAGTATATTATAGGGAAGTCTGGGGGGAGGGGAGGGTTAGGGAGGGTTAGGGAGGTTGGGAAGTTTGGGGGGGGTGGGGGGGGAAAGGGGTGAAAATGTAATTGTAAAACTTTTGCAATAAAAAAAAAGAAAAGGTTCAAGTCATAGGTAGAGGGAATATAACCTTACCTGGCCTAGGAAAAATAGAGGGGGTATTGTTAATACCTGAAATACCTCATAACATACTTAGTGCAATAAAACTAAGCAGAGATTCTGACATAAATATTGTGTTCTCAAAAGGAAGAGCAACATTAGAGAAAAACAGAATAAGTATAGGTACTGTGATTATCAAAGGAGGTCTACCTTATTTAATGACAAAGGAGAGATGGTTACACAACATTGATTCCAATATGGAAGATAACAATGACATAGATAATGGAGGCAATAGTAGTAGTGACAATGAGGAACATGAGGTAATTCATAATCACAAAGACACACCCAATGAAAAAAGGCCTAAAATAGGTAAACCAATTCATGATGAGTGTGCCCATGTCTTACATAGGAAATTAGGACATGCCAGTTTTCCTGTAGTACAAAAGATGACTGAACATGCTGAAGGTGTTAAAATAAAAAATTGTGAAAACTATTTGGAATGCTCAGTATGTAAATCTACAAAACTCAAAACTAGTCCCAAACCCAAAAAGTCAACAAGATCAACCAACAAAATTTTTGATTTGGTACACATGGATCTAGTTGGTCCATTAACACCATCAATCACATATAGAAAACGTTATTTTTTAACCATTGTGGATGACTATAGTCGTTATGGGTTTGTTTATACATTAAAACACAAAGATGAAACTTTTCAGAAATTTAAGGAGTTTTACAAACGTGTAGAAACACAACATAATATTAAAATAAAACAAATCATGACAGATAGGGGATGTGAATTCATGTCAAAGGAATTCTCCCAATGGCTAAAAGACAAAGGAATGTTACATTACACATCTAGCCCCTTCTCTGCATTCCAAAATGGAGTGGTAGAGAGAAAGAACTCAACATTACAAACCATGATTAGATGCACATTAGAGGATGCTGGCTTAGGTAAACAATTCTGGTCAGAAGCTTTACAATATTCCAATTATACACAAAATAGAACTTGGTCCAGCATTGTAAACAAGACACCATATGAAGTAATGTATAATAGGAAACCAAAAATAGCACACATGCACATATTTGGAGTCACTGCAGACGTACACATACCTAAGCAATTGAGACGCAAAGGTGAGAAGACTTAGGTTCATGGGATATGAAACAGGCACAAAAGGATACAGATTTATCGATAGTAATAACAAATTTATAGTTTCCAGAACGGCTGTGTTCCATGAACAGGCCAACTGGTCTAAAATACATCTTAATGAAATATTCCCAAATACCAATCCAGACACTAAACCTCAAGAAAAAAAGACTAGAGAAGAATACAATCACAACACACATAAAAATAAAATCAAAACATGGACAAACAGTCAACACAAAATAAAGACAGATTCATTAACTAAAAAGGAAGCAAGGTATTTACATGACAATGATAGTAAACCAGAAAGAACGATCAGAAGTAACAGAAATCAAGTCCCAAACAAATACAAAGATTATGTAATGTATATGGATGGAGAAACATCAACACCTAACACATATGAGGAAGTGTTAAAGCTTCCCCCTGAAGAAAAGAAAAAGTGGGAATCAGCCATGACTAAAGAGATGGATAGTTTACGAGAACTAAATGTATTCACACCTATACCTGCACCAAAGGACAAAACTATTATTGGCACTAGGTGGATATATAAAATTAAAAACTTAGAGAGAGGCAACACCTTATACAAAGCTAGACTAGTTGCACAAGGTTATGCACAAAAATATCCCGAGGATTATACAGACACATACTCTCCCACAGTAAGAACCGAGAGTGTTAAGACAGCTCTGGTTATAGCATCAGCACTCAACCTTGATGTATTCCAATACGACATACAGACTGCATATCTACACGCAAAATTAGATAAAGAAATATATGTAAGAGCACCTCATAGTCAATACACAAACAAAAATGAAACTTGGTTACTAAACAAAAGTTTATACGGGTTGAAACAATCTGGTAAATGATGGTATGAATGTTTAGTAAAAGTACTCAAAACTATGAATTTCAATGCTACTACTGCTGATAACTGTTTCTTTGTCAAAAAAGAGGGTGATTCTCTAGAATTTGTATTAATTTATGTGGATGATATTTTGTATATAGGTAAACATAAAGAGAGGAGAGAGACATTTGTAACAAAACTAAATGAACATTTCTCTTTGAAATCATTAGGTAAGGTAAATAAGTATCTTGGAGTTCAAATCAGTAAAACAAAAAGGGGATTCAAACTTTCTCAAAGAGACAAAATCATAGAACTTCTGAATAAATGTAATTTAAGTAATGCTAAGCCATGCGACACTCCCATGCAAACTGATTTTTTGAAGAACACAGACGAGTCATCCCCTGAATTTAAAGATAATACGCTTTACAGATCAGTCATAGGTTCCCTTCTATATATTTCCAATTGGACTAGACCTGATATTGCTTTGCCTCTCAACTTATTGTCTAGACACGTCAGCAAACCGTTACTATATCATTGGGAAGCTGTCAAAAGAATATTAAGATATTTAAAGAATAGTTTAGACTTCTGCTTGCTATTGGAACCTAATAATGTCAAAGAGCCCATCCTCACATGTTATGCCGATGCGGATTGGGCTGGCGATACCACATGTAGAAAAAGCACATCTGGTTATATATTTTTCCTTAACGATTGTCCAGTTTACTGGTATACCGGTAAACAAGATTTAGTAGCCACCTCAACGACTGAGGCAGAATATGTTTGTCTGTCTAAGGCCTCAAATAACCTTATATGGTTTAATGACTTACTATCAGACACTTGGAAGAAACCCACTTTACCATTTATCATGCATGAAGATAACAAGGCTGCTATTGAAATATCTAGATCCGATGCTATTGGACAAAGATCCAGACATATAGATATAAAATTCAAACATGTGAGACAGTTATCTCAGGATGGATTTATTAAAGCAGTTCATTGCGAAACATCAGAGCAAATAGCTGACATATTAACAAAGCCTTTGCCTTCTAAGCAGCATAAATACTTGACTTCTAAGTTACAAGTTTTATATTGTTCTGAATCTGAATGTAATTGTTGTAATATATCGAATCGGCATTTAGAGGGGGATTTGTCACAAGTAAATGCCTTATTCTTCATTATGTAAATAGTACATGATCAGGGTATCAGGGGTTAACTTATTCTTCACTACTTAATGTATTCATATTTCACCACTCCCATATCTAGCTCCACCCATTGTATATATAAGGAGCTGTATGCTTTCCTTCTGCACTTCTATCTGTGATTATTCAGTGAATATAGAATGCCTTCTGTAAATAAACAGTGTTTTATTTGAACTTCTAATTCTCAACTTATTTATTGAGTCTGATCCTGAAAATATCGTAACATGACAGACTCAATAATTCCTCTGTAGAACTGTATCAGCAGCTCCTTGGGTAGTTAGAGCTTTCTGAGTTGGCGCAGAAAGAACATTCTTTGTTGTGCTTTTTTGATGATGTTTTTGATGTTAGATGTCCATTTTATATCTTGAGATATGGTAGAACCTAGAAATTTGAAGGTCTCTACTGTTGATTCTGTGTTGTTTAGTATCGTAAGAGGTGGTAGTATGGGAGAGTTTCTCCTAAAGTCTACCACCATTTCTACAGTTTTGAGTGTGTTCAGTTCCAGATTGTTCTGGTTGCACCATGAGGCTAGTTGTTCAACCTCCCATCTGTATGCAGATTCATCATTGTCTTGAATGAGACCAATCACTGTTGTGTCATCTATGAACTTTGTAGAAAAAATGCTTTTAAAAGTAAAAAAAAAAGTTGGCCACACCCACCGAGTCATATTACCACCCCCCCCAAAGCCATGCCCACAGAACCGGTAGTAACAAATTTTATATTTCACCACTGGGTCAGTTGTAGGACGTTTGGCTGTTGTTGGTGAGCCTGAGATGGGGGATGTGGAGATAGGTGGCTGTAATTTTGTTTAAAACCTGCAGTAAAACATGTTCAGGTCATCTGCCAGTTATTGATTTCCTTCAGCCTGGGAAGGAGGTTTGCCATAACCAGTAATATCAAAAATAAGAGTTTTCCACATGTTTGCTAGTTCATTTGTTGAGAACTGATTCTTTAGCTTTTCAGAGTAGCTTCTTTTTGCTGCTCTGATCTCCCTTGATAATACATTTCTGACCTGATTGTACAGCTTATCACCTTTTCTGTAGGCTTCCTCTTTGGAACAACATAGCTGCTTAAGTTTAGCTGTGAAGCAAGATTTGTATATTCGCAAGTTCCTGGTGGGTACACATAGGTCTTCACAGAAGCTGACATATGATGTTACAGTATCTGTGAGTTCATCTAAGTCTGCAGAGGTACTTTTGAAAACATTCCAATCAGTGCAGTCAAGGCAGGCCTGTAGCTTTAACTTTGCCTCCTCCGTCCAGGTCTTCAGTGATTTAATTGTTGGTTTTGTGGTTTTAAGTCTTTGCCTGTAAGCAGGTACAAGGTGAATCATGCAATGATCAGAGTGTCCCACAGCTGGGACATCTTTTAGTGTTGTATAGCAATGATCTAAAGTATTCTTGCCTCTAGTGGGACAATTGAGATGCTGAAAGTATTTTGGTAGCTCTTTCCTTAAATTTGCCTTGTTTAGATCTCCCATAATAATGGCCAGTGAATCGGGGTATTTGGCTTCAGCCTCCATAATCTGGTCAACTAGAGTTCGTAATGCCTTGTTTACACAGGCTTGTGGAGGGACATAGACAGCAATTAGTAGAAATGAGGAGAACTCATGTGGACAGTAAAATGGTTTACAGTTGATTATGGATTTATCCATAAACAAATCAAGGGGAAATCACACATTCTTGTCTTACTCGTTGAACCATTTGCTAAGCATTCTGTTGATTATCTGCAGGCTTCTCTTCTATCATACTGCATTCAGCAACCAACCTTCAATTCTATATTTGTGCAAAACAGTCCATAAGAGCCATTTTGGAGTAGTGGTTAAGGCACCAGGCTAGAGACCAGGAGATCATGGATTCTAGTCCCACCTTAGGCATGAAAGCTGGCTGGGTGACTTTAGGCCAATCATTCACTCACCCAACCCACCTGACAGGGTTTTTGGGAGGAGGTAGGAGTATTAGGTATGTTCTCCACCTATAATAAAGGTGGGATAAAAATAAAATAATTCAAACCTATTTACTAGAGTGAATATATTAAAAGATATTTTCTCAAAATTAACAAATACAAATCCTTTCTCCCATTCATATGTTGCTCAAAATCAAACAATAAATGCAATCATGAGACGAATACTGATACATAGGCCGTAGAGCAGGCCTCCATTATTTGATGAGTTCCAGCATCTATATGGGAAGGTATAATTTATCTCTCATAGACAAATGGCCTGCTGACTGGAGGAACCATCCCAGGTGGCTCAGTGGCTAAAGCACTGAGCTTGTCAATCAGAAAGGTCGGCAGTTCGAATCCCTAGTACAGGTCTCCTTCGTGAGCAGGGGGTTGGACTAGATGACCACCAAGATCCCTTCCAACTGTTACTGTTATTTTTCATTCATAGGGTACATTATCCTGGTACAACTCTTGACTTTAAATATGCAAAGTACCCATGCAGAAATCCTTCGAGCCCAAGGTTGGCCTCATCATCCAGCCCAGGAATAATCAGTTAGATGGTCTTATACATGGAGCTTATTTTGATTTCAGACCTAGATGACTGACTAAAATGAAATAAATTAATGGTTACCACTTGATATCGAAATAGAGAAACCCTCTTAGGTAAATGTCCATGTTTTTCTGCATCATGTTCCATTCTTTTGTGCACCAGTGCATCTGGCCTCAATTGGTATGGAGTGAAAGCTGGCCTGTTTTCTGGGTCCCCAGTGCTCAGCCCTGTATTTGTGTACTGGGAGAGTTAATGAGAAGAGACTGCTATTCTTTCTTTCTGTTCCCCAATCCCATCTGTTCAAACAAAAGCCTGAGAGGAAGAGAGATCTGAGACCCTGCTGGTCAAGAGGCAAAGAATAATAACACATATCCTTGGGCTACATTGCAACACATGCAACCCTTTCATACTCCTCTATGGCTTTTATTCAGGCAAGAGAAAGAACAACTGCTCTATAAAGCACCTTCCAAAAATTAAAAATAAAAGGATGCATCAGACTTAGCCAATATGTCATCTCTTTCTGCCTTTATAATGTGCACAAAGCTGGAAAGGAAGGAGACAGACTGCTTGTATCAATATATATTTGTATGTGAGCACACATACTGTATATGCAATCACATTGTTGATGCATTATTGAATTGGTATTGCTCTACAATCAATGCACATGGTACTTCTCAGAAAAATATATGATAAAGTCAGTTTTGTGCTATTCAGTATGTTTTATTTATTTATTTATATATTTTTCAATTTATATACCGCCCTTCTCCCTAAGGACTCAGGGCGGTGCACAGCCAGAATTAAGAACATGAACTACACATATTAAGAACAATTAAAATATATATAAATTTGGCCCAGAAATTTAAAAATCACAAACCAATTAAAACATTTAAAAAATTTAAAAATTTCTTCTTAAGCCAGCCCGGCTTGCTGGAAAAAGTGGGTTTTAAGGGCACGGCGGAAGGCACTGAGGTCTTGGATTCTCCTTATCTCTGGGGGCAACTGATTCCAGAGGGTAGGTGCCCCCACAGAGAAGGCTCTCCCCCTGGGCGTCACCAGCCTACATTGTTTGGCTGATGGTACCCTGAGGAGGCCCTCTCTGTGGGAGCGCACAGGTCGATGGGAGGTCGTTGGTAGCAGCAAGCTGTCTCGAAGATAGCTAGGCCCTATGCCATGGAGCGCTTTAAAGGTGATAACCAACACCTTGAAGTGCACCCGGAAGACCACCGGGAGCCAGTGCAGCTCGCACAGGAGCGGTGTTACATGGGAGCGCCATGCTGCTCCCGTCACTACCCGCGCTGCTGTGTTTTGGACCAGCTGGAGCCTCCGGGTGCTCTTCAAGGGGAGCCCCATGTAGAGAGCATTGCCGTAGTCAAGGTGAGAGGTGACGAGGCCGTGACTGACTGTGCACAGGGAATCCCGATCAAGAAAGGGCCGCAACTGGCGAATCAGGCGAATCTGATAAAAGGTCCCCCTGATTACAGCTGTCAGATGTTCCTCCAAGGACAGCTGCATATCCAGGAGGACTCCCAGATTGCGAGCCCTTTCTGTGGGGGCCAAAGACTCGCCCCCAATAGTCAGTGATGGAGTCAACTGACTATATCGGGATGCCGGGAGCCACAGCCACTCAGTCTTGGAAGGGTTGAGCTTGAGCCTGTTCCTCCCCATCCAGATCCGCACAGCCTCCAGGCACTGAGACATCACTTCAAGGGCATCGTTGTGGTGGCCTGGGGTGGAAATGTACAGCTGGGTGTCATCATGTTTCAATATTAATATTAATTACTAGAAAATAATAATTTTGGCACACTTGTAAGAAAAGATTTATGCAGCTCTACCAGCATGCTGCCCTAATTACAGATTTGGCCAAATTCTAAAACCTAAGATGTAGGTGTAGCATTTTATATGTGTACAGCATTTATTTTTACTCATATCCCATAAAGCAGTCAAAATCTCAGAATTTAAAGTTTTATTCTGGAAAGAAAAACTTAATACAAGAGTACTTATATTCATGATTATGAGTTATACAGAATAGCTTATTATTTCTATAAACAGAGGCTTCAAACAGGTCTGACTTTTGGTAAAAATGGATCATTGCTGTCACCTACTCTGAAAGGAGTTATGATATACCCAAAGTTCTGTACCACACAAAGCTCTTACCTTTACTGTATCAGCGCCTTTGGGGATTATAATGGGGCTCACAGTGTATTATTCCTGATGAAGAAAAGCCAGAAAAAAATAAAAAAAAAAAAGAAATTTCAACATGATGGCAGAACATAACTGCAGTTGTATCATGGCTTGTTACTTATTCATAAAAACAACTTTTGAAGTTAAGTCTCTATCAAGGATTTTTTTTTAGTTTACAAATATTGTATGAAATTTATAAGAAGCAGCTTCTTAAAGCTTCTAAGATGGCTTTATCTTAGAGATTGTTTGTACCATGGCAGCAGTGTGATTCTGCATCACCTTGAAACCTCAACAGCTCCAAAAGCCAGGAAAAGCTTGTTGCATGAATGAGACTCTTGGCTATTGGAAATGCTGAATGAGATCCCAGAGATCCCAAACAACATGGTAGCTTCACTTTCTTTAGTACCAGTAAGCACCATATTTCCTTACCCTGATCAAAGTTGTCAGTATACTTTATTTAGATTTACCAACCACCAAATTGCTAGCCCTGTCATTTTTGTGAATGGCTTGCTTGCAGCTTCTCACCATATCTCCTCTATCTGCCATTAGCTAGCTAGCTACCGTATTTTTCGGAGTATTAGATGCACTTCCCCCCCCCACTAAAAGAGGGTGAAAAATTGGGTGTGTCTTATACACCGAATGTAGCCACGCCCACCCGCCGGCCTCGACCCTTTGGAGGTTGTCGGCCTCCGCGCGTTGCATTTTCTGGTGGTTCCAGGTGGCGGGGATCCTCACTTCCACTCGGATTTTGATAACAAGAAGCACAGATCTTTTTATCCATTTAAAACAAACCCTATCACCCTACGCACATTTAACTGGAGTGGGTAAGGTGGGGTGGGGGATGATTTTCATGGGGACAGAAGAGGGACTTGGCACTGAAGACTCCACTCTCATGATGCCCCCGTCTTCCAATCTATAGCCTGGTCTCGCAGCAAGGCCCAATAGAGATGCAGCACTTCAGTCTTCCTGGATGTGCCATCTTGTAAACACAGTGCCCAAAAACGTGATGCTCTTTTTTTTGCCTCCGCATGCCCTGTTTTTGGAATCGGGGAGGAAAAAGAGCATTGCATTTTCGGGCACTGCGCAGGAGGTGTAAGGCAAGGCGCTGCCACCTGAAAACACTGTTGCTGCAATCTCTGCTGCCTGGAACCACCTGAAAACACGATGCTCTTTTTTTGCCTCTGCACATCCCATTTTTGGAATCGGGGAGGAAAGTGTTTTCGGGCGGCAGCACCAGCAGGAACCACCCGCTGCCTGAAACATGATGCTCTTTTTTTGCCTCTGCACATCCCATTTTTGGAATCGGGGAGGAAAGTGTTTTCGGGCAGCAGTGCAGGGGGCGTAAGGCAAGGCAGAGATTGCGGCAACAGTGTTTTCAGGTGGCAGCGCCTTGCCTTACACCTCCTGCACAGCGCCCGAAAACATGATGCTCTTTTTCCTTCCTGATTCCAAAAATGGGGCATGCGGAAGCAAAAAAAGAGCATTGCATTTTCAGGCAGTTCCAGGTGGCAGAGATCGCGGCAACAGTTTTTGGGTGGCAGTGCCTTGCCTTATGCCACCTGCACAGCGCCTACTTCGCCAAACGAGTCCCGACCTCCTCACTTCCCTGGGCCACTTCAGGAATCAGGCTCCGACCGAGGCAGCAAAGGCGCAGGGGGCTTGCCAGAAAGCCTGGCACCATGTTTACCAGATGACAGCATCCAGGAGGACTGAAGTGCTGCCTCTCTGTCAGGCCTTGCTGCGAGAAAGCCAGGCTTTCAACACCTATGGCTATAGGTTTGTTTTAAACGGATAAAAAGATCTGTGCTGCTTGTTATCAAAATCCGAGTGGAAGTGAGGATGCCGCTGATCCTGATGCTGGTAGGCAGAGGCAGAATTTTTTTTCTTGTTTTCCTCCCCAAAAATTAAGCTGTGTCTTATAGTCTGGGGTGTCTTATAGTCCGAAAAATATGGTAGCTGCCTGCCTGCTAGCCCGCCTCCCCCACAGTAACCTCCTCAGCTCCTCCTGTATACAGACCCTCACAGAGCTATGTTTTTATTATTATTAAATTAATTGATACATACAGATAGTCCTTGACTTACAACAATTCATTTAGTGATCGTTCAAAGTTACAATGGCACTGAAAAAAGTGACTTGACCATTTTTCACACAACTGTTGCAGCATCCTCATGGACATATGATCAAAATTCAGATGCTTGGCAACTAACTCATATTTATGAAAGTTGCAGTGTCCCAGGGTCATGTGATCCCCTTTTGTGACCTGACAAGCAAATTCAACGAGGAAGCCACATTCATTTACAAATCATGTTACTAACTTAACAAATGCAATGATTCACTTAATAACTATGGCAAGAAAAGTGATAAAATGGGGCAAACTCATTTAACAAATACAATTAGACAAAATGCTGTCTAATTGTATGATCAAAGCTCTGCCCTTTTTAAAACATGTACTGCCTATTAAAAAAGAGAAAAACTGATCATGCAGTTATATCTTGACATTTTTTTACCCCAGTTAAAGAGGTTTCTGTTATTTCTGTTTTCTAGGAAATTAGCCATTTCACCATTTTTGGCAACAATTCTAATAACAATTCCCGCTACTTCTTTATTTAAACCATGAATAAAAATATTGAGAACTACAGGCCTAAAACTTGGGGCATCTCACTTGACATATCATTCTTTAAACCAGTTGTGTATCCACTTAATTACCATACCTTCCAGCTCACATTTAACAAACTTGCTAATCAGAATATTATTTAGATATTTTGACAAACGCTTTGATAAAAGCAAGATATAGTATCTACAATATGAAAGACAGAGTTTAAGACAAATCAAGAACAAAATTTAAGGAAAGTCATACTCCATCAAACCGAAAATTTAGTTTTGGAAACTATCCTTGTCTTCTTGATTAGACAGATGCTTTTATAAATTTTAATCCAGATGCTCTTCATTATTACTTTCATTCCTTTGGATTCCTAAGTATACTACCATTAACATGAAATGTAGCTCATTCTGCTTTTCTATTGCTTCTCTCCTGTTTGTGGAATTACTTTGGGGTAATCATGCCCTCAAGTTTCCATTAAATCAGATTTGTCTGCCTGTACTTAAAGCTCAAACTCATTTTTGATGTATAAACAATTGTATAACCTGTAATTCACTTACAGTGTTCTTTCATTTCTGATTTACTTTCATAATGGATGGATGACATTACTACCTGAGCATTGTGGTGAGGAAAAGCCCTTCAGATTATGAACTTCTAGTTGTTGAAAGGAATGCTGCTGATACTTATCACAGTAAACACTGTGGCATTAAATTTGGCTACATTTTGGACATGTGTTTAAACAGACACACTTCTCATCCCAAATTCAGAAATACCCTGAGTAATGGGGTAGCACTGTGGGAAACATCCAGATTATTTATCTGTCATTTGGGCAACTTGAAAGGTAGCTAAAGCTACCACCCCAGGTACCAGCCTATAGTCCATCCCACCAAATGTTAAAAGGATCGCAACTGATGTTTTTCCAGCTGGGATATGATAATATGTGTTAGGAAAAATGCAGACAGGAGATCCATCCTTGTACTTTCCTGCATTCAAATTCTATGCTCAGCGCTATTCGTAAGCTTGTCAGTGAGGCAAAATAAGTCTCAACCATTGGGACAATCCCAAATGCATTGGGACAGTGCAACTGATGTTGCCATATTTCCTGCCATTCAAGATTGAAGGATTTTACATTCATGTTGCTGAAATGAAGAATCCAAGGTCTTGTTTCATTTTTTTTAAATTGAAGATGTAACGATTTATAATGTTGCTATGATTGGCTATTGAAACACTATCAATATTACAACATGATTGAGACACTAAAAAACAAACAAATCAAATGCAAGCCTAATGTGAAAATGAGAGAAAAAAGTACTATATTCTTGCTGAGAGAAACTAAAATGTTGCTATGTATCCATTAAATTAAAGTCCTGCAAATAAGCTTGTAAAGTTTTTGATTTAAAAGAATTAAATCAGCTGGAACAACATTATGATCTAACAAAGGATCCAAAACTTGATTAAAATCTCTAGTGACATTTATCTGATCTGCTTGCTAAACTAGAAAGATACTCAAAACACCTGTATATAACATCTGGATAATCCTTAGTAATGCCATATTAATTAATTAGTGCCATGCAATTACCAGTACATTTTATCATGAATGTTTTAAAAGTATTTGCTCTACAACAGTTTTTAAGACTTACTAGTCAAAGTTAAAATGCCTCTAGTAAATTTTGAAGTATCTGTAATATACATATGACCTACTTCATCTTCTACATAAAATATCCTTCTTACCTAGAATAATAAGAGTTCATTATAAAAAGTTCCAATTTGAAATTGTTCAGTTTAATCAATACCTGTACAATAAGAATAACTGTGACCTTTTACTGTCCAGGTAGCAACTAAAGACAATTTGGTTGAAAATGTTATATAAAAATAGAGCAAGGAAAAAGAAAAAATGCATATTTAACTTGGATAAAATTAAAAAACAAACTGTAAAAACATAAGCATGAGTACAAAAAGAAGAAAGGATATTATTGTCTTTCAGGCTAAACTTGTTCCGATCATGCTCTATGGTGCTGAAACTTGGGGTCTTACAGAGGCCCCCATATTAGAGAGAACTCAAAATAATTTGTTAAGGAGGATGCTTGGGGTAAACAATTCCACTTCAGCTGCAGCCGTCAGAGCTGAATTGGGACATTTCTCACTGTACACCTATACAATCACTAGGGCAGTAGCCTACTGGCTAAAAATGACCCAGATGGATGCCAGCAGACTCCCTAAAATATGTCTAGAGGAACAGCAGATTTCAAATCCTCAAAGGTATTCCTGGCTAACCTGGCTGTCAGAAATATTGAACCGATATGGCGTAGGGTTCCCGTTGTGTGACACACTGAACCAAGTTAAACAACGGATTAAAGATATACATGGGCAAATGGACATGGCAACCCTTTCAACTAATCATTCCCTTAAACTGCTGACAGCAGTTAAAACAACTTTCACTCTGGAAAAGTATTTACATTTAGAAATGCCATCAGTGGAGAGACAGTTATTTGTTAAGTTTAGATTCGAACTTCTAAATACCAACGTTAGATTCGGCCGTTATCGGAAAATCCCGTATGACAAAAGAATATGCATATGTGGGGTAAACGTCGTGGAGGACACGGCGCATATAATATTCGAATGTAGTCTCTATCAAGAAGTAAGAAAACAATATCTGTCCCCAATTATAAATAAATTTCCCCACTGGAATATAAGCCAAAAATTAGCATTTCTGTTGAGGGCTGACTCTCCTCCCCTGGTAAGAGCGATCACTCGATACCTTAAAAGAATGACAGCAATACGAGCCAGTTATATCAAAAAAAAATTTTATCGATTGTAAGGAAGATGAGCTCAATTAGAGAGGAGCTATCCTATTTGGGTTATCTAGTCTTGGCAACTTAGCTATTGAAATTTGATATTGTAAAATTTTAATGTCATCTATCATATATTTTTAGATTGCTATTTTTGTAACTGTTTTATCTTTTTCCCTTTTTCTTTTCTGTTTTGTTTGAAAAGGCCTTCGGGCTATTCAATAAACTATGCTATACTAGATATTATTAAAAATTTGAAGAAAGGACAGTACAAATGCGATGGATGGATGGATGGATGGAAGGAAAGGGAAGGAAGGAAGGAAGGAAGGAAGGAAGGAAGGAAGGAAGGGAGGGAGGGAGGGAGGGAGGGAGGGAGGGAGGGAGGAAGGAAGGATCATAAGGATAGAAAAGGGACATATTAAAGCTATAATAAAGAAATTTCCCCCATGCTATCTCCCTAAAAATATTTAAATATTAAATATGATTAAAAAGATTTCTACTTCTTTGTTTCATTTGATCCCAGCCTAACTTATTCATTGCTTGGTGAATTTAATGTTTGGGTGCTTTTAAGACATATTTGTAGTCATATTACCAATTACCATTCATGGAAAAAAGATTTAAATAATAAATCTAGAAAATTTGGAAAATAGTAAGAAATTTTTGAAATCTATGCAAGGTAATTTATATCTGCATTATACAAAGTTTTTGTTTCTGTTAGTTCTCTATGTCCCTGAAACAGGACACAATACTGTACTTTAAGTATGTTCTGACCAACATACGTAGAATGGATAAGATTTATCATTTTGTTTTTAATCAGAGGTCAATAGTTTGGACAATATAATGATTTCTGATAAAAAAAAAAAATTAATGTTTGACTTTACAATAATGAGGAAGAAAGCAATCATTTTTTTTAAATAAAATGGGTTTTTGGAAGATTACAGAGTGTTTAAATTGCTTATCTAGATAATATATTATCCCTCCAGGAAATAATAGGTACTACTGAATCTGTGAGAACAGGAAAAATTGCTGATCCTATCAACTTGTACAAGATATATATTTATTTTATTTGATTATACTTTATTTAACTCTCATATTGCTAGAAATCTTTGCTTTCTTTCCTGACCTTATTCATTGAGACATATACAGTAACTGATTTTGAAGGCAGATACAACACACATAGTACTGTACTCATGGTCATTGCAAAGTGAATTGTTTCATTATCCATTAAATTGACTTGTGCAATTTGTCAAGAATAACTCCTATTTCCTCAAATATTTTAACTGATACTAGCAACACTTGCTGCAATTAACACAAATTGTTATTATATGTTGATGGTACATTATATATTATTGTCAATTTTCTGTGTCCTGTATCAAAGTTTATTGATGTGCTAAATTTTCAGATTATTTAGTTAATTGAAGTATATCTCATGTACTTCATAATTTGATTCAGATTAATTAGGAGCACTCCTGAGCTTCTGCGGTTGTTCATAAGTGTGAACAACTGCTGTGGTACTGCAACATTCGTATTTTGGGACCGTATCATATTTGGGGTGAGTGGGGTTAGGTCATAACTTCAAATGGTCACTAAGTGAACTGTCATAACTCGGGGATTATCTGTATACCAAAATTTTGGATGATCAAATATCAGGTATAGCCAAGAAAATTATTTTGCTACACATAAGAAAAAATTATCACAAACTGGACTGTGATTTCAATCTAGGACTGAAATGTATTGTTCTCTGTTTATTTATAAAGTGGCTCTCTATTAGCATAATGGAAAGCATGATCAATATTGATCTACATAGTTAATGCTTAATGCTGTAGTTAAAGACTAGATAACTAGATAGGATTATAATATGTTTCTGTCATCTTTTTATAATTTTTTTTCCTTTTTCCTTCTTTTTTTGCATTTTTAAACATTTCTGTATAATGAAGTGTACACAAACGTATGTATACAAACATGTATGTTTACAACAATATACATTCATAATATTACAAAGCTATATGATCTGCATAACATTCAATACAGTCTTTTTACTTAAAATATTCTGACATATCAGCTGCAAAATTCCTTGCATTTTTTCTGATGTTGATGGTAATACATAGCCATACAAAAAATTCTTAGCTTTTTTGTCACCTAATAATCCTCTGCATTTGGGAAGTTATGATAGTTCTAAATTTTAATAAAATGTTAATCTCATCCTGATGAAAATAAAAATGATGTGGCAATTTGTATATGTCTTTCCTATACTAAATAATTAGTGGGTGCCTTTTTTTACCCATTCAGACTATGTATTTGGGCTACATCTCAAATGAACACAGTGTTGGGCTGGGTTCTAAGATGCTGGGAAAACCCTAATATGATCTATAGGTTTCTTGGTCCTTCATCATTATCACAAAACAAAATAGTTACCAGTATGGGCTAGAATGGATTACTTCCTCCTCATTGCTTTGAGCAATATCAATTAAATGAAGAACAAACAAGAAGGAAAGCAATGTGCAAATGCTATTCCTCCCTTTCTTTTTTCCCTACTAACAAGAGTCTGGCAGTACTTTGCACTTTATGATGTGACCTGTAAAATCAACTCCTACCAAAAGTAATAAAATTGTTTGCACATTTTCCCAAGTTTATTGAGAATAAAGTGATCAAGCAATAGTCTACTCATTATATTTGCACTCATGTTTACCCTTTTTCACTGATAAGGTTGGACTTGGGAAAAATGGATTTTTTAATTAGAAGATAGGCTGTTAGTTTGAAATTTAAAAGACATATTTTATTAAGAAGGGGTTGGCTAATGTTTATGAAGAAATCCCCCCCCCCCAAAAGGGATTTTTCTCTGAATTATCAGACCAAATCATAGGTGCGTAATATGTTTATAATATTGCTATTACATAAAGATAGGTTGAAATTAGTTTTCTTTTGATATTTTAAGCCTATTAGAGAGCACAAAAGAATCATGACAAAGGTCAGGCTTTGCTTTCATAGATATATGGAAAGGAACGCAGAATACAGTCTCTTAACACAAGCTATGTTTTCCTTGAGTCAATTCCTCTTCTCAGTTTTCATCTGGCTGTATCAATGATGTTTCTATTTCAGGAAATATTTTGGGGTGGAGCTGATTGTGGACGAAAGAGACTTGTCTTTTCATTCTGCTATCAGTACCAATCTGCTTTTCTTTCTGAAGAAGTGGCTTCCAGCCTCCCTGATCCTCCCCCCTCCCCCCTCCCTCTCTTCTTCATTTCCCATAAGAGATGACAGACGGTCCTGTAATTTGGTTGCATGCGCTCGACTGAAGCAACACCTGCCTCCATCCCAAGGGAAGCAGAGGGGTTCATCCCAAGCTAAGGAAGAGCCAAAGACAAATCTGAAACCCAGTGAGAGGTTACAGAGAGATTTTTCTAGGGAAGGAGGGAGGGAGGGAGGGAGGGAGGGAGGGAGGGAGGGAAGGAAGGAAGGAAGGAAGGAAGGAAGGAAGGAAGGAAGGAAGGAAGGAAGGAAGGAAGGAACACTAAAATACAATTTATGTAATAAACGATCCATATGACCCGGTACCAGAATTATATGAATAGAGAAACAGTAAGAAAAAGACCAAAGATAGGTAAAATATATCAAAGGAATAGTAAGAAATATATACAATGTGGAATTAAAAAATAATGTACTGTAGCCTCAAATATCTACAAGGAATAAACTTGCAAAGTCTCTTATCATTGCAAACTGGGGAAGTCTGGGAATTGAAGTCCACATATCTTAAAGTTGCCAAAGTTGAGAAACACTGCTCTGCCATCTTGCTGATTTTAATAGCATAACTGATTATGTAGAACCTATGAAGTACAATTTGACCTCCAAAACTGATTTCTGGTTTCCCTCACATCATTGCTGTACACATTTCTAAAGATGCTTGCAGATATTAGTATAATGGTTTACCTGTAATTTTATAGTGCAAAATTATCTAGCTTTTTTTTTGTTAAAATAAATGTTATAATTGATTAGGAGTTATTCCTAGATAATAGCCTATACTAAGAACTGCATTTGCTTTTTGGATCTTCCAGGGATTGTGCATCATTGGTGGTCATGACCAAAGCTAAAAGTGGGAAGAGAATAATTTAAATAATATGTAATCTTTCAATGATATTTAATGGGTATTGTTCTGCCAAATCATCACTTAGTAATGTAAATAGAACTTATTGGTGTCAAATAATTCTGAAAAGAAGTTGCTTTTTCAAGAAAAACTGATAACCCCTTCCTTTGTTTTGTCACCTGAAAAATTTTCAGGATTACATGCCAATTTGCCACTCTGTTTTTTCTATGTCTCCCTTCCCATCACTGCTTTTCCATCCTCTCTCCCTCCCTAACTCCACTTTCAATGTATGGAACCCGATACACTATTCTAATTGAAGTCACTTCTCTAATCTTAAAATATTTCCATCTAAATTATGCCTTGTTTCCTCCTATCTTCAAAGATGGGGGAAAGGAGACTATCTAACATTCCATCTACCATCTTATATATTTTGTAATAGTACAGAGATTAGACTTTTCGCAGCCCACATTCTCAAACAGAGTCAAAGTTAGATATGGCAAAGAATTACAAAATCCCACATACAGGATGTTTTCCCTAATAGCATCCAGTAATGTATCTACCTTATATTTGAAATCTCTTTCTTCTAGGTTTTTTTAGTCAATAACCATGTAACAATTTAATTGTTAGCATTTTTGACACTTCTCCCATGTTTATAAGCTTTTGCTGGGTTGAGAGTCAGAGATTCCTGCCTTATCAACTACATTTTATTGCATAATTTCCTGAGGGTAAATATTGTAAATACTGTATAATATACTGTATAATATATCTTGATTTCCACAAACTATCAAATCATAGGAACAGGCATTGTTATAAGTATTATTTATTCACTAATCTCACATTCAGGAACTAAATGTCAGCTAAAATTTCATAGACTTGGTATTGGTAGGTAAATTGTTTTTGATTTTTAGATTAGATTTTTTTTTTTTAGATTTTTAAAAATCCCTCCTTTATTACTTTTTATAAGTAACTCAAGCTGGTGAACTCCTGCTTTCCCCCACAATAACAAGCCTCTGAAATGAGTTGAGGTGAGAGAAAATGACTGGCTTAAAGTCACCCAGCCAGCTTTCATGCCTAAGGCAGGATCAGAACTCACAGTCTCCTGGTTTCTAGTCTACTGCCTTAATCACTAATCCAAACTGGCTCTTGCTAGGTTTTTGTTTTAGGCAAAACCAGTCATATTTACACATATTTGTCTACTGCACAATACAAAAATCAAGTGTCTATATGTCTGTGTTTGTAGAATCATAGGGCTGGAAGTCACCTTGGAGGGACCTAGTGCAACCCCTGCTCAAGACAGGAGACTTATACAATCTCAGACAAATGGTTGTCCAATTTATTCTTGAAAATCTTCAGCAATTAAGCCCCCACAACTCCATTGTTGTTGTTGCATTGTTTAATTGTTCTCACTATCAGAAAATTTCTCCTTTGTTCTAGGTTGGATTGCTCTTTAACAAGCTTCCATCCATTGCTTCTTTTCCTGCTCTCAGAGAAATGTTCGCTCCCTCTTCTGTGGGAAGACAGCTTCACTGCTAATCCATTTCTTCAATAGTTTAGATATACTGTACATACAGTAGTTCCCTTAACCATTTATCTTACAGTTTAGCCTGAGACTCTTTATCATTTTTATTGCTCTTCTCTGCACACTTTCTAGGGTCTCAACATCATTTTTGCATCATGGGCACCAGAACTGGATGCAGTATTCCAAGTGAGATCTCATAGGTGCAGCCGCCAGAGCCATTGGAGTCTTCTCTTGGCCCTCAGACCTGTAGATTGGTGGCCATCATCAATGCCCCCCAATTGTAGAGGGAGATATTCTGGATTTCAAGTTTCGCATGGAGCTGGACGATGACTGCGGTTCTGGCCCTTCCCAGCTTTCGTGAGAGGGCGGCTGGTGTTAACATCTGGCCTGAAGTGGCTTAAGACTCCATCCACTGCTGTGAGAGGGCAGTGGAGTTTATTAACTTGGAATTGATTGAATGTCCCTTTCCAGATTTGGACTATCTTGATCAACCCCCAGGCCATGGATTTTCCCCCTGATTGATTGATTGATTGATTGATTGATTGATTGATTAGATGTATTCGCTAACAGAACTTCTTATTCTGCGAGACTCCCCCCTCTCGCAGATGTGGCCCTCCACTTTATCAAGGGCCTACCTTTATGACGGGCGTTGGCACCCCGAGAGATGGCATGTCGCAAAAAGGGGATTGAGGGGTTTTTTAGGAAAACTTTTTGATAGGTTTTTAAGGGATTTTAAGGGGAGGGAGAGTTGTGTGGGTTTGGGGGTTAACCCACGGGGGGAGGGATCTGGTCCAGCTGTTAGTGGGGCCACGGAGGGTGCGGATTCCAGGGGTAAGGGGGACATTAGAGTCCGTTCTGTCGAGGGCCTTTCTATCAATGTGCTGAGTGGGAGCGGCAGATATGGTGGGAGCAGGGGGCCGTATCATGTGGTGGGGGTACGCACTCGCTATCTTCGAGCGGTGGCACGCCCCGGTCCCCAAAGCCCTTCTCGCACCCCAGGCTGTTCAGACTCTCAGGGCCCGAGCCTTCGGCTGTTGTTATGTAATGCCAGGTCCGTGGTAAATAAAGCCCCCCTCATCTGCGATCTTATTCAGGAGGGGGGAGCGGACCTGGCAGGTATCACGGAGGCCTGGTTGGGCCAGGAGGGGGGAGTGCCCCTCGTAGATATGTGCCCACCAGGCTTCCATGCATTCCATCAGCCGAGAGCTCAGGGCAGGGGCGGGGTGGTGGTGGTTATTATAAAGGAAGGTCTTGATCCGAGGGAGACCACTGTGCCACAGATAACCGGATGTGAGTCCCTTTTTGTGAAGTGAGGCCGTGAAGTACAGATGGGCTTGTTGATCACGTACCTGGCTCCCTGCCACGTGGCAACGGCTCTGCTCGAGCTGCTCAACTCGGTGAGGTGGCGGTTGGTACCCCCAGACTTCTAGTCATGGGGGATTTCAACCTGCCATCCGTCGGCGAAACGTCTGAGGTGGCTCGAGAGTTCATGGCTTCCATGACGGCCATGGACCTTACTCAGTTAATTCATGACCCTACTCACACAGGTGGACACACTCTGGATTTAGTTTTTGTCTCTGGTCAGTGGTCGAGTGGCCTTAATACAGGGGACATAGTCATCGAACCCTTGTCATGGTCTGACCACTCGCTCCTTCGACTAGACTTTCTAACTGCTGCACACCGCTGCAGGGAGGCGGGACCAACTAGGTGGTTCTGCCCCAGGCGCCTGATGGATCCTGATAGGTTCCAGATGGAGCTTGGGCCATTTCCTGAGACTCTGGCTCATGACTCGGCTGAAGACCTAGTGGCCGCCTGGGACAGTGCGGCCGCCGGGGCTTTGGACCGCGTCGTGCCTTTGCGGCCTCTGACCCGGCACCGAACTCACCTAGCTCCTTGGTTCTCCGAGGAGCTGAGGGAGATGAAGCGCCGGAAAAGACGCCTGGAGAGTAGTTGGAGGACCAGCCGCTCCGAAACCAACCGAACACTGGTGAGGTCTCATATTAAGACCTACCTAGTGGCAATAAAAGCGGCAAAATCTAGCTATTTTGCCGCTCTTATCGCGTCATCAGATAATCGCCCAGCTGCCCTGTTTAGGGTGACCCGCTCCCTCCTCCATCTGGAAGCGCGGGATGATCCCTTGCAGGGCCAAGCTGAGGACTTTGTGCAGTATCTGCATGACAAGATCACTCAGATTCGGGAAGGCCTGGCCTCTGACTGGGTAAGTCCAGACGGGATGACTGAGGCAGGTCTTGAGAATGTTATCTGGGAGGAGTTTGATCCTGTGGCTCCCGAGGACGTGGACAGGATCCTGGGACAGCTGAACGCGACCACATGTTTATTGGACCCGTGT
Source organism: Pantherophis guttatus (assembly GCF_059756535.1). Taxonomy (NCBI): domain Eukaryota; kingdom Metazoa; phylum Chordata; class Lepidosauria; order Squamata; family Colubridae; genus Pantherophis; species Pantherophis guttatus. Next base: position 106,404,542 of record NC_142064.1, on the reverse strand, counting down.
CCCTCCTGGTTGGTGCTGGCTTCCTGGGAGGTTACACGAGGCTGGCTCCAGAGGATTGTTAACGCCTCTTTGGGTGAGGGTGTCTTGCCGGCCGCTTTGAAAGAAGCGATGGTGAGGCCCCTCCTCAAGAAGCCCTCTCTGGATCCAGCTGTTTTGGCTAACTATCGTCCAGTCTCCAACCTTCGCTTCGTTGCGAAGGTTGTTGAGAGTGTGGTGGCGCGGCAGTTTCCCCAGTACCTGGATGAAGCTGTCTATCTGGACCCGCTCCAGTCCGGCTTCCGGCCTGGGCACAGCACGGAAACGGCATTGGTCGCGTTGGTGGATGATCACTGGAGGGCTCGGGATAGGGGTTGCTCCTCTATCCTGGTCCTGTTAGATCTCTCAGCGGCTTTTGATACCATCGACCATGGTATCATGTTGCACCGGTTGAAGGGGCTGGGGGTGGGGGGCACCGTTTTGCGGTGATTCTCCTTCTACCTCTCTGACCGGTCGCAATCTGTGTTGACAGGGGGGCAGCGGTCAACCCCGAGGCACCTTGCTTGTGGGGTGCCACAAGGGTCGGTCCTCTCGCCCCTTCTGTTCAACATTTATGTGAAGCCGCTGGGCGAGATCATCCGTGGCTTTGGGATGGAGTTCCATCAGTACGCTGACGATACTCAGCTGTACATCTCCACCCCAGGCCACCCCAACGATGCCCTTGAAGTGATGTCCCAGTGCCTGGAGGCCGTGCGGGCCTGGATGGGGAGAAACAGGCTCCGACTCAACCCTTCCAAGACCGAGTGGCTGTGGCTTCCGGCGTCCCGATATAGCCAGCTGGTGCCATCGCTGGCTATTGGGGGCGAATCATTGGCCCCCACGGAGAGGGCTCGCAACTTAGGCGTCCTCCTGTATGCACGGCTGTCTTTAGAAGAGCATATGATGGCCGTGGCCAGGGGGGCTTTCTATCAGGTTCGCCTGATATGCCAGTTGCGTCCCTTTCTGGATCGGGACTCCCTATGCACGGTCACTCAAGCACTCGTCACTTCCCGCCTGGACTACTGCAATGCTCTCTACATGGGGCTCCCCTTGGGGTGCACCTGGAGGCTGCAGTTGGTCCAGAATGCGGCCACGCGGGGGATTATGGGAGCGACGGGGCGCTCCCATGTGTCACTTCTCCTGCACGAGCTGCACTGGCTTCCTGTGGTCTTCCGGGTGCGCTTCAAGGTGTTGGTGATCACCTTTAAAGCGCTCCATGGCTTAGGGCCGGGGTATTTGCGAGACCGCCTTCTGCCGCCAATAGCCTCCCACCGGCCAGTTCGCTCGCACAGAGAGGGCCTCCTCAGGGTGCCATTGGCCAGACAGTGCCGGCTGGCGACCCCCAGGGGGAGAGCCTTCTCTGTGGTGGCACCAGCCCTCTGGAACGACCTACCCCCTGAGTTACGCACGATATCAGACCTCCGGACTTTTCGTCAGGCCCTAAAAACACACTTATTCCATCTAGCTGGGCTGGCTTGATCCCGTCCTCTCAGTTTTAATTGATTCGGTTTTAATTTGGGTTGTTTTAAATTATTTGGGCCAAAATTATTTAATTGTTTTTAAATTGTTTTTTAAATTTTGTATACAATGTTTTATTTTGGCTGTGCACCGCCCTGAGTCCTGCGGGAGAAGGGCGGTATAGAAATAAATAAAAAATAAATAATAGTGCAGCAGCAGCATTATCATTATTTTAGCCATTGTCTATCCATTGCAGGATGAAGGACTCTTCCGCATGTTTCCAACCAATATGGTCCTGAGCTTTCTTTTGCCAGTTGGGCCCTCAATACTTCAATTTGTTCTCTAATCCATGTGCAGGTCTTTCTCTCTTGTCTTTTCCAAGGGAGGGGGAACTTCCTGTCCCAATTACGCAATACAACAGTGCCAGACCTGAAATCATCTGTCCAGTCATTCCATCAAATCAATTGGCAGCAGCAGTAATCATGAGGGGCCAGGGGAAAGCAGAACCGATCATTCCCTGGGAAGTGCTAGACAAACTGAAAACTGCCTTAAAAGATGATGAATGACTAATAACCCACACAGGAGAGTGCATCCTGAGGGATGGACTGGCCTGGGTAGGGGTGAAATTATATGTTCCTGCCGGTCCTGCGAGCTATGATTTTACAAGACTTGCCACAATTCAAAGGCAAAAGGGTATTTCAGCTTTGTAAAAAACCTACATTTGGTCAAAAGGCAATTTTGGTGACCATCCCTCAAAAAACATTGAGGGTTATGTGGCCAACTGCCCAGTATGTGCTTTGGCAAAAAGACAACCAGGGAAACCCATGGGAGTACTACAATCAGTGGCAAATCTCCATGCACTTTGAAAAGAGATCTCTATAGATTTTATAGTGCAACTACCTGAGAGTGAAGCGAATACTGTGATTTGGGTGGTTACGGTCTTGTTCTCAAAATAAATTCATTTCATCCCATGCTCGAAGATCCCATCAACCCACACCTGGCCAAACTGTTTGTGTAACACATTTGCAGACTTCATGGCATCCCTGATGGCATCAACTCAGACAGGGTAGGTGGGTGGGTACAATTCACTTCGTGGTTTTGGTACAAATTTTTGAAATTGATGGGAACCGCTCAGGGTTTAAGCTCCTCCAACCACCCCCAAACAAATGGAGGATGCAAGAGACATAATTCAGTACTAGAACAGTATTTCAGATACTACATTGATTATCAATAAGACAATTGGACTGATCTCCTCCCGTTTGCAGAGGTGGCATATAATAACTCTGTGCATAGCAGCACTGGGTTTACTTTCTTTAAGGTAGCTTCAGTTCAGGTCTTTATCCCAAGTTCAGGTCTTGCAATCCCCAAGCTATCCCTGCAAAAACCCCAAAACCTCTTATTATTAGAGTGAATACAGCAATTGCAAAATACATGGCCGGTAGCCCACAAAGTATTAGAAGAAGTGTGGGAAGGTTACAAACAACAGACTGATAAAAAATGTGCCAAACCAAAAGAGTTTAAAGTGGGTGACAGAGTATACCTGTCCACAAAATACATATAGTCCACCCAACAGTCAAAAAAATACATATAGTCCATCCAACAGTCAAAAAAATACATAGGCCTATTAGCAAAATTATAAATCAGGTCATGGTACAACTAGGACTGCCAAAGAACCTGAAATGAATCACCCCGTTTTTCACTGTAGTAAAAGTACCTTTTCTCTAACACCTATGGAGTCAAGGGTCATTCTTTCCTAGGGAGCAGGCTGGGGCCAGTCTGACAACATCATCTGCAAATTCCATCTTTTGCCCAGTCTAGTTTGGGAAATACTTCCTCAAGGCAGGATGAGAAAAGGATAGGTGATATTGTATCGCCTTGTCATACACCTTGTTCTATGTTGATTTCCACTTTAAGATTATTAAGGCAAATTGTCACCATTGTTTTTTCATATATTGACTAGCTGATAACCCGGCATTGCCCGGATATTTATCACTGGCTCCCCTGTCCCTGTGTGTATTTCTTTCTCTCTTCTCTCCCCCATCTCTCTCCCCCCTGTATCTCTCTCTCTCTCTGTGTCTCTCTCTCCCCCTCTCTCCCCCCTCTCTGTATCTCTCTCTCTGTGTGTCTCTCTCCCCCGTCTCTCTCCCCCCTCTGTATCTCTCTGTGTCTCTATCTCTCCCCCCTGTATCTGTCTCTGTCTCTGTGTCTCTGTCTCTCTCCCTCTCTCCCCCCTCTCTCTTTGTACCTCTCTCTGTCTCTCCCTCTCTATCTTCCCCCCTCTCTGTATGTCTCTCTCTCTGTGTCTCACCCCCTCTCTGTGTATCCCCCCCTCTGGTTTTGATATGAGGCATCAGGCAGGCAATGAGGCACGTGTTGTGGTTCGCCAGTAGCCTATGGAGATGGGGCCAGGGCCATTTGGGAGTGATGTGCGGACTCTGGAGCCCCCAGAGTCGGACAACAGAGAGGCTGAGGAACAAGAGGAGCCTGTTCCTAGTGCATGCATGCGCAGAGCTGCCAGGAGGCAAGAGCAGCTAAAGCAAAAGGGATGATTCGGGAGATGATTGGCCCCTCCCATAAGGCTTAAAAGAGAAGCAAAGGTGGAGACTTCCGGCAGTAACGTCATCATGCCAGGAACAAGGGGAACGGAGCTCCGTCCCCGTAGTTCCAATATTTCTGATTGGAAGCCTTTTTTAGGCACTATTGACCACGGAGAGGTCGATAGACAAAAGAGGAAATCTCAAGGACCTCGGAGGTTCAGAGGAATCCTCCTAAATCCAACTGGGAAAAAACCAGCCATCTTGGCTGGCCTGAGCGTTGACAACTGATTAGTGTGGAAGTGAAGATCAAATAAAGAAGACATCGGTAAGAATTAAAATAAATAACAAGAATAAGAAAGGTATAACTACAAAGAAACAAAAAGGAGCAGGTGATAGTGAGACTCCAAAACCAGCAGCTTTACTGCCAGATAGGCGGCGAGGGAAAAGAGACTGGAGCGGAAACACAAAGCTGACAGTGACAGCGCAAATTTGACAAGCGGCGGAGGCGAGTGAAAGCAAAGAAACATTGCAAAAAGGTGGTGGATTACAAAAATACAAAATAAATTGGCTTTGAAGAGGAAAGTGTGTAAAATTAGAACTGTGATCATGCTGAGAGACAACGGGGAAAGCGAGATTCAGGAAAAAACTCTGGACTGAGAGATAAGCGTGCAGCGGAAACCTTAATGAATGGCGGATAAAAGACTTGAAGAAGAGAGACTTTCGCTTTACAATTAGAGACGGCGGTGAGGTGAATCACAGATACGAGACATTGTAACTAGATACCAGAAGGATACACTGAATCCCTCTGAAAAAGGATACAAATGAGAGACTTTTTTCTATTGAAGAATCAGAGGATATTGATTTATTTAAAGCAAGTTTCTTTAAAAAAACCCTGCAGTGATAGAAGACGGACTGAAGAAAGATCATGGAAGTAAAATCCAACTGTTTAAATGTGATATAGTGGATAAATTTGATCTATTATATACTTAATAATATATGTAATTAGATATTTTCCTTTACTTTATATATTTAAATTTAGATTTTACTCAACTTTGATTAAGTAGTTAATATAAATAAATAAGAATTATTATAAATTATATATATTTATAAATAATTTTAGAAATTGAATGATTGATACAATACTAGTAATAAGTGCCATATCTTTTTAGATAGTTAATTATAGAATTTAAGTATTGATATTGTCTAACAACTAGAACTATTGATTCGTATTATCCTTTCCTACTTTTTCCCCTTTTCTGTGAGTAACTTGACAGACTTCTATAGTGATATATTGATTAATTGAAATTGGTTTGATTATAATTATATACATTTATTATATAGATATTGCCTAGATATAGTAATTTTTATAGTAATTTTAAGTAATCTTAAAATAAGCTGGTTGATGACCTTAGACTGTACACAAAAATCATTGATAATTAATTATTTAGAACAAAAATCATAATTTATTAATCTTTCTACCTGATATATAAATATTATAGTAAATAGGAATAAGAATAGAGTAATGAATTGCTGAACTATTGTACTTTCTCCCTACTCCTCAACTGACTTACCTAACCCTTATATAATGATATTTTAAAGTGAAATTATTAGAAATACACAAACTAGCAACTATACAACAGAAAAGTAAGAAAACAGATAAGAGATCCTTTCCTTTTGATTCCTTTCCTCAATTATACATATTGAACAAATCTAATATTAATATTAATACAGAAATAAAAATGCATCAACTCTATAAGAAACATAGTGTATGAGAATTTGGGAAATTGTAAAACAAAAAATAAAGATGACAACAACAGGCCCATCAACAACAACCAAGACAGGTAAAAAATTAATATCAAACCAGACAGCTACATTATCCTCATCAGCACAACAAAAAACAATATACTCAATGCTATCCTCAGACAAAGAAAAAGCCTCCATTACATTCAACGTACAAAATATCCAATCGGTCTTAGCCATGATCCAAGAGGGGATGAATAAGACGCAAGAATCGATAGCGAACAATCATGAGGAAACGAGAAGGAATCATGAAGAATTGAAATTAGATGTAGGAGAAATAAATGACAACATTAAAAAAATGGATGACAAGATTGAGAAAATACAACAAAATATTGTAAAAAACGAACAACGGATCCAGAATATGGAAGTAAAAATGGACCAAGCAGAGAAAAAAATTGACAACATGGAACAAAACCGAACAGCACTAAATAAAGAATTGGAAGACTCAATTACCTATTTAGAAATGGAGAAAGCATCCTTTTACCTACGGTTTCAAAACATCGCAGAAAATAGAGAAGAAGACTTAAGAGATTTGATGATGGGAATATTAGCGGAAGCCACCCAGAAGGAGAAAGAAGAACTCAGTAGGGAAATAGATGAAATTTACAGGGTCTATATGAACTACGCCTGCAGGAATAAATTACCCAAGGACATCCATATTAGATTCGCGCGCAAAACAGTGAAGGAAGAGATTTATAAATTAATGAGAGAAGAAACAATTAGTTATAAGGGGAAGGAAATAATAACCTTAAAACAAATTCCAAGACGAATAAGAGAACAAAGAAAGGATTATAGTTTTCTAACAACACAATTGAATAAACATAAAATAATGTTTCGCTGGTTGGTGCCAGAAGGAATCCTGGTATCCTGGGAAGATAAGAAACATAAAATTGACGCACTAGAGAAAGCACAAGAATTTTTCGATCACCATTTCATATTAGAAGAAAAGCAGGAAACCAGACAGGATCCAGAAAAAAAAAACCAAGAACACTCTACAGAGGAAATGGAAAGAGAACAAGAAGAAAAAAGACAAACTGAAAGGGAGAAGATGGAATGAGAAGGAGCAAGGGAGAAAACACAAATGATAACAAGGAACACAAGAAGACTTAGGATAACAAACAGATAAGTAAGAAGAATGGGACAAGAAATAAGGTTAATCTCAATCAACATAAATGGATTAATTTACCAACTAAAAGATCATACACATTTAAAAAATTATAAAAATTAAACATGGACATCATAAATCTACAAGAAGTGCATATCAAAAGGCAACACCAAAAGTTATTAGAAAATAGAAGATTAGGAACACTATTCACTTCATTAACAGAACAAAAAAAGAGAAGAATAGCAGTATATATCAAAAATCATATACAAGCAAAACAAATTTATACAGATCGAGAAGGTAGGACCCTAATGATTGATATTAAGATGGAAACCAAAAATATATTACTAATATCAATTTACGCACCGAACAGAAATAAAAAAGAATATTTTTAAAAAATACATAACATAATTAAAGATTTAGAATATGAACATATATGTATTATAGGGGACTACAATGCGATTGTAGATATAGAAAACAATTAGCAAAGTAGCAAAAAGAATAAATTTAGGAAAAAGACACGTTCAGATACCTTCAAAGATATGGCCCAAGAACTACAACTACAGGATGCATGGAGAGAATTGAACAAAACCAAGAAACAATACACATTTTATTCGAATCTGCATCAATCATGGTCCAGGATAGATATGGCCTGGATGACCACGAAGTTAAGGAAGGACATAAAAGAAATTGAAATTGCACTGAATGTATGGGCGGACCATAACCCAATAATAGTAATTTGGAAAGGCCAACAAAAACAAAAAAGATGGATGATGGTCAAAGAGATTATAAATGATAAGGAATACATAGAAATGATTAAGAAAGAAATGAACATATTTTTCCAAATAAATACGAGAGAACAAACATCATTGCAAAATTTATGGGACACCACTAAAGCGTATATAAGAGGTTTAACAATTTCCTATAAAGCGAAGAAAAATAGAGACAAACAGCAAAGGAAAGATAATCTACTGACAGAACTTGGAAAATACGAAGCGGAACTACAGAAAGAACCACACAATAAAACGATTAAAGAAAAAATAAATCTTACCAAACATAAAATAAATTTAATAACAACAACAGAAATAGCAAGGAAAATTAAAATGGCAAAACAAAACCAATTTGAATATGCAAATAAAACAGGACTTTGGCTGCCCTACAAACTAAAAAAAGAAAAGGAAAAAAGAACAATATACCAATTACAGGATGAACAAGGACAAATGTATCACAGGAATGAGGATAAAAAAGAATTGCAAAGAACTTTTTTCAGAACTTATATGCACAAGAAGAAATTTGAGAAGAAGAGGTTAAAGATTATTTAAGTAAAACTAATATTCAAGAAATAAACGAAATCCAAAGAGAATTATTAAATAGACCAATTTTGATGTTTGAATTAATGGAGGCAAGAAAAAAACAGAAAAACAATAAAACCCCAGGTCTGGACCGTATACCATCGGAATTCTATAAAATTGGGCACCAGTTAATAGATAATATCTTACTACAGGTCTTTAATGAAGCACTCTCAGAAGCCAAAATTCCTCAATCATGGACAGAGACAACTATTACACTCATTACACTATTACACTACAAAACTATTACACTACAAAAGAAGATTCGGACCTTATTCCAATTAAAAACTATAGACCTATATCACTCCTGAACATGGACTACAAATTATTTACTCTAATTATTTCGCAGAGAATGAAAAATATTATCACTGATTACATTCACCCAGACCAAAACGGATTTATCCCAAAAAGACAAATTAAAAGCAATACAAGAACGATAATTAACATTCTCGAATATTACGAACAAAAACCGGATAAACAAATGGCATTAATTTTCCTGGACGCACAAAAGACGTTCGACAATCTCAATTGGACATTTTTAACATCACAGCTGGAAAAAATGAGAGTAGGTGATAAATTCCTAAACATGATTAAGAGGAAATACTCCAACCAAACGGCGAGAATATGGATAAATGGGGAGACAATGGACCAATTTGAAATATCTAAAGGGGTGAGACAGGGCTGTCCCCTATCCCCCCTACTATTCATACTAGCATTAGAAATATTATTGAATGAAATTAGGAAAGACAAAGAAATAAAAGGATTAAAAATAAAGAATCAGGAATATAAATTACAAGCATTCGCCAACGACGTGGTATTTATCGACCAAAGCAATCGGGAATGAAATTATTAGAGAAAATAGAACAATATGGAAAAGTAGCAGGATTGAAAATTAATAAACAAAAAACAAAACTATTAACAAAAAATTTGACGAAAATACAGGAGAAAGAATTGGAAGACATATTAGAAATACAGACAACAACAGAAATAAAATACTTAGGAATTTGGCTCACCAACAAAGTAACAACACTCAAAGAAGACAACTATAATAAATTGGCCAAACAAATTCAAAAAGACCTAGATATATGGAGTAAACTACGATTATCACTCTTAGGTAAAATCGCTTCCATTAAAATGAATATCTTGCCGAAAATATTGTATCTATTTCAAGTAATACCAATAAATCCAGGAAGAGCCTACTTCAAAGACCTCGATAAAATGATATCAAAATACATCTGGCAAGGAAAAAGGGCAAGAATCAAATTGAAACATCTTCAAGACACCAGAGAGGGGTGGCGTAGGATTACTGGACTGGCAAATTTATTATAAAGCTGCATCACTTACATGGATAAAAGATTGGATAACACTAAAAAACAAACGCATGTTAACACTAGAGGGATTCAATCTGCTGAAAGGATGGCATGCATTCTTATGGGAGGAGAAATTTAGGCAACACGACCACTTCAGAAGACATTTCATTAGAGAGACACTTGTAAAGATTTGGACAGAAATTAGGAAAAATCACTATGACAAAATTCCAAGATGGCTCTCAACCATGGAGGCCCAAATATATCCAAATGCAATGGACATAGATAAGATGAGAACATACAGTACAATGAACTGCTGAACAGTGAAGGAGAAGTGAAGACAAGAGAAGAACTGAAAGAACAGGATACAGACATTGATTGGTGGCCATATTTACAAATAAAATCAAGACATAAGATGGACATGAACAAATTTGGAATCCAAAAAGAACAGAACAAATTGGACAAAGTTCTATTGGGATCAGATGATAAATTAATAACTAACATTTATAACTATTTACTAAAATACAAATTGGAAGAAGAAGTGGTGAAAGAGAATATGATCACATGGGCGAAAAATTTTGGATATAATATTGAACTCGATAAATGGGAAAAAATATGGAAAGTAAATACCAAACTGACAATGTCTGTACCCTATAAGGAAAATATTTACAAAATGTTCTACAGGTGGCATCTCCCTCCCGCACACTTGGCAAAGATGTTCCCTAACACCACACAGGACTGTTGGAAATGCAGATCACACAAAGGGATATACTACCACATGTGGTGGTCGTGCCAAAAGGCAAAAAAAAATTGGAAAATGATACAAAAACAATTAGAAGAAATTACTACCCAGAGAGTGCCATTGAAACCAGAAACATACCTATTAGGAATATTAACAAATCACTATGAAAAATAAATACAATATTTGATAATCCATATCATTATATTTATATATATATAAATATAAACAAACAAACAAACAAATAAATAAATATCCTGACAGCAGCAAAAATCACATTCGCACAAATGTGGAAATTAGAAAATATGCCATTGGAGGATAAAATAATACAAAAAGTAATGGAATGTGCAGAGATGGACAGACTTACCAAAGAAATACAAGAAAAGGAAGACACAGAGTACTACATGGTTTGGCAACAATGGTACGACTGGTTAGAGAAAAGGAAAACGAAATAAAAAATAATTAGTAGGATAGAAAGGGAATACCAACTAAGGAAACAAAAATCAAGAAATAATCTTAAAATATCATTATATAATGAAAGATGTAGATATATATATATAGAAATATAGAATACTGAAGTAACTTTTTTTTAAGGCTCAAGTCGCAAGACTTGATTTAAATGTATAGTTTGTTTATGTTGTGTATTGTATGTATGTATGTTTTTGTTTGTCTATCTTTAATTAAATAAAATTTAAAAAAAGAGAGAGAGAAGCAAAGACACTTGGGCCTTTTGCAGGAAAACAATGTTGCTCACTCTGTTTCCAGTCGACATCTCTTGTTTGTTTCTGAACTTCCTGGGGCTTTGCCAAGTAAGGCCTTTGGCAGGGTGTCAAAGAAGATAATGATTGGTGATTATCCCAAAGGACTTCTTCCGAAGGACTTATTTTGCAATTAATTGGGACTCAGTTGGGAATGAATGTAATTCTCAGCTGTTACAATAAAATAGGTTTATTTGGGACTAATTGTGTCTTGTAATGACTCAGTAAGCCTAGGTCACAACAGTACACTTGCAGCACCTTGCACAGCACAGTGAACTTTAGTACACTTCACAATGGGGGAGATGGGTCCCCTCCTCCTCCTGGAGCCCATTATGATGCAGCGGCCCCTCCTTCTCCTCTCGCAACCCCTGGCTGGCTGTGGCAGGGCTGGGAGGAGGTGCCGTTACCATGGCAACTCCACTGTGCTGTACAGTAGAAGCCATTTTAAGGCAGTCCAGTAGAAGCCATTTTAAGGCACAACAGGCTGTACCTTAACAGAACACACACCCCGAGGAGTGTTAGGGTTAGGGTGTCTTACCCCCACAGTATTTCTTTCCAGGAGTAAATCATCTGTGTACCAAGTTTGGTTGAAATTGCTCGAGGCATTCCAGAGTTATGTTGGTAGAAGCCATTTTAAGGCAATCCAGTAGAAGCCATTTTAAGGCACAACAGGCTGTATCTTTGCCCGGGTATTTATAGATGTCGAAGTGTTTGTCTGACAGGAAGCCATCAGAAGGGGCCTTTCTTCCCCCTACTCCCATGCCCATCATCCCTGCCCTCTCTCTTCCCCCTCCCATGTGCTCCTCTTTCCCATCCTTTCTATGATCCTGGCACTTTGCCCCAAATCCACCAAGGGGCGCCATCTTCCTCTCACAGGGAGTCATTGGGAAGGGCCTTTCTTCCCCCTACTCCCATGCCCATCATCCCTGCCTTCTCCCTTCCCCCTCCCATGCGCTCATTTTTCCCGCCCTTGCTATGATCCTGGCACTTTGCCCCAAACCAAGAGCCTGGTTTAGCTCAACAGACAGAAGCACTGTAATTTAACACCAGCTGTCTGCAATTAAAGTAAGATCGAATCTCGCCAGGCTCAAGGTTGACTCAGCCTTCCATCCTTTCTAGGGTGGGTAAATTGAGGACCCAGTTTGTGGGGGCAATAAGCTGACTTTGTATAAATATACAAAAGTATGAAGGCTATTGCTTAACGCACTGTAAGCCACCCTGAGTCTCTGGAGAAGGGCGGCATATAAATCAAATTAAAAAAAAAAATCCATCAGGCACTTCCCCATTGGTCCACTGGACGGCGAATATCATGGCTGGCTTTCCAGAGGAAGCTGCGAAGGAACTGGCATCACAAACAATTGCCGCTTTAGGATGCCACACTCACTCTCCTTAACGGCCCAGCTTTCCAGAGGAAGCTGTGAAGGAACTGACATCACAAACAATTGCTGCTCTAGGATGCTGCACTCATTCTCCTTAATGGCCCAGACACTCCAGAGTTATGCTGGAACACACAGATGCACACACACACACACACACACACACACACACACACACAGAGAGAGAGAGAGAGAGAGAGAGAGAGAGAGAGAGAGAGAGAGAGAGAGCGAGCCCAGGGGTGTCTTAACCCCCCCCCCCAGTATTTTTTTCCAGAGAGTAAGTCATCTGTGTACCAAGTTTGGTTGAAATTGCTCGAGGCATTCCAGAGTTATGCTGGAACACACACACACACAGACACACACAGACACACACACACACACACACACACACATACATACACACACACCAGGGGTATCTTACCCCCACAGTATTTTTTTCCAGAGGGTAAGTCATCTGTGTACCAAGTTTGGTTGAAATTTTTCAAACCGTCCCAGAGTTATTTATTTATTTATTTATTTATTGGTTCGATTTATATGCCGCCCTTCTCCGGAGACTCAGGGTGGCTTACAATGCATTAAGCAATAGCCTTCATACTTTTTGTATATACCTGCTTAGTAGGGCTTTCGGGCCCCCCAAGCGGTGTTCTTTTTATACAAAGTCATCTTATTGCCCCCACAATCCGGGTCCTCATTTTACCTACCTTGGAAGGATGGAAGGCTGAGTCAACCTTGAGCCTGGTGAGATTTGAACTCGCAGTAATTGCAGGCAGTTGGCAGCTAAGTGCTACTTAACAGTACTTTAGTCTGCTGCACCACCAAGGCTCTTATGATGAAACATACATACCCTGTTTCCCCCAAAGTTTAGTTTAGTTTAGTTTAGTTTATTTGATTTGTATACCGCCCTACTCCCGAAGGACTCAGGGCAGTGAACAGCCAACAATAAAATACATAGATACACAAAATTTAAAAACCAGATAAAATCAAATTAAATCATTTTGGCCCAGACAGATTAAAACACCCCAATAATTTAAAAACAGATTAAAATTTAGATATTTTAAAAGGGAAGAGATTAGGCCAAGCCTGCCTGATGGAATAAAAAGGTCTTCACAGCGCGGCGGAAGGTGCGCAGATCCGGGATCCTCCGTATCTCCGGGGGGAGCTCATTCCAGATAGTAGGTGCCCCCACAGAGAAGGCTCTCCCCCTAGGGGCCGCCAATCAACACTGTTTGGCTGACAGCACCCGGAGGAGTCCCTCTCTATGAGAGCGTACTGGCCGGTGGGAGGCTATTGGTGGCAGTAGGCGGTCCCGTAGATAACCAGGTCCTAAGCCATGGAGCACTTTAAAGGTGGTAACCTAAACCTTGAAGCGCACCCGGAAGACCACCGGGAGCCAGTGCAGCTCGCGCAGGAGAGGTGTTACATGGGAGCGCCATGTCGCTCCCATTACCACCCGCACGGCCGCACTCTGCGCCAGTTGGAGCCTCCGGGTGCTCCTCAAGGGGAGCCCCATGTAGAGAGCGTTGCAATAGTCCAGGCGGGAGGTGACGAGGGCATGAGTGACTGTGCGTAACGAGTCCCGATCCAGAAAGGGACGCAACTGGCGGATCAGGCGAACCTGATGAAAAATCCTCCCGGTCACGGCCGTCAAGTGCTCTTCTAAAGACAGCCGTGAATCCAGGAGGATACCCAAGTTGCGTGCCCTCTCCGTGGGAGCCAATGATTCACCCCCAATAGTCAGTGATGGCGTCAACTGACTATATCGGGACGTCGGAAACCACAACTACTCGGTCTTGGATGGGTTGAGCCTGAGCCTGTTCCTCCCCATCCAGATCCGTACGGCCTCCAGGCACCGGGACATCACTTCAAGGGCATCGTTGGGGTGATCCGGGGTGGAGATGTACAGCTGGGTGTCGTCAGCGTACTAATGGTACTCCACCACGAAACCACGGATGATCTCGCCCAGCGGCTTCACATAAATGTTGAACAGGAGAGGCGAGAGGACCGACCCTTGCGGTACCCCACATATGAGGGGCCTCGGGGTCGACCTCTGTCCCCTTGTCAACACAGACTGCGACCGGTCAGAGAGAAAGGAGGAGAACCACCGCAACACAGTGCCTCCCACCCCTAACTCTTCCAACCGGTATAGCATGATACCATGGTCGATGGTATCAAAAGCCGCTGAGAGATCTAACAGGACCAGGACAGAGGAGCACCCCCTGTCCTGAGCCCTCCAGAGATCATCAACCAACGCGACCAATGCCGTTTCCATGCTGTACCCGGGCCTGAAGCCCGACTGGAACGGATCCAGATACGTCATTTCATCCAGGTGCTGGGGGAGCTGTTGCGCAACCACACTCTCAACAACCTTTGCCACAAAACGAAGGTTGGAGACCGGACGATAATTTACCAACATTGCCGGGTCCAGGGAAGGCTTCTTGAGGAGAGGCCTCACCACCGCCTCTTTCAAGGCGGCAGGAAAGACACCCTCACTCAGAGAAGCATTTATAATCCCCTGGAACCAGCCTCGTGTCACCTCCCGAGAAGCCAGCACTAACCAGGAGGGACACGGGTCCAATAAACAAGTGGTCGTGTTCAGTCTACCCAGAATCCTGTCCATGTCCTCAGGGGTCACAGGATCAAACTCATCCCAGATAACATTCTCAAGACCTGCCCCAGTCCCTCCCCCTGAGACTACCCAGTTGGAGTCCAGATCTTCCCGAATCTGAGTGATTTTGTCATACAGATATTGAACAAAATCCTCGGCTCTACCCTCCAAGGGGTCCTCCCCTGCTTCCTGGTGGAGCAGGGTGCGGGTCACGCTAAACAGGGCGGCCGGGCGATTATCTGATGACGCAATAAGAGCAGCAAAATAGCTACATTTCGCTGCTTTTATTGCCACTAGGTAATTCCTAATATGAGATCTTACCAGTGTCCGGTCAGATTCAGAAAGACTGGCCGTCCAACTACTCTCTGGGCGTCTTTTCCAGTGCTTCAACTCCCTCAGCTCCTCAGTGAACCAAGGAGCTAAATGATATCGGCGCCGGGTCAGAGGCCGCAAAGGCACGACCCGATCCAGAGCCCCAGCGGCCACCCTATCCCAGGCGGCCACTAGGTCTCCAGTCGAGGCATGTGCCAGAGCCTCAGGAAATGGCCCAAGCTCCATCTGGAACCTGTCAGGTTCCATCAGGCGCCTGGGGCGGAACCATTTTTCCGGCTCCGCCTCCCTGCGGCGGGGTGTAGCGGTTTGAAAGTCGAGACGAAGGAGAGAGTGATCAGTCCATGACAAGGGCTCGGTGACTATATCCCCTATCTCGAGATCACTCAACCACTGTCCAGAGACAAAAACCAGATCCAGCGTGTTTCCCCCCGTGTGGGTAGGGCCATGAATTAACTGGGTCAGGTCCATGGCTGTCATGGAAGCCATGAACTCCCGAGCCACCTCAGATGCCTCACCAATGGACGGCAAGTTGAAATCCCCCATGACCATAAGCCTAGGGGTCTCAACCGCCACCGCGGCGATGACGCTGAGTAGCTCGGGCAGGGCTGCTGCCACATGGCAGGGAGCCAGGTATGTGATCAGCAAACCCCTCTGAACCCCATGACCCCATTTCACAAGGAGGGATTCACAGCCGGCCGTCTGAGGAACAGTGGCCTCCCTCGGTCTCAGACCTTCGTTAATAATAACCGCTACCCCCCCGCCCCTACCCTGCAACCTCGGCTGATGGAATGCGCGGAAACCTGGTGGGCACATTTCAATGAGAGGGACCCCCCCCTCTTGGCCCAACCAGGTTTCCGTAATACCTGCCAGGTCCGCTCCCCCCTCCTGAACAAGATCACAAATGAGGGGGGCTTTATTTAGTACAGACCTGCCATTGCATAACATCAGACGGAGGCCAGGGCCCTGAGGATCTGCGCCACCTGGAGAACGAGTGGAGCTTTGGGGGCCGGAGCGCGCCACTGCTCGAAGACAGCGGGCGCGCTTTCCCCTAACACGATATGGCCCCCTGCTCCCGCCATATCTACCCCTCCCACCCAGAGTACTGATGGTAAAAACTTTATCTGGATGAACTTTACCCCCCCACTTGACCCCGGGCCCCCCACTCCCCTTAGTGGGTTATCCCCCATACCCACGGCCTTACTTCTGATCCAACCCTCCCCCCCCGGGAACCCCTTAAGACATTCGTTAAAACTTTATATAAAAAACCCCTCAACCCCCTCTTTGCGACATGCCACCTCTCTGGGTTCCAAAGCCCTTCATCGAGGTAGGCCTTCGATAACGTGGAAGGCCAGGCTTGCGAGAGGGGGGAGTCTCGCAAGGCAAAGAGCTCAGCCGGTGAATACATTCCTGCAAGTCCGCCTGGGGAAATGGAATAAGGCTAAGGATTCAATGATGGTACATTTAAAGGTCCAGGAGAGACAGTTCACCATTTTGGCGCGGATCAAAACCGGGGCTCCACTGTCCTCTCACGGCAGTGGAGAGGAGTCTCAAGCCGATGCCCCGAAAAGCAATGACCAAGCCACCCTCTCACGGCGGCTGGTATCGACAGGTCTAATTCAGTGGCAATAACAGCAAGGTGACTCCCTCGGTGACCACACCCAGGCTTAAACCTCTCCTCACAGCAAGGCATTATAAATGTGACTGGGACTGATGATATAGCCGGAAACCGGGGGTCAATTATAGTCAGGTCAGGTCAGGGGTCCAATAAGTCCAATGCAGTCCAGTGCCGGTGCAGATAAGGTCCAGATCAAATGGCCACAGCCCCAACCATGCCCATAACCAGGCCGCAGCAGGGAGGGGAAAATGGATACAGGCCAGGGGGAGGCAGGCCAGTCACCCAACTTTGCCAAACCCCCAGTCTCCATTAAGTCTTCTAATCCCCTTTAAGTCCCCAGTCTTCAGGGGTCTTCAGGAGTCAGCAACTGGTCAGACTGCATTCTTCCCTTCCTCCCCTCCGCAGTAAATAACCGACCCTGGTAGAAAGGTCTAAAGTCGGTCTGAAAACAGCCAGGGTAGCGCCGTTCCACCCAGCACCGCCCCAGCGGCCGTCGTCTCATCCCCAGCCACCGCAGCCGCCGCTCCAACCGTCGCGGCAGTTGGACATCCCCTGTCCAAATAAGACATCCCCTGATAATAAGCCCAATCAGGCTTTTGAGTGCATGGCAGTAAGGCCAAGTGCTTATTTCAGGGTTCAAAAAAAATATAAGACAGGGTTTTATTTTCACAGAAACACGGTACATAAATACATACATCCTTTTTTATATAGAGAGAAAGATAGAGAAGATGTAGTAAGTTTATGTAAGCAGTGTCTACACCTTAGCTGAGCAATGCATTGATGTCAGCATTCCAAATTATGTTCTCTTCCAGCGCTGACATTTATGAAAGAGGGAGAAGCTTTGCTTTAATGCTGAGATGAACTTCTACCTAGTTCCCTGCTCTTTACTAGATAGCATTACCTGGGTGACAGAGGGAGGGGGGAAATTCCTGTGAAAAGAAAGTGCTTGGGATGAAGAGATGGATCTGCACGATGGCCAATGAGACATTGGGGTTGAAGAACGGAAAGGGAGGGGTTTGGAAGGAGGGGCCAGTTCTGGCTGCACAAAGAGTTCAGGGATGTCGTTCTCCTATTCTTAAATAAAAAAAAAAGATTCATTAGAGACCTTGCATTTGAGAATGAAGTTTATTTAAGATAGCAACGAAACCTGACAGACAGCCAAAACTCCTCCAAAGCCAGGCTGGCTGATTTTAAATCATCCCGCTCCCTCCCAGACGTGTGGTTGGACTGGAGGTTATCTCCAGACAGTATGGCTGAAGACAAGCTCTCGGAGGAAAGCCTGCTTCAGGCAACGGGAGGAGGAGAACCGTCCGTGATCCCAGCCAGCTTGGAAAGTACGAAGGCTCAACTCTCCCCTCCTTGCCCCTCGACAGAACTTCAAGCCAAGAAACGTGAGCCAGATAAGTACCCGGGGACTGTGCCAAAAGCCTCCGAGGCTGAATTTCCCTTTCCAAACGTGAAAGAAAAAGGGAAACCCCTAAGTGAATTGGGAAGGGTGAACTGGCTATGGGAATGGGAGCAAGCCAGAAAACAAACTAAGCACCAAGAAATTCTAAGGAAGCCACTCGAAAGCCCCATAGATGAGTTGAAAGAGAAATTTGACCGTGCCACCCTTCAGGGGGAGGGGCCATCTTGCAGACCCAAAGAAAAGAGAGAACCAGTCTGGGCTGTTGATCCAAGAGGCTGTAGGCCAAAGCGCAGCCCTTCCCCCCTCCACAGGAGGAGGAGGAGGAGCCCAACGATGCATCCATGGGTCCCCCCCTCCCAGCAAGCAGCGAAGCCTAGTTGAGGCAGCACCTCCCTACTCCAGGATGAGAGATGAGGCAGAGGACTATCAACACCAAGGCCGGCTCTACAGAGCTCAGCACAGAGAGGAGAGGGCAGAGAGAGAGGAACCACCCCAGTTCAGAGGGAAGTTCGATGGTGACCCAGACAATCTTGCCCAATTCCTTGATTCAGCTGAGATATACATAGAGC
The DNA here is from genome assembly GCF_059756535.1 of Pantherophis guttatus. Classification (NCBI taxonomy): domain Eukaryota; kingdom Metazoa; phylum Chordata; class Lepidosauria; order Squamata; family Colubridae; genus Pantherophis; species Pantherophis guttatus. Next base: position 106,385,571 of record NC_142064.1, on the reverse strand, counting down.
GTTTTGGACACCTCTACCCTTTCCCTAGAGCCCTAGTGAATGCTATCTCGGAAGGGCTGGAGGGAGAAGCAAAGAGGTGGTCAGCATCCCTCTACAAAAACAGGGGCCCCCAGCTGCAAGATGCGGATGGGTTCTTGCAACTATTGAGAGCCCGTTATGAGGAGGAGGAGGAGGACCCCTATGTGGAAGATGAGCTAAGAAACCTAATGCAGAAGGGGAAGCCTATCAGAGAACATATCCATGAATTCAGGAGAGTCATTGGGACACTGCCTCCCCTACCAGAGCGATTGCTGGTGTATTTTTTTAGAACAAGCCTAGATAAGAGAATTTCCCAAGTGACTGCCTATCGGGACATCCCAAACCGACTCTCTGAATGGTTCCGGGTAGCGATAAAAGTCGACAGAGGGCTGCGGGCGAACGACATGTCAAAACCACCAGATGGAAAGGAGAGAGGCCGACCGGACCAGGGGCCACTCAGCAGACGAGAAGCCCCAACATCACAGCCCACCCAGAGGCCAACTGCCCCACGGAACCCACTGAAATGCTACAGATGTGGGGGGAGTGGCCACATAACAGCAAGATGTGGAATCCCTAGACCAGGACCAGCTCCACTGCCCAAAGCATGACCGGAACGAGTGCCCAAGCGCGCCACCCACGTACCACAGAAAGCTCCCCAAATCCCGGAGTTTTTCGCTCACCTGACCAAAACCAGAGGAATCCCAGATGAGGGAGATCAGTCCCCTGAACCCTATGACACGGAGGACGAAGGCGAGGACAACCCGATGGTGAGTGGACCCATCCATCCTTTTCTTTTCCCCATACGACTAACAGCCCCCAAAACAGGGGCCCAAGGGACTTTCCAAGCCCTAATAGACTCTGGTAGCACAAGGTGCCTAATTAACCTACCCACAGTTCTAAAATTGGGGATCCAAGCTAAAAAGCTCAAACAACCAATTTGCTTTGAGCAAGTTGATGGGTCCCTAGTGGGGGGAGCGTACGCCACACACTTGACTGAACCCGTGAGACTGGAACTAGCAGATCACTGGGAAACGATCCACTTCATAATAGCCCCCAAGATAACAGAACCAGTCATATTGGGACTCTCGTGGTTGGACAAATGGGGCCCAATCATTTGGTGGCAAGAGGGGACCCGCAGGCTAAGGATAGCAAAGGGCCCCCAACCCCTGCCGCCTCGACCAGAAGAATTCCCTCCCACGCTGAGACCCCAAATCCGCCCGCCACTGCAGAAGAAAACACCACCAACACAAGGGTCCCTCCCAGAAGGTACAGCGAAGCAATTGGCAGCCACACCCGCCAGCACTGGTAATGCAGATCAGATCCCAGGGGAGTACCAAGACCTTGCAGAGGTAATCAGCGAGGCCGAGTGTGACATTCTACCCCCCACTGCAAGACCCATTGTGCCATCGAGATTATCCCGGGAGCGAAACTACCCAAACCTAAAATGTATGCCATGACGCCCCGTGAAATGCAGGAAATGCGGGACTACATAGACAAAAACTTACGAAGGGGATTTATTGAGCCAGTAAAACCAAGGGTAGCGGCGCCGGTCATGTTTAAAGAGAAAAAGGACGGCTCTATGAGACTGGTGGTCGATTTTTGAAGTATCAACGCCGTTTGCGTACACAACTTATACCCCCTCCCCCTCATGAAGGACATGCTAGCCCACCTAGCTAAAGGAAGTTTTCACCAAACTAGACCTTCGAGAAGCTTATTACCGAGTACACATCAAGGCAGGAGATGAATGGAAAACAGCATTCAACTGCCCCCCTGGGTAGTTTCCAGTTCAAGGTAATGCCCTTTGGATTGCAAGGAGCCCCGGCAGTGTTCATGCAGTTGATAAATGAAGTCCTACATGAGCACCTTTACAAAGGGGTCCTCGTCTACCTGGACGATATTCTCATCTACACGGAGACCATAGATGAATATATACCCCTCGTCTGCCAAGTACTGAAAAAACTGCTGAGGGCAAACCTGTATGTCAAACTGTCAATGTCAGGTATGCTTCCTTCAGTATCCAGGAAAGAAAACCCCAAACTCAAGCATTTTGAAGAATTTGGTACTTTTACTGAATATGAAAAGATTAACACCCCAGTGAAAAGCTGGAAGTGACCAAAACGCGCGAAATGCATCTACTAAGCTTCTTCCCCCCCTCGTGTTTATATTTTCTCAGCCAATCTAAAGGTCTTCCAAAGGTCAGGTGGCAACACGTCTGGCAGCATCATCCATCAGGAATGTCGAGACAGTTGGTTAGCCATCCCCTTCTGAAATCCAGTTTCGATTCCCACGAAGTCCCCTCCTACAAAGACAAACCCCCTCCTGCTCTCTTCCCCCCCTTTGCTCCATACCTAATCCCTCCCCGTTTCTTATGGCAGCTAAAGCAGGAAAGCTGAGGCTGACATTCGGCCCCTCTTGCAGAAGAGACGTTAGTCCTAAATAAAAGGAAGAAAGAGAAAGAGAAACAGAATATATACAATGATCAAGGTTTATCAGGGTATTTGGCATAGAATTGTTGTACTTTCTTGGGAGCTCGGACATCCCGTTTATTTACCCATTCAGCCTGAGATAGTGGAAAATGTTTCCAGGCAATTAGATATTGGACTTTACCATGGTGTTTTCTAGAGTCCAAGATTTCCTTAACCTCAAAATGTTGCTCCCCTTCTATGAGGATGGGAATTGGAGGGTTGCTATGATCAACCCTTAGGGGAGATGAATGTTCAGGTTTCAATAAACTAACATGAAATACAGGATGTATCCGTCTCAAGGTTTTTGGTAATTCTAATTCAACTGTCACTGGATTTATCAGTCTAATCACACGGAATGGTCCTACATACTTAGGCCCCAGCTTTTTAGACCTCTGGGTGGTTTGTAAGTATTTGGTAGACAAATAGACTTTATCCCCCACTTTGTAAATGTGAGCTGGGGACCTTTTCTTATCGGCTTGTGCCTTATGAGCTCGGTGTGCCTCATCTAATGCCTTCCGAGTCACTGTCCAGGTGCTCCTTAATTGTTCCATCCAATCTATCAAGGAGGGATTTTGGGGATCATCTTGAGGTAACTCGGGAATGGGTACAAAATCCTGGCCCGATGCAACCTTAAAAGGGGTGAATCCGGTGCTACTATGCACAGAATTGTTATACGCCACTTCTGCAAATGGCAACAAGTCTACCCAATTGTCCTGTTGGTAATTCACGTAACACCTAAGGTATTGTTCGAGCACCCCATTGGTTCTTTCACAAGCACCATTTGTCTGAGGGTGGTGACTGGAACTCAACCCCTGTGCGGAGCCTATCAATCTTAAAAATTCTCTCCAGAAACTGGAAGTAAATTGTACACCCCTATCAGAAATTATTCTTTTCGGAGACCCATGTAGTCGGTAAATCTGCCGAATAAATAATTTTGCGAGGGTTTTTGCTGAAGGGATCTTTGAGCAAGGTATGAAATGTACTTGTTTGGAAAACAAATCAGTTACTACCCAAATGACAGTGCAGCCCTCACTGTCGGGTAAGTCCACAACAAAATCCATAGATATTTCCTTCCATGGGGCGTTCGGTCTAGCCACACCTTGCAGTAATCCAGGGGATTTCCCTGGAGGTCTTTTAGCCGAGGCACATACTGGACAGCTAGCCACATATGCCTGTATGTCCTTTTTTAGTGCAGGCCACCAAAACTGTCTCTTAACAAGATGTAAAGTTTTGACAAACGCAAAGTGTCCTGCGGCTTTGGCATCATGCGCATATTTCAAGACGGTTGGTCTTAATGTGGTCGGAACATACAATTTTGATCCAACCCAAGCTAGTCCGTCGCGAAGTGTGCATTCATTCGAGTGGATTTTAAACCACTCGTCAGCTTTTAGCGCTTCTCATAACTTTTCGAGTAAATTCCCTGAGAGTTCTGGATCGGTTTTACTCTGCGCTCTGGTAGTGACAGGTGTTGCCAATTGCGTTAAGGGGATCATTGGTTGAACCAATTCCTTCTTTATGCTGTTGTACTGTGGTAATCTGGAAAGTGCGTCCGCCATGAAATTTTTCCCCCAGGAAGGTAACGTAAAGTGAAATTGAAACGCTTGAAATGTTGGGCCCAGCGTGCCTGTTTGGGTGACAATTTGCGTGGTTTTTTTAATGCTTCTAGATTCTTATGGTCAGTCCACACCTCGAAAGGGTGTTTTGCCCCTTCTAAAAATTGTCTCCATGTTAACAGCGCCCATCTAACTGCAAACGCTTCCTTCTCCCATATGGCCCATCTCCTTTCTGTCTCAGATAGCTTATGGGATGTGTAAGCACAGGGTTGTAATATTCCATTCTCATTCTTTTGCAAGAGTATCGCTCCTACGGCAACGTCGCTAGCATCCGCTTGTACTACAAAAGGTTGTTCTATGTCGGGGTGTTTGAGCACAGGTTCAGCTGCAAACAACCGTTTCAGTTTTTCGAAAGCGGCCTGACAGTCCATAGTCCATTCTAGTGGTTTCGAGGGTTTGGGTTTTATTTCCCCTTTGGTTTTGAGCAAGTTTGTAATTGGCAGTGCGATTTTTGCGAAAGAGGGGATAAATTGTCTATAAAAGTTAGCAAACCCTAAGAAACTCTGTAACTGTTTACGGGTGCGTGGTGCGGCCCATTCCATTACTGCCCGGACCTTTTCCGGGTCCATCTCTATTCCCTCATGCGATATACGATATCCAAGATAGTCGATTTTGTCTTGATGGAATTCACATTTAGAAAGTTTGGCATAGAGTTCAGCTGCTCTGAGTTTATTCAAGACCGCTCGAACCAATCTTATATGGTCGGCCATGTTGTCAGAATAAATTAGAATATCGTCCAAATAGACCAACACCCCCTTATATAGATGCTCATGCAACACTTCGTTGATCAACTGCATGAATACGGCCGGGGGCCCCTGTAGTCCAAAAGGGAGTACTCTAAATTGGAAACACCCCAGTGGGCAATTAAATGCTGTCTTCCATTCATCTCCCTCTTTTATTCTCACTCGGTAGTATGCCTCTCTTAAATCAAGTTTGGTAAAAAAAATTTCCCTTTCCTAAATGGGCCAACATGTCCTTCATAAGTGGGAGGGGATAGACATTTTCCACGCAAATGGCGTTCATGTTTCTATAATCAACAACTAATCTGAAGGATCCATCTTTCTTTTCGCGGAACATTACTGGCGCTGCTACCTTGGGTTTGGCTCGTTCGATAAATCCCCGTTCTAAGTTTTTGTCAATAAAATTCCGCAATTCCTCCAATTCTCGAGGTGTCATGGGGTATATTTTTGGTTTGGGAAGCTTCACCCCTGGGAGTATTTCAATGGTGCAGTCAGTGGCCCTGTGAGGAGGCAGAGTATCAGACGCTTTTTCACTAAACACTTCCTTGAGGTCCCAATATTCCTTCGGAATTTCCTCTTCTCCCTCAATATAGTTAATGGCTACTGCGGCCCCTTCTGGTCTTATGTCGTCCCTTAGGGAGGGGCCTTCCTTTTCCGGAGGTGGTTCTGCCGTACGGATGCGCAGGACCCCCGTTTTCCAATTTACTCATGGGTTCCATTTACGAAGCCAGGGCAGTCCTAGAATTAGGGGCCTTTCCATGCCAGGTGCTACGATAAAGCTGAGTTTTTCTATATGATTCCCCAACTGTAGTTCAAGGGGTTCGGTCATAAAACTAGCTGGGCCCCCTCCTGCAATCGACCCATCTAATTGACAAAATGCAATGGGTCTTTTTAAAGTTTTCAGTCTCAGTCCCATTTCCTCCACTACTTTGGGGCTAATTATGCACCTAGTGCACCCCGAGTCCAACAGGGCTAACAATTGCGCGTGAGTTCCTGTGGAGGGCACCCTTACTTCTACGGGGATGAGTAAGGGTTCTTCCGTGTGACTCACCCGTTCATCGGTGTCCGAGTCGGAGTCCGTCTCGCTGTCGTCATCATTGGTCGGAGTTCCCAACTCACGCTGGTTCCGGGGAGTGAACTCAACGACTTCTCCTTTCAGGGCGGTGCCGCGGGTTTTGGCGGGTATTTTATCGCTTTTCTTTTGGCTGGCCCCGGTGGCTTTTGGCGGTGGTTTGGAGAAACATTCGGCCGCCCGGTGACCCTCCTTCCCACATTTGAAACAGGTGAAGGGCTTTGACTTGGGTTTGAATTCGGTCTTCCCGCCAGTCATCTTGGCCGCCCCCTTATGGTAGAAAGAGGATGACTGGTCCCCCATCCGCCTTCCTCAGAGTTCGCTCCATTTCAGCTCGATCTCCACATCCTCAGCTACTATGTACCATCTATCCAAATCATCGGGGACCCCCATGCTCCTGCAATCTCGATATATCTCATCATTCAGTCCATCCTTGAAACTCTCCAAAAGTGCCATTTCTGACCAGCCTGTCATATAAGGTGCCAGTTCACGAAACTCTTGAATATACTCTGCCACCGGCCTCCGACCCTGCTGAATGCTTTTCATTCTGAGTCTCGCCTTTCGTTCAGCTAAATGGTCTTCAAAACGTCTTCTAAGGGCCCTCATGAACTGGTTGTAATTTCTCAGCAGGAGGGAGTTGTTATTGTGGAGAACTACCATCCACTCAGCCGCCACTCCCTCTAGGGCATTCGCAACGCTTCTGACTTTAGCCGCATCCGTTTCGTAGTCCTCCCCCCAATCCTGCATGTGGTTCCACACTTGGGTCAGGAAAAATCCCAAGGTTTTAGGATTTCCATCAAACTTCCCAGGAAGGGGGGGGATTTTTGGCTTTTTACATCTGCGGGGGGGGGGCCTGCAGGGCTGGGGTTCTCTGGCCGGCTGCATCTCTTCCTCGAGCTGCCGAAGCCTGGGATGTTCCCTCCTCAAACTCTTCCTCTCCCCCGCAGGCTGTCTCTTCGGCCTCCCCCCTGGGGTCTGCTTCCCCCTTCTCCACAGGAGTTTCAAAAGACTCACGGTTTTTTCTGCTTTCTTCCACATCACGGATAAGCTGCAAGGCTTGATCTATCATGAGACGTTCCTTCTGCTGTTGCATCCACACTGCCTCCCTTTTTCGGGGTCTGGAAGTCGTCACTCCCCGGGGGTTCTCCCCCCAGTCCGGCAGTCTCCCCACACCTTTTGACCATCTGACCTCCTCTGGTTCCAAACGGAGTTTTTCCAGCCATTCTGCAGTTTCTCTTTCCGACTGGAGGGCGGTTGAACTCACTGCCCCCATCTTCCCTTCTTCATCACTCCCTCGATCTGACATACTTTGGATTTTCAGTCCCCTCGGGTTTTGTCCGGGATGACTGAGATGACTTCCAGCTTAATGTCAGGTATGCTTCCTTCAGTATCCAGGAAAGAAAACCCCAAACTCAAGCATTTTGAAGAATTTGGTACTTTTACTGAATATGAAAAGATTAACACCCCAGTGAAAAGCTGGAAGTGACCAAAACGCGCGAAATGCATCTACTAAGCTTCTTCCCCCCCTCGTGTTTATATTTTCTCAGCCAATCTAAAGGTCTTCCAAAGGTCAGGTGGCAACACGTCTGGCAGCGTCATCCATCAGGAATGTCGAGACAGTTGGTTAGCCATCCCCTTCTGAAATCCAGTTCGATTCCCACGAAGTCCCCTCCTACAAAGACAAACCCCCTCCTGCTCTCTTCCCCCCCTTTGCTCCATACCTAATCCCTCCCCGTTTCTTATGGCAGCTAAAGCAGGAAAGCTGAGGCTGACAGTCATAATGTGATTTCCACCAATCACGGCTAGACTACCTAGGCTACCGAGTATCAAACGAGGGGATAGAAATGGACCCAGCCAAGGTCCAATCAGTTCTACAATGGCAGCCCCCTCGCACCCGCAGACAACTGCAAAGCTTCCTAGGCTTCACGAACTTTTACAGACAATTCATCCCCTCGTTCGCAAAAATTGCCAAACCTTTGATGGACCTCCTAAAGACAGGAAGCCCAGCGACGAAACCCCGCCCGGGACAACCCCTACAGTGGGACCTGACCTGCCAACAGGCATTCGACATGCTAAAAGGAATGTTTGCGAAAGAACCCATCTTAAAACACCCTGATCCTGAACAGCCTTTTGTCATCCAAGCAGACGCAAGTGATGTGGCAGTAGGAGCCGTGTTACTCCAAAAGAACAGCCAAGGTGATCTACAACCCTGCGCCTACACCTCCCGCAAACTCACCGACACAGAGAGGCGATGGGTGGCGTGGGAGAAGGAAGTGTTCGCAGTAAGATGCGCATTGTTGACCTGGTGGCACCTACTAGAGGGAGGCCAGAAACCATTTGAAGTCTGGACTGATCATAAAAACCTGGAGGCCTTAAAAACCCACAGAAACTGTCGCCCAGGCAAGTCCGGTGGGCTCAATACTTCAATCATTTCAATTTCAAGCTTAAGCACATCCCAGGAGGGAGGAATTTCCTGGCTGATGCCCTCTCCTGGATGCCCCAATACAACAGTGAGTGGGAGCAGGTAGTGAATGTCATCATCCCCTCCACCCAAGCAGTGGCTCAAGTGATCACCAGACGGCAACAACGTGACCAGCAGGGCCAACTTGCAAGTGACTTAACTGCAAAATTAAAAAATGAAACACTGACAGACCCCTGGTTCCGAGACAATCAACATCCCTTGACAAAAAGAGATGACCTAGCATGGAAGGGGACAAAGCTCTATGTCCCACAGACTTTACGCACCCTGATTCTCAAGAGGAGCCACGACGTTAAACCAGCAGGACACTTCGGGTTCCTAAAGACTCTGCACCTAGTACGAAGGCAGTTCTGGTGGCCCCACATGAGAAAGGACGTAGACAGTTATGTAAAAAGCTGCACCATTTGTGCCACGATGAAGACAAGACCAAGGTGCCCACCTGGACTGTTGCAACCAGTAGCTGAGCTGACAAGACCATGGGAGGAGATTGCGATGGACTTCATAGTAGACCTACTGAGGAGCAGTGGAAATACAGTGATCTGGACTGTAATAGACTTATTCTCCAAAAGGGCACACTTCATTCCTTGTAGCGGACTGCCCTCAGCCCGCCAGTTATCCAAACTGTTCCTGAAACACATCTACCACCTGCATGGAGTCCCCAGGAGAATCATCTCCGACCGAGGGGTCCAGTTCACAGCAAAGTTCTGGAGGGAGTTCCTACGATCCATAGGGTCATCCCAAGGGCTCAACTCAGCATTTCACCCGAGCACCAATGGGGGGGCAGAAAGACCGAACGTTATGATAGAACAGTATTTAAGATGCTACGTCGACTACCAGCAGTCCAATTGGGCAGACCTCCTATCTTTTGCAGAGGTCGCATATAATAATGCTGTCCACAGCAGCACGGGGCTAACCCCGTTCAAAGTAGTGAGTGGCATGGATTTTGTCCCCATGCCAGAGTACCCGAGGGAGCTCCCTTCCTCAGTCAGCTTGACCGACTGGATGGCAATGTTGAGAGAAACTTGGGAGAATGTTAAGAGGGCACTGGCCAAGGCGGCTCAATTTTATAAGAAACAGGCAGACAAGCACCGAACTCCCCAAAGACCATTTCAGTTGGGACAGAAAGTCTACCTTTCCACCAAGTACTTGAGACTTAGACTCCCAAGCAAGAAATTAGGCCCGAAATTTATAGGACCGTTTCCTGTAGTAAAAATAATCAACCCCGTTGATGCAGTTGCCACGGCTCTTGGGGAAGATTCACCCCGTTTTTCACAGTAGCCTTCTGAAACCTGTAGTGGGGTCTACTTTAAGGCTGACGCCAAGTGAACCCCCTGGGCCCCTGGTTGTTGGGGGCCAAACTCACTACAAAGTGTAGCGAATTCTTGACTCAAGATGGCACAGGGGGAGCCTTCAGTACTTAATTAAATGGAAGGGCTACCCGTTGTCAGAGGTTTCCTGGGTGAAGAGCTCAAACATCGAAGCTGACCGCCTTATAGCAAAATTCCATGCAGACCACCCGGGCAAGCCAGGAGGGGGGGTTCGCAGCCAAGGAGGGGATAATGATACTTATCTTGTTGTGTTTTTTTTTCCTATGGGGCAGGTTGCATTGGAGAAGTGAAGGGAGAGGGGCTGGATGTCAGCGTTCCAAATTATGTTCTCCTCCAGCGCTGACATGAATGAAAGAGGGAGAAGCTTTGCTTTAATGCTGAGATGTACTTTTACCTAGTTCCCTGCTCTTTACTAGATAGCGTTACCTGGGTGACAGAGGGAGGGGGGAAATTCCTATGAAAAGAAAGTGCTTGGGACGAAGAGATGGATCTGCACGATGGCCAATGAGACATTGGGGTTGAAGAACGGAAAGGGAGGAGTTTGGAAGGAGGGGCCAGTTTTGGCTGCACAAAGAGTTCAGAGATGTCATTCTCCTATTCTTAAATAAAAAAAAAGATTCATTAGAGACCTTGCGTTTGAGAATGAAGTTTATTTAAGATAGCAACGAAACCTGACATTAATTATTGTTTACTAGAATACACAGAGGCATAGTGTACTCATTATACCTTTCAATGACTTGCTGAACCTGGATGTGATCCATTGTGCTGTAGCCACTTCTGAACCCTGCCTCCTTGGCTGTGCACCATACGTTCTCAATATTCTTTCTGCTATTATGTTGGTGAAAACCTTGTAGATGACTGAAAGAAGGCTTATTGGGCGATAGTTCTTTAAATAATCTTGGACCCCTTTCTTGTGTATAAGAATCGCTTCAGCATTATTCCATGCATCAGATATTTTTTCTTCTCTGAGGCATCTCAGTTATAGTTTTGTTAGTATCTTGTGTAAACGGTAACCAGCAGCTTTCAGCATTTCAACCGTAACACAGTCATTTCCTGAAACTTTGCCATTTTTCATTGATTGAATGGCATTTGATGCTTCTTCCACTGGGATATCTGGCATTTCCTTTTTTGTGGGTGTTGTTACTTTTGAGTGATCTTGATCTTTGTATAGTTCTGAGTAGAATTTTCTAATTATTTCTAACATTTGCTGACTTGTTCTACAAACAGAGCCATCTTCACATTTTAATGCAAAAACCTTCTTTCTCATATTTATAAGCTTGCATTTTGTTCTATTAATCCTTTGTTTTCTTCAATTGCCTTTTTCACAAGCTTCATATTAAACTGATGTGTTTCTTCTTGGATTTTCTTATAGTCTTAGAAAATTCAACATACTCCAGTTTATTAGTGAAACTTCCAGTATTCTTCATTGTCTATCATTTTTTCATTAAATCAATAGTTTCATCAGAGATTTTTAATTGTACAAAGTGTTTTTCTAGTGGTGCTATAGGTGTAGCAGATTCAAGGATGTTTTTGACTGTTAGTTTTGGTCTGCAATGTTCATCTCTTCCAAATCTTGCAATAGAGCAAAGCAATTTGGTAGATTAATTTGAAATTTGCTTTTCTCCTCTAACAGTTTATCACTCTTTATTTTTGTTTTTCATGATGTCTTTATCATTTTCATACACTCTTTTTGACAGACTATGTTCACTTTAGTTTGTACATTGGTTACTTCCAATGTTAAAACGATTGATGACTACAATTGCAGAATATGGTTTTATCATTTGACACAATGTAGTCAATTTCGCCTTTGTACCCATATGGACTCTTCCATGTCCATTTTCTGCTAGCTTAGCATAGTGTGGTATAAGTGGTATATTTCTCATGGTCTTGATGCTATCCCTTTGCTGATGTAGCTTAGGACTGTATTTACTTTTTTGGCAGCTTCAGCACTCTGCTGGCTCATATTTAAGTGGTGGTCCACTAGGACACCTACTGTATATCCCTTTCACAGTTACTACTATTGAGTCAGGTACCACCTATTCTATATCTATGCATTTGGGTTTTTTTCCATGCCTAAGTGCAGGACCTTACATTTCTCACTACTAAATTGCATCTTGCTGGGTAGGGTCCAATGTTCAATCTGTGAAGATCTTTCTGAATCTTGAGTCTGTTTTCCAAAGTGCTAGCAATTCACCCCAATTTGGTGAGTTCCCCTTCTATTTCCATATCAAAATCATTTATGAAGATGTTGAAGAGTACTGGGCCTAAGGCACAACATTAAGGTACCCCACTGCATGCTTCCTTCCATTTAGATGCAGTTCCAGTGAGGACTACATGTTGAGTGCAGTTGGTCAGCCAACTGTGAATCCATCGAGTAATGGTTCTGTCTATCCCACATTGTTCTATCTTATCAGGAAGTAAGTTGTGGTCTACTTTGTCAAATGCCTTACTGAAGTCCAAGTATACTATGTCCACAGTATTTCCCTGATCCACTAATTTAGTCACTTTTTCAAAAAAAAGGCAATAAAGCTTATCTGGCATGATCAAAATAAACCAGATCAAAATCTGGCTTAACAAAGCCATGCTGCCTTCTAGTAATCACCTTGTTCATTTCTAGGTGCTCACAAATCTGCCGCTTTATTATCTTTTCTAGGTTTTCCCCAAGTATTAATACCAAACTAATTGGCCTATAGTCTCCTGGACCCCCTTTTTCCTCTTTTTGTAGATTGGAGGCATATGTGTGTGTTACAGTATATACATGAATCAGCCCAAAGATTCTTTTTTTCCCTGCCATTCTGAGTCAGCAGTTTCTCGGTCATTCTTTTCTTAGCCTTGAGTTTGGGAGTTTGATTCTCTAACCTGAGAAGTGCTGGTTCTTGCCTTCCCAGCTTCAGAATACTGTCAGGCCTGCCTCCATTCAAATCCCAAGAAAGAAAAACCCCAACTCCATTGAAGTAGAGAAGAGGTACTTTTACTGAGTTTGAAATGATAGCAGTGAAAGAAAAGCAAGATCTGAGACAAAAGGCATGAAAGTTACATAGTAAATGTTTCCCCAAATCCCTCCCCCCATGGACTCAGGCTGAATGTCCAATCATGTGTCATGTGGGGCACATCTTCAGGTATTTTCATCCATCTAGAGTTCCAGGATGGTTGGCCTTGACTGATGGTAAACAATTCAATTTAGCAGCGCAGTAATTTATGAGAGCAAACCTCCATTTTTATTCACATGGGCCTTCCTCACACCAGCTCTCTTCCCTGACCCCAATGCCATGCCTCCCCTCCCCATTATTATGGCAGCAGATAGCAAGCAAGCATCAAAGGGAAAACCCATGCTGGAGATCCGGTTGACAAATACAGACATTTAACAGTATCCCACAACATTGTGATTAGCAAGTTAGTTAATAATCATTTCTTTATTCAGGTAGTTAGTCAGTTAGTCAGTCACCCAGTTATTGGATGTATATGGCTGCTCAATTTGCAAAAACAATTCTGGATTACTGGTGTATGATTAAAAATACAAAAACAAAGGAATCAAAACAAAATATAATAAACATGTCAGGTTCCGAAATAACAGACTCCAAACGATAATGATGATTGGAAGATTCTTTATCTCTATCCTGTACAGACTGACATCTATTAACAAGAAAAAGGGAATATTGTTGGAGCTATCGCTCTGTGCTCCCCAACACCTTATATAAGCCATGTGAACAATTATCTTAATCACCAGCTCCACCCCTCCACCCCTCCCACGCGCTCCTAGTTCACCCACCGGATAACCGCCCACATCCTGGCTTGCCTCAGCTGTGCATTGGGATGTTGGCAGCAAGCCACCATCACCCCTGGGCCATCCCCTCTCGCGTTCTGCCTGTCTTCATTCATTTCCTCCAGCCCAGCCTTCAACATCACAATCAGACCAGTCTGTGTTTGAGAGTTGCTAGAGGGTTGCCAGCCACCCGATTAGGTCATTGGGCAGCGCCCAGCAGAGTGCCTCTCAGCTGTTCTGTGGAGTGACAGCGTGGCCCTGGCATGAGAGAGGCAGGTGCTGGCACAGCTTCTGGAGCACTCTGGGCCAACAAGGACCAGTGCTCCAGTTCAGAGCAGACACAGGCGGCATTAGGACGTAGTAGCCGCGCTGGGGAAAGGAAATGGGTGACTGACTGTTCTGCCTGCCGGAATGGTGGCCCCGAAGCAGCAGCTGCACCGGGGCTGACATGTGCCCCCCCACCAACCGGACTGCATCTGGAAACAAAGATTATGATGAGTGATAATCATGGTTAGGGGCTCCGGGTTTCCCTGGGTTCTTCCTGTGTAATCTAGCGAGCAATCTAGGGGCCCTCATATCATCCACAGGGACCCAGGAAGCTTCTGCCAATGGATACCCTTTCCACATAATTAAATACTGAAGTTCTTTCCTGTGCCAGCAAGCATCCAGTATGTCGTCCATCTCATAATGTTGCTCCTCTCCCACCATAGTGGGAGGTGGAGGGGCAGGGCCCCTCAGTGTGGCTACGTGGACTGGTCGGAGCAGGCTGCAATGGAATACTGAATGGGTCTTTCCCAGCAGGCGGGGAAGCTGGAGTTGCACTGTTACCGGATTAATGATCCGTACAATGGGGAAAGGGCCTATATATTTAGGACCTAGTTTCTTACACGGTATGGGTAGTTTCAAGTACTTAGTTGAAAGGTATACTGATTGACCCACCCTGAATGTTGGTGGGGCACGTCTCTTTTTATCTGCTCGCTTTTTATATTCCACAGTCACCCGATCCAGGGCTTTCTTTACCATCCCCCACACACCTTTCATTCGCTCTGTCCATTTCTTGACCCCTATATTGGTCGGCTCAAAACAAAATTAAAGGAGGCCAACCACAGCACTTTCCCTTGCAAGTCCTTTCATTTCTGGATGGGCTCACATTGGTTGGATGGCATAAATGGATATATAGCAGGCTTTAAAACTGTTCTGAGAGTGGTTATGAATGGTTCTTTGTGAAATCATAGAGAAAGATCAAATACGGTATGGTGCTATAAGGTTCATTCCTGCATACCCCAGTATATTAATGTTTGGATGAAATGATAGAGGGAATCAGTGGTGTGATTCAGCCAGTTCAGACCGGTTTGCTAGAATCGGTAGTTAACTTTTTGTTCAGTTCGGCAAATTGGGAGTCAGCATTTAAGTGTGCTGCGCAAGCCGCTGAGAAAACAGTGAGCAGGCCATGGAGGTGGCAAGAGCAGCGGCGTCAGCTGTAGTTGACTTTGAACTTGCTCTCGCCACCTCCATGTCCTGCTTGCTGCTCTCGCAGCACCTTGTGCAACACATTTAAATTTAGCGCGCTTCACAATGGGGGAGATGGCATCCCCTCCTCCTCCTGGAGCCTATTACGACATGAAGCATCAGCCGCAGCCAGGCTGGGCCAGTGTCTCATGGCAGAGAGAAAGTTGCATGTCTCTCTGTGCGACCCAGGTGCGCGCAGCAGCAAGTAGCGCTGGAAGAAGTGCCCGTGGGATGAGAGGCAAGTACAGGGGCGCGTCCCTTCCGCTCTGGAATATGGAGCAAGTCTCCATCCCTGCCATCACCCTTACCTTCTCAGGCCACGCGAGGAGTGTCAGGGAGGCTGAGGGGCACGGCCAGCCAGCTGGCAGGGAGCCACAGCAGAGGGACGAAAGAGCTTTATTTATCTGGGATAATCTGAGTATTCTAAGGACTGTCTCTGGCTGCTCTGGGGTTCCAATTAATGTCCACTGACCTTCTCCTGCCCATCAAGGGGAGCCCATGGCTCTCAGGGCCACCCTGGGGCTTCTCTCCGAGTGGGACATTTTCTGAAAAGTGGGGATGGCATTCATTGCCCTCCCATCAGCCTGGAAAAGGATAGGAGGAAAGAGTTTTCTTTGCCATTTCCCTCCTCCTCTCCTTAAGGAGAAACAGGGCCATTTGGGGGTTACGCAGGAATCAGGGGCTGTTCCAGTTCATCTGTGGAGGGGGGTACTTTTATTTTATTTCCTTTTTTTTCTTATGTCATAGTTTATAGAGTAATCTTTTTTATTCATAATTTATATAATGTATAAATAAAATCAAAATTTATATTTATATAAATTGAATAGAATAAAGGATAAAATGATACACATATAAATCATAGGCTCTATTGGAATAATCTGTTTAGGCCGAGTCTACTTCTTGTGTAGTGCATTCCCTGATAGACAATTGTCCAGTCTGCAATTTGACACATTCAGCAAACATCAACCTTGTTTTAATAATTGTTCCTTGAGCTTATGGAAAGTTAGCACCCACCTCTCTCCTAGAAGAATGAAATATTTTCAGATATATTAAAAAGGAAGAATATTATATTTCCCTACATGAGAAATGAAGAAACATGCTCTTGGAAAGCAGCCCCCACCTTTCTTAATAGCCCTCAGCAGATGTCAGCACTTAAGAGATAAAGAGATAGCTAGCTCTATTCATAAGCAAGATCCAACAAAGGTAGGAGTAGGCCTCAGGCACAATAGGAATTGTTCAACACTCCTTCATTGCATCACCCTCAGAAACATCAACCAAACTTAGCTCAGACAAACTCCTAGGATTTGTACATGGCCCCATGGGAGTCTGACAACAGCCAATAGAATACATATTCTTGCACAGGAACAGGAAGTTTAAGTGCAAAGCCCAAGAGAAGGTATAAAAATCCCTCACTCTCAACTCCATGTGATCAGCTACCCAGAATCACACGTGCTTGATGTTTCTTTCTCCCAGTTTGGGACTGAACCAGATGGATATTTCTTCCAACAAGCTTCTTCTGTGCACTAAGATCCTGATAGTCAGAAATTACTTCCATATTCCCCATTGTCTTTTCTCAAAACTAAACATATCTAGTTCCCTCAGTCTCTCACAAAACTAAGTTCCCAGTTCCAATCATAAATCATTTTGCTGAAATAGGAAAAAAACAGGTTTATATTATCATAGGAGATATAGCAGAGGTCACGTGATAGTGCTGTATATTGTTTGTAAGAATGGTAAATAAACTAGATTCAGTACCTGGAATGATAGAGGTATATGGGCAAGCTACAAAATTTCATTTTAATGTATGCAAATTAGTGTACATTCAAAGTGACAATAAAGTTATTCTAATCTAATCTAATCTAATCTAATCTAATCTAATCTAATCTAATCTAATCTAATCTTGGACCCCATCCACGTCCTTCAGCTCCACTGCACATGCAGGACAAGCCTCCCGCAATGGCCAACCTGACCCTGGGCGAGCCGGATTGCTTCAGGTATGAGGAGCCTGGCCTAAGGTTTCCATCGCCCAGGTTTCCGGAAGATGATGGGAACTGCAGCCGGCTGCAGCTGAAGAGTTTAGCTGAGCCACAAAGTTGAACACGCCAGTAAAGCAGTGGTGCACCACAAGAGAGGAAGTGTCCCCCACCAAGTGAAACCTGAGTCACTTCCCAGAGTTGGACATCTCGGGACGCCCAGCTTTATTTTCCGCTCTTCCGCAGTGGAAGAGAAAGCTGCCAAAGCCCACGGGGCAGTGCAGGCTGACTCTGGAGGCTGCTTCGGAGTGAAGATTCCCCGAATTCCCCGATCCAGGGCAGGGATAGAAAAGAGGCAGCCTCTGCTTGCCTCCCCCCTCCCCCCTTGTCTTGACATTCAGGCCACCTAGCAGTCCTAACATCAAGCCCTAAACCGTTCGATATATCAATTTTTTGTACTTATGTTTGATGATGGATCTAGCCCAATAACTCATAGACAAATTTCTCAATTGGATTCCTTTATTGCAGGCCTAGATAAATCCTAGGCTTTGTAGAGCCAGAGGTCACTGACCTTAGACCTTTCTCTTTCAGGTACACATCTGGAACAACTAGAATACCTCATGGTGAGAGCTATTATACCCAGGAGGAGGGGTCAGAAGGTAAGGAGTGGCTATGGGAGTGATGGGATATGTGGTTAGTTAACCCCTACAGAGCCGGGTGTCCAGGGTGGCAATACAGTTAGACATTTACCATGACAAAACCCCCTCTAAATGTCTAACTGGGTACAGGTATACAATGGTTACATACATACATACAAGTTATATACATGCATATGCGTAGGTTACATATAAACACATATTTTTGACATGAGGTATGCATGCTGTTTATGTGGTAAGGGCTTTGTGAGTATGTCTGCAGTTTGTTCCTCAGTATCGCAGTGTACAGCCTTAATGAAACCTATTTCTGAGAACTGCCTGACGTGTTTGCATTTGATGTCAATGTGCCTTGATCGCTGACCTATGGCATCGGCTCTTGAGATTTCTGCTGCTTTGTTATCTTCGTGAATGACTATTGGGTATGAGGGTTCAGTCCAAATACTGCTGAGCAGGTCGTCGAACCATACCAGGTTGTTTGCGGCCTTGGATAGGCAAACGAATTCCGCTTCTGTGGTTGAGGTGGCTACCAGTTTCTGCTTCCCTGTATACCAATGAATGGGGCAGTTGTTAAGCAGCAGCACATAGCCGGAAGTACTTTTCCTGCTTTTTATGTCCCCAGCCCAATCAGCATCAGCATAGCAGGTTAGTTTCAGTTTCTCGGATATTTCTGGTTCGAGGCAGAGCTGGGCATTTATGCTGAATTTTAGGTACCTAAGCAATCTTTTGATGGCGTTCCAATGGGATATGGTAGGCTTGCTTACGTGCCTAGATAGTAAGTTAACGGCTAAGGCAATGTCGGGCCTGGTCCAGTTGGCTATATACAGCAGTGACCCTATAGTTGATCTGTACAACTTATTGTCAGCGAAGGGTTCTGATTCATTGTACATGCTCTTCAGGAACTCTGGCTGCATGGGAGTTTCACTGGTTTTGCCTCAGACATGTTACACTTTGATAGTAACTCGATGATTTTTTCTTTCTGGGAAAGGCGAAACTCTTTATCAGTTTTTATCACGTGAACTCCTAGATACTTATTGATTTTGCCTAGCGATTTCAAGGAGAAGTGGCTCCCCAGTTCAATGGTGAATTTGTCACATCTGTCCTTATGCTTGCCAATGTACAAGATGTCGTCCACGTAAACGAGTATACCTTCGAATGAGTTATTTTCTTTCTTTGTAAAAAGGCATTTGTCGGCTGAGGTGGCTTCAAAGCCCATGGATCTGAGAGCCTTGGCTAGGCAATCATACCACCTCTTGCCTGACTGTTTGAGTCCATATAGGCTTTTATTCAGCAGCCAAGTCTTGTTCTCCCCTTCATTATATCTGGGTGGTGCTTTGACGTATATTTCTTTATCCAATTCAGTGTGAAGGTACGCAGTCTGTACATCGAATTGGAATACTTCCAGCCCTAGGATGGTGGCCACCACCAGGGCACTTTTGACACTTTCGGCCCTGACGGTAGGCGAGTAGGTGTCGGTGTAATCTTCGGGGTATCTCTGGGCAAAACCCTGTGCAACCAGTCTCGTCTTGTACAGGGCCTTGTTGTCCTCTAGTGTCTTGACCCTGAACACCCATTTGGTTCCTATCGGCTTTTTGTTCTCTGGAACTTGAGCAGGTGAATACACTTGCAGGTTCCTGAGGCTCTCCATCTCCCTCTCCATGGCTGATATCCATTTCTCTCTCTCTTCCTGGGGAAGGCCAAGTATGTCCTCATATGAATTGGGTGTGGTGTGGTTGTTATGGATGGTCATGACGTAATCTTCCAGCCTCTTTGGTAGCTTGTTCCTGTTCTCTCTGATTGGTCTACTGGGGGTTGGCTCGGTCTCTTGCATGTTGTCTGCCTCTTTGTTTGTCAGGTTATCTAGCTTCAGAGAGGGAAGCCCTTCTTTCCACTCTTTGATGTTTACTTTATAGTGGTTGGTTTTGTGTGCTTCCACCTTCTCTTCCCCCTGACCATGTTCGAGTGTGTTTCTATTGGCGAGGATGTCATTGGAGTGGACCCTCGACCAGTTTGCGTTTTCGTGAAAATCAGCAGGCCTGGATACGACAAACCTGTTGTTGTTGTCGATGAACCTGTAGCCCTTAGTGCCTGGTTCGTAACCCATGAACCTCAGTCTCTTTGATATTTTCTCTCCCTTCTTTCTCAGTTGTCTGGGGATGTGGACATCAGCTGGGGCGCCGAATATGTGCAGGTGTGCAATGTTGGGCTTTCTGTTATATAGCATCTCATATGGGGTCTTATTGATGGAGCTTGACCACAGTCTATTTAGAGTGTAATTGGAGTAGTGCAATGCCTCTGACCAAAAATGCTGCCCCATCCCAGCATCCTCCAAGGCGCACCTCATCATTGTTTGCAACACTCTGTTTTTTCTCTCTACGATCCCGTTCTGGAAGGGCGAGAATGACGAAGAGGTGTAGTGCGCTATGCCCCGCTCCCTCAGCCATCTTGTGAATTCCTTGGCCATAAACTCCGAGCCCCTGTCTGTCATTATTTGCCTTATTTTCATATTGTGTTGCATTGCTATTCTTTTGTGGAACTCTTTAAATCTTTGGAACACCTCGTTTTTGTGTCTGAGAGAATAAACATACCCATATCTGGTAAAGTCATCCACAATGGTGAGGAAGAATTGCTTCCTATGCCCGACAGATGGTTTCAATGGCCCTACCAAGTCCATATGTACTAATTGGAAGGGGGACCCGGTGGTTCTTTTTGACCTTTTGGGTATGGCCTTAACTCTGATCTTTGAACACTTAAAGATTGAACACTCCAGGTAATTTTCACAGTTCTTTACTTTGAGGCCTTCGGTACACTCTGACATTCTTTTTACAATAGGAAAGCTGATGTGTCCCAGCCTTCTGTGAAGGAGGTGGGCACAGTTATCATGCAATGGCTTCCCAATGGATACAGAGTTATTGACATTTTGTTTACATTTGGCTGCCCCCTGCTGTACCCCCTCTGTTTCTGTGTTTTCATCTGCCTCATGGTCTGTACTAGTATTAATGCTTCCTTCCTCTCTTGTGTTGGGTGTGAAGTAGGGTAGGCCCTCATGCATGGTCACTTTTCCTATCTCCTCCCCCTGCTTAATCATGTAGGCCTTTCCATCCTTAAACGTTACTTCGGTGTTTGTGTTATGTGTCAGCTTGGTAATAGCCAGTACATTGTGGGGTATCCCTGGCACGTACAGTACCCCCTCTATTTTTCCTATTTGTGGAATGTGTGTGTTTCCCTTCCCTACTACTTGAACTTTGCTTTGGTTTGCTACCTTTAATTCAAAGTCTGCTTCTGTGAGTGAGTCTAGTAGCCTTGGGTTGCAAGTTGTGTGATTTGTGGCTCCTGAATCCAGAAGCCAAGTGTCTCTGCCTATCTTGTGTTTAGTGTCTGAGTCATCGTGTCTGAGCCCATACATAGAACCCGGGTTACTGTCTCTAGAGTTGTCCCTGCATTCATGATGCCTCCTGGGGTTGGGGGACCATCCTCGCCCCTTTTCTTTGGGGTACCTGCGCTCAGGTGATCACCCTCCTCTATTGTCATTGTGTCTCCTATCCCTGTGATTTCTAGGGCAGTCTCTCCTTAAGTGGTTCCTAGACCCACAAGAGTAACATTCTGGGGTGTTTCTTGTTCTATCCTGAAACTCAACTCTTCTAGTTGGCCTGGGATCCCTCCTGGACAGGTGGCGATCCCTCCTCAGATTGTCCTCTGCAATAAGTTTGTTTGTTTGTTTGTTTGTTTTGAACAAAAAATTTTTTATTGTTTTTTTAAAATTCAAACAAATCAAACAAATCACTTATCTATTTAAACATTTGTGCAACCCCCCCTTCCCTCCCCCCTCCCCCGACTTCCCAGAAGAAAAACAGGGTATAGATTTTACCAAACATACGCTAAAATATGCTAAGTTAATGCAAGACATTAAAACTCCCTAGACCCCTTAACTCCCCTTCTACAGATTATTCATCAACCTCCCTTTAAACACAAAATAACATATAATCCTTTAGCTCTAAGAATTTTTTTAAAAACCAATAACAAACACTAGTAGATAATACATACTTAATCATTTGGCTATTCCTCCTGCTTTTGTGCTCAATATTCAAATATTTTTAACAATAACTAAACCTTAATTAATTATTAATTGAACTCTCAATTCATTTAGTTAATCATTGTAGTTAATCATTAATACATCAATAGTTAGACCAGAAAAAATTAATCTTCCCTTCTTCCTTTCTTTCTATATTTTTTCCAATCTTTCTTCCTCCCTCCTTCTTTTATTTTAAGGAGGTTTTGAATTTTAAGTGGGGGTTGATGTATCTTTAAGACTTGTCCCTTTCTCGGAACCATTTCCTCTGATTTAGAGCCCCCATGTCGACTCTTCTTGCTTGTATAGACAGTCAGTTCATAGAACAAAGAATTAACTCGATCAGTTTGCAAAGAAAGATCCAGTTGCTGCATTTCAATTAATTGTGTGAAAGCCTCTGCCAAATCATCTTTATCCAAAACCTCGTAGAGCTGATCAGTTCCTTCTTCTTTCTGCTTCAAATTATATTTTTGAAAAGTTCTGTCAGTTAATTCCAAAAGGGCAGGAAGATGGTTTGAAGATTCTCAAGGATCAGCCAGTTCCAGCTTCTCTGTCTTGATCAAAATGTCTCCTACATTGTCATTGTGCTTTCCTTCAAAAACATCCTCAGTTGCTTTTTTATCCTCCACCAATTCTGTGAATTTTTGTTCCATGATTGCTGTAAAGTTATTAATAATTTCGATTTGGTTATTCATGGCTTCCTTTATAAATTCTGCAAGGTCTCTAAAAAAAACCTCCTGGCTCTGTGTTTCAGCTCTCTGTATCATTTCTAACGCCATTAAAGAGCCTCCACTTTCAGAAACTCCTTCCTTGGAAGCTATATTATTTTAAAAGAATTTTTCTTTTCACAGCCATAAAATCTCTCAAGCAGCTTTCTCAAATTTATTTGTAGTTTATCAAGCAAGATAGTTTTTTCTAGACCCAGCTCTCAAATCCAGCAGTTTAAATCCAGTCTCTGAGCACAAGTCTATTAACAAACACTTTCATTTCCTGCTTTCACTTTCACACCCACAACAAAGACGCCATTTCCAGCTCCAGTTCAGCAAAATCAAATAGAAACAATGTATCCCAGGAATTAAGTATATAGTTGCAAAAGCTTGTTCTCCTGCTTCCGTTCTGTCTGCTTTTTGAAATCAATTAATCTTCTTCTTGAAAGCAGAATTGGTCGCCGGCGTCTGGCTCTGTTTAAACGGAGTCGCCACGGATCCGGAGCTTCAGTGGGCTGAACGGGGAGCTCTCACCCTCCAAGCCCCTGGAATTAATCCAGGGGCTCCCGGGGAGCTCTACCCTCGCCCACCGGCTCTCCTCTCCTTCTTCTCCCGAAGAAGAGGTTTTTAAGCCATCTGACAGCTGATTAGTGCTGTCAGAACAGCTCCAACGGAATCGCGGGGCTGGCGGTCCAAGAAGACGCCGGCAGTGCCAAGCGGAAGTCAATAAGTTTGTTTGTTAATGTGCCTAGCAATAGGTGTTGCAAGCTGAGGCTATCTAGTTGGGTTATGAAGTTGTCCCAACTGCTATCTAAAGAGTTTATGATGATACTTATCATGCTCTCTTCAGTGATTATTTCCCCCCTCTGCATGAGCTCTGCCCTTGTTGTGTTTAATTTTAGTATGTGCTCACTCATAGGGACCCCTGTCTTATGTCTAGCAGAGTGGAACTCTCTAGATATTCTAGTGGTTGTGGCTCTACTCTGGCTGTAAAACAGGCTGCATAATTTTTGTACAATTTCAGATACAGTCAGGTTATCTTCAATGGTAGGATACATGGCAGAAGGAAGAGTAGTTAACATAATACAAAATGCCCTATGGTGAATACAGTCAATTTCCAATGACCAGGGTTTCTGTGGAGGTCTGTTGACTAGAAATAGTGCATTTTCTCTCATGAGAGCAATTTGCAACTGCTGATTCCACTCTATAATATTACTCCCATCTAATTGTAATTTTGCTAAATTGGCATAATTTGCCCCAGAATTGTTAGGGTAGTTACTTATGGACACATGGTCCATTGTGTGATTGAACTTGCAATAAGGCTTTGGGATGTCTGTTGCTAGTCTGTATTTACTTGTCTCTATGTAACTTGCTTCTCTTGTTGAAGGCGGCGACTGGGCATGCGCGAAACCCGTTTTGCGCCGGAGTCCATCAAGTGAAGGTCCTGCTGCTGGAGCTCCCAGGCCTAGGCCTAGGCCTGTCGGGGGAAGGCTGGACTCACCCCCGGTGAGTCCGGAGTCTCCTCTGGAAGGTGGATGGCATTGCAGGATGGCTGGATCCCCGACGAAGAAGGGAAGAAGGTGAGGAGGCGAAGCGGTCGCAAGTTGAGGACTTCTGTGGATCGGCAGTGCAGAGGCAGCGGAGGTCAGAGGTCGGTGATCTTCTGTGCTTGGCGGCACGGTGGCGATGGCGGTGGTGGCGGCGGGTCCTGCCTCGTGTTCGTCGGTCCCCGGTCGTGCGAAGAGGTCTGGTGGAGGTCGTGGGATGGGTCAGTAGCTGGTTCTTCTCCTTGCCCTCGGGTCTTGTGTAGTTGGTGCTGCGGGTGGCGGGTTCGAATCCTGAGGTTGATCATTCCTGCAGGTAGCCGGGATTTGGCACTGGTTGTTGGTGTGCACGGTCTCTCTGGGTGGCTGTGATTCAGTCGCCCGGTCGTTGTTGGTTGTCCTGATGTCCTTATGGCTTCCAGGATTTCTTTTTCGGCTTTTGACTGCTGCGGGAGGCTCAAAAGCGGAGCCAAGCGCAGTGGTGAGGATCTCGATTGCTTTTTGCACCTCAAGATCAGTTGGCGATCTTTGTTTGGTTGGTGCATGCTCTTCGTGGTCGTTTTGTGGGTGCCCCTCATCTGTTTTGGGGTTCGGGCATTTTCACGCCAGGAAATTCAAATCCTGGCTTCCCATTGGTTGGGGCTCATCCCAAGATGGCCGCCGGGAAGAAGGCGCGAAAATGGGTTCGGTCAGCTCGAGGTCATCGGACTGGGATGGCCTACCCCTTTCTGGTTGAGTTTCTTCCTCGGGTGTCTTTGGGGCCTTGATCGCTGCTTCTTGCTGCTCGAGAAGGCTTTGAAGGTCCGTGATGAGGTTTTCCTTGTTGTTGCTTGCCTCCATCAGTTTCAGGATAGAGAGTTTAAATCTGTTCATTTTCTGCGTCGTTTTTTCTTCCAGGATGGTGGCCTTTTCGGGTGACCTCTCCTCGTCAGATTGTGAGTCCAGGCTGGAGTCCTGCTCGCTCTCAGCTGTCGTTTCCTCCACTGTGGTGCCCTTGGATGCCAGTAGCTCAGTCATCTTTTTGGTGAGTGCTCTTGTCTGTACTCTGTTCGTTTCTTCAGGGCAAACGTTGGGTTCAGTCATCATTTGGAGTTATGGGCAACCATCCTCTGCTACCATATTGTTTGATGATGGATCTAGCCTAATAACTCATAGACAAATTCTCTTTCTCAATTGAATTCCTTTATTGCAGGCCTAGATAAATCCTAGGCCTTGTGGAGCCAGAGGTCACTGACCTTAGACCTTTTTCTTTCAGGTACACATCTGGAACAACTAGAATACCTCGTGGTGAGAGCTATTATACCCAGGAGGAGGGGCCAGAAGGTAAGGAGTGGCTATGGGAGTGATGGGATATGTGGTTAGTTAACCCCTACAGAGCCGGGTGTCCAGGGTGGCAATACAGTTAGACATTTACCATGACAACTTAAAATGGTCATTAGGGTAGACAACATTATTTGAATTCCACCACTGCCTAGAAGACAGAAATAAAATCTAGGCAATCCTATTAAATTAGTGAAATAAACTGAAAAATGTCAAAATGAGATTTAACTGAGACAAATTGAAAGTTATTTACTTAGGAAACAAAAATCAAATTCACAAATATAGAATGGGGAATACTGGTTTAGTAAGAGTACCTATGGAAATATTCTTGCAATAGTAATGAATTAGAAAGAGAATATGAATTAAGAATGGGATGTGTACGAAAAAGATAAATGCAACTTTAGGTTGTGTTAGCAGAAGTATATTTCTAAATTTATTTCTAAATTTACTACTTTATTTTTTGTTAATCCTACTCCATCTTATGTACTGGGTCCAGTTCTAGGTACTACACTTGATGAAGCATTTAGAAAACTGGTTCAGAGAAGACCAAAGAAGTTTAAAGGTAAAATGAACTACCCCCAGGGATACGACTGATCCCGGACCTCCGGACCTTCCGCCGGGCCCTGAAGACTTTTTTATTTCAGCAAGCCAGGCTGGGTTAAAAATCTTTTAATTGGGGAATTTTATGGGAAGCCAAAGATAAATTTAATTTCGTTTTAAAGTATTTTAATATTTGTATTGTGTGTTTTTAATTTTGGCTGTTCACCACCCCGAGTCCTTCGGGAGAGGGGACGGTATAAAAATTAAATAAATAAATAAATAAATAAATAAATAAAATAAATAAAATTTAAGGTAAGGTAAAAAGATTAAAGGATCCAAGCAGTTTTATATTTAAGATTAGGGGTGAGTAATAATGATAGCACTGTTTAAATATGTGAAAAGATGTCATACTGAAGAAGATCTGTTCTCTATTATTTCAGAGTGCAGGATATAAAATAATGGGTTGAAGTAGGCAGAAAAACTTGGTAATAGTAACAGCAGTTCAACATTGGAACCAATTATTCCACAAGATTTGTTCAAGCGAAAGCTAGACAGCCATCCGTTTCAGAGGCTATAATTTGGATGTTTACACTGAAAAAGGGATTGGAGACAAATATCTAAATGTCTCCTTCGAAGTCTTAAGATTTAATTATTTGCTTTTATATTACTTTTCCCAAACCTTATTTCAGGCTGAAATAATTCTAAGATCATAGCAAACTATTTAAAGTGCTTTATGTAATCTGAAGCTCCCAAAGTTTCTCAAAATCTTTCCATGAATTAGGGTGTAGCATCACCAAGAGCACTTCCTAAACTTCCCAACACAGACACAAACAAAGTGCTCCCCTTACTATTTCCAAGTGGCGGTAGTCCTCCATCAAGAGTTCATAAGCAGAACACTGGCAAATAATGAAAGATGACTCTTTCATGAGGGTGGCTTTTCTCCAGTTCTTGCACTGGCAACACTTTGCTGGCACACTCTGCCCTGACTGTCAAGACCTATTCTGCCTTATTGACCAGGCTATTGGCTGATGCTATCTTACTGATTTAATTCAGGACAACTGAAGGAAGCAGACTCTGATGGATTCCCCAGATTCATTTCCTTTCCTACTGTGTATCACCCACTGGTGGGAAAAATAGTCATTAATAGCTTTCTGTAACATGTTTGAGCTCAAGTAGAATTTTGACAGGTGGCTAAACCCATGAATTTATATCTGATCAAAACCTGGTACTGAGATGACTGATCAAGGAGTGGGGGACAGACCATCTGCTTTGATAGGAAGACCCACCAGTTTATGGATCAGATACTATAGTTGATCTATGGAGGGAGAGTTCCCAGATAGGGATAATCAAGTGGAAAGAATCCCTAGTTCCCTAGGCAGACCTCCTCACTACTGATGGTCCACAGAATGAAGACAGGCTATGCAGCACCTCTGAACCAGCACAAGAAATGAGTGACACGACTTACGGTTTGATGTCGCAGCGAGATAGCCAGGAAAATAGCGGGCTCTGAGGAGTCCCGCAAAAAACCCAACTGCCGAACCGCCACCGATGGGTCTTCGAACCAGAACTGTCCTGCAGGGATGGGGTAGGAAGAGAGGTGCCTCGGACGACCAAGAGGAACAGGCAAGTTCCTCGGAGGTCAGAGGGAACTCTCTGTGAGTCGGCGGTGGGGGGCAGCAGCCATGGCGGCTGCCATGAAGCTGGGACAAACTGAACTAAGAGACATGCAGGAAGAAAGAGGAAAAGAACAAAGCTCTTTGAAACCGGTTGAGTGACACCAACCTAGGCTTGAAACAACGCTAGAGCAATGATTGTTACTTGTAAGACCCCTAGCCTTAAAACAGCGGCTGTGGATTCGAGGGGCATAGAAGATTTTGAAAAGTAACTTTAGGAGGAAAAGACCCGCTAGGAAATTTATCTTGGTACAGATTCAATTGGAACAAGTAAACATTGAGGCATGCTGAACAGATTGGAAAAATTCTCAAACTAGAATTGGACTTTGAAAAAAGAAAAAAGAAAAAGGTAGGGATTCAACACTTTTAAAACTTAAAAGAAGAGAATTAAATTGGATTGTTACATAATTGCAACAAAATGGATACTGGCGTGACTAAGGGAAAGTGTGGATTGCAGAGATAACCTTCTGCTTTAAAAGGAAACACTGTAACTTGCTGTTTGTTTTGGAACACTCTGAAATTACAAATAATAGCCATGGAATTTTGGTGGTGGAGGTTTCTTCTTTGTCTACAGATAGCTTTTTCGGTGGAAAGAAAGAAGAAATAACGGAACTTTTATAACTGTTACTAATTGGTGCAGGAACAAAAGAAGTCAAATGGTGCAGGAATAAAAGAAGGAAAGTTGATGTACTTTGCATGGAATAGATGTAACAAAAAGAATTTTAAATGATACGTGGAGAATTAAATTTGGGAACTTTGAATTTAAAATGGAATATATGTTGATAGACAAGGAAATGAAGAAATAAAATATATACAGTTAGGAAAAAAGAATATAAAAATAGTTTGATTAAAAATGAAAATGTAATGTTTAGAAGAATATTAATTATAAAAAGGAGGTATTTATGGATATATAAGGATGGAAAATAAAACAATGTGATTAAAATAAAAAATAAAGTAAAGATGGATAGTATTGATAAAAAGGAGATTTTCATAGATGAATAAGAATGAATATGAATATGAGAAGAATCCAAGAAATTTTATTGATTTATATGGGGATGTGTTTGATGTAAGAATTAAGTCTCAATGTCAAATTGTAGAAAAAACTGAGAATCATAATATGATTAAACATGAATAACCAATGTATAGATGGAAGATAAAATAAAAAAGGGGGGATTACACAGAGATAAACAGTAAAATTAAGAATATGCTTAATGAATATGTTGGAAACAGCCAAATAATAGATGAATATGCTGGGAAACAGCCAAAAAATAGACGGAGATGTGTTTTTGGGTGTGATAGTAAAATAAAGACAAATATGCTGGGAAACAGCCAAAACAATATGAATATGCTGGAAAATAACCAACACAACAGTTTGTGGCTGTTCTGTTTATCTGAATGAATTCCATTTAAGTGAGGATAAGGTGATAAAAGATCCCTGCCCTCATGTTTCATGTGACAAGGCCATAGAAACTTGTGAGCACCAAAATTAATGCTTTGTGCATGGGATCTTCTCTCTCTCTCTTTCTTTGAGTAATATACAGGTCTTGCAAGTAACCAAGAGATCAATGTAGAAGGAAAATAAATATATAGCCTGTCTTACCCACTAATTAGGTTTCATGGAACTTTGTGAAATGTCTCCTAGCAAATATTATTCATAGCAGTCACTCCAGGACAGATAAAAGCTGTAGATAGTTCTCAACTTATGACCATAATTGAGCCTAGCAATTATAAGTCATGACACACGTCATTTGGGGGGGGGCGGGATTGATACCAGAACTTTCAAACCATGTCATGATGTTGGTGAGCAACCCTCCCAGTTAGGAGGAGGGTTCAAGTAGGGAATTAGTTTGAACTCATTATATAAACATAAGAAGACAAGGTCTGACTCCCCTTGAATTTCTTTGAGCCTTATGTAGTCTTTCCCAGGTGAAAGTTGGCAGTCTGGGGAGATTCCTGTGAAACAGGCATAGAACAATAAGTAGTAGTTGAACTCTACACACGTAGGTCTGGTTATTTGCATTTTATACGTGTGTCCATTTTGGGGGTCTGCAGCAACTTCAAACAGTTGATTTAAGCAACCAGGCATAAATCAAGGACTACCTGTAGATCCTTCTTTGCACAGTGTAATAATCCCTGACCAACTCAGTTCAATTGAAAGATTCAATTCATGGAAGTGCTGAATTGAACAGCTACAGTATGTGCAGAGACAATGAACCTCTGATTTCCAGTTACTAGAAGCCTTCCATAGAAAATGTTAGTAGCTTCAGGCACAATGGACTGTTGATTTGATCAGATAAGTCTTTCTTTATGTAAAGAGAGCTGCACCTGTAATTTAAAAGTACAGCTACAGTATCTAGTGCAAAATGAACCTCACACTTTCAAATTAGTTGACATACTTGAAGACCTGTCAATTTTGTTGTGAAGTTTTGAAGGAGTACAGGCACATAAATACTTGTCTACAGTTTTAATATTTATTATCTCATGCTGCATGAAGATCTGAGGATTAAAATATAACTTTGCAATTTCTGTTGGCTAATAACACCACTTCCAGTCAACCACCTTTCCATTTTCAATGTTTTATTTCTCATTTAAACAAATCAGAGCTTATTCAAATACTTCTATTTCAGGATTCCATACATTATACGAAGCATATTTAGTACAAAGGATGTATGAACTGGAAGGAGCCCTATAGGTCATCTAATTTTAACCTTGTGCACAAATCTATTAAATTAGTGTTTCCCAAACTTTTTCTTTCATTACCCAAAATCACTTATCAGAAATTCCTTTTACTCCAATGTAAAACACTTTAAGTCAATTTAAATGTCCCTGTTGTAGTTGTGTAATGAATTTGTGTACTGTTAGCAAAAAACAACAACCCACCTTTACCCAAAGGAAAGAACAATTAATCAGAACAGCATGCCTCCTGAAGCTGTGGATGCTCCATCACTGGAAGTTTTCAAAAATAGGCTGGCCAACCATTTGGGATGGTATAAGCACTCCTGCCTTGAGCAGGAGGTTGGACTAGAAAATCTCCAAGGTCCTTTCCATGTCCTATGATTCTATAAAACAAAAGAAAATCCAGAAGTTGTTTCCTATAATCTTCTTACCTTTCAAGCAAGACTGAAGCTGGATTTATCTTTTAGATGATTGATAATGATTTTCAAGCTATTTAATATTAATTTAATTTTAAGATGGTTACCTTCTCCCTTAAACTCTCCTTACTTAATCATAAATTCAGGAAATTTATGTATTTTAATATTTTGTTTTATAATATTTATGTTTTACTTTTCAGCTCGTTTTTGACATTAATTCTATGCAACTTCTCTTTCTGTCCCTCACATTGTAAATTGACTGTGGGTTTAATTTCACTTCCCTCTAATTGTGGCAGGAAAATGATCTTTGAACCACCTTTAAATGACATGTCTATTGCCTCTTTCTCAAATCCAGTCCATAGTGGAGGGAGCTTGAAGTTGAACTTAGCAGTTCCAGGTTTAAAGTAGTGTTTTTTCTCTCCTCCCAAACAATTTTCACTCCAGACACAATCTAGCCCAAGTAATTAAATAAGATTCCTGGTACAGTCACAAATTGGAACTAATCCAGCTTCTATGAAGCACTTTGAACTGCTGTGGGCATGCCTTCTAATCTGCATTCTTCTGCCTTCTAATCTGTATTGCTTTCCAAGGCCATTTGCTGATCAAGTATCATACAACCTCCGTATATAAACAAATGCAATGCTCTTTTGATAGCATGCTAGATCGGTGTTTGAAAACAATACTAATATTAGTCCTGTATTGCACAGAAGGTCTGGGAAATAGCCAGGCTCTACAAGCTGTGTGCTTCTAATTCTACCATAATGAATACTATATGGTTGTTGTTGTTTTTTTACTGGCTTGCTGACAAGGAATTTTGCATGACTCTACTTTTTCCTGTTGTTTTTTAATTTTTCATTACTTGGATGAAGCAATACCATTTTGCTTACATCTTAGGCAGCTCTTGGGCTCTGCCAACCAAGGCACAGTACATCCCCTTGTAGCACAATGGTGTGGGATACCTGTGTCACATCAATTTCATCAATTACCTGTGTCATATCAATCTATTATTCTTTTATCTCAATACATTCCATCTTGACATATTACTCTTGAATCTCTTCTGATTCTCTATAAATCAGAATCGTTGCAACAATTCCAGAGTTCACTTCTTCCATTTCACTTCTTTCCATAGAAGAAATATTAACAAGAGTTCTATGTGCTTCTTCATTTAATTCAGGGAACATCCTGGAACCATGGAGGTGCTCCATTCCAATGATCTATCACTTTGGATTCCATTGCTGCTTCAAATGCAAAGATTGAGCACCTGACACATTGTTCTCATCTGTTTTTACGTACACTTTGGAAGATTGCTAAATGGTAATGGTGTCCAGGCATCTGCCTACACGTGCCCAACCCTGCTTCACACCACACTTTTTCCTGCCTGCAAGTAAGACCTGTTGGAAGGGAAAACAGAGCTGGGGCAATCTATCAGATGATTTTCTTATTTGTCCCATATTAAATGTGTAAGGACAGCACCACCCATCAGCCCATAATTAAGGCAAAATAGTGCTCAATTATTGAGGCAGAGCTATTGCTCCTTGCATATCTTTCTGCCATATCTAAGACTGGAGGGAACCACATTTTCGCAGCCATGAGGATTAGCCCTGCATCCCATCCCATTTCTTTTCCTTGTCTCTTTTCATTTTATGTTATTCCTTCTTTAAAAGCCATGATTTGTTGTGCAATTCTCTACTGCTCCCTATTTTAATAATTGTCAGGTAAAATGACAGTAGTATTATCCCCATATATAATTCAGGTTATTGAGAGGACAGTCTCTCAACTTATTTCCCCATTAGTGACCTATGCCATCTTTTAGAGTCATCCAACCATGGTGTCAAAATAACAGCAATGAGAACAGGTTTCATATCTCTTCAATGGTGATTACTGGTAGGTGATGCTATATGTGATTAGTGAGAAACAGCCTTGGATACTTAAAAGATGCAATGAACTTGTGTTTGACATAAAATTAGAACCAAAAGGGTGTCAGCACCAAGCATCACTGTTTGGTGGTATTTAATTCATCATGGCCTTAGAGGTTGAATTCAGGTGTTATTTGAAGAGCATTGACCAAATGTCCCTTCTAACCTAACATTGCTTTATGCTGGTCATATTTTTTCCATAGATTGAAAAGATATTAATAGCCTTCAGCAAATACTTTCCATAAAAGTGAAACCTAATTTCTAAGTGAAGGAATATAGAAGAAGAAAAAGGGGAACATGTTTGTATATTGTAAAACAATCTCTCTCTCCCTCCCTCCCTCCCTCCCTCCCACACAACCCATCTATCATCTATCTATGTAGTCAGCATCAATCAAGTATTATGTGATATTGGATTGAATTCCAGATGTAATAGATTCATTGTCTTTTCTTTTTTGTTTCTCTTAACAGAAAAAAAAAGAAAACCAGCTTTATTGGATACCTTTATTTATATGCAAAACAGTATACCATTCATGAGAGATATGAAAAAAAGTTCGGATAAAAATCAATTTCTCTATTTGCACTACAAAATATTGCCTTATACAAAGCAACATACATACGTGCAGACGCACACATACATACACACACATCAAAAAACCCTGAAAAAGACTAAAATCTTTGGATAACAGATATGTTCTCTCCCGTGACCCAGACATACTTTTTAAGAGTTTCACAGCAAAACAGCATATAACATTTTCTGCTTGCAAATTTTTTGGTTGTCATAAAAGAAAGTACTCCTGTTTTTCCTTAATATGGAAAAGAAAATTTGTAGTACACACACACACAAAGACAAACAAAACTATTCCCTTATCAGTTATTTCCAAAATACATCTTTAGACAGAATTACAGATCAGAATAACAACAAACATTTTAATTTCTATTTGAAAATAAAATCTTCAAGTGAACTGCTAGTATTTTGATTCCACACACACAAAATAAATAAAGTTATCAAGGATAAATCCAAATATATAAAATACATTTAAAAAGAGGGCATAGGTGCAATAAAACCAGAGCAAAATGAAAACCCACAATCTGGTTTCCAATGAACACTTCCAGAATCAGACATTTATTCCACAGAAGAAAATGTAAACACTTGACTATAGAAAACCAGTTGGCACAAAGTCTTCAACGCAAAATCTTAACCACCCTCAAAAACTAAAAAATTGTCTTGGGGAAAAATAGTCTACTTTTGCTACTTAAATTAAAAAATAAATTATTTTTAACTGCACTCCTGTATCATACATTAAGGTCACCATTAAGGTCACAAGTAAATGAGATCTTTATTATTTTTGGATACAAAGAAAGGGGCACTTGACAGTCTGTTTTATCACTGTGTTTGTTTAGAAAAGAACCCCACCTTCCACATAAGATGTGCTCCTGTTTTGGGCGGCCCGGGGACAAGTCAAGTCTCAATCCAAACCTCCGGAGGGAAAACTTCCATTTCAAGTTTCTCTTTTCGGGCGTGAGTCAGGAAAGCACTTTAAGGCACGAGCTTAAAGCCAAGGGATCTCCAGCCAAGCTTTCGCCGGGTTCTCGAAACTTTGCTGAAAGGGGACCCTATCGCGGGGAACCTTTGAGCGGGGAGGGAAGGTGAAGGAAGGGACAAGCCGAGCCCGTCCATCCCTCAGAGACAAGGGAGCCTCCGGCGGCTTGACCTGGGGAAGGCGCGCCACCTGCAAGGCCGAGCCCCAACGGAGGCGGCTCCAGAGAGACCCAGCGGCCTGTCCATCTTGTCTGTCGACCTTCCCCACGGGTCCTGGTCCCCGGGCGCCTGCCCTACACGTCTAGGACATGGTTGAGATAGGATATGTAGCAGATGGCCAAACGCAGGATCTCGATCTTGGAGAGCTTCTTGTCCGGGGGAAGCGTGGGCAGCAGCTTGCGCAGCTCGGCAAAGGCCAAATTAAAAGCCTCCACCCGGATGCGCTCCCGCGTGGCGTGGGCCGACCGATATTTGGCCGTGGCTCGACGGCGCCGCCGCTTCTCCTCACGGCTCAGCGGCTGCGGCGGATGGGCCGCTGAGCGACCTCCTCCTGCGCTCTCGCCGTTTGGCGCCTCCAAGTCGGAGGCGCAGCAGCTCCGCAGCCCCTTGGCCTCCAGAGACTCCGGGTCGGACGGCGCTGACGACGGGTGGTCCGAGTCCACTGCTTGGTCTGGGCTCAGCATCATCTGCCAGGCGAGGAGGCAAATAATAATAAAATAAAAATAAATACGGGAGTTCAGTCAGTGCTGCCCGTTGAATGTTCTCCCCCGCCCGGCTCGTGATAGGCGGGAAGGGAGCCAAGCACATCGGCTTGCGCCCTTCGCCCGCCCGCCCGCCCGCCTTCCCCGCCACCCCTGCCTTCCTGCTCTAGCCAAGGTAGCGCAGCTTTTGTCAGAAGCTCCCGGTGGGAGCCTGAGCCGGGTTGGTCGCGTGTGCCTGCCGCTTACTTCGCGCTCACGAGCCGGCGGGGCTGAAGGACCTGCTGCTGCTAGGAGGCCTCGCGAGGAGGCTCGCTTGCGCTGCCAAGGCTGAGGGAGAAAAGAGGCTGCTTGACTTCCTTGACTGGGGTGGCGCGACAGGGAGGGAGGCTGCTAACTAAGGGAGGCCTTCCGAGCGAACCTCGGACGCCGCCCGTCCGGCTAGTCCTCGTTCTCATTGCGATTTCCTTTTTTATTCCGTTATCCCCCGAAACGCCATAACATCCTAGCTTTCGTTAAAAAAAACAAAGGTGTTCGTTTTCGTAAAAAACCTTTTTCGTAAAAAAAAAAAAGTTCTCAATGAAGATATTACGATCTAATGATTATTAATAATGATTGGATCAACTGGAGAGCAAATATAGTGGAAAACTTAACTGAAGTGCTTTGTATGAACTTTTATTCTTATCTGAGAAGGCAGTAGTCGCTGTATTGTTTCTGTTGTAATCAATACGACTATTTTTCATTTACATCTCTGTTCACAATGTTAGGCATTCCTAAAAGAACCCCAGAAGGTGTTTTCAACATTCAGGTCCTGATTTCCTTTAGAAGTCCTGATTGCTTTCCCTGGAAAATAAGCAGCAGTGACTTGTCTCGGAGGGCTTTTTTCAGCGAAACCCTAGTGAAAACTTCTGTTTTTCTTGACTCCTCGGCGAGAAAATTCAAGGCGACACATCCTGCCCTTCGATCTAGTTATGTCTGGGTTAGGAGATTTTTCCTGCGCCCGGCCGTGTAGCAAAAAAATCAGTTATTTTCCCAAAGATCCTCAGCAGAGTTTTGAGCTCTTTCTGATCTGGCTTGGGAGGAACGGGTCAGAACTGCTGCCGGTTGGTTCTTGTTTGCCCCACTTCCACCAGTAGCATGAGCCCAAATTTGAGGTGGAATCTAAGGACCCTTCCTGGGATCCCAGAAAGCAAATTCTGAGATGCAAGTGAAAACAACCGGACAACAGAACAAGGACTGTCTCCAGAATGTGGCTGTCTGGAACAGCTCTTCCTGCCTCTCTGCTCGTTGGCCAGTGGGCGTCTGGCCAGGGACCGAACAGTACAGGATGTAACAGATTTGAGAGTGCCCATAGGCACTCAAGTGAGAGTGCCCGTAGGAGGCTACTCAACAACCCCCCCCCGCGCCTAATAGTTCTTCGGTAAAATTTTTGAACAGGGACGTAGAGCCCCTTTAGGTTTTAGTTCTAAAGCTACCCATCGGAGACCTTCTGGAAATGGACAGCGGCCCGTTGCTGCCTAAGATTTGCCCAATAGTCCCCGTACGCCTCCTCTCCGGGCAAGTGTCTCTTCAGCTTCAATCGCGCCTGCTTGGCAGTCGACTCGCCTGGGGATATCCATCGACCAGAGCGACCGCTCCATGGGCAGGCTGTGGGCAGGGAGCAAGGTCCTGAATGTCCGCTGCACCATAGTCCCGAGGCTCAAGAGTGTCCCCCATAGAACGAGGTTGGGGCGGGGCTGGGGGGATTTATAGCTCGATGCTGGCTCCATCTGTCAGCATAACCAAGCCAGGGAACTTCCTAGACGCTTTGGCGGCTGGCAAAACCCAAAACAATGCAGCAGCGACAGACAGA
This sequence comes from Pantherophis guttatus, assembly GCF_059756535.1. Lineage (NCBI taxonomy): Eukaryota > Metazoa > Chordata > Lepidosauria > Squamata > Colubridae > Pantherophis > Pantherophis guttatus. The sequence continues at coordinate 106,349,007 of NC_142064.1, read as the reverse complement.
GAATAGCCACCTCGTAGACACCCTTATGTGTCTGGGTTGGAGGAGGGGAGGAGTAAGGGCGGGTGGGGGGAGAGGACCTCTGACCAAGAGGGAGGAGGAGAAACTGAGAAAAGAAAGGAATTAGAAACACAGAGTCTTACGTGGGAGATAGTAGGGTGGAGGTAGTAATATAGTTGATGACGATGACGATACTAATGATAGGGAAATGGATGACAAGAAACGGTTTCAAGATACCTCTATCGAAAATCCAAGTGGAAAATATAGATTTTTGCTTTAAGTCTTTTCATTATCAAAGGATACGCATACATATAAACCATTCTAAATCTGCTAAACGGCAAGTGGTGAATAGGGGGAAGAAATAAGAGCAAACTTAACCTACTGAAAAGCAAAGCAGGGCGGGAGACGAAACAAAATCTATCAAACATAGAAAGTATTATTTGGCAAACAATAGACTAGAAGGACTTAAAGTGCCGAAAGATCTACTGGATTTCCCAGCTCCAGTGAGCTTTTCTGTAGACGCTGGATATCCAACCTCAGAAGCGCTACGAGGAGCAGGAGAACCGGGAGACGTATCCGTTTTGAAGCTGCTATCTTTTTTCCTTTGAAGAAGCGTCTGCTTAGTAATAATCAGGAATTTGAAAATCCAGATCAAAACAACATTCCTCTTCAGTGGATAACTTTGAAAGGAAAATATTCCAACTTCAACGAAAATGGGAACTTAAATACTTAAATGAGGAAGACCAATTTGAATGGTCAGCTTTTAAATATTTACATTTAAAATATTGGTCAGTGGAGATTTGCAGCGAAAATTGTTCTAAGCAAACCCAATTTGCCTAATGTTTAGCTTGGAAGGAATCTTCTGGCTTCTGTTTTCAGAATAAATTTCTAATAACTTTGCTTTAGGTGCAAGACCAAAGAACGGAATATGGATTCCATTAAGGCCTGTATTTATATCTGTTTCAAAACAAAACCTTTTCTTGTTTGTTGGATGGAATGCCGCCAATTTTACCCGTACATATTAATATTTTAAAGGCGTTTACCTTGTAGGAGAATCTTGCCTTAAACGCTTCTAACCCCTTTTGCGCCTGAAATAAAATGCGAGGAGGAGAACATCTTAGACATAAATTGGAGGAGGAGGAGGAGAGGAAGAAGAAGAAGGGATCCGCATATAATAAAATAAGTAAAAAGTAAAATGTCCTATTGGTTGAAATAGTTCGGAGTCCTTTTCAAAACTCGCAGATCGAGAAATGGAGTAATTGTCAAAAGACTAAAATATTCCTATAAAAATTAAAATGCACTAGAAAAACAGGATCCCCAGGAGTGGGGGGGGGGAGGGACGAACCTCTGCAGATCTACAGTATACCACGCTAAATTGTGCTGATAAAATTATGCTGGAAAGCCGCGGCCGCCGCTTCCGCCTCCTCCTGCCGGACCTCAACAAATAACAAAAGAGACGCGGCGCTTCAAGAAGGAAAGCTCCGGGCCCTTCCAGCCGGCGGCGCGCGGGCAGGAGTCTTCGGGCCCGGTCTGCGGCTCAATCGCCGTGACGGAGTCAGAGCGCTCCGTTGCAGTCAAAGCTTTTGTGCAAACGGCGGACACCTTCTTGGCTCGCAGGTCTGGCGGGCGGCGTCCAGCTCCCGGGAACAGCCCTGTGTTACACTTCCAGTCCCGACTCTTTTGGGGAGGGGAGGGGGAGGGGAGGGGAGGGGAGGGAAGATAAAAGGCAGCCAGACTAGATTGCTTCCCCTGGTCCTTCAAGATGCCATCTGCAACATCCCCCGACGCCCTTGGAGCCCGAGACCAGAAAGAGCCCGAGCAGAGGGCCGGGCCTCGCCAGCGGCATAGAAAAACCGGGGGAGCGGCCTGCAGCGAGAGGCGGCTGGATTGCCGTTTGGTTCCGCTGGGCTTATCCTGGAGAAGTGGCCGGATATAAAGGCACAGTAAAGGGCCGGCAAAGGGGAGGTGACATGATTCCCTCCGAAGTTGCTACCCAATGGGCGATCCCATTGGATTGCCAACGAGATGCGAGTGGCTTAATTGGACTTGACATCTGTCACCGTGTGGGAGTTTCACAGCCCAAATATTGTCAGTTGGCAAGCTCAGATTCTCCCTTCATCCACAACAACTATTACTCTGGCTAAAGAGGACAGAGGAAGCCCATCCTCCATTCTTTTCTCTCCCGAACAAACGTAGACCTGCACCTGTAGATGGGTTTCCTTAGCGAGCCCTGGAAGCTGTAAGTACTTTCAAAATCCCCAACATCTCCTAGGCACAAACATCCTCAAGACCCATGGATGTGATATGGAAAGCCCCTGTCCTTCTAAAGCCTCATTCTCAAAGTGGTGACACAACCCTTCCATGTATGCATGAGACAACTGTTCAGTGAACATATTCTGACACAGGTACAGAAAGTAGGAGAAAATGGTAATATAGCCAACAAAGAAGGGCAACACAAAACTGTAATGTGGAAAAGGGAAGTTGTACCGTGTACACTGTTCCTCCAGCATCTGTGGCCCAGCTGACTGACTACATCATCAAGTTGCATCCCTCCGTTCTGCAATGCAAGGAAAAGAGGGGAGCACATAGAAAGGTAAGCTGTACACTGTTGACTTTTTGTGGTTGGCTCAAGTCCATACCCCACTCCTTCCCCAAGATCCAGAGGTGGGCAAATCCAAAGGAGACATCCCTAAAACAAGTGTCCATGCAGATTAGTAGGAAAGTATTAATGCACCCCTGGGCAGAGTGTCAAACAGATTAGCAGGAGTTGCAGCTTGACAAGCAGGAAGCTGTGTAATAACACAGAAGGGAGAATCAGAAGGCAGAAGCAAAAGGAGAGAGGAATCCCTATGCTACTGATGTCCTGAGGTATGTGCAATCAAGGGATGTCAGGAAGCTTCAGAGCCCATCCTCAAAGGCTACCTTATGAAAGATGCAGCAGAGCCCAACAGGATGATGAGGACAATGAACAAGAAGAAAGCAGTACCATGGAGAGTGTCATGATCTATTTGTGTAGGTAGGCTTTAACAATCAAAACTATCCTTCATATTTGTTGGTTTTAGGGAAGGAATGGTAGCAGGCTGAGAGACAATGTCCTGGGGATTATCAGGAAAAGCATGAGTGTTGGCATACAGGGAGTTATGAAAAGGGATGACTGTGTATCATTTGTGGGGCAACTCTTTGAGGGACAGAGTGGCAAACCAGCTTTTCCGAAGCAGAGAACATAGAATAGAACAGTTTATCTTGAGGTGTCTATCCAGCCACCTTGGCTGGACATCAGCACCCCAGCATCTAAAGTACCATGGAGGAAAGATAGCCAGCCACCTGTGAGAGATGTACTTTGTTAACAATTCCTGATCGTCTACAAAGAGTTGTTTGTTCATATTATTTTCATTCTCAGGCTTCTTTACTTTGCTATCAATGTAGGTGATAAGCAACAATGATGATAGTATACAACTCTGTTTTACTCTGGATGTTACCGTGAAGAGTTTTGATATTCTTTGGTTTGTTCTGTCTACACTTCTGCAATCACTAGATAAATTTCTGCATACTCTAATAAGATGTTCACTTATTCCATATTGGTTCAATGTTTGCCATAGCAATTTCCTATCAACTCTATCAAATGCTTTCTTTTCGTCTATTAATGTGACAAAGTCCAACCCCATGTGTCCACATCATGAGAGGTGGTAACAGGACAAAAGAAGGAATTCCTGGAGTGGGCAAAGTATGACATGGTCTTTTGCCACAGGACTGTTATGGCAGCCATGAAAGTGACTCTGAGTCACCCTGAAATGGCCTAGCTAAAGGGGCTCTGATGAAGTTGTGACAGGCCCAACAAGCTGGCAATGGATAATATATTGCTAAAGAAATTATAATGAGATGCAAATAGACTGATCAAACAAAAAATGACTACAGCAATGTTAAAGGACTAAGAGACAGAACAATAAAATACGAAATAAGAACTTTGAACACTTGGGAAATAAAACAGAAGAAATTGTAGAACTAATGGAAAGGAGAGGGTTCTAGGTAAGGAAGTAGCCACCAAAAGTAAAATAGATATAAATCTATTAAAATATAAATAAAAAACAGCAATTATGTAAATGAATAGGTGTGAAACTTTTGATACCATATTTGATACCATATTTTCTGTTCAACTCCTCCACAATCAAGTGCACATCAAGATATGTTAGTTTGTGTGACTTTAGAAAAACTCTTTTTAGGAAAAACAACCAAACCCTGATCTTAAAAAGTGAGTTATCAATTGTTGCATTTTGTTTAAAAGTACTCTGGTGAAAAGCCAAAGGCATGCCTATAATATGACCAACAAAGTCAATTTCATTTGCTCCAAAAGGTACCAATTGACCAGGTAGGATTCAGATGGTGAAAACCAGCCTAACACAGTAATTAAAAGTCCTAACCATTATTTCAGGTTTAATTGAGTCTACACCAATTTCTGCACACAAAAATAGGTATACTATTTAAGAAATTTACCCTGCAGTTTGAAAAAAAATCAATATCATGGAGATTTCACTCTCTAATACTTTGCTGCATGCAGAAAATAAGGGGCTGACTTGCTTCCTAAAAGAGTTAAATGGTTCAATTTATATGCAAAAAAATTCATACAGCAGTTAGACATAGGTCACTTTTGATTTTATGTATTTATTTATTATTCGTATTTCTATGCCACCTACTCTCTGAGAACTCTGGGTGGCTTACAACAAAGACAGTATACTAAATAACATATTGCCCCCAACAATTTACCCACCTCGGAAGGATGGAAGGCTGAGTCAACCTTGAGCCAGTGAGATTTGACCTGCTGATCTGCTGAACTAGCTGTCAGCTGAAGTAGCTGCAGTACAGCACTCTAACCACTGTGCCACCTTGGCTCAGTTAAGAGGGTCTACTCATTTTAGAGGGTCTACTGATAAGAATGCCAACTTCCTGAGATATTCTAAAGTTGCTATGATAATGGTAAATAGAAGTTTGCTCTATGATATGTTGCCCACCTCTCCATTAATGCCTCTTTTTTCCTTTTATTGAATATGATCACCTGTCTGTTTTCAGCATTTATTTTAAAGATTTTTAGAACACTATTTGTCCAATACATATAATAATTTCCTAGCTCTCACTTTAATTGAAAAGAACTCTTCTCCACTCAGTGCTAAAAGAATGTCATTGATAAATACGTTGAACAAGGGTAGCATCAACATGCATCCTTGTGTTACCCCTTTAAAAATCAGAATTGTCTGTTATATGACCTGCTGGGAGAATCTAATATGAATGTGAATGTTTGTGCATAATGCTATAATTAATACCAATAATCATCTACAATTTAGTCAATCCTATTTGGCCTATAAATCTCTATCAATAAAGTCAACAATAGCATGAAAATCTACAAAATCAACTAATAATTTCATTTTGTCATGTTTTACTATGTTACTTATTAAATGATCCCAAAACATGACCAATTGTGGAATATCCACCTCTAAACTCAATCTCTTCCTCCGCAAGCATCCCAATTTCAAATTTATTGGCTAAATATTTTGCATGAACAATGGCCATTATATCAAAACTATGTTATTGCTAATTAACTATTTAGTCGTGTCTGACTCTTGGCGACTTATAGACAAGTGCTCTCCATGCTATCCTGTCAAGCACAGCTTCTTTCAGTTGTTGGATGTTCAAGTTTGTATCAGATTTGATGCTATCAAGTTGGGTCTTCAGGTGCTTTGGAAAATAGGGGACAACCTACTTTCCAAAGCACCTGAAAGCCAGACAAGGAACAACGGCTGGAAACTGATCAAGGAGAGATTTAACCTAGAAATAAGGATAAATTTTCTCATAGTGGGAACAATCAACCAATTGTTGATTGCCTTCAGACGTTGTGGGAGCTTCATCACTGAAAGCTTTCAAGAAGAGACTGGACAGCCACTTGTCAGAAATGGTATAGGGCAGTGATGGCTAACCTTTTTGCTGTCGCGTGCCAAAAGCGGAGGGAGTTAGGGGGGTCGCTCGCACGCGTGCCCACACCCATAATTCAATGCCCCCTGCCCCCCGTGCATGTGTGCACAAGCCCTTCCCCCGTGCTCCCCTTGCTTATGGTACGGTGAGAACGGTAGGCCTCTTTTTCGCCTTCCCCAGGCTCCAGAGGCTTTCTAGGAGACTGGGGAGGGCAAAAACCTCCGGAGGGCCTCTGGGGAGGGTTTTTGCCCTCCCCAGAGGCCCTCTGGAGGTCGGAAACAGCCCGTTTCCTAACTTCCAGTGGGCCCAGAAGGCCCAAAAATCAGCTAGCCAGCGCACGCATGATGAGCTAAGGTAACGCTCACGTGCCCACAGATATGGTTCCACGTGCCACCTGTGGCACACGTGCCATAGGTTCGCCATGAGGGGTATAGGGTCTCCTGCTTGAGCAGGGGGTTGGACTAGATGACCTACAAAGTACCTTCCAACTCTGTTATTTTAAGTTATTCTTGCTCCTTCTTCTTGTTCCACTAAACATTCCTAGCATCGTCTTCTCCAATGAATTTGAACACATGACATGGCCAAAGTAAATCAGATTTTAGCTTCTAGTGATGTCTCTAGTTTTATACGATTTAACACTTCTCTGTTAGTTTCTCTGGCTGTCCATGCAATAATTTACACCAGCACCACAATTCAAAGGCATCAATTCTTTAATCAAACACTCTTAGTGTCCAACTCTATCAAAACTATAGCACTATTCTTTTAAATTGGAGATACTCCTAAAGTTGGAGGTACTATGTTGTGCCCCAACCCTTGGAAAATTGACTTGAAGAATTTATATTATTAAAAAAAAGTTTTAACTAAAATGGGCTTCCGTTAAACAATGAGATATTTTAATAGATCTCCAGTGCTATAATCATCTCCTGGGGCTTTGCCTGAGGATAAGACCAAAATCAAAGCTCCAACTTGTTATGCTGAGATAGAAGGCCAAGGCACTGTGTGCTGAAGTTCTAAACTGAATGCAAAATTGGATGGATAGGAGTGGGAAGCAAGTGAACCAATATAGTAATTTCTACTCATGCTGTGAGCAGTCCAGCTGTCAGCAAGGAGGAGGGCCAGCTCATACAGGATCTCTTCCTCATACCAGCACATGACTACACAAGCAGCCATTTTTCCCACAGTGAGGTACTGGGGAGGTGAACACCATGAAGATGTTCAATCTAAGGGAGGGACAATAGCACCTACTGAAACAGAAGAGCAAAGTAACTACAAAGCATCTTCAAAAACTCAGAAAAAAACAATACAGGTAGTCCTCGATTTACAACCACAATTGAGCCCAAAATTTCTGTTGTTAAGTGAGACATTTGTTAAGTGAGTTTTGCCCCATTTTATGACTTTTCTTTCCACAGTTGTTAAGTGAATCACTGTAGTTTATAAGCTAGTAACCTGGTTGTTAAGTGAATCTGGCTTCCTTATTGACTTTGCTCCTCAGAAGGTCGGAAAAGGCAATCACATGACTTTGGGACACAGTAATGATCATGAACTAGTTGCCAAGCATCTGAATTTTGATCACATGATCATTGCAATTGCACATGATATTGCAAAGGTTGTAACTATGACAACGGTCATAAGTCACATTTTTCAGTACCATTTTAACTTTGAACAGTCACTAAACATTGAGGACTACCTGTAGTTTATCCTTCATGTTTTTTTCCTCAGACATTCTGTCAAGTTTCAATATGATTGCTATCCATTTAATTATATCAGAAATTACATCTGGATAGCAATATATGGGGATTAGAATTTTGTACTATTTTCACTGATGGTTTGTTTGGTTTGTTTGTTATTTCAGCCCATGTTCCTAACTATTTTCACATATTTATATACAGCAGAGGTCTCCAACCTCTGGGCCATGGTCCACTACCTGGCCATGGTCCATTTGCAACTGGGCTGCAGGCCAGCACACACATACACATACCTTAAAGCGTGTGAGTGGCAGGCCAGCACACATGCACATCAGGGGTGGGTTCTAAATTTTTTTATTACCGGTTCTGTGGGCATGGCTTATTTTGTGTGCGTGGCTTGATGGTCATGTGACAATTATTTAGGATTTAGCAGAGATACTGGTCTACCAGGCTTTTAACTGCTTGCAGAGCTGTACCAATCTACCCATTTATTTTTTGCAGGCACTGGTCTACCCATTTATTTTTGCAGGCAGCGGTCTACTCATTTGTTTTCTTTTAACACTGATCAGCTATAGGGCAGCCCTTTGAAACACCACCCCCCCCGCAAGAGTTTAAACAGGTTTTTTTCCCTCTAGCCATCAGCTGGGACTCAGGAGGCAGCAATAGATTGGGGGTGGGGCCAAATAAAAGGTAAGAAAAACGTGGGGGTGGGTGGGCGCGGGGGGTGCGGGAGGGCAGAACCGGTTCGGTGTTGTCATATCGTCACCGCTACCGGCTCGGGAGAACCTGGCCGAACCGGGAGGAACCTGTTGTAGCTCCGTTGCCTGAGCCTGGGCTATCGACAGATGCAGACTCTGAGAGTGAGGGGGAGGAGTTGGCAAGTCCTCCCTCTCCAGGACCCTCCTCTCTGGCAATGCCTCCGGAGGACACCGAAGGCCAAACGATAGGCTCAGAGCCAAGCACGTCCCCGCAGCCACAGGTGGACAGCGACGAGGAAAATAAGTGCTGGCTGGACCCTCGCCAGAGGCACAGGGAGACGCGTGCGCAGCAGAGGGTAAGGCGTGCCAGAGATTAGCTGAGTCACTGGACCACACCCCACAGGCTATAAAAAGGGAGTGTGGTGGCCATTCGGACTCTGTGACGGACAAAGCTAATCTCTGGCAAGGCACTTTGCACCTTCGGACACAACACCTATTTGCTGTGGATCTAATTACAAACTGGACTATTCAAACTGTGTGTATTTTTGTCTGTGTTATCAGAGTAAAAGTTTTTGGCAGGCAGCCACAGAGTTGCTGCCAAGTTCCTTATCACTGACGTTGAGTGTTTGAAGAGTTTATTTAACCCCCGGCTGGCTGGTTGGGTGTGTGCGTGGTACGGGGACAGAACAGAACCCACCACTGATGCACATGCACACACAGCCCAACTTGCAATTGAGCTATGTGTGCATGCATGTGTGCACCGGCTCATCATGTGCAAGCATGCTGGCCTGCCGCTTGTGTGGCCCACTCTCCCCACTAACCGGGCCACCAAGCCACAAACATTGGGGACTGCTGATATACATTATATTCAGGTTTCTTTATGATTTGCAAGTTATCCTGCCATTTTACTATAAGGCACGATATCAATCCATCAGCAGCAACAACAAAACAAATCAATACCTCATCATCTGTGCTACATTGCACAATTAGGGTTGTGGAATGTTTCAGATTCTGTTAGTAACAGGTACTTTGGAGAGCATGTGGTTGCAACTATGGTGCCCCTGCAGCTCTGAAGAGCATCTTTTAAACAATTTTTGGAACTGACTCTGAAGTAGTACACAGCCTTCTATGCTTTTTGTCTTAATGCCAACATTGTGGAAGAGCCTCAGTATGGAGATCAGGCTAGTTCCCTCTTTGCTTGCTTTTTTGGAAGTGCTTGGAGACTCAGTTTCTTTCAGAAAAGCTTTCCCTGATTTGATGTGACCATCTTTCCGTTATATTGTTCATTTGCTAGTGTGATTTTATCATTTATACAGAGTCTGCTTTCAATTGCTTTTTTTTTCTATGTAAGATGCCAGTAGTCATTGTGATTGCAGCAACATAGAAATATGTTTAATAAATAAATGATGTACAGTGAAGTTTGTATGAATGCATAGGGAGTTTTAGGGTGACTTTGCTTTGCCAAGTGTGGTCTGAATCTTGAAAATCTCTTTTTTAACATTCTAAAGAAATATGGTAAGTCATTTTACATTCTCATCTCTTTAAAGCACCAGAGAACTCTGTATCACACTTTAATGGTTACATTTAGAGGAGGGCCGTGTAGCAAGTTCATTTTATTTGGGGATTTGTTTGTTTCTTTGCCATCTTGTCTTGGGTATCTATCAGTGATTTTTAAATAAACTCTTGGCTAGGGTATATAGCACAATTAAGGTATTTCCATAGTAGTTAATGAGGCTATGCCTGTGAACATTTGAAAAGGTGCTTTGTAACATATGTAAATGAGCATTTCTCTTAACATTGCTAAAGCGGCCACGCCTTTTCCAAACTTTTAGTGGCTGCTTTGAAAGCTGCTTCTGGCTGAATGTATTGAATAACCAGCAAAGCAAAATAGCTAGGTCTGATGTGCACATAACAGCCAAAATTACAGTTTGAAAATGGCAAATATTATGAACTTTGTGAGAACATTAGGCCAGGCTACAAGCACAAAGCAAACATGGTACATTGGGGACTGAAGGCTGATTCAAGAGAAATGTATTGCCTTCTGGAATTGATTTTTCAAGAGCAGCCAGAAACTTGCATCTAGATTTCAGCTGCCATCAAGCATCACTTTTATATTTCTATAAATGGATTTATTCTAATAAAGTGCAATTTTAAGAGAAATGCTTCATTTACTCTAATGTGTTACAAAGCATCTTTTGTGTTATAGAACATATATGTTGGCTGAAGAATTTTGGGTGTTGAAGGCTACACATCTTAAAGTTCTTGAGGTTGAGAAACACTGATTGAAAGAGCTGTAACTCAAAAATTTGGTCTGATGACTATGGCTCTGATTCCCGAGGATAGACCAGCCAAAAAGGAACACATATTGCAAAATGGGGCATAACTGGGGATAAAGAAATCTGAGGATGATGAATTTTCATTAAATGGAATCAGTGGAGCCTGTATATATGTGTGTGTATGTGTGTGTGTGTATATATATATATATATATGTTTTTCTTCTAGCCAGGTTTTCCCTACGTAGCCAAGGTTTTTTTGTAGCTCCAGCTCAGTAGAATCACATCTACTCGGTTCTAGGCTTTTTTCCTTTCTAACACCTAGCAAGCTCTAACTGCTAGGTGGGAGACCTAAATAGATATCATAGACCTAAAATAGACCTAAAAGATATATATATATATATATCTTTTTTCTCCTTTATATCTCCTTTATATCTCCTTTACAGGGAGGATATCTGAGAAGTGGGTGTGGCTCACCGAAGACGCCTTAAGAGGCAAAAATAGCTATCTGAGTCTCCCAGAGAGCAACACAGAGTTGCAGTTTGTCAGCAGAAAAAAGGCCCAGAAACTTGTGAATGAGATTTCACAGAACCTAGGGCTGTAGAACAACTAAGTTTACGTAGGTAAAACCTGGCTAGAAAGAACATGCATATGTATGTATGTATGTATGTATGTATGTATGTATGTATGTATGTATTAATTCAAAAATTAAAATACAACTCAACCCCCCCAAGAACAGAACAAAACTAAATGAGACAAAAAACAAAGTTCATTAAACAAAGAAGAAAAAAAGAAAAAATACACATGTATTGTCCCTCCTAGTTGAATACTGATAAATATATTTCAACATTAGTAGTTTTCCTCTCTTGTGAAATAGATCCATATAAGCTTCTACAACTCTATTTATTCAAGCAATTTGACCTACCATCTAACTACAGTTTTAAAAAAAGGCGATAACAGGTAAGCTCAACAACAAAAACTAACTTCAAAACCTTCTGTTAACAATCTGTTATTATATTTAATCTGCAGAAAGTTTGCAATGACTTCAAACTTTTCAGCCTTATCCATTACAGTCATTGTCTCCAGGATTCAGTCTTGATAATAAAACTTTTCCTTAAAATTATAACTAGTGCATTTCATTCCGCAAAGTCATGATCTCTGTTGTAAGTATCTCCACAGCATTTGTGTCAGACCTGCCATCCTGCAGTACAGGCCTTGCTTAGCTAGATGTCAGGCTGTCATAAGTAACTGGGGGAGGGGGAGCAGCAGAGTGGGCAAATGGGTGAGGGGAGAAAAAAATAAAGGAAAGAGAAAATCTTCCTACTGTGCCTTGGAAGCTGAAGCCTGTTCCAAGGTCACCCAAGGGAATTGTTGAATGTGTTCAAGGATCGTGCCCAATAACTCCACAAGCAGGTATTCATCAAATCAGACAATATTTATTAACATGGCTTCTCATCATTACAGGTACAAGGCTGGAACTGCTGCAGGACCGCATGGCTGACCCTTAAGTACCCCCTGGGCGTGGCTAAGATAAGGAGGGGTTACTGGGCTAGGGTGGACCTTGGGGGTTGGCTTGCCCAGCCCCCCTGCCTCTAGCCCTGGGTCAGAGGCAAGGCATTTATTCCTGACAAAAACCCCTCTAAATGTCTGGCCGAGATGTTCTTGGGCGGTGCATGTCTGAGGTGTCATTTTTAAGTGGACACCCAATTTTGATGTTAGATACGTGTGCTGTTTGTTTTGCAATGGTTTTGTTAGAATGTCCGCTGTTTGTTCTTCGGTGTCACAATGTATGATTCTTATGAACCCTATGCTTGCGAACTGCCTAACATGCTTGTATTTTATGTCGATATGCCTCGACCTTTGACCAACTGCTTCAGCCTTTGATATTTCCATAGCGGCTTTATTGTCTTCATGTATAGTAATTGGGTAGTTGGGTTCAGCCCATATGTCCACGAGCAGGTCATCAAACCAGACCAGGTTGTTGGCAGCTTTGGACAAACATATGTATTCGGCCTCTGTTGTGGATGTAGCTACCAGGTCCTGTTTGCCCGTGTACCAATGTACTGGGCTGTTGTTGAGGAAAAATACGTAACCTGAAGTGCTCTTCCTACTTTTCACGTCCCCAGCCCAGTCAGCATCTGCGTAGCATGTGAGTGTGGGTACTGTGGCATTTTCGGGTTCTAGGGATAGGCAGGCATCAGCGCTATGTTTTAGATATCTCAATACCCTTTTGATGGCTTCCCAGTGGTATATGGTGGGTTTACCTACATGTCGAGATAGCAAGTTAACTGGTAGGGCGATGTTGGGCCTTGTCCAGTTTGCAATGTATAATAGGGAACCTATGGTGGATCTGTATAATGTGTTGTCTTTGAACGCCTCAGCCTCATTGTACATGTCCTTTATGAAATCTGGTTGCATTGGCGTTTCACACCCTTTGGCGTTCGTCATATTGCATTTATGTATCAGTTCCAAAATTTTGTCTTTCTGTGATAGTTGGAAACCTTTGTCTGTCTTTGTAATTTGCACCCCCAAGTATTTATCTACCTTACCCAATATTTTCAGTGAAAAGTGTTTCCCCAGCTCATTGGCGAAGTCACTGCATTTGCTAGATTGGTCACCGATATACAGTATGTCATCCACGTATATCAGGACATATTCGAGAGAGTTGTCTGACTTCTTGGTGAAGAAGCAGTTGTCGGCCGATGTGGCTGAGAACCCCATGGATTTCAGTGTCTTGGATAAGCATTCCTACCAGCGTTTCCCTGATTGTTTGAGTCCATATAAGCTTCTGTTCAGGACCCAGGTTTCCCCCTTCCTGGTGCTTTGGCTAGGTGGCGCTCTCACGTATATCTCCTTATCGAGCTCAGCATGCAGGTAAGCGGTTTGTACATCGAATTGATGCACTTCTAGCCCAAGTAATGATGCAATTACCAGCGCACATTTTACGCTCTCAGCCCTGACTGTGGGAGAGTATGTTTCAGTGTAATCATCAGGGTATTTTTGGGTGAACCCTTGTGCTACCAGTCTAGCCTTGTAGAGGACTTTGTTTCCCTCTAGTGTTTTAACCTTGTAGACCCACCTGGTGCCTATGGGCGTTTTGCCTGCTGGGACTTCAGAGGGGGTGTATACGTTTAGTTCCCTCAGGCTGTTCATTTTCCTTTCCATGGCTTGTTCCCATTTTGCTCTTTCTCCATCTGGTAACTTCAGTACATCCTCATATGTGTTGGGGGTTAATTGGTTAGTGTGGAGGGATAACACGTAGTCCCCTAACCTTTTTGGAGCTTTGCCCCTGTTTGCCCTGATTGGCCTGGCAGGTGGTGTCTCAGTGTCATGCATGTACCAAGCTTCTCTCTCTGTGAGTGAGTCCACTTTGATGCATGGGTGGTTCTCCTTCCACTCCTTCACTAGTATTTCCTGTCTCTTGGGTTTGCCTTTTTCCTGCACTGTGTTCTTTCCTGTGATGTGCCTTATTTCCCTTTGGCCATCCCCTGGTCCGTCCTTGCTAAGGGATACCTCGTTGAGGTGTATCTTGGACCAGTTGGTATTTTCGTGAAAGACAGCTGTTCGTGATATCACAAACCTGTTGTTGCTGTCTATGAATCTGTATCCCTTCGTCCCTGGTTCATACCCCATGAACCTCAACCTTCTGGATACCCTATCTCCCTTATGCCTCAATTGCTTGGGGATGTGCACGTCTGCTGTGACCCCGAATATATGTAAGTGTGAGACCTGTGGTTTCCATTGGTACATCAACTCGTATGGAGTTTTATTCAGTACGCTGGACCATAGCCTGTTCAAAGTGTAGTTCGAATAAATGAGTGCTTCCGACCAGAAGTGCTGCCCTAAACAGGCATCCTCTAGTGCGCACCTCATCATGGTTTGCAGTGTTCCATTTTTTCATTCTGCAACGCCATTTTGAAAGGCGGAGAACGGAGAAGTCATGTAATGGACTATCTCGCGTGCTTTCAGCCATCGCGAGAAGTCGCTTGATAAAAATTCAGACCCCCAGTCTGTCATTATTTGTCTGATCTTGGTGTTATGTTGTGTCTCCACCCTAGCATAGAATTCCTTAAATTTTTGGAATACCTCGTTCTTGTGTTTTAGTGTGTACACGAAGCCATAGCGGCTGAAATCATCCACTATGGTCAGAAAGTACCTCTTCCTGTATTTGATGGAGAGCCTTAGTGGCCCCACTAGGTCCATATACATGAGTTGGAAGATTGAATTGGTTGTGCGCACTGACTTTTTGGGCCTGGGTTTGGTTTTTAATTTGGAGCTTTTACAAATAGAACACTCGAGATAGTTCTCACAATTCTTTATTTTTACACCTTCGGAGCATTCCATCATTTTCTGCGCCACAGGGAAGCTAATGTTCCCTAGTCTTCTGTGTAACAGGTGTGCACAGTTGTCATGCATTGGCTTTCCTATCGCTGGTTTTTCTTTCCTGGGTGTCCCCTGCTCACTTGAGTTACCAGTGGTGTGTGTGTGACTAACCCCCTCTACTTCCTCACTTGTATTGTCTGGGTTGTCGGGTTTCACCTTCCGGTGGTTGTTTACTTTGGGCTGCGTGTCCCTGACTGGGTGGAGGAATGGCAGGTCCCCACTGATCACTGTTTTCCCAATGCTTTTACCCCCTCTAGTTACCTGTGCCTTTCCTTCTTTGAATGTCACCTCGACATTGTTGTCCTTGCTTAGTTTTAGTGTGGCAAGGATGTTATATGGTATATTTGGCACTAATAGCACCCCCTGTATTACCCCTACCCCTGGCACGTATGTGTTACCTTTCCCTGTTACTTGCACATTGTTCTGGTTAGCCACTTTTATTATAAAATTTTCTTCTGTGAATGAGGTTAGTAAGTTACAGTCATATGTGGTGTGGTTTGTGGCCCCTGAGTCCAGCAGCCATGTGCCTTCCTTCCTGTCCTGGCCTTTGTGTTGTTCTTGGTCTCCTAGTCCATACAGTGACCCAGTCTGGCTCTCCCTGGAGCTGTCCCTGTGATTTCTTCTGTCCCTGGGGCTAGGTGAGTCTCTGCGCCTGTGTCTGTCCTCTGGCGAGCGTCTGTTAGTGTATCTTGCCCTATGTTCTGGTCTGTCCCTTCGGTGTGACCTGTCCCTGTCCCCTGTGTTTCTAGGGCAGTCCCTTTTGTAGTGGTTTTTTGACCCACATAAGTAGCACTCTGTGTTACTGTGGTTCCTACTCTGTGGCTCTGTCCTTCTGCTGGGTCTTTGCTCCCTGCGGCTTAGTGAGCGGTCTTTCCTGATGCTGTCTTCAGCTATGAGCTTGCTTGTTAGTAATTCCAGTGAGAGCTTCCCTGACCCTAGGTTGTCTATCTGCGTGATGAAGGTGTCCCAGCTGGGGTCCAGGGAATTTACAATAATGCTTATCATGGTTCTCTCACTTATGATCTCCCCCCTTTGGGTCAGCTGGGCCCTGGTGGCATTTAGAGACAATAAATGCTCGCTCATTGGGGTCCCTGCTTTGAGTTTGGTGGCATAGAACTCCCTGGATAGTCTAGTGGTGCTTGCTACCCTTTGGCAGTAGAATAGTTTGTGCATCCTCTGTATTACCTCTAGAGCAGTCAGGTGGTGGCTAATGCTAGGATAAATGCTGGGGGTAATGCTGGCAATAACAATACAGTATGCTTTATGGTGGGTGCAATCTAGTTCAAAAATCCAGGGTTTTTCTGGGGGGTCAGTGACTAGGGATAATAGGTCTTCCTTCAGTAGGGTGACTTGGAGCTGCTGGTTCCAGTCCAGGAAATTCTCCCCATCTAGTCTTAGTTTGGGAAAGTCACTTGGCAAATTCCCTGAATTGTAAGTTAAATTACTTACATTGTGTCGCTGTCCATGGTTCCTCACGTAAGGATACTCGCAATAAGGCAGAGGAACGACTGTGGCAAGTCTGAACTGACTTGCTTCTATGTGCTTGCGTCGGTATAGCTCTTTGTCTTGCTCCGTTTCTCTTGCAGGGAGGCATTGCGCATGCGTGAGGTTCATTCCTGCCCAGCCACCATGGAGTGAGGAGCTCGTCTCTGCAGCTCCCGGGTGAAGGCCCCAATCTTCCGGATGGGCCTTTGGTTCTTCCTTGGTCGGCCTTACTTGGTCGAAGTCGTCGCGGATCACTGTCTGGAGCCTCGGGAAGCGGTAAGGATCGCCGGGGAAGGTCGGAAGTCTCGTTGGGGCCGCGAATGGTCCCGGATGGCCCGGCCTCGCGTGGATGTCGCCTCCGGGTGTCGGGCCGAGTCCCCTGCCTGCCGATGGACGTCCCCTGCCTGCGGATGGCCCCGTGGGCCCTGGATCTGGTCCCGGTCGTTGGTCTGGTGAGTAGTCCCATCACCTTCGGTGCCCCGTTCCTATGGGGGGGCTCCCTGGGAGTCCTGGGTAGCCCTGGGTCTGCGCGGTGGCGATCTGCTCCCCTGGGTGGGTACCGGTGCTGGCCCTCCTCGCGTTAGGGTCCCCTTTGCGCTTTGGCCTGGCACCGGGGTGTGTGTCCGGCAACTTCATTTTGTCCCCTAGGGCCGCGGTGATTAGTTCGATGGCTTTGTTGACCTCAGGCTCGGTAGGCGGGCCTGTGGGTTTTGGCTTTGGGCTTTCTTGTTTGTTGGGGTAGTTTTGGGCAGCTACTTTGGAGTAGACCCCGATTCCCGCCATGAGATTTAAATCTCGGGAATCTATTGGTGGTTGGTTGGCCATCTTTGGTGACGTCACCTCCCAAGATGGCCACCGCAAAAAGGGCGCGAAGTCTCCTTCGGCCTTTTCGGTGGATTCCTGGTGGGGGCAGTCCTCTCTTACCGCGTCTTCGGCACTGTAGTCGGGTTCGTCTTCATTTTCCTCACTCGCTGCTTCGCAGCCTTTGATCAGGCTTCAGAGTTCCGCGATGAGGTCGGTGTTGCTTTGTGACGAGCCTATCAGTTTCAGGAGTTCTCCTTTTAGGTCGTGTACCTCCTCTTTCAGGTTTTCCTGTTCCTTCCACCCCTCGTCGTATCTGGCCAGGGTGCATGTGTGGTGGAGTAGGCCGCTCATTTCAGATGCCTCTCCTTGCGTGGCTTTGGGTTGGGCAGGCCATTCTGCCATCTTCTTGGTGAATGCCCTGGTATTCACCCTGTCTGCCGTGGTCCTTTGCATGTTATGGAGTATTAGGATTGGGCTGTTAAACCATCCTCTACTACCATATTGTTGAATGTGTTCAAGGATCGTGCCCAATAACTCCACAAGCAGGTATTCATCAAATCAGACAATATTTATTAACATGGCTTCTCATCATTACAGGTACAAGGCTGGAACTGCTGCAGGACCGCATGGCTGACCCTTAAGTACCCTCTGGGCGTGGCTAAGGTAAGGAGGGGTTACTGGGCTAGGGTGGACCTTGGGGGTTGGCTTGCCCAGCCCCCCTGCCTCTAGCCCTGGGTCAGAGGCAAGGCATTTATTCCTGACAGGAATGCAACACCTTGAAGCCCATGCATCTGGGGACTGTTACAAAAACAATTTATTTGAAAGTGATTGCTCATTCAGGGATAATGAAGGAAGGTGATGAATCCCAAGGAAAAAGTTAACTGCTTGGTTTGGGTATGAAAAGCTAGATTTGCTTTGCTACTCTGTAACCTCTTGGCCTTAATAAAGTATACTTTTACTGCTATGGCTGTAAGAGTCTTCTTTCCTATTGACCAACTTGGGATGACTGACATTTTGTTTTTCAAAAAATCTATGTTTTTTTTTCAAAAAGTCCAATTTATCACTGTTCCATTCTGTCATCTCTAAATGTTTTGGATTCATGATCCTTTCATCCTTCTCCACCAAACCTGTAATTTTCCAACAAAATTCCTTGCCCTCCAATTCTGCCAGCAACCTATCCCATTGCAAATTTGATTCTGCTGTTGCCTGTATCTGAGTATCCTCTTTAGTTAATTGTTGTTGTTGCGTCATTAAACCTATTATCTAAATTTTCAAAGAGAGCTTGTAAGTTAAAAAGCATTCTTCTTTCTAAGGCTTTTATTATTTTCATTTTTAATGTAATCGAAAAATATAGGCAATTCCTCTCAAGGACAGTTGGTTCTACAACCAGCTAACCACAGGAGGAACTGAGATTATGTTTCCTACTATAGAAAATGAATAGAAGAGACAAAGGGAAAAATTCCTGTCTCTTTAAAAAAAAGGACCAAAGAAATATTCAGAAATAAAGTACAATAAAACAGCAAATGTGTTATAAACACTGGTAAAATTCTTTACTACAGTATAAGAATCAGATTGCTTTCACTACAAAAGATGAAATCTTCATGCTGTCAATTTCCATGCGGCAAAAGAAAAAGTGTTGTTACTCAAAAAAAAAAGTAGTAAAAATGCACATGTATAAATCAGCAAGGGAGTGATGGATAATTCAGCATTCAAACAGATGTTTAACATTTAAAATGTAAGTTAGAAGCAAGAGAAAACCAATTCAAAAAGTGATATTAAAACAAAGGTACACTTGAAAATCCAAACAGCAGATAGGAAAAGATGGAGACCTGACTCTCCGGCCATTCTTACAGTGAATTGCAGCCATCAGGATTCCTCTTCACAGATAAGTAAATTGTAGTTGTCTTAGAGTCATCTGGAGTTGTTGCTAGTTGCTCCTGTTCGAATTTGAGAAGTGTGCCACCAAAGAACTGCTTTGGCAGCAAAATCAGCTATTCATCAGCAGGGAAAATAACCTCCAGCTGCTCAGGGTGTCATTTTGGAAGGACCTGCATGTTAATTAATAAAATTATGTTTTAAGCCAATGCATTGTGATTTTCTACAGTCCTTTGAAATAATGAGGCATAAAAATGACAAAGAAAAGTTTATTATATAACCTGGTAATATAAGGGAAAATGGACATTGAATGAACATTCACTGTTTCAAGAGAGCAGAAAACAAGATAAAAATCTGTTGAGGAAAAGGCCAACTCCTCACTTCCATGGTGAGACTTACATACTTCCTAAACAAGCAAGAATCAGGCTCCCTAGAAATCAAATGACAGTCTCTAGGATGAGTCAACAGTGATAAGCCAATCATATAGATGTTTTGAAATTTCCCAAAGACTACCGTAGAAAAATGCTTTTTATCAGAAATAGAAGGTACTATCTAAATATCCCTGGATCACCTTAAGTAAAAGCAGAGAGGCAGCTACCACTTTTCAGAATAACTTTAAAATAAGCATAAACTACAAAGTAATATAAGTAAAGATGTAAGACAAGAATTCTTAAATAGCTCTTTAAAAATTCAGTTTTATTGTGTTTGCATTGTATTACTCATAGAGAAACTAAAATGGATGCTGAAAAGTAAACTTCAGAGATATTTTGCTAAAATTACCTACTGCTACATACACATTTTAGCAAATATTCTTCAGAACTACCCTTATACTTACCATCGTGCATCCAGATTGCTTCTGACACCAAACTCCCAATCTAATGAAGCTGATATGTAGATAAGACTGTATGGGAAAATATTTAATAGTAGAATGAATGAGAAAGCCCTTAAATCAGTTAACAGTGGTGTTCCACAAGGCAGCGTTTTAGGTCCCACGCTTTTCTTGCTCTATATCAATGATTTGTGTGATCAATTTAAAAGCAATTGTGTCCTTTTTGCTGATGACATAAAATTATTCAATACTACAGATAATTCTGTTGTTTTGCAAAGTGATCTCGACTATGTGTCTGAATGGTTATCTATTTGGCAACTTCAAATTTTGATCAATAAATGCTCTGTCTTACATATTGGTAAACATAATCAGAATGTCAAGTATAAGCTGGGTGGCATTGATCTAGCAGATGACCCTCACTTTTCAAGGACCTAGATCTATGCTCCAAAGTTCACTGTAACAGGGTTGCTAAAAAAGCATTAAGAGTTGTAAATTTAATTTTGCGAAGATTTTTTTTCCTGGAAACATTGTATTGCTAATTATAGCTTATACAACGTATGCTAGACCAATCTTAGAGTATTGTTCAATTGTTTGGAATCCCCACCATATATCTGACATCACTACAATCAAACGGGTTCAGAAGTACTTCACGAGAAAAGTCTTGCACTCTTCTATACACAATAGAATTCCTTATGCTACTAGGCTCAAAATTCTCGATTTGGATAACTTAGAACTGCATCGCTGGTGGTCAGACCTAGGTAATGCTTACAAAATTACACGTAGTAACACTTTACCTGTAAATGACATTTTTTGTTTTAATCACAATAATAAATCCAGACTGAGAAGGAAATTTGAAATGGAAGATTCACCATCAAATTCTTGGGAGTACGGGGCAAAAGAATTGTATATGGACTTAATGTATGAGCATCTAAAAGCCTCTAGAAGATTCTTTTCATTCAAAGAACAAAAAGACTCCACTAACTGAACTGATTCTCAACTCTGGTAGTAATGCTCTGGGGAAGTTTAGAGGGAAGGGATTGTATAAAGATTAACTTTACCTGGCTGATGCCAGTAGCCAATCTCACCTTCAGGGCTCTAGTGAGACACATGGCTAATAGTTGTAAATAGGATCTGCAGGGGGCCTTTGCATCTGTTTTTCAAAACAAGCTGCTGATTAAAAGGGTTTATGTGAAAATTAAATTCATATGGAGTAAAAATTAAATTGATTGGATAAAGAGCAGCCATGAGAATTATGAAATACATCTTACTTTCGCCTCTTTCTTTATAAACTATATGCCAGATATCTTATTGATCATGTAGAACTGAAGGTCTATAGCAGTCTAACAAGCAGCTTTACTTGTTAGTCATGAAAACCTATTTCTGCCTAAACAATTAATGATTACTTTGTGGATGATGCAGCCTTCAGCAGTGATTATGGGACAAGACCTCTCACTTTCCTACACTGCAATGTTAATTTTTGTGTCCTGTAGTGTGATGACAAGCAAATATTTGCAAAAACTCTTGAATCTAATCTTGAGCAGGATTTTTTTTGGTGAAAAAGCACATATTAGATGGTATAAGTGCAGTGGTGGGTTCGGCCCGATTCGGCCGAGCTGGTAGCGGTGACGATATGACGTCACCAAACCGGTTCTCTTTGTTCGGGAGCTGGGCCCTCCCCCCCACGTTATTCTTACCTTTTATTTGGCCCCGCCCCCAATTTTTCACTGCCTCCCGAGTCCCAGCTGATCGGCTGAAAGGAAAAAAACTGTTTAAACTCTTGCCATGGGGCTTCAAAGGGTCACCCTACAGCTGATCAGTGTTAAAAAGCAGTGTGGTGGTAGACCAGTCCACTCGAAAAACAAATTTGTATACCAGGACGCTCGAAAAACAAATGGGTAGACCGGGACACTTTAAAAACAAATGGGTAGACCAGGATGCTCCAAGAATAAATGGGTAGACCGGTACAGCTCTACAAGCAGTTTAACCAGTACCTCTGCTAAATTCTAAATAATTGTCACATGACCATCAAACCACGCCCACAATATAAGCCACGCCCACAGAACCGGTAGTAAAAAATTTTATAAGTGTATAAAATTGTATAAGTGTATAAGTGTCAGATAAGGATATGGAGGACAGGCCATTGTTCATCAGTAAGGGAAAGTCTACAGCTAGACTTTCTGCTATTTACATCTCTGATTATGAGTACCCCAAGCCCTATTCTCCAATCATAAATGGCAATCTCAGAGCTGAGATTAAGTTTGCATGGTTTATATGGGAGTGCTCCTACAGGGCCATGTGGAAGATTTTGCAGAGCATCTGTTGGATAAAGTTGCTTGGATTTGTTCCCAGTTAGATACCAGCCTTGATACAAGTTCAAATGCAGTCCAGCTATGTTATTTGGAAGGAGCTTGGATCTGTTGGACCTGAGAAAGTGGACAGAGTCCTCATGAGTAAGAGCATGTCTACCTGCTTATGAGACCCAGGCCCCACCTGGCTGGCAAAGGCTTCCCAGGAAGTGAAGTTCAGTTTGGAGTCATTGTAGGAGGAGGATGTAATTGCTTTTGATGGAATAATTATTCCTTTGAACTGTCAGGAAAATTTATATAGCCACTCACCTCACATACTCAACTCTGAGCAGCATACAAAGTTAAAAACACAAAAACAATAGAATACAATAGCTCTCTCAAAGAATTTACCATCACTAAAACAGAACAACATATCACCTCCTGGAAAGCCTTGTCAGCCAGAAGGAACATCAATCTACAGGAAGAGCCTGTAGTACAGTGAACTAAAGCACTGTTATTAACAGATTAATATCTGCTATTTGCAATTACTGCAAGTTCAAATCTCACCAGGCTCAAGGTTGACTCAGCCTTCCATCCTTTCAAAGGTAGGTGAAATGAGGACCCAGATTGTGGGGGCAATAAGCTGACTTTGTATAAATATACAAAAGTATGAAGGCTATTGCTTAACACATTGTAAGCCACCCTGAGTCTCTGGAGAAGGACGGCATATAAATTAAAGCAAAAAAACAATAAATAAATAAAAATCAATCAATCAATCAATCAATCAGAATACAGCTGGAAGGGACCTTGGAGGTCTTCTAGTCCAACACCCTGCTCAGCAGGAGACCATTTTAGTCTCTTCTTAAAAAACTCCAGTGATGAAGCACCCACATCTTCTGGAGGCAAGCTGTTCCACTGGTTAATTGTCCTCAGTGTTAGGAAGTTTCTCCTTAATTCCAGGTTGCATCTCTCCTTGATTAGTTTCCATCCATTGTTTCTTGTCCTGCCCTCTGGTGCTTTGGAAAATAAATTGACCCCCTCTTCTTTGTGGCAGCCTCTCAAATACCGAATACTGCTATCATATCCCCCCTAGTCCTTCTTTTCTCTAGACTAGCCAAACCAAAATCCTACAACTGTTTTTCATATGCTTTAGTCTCTGGGCCTTTAATAATCTTAGTTGCTCTTCTTTGCACTTTTCCAAAGTCTCAACATCTTTTTTTTGTAATATGGTGACCAGAAGCAGGTTTCAAAACCCGTCGCTACCAGTTCGCTCATGGGCACATGTGCGCTCAAGTGTGCATACGACGCTTCTGTGCATGCACAGAAGCATCCAGATGGGTGGGCGGAGCCTTCCGCCACCACCGCTGCTGATTTGCTTGATCCAGGGTAAACCAGTAGCAACCCACCACTGGCGGTGACCAAAACTGGATGCAGTATTCCAGGTGTGGCCTTACTAAGGCTTTATAAAGCGGTACTAATACTTCACATGATTTTGATTCTATGGCTCTATTTATAGAATGAAGGATTGTATTAGCTTTTTTGGTTGCTGCTGCACACTGCTGATTCATGTTTAAATGATCGTCCACTAGGACTCCAAGATCCCTCTCACTGTTTTTGAGCCAGGTTTTGCCTAATCTGTACTTGTATTTTTGGTTTTTCCTGCCCAAGTGTAAAACCTTGCTTTTCTCTACATTAAATTTCATTTTGTTGGATAGGGCCTATTGTTCAAGTCTGTCAAGACCTTTTTGGATCCTGAGCTCATCTTTTAGGGTGTTGGCTATTCCTGCCAGTTTAGTGTTATCCGCAAATTTGATGAGTTCCCCTTCTATTCCCTCATCTAAATCATTTATGAAGATATTGAAGAGCACTGGGCCTAAAATGAAATCTTGTGGTACCCCACTGCTTACCAGGTTTTCCCAGTCTTATTTTCTTTTGAATCCCAAAATAAGCACCAGGTCTTATTTTCGGGGGATGTCTTACCTTAAGACTGCTGTAACCAGGCCTCCCACACCTCTACACCTGTTGCGCCACTGCCTGACTTATTCTGCAGCTGCTTGCAGCTGCTTGTGGCCAGACGCCACATGGCATATCGCACCGATGCCGCCACTCACAGAATGCCACACAGCAGAACACCATGCAGCTCACCATGCTGGTTCCGCCACTTGTGGCAGAACGCTGCAAGGCTCATTGTACCATTGCAGTGAGCTGCACGGTGCTCGGCTGCAAGTGGTGCTACTGGTATCCTGTCATGGCATCCTGTCACAAGCATCCACACAGCATCCACATGGCATCCTGTCACAAGCAGCAGCACCAGTGCAATGCACCACATTTTGTCTGGCCGTGAGCAGCCACAAGCAGCTGCAGAATAAGTTGGGTAGTGGTGCAACAGGTGTTGGGATGTGGGAGGCCTGGCTGCGGCGGTCCTAAGGTAAGCGGGTATGGGGTGCGTGGGGCAACTCCACCCCCTCACCCCTGCCCTAGCTTGATTTTTACACCTGCACATTGGCTCACTTCGTACAACCAGATGATGGGCGAGGCTTAACTAGGGCTTATTTTGGGGTAGGCCTTATATTAGTTGCAGATGTTAAAATTGGGCTAGGGTTTGTTTTTGGGGTAGGTCATATTTTCAGGGAAACATGGTACTTCCATGTAGATGTAGTATCGTTAAGGACTACTCAGTGAGTATGGTTTGCCAGCCAGTTAAAAATCCATCTGTGGTAATGCTGTCTATCCCACATTTTTCTAGTTTACCAAGAAGTAGGTTATGGTCTACTTTGTCAAATGCCTTGCTGAAGTCTAAATATACTATGTCCACAACATTTTATTGTCTACTAATTTAGCCACTTTGTCAAAGATTGAAATAAAATTAATTTTGCATGATTTGTTTTTAACAAACTGTGCTGGTTACTAGTTATAACATTTATTTGTTTCTAGATGTTCACAGATCTGTTTTTTGATTATTTTTTCCAGTATCTTTCTTCCCAGGTATTGATGTTAGATTGATTGATCTGTAGTTTACTGATCTGTCCCCCCACCCCCACCCACCCCCTTTTTTTTTTTTTTTGAAGATGAGAACTACATCAGCTCTTTTCCAATCCTCCGGCAGTTCCCCGGTGCTCCAAAGCTTTTTAAAGATAGGATACAATGGTTCTGAGATAACATCTTCCAGCTTCTTCAACATTCTGGGATAAATCAAGGAGAAATTCAGCCTGGAAACAAGGAAACAGGGAGAGCAATCAATCAATGGAACAGCTTGCCTTCATAAGTTGTGGGAGCTTCATCACTGGAAGCTTTCAAGAAGAGCCTGGATTGCCATCTGTCAGAAATGGTGTAGGGTCTCCTGCTTGGGTGTGGGATTGGACTAGATGACCTACAAGGTCCCTCTGTTAATCTGTTCTGACCTAGGCTTCCTGAGAAAGCTTAAATCACATGCTTAGTCCCAAAAAACCAACCTTCTTTTATTTAAACAGCTGTGAATTATGGTCATTCACAGCCCGTAATAATTCACAAACATTCTGTGAAGAGTCCGACAGATTTCTGCCACAGTCTTTCAAGGTAATGCTGATAAGCACCCACCTTTATATCCTTTGAAATGCTGCCAGAGACCTAATTGCCAATTAGTTTTGCAAGGCCAAATGGAGCACAGAGTCAAACGGAGCTTCTCAGAATTTGAACCAACCAGAATGAACAAATTGCTTCCTGCAAAGGCTCACGTCTGTTTGCTCCTCTCTTATGTCTTATGGGAGGGGCCAACCATCTCCAAGCCTTACTCCCGAGTCGCCCCTTTTGTCTTAACTGTTCTTGCCTCTTGGCAGCTCTGTGCATGCATGCACTGGGAACAGGCTCCCCCTGTTTTTCTGCCTTGCTGATGTCAGATTCCAGAGGCTCTGGAGGCAGCACATAACTACCAGATGGCCCTGGCCCCCAGAACCCTCATCCGAGCCCTCCCCAGACTCCAGGACCGGCCCATGTTCCTCCCCAACCTCTTCAGTGTCTGAATCTGCTGCCAGTTCTGCTGGCTGCTGGCAGATCACAACAT
Source organism: Pantherophis guttatus (assembly GCF_059756535.1). Taxonomy (NCBI): domain Eukaryota; kingdom Metazoa; phylum Chordata; class Lepidosauria; order Squamata; family Colubridae; genus Pantherophis; species Pantherophis guttatus. The sequence goes on along the minus strand of NC_142064.1, from coordinate 106,322,693 downwards.
AATCTGTTAGACCTGGTGATTTATATTCATCAAGGTCAGACAGGTGTCCTCTTACCATTTTCTTGCTTATTTTAATTTTTATTTCTACTCTGTCTTTTACAGTTATGTTTTTCGTAGGTTGGGCTATAGTTTCTTTTTGTGTGAAGACTGATGCAGAGAATAGGTTAAGCAGCTCTACTTTCTGTCTACTGCCTGTTAATTCCTTGCCATCTTCTTTCTTTAGTGGACTGACTGTTTCCTTGACTTTTTTTTCTTGTTCTTTATATGTTGAAAGAAACTTTTTGTAAGTTATCTTTGACTTTTGTTGCAAGTCTTTGTTCATTCTGAGCCTTTGCTTTCCTGACCTTCATCTTTGCAGATTTGGGCTATCTGCTGACATTCTGCCTCAATTTTGCACTTTCCACTTTTTGTACTTATCCTTTTTGTCTTTCAGTTTACCTGTCTTTCAGTTTATCAGAGAGATCTTTGTGCAACCATGCTGGTTTCTTCTTGGATTTCTTGTTTTTCTTTTTCAGTGGTATTGTATTGTATTGGGTTTTTATGATAATATTTTTCAGTGTTTCCCACTCTTCTTGAGTTGTTTTCCCCTTTAGGATTTTTATCCATTAAATTTTGCTTAGGCTCTGAGTTTGTTTGAAGTTTAAGATATTGGTTGGATTATATTCTATTGTTTGTGTTTGCATTATATTGAATTCTAGTATGATGTGGTCACTCTCGCCTAAGGTTCTGGCAACTTCAACTCCAGCTATCACTTCTTCGCTATTAGTAAGAATTAGATCCAGTATAATTTTTCCTCTAGTTCCCTCCTTTTGGATGACAAAGTTGTCAGCTAAATTGGTTAGGAATCTGTTCGGCCTCCCACTGGCTGCAGAATTTGTCTCTCAGTTGATATCAAGGTAGTTAAAGTCTCCCACTACTATTGTGGCATGTTTCCTACATACATTTGTTAATTGATTAGCAAAGAGTTCATCTATTTATTCTGCTTCATTGGGTGGTCTGTAATATACGCCTATAGCAATGTTAGGTTTTTTTTTCCCCTTTTATATTGACCCATATCGACTCTAGGAGGTTTTCATTCCTGGTTTTGTGTATTTCTGTAGAGATATAGTGATCTTTTATATATAATGCAACTCCACCAGAGGTGGTATTCAGCCTCACCAGAGGTGGTTTGGACTGGTTCGGGTGAACCAGTAGCAGAAATTTTAACTGGCTCACCAAACTGGCAAATACCACCTCTGGCTGGCCCCACCCCTGCCCGCCCGCTCGCTGCTCGCATCTGCCTGCCCGCTCGCCCCACCCACCCTGCCCTATATATGTTGGAAGTACTAATACTTCACGTGTTGGAGAAGCTGACAGGGAAGGTCACAAATTGCTCCTGTAAGATGCTGGGATTTCTAGATCCCATAAATGCTTAGGACTCCCATAGTAACCCACCATCCACCTGTGGCCTTCACTAGACCTTCTGGATTCCCCAGCACCCACCCATGGGCCAGGCCAGCCCACCCGTGCTCCCTAGCTCCTGCCTTCCTCCCATACCCACATACCAAACAGCACCAAATAATCAATTGATGAATAAACAATATCCTACTTAGGGAATCATCAAGGGGAAAGCCACACCACCATCATGATTAGAAGGGCTAACTAGTGCATATAAAGAGCCAGCCAGAAACTTCTCTCCTTTTTGCACTGATGATGTTATTTATTCCAGTAATAAACATCTACCAAAAAAAATCATCAAAATGAAAGCGCACCAAGAAGCCAACACAAGATCATTTACCACTGCTAATTTTACTTTATTTGGCAGAAACAACTCATTGTCTTAAAAAAAGATGGAAGATCATATGACCCCAAGACACTGCAACCATAATAAATATGAACCAATTGTCAAGCATCCGAATGCAAATCACATGGCCATGGGGATGCTGCAACGGCCATAAGTGTGAAAAATGGTCATAAATAACTTTTTTCAGTGCCATTGTAACTTCGAATGATCACTAAACAAACTGTTGTAAGTTGAGGATGACTTGTATGTACTGGGGGAAAAAAAGCATTTTACTTCATATGTAAAGCATGGCAAAGCCTTACATTAGGGTGCACAACTTTCAACCTATTTATTTATTTCTATTTTTAGCCTCTTCTTGAGGGAATAAACAGAAAGTAAGGAAGAAAAGAAAGAAACACTGTAAATGATTAGGAAAAGGATGCTTAGAAAATGATAAGAAAAACAGATGCTTAGCCTGTATGATAAGACAAGAAGCATGAACCTGGCTATGTATAGATATGGTGTTGGAGAAGACTCATGAGACTACCATGGACAGCCAAGAGAACAAACAAATGGATCATCAAACAAATCAACCATGATTCTCATTCAAGGCACAAATGATGAGGCAGAAATTATCCTATCTCAGATACATTATGCAAAGATCTAGCTATCTGAAGAAGGCTCTAATCCTGGGAAACGTGGAAAGAAAGAGAAGAGGATGACCAGCAGCAATGTGGATGGATTCAGTTACAGTGGCAATGGGATAAGAACTGAAGAACCAGATTAGGGACGTTTAATCTATCTATGTGGGAACCAGGAGTCAACAATGACTTGATACGTAGAAGAACAGTGTTAGAAGGGATCTTGGAGGTCTTCTAATCCAAATCCCCCTACGATCAGAAGACCCTACATCACTTTGGACAAATATAGATCTTTTAATGCTTTTAGTATCCTGTTTCCCCCCCCCCAAAGAAACATCCCCTGATAATAAGCCCTAAGGGCTTTTCAGCGCATGGCAATAAGGCCAAGCGCTTATTTCAGGGTTCAAAAAAATATAAGACAGGGTCTTATTTTCGGGGAAACATGGTAGTGAATAGCAAATGTCACAATCTTCTGTGAACTGGTTTGATTCTCAGTTGCAGTTTAACATGCGGCATCTAGCAACTGTAAACATTCTACTTGAAATTGACTAAAATAATCAAGTGAATGCATTGTTTTTAATAACAGTTTATCTGGTTGAAATACAAATGTATTAAAAAACAGAAAATAATGCAATAAAATCAGTAAAAAATTAAACAACTGAGAGCACAAGCACAATAATGTTATAAAAGCCCAAATTTGAGAATAGGCAGGCACTTAAAATTGAAAACCAAACTGTCTGTGATCAAACAAGAATCTGTCTGCAATTCCTAAAAATCTGTTGAAAGAAAATAGAACAGCTGCTTTTTACATGATACATGCCCATGGTGATATCTACAGTCCAGATGTTCTTTTCCAGAACTAGTGTTCACAAATATCTTCGGTAATTAGAGAATGCTCTGCCCACTTGTTAGCTCTCCTGGGTTAACTAAACAGGAAACACAACTAGATGAGCTAAATCTACTTTATGGGAGGTTAAATTAACAGAGTCTTGCAATTTATTGGAACACCGCCACTTTTAAGGGTCTGGTCAATTAGGGCAGGTCCTTTCTAAGTTTCTCTCTCTGATTGCTAAGACACTTGGGGCTCCTGTATCTCTTGTCTGATTGTTTCATAGACAGTATCTCTTCCCCTTGTCCCCTAAGGTAAGGTGACCAGATTTTAACATTGGTAAAGAGGGACATTGTGGGCGTGGCTTATTTTGTGGGCGTGGCTAGCTGGTCATGTGACCGGGTGGCCATGGCTCTGTGTATAGGGTAAGGTGAACAGATTTTAACATTGGTAAGAAGGACACCATTGTGGGCGTGACTTATTGTGTGGGCGTGGCTTGGAGGCCATGTGACTGGGTGGGCGTGGCTAGCTGGTCATGTGACCGGGTGGCCATGGCTATGTGTATAGGGACTACTCAGAGGGCTGAAAAGTCATTTCTGACAGGTCCTCACACTTTTGACTGGTCCTCACACTTACAACCATCCTCACATTTATGCCCGTGCAGTATTCTTAACAACCATGTCACTCATTTCACAACTGCTTCTCTTCACCATGGTGACAAGATAGGGCAAAAACGTAAAATGTGAGGACAGTCGTAAGTTCGAGGACTGGTCAAAAGTGTGAGGACCAGTCAAAAATAACTTTTTCAGCCCTCTGAGTAGTCCATATGCACAAAAGGACTAACCAGAGGGCTGAAAAAATCATTTCTGACAGGTCCTCGCACTTTTGACTGGTCCTCACACTTATGACCATCCTCACATTTATGCCCGTGCAGCATTCTTAACAACCATGTCACTCATTTCACAACTGCTTCTCTTCACCATGATGACAAGATAGGGCAAAAATGTAAAATGTGAGGACAGTCGTAAGTTTGAGGACTGGACAAAAGTGCGAGGATCAATCAAAAATAACTTTTTCAGCCCTCTGAGTAGTCCATATGCACAAAAGGACTAACCAGAGGGCTGAAAAAAGTCATTTCTGACAGGTCCTCGCACTTTTGACTGGTCCTCACACTTATGACCATCCTCACATTTATGCCCATGCAGCATCCTTAACAACCATGTCACTCATTTCACAACTGCTTCTCTTCACCATGGTGATAAGATAGGGCAAAAAACATAAAATGTGAAGACAGTCGTAAGTTCGATGACTGGTCAAAAGTGCGAGGACCAGTCAAAAATAACTTTTTCAGCCCTCTGAGTAGTCCATATGCATAAAAGGATACAGCAATAGAGAGGGATGAAGGAAGGGAAGGGAAATTAGAGTAGGAGTGAGGGTAAGAGGGGGAGGAAGAGAGGAGAAGGAGAAAGGAAGAGGAAGTAGGGAGGAGAAGAAGAGGGGGGGAAGAGAAAGTAAGAAGGAAAGAAAAGAGAGAGGTGGTAGGTTTGAGGAGAAAGATTGCTGTACAATAAAAAAGATGAAAGGGAAGAAAGCCAACCCCAAACAAATATAAAGATATTAAGATAAAGAATGAATGGTTAAACTTTAAAGAATAAAAGAGAACAAATATGAATAAATAGCAGTAATTAGAAACACACATACAAACATACAATTTATTTTCTTTGAACAGAGTATTTGGCCGGTTCACAAATTTAAACAGTGTTTAGTCACTTCAATTAAATTTACAATTTCTATATTTCCTTTTTGCCATATTTATTCCTCATCTATTTTTTTTAAAAAACCAATATTACCCTTCATCCTCATCTCTAATCTTAATCAAATTCAATTTTTCCCTTCTATTCTATATTATACCCCTTTCCATTGTCATCTATTTTTATATCCATCCTCACATTGTTTAATTATGTAATTATGTAATACAGTTGTTTAATACAAATTCAACATTTTAATATAAATCAATTAGTTATAAAACTATCTTTTTTGTATATTAATCAATATGAACATGAATATTCCAATTATTTCCATGCAATCCAATTTCTTACAAATCAATTAATTATATTTACCAATAATAATAAACCAAATAATTTCCCCCATATATTCCTCTGAACCACAACTTAAACATTTCTGCTTTCAACACAATATACAATTAATAGTATCTCAATTCAATTATTACAATTCCCTAGTTAAATACAGCTTTTTTTTCTTTTGTGTTTTAAAATCTTGAACTCTCCTCCTAAATTTCCCATTGTTTGCAGTTTTTCACCTACCTTTTTTGGGGAGGAAAAATAAAAATAAAAATAAATCTCTCTCTGCCTCATTTTGTCACGTTCCACCAAAGATCCTGGTTTCGGTTTCGTTTCTGCAGTTTAGCTAGGGGGAAAAAAAACTCTTTACACTGATTGCCTGTAGGGCGGCCCTTTGAAGCCCCGGGCAAGAGTTTAAACAGTTTTTTTTTCTTCTAGCCATCAGCTGGGGCTCAAGAGGCAGCGGGACTGAGGAGGCAGAATGAAAAATCGGGACTTTTTTGAAACGCCGCGGGACGCGGGACAAATTGCTAAAAAGCGGGACTGTCCCGCCAAAAGCGGGACGTCTGGTCACCTTACCCTAAGGTCATCTACACATTCCATTACATCCAGTAGTGGGTTTCAATTTTGGCCATTACCGGTTTGCTCGTGGGTGCACTCGCGCTCGCATGTGACACTTCTGCACATGCGCAAAGACATCTGGGCGGGTGGGCAGAGCCTCCCACCACTGCCACTAGTTCACCCGAACCGGGGCGAACCAGTAGCAACCCACCACTGATTACATCTCTCCATGCTCCACTTGCTGAGGTTGCCTGTTTATGCTGGTTTCTCCCACTGAAGTTTATTTCAAACACCTAAGGATCTGCTTTCTCCTGGTGGTGCTCTTTCAAGCAGAATTGCATAATTCTCGTTCTTTTGATGGAAAATCCTGATCATGTCTTCTTATCTGGGGATATGTACAGATTAGGTAATTTGAGCAATGGGACCCCTGGAAATGCACTCACCTCATTTGATTTAGCTGTTAACCTTCTCTTCTCTTCTTTTGCACCCTGGTCCCAACAAGGAGTTTTAGTAGAAACACTAGGCCTCTTATCATCTTTGTTCCTCTTCTTTCACACTTTTTAGGATCTTAGCTATCTTTTTTGGATTTGGGTGACTAGAACTCAATAAAGTATTCCAAGTGTGGCCATACTAGTGCAGTATAAAGTGGTAGAATCACTTCTTGTAATTTTGATGTTATTCCTCTGTTGATGCAGTCCTAGACTGCTTTTTTAGCAGCTGCGTCATCCACCGACTCATACTTAAGTGATGGTTCACTAGGACATCTACAACCCTCTCACAATTACTACTGTTGAGCCAGATACCGCTTATTCTATAACTGTGCATTTGCTATTTTCTGCTTAAGTGCAGGACCTTACTGTTTTCACCATAGAACTGCATTTTTTTTTAAAAAAAAAATTTGATTTATATGCTGCCCTTCTCCGTAGACTCAGGGCGGCTTACAATGTGCTCAGCAATAGCCTTCATCCTTTTGTATATTTTATACAAAGTCAGCTTATTGCCCCCACAACTGGGTCCTCAATTTACCTACCTTAGAAAGGATGGAAGGCTGAGTCAACCTTGAGCCTTGGTGAGATTCGAACCTGCAGTAATTGCAGGCAGCTGGTCTTAATAACTAGCTTAATAACAGGGTGCCTTAGACCACTGTACTACCAAGGCTCTTTTTTTACTGGATAGGGCCCAATGCTCAAATCGATCAAGATCCTTTTGAATCTTGAGTCTATCATCTGAAGTATTTAGCAATTCCCTCCAGCTTGGTGTCATCTGCAAACTTGATGAGCTTTCCTTCTATCCCCTTATCTAGATCATTAATGAAGATGTTGAAGAGCACTGCCTCCAGAACAGAACCTTGAGGTTCCCCACCACATGGTTCATTCTATGTAGATGTAGAAGATCAAGAAGTAGGCTGTGGTCTACTTTGTCAAATGCTTTACTGAAATCCAAGCATACTACATTCACAGCATTTCCCAGATCCACTAATTTAGTCACTTTATTAAAAAAAAGACAGTAATGTTTGTTTGGCATGGACTATTGTTAACCAATAGATACTGGCTTCTAGTAATCACCTTGTTCAGTTCTAATGCTCACAAATCCTCCACTTTATTAATTTTCCCAGGTTTTTCCCAGGTATTGATGTCAAGATGATTGGCATATAATTTCCTGGATCCATTTTACCCCTTCTTGTAGTTTGGAACTGTATCAGCTCTTTTCAGGGGTGAAATCTAAAATTTGTTACTACGGTTCTGTGGGCGTGGCTTGGTGGTGGTGGTAATGTGACTGGGTGGACGTGGCCAACTTTTTTTTTTTTTTTACTTAAGAGGTTGCAGAAAAAAATGCTTTTAGAAGCCTCTGACGATCAGGCAACTCAGCTGGGATCGCCAGAGGCTTTTTTTTTTTAAAAAAAATCAAGTTTTATTGGTTTTTTCAATTTATCAAATTCAAATACATTTTACTCAATTACAATTTTTGCCATAATTTTCTTTTTTCCCTTTTTAAATCATATCTCAATATTTCTTTGCTTTCTTATATAAACAACATCTTCATTTGCCCTCAAATTTTAATTTTCCTGCTTATTCATATTTATTCTCTTTTATTTTTTAACCATTCATTCTTTTTCTTAGTATATTTATATATGTTCGGGGTTGCCTTTCTTCCATTTCATTTTTTGTTGTTGTACAGTAATCTTTCTTCTCAATCCTGCCATCTCCCTCTCTTCTTTCCTTCTTACTTTCTTTTTCCCTCCTCTCCTGCTCTTTTCTACTTCCTCTTCCTTTCTCCTTCTCCTCCTTTCTTCCTCCCTGTCTAGCCCTCTCTCCTACTCTGATTTCCCCTCTCTTCCTTCCTCCCTTCTCTTCCATCCCTCTCTCTTCTTCCCTTCTCTTCCATCTCTCTACTCTCTACTCCTCTTTCATCTCTCTCTATTGCTGCATTCATTTTCAATTTAATATTTTCCACTATGGTGTCCAGGCAACCCCGATCTTTCTCATTTATTGAAAATATTACTTGAAATTCCCCTCCAATTTTTAATTATTAACAAATATTTCAACTTATTGCATTTTTTTCTTGAAACCTTTGTTAAAATAATCTTCCAACCCTTGCTTTTTTCCCTTTAACAATGTATTTCTTCCGTTTTACTTCTTACAAGTCTGTCATTTACATCATTTATTAAAATTTCATTTTCATTCAATTTTACATTTCAATTTCAATTCCCATCTTAATTTCAATTAATTCTTTTGTTGCTTTTATTTCTCTCCACTTAGTGCTTCCTCCAACATCAAAAACAGTTCATTTTTTTTCACATTTCATCTACTGATCTATTTTACATTAAACAGTATTTTTACATAATTTCTACAACTAACATCCTTCTCTTTATTAACATATTAATATTTTCACTGACTCTTAACCATTTTCTTTTAAACTCTCCACAATCCCATTTCTTGATGCTTTCCTCCCTTTCTCCCATTCCCTTACCTTCTTCCTCTTCCTTTTCTTATATCTCCCTTTCTGCCTCTTTTCTTTAATTTTCACTCTGTTAATTTTCCCTCTCAATATTTCCCCATTTATTTCTCTTCTTTTCAGTTTTGAGATGTATTCTCTCTTATCCATTTTTATTCTATCACTGTTAATCCCAGTGTAATCATCTTTATCTTTATTTTCATTTATTTCCTTGTCAATATTTTCTCCTTGTTTCTCTTGCTTCTCATTAATCTTTTCTCTTTCTTTTTTCTTGCTTTCTAACCAATCCTCTGCTTCCTTATTTCCCTTAAATGCTTCTCTTATTTTTTCAAACATCTCCCTTAATATCTCACATTCATCCTCCCAATTCTCCATAGTGTCACTTTAGAAGGCTAGAATTTTCCAATTTATTATTTTCATTTACTTATACTTCTAGTTTCAAAGTCCATGCGATATCTCCTTTTTCTTTCCAGATAGTGTCCAGTTCAAATGCTCACTTGAGCCATCACAATCTCAATCCTCGTCCTCTCTGCTTCTCTTAATCTTTTCGGCTGTATACTCCTACGGCTCTTTCCCATGATCTCTCCTCCAGCAGATGTGTCTCTTCAATTCACAACTCTTTCGGCACCAAAGTATCCATTTTATAACACCCGTTTCCTCTCTTCCAAGTTAAATCTTTTTATTGTTTAAAAAATGTTCCTCTGTCTCCTTTTCCCTTGTCTTGTTTTTCTTTCTTTCAAAATACAATTTTAAATCCAGGTGGAAGATTCCTTTTAGGGCTTTCGTTTTAACTTTAAAGTTCCTCTTTTTTCCCCCCTCCGCTTAAATTCCCAAGTACAAATTAGCCGCTAATTGCTCATTGGGACTTCTTTCAAGCTTTTAAAAGTTTTTTCTTCTTACCTGTGAGTTGTCCAATCACTCATCCGGTAACAATACTCTGTTCAATCACTACTCCTGCACTTCCTCTTTCTGATCGTGGCCGCTCCAGCTTTTGACAGCTCCGTGGCTAACTTCCTTCACTGATGGGTCGAAGACTAATGCCGGCACTTCAGGAAACTTGCTCTTTCCCTATCCGTGCGAGCCTGCGACTTCTTTCTTCACTGTCCCTACAAGACAGCTATGATCCCTAGGGACCCCCAAAATCAGCTGGGATATCGGTGCTCTTCTGGAGCTCCAGAATCCACACCATATCACCCAATGCCGGCCATGCCTTCTTCGGATCGCCAGAGGCTTTTTAAGGCATTTTTTTCTACAATCTTTTGGGCCGAAGAGGTTGCAGAAAAAAATGCTTTTAGAAGCCTCTGACGATCAGGCAACTCAGTTGGGATCGCCAGAGGCTTTTAAAGGCATTTTTTCCCCCTACAACCTCTTTGGCCGAAGAGGTTGCAGAAAAAAATGCTTTTAGAAGCCTCTGACCATCAGGCAACTCAGCGGGGATTCCCACAGGCTTTTAAAGGCATTTTTTTTCCTACAATCTCTTCAGCAGAAGAGGTTGCAGAAAAAAATGCTTTTAGAAGCCTCTGACGATCAGGCAACTCAGCTGGGATCACCAGAGGCTTTTAAAGACCACCCCAACGATGCCCTTGATGTGATGTCTTGCTGCCTATGTCAGCGTTCCAAATTAGGCTCTCTTCCAGCGCTGACATAACAAGATGAACTTTTACCTAGTTTTGTATGTACAGATAGTGTTTCCTGGGAGACGAGGGTGGGGGCTACATTCCTGTGAAAAGAACGTGCCGGGAGGTAGAGATGGATTTGCATGATGGCCAATGGGACATTGGGGTTGGAGAGCGGAAGAGGAGGGGGTTGGAAGGAGGGGCCAGTTTGGCTGCAAAAATGAAATCAGGATTGTCGGCTTTTTATGTTCTTAAATAAAAATGTTTCATTAGAGAGATTGCGCTTGAAAATGAAACTCATTTAAGACAGCACCGAAACCTGACAGACAGCCAAACTCTCCTCCAAATCCAGGCTGGCTGAGTTTAAATCATTCCGTTCCCTCCCAGACATCTGGTCGGACGGACTATGGCTGAAGCCAAGCTCTCGGAGGAAAGCCTGCTTCAAGAAACGGGAGGAGCAGAAGCGGTCGTGATTCCAGCCAACTTGGAAAATACAAAGGTAAAAGATAAAGAAAAACCCCTAAGTGAATTGGGAAGGGCGAGCTGGGGATGGGAATGGCAGCGAAGCCCAGACAAGGCAGCACCTCCCCACCCCAGGATGAGAGACGAGGCAGAGGACTACCAACACCAAGGCTGGCCCTCCAGAGCTCAGCACAGAGAGGAGAGGGCAGAGAGGGAGGAACCACCCCAGTTCAGAGGGAAGTTCGATGGTGACCCAGACAACCTCGCCCAATTCCTCTATTCAGCTGAGATATACATAGAGCGGTTTGGACACCTCTACCCTTTCCCCAGAGCCCTAGTGAATGCTATCTCGGAAGGGCTGGAGGGAGAAGCAAAGAGGTGGTCAGCATCACTCTACAAATACAGGGGCCCCCAGCTACAAAATGCGGATGGGTTCTTGCAACTATTGAGAGCCCGTTATGAGGAGGAGGAGGAGGACCCCTATGTGGAAGACGAGCTCAGAAACCTAATGCAGAGGGGGAAGCCTATCAGAGAGCATATCCGTGAATTCAGGAGAGTCATTGGGACACTGCCTCCCCTACCAGAGCGATTGCTGGTGTATTTTTTTAGAACAAGCCTAGATAAAAGAATTTCCCAAGTGACTGCCTATCGTGACATCCCAAACCGACTCGCTGAATGGTTCCGGGTAGCGATAAAAGTCGACAGAGGGCTGCGGGCGAGTGACACGTCAAAACCACCAGAGGAAAAGGAGAGAGGCCAACCAGACCAGGGGCCACTCAACAGACGAGAAACCCCAACATCACAGCCCTCCTACAGACCAACTGCCCCACGGAGCCCACTGAAATGCTACAGATGTGGAGGAAGCGGCCACATAGCAGCAAGATGTGGAACGCCTAGACCGGGACCAGCTCCACCGTCCAAAGCACGACCGGAACGAGGGCCCAAGCGCGTCACCCACGTACCGCGGGAAGCTCCCCAAATCCCTGAGTTTTTCGCTCATCTGACCGAAACCAGAGGAATCCCAGTGGAGGGAGATCAGTCCCCCGAACCCTATGACACGGAAGACGAAGGTGAGGATGACCCGATGGTGAGTGGACCCGTCCATCCTTTTCTTTTCCCCATACGCCTAACAGCCCCCAAAACAGGGGCCCAAGAGACTTTCCAAACCCTAATAGACTCGGGTAGCACACGGTGCCTAATCAACCTACCCACAGTTCTAAAATTGGGAATCCGAGCTAAACAGCTCAAACAACCAATTCGCTTCGAGCAAGTTGATGGGTCCCTAGTGGGAGGAACGTACGCCACACACTTGACTGAACCCGTGAGACCAGAACTCGCAGATCACTGGGAGACGATCCGCTTCATAATAGCCCCCAAGATGACAGAACCAGTCATATTGGGACTCTCATGGCTCGACAAATGGGGCCCAATCATTTGGTGGCAAGAGGGAACCCGCAGGCTGAGAATAGCAAAGGGGCCCCAACCCCTGCCGCCCCGACCAGAAGAATTCCCTCCCACGCTGAAACCCCAAAGCAGCCCTCCACTACAGAAGAAAACACCACCAACACAAGGGTCCCTCCCAGAAGGTGCAGCAAAGCAATTGGCAGCCGCACCCACCACCGCTTGTAACGCAAACCAGATCCCAAGGGAGTACCAAGACCTTGCGGGGGTATTCAGTGAGGCCGAGTGTGACATTCTGCCCCCCCACCGCGAGACCGATTGTGCCATCGAGATTATCCCAGGAGCGAAACTACCCAAACCTAAAATGTATGCCATGACGCCCCGAGAAATGCAGGAAATGCGGGACTACATAGACAAAAACTTACAAAGGGGATTTATTGAGCCAGTGAAACCAAGGGTAGCGGCGCCGGTCATGTTTAAAGAGAAAAAGGACGGCTCCATGAGACTGGTAGTCGACTTTCAAAGTATCAACGCTGTTTGCGTACACAACTTGTACCCCCTCCCCCTCATGAAAGACATGTTAGCCCACCTAGCTAAAGGGAAGGTTTTCACCAAACTAGACCTTCGAGAAGCTTATTACCGAGTACGCATAAAGGCAGGAGATGAATGGAAAACAGCATTCAACTGCCCCCTGGGTAGTTTCCAGTTTAAAGTAATGCCTTTTGGATTGCAAGGAGCCCCGGCAGTATTCATGCAGTTAATAAACGAAGTCTTACATGAACACCTTTACAAAGGGGTCCTCGTCTACCTGGATGATATTCTTATCTACACGGAGACCATAGACGAACACATACCCCTCGTCCGCCAAGTACTGAAAAAACTGCTACGGGCAAACCTATATGTCAAACTGCCAAAATGCGATTTCCACCAATCACGGCTAGACTACCTGGGCTACCGAGTATCAAATGAGGGGATAGAGATGGACCCAGCCAAGGTCCAATCAGTTCTACAATGGCAGCCCCCTCGCACCCGCAGACAACTGCAAAGTTTTCTAGGCTTTGCGAATTTCTACAGACAATTCATCCCCTCGTTCGCGAAGATTGCCAAACCTTTGATGGACCTCCTAAAGACAGGAAGCCCAGCGATGAAACCTCGCCTGGGACAACCCCTACAGTGGGACCTGACCTGCCAACAGGCATTTGAGATGCTAAAAGGACTGTTCGCGAAAGAACCTGTCTTAAAACACCCGGATCCAGAACAGCCTTTTGTCATCCAAGCAGAGGCAAGTGATGTGGCAGTAGGAGCCGTGTTACTCCAAAAGAACAACCAAGGTGATCTACAACCCTGCGCCTACATCTCCCGCAAACTCACCGATACGGAGAGGCGATGGGCGGCGTGGGAGAAGGAAGCGTTTGCAGTAAGGTGGGCCTTGTTGACCTGGCGGCACCTTCTAGAGGGAGGCCAGAAACCATTTGAAGTCTGGACTGATCATAAAAACCTAGAGGCTCTAAAAACCCCACGAAAACTGTCGCCCAGGCAAGTGCGGTGGGCACAATACTTCAATCGTTTCAATTTTGAGCTTAAGCACATCCCAGGAGGGAGAAATTTCCTGGCTGATGCCCTCTCCCGGATGCCCCAATACAACAGTGAGCGGGAGCAGGTAGTGAATGCCATCATCCCCTCCACCCAAGCTGCGGCCCAAGTGATCACCAGACGGCAATGACGTGACCAGCAAGGCCAACTTGCAAGTGACTTAACTGCAAAATTAAAAAATGAAACGCTGACCGACCCCTGGTATCGGGACAATCAACATCTCTTGACAAAAAGAGATGAACTAGCATGGAGGGGGACAAAACTCTATGTCCCACAGAGTTTACGCATCCTGATTCTCAAGAGGAGCCACGACGTTAAACCAGCAGGACACTTCGGGTTCCTAAAGACTCTGCACCTAGTACGAAGGCAGTTCTGGTGGCCACACATGAGAAAGGACAGTTATGTAAAAAGCTGCACCATTTGTGCCACGATGAAGACAAGGCCAGGGTGCCCACCTGGATTGTTGCAACCAGTAGCTGAGCCAACAAGACCATGGGAGGAGATTGCAATGGACTTTATAGTAGACCTACCAAGGAGCAGTGGAAATACAGTGATCTGGACTGTAATAGACTTATTCTCCAAACAGGCACACTTCATACCTTGTAGTGGACTGCCTTTAGCCCGTCAGTTATCCAAACTGTTCCTGAAACACATTTACCGCCTACATGGAGTCCCCAGGAGAATCATTTCCGACAGAGGGGTCCAGTTCACAGCAAAGTTCTGGAGGGAGTTTCTACGATCCATAGGTTCATCCCAAGGGCTCAGCTCAGCATTTCACCCGAGCACCAATGGGGGGGCAGAAAGACTGAACGCTATGATAGAACAGTATTTAAGATGCTACGTCGACTACCAGCAGTCCAATTGGGCAGACCTCCTATCTTTTGCGGAGGTTGCATATAATAATTCTGTCCACAGCAGCACGGGGCTAACCCCGTTCAAAATAGTGAGTGGCATGGATTTTGTTCCCATGCCAGAATACCCGAGGGAGCCCCCTTCCTCAGTCAGTTTGACCGACTGGATGGCAATGTTGAGACAAACTTGGGAAAATGTTAAGAGGGCGCTGGCAAAGGCGGCTCAATCTTATAAGGACCAAGCAGACAAGCACCGAACTCCCCAAAGACCATTTCAGCTGGGAGAGAAAGTTTACCTTCCTCCCGAGCAGGAAATTGGGCCCAAAATTTATAGGACCATTTCCTATAATAAAAATAATCAACCCCGTTACAGTGCAATTGCAGTTGCCACGGCTTTTGGGGAAAATTCACCCCGTTTTTCACAGTAGCCTTCTAAAACCTGTAGTGGGGTCTACTTTAAGGCCAACTCCACGTGAACCCCCTGGGCCCCTGGTTGTTGGGGGCCAAACGCACTACGAGGTGCAGCAGATTCTTGATTCAAGATGGCACAGGGGGCGCCTCCAGTACTTAATTAAATGGAAGGGTTACCCATTGTCAGAGGCTTCCTGGGTGAAGAGCGCAAACATCCAAGCTGATCGCCTTATAGCAAAATTCCATGCAGACCACCCGGGAAAGCCGGGAGGGGGGGTGCACAGCCGGGGAGGGGCTGATGAGACTAATCTTGTTGTGTTTTCCCTATGGGATAGGTGATGTCGCAGAAGTGAAGGGAGAGTGGCCAGATGTCAGCGTTCCAAATTAGGCTCTCTTCCAGCGCTGACATAACAAGATGAACTTTTACCTAGTTTTGTATGTACAGATAGTGTTTCCTGGGAGACGAGGGTGGGGGCTACATTCCTGTGAAAAGAACGTGCCGGGAGGTAGAGATGGATTTGCATGATGGCCAATGGGACATTGGGGTTGGAGAGCGGAAGAGGAGGGGGTTGGAAGGAGGGGCCAGTTTGGCTGCAAAAATGAAATCAGGATTGTCGGCTTTTTATGTTCTTAAATAAAAATGTTTCATTAGAGAGATTGCGCTTGAAAATGAAACTCATTTAAGATAGCACCGAAACCTGACAGCCTGGAGGCCGTGCGGGTCTGGATGGGGAGAAATAGGCTCAGACTCAACCCTTCCAAGACCGAGTGGCTGTGGCTTCTGGCATCCCGATATAGTCAGCTGGTGCCATCGCTGACTATTGGGGGTGAATCTCTGCTCCCCACAGAGAGGGCTCGCAATCTGGGTGTCCTCCTGGATGCACGGCTGTCTTTAGAAGAGCATATGACGGCTGTGGCCAGGGGGGCTTTTTATCAGGTTCGCCTGATTCACCAGTTGCAGCCCTTTCTGGACCAGGATGCCTTGCGCATGGTCACTCATGCCCTTGTCACCTCCCAGCTGGACTACTGTAATGCTCTCTACATGGGGCTCCCCTTGAAGAGCACTCGGAGGCTCCAATTGGTCCAGAATGCAGCCACATGGGTGGTTATGGGCGCAACCCGTTGTGCCCATGTGACACCCCTCCTGCATGAGCTGTACTGGCTCCCAGTGGTCTTCCGGGTTCAGGGTGCTGGTCACCACCTTTAAAGCGCTCCATGGCATAGGACCCGGGTACCTTTGAGACTGACTTCTGCCACCAATAGCCTCCCACCGGCCAGTCCGCTCCCACAGAGAGGGTCTCCTCAGAGTGCCATCGGCCAAGTTATGTCGGCTGGCGACACCCAGGGGGAGGGCCTTCTCTGTGGGAGCCCCTGCCCTGTGGAATGAACTGCCCCCAGAAATGCGTAAGATCTCCGACCTCCGTGTATTTCGCTGTGCCCTCAAGACCCTGCTGTTTCGTCAGGCCGGGCTATCAATGTAATGATTTTAAATTAGGTGTTTTAAATTTTGGGGGTTTTAAATTTGAGCCGAAACTATTCAATAATTTTAATTATTTTTAATTGATGTCTGTCTTTGTGCTTTTAATAGGCTGTACACTGCCCTCAGTCCTTCAGGAGAAGGGCGGTATAGAAATAATAATAATAATAATAATAATAATAATAATAATAATAATAATAATAATAATTGTAATTGTCCTGATTGTAATTGGAGCCCTTGGAGCAATACCCAAAGGGCTACCCCGCTATTTAGAAATTCTAAAATTGCCGGACTTGAACATTTTGACTCTACAAAAAACCACCTTACTCGGAACAGCTTACATCCTCCGACGATACCTTAACAGTTCCTAGGTCCTTGGTTAGGACTCGAGCTGCTGAGCTATTAACCAGCCTCAAAGGCTGTGAATCTCACTAAAGATTAAATAATAGTAATAATAATAATAATAATAATAATAATAATAATAATAATAATAATAATAATAAAAGGCATTTTTTTTCTACAACCTCTTCGGCCGAAGAGATTGCAGAAAAAATGCTTTTAAAAGCCTCTGACGATCCCAGCTGAGCTGCACGATCATCAGAGGCTTTTTTTTACTTTTAAAAGCATTTTTTCGGGCCAAAGAGGTTGTAGAAAAAATGCTTTTAAAAGTAAAAAAAAAAAGCCTCTGATGAGGTGGGTGGGGTAAGCAAGCGGAAACTGGGCCAGGGACCGGTTTGGGGGCGTGGCCAGCCAATGTTAGTACCGGTTCTCCGAACTACTACAAATTTTTACTATCGGTTCTTGCGAACCGGTGCGAACCGGGAGCAACCCACCACTGGTGGATAGGTATTCTCTCACCAATTTCTGCAACCTTAAACACTCAAAGAGCCATTTGGACCTGTTTCCCACAGAAAACACTGGGAGCCACAAACCCTGGGTGGGTGTGGCTAACTCAATGCCACTCATTCCCACTCAGTCACATGATCCCCTAGCCATGCCTACCCAGCCAGTCATTAGGGCAGAGAATGGTTGTTAAAAAACACTGGAAAGAATAAAACCCTTTTGACATCTTCTCTCTCTCCCTCTCTCTCTCTATATATATATCTCTATGTCTGTCTCTCCGTCTCTATCTCCCCCTCTCCCCCTCTCTCTGTATCTCTCTCTCTGTGTCTGTCTGTCTGTCTCCCTCTCTGTGTGTGTAGTGGGAATCTGATGTCCAGAGGCCGATGAGCCCAGGAGCAGCGTGCTGAAGACCAGCTGGCCAGCGGGGAGGCAGGGCATCACAACACCGGCAGCTCTGCAGGAAAAGCAACTGACATCTGGGAGGCGAGTGCCAGCCGAGTGGGGCAGGGTTATATTGTGGCTCCATTGTTGTAATGGGCTCCAGGAGGAGGGGACCCCACCTCCTCCATTGTGAAGCACGCTAAATTTCACTGTGCTGCGCAAGGCGCTGTGAGAAGCAGCAACAGCAAATGTATGTGACGAAGGTGCGGAAAGGCAAGTGCAGCGGTGCTTTGCTCCCACACTAAGGCTCTGGCCATCGCCACTGTCGTGACAGGGTGACAGCTCTTTCATCCCTCTGCTGTGACAGAGTGACAGGGAGCCGCAGCAGAGGGATGAAAGAGCTGCATGCGGTTGCCGACACCAGCCCTAAGGAGATATATCTGGTGAACCCAGAAGAAGGGCCTTCTCTGTAATTGTTCCCTCTCTCTGGAACATCCTTTCAGAAGGCCCTGAAGACATGGTTATGTCAGAGCAGGATGGAGCCCATTAAATGGGTAGTATGAATGTGTGTTGTTGCTGGGGTGGGGGGTAGTTATTATTTTATTATTTTTCTTTCTTTTGCATGTTGTTTTTATATCCTTGTAAGCTGCCTTGAGTCGCCATGTGTGAGTAGGCAGCAATATAAATTTTCTAAATAAAATAAATAAATAAATAATTGCCAGTCATAGGTCATTCTGGGCCTTAGCTTTCCTGACTCCCTCTTTGCAGATTCTGCATGATTTGAAAAGTATTTTCTGCATCTGTTCATCCAAATAATAAAAATATTGAAGTCTAAAAGGCAAGGACTGAATGTTGTGGCATTGTGCTCAATATCTTCTAAAGAACTGTTTATATTTCTTGGGTTTTGCCATCAGCTAGGACCTTCAGTGCCCTAGGATGCATTTCATTTTGCCCTGGAGATTTAATTGTGCTCTTCACAATTTCCACATGCTTCCTTGTCACAGAAGTCTGATCCAATATAGAAATTAAGTGACTCTGCCTTTTCTTTGCTTACCTGTTAGCAGTTTGTTGTCTTCATTGAGAAGCTGGTATATTGATACTTTTATCTACAAAAGTATATAAACTGAAAAAGCTTTAGCATCCTTTGTCAACCTCAGTTCATTTTGAGCTTTCTCTTTCCTATCACCATCTCCATCACCATCTGTGCCAATTGTCTATATTCTTTCTTGTTATATGGTCATTCCTTCGATCTCGTTTGTGTATTCTTGAATGTTTTCAGTTATTTATTTATTTATTTATTTAGCGATATTTACATTGGCTTCAACTGCTATCTTGAGCTGTGGTGGCACAGTGGTTAGAATGCAGTACTGCAGGCTACTTCTGCTAACTGCCAGCTGCCAGCAATTCGGCAGTTTAATTCCCGCTGGCTCAAGGTTGACTCAGCCTTCCATCCTTTCAAGGTTGGAAAAATGAGAATCCAGATTGTTGGGGGCAATATACTGATTCTGTAAACTGCTTAGAGAGGGTTGTAAAGCACTGTGAAACAGTATATAAGTCTAAGTGCTATTGCTATACTCTGCTCCCATTTGAAAAAGAAAGTTGTGAGGAAGTCAGAGGAGCTTATTTTGGCAGAATATGGGGCATATAATATTGGGGCAATTTAATTCCGCATCAGTATTATCTGACTTTCAGAAACAATATTTCATCTGAATTCTATACAGCTAACAATTTTTGGTAAGTTGTAGGTTTTCTAAACACCATATGCTTCTGATATGTAAAGGGATTTGTTTTCATCCTGAATTAACAATAGCAACATAATCATGACACCATTCATACCATTAGGCATATATATAGAATTGAGGGAGAAATTATGTTTGTGAATATGAACAGAAATAAATTGATATTTTTGAACCACATAGGCCACTTTTTAAAATTTCTTACCAAAATGTCCATAATTAATGAAAATTATGTACATAACTGAATTAAGGAAAATGTTTTTAAAAATTATACGTTAAGAAAAACTTAAATAAAGATGCACATGTATACTTATATAATGCTATACTTTTGTGGTCTTCTTTTTTTCAAAAATTTTCAACTATTATAAAAATAGAGCAATGCATACTTTAAAAAAGAAAAGAAACAAACAGAAGAAAAGCCAAGTGGAGAGATTCACCTCTCCTTCCATCTGACTCAGGATAATAACGCAGGGGGTGGACTAACCTTTGCCCTATTCCTGCCCCTAGGATCCAGATTAGGGTCCCCAAATCTATTATTCATATAAAAATGGAATTTCTTATTGGTGATTTGTAAGTATTCTTAACAAATGTCATGCATTTGCTAGTTGCTTTAAAGATGTATCATTGGCCCTAAAATTAAAAGAGAACTAACAAAGGGTGCAGAGAAAAAAATGACAACTTTACCTAAATAGTTATTCCTTCATTTAAAAAAAATTCAAAATATAATGAATATATGTTCATGCCATTTTTATTACGTTTTTAAAGAATATTGCTTCTTAACTAAAGACTATGCATATCAGTTAAGTATTGAAATTCAGTGTTCCTGATTGCTTCAAAAAGAACAAAACTCTGACTGTTCTTATCATAACATTGCTCTTTCTGTCAGGATGTACAGTAACTCTTCTGTTTTCATCCATCTTAGGTATGCTTTGCCTAATATTCCAACACAGACTTTCCTTCCCTTTGTTTATCTGTTCATCCCTTCTTTCTTCTTTCTCTCCTCTCTTCAACCTTGCTTCATGATCCCTGTTTCTCTCCCACACTCTGTCTCTGGAGACAGACCTACTGGCCTGGTTGCCATCTGCTGCCTCTTGTGGGTGTGTGCCTGCATGTGTGTTTTTTATGAGGTTGAGATCAGATGGTATCTAATCAATCGTCATGGTCGCTATGACTACCGGCATGACAGAATAGTTGGGAGAATGACACATGCTCCATGCCTAGGGCTGTCAGATGACTCCTGAGAAAAAGGCAGAGAAATCAAACCTGCTCCATCACATTTTAAACATTTACAACTCCTTTAAAGCTTCAAAACAAAGATACTATGAGCCTACATTATAAAATAATGTTTTTCTTGATATCCTTAGGCTTGTTTTTAAAAAAGCAGAAGGCACACAGAGTGTTGAGAAAAGAATCTGTTTCTGATCACTCTGAATATTTTGCGAAAGGTTTATATTCACAGTAACATTTTGCATCACTCTAGAAAATGAGATATTCATATAATCCAGATATGACTAGAAGGAAAGTATTAGCCCTAGAAAAGAATATTTAAACTGTTCACAGGACAGAAGAGAAGAATATGTGCAAGTGTGGATTCCCTAATTCCACTCTTTCCAGCTTCCCCAAAAGAAGAATGCTCTGTGCTCCAACAATGCAGCACCGTAACATACAGGGCCGGATTTTCCTATAGGCTAACTAGGCTTCAGCCTAGGGCCTCAAGATCAAGAGGGGCCTACATTCAAATTGTTAGCAAAATTAAAATTACACTTTCACTATAGGTGAAAGGGCCTCATAAGTAGAATAGCCTAGGGCCTCTTTTCATCTAAATCCGGCCCTGGTAACATATAATCTGCCAATACTGCTTAGGAAAGTTTGGACAGAAGTAAGGATTTGCAAGAGTAGGAATTTAAGATCAGTAATAGTAAATGGAGTAGGGGCATTAGCTATAAGTTAAGAAGTCTTGCTTGAGATATTTGACTTTTAAAGTCAACTTTTAAAGTCTATTCAATAAAAAAATAGACTTTTAAAATGTATTCAAGAATAGATTGGACAAGCATTTGACTGGAATGGTGCTCCTGCCTTGAGCAAGGGGTGGGACTGGAAGACCTCTGAGTTCCCTTCCAGCCCTTTGATTCTTTGTTGTATGTTCTACGCATCATCATTAAGCTGAGCAAGTCTTTTCCAATGTGCATCTTTTCTGAGTCCCCAGCTCCAAACCCAAGTTCTGGTTTTTAAGAGATATCTTTCAAGTGACAAGTAATCTATGATTCTCCAAGAGTCAATGGAACTATCTATTATTGCTGTTGTTATGGTTGTTATAAAATAGCATTTATTAAAGTATTTTCAGATTTTGATGGACAATCTGAAATTTCCTAAAAGGATGGATGAATTGAAGAGTGTGGGAACCCCTGTCCTAATCAGATAGTAGAGGAAATTTCAGAATGGCCACATTCCACCCTCAAATCCACTTGATTTTTTCCCCAAGTGACATTTAACTGGATTTTTAGTCAAATAAATGAGCAGTTCTGGAGGAAACATTGAACACAATAGCCTTATTTTGCCTTTAAAAGTTATATACAACAAAAGTCACAAAACCTCATGCACTGTCTGTTGTGACACCGACCCCCAAGCCTGTCCTAACAGAGGGAGAAGACTCAGAAGGTGAAGGAGAGGATTTGGCAAGGCCTCCCTCTCCAGGACCCTCCTCTCTGGCAATGCCTCAGGTTTCCTCCGAAGGCCAAGAGATATGCCAGGAGCAAGGCACTTCAGAGAAGCCGCAGATAGAGAGCGAGGGGGATGAGTTTTGGCTGGATCCCAGACAGCGTCGGAAGGATAAGCGTGCGCAGCAGAGAAAGAGGGGTGGGAGATTGAGCTGAGTCACTGGACCACACCCCACAAGGGATAAAAGGGGGTGTGTCGGCTATTCAGGCCTTGTGATGGACAAATTGAAAAGCTCGGAAGTCATATCGTGTTTCTAGAACCCTGTTAGAATCTCTTTTTGGATTTCTTTGGACTGAATTTTGACAATTCTTTGCTTTGTGGAATTAATTTGGTATATCGGACTGAAGAGAAAAAACCTCCCTTAGTGAGTAAAATCTCTTGGCAGGCAGCTCATGGTTCGCTGCCAAGACTGTTATCTTAAAGGAATTCCTGACTGTTTGATTCATTAACTCCTGGCTGTCTGTTTGTGTGTGTGTGTGTGACGGGGACAGAACATTGTCCCTATTTTCTCTACTTTGAAACTCCCCAATCTTGCAACTGAGTTGAATTAAGCCCAACAGGATTCTTTTTTTTTTTTTTTAACCAGGCCATATCCTTTTATTATAAAATATATTTCATATTGCTGTTGTAAAAATTACATTTCACATTTTTTGTTTACAATAAAAAATAATACTTGGAAGACAATCAAAAGAAAAGCTCCAATTAGATAGCAATTCACGATACAACAGATTTCCCCCTCCCCTTAGGCTTGATAGCATATCACCATTAAAAGAGCAGCGGTTTGCTCTTTTGATTACAAGCCCAACAGGATTCTTGATTGCTGAAGCATTGTAGCACTTGACCAGTGCATATGAGGACTGCAGCAGCATTTCCAAGATCACTGTGATTTTCTGACCAAATCTGAATTCATTGACTGAATCACTTTATTTCTAGTTCAGCTACGGCAACACCTTTTTGCAATGGTGGAGTTCTGCAGAGCTTATAACCAGTTTGTCCTGGAGGGAACACCATCATTTCAATTCCTAACTTCCAGACAAAATATGGATCTGTTTCCCCCTTCTTTGTAAATTTCCAGTTTTTAAAGAAATTTCCCATTTTTATAAAACAGTGGGAGAAGGGGAAATGAGGGGAATTAAGTCAATTCAGTAAAACAGAAATGATGGCATTGTGGAAGTGAATTTATGAGTCTAAAATATATATGCTTTATTTTCTGCATTTCAAAAATTTCCAACTAAAATAATTCTAAACTTATAATCATTAATCAATGAGGATATTGGTCTGCAATTTCTTGCTGAAGTCAAATCTTGTACCTCTGTAGCTATTAATGTTCTATTAGCCTCTTTCTGGATCTCTGGCATCCTTCCTTTCTGTAGAACAGAATTCATCCTGTTTTGTAAAGGTTGTAAAAGTTAATCCTCAAAACACTTATAATACAAACTTGACAGTCCATCTGGTCCAGGCACATTCCCTGGAATGTTTTTTGTAACCATTATTTTTAATCATACTTGTATTTGCTGCAAAAGCAATTTGAAGCTTCTGTCTTTTCTTTTTGCATCTTTGTCCTTTCCTTTCTTTCTCCTTTTATACTTTGTATTAATTTTTACCTTCTTTTTAAAACTTTCAATAAAATGTAATTTTTAAAAATGAGATGGAGTGACAGAAGAAATGATTGGAGTGATGTGGGTAGAGAAAACCAGGAATAAATCAAATTGAATATGGTATGAGCTGATTTGGAGGCCTACAGTATGGTGATATAACATCTATATCCTTATAGCATCTGCAAAATGTTGTATGGTGGTTCATTTAAAATGGTCCAAATTCTTTGGGGCAATTATGGGCCAGAAGAACTTCTAGCAGGAGGCTCTGATATGCCGTTTCCCAAGGTTAGGATTGCTCTATCTCTGTTAATATGCAGGAGGGCAACCTTCAGGGAGTAAATATGCTTATTATTTCTAAGCTACAACTCTGTTACCTGATGAGATTTTAGAGATGGTTTGTATTCATTTTTTTTCTTTTGGCTATTGTTTATTAATCAACTATTTGGTTGGTTGTTATTTTGTTGTGGTTGTTTTATTGTGTTAGTTATAAGCTGCTTAGAATGTTTGTAAATCAATAAATGAAATTATTTTATTTATTTATTTTTTATTTTAAATTTGTATACCGCCCTTCTCCCTGAGGACTCAGGGCGGTGAACAGCCAAGTAAAAACATCAAGTACAAATATTAAAATACAGTTAAAATATATATATATAAATTTGGCCCCATTAATTAAAAACAATAAACAAAACACTTAAAACACTTAAAAAATTAGGCCAGCCCGGCTTGCTGGAAAAGGAAGGTTTTAAGGGCACGGCGGAAGGCACTGAGGTCTTGGATTCTCCTTATCTCTGCAGGCAATTGATTCCAGAGGGTAGGTGCCCCCACAGAGAAGGCCCTCCCCCTGGGGGTCACCAGCCTGCACTGTTTGGCTGATGGCACCCCGAGGAGGCCCTCTCTGTGGGAGCGTACAGGTCGATGGGAGGTCGTTGGTGGCAGCAGGCGGTCTTGAAGATAGCTAGGCCCTATGCCATGGAGCGCTTTAAAGGTGATAACCAACACCTTGAAGCGCACCCGGAAGACCACTGGGAGCCAGTGCAGCTCGCGCAGGAGCGGTGTTACATGGGAGCGCCATGCTGCTCCCGTCACTACCCGCGCTGCTGTGTTCTGGACCAGTTGGAGCCTCCGGGTGCTCCTCAAGGGGAGCCCCATGTAGAGAGCATTGCAGTAGTCAAGGCGAGAGGTGACGAGGGCATGAGTGACTGTGCACAGGGAATCCCGATCAAGAAAGGGCCGCAACTGGCGGATCAGGCGAACCTGACAAAAGGTCCCCCTGGTTACAGCCGTCAGATGTTCCTCCAAGGACAGCTGCCTATCCAGGAGGACTCCCAGATTGCGAGCCCTCTCTGTGGGGGCCAACGACTCGCCCCCAATAGTCAGTGATGGAGTCAACTGACTATATCGGGATGCCGGGAGCCACAGCCACTCAGTTTTGGAAGGGTTGAGCCTGAGCCTGTTCCTCCCCATCCAGATCCAAATTAAACTACATTTTGTTGTCTTCATGCAATGTAAAAGGCTAGTCATTTAAAAAGTCTAAGCAATATTCTCATTTATCTTGGCATCAAGCAAGTTAGATAAATCAGAAAACCACAAGAATAATTGCAATCCAAAGAAACAGAATGTACATGGGCAAATTAGGCCTGAGCCATAATTGGTTTGCCATGAATTGTGATAAATATCTTGAGGGAAAAAAAATTGGGCCCAAATGTCTTATAAAAACCATATGTCACTGTGTCTGGAAGATTATGGTGGAACAGTCCAAATATTACATGGGCAGCTGGCAGCAATGCCTTAAACAGAGGGTTGTTTCTGCTTCTTCAATTCCATTCCAGTTTGCAAACCATGAGCTGTGCTCCATAGTTTCAGGAGTTACGACTAAATACAACTCTCAAAAGCATCTAGATAGATCTGCCTCTTTATTTACAACATCCCATCGTGTGGTCTCTTTCTTAGGGAGTGTGTCAGAGAGAAAAAAATCAAAGCACCGAGCTTCTGTTAATGATCCTCCTTCTTTGTCCTAAATCAGGGATTCACTTGTTTTTGGCAGAGGGCAACATAAATCTTTCAGTATTCATCACTAAACACCAAACACTGGGTAAAGCTAGGATAAAGAAGTGGATGGTCACTACTACTACTACTACTACTACTACTACTACTACTACTACTAATAATAATAATAATAATAATAATAATAATAATGATGAAAAAAGTCTGGTTCATTGATATTGCAATACCAGGTGATGTATGTATTGAAGAGAACCAATCAGAAAAAATAACAAAATACCTATATCTGCAAATTGAATTTGAGCTATTGTAGAGGGAGAAATCAATGATTGCACCAATAGTAACAGGAGCCCTTGGAGCAATACCCAAAGGATTGCCTACATATATGGACATTTTGAACTTATCAGACCTGAATATTCTGACTTTGTAAAAAAACAACCTTATTTGGAACTGCCTATATACTATGAACTGTTAAGTTTTTATCAGTCCCAGACTGTGAATCAAACTGAAGATTAAATTAACAACAACAACAGTAATAATAGTAATCACCACCACCACAGGTGTAGAATTGAAAGAATGGCAAAGGTCTAACAAGGCAAAGAAATCAAAGCCTTGCCAGACAGCAGTGACAAACCAGGTGGAGTTGGCAGTAGAAAAAGCCAGCTTGGTCATTGAACTGTTTTCATTCCAAAATCAGGTGCTCTCTCATTGGCCTCCTCCTCAGAAAGAATAAAGCTCTCTAACTAAAGTTAAAGAATTGCAACAAAGAGTAATTGAGCATCTAAACAGCACAAAAACAACAGAATAAGGTTGCCTACATTGAAGTTTGCTCCAAAGAAACAGCTAGCACAAGCACTAAAAGATGCCAATATTGTAATATTAAATGTAAGCACCAGCTCACTGCAAGAAACATCCAATATACAGCATAGCTGCAGTTATAACTGAATACCTGGGATGCAAAATCAAAACTAAACCTGCAACACCAAAATGGAAGCTGAGGGTAGAAAATAAGATCAACAGGCTAAGATCAGATGCAAACAAGCTAGACCAGTTGAAAGAAAAGAAACCCAAGAGTTCAGCAGTCCTGTGCAAAATTCAATGTCATAACAGCAGATATAGTTGCTGATAAATGGTGATATACTGGTAGAAGTTGATATCAAGAAAGGAAAGTTTCAAGAGGCTCACTATCACCACTACTATTTGTCATTGTGCTGATTCCTCTGTCAACAATACTGAATAACTTTGTCCATGTCTATGAAACATCAAAAACATTGGCACATTGAAGTCACTAAAAAATTAGAAGTGAATACATCAAGAGAGTAAAGAAGATCTTAAAGTCCAAACTCCAAGTGGAGGAAATACTATCAAGGCAATTAACATTTGGGCAATTTGAGTCATTAGAAACACAGTTGGAATAGTGGATTGGACTCAACAAGAACTAAAGGCTCTGGATAGGAAGATTAGAAAAATAATGACAATGAATCAAGCTCTTCATCCACACAGTGATGTTGACAGACTGTACTTACCAAGGAAAATAGGTGGGCTGAAATGTTGCAAGCACACCAGACAGTTGAAGAAGAAAAAAGGACATTGGAAGAATATCTGAAGGATAGTGAAGAAGATGCACTGAAGTTAGTACCGTGATGGCTTACTAAGTTCTAAAGAAACCAAATGAAGAAAAAAAGACCAAATGAAGAATAGAAAAAAGATATAGCAGGGCAAAGTATTACATGATCAGAAATAAAAAAAGAAGAAGCAGGCAAATTTGATAATAACAAGACGTGGCAATGGCTGAGAATAGGAAAACTGAAAGAACAGAGAGGCTAATTCTGGCTGCACAAGACCACGCCTTAAAAACAAATGCACACAGAACCATAACTGAGAAGACAGCAACGGATAGCAAGTGCCTCCTCTGCAAGAAGCTGAAGAAACAGTGGACTACCTAGTTAGCTGTTGCAAGAAGATTGCACAGACCAACTACAACAACAGCATGACCAAGTAACAACAGTGGTGCATTGGAATATCTGCAAGAAATACCTTTTGCCTGCCGCAAGAATTGCTGGAACCACAGAATAGACACAGTAATAGAAAATAAAGAAGCTAAATTGGTCTAGCACTTTAGAATTTAAACAGACAGGGTCCTGCCAAATCATTTTAAGTTAACAATTGTCGATAAAAAAGACAAAAACGTTTGGCTAGTGGACACTGCAATACCTGGAGACAGCAAAATAGAAGAGACTAGAGAACATCACAAAAATCAAAAACTCGCAGATTGAAATTAGAATGACTGTGGTGGAAAAAAACAAACAAACATAGTGTCAATAGTAATAGGGGCTTTGGGTGCAATCCCAAAATATCTGGAACACCTCTTGAATACTATTGGCATTGCCAAAATCTCTTGCACAAACACAACTTTATTTAGAACAGCTTACATCCTGTGGTGATACCTTTAACACCAACACCATCAAACGACATCTGCGTATCCCAGGTCCTCAGGAAGGACTCTCTAAGTCTATAGGTGGATAAAAATGCCAAATCCAGTTTAAACATCTGGCTGATTGCAACTATCCACAATAATATACATTTAATTTAATTCTGGAAAGCCATTCTCAATTTATTTTGATTCCTGATGATCACACACACATATTCATGTAGCTTTCTTGGCAATAATATACAAGTGGCTGCCTCTGCCTTTTTCATGATGTGTTTTTACTTTCTATTTTTGCCTACCTCTCTGGCATTTCAGTGTCTCTTCTGGAAGTCCTAGTTATGTGCCACCCTGTTTAGATTGCCTAGACATGTCCCTGCAGTTTTCTTGGCAAGGATTTTCAGAAGTGGTTTGCCATTGCCACCTTCCTAGGGCTGAGAGAGGGAGACTGGTCCAAGATCACCCACCAAGACCCAATGGCCTAGAGCTGGAGCTCTTGCCTTACAATCAGGAGGTTGTGAGTTTGATCCTAGGTAGAAGTAGATGTAGGGTCTCCTGCTTGGGCAGGGGTTGGACTCAATGACTTGCAAGGTCCCTTCCAACTCTGTTAATCTGTTAAACCTGGCTTTTTGTCTAAGGTGAGGCCAAAACTCACAATCCCCCAGTTTCTAGCCTGATGCCTTAACTACTACACCAAACTGTGTCTTATATGGGGACTTCCGGTCGGCATCGCAGGCTTCGTGGACGGTCTCCTTAGACCGCCAGCCCCGTGACTTTGTAAAAGCCGCTTTGACAGCGCAAATTGGCTGTCTGGCGACTGAAAAACCTCCCCTTCGGGAAAAGAAGGAGAGGAGAGCCGGTGGGTGAGAGTAGAGCTCCCTGAAAGTCCTCTGGAATAATTCCAGAGGCTTGGAGGGTGAGAGCTCCCCAGTCAGCCCGCCAAGAAGCTCCGAATCCGGGACAACTCTGTGTAAGTAGAGCTAGAAGCTGCGTCCGATCCTGCTGTCAAAAAGTGAGTCTGATTGATTACAAGCGCAGGCAGAGCAGAAACAGGAGAACAAGCCTTAAAAGTAACAGAGCTTAACTCCGGATTTACTTTGTTTCAAACTGAATTTCTTTGAGCTGGAGGCTGAAGATGGCGTCTTTGTTATGGTTTTGAAAGTGAAAGTCAGAAACGAAAGTGCTTATTGAGAACTTTGCATTGTAAGAGTGGATTAAAGCTGCTGGGAAGTGAGAGCTTGTGGAGAAAAGACTATTTTGCCTGATAAATTAGAGACTATAAATTACAAGCATTTTAAAGTTGTTCAAGGGACTTTGTGGTTTTGAAAAAAAAAAGATCTTTTTAAAAAAGGAAAAAAAAAGATGGCTTCTAAACAAGTTAAGCCAGGAGTTGTTAAAGAAGAGGGAGGTTCTCCAGTTGTGTCAGTGGTGACACAGAAAGCACAACTTCCGGCTGATTCACAGAGTCAGGAGGCTGCTCTTAATGATTTCAAAGAATTTATGAAAGAAGCCATGGATAATCAAGCAACAGCAATGAAAGAAGCCATGAATAATCAAGCCACAGCAATGAATAACTTAACAGTACTTGTGGAAGGGAAATTACTGGGTATAACGATGGATTGTACAGTATTAGAGACTAAATTGATTTTGAACTTAATATCAGCAGCTAGGCTGTTGCTAGCGCAATACTGGAAGAAGGACTTTTTGCCTACTATTGAAGAGTGGATACTGAAAGTAACGAACTTAGCAGAAATGGCGAAAATCTCAGCGTATTTGAAGGACTATACACAAGAAAGATATGTATCGGAATGGAGAAGATGGATTGATTATATTCAAAATAAGTATCAGACAAGAAAATATCAAATAGTTTATGAATTAACATTAAGTATTAGGGGGATTTAGTAGTCAGAGGATAGATAGGTTAATTTATGATTGTTAATTGAAATACCTTGTATTTTGCTCTGGGAAGTCTGGGGGGGAGGGGAGGGAAAGGGTGGGGGGAATATTGGGGGGGGAAATCCTTTTTTTTCTGTAAAACTTTTCAATAAAAAAAACTGTCTCTTATATGAATATTTTATATTAATTATTTTCATTTCCTCTTCTCTCACATTGAAAATTATAGCTTGATATTTCAGCCATTCCTCATTTAGCAACATCTCAGCTATCATTTGCAAATATAACAGTAATAAACAATAAAAATTTATTTTCCAGCCAATGTATGCATTTATGAGCAAATTTCTGCCTGACAAAATCATATGCTGGAATGAGAGTAACATTGTTTGCATTTTAAATAAAATGGCAGCAACCAGCCTCTGTGTGTGTGTGTCTCTCATGTGTTCACTTAGCACCATTTTGCTTAATGATCACTGGAATGGAACTTGGTTGCTAAATGAGAGGCGAGTGTAATATCTGGAAGTACTCTGGAACTATAAATGTTTTTAGAGGATGAAAGATAACCATGAAACTTCAAATTAAACACCTGTAGTAATAAAGAGTTACTGTTTTTAAACTATGGAAGATTACAGACAGAGGAATAGAATATGTGTAAATTAATGAATATACAGTTCATACACAAACAAGATTTATATGCCATTAATAGTGGTTTTGTTCAAATTGGGCTGTAATCATTATATTCTCTGCCTTCTAATTCCATTACAGGTGCGTTTATCTAAGGCAGGTCAATCTGAGACCATTTGTCCACGTCATTCTGGAGAGAACACATTGCCATGGCTCCTTCTGCCTCTTGCAAGTTGAGTTTGTCAGTGCTCAGCAACAGAAGCAGATACAATGCTGCTTGATGCCTGCCTCTCCTGGGAGAAGCAAACTAGTGTAAGTTACTTCATAATAGGATCAAGAAACACAGGAGCATGAATGAAGAGCTAATTGCATTCATAAAGACATTAACAAAGGAGGGGTAGGGGCTTCTGGACTCTCTTCCTCTGGATATCTAGAAACAAATATGAATTATGAGTCAATGAAGGTTAACATTTTTAGGATTTGTGATAATACCTTGCATTAGGATTTGAAATATTTAAAAAATGCCAGTTTCTGGATTTTCTACTTCACATTTTTTACTTTTTAAAACCATTAAGATAGTTTTTGTTCCTTAGATAATCCTCAAGCAGACTCTCTTTGTCTGCTTGTCCAGGCATCCATTTAGCCAGCCTCACTAGACACACCAAAATAACACAAATTTATGCACTGCTGACTGGGAAATAAGAACAGATAACTTTTTAACTGTTAAATCAACATCAAATATGATCATACACTGCAAGGTCCTTGGATTACTTTACATCCTTCACCAGTCCTCAGACAGTTACTAGGTCAAAAATATATGCACCTTAGGAGAATGAAAACCTAAGCAAGAAAAGGTGGAAAGGCCATTTTCTCTCAAGCTAAAGGGACTATATGCTGAATCCTTAGTTTATTGATTCTATCATAGCAGAAGAGTTAATTTACTCAGTAAACTAAAATGCATTTGATAATTTGGTAGCTTTTATATCACTTCCTGCATTTATCAGCTTTTCTCCCTATCACTGCATTGAGCCTGAATGTGACAAATTGGAGGTGCCTCACCTAGAAGTTTGATTCCAGTGGAATAAAATATGTCTCTCTGTCTAGTCAGCTGAGAGAAACTTTTTCTGCCAACAGAGAAAGAGAGCAGGTGCTCCTAATTCATTTCCATTTTCCAGCTTTGCAAGTTTAGTAACCCATTTAATGCCAGTAGTACACTATCTGCAGCAAATCGTGATTTCTGGTAGAGGTGAAGGGAGTTTTCTATTCCATTCCAGCCCACTTCCAGATATATTTTTAAAAAACTGCAAAGAGGTATTAAACAAAACATTTAAATGGCCCATCATCAATTTTTCTCTGAGTTTTTCTTTACTTTTTAAAATTGAATTGTTATTGTTTTATAATAAAAATGTGATTAAACAAAATAATTATCCCTAATTCCTATATATTTACCAAATATTTATAATATGGCAACCCTCAAATGCCAAGAATTACTTTTCAAAGACAAGATTAATTCATTTGTGATTTATAATTAACATAAGTACTACACGAAAGCAACAAGATCCTGTTGCCTTTTAGTTTTATATGTAAACTTCCTCTGAAAAATACTGCAACTTTAGTGCAATGCATGCAATAACATGCTCGTTTAATGAAAAGCAGCACAGTGCTGGATTCACACATGACAAGAAGTTTTAATGGAGATGTCACAAGTAAATGCCTTATTCTTCATTATGTAAATAGTACATGATCAGGGTATCAGGGGTTAACTTATTCTTCACTACTTAATGTATTCATATTTCACCACTCCCATATCTAGCTCCACCCATTGTATATATAAGGAGCTGTATGCATTCCTTCTGCGCTTCTATCTGTGATTATTCAGTGAATATAGAATGCCTTCTGTAAATAAACA
The DNA here is from genome assembly GCF_059756535.1 of Pantherophis guttatus. Lineage (NCBI taxonomy): Eukaryota > Metazoa > Chordata > Lepidosauria > Squamata > Colubridae > Pantherophis > Pantherophis guttatus. The sequence continues at coordinate 106,289,922 of NC_142064.1, read as the reverse complement.
GTGTTTTATTTGAACTTCTAATTCTCAACTTATTCATTGAGTCTGATCCTGAAAATATTGTAACAGGAGATATGCAAACCAAGCTATTATCATCTACTATATATGTGAATCAGACAATTATCTGATAAAGCAGAGTTAAAAGGCCAAAGGCCTCCACTCATTGGAACACCTTACTGCAGACAGAATGGGATTTTTTGCCTCCTACCCTTGGCCGCGCCTGCTTCTCTGCCAGGCTTCCACATCAGGGGATTCTCCTCTAGCTTTTCTCCTCGGCTGACATGCCCCCGTCCATTTGCCATGGCAAGTCGGCCACGGTCCCTCCGTCCCACACGCTTCAGCACGGCCCATTCGCCACCACACTGTTAGGCCCAGGCTTTTCGCCTCCTGGGACAGTTAGCCAACAGCCAATCAGCTAGTTGCCAATGCTGGCAGCCAGAAGCCAGTTTCATCCAAAGGAGCTTTTGTTTCAGGTGGGTATCCTAGCCTTAGAAAGAGAGACGGAAGGAGGAAGAGAAGGGAGAAAGAGAAAGAGAGAGAAGGGAGACAAGAAGAAAAGAAAGTAAAAGAAAGAAAGGGAAGGAAGGAAGGAAGGAAGGAAGGAAGGAAAGAAGGAAAGAAGGAAAGAAGGAAAGAAAGAAGAGGGTGGGAAGGGAGGGAGAGAAAAAGGAGAGGAAGGAAGGACCACAAACCCTGGCACTAGACGCAGCTTAACTGGATGCTTTGAAATAGCACAGCAATCCAGGTTGGAAGGGACCTCCGAGGTCATCCAGTCCAACCCCCTGCTCCAGCAGGAGACTTATATCATCTTGATATAATTAGTTGTGCCTCTAACACAGAGGAGAAATTCGCAGAAAAGGGAGTTTACTAGGCAAGGCTGCCATGCAGAGGAAGGCAGAGATAGTTCTTGATTTATGACAACAATTGAGCCCAAAATTTTGGTTGCTAAGCAAGATAATTTTTAAAGTGAGGTTCGGGGGCATGTCAGCTGAGGAGAAAAGCTAGAGGAAATTCCCCCAAGGTGGAAGCCTGGCGGAGAAGCCAAGGGTAGGAGGCAAAAAGTCCTAAACCCGCTATAGAAGGTGAGGTCTTCCCCCACCCTTCTGGCTTTCAGAAAATGCCTTAAACTTGGCTATGCGGGTTGGCATGGGGCCATGAAGGAGAAGCTGTTGGCTGGAGGTAGCTAGTGTAGTAACCGAGAAGCCGCCGCCACCTCTCCACTCTAAACCCATGGGGTTTTTAAGTTTGTTTTAATCTTTTGTAATTTTAATGTTTTTACACTTACAATTGTTTTTATATCCATTGTTTTATTATGTTGTAAGCTGCTTAGACTCGCCTTGAACTATGAGATGAGCAACAGATAAATTTGATGAATAATTTTGATAAATAAAATAAAACTTGCTATATGTAATGTGTGAACCATTCAAATCTCTAGTCACATTTGGAAAGTCTTCTCTAGACTGTCTTTGCAAATACACTAATGAGATTCTGACTATTCAGCTGATATGTGATGGAAAGTGAGCATTCAAGGCCAGCCAGCCAAGAGGCTCTGCAGAACATGAATTCCCTGTATAGGTTCATCAGTATCATTTTTCATTCTGATAAGTAGGCAGACAGATAGATGATGGCAAGAAAATATGTGTCCAAATGTTCTTTTTGAATTGTCGTAACAATAGAAATGTCTTTATATATAAGTATACTTATACTTATATATACTTAAGTCAGTGCTTTTTGCAGCTCTATGTTGTCTGCCTTACTGAATTACTTTTAATTTGAATTTGGAAGTGGATAACTCTATTAGATTCTGTATCTCTTGCCAAAAAAATAAAATTGCTTTTTGTCAGTTCTAGTTTCTTTTGAAAAATGACTTTTTACTTCCCTCAGAATTCCTTTCCTTTTCCTCTATTAAGAAACACATATTTTCCAACTATTGGCTACTATACATGCTATACATGCTGATATTTAGCGTTACTAAAACGTTTGTAAACTTTTTACAAACTCTTTAAATTCATGATTAATATGAATAAGCTCCTCATTTGCATATTAATCAGTCCCTCTGTCTTGCTAATTAACACAAGGGTTGTTTATCTAAATATTTTCTAGAATCCAGTTTTTTATGACTGTTACTGCATCTGCTTTTGATACTTTCAACTATGAATTCTAAGGAAAAAACAAGTGATGAAGTTTGAGTCCTGTACTGATTATGTTGGGGCTAAATGTTCGGTTAATGGAGATTATGATATGTTGATAACAACAGTTCTGAAGTGTTATACTTCAGAACTGGAGATATGTTGTATCCCTTCCCAATCTCATCTTAGTTGATGAGTGTGTATCTTTAATTTTCATTGTTCAAAGGCAAGTGCTATTAAGTAGACAACATGGGACTTTCATGTGCAAAAAGGAGATATTGATAAAACCCAATGATTTGCAAAAATATATTTAAAAATTTTAATCCTGTAAATTCAGAATGTTGAGCGATAAGGGAAAGTAGAATAAGTATCCAGAATGTAACACCATATACTGCTATTAGTAGTAGTATTATCTTCCTTGTAAAAATCATAATAATGATGGAACAATTTACAAAATGCCACTGTGGTTCTTGATGGATAGTGGTGATCACATAAATTTCCAGTTAGAGTACTACCAGTAATGTAATTATCCATGTATACAAAACAGTGAAATATCAGAATTGAAAAGGGCTTCCTAGATAGCAGAACCCTATTACAAGTTTACTTCAGAGGTGCTGGAGATGAGGTGGGAAGCAGACAACTTCACTGTTACAACAGGGAAGCAGAAATCAAAGATGTTAGTTTTGAACCCAAAGGCGTATGTATAGTATATAGTATAGTATGTATAGTCTATACTGATCTTCTATCATTGTGCATCAAATTAAGCCTGCAATGGCTTCGGTCAAAGTATTTTGATTGACCAGTATTTTGAAGATATGCTCTCCTCTGCCCCATCCCATCCCTGGATTGTGTCATATAGTTGTAATATTTTTAGCCACTGTTTTAAATCTTGGGTACTTTTTTAACATAAAGGGTGACTCCCAATATTTTAAGAGTTTAAATGATTGGATACCTTGTCTCATTTGTAAGAATCATTCATCATATTAAGAAGTCAAATCAAATATTGGCAGGAGAACAAATAAAGATTCAGAATTTTTAGAAATAAACTGCACTAAAACAAACAATAAGTGATATTTTATTTATTTTTATTTTTTAAAAAATATTTTATTAATTTTCCAATAAACACAAAACTAAAAACATATATACAAAAATACACACACAAAAAAAGAATACAAAGATACAAAAAGTGAAAGAAAGGAAAAAAAAGAACATTTTTTATGCGGAACTGTGTCCATTTACAAAACCTATCACTATAAAGTACTTATGCTCTATATATTTTACTTCATCAAATTTTGTTGTGTCTGAGTCTGTTTCATCTTTCTCTTTTTAATCCATTTGTACCATTTCTCCCATGATACATAATACTCCGAGTCTGTCCTTTCTTCCTTTCAATTCCAATGTTAGTTTGTCCATTTCAGCGCAGTCATAATTTTTTTTAATTATTTGATCCTTGTCTTTACATTTTTCCAACATTGCGCAAAAGCCAATCTCGCTGCTGTTGTTATATGCAGAATCATATGTCTTGTCCTCTTCTTCTAGGTTTTTCCCATTATTCCTAGGAGGTATAGTTCCGGTACAAATCCCAGTTGAGCACCTGTTATTTCTTGCAACCAATTTTTTATTTTTTTCCAGTATTTTTTTTGATTCTGCACACAGCCACCATGAGTGGTAGAAGGTACCCTGCTTCTGTCCACATTTCCAACAATTTAGGGCCAAATTTGGGTATATTTTTGCCAAACTTGAGGGAGCCAAATGCCAGCAGTAAAACATTTTATATTGGTTTTCCTTATATTTTACCTCTCTTGTTAATTTATAATTTTTGTTCCAAATTATTTCCCATTTCTCTAATTCAATATTGTGCCCTACATTTTTTGCCCAAACTATCATCACTCCCATCACTATTTCTTCTGCTTTATCAAATTCCAAAAAATACTTATACAATTTAGTTATTAATTTTTTATCTGGGCCAATCAGTAATTTATCTAAATATTGTGGAACCAGTTCAATACCATATTCCTCTTTGTCCTTTGAATGCCGCGATTTTATTTGTAGGTAAGGCTACCAATCAATAATAATTCCTTGTTTCTCCAAATCTTGCCTACTTTTTAAATTTCCTTGAGAATCTAAAATTTCATAATATTTGACCATTTTGTTTATATCCATAGCGTTTGGGTGTATCATTGCCTCCATTGTTGACACCCACCCAGGCATTTTCATAAAGTATTTTTTTTTTAGTTTCTTGCCATATTGGCGTTAAGGCCTCTCGTATTTTGTGGTGAAAAAAATTTGAATGGGATTTTTTTTTCATTATCCCATAGAAAGGCATGCCACACTTTTTGTAAATCATGCCCTTCCAGTATAAGTAATCTTTTATTTTTTAAATTTGTCCACTCCTTAATCCAGGTTAAAATTGCTGCTTTATAATAGAGTTGCCAATCTGGAAGCCCTAGACCACTTCTGCTTCTACAATCCTGAAGGTCTGTTAATTTTATTCGTGGTTTTCTGCCAGCCCATATAAATTTCATTGTAATTTGGTTCAATTCTATAAAAAAATTCAATAAATGCTATTTTAAATACCATAGAAGAAAGAGAATGAATGTACCAAACCTCCATTGGGAAGGTTCTCTATATCTTCATATTACTGAATACAAATTAATAATTTGTACATAAAACACTTGGCATGACAGAGAGAAACTAACATTTTTCTATTAGATTTTTAGGTGGAGGCTTTAAAAAAAGTAGAATTTTGAGCTCTCAAGCAACCCAAAATGCAATTTGAAAGTGCACAATCCAGTCCCACTGCATTGTCTTGTTTGTTATTTAAGTGTTTTAAGAGCTAGAGAGCAAGATATTGTTTCAGTTCAACACAGTGCTCCCTCACCACACAGTCTGATTTCACTGATTTACCTGAGACTAAGATGAGGACATAGTGGTCCCAAATGTGAGATTCTTTATCATAGCAAATCCTCATAGAGTTCACTGCAGTATTTCTCTCTTTTCTATTCAAGTTGCGAGATCTCCCTTCCAACCTAACAATAATTTCTGACTTTTGTTTTGCAGCCTTTTCTTCTAGCATATCTCATCTCCTTTCTTAAAGAAGTTGGTTCTGGGTTCCTGCAGAAGTTCCTACCAATTTCTAGAACTAGCACCTAGTTGGCACTTAGGAGGCCAAATGCTTCATAAGCACTTGCTCTAAATGGCTGCTATACTTCTGAAAGAATCCTTTTTTCTCTAACTTTCCATCTGTCCATATCTGGCCTGGAGTACTGAGGATTTAGTTCCTCTTCCTTTTTTTACCCCATGCATCTGTCTTTACATACCTTGCCAGCTGATTAATATTTTGAAAAGAGAAATAAATTTATTATTGACAAACTCTGAATGGCTGTTTTTACAAAGCAACATACAATTTTACATGTTCCAGAATTCAAAGAACCTGCAGAACTCTAAGTATTATATACAAGGTATATGAGCCTTGAAGCTATTGTAATTAGCTGGCAACATGAAGCCATTGTAGAAGAGAAGTCTGGCTGCCTCAGTCAGGAAGCTAAAGGGCAGGCAACAAAAATGAATTCTTGTAACCCAAGTAGGGAGGAAACACCCCCCCCCAATACTTTACATCTGATATTGGGGATTAATTTTATTTCAACTTGATGGATTTAATTATTAGAATATTTAGGATTAGTAGAAATTAAGCAAAAATGTTTGAAGTTGTGTGATCAGAATTAAGGGTGACACAGGTGTTATCCACCTCTGAACAGGCTATTCCTACCTCAATTCTGTTTACAAATCTCACCTGCCATCCTCCACCATCTGCTACTATTGGAAAAAAGAGCATTGCACGGTCAATCTCAGCCTGTTGGTGCATCTCTATTTTACATTGTCAGAGGAAAGAATAGATGACTAATGGGCCAACTTGTTCTTCCAGGGAGTTGCTTCCCAAAATGAGTTCCCTTCCCACTCACCCCCACCACTTGGAGATAGAGAGAATGCCATCTTTTGAGCAGTCTTTCAAAGACTGTCTCCAGTATTTGAAGGTATTCAAGCATTCAGAGGACCAAAGTCATGTCTGGAATCTGCTGTTGCTCATGCTTCTTATTTTAACAATATTTTAATTAAAGTTTTAAAATACAAAAATAATAAACTAATACAAGCTAAGAAAATATCAAAAGAAAAACTGCAGGGGAAAAAGATATGTAAAAAATTACAAGGAGCCAAAATTTCACTAATTTTTAATCTTCTCTAACATTTCAGTAGAACAGCTGTCCCCAACCTTGCGGCTTGGTGGCCCGGATGAGTGGTGGAGAGGGAACAGTTGCGTGAGTGGTGGGCTGATGCACATGCAGCTCAATTCATGTGAGTGGCGAGCTGGCACACCCACATGCACACGCATGTGTGTGTGCCGACTGCAAGATGAGCTGCGCGTGCACCAGTGGAGGGTTTCAAAATTTTTTACTACTGGTTCTGAGGGTGTGGCTTGGTGGGCGTGGTTTGGTGGGCATGGCAGGGGAAGGATACTGTAAAATCTCCATTCGCACCCCACTCCAGGAGAAGGATACTGTAAAATCTCCATTCCCACTCTGCTTCAGGGGAGGATACTGTAAAATCTCCATTCCCTCCCAATTAGCTGGGACTCGGGAGACAGAGAATAGGGGGAGGGCAGGGTCAGTCAGAATTTTTACTACCGATTCTCCAAACTACTCAAAATTTCCACTACCGGTTCTCCAGAACTGGTCAAAACCTGATGAAACCCACCTCTGGCGCGCACATGTGCATATGCATCGGCCCATCACTAGTGCAAGTTGAGATGCTCTCATGTGCGTGTGCACCAACTAGGGGCTGGTTGCGAATAGGCCATGGCCCAGTAGTGGGCCCCGGCCCGGGGGTTGGGGACTCCCACAATAGATCTCTTCTTTCCATATGTCATCTTTTATCTAGCAACATATTATAAAGCCTTAGGAAAATTTATATCAGATGTTTTATAGGTGGCATCTCCCCCCCCACAAGATTAGCACGAACCAGTAAGGGAAATTCTTCGGCATGTTGGAAGTGTGAGGTGGCTCTGGGAAACTTCTATCATATGTGGTGGGAATGCCCAAAGGCAAAAAAATATTGGAATCTGATAAAGAGTTGGTTGGAAGAAATTTTGTTAATAAACATAGAAGTCAAACCGGAACTTTTTCTTTTGGGAATGACAGCGGGCAAATAGAAGAAAGACATGAATTATCTACTGCTGCATATACTTACAGTGGCACAGATAGCCTTTGCGCAGAAGTGGAAAGAGAAAGATACCCCAACTGAAGAGGAAATACTACTAAAAATTTTCAACTGCGCAGAAATGGAGAGACTCACCTTGGAACTCAAGGATAAAAGCGAAACATTGTACTATAAAATCTGGGCAAAATTCTATGAATGGTTAGATAAACCATTGGGGCACCTACCATCTGGAACGAGCTCCCCCCAGAGATACGGAGGATCCCAGACCTGCGCACATTTCGCCGTGCTCTCAAAACTTTTCTATTTCAGCAGGCTGGCCTGGCCTAACTCTCCTCTTTTAAATTTTTAATTTGTGATTTTATAAATTGGGTGTTTTAATCTGTGTTTCGGCCAAAATATTTAATAATTTTAAGGGATTTTTAATATTTGTATTATCTGTATTTTATCTTGGCTGTTCACCGCCCTGAGTCCTTCGGGAGTAGGGCGGTATAGAAATTTGATTAATAAATAAATAAATAAATAAATAAATAAATAAATAAATAAATAAATAAATAAAAGGAGGATAGCCAAGACAAATGTGTAGTGTTAGACTAGAATTATATACGTTATTATAGATAAATATGTGTGTGAATTGTATAGATAGGTATATGTAGGTATAGATATATATAATTGTATAGGAATAAGATATAAATTACTATTATACTATGTTTAAATAACATATAGGGTGTTAGGAATATATTATTATATTATGATTATTATATTATGTATTAGTTTAAAGTGTTGGAAGATGCTTGGGACCAGTGATGTCATATCTATGTCCAATGTTTTTAATTTTGAACCACTAATAAAGAACTTTTTAAAATAAAAAAAATATTACAAAGCCTTAGCATTCAGTCCTCATCAGTTTAATTTTAGTTTACTTTATTGTCATTGCACATGGTGCAACAAAATTAAATGCTGTCTTCAGTATACATTATAACTATAAAAATAAAAACACAAACATACATCCTTTACATTCTATATAATTGAAATTGAAAACCCGATATTGCACTATACCCTAGAATTCAATATGGTTATTGCCCTGGGATAGAAGCTGTTTTTCAGCCTATTTGTCTTTCTTTTTATTATCCTGTATTATCTGCCAGATGTAATAGTTCCAAAAAAGAGTGCCCAGGATGAGATGGATCTTTAAGAATGTTTTGAACTTTCTTAAGGCAGTGGGAGCTGTAAAGCTCTTCCAAAGAGGGGAGAGGACAACCAATGATCCTCTGGGCAATGACGTTGACCCTCTGGAGTGCTGTCCTATCTGCCACTGTGCAACTCTCTATGGTTTAGCGGTAGGAGGTCACCAGCAGTTTTTCATTCAGTTGTTGTTTCCTGAGAAGTCTCAGGTAGTATAATCTCTGCTGGGTCCTTTTGACCAGTGCTGCAATGTGAGTGCCCCAGGTCAGGTCCTCTTTTATGATAACACCCAGAAACTTAAAACCGGCCACTTGCTCCACTCAGTCTCCATTGATAAGCAAGGGCTGGATGTCTGACCTATTCCTTCTATAGTACACCATAAGCTCCTTGGTCTTATTTGTGTTAAGGACCAAGTTATTGTCTCCACAACACGAAAAGTCTCCCCATCAACAAAAGTCCATTAAGAGTTACCAGAAATAACAGCTTATATATGTTAACTTAAATCAAATAAATGAGTTTAGTATTTGTTTCCTTTACAGTAGGAATTTACAGTAACTTACCATTTTACCTAAAAATACAACAAAAATTTCTTCTTTCCTTATCTTATCTCTTATCTATAAGCAAATTATTATAGTCTTATCATTTAGACCAGGGGTGTCAAACTCAAGGCCCGCGGGCTGGATGATGAGGTCAGATCTGGCACATGTGGCCATCCTGGAAACCGTAAGGGGCTGGCTCGCCTCGCTTTGGCCCAGCCAAGGCATCCTGGCGGGCAAGTGTGTACACAGGAGGTGGCGTCCACACACGTGCACAGGCCCAGTTCGCTGCCGCCACATGCAGAGCAACAAAAGTAGTCTGTGGGACAACAGCAAAAAAAAAATTCAGATCTTCCGACTTCGTGAGATTTTTTTTTTTGGGGGGGAGAAGTTTGAAGGTGAACTATTTATTTTACCATAGTCTCCAGCAGCCCTCCCCATGTGTGTCACTCAGCCTCTTGCTCCCTTGCGGTGGCGAGCAAGGAGAAGCAGGCCGGTGGCCAACCAGAGTCCTGGGTGCGGTTTCTGGAGCTTCCCCCATGAGGCCAGGCAGTTGTTAAGACGTTGATGGCTTGACTGCGGTGCCCTCAAGTAAACTGGTGCATGGGGCAGCTCTGCACCCTTTGCCTTGCTTTGTCCATTGCAGTGCAGCGCCCGGGATTTACTTTGACAAATCAAAGTAAAGGTGGGGCTTGGGGATGGTCAATTCTGTCAGAGTTTGTTGCAAAATCAAATCCAGAAAGCACACACAGGTAAACTGATTCAGCAGGATTCTTTAACTTCTTTATATACATAATAACACATGAAATAATATATACAATACCAAGAGTGGTTCTTCTGTTAAGTCCTCGGGGCTACGACACCACCTACAGACTTGCCAGCCACCAGGCAATCTTGATTGGTTAAGACGCGAGCTACTGAAAAGCAGGAAATCCGAAGCCCTGTCATTGGTTCAGACGTCTGACAGCTCCGTATATAAGAAGCTGTCAGACGGCACTTGTTGTTGTTGCCCTCACAGAAGTTTAGCCTGTTAGCTGTTATTCTATTAGCGTTATTCTGTTAGCAATAAAGGTTGTTGTTGTAATCGCAACCTGTCTAGTCTCAGTTCTTGCCTGCCGAGTCTCCCTACAGAGCATCTTCAGTTTCAGATCAGTTCAGAGAAGCAGACTAGACTAGTTCAGACTTGTTTCCGTTTCAGATCTCAGAGCTTAACAAAGACTAGTTTCAATTTCCTTTTTGCATAGACTCAGAGCTGAGCCACGCCCAGACTCCAAACTGTTTCAATTCCCATTGGCTGATCTGTTGCCATGCCTATTCATTGGCTGACCTTGTTACCATGTCTTCCTAGTCATGAATATTCTGACAAATTCATGGCATGGCAGAGAAGGCGGAAAGCAATCTCTCCCACCAGACTACACCAGCCTGGTGGGGGTGGGGTGGGAAATTGAGCCGTGCCGATAGCAGCTGAAGGCACAACGGCTATAGCTGCCCTGCCCCCTGTCTTGTCTCACCTCATCCCACGGGACAAGCCTCCCACCTCCCCACCCCACTCGAGACCCCTGGATTCCCTCCACAACCCTGCCTGGTCCCCACAGGCACCACCTATGCGAGTGATATCAAGCTGACCACATCCCTCCTCCTCCGGCCCCCAGAGGACAACCACAATGCTGATCCAGCCCTCAAAGTAATTGAGTTTGACACCCCTGATTTAGACCTAATTTAAAAAATTCATTAACAGATACTAGAAACAATAACATATTAGAAATCAATCTTTAATTCCTTCAAATAGGTTGATTTGTTATCATTTTCTCTTTGACTCCTGCCAAAAAGTTTTACACATGCTTAACTCATATCAGAAATAACATTTATATTTTAACCATAAGTTAAAAAACCCAACTTTGTAATCTTTTCATTTCAATACTATAGCTTAACACCTTATATATAGACAAATCTTTAAAGTCTTATAATTCAGTCCTGATTAAGAAAAATCCATTAAGAACTAGTATAAAACCCCACCATATATATTTATCCTAGATCAAATAAACCAACTTTATATTCCTTCTTTTTGCTTTAAAAATATAGATGTGTCCCAAAAGCTGATTTCTTTTCTTTTTCTCTTTGTCTTTTCTCAGGAAAGCCTTCATGAGTGTAACACATCACTTTCGTAAATCCAAAATAAGAAAGTCGCTCAAGTCACTCTTCAGATTTATTATTTATGCATCCCTTTTAGTTATTAATAAATCAGCTGGTTTCATTTGTAAATCCAATGTATCATCCTTTTCCAAATCATTCCTTAACTTGTCATTTTAAAATTTAAATCCAAAACAGCCTGATTCTCAGTTGTATCCTCTTCTATGTCCTCTTGATAGAAGAAAAATCCTCTGGTTTGTTCCCTCTAGCCAGGACAATGCAATAGGTGCTGATGGATGAAATAAGAAACTGAGAAGCAAGCTCTTGGAAAGGAGGTTTATTTTGGAAGCCAGAGATTCTTTTTTTTTTATTGAAAAGTTTTATAGAAAGTACAAACATTTTCACCCCCACCCTTCCCCCCTCAACCCCCCCTCCCCTTTCCCACCCCCCCTTCCCCTCCTTCCCCCCCACCCCTCTCCCTAGACTTCCCAGAACAAGCACAGGGTATAGCATTCACAAATCAAAAGCTAAAAATATGCCAACAAATTATTACATTTCATATTCTCCCTCGATCCTTAACTCCTTATAATTCAAAAAACAAACATAAACTACTTAAAGTTACTTCATTCATATGCTATATGAATCTTCTTATTCAGATACTTCTTCTGTATGTAGTCGATCCATCTTCTCCATTCCAATATGTATCTTTCATTTGAATGGTCTTTAAGATATGATGAAATTTTCGCCATTTCTGCCAAATGCACAACTTTTTAATGTCCATTCCTCAATGGTGGGTGGATCTTCCTTCTTCCAGTATTGTGCCACCAGTAACCTGGCAGCCGTTATTAAGTTCAAAACCAACTTAGTCTCTATTACAGTACAATCCATGACTATTCCCAACAGAAAAAACTGTGGTGTAAATTTAATTTTTTTCTTTAAAATGTTTTGAATAATCCACCATATTTTTATCCAAAAAGCCTTAATTTTTTTACATGTCCACCATATATGAAAATATGTAGCATCTTTACACTCACATCGCCAGCACTTAGGTTGTAAGTTTGGATACATACAGGCTAATTTTTTTGGGTCTAAATGCCATCTATTAAACATTTTATAAAAATTCTCCCTTAAATTTTGTGCTTGTGTAAATCTTACATTTCTGACCCATATCTTTTCCCATGTTCCCATCATTATTGGTTCACCTACGTTTTGTGCCCATTTTATCATACAGTCCTTAACTAACTCTGTTTCTGAATCTATTTCCACTAGTGCATTATACAACCTTTTTATATGCATTTGACCTTTATCTCTTGTTTGCTTTATCGAATTCTCATCCTGCTGCAAAATACCAATTTTTTGATCTTCTCTTCATCTGGCCTGCAGCTGTCCATACTGAAACCATGTCCTAATAATTCCTTCTTCTCTTAATTGCTCCATTGATTTTAATTGTAATCTGACTCCTTCCTTATAAAGAAGTTCCTTATATGTAATCTTATCTTGCTTTTGCTCTAAGTTTATATTCTCTATCACGTGTCTGGGTACTGTCCATATTGGTAACTTGTCACTTAATTTATATTTATACTTTTTCCAGACACGCAATAGCGAATTTCTTAAAATATGACTTTTAAAAGCCTTATCCACTTTCTTGTCATAGACTAAATAAGCATGCCAGCCGTAGACCAAACCATATCCTTCAATATTCATTATCTTCTCCTCCGTTAAATTTATCCAGTCTGTAATTGCTGAGAGGCAGCGGCTTCATAGTACAGACTTAAGTTGGGCATTTTAAGACCACCTCTTTCTCGAATATCTTGCATTATCTTTTGTTTAACTCGAGGTTTCTTCCCTGCCCACACAAACTTATTTATGCCCTTCTGCCATTCCTTCAAATGTTCATCTTTTTTTAATATAGGTATCATTTGAAAGAGAAATAAAAATTTTGGTAAAATATTCATTTTTACAGCGGCTATCCTTCCCAGCACAATTGTAGTTTTTTCCAATTTTCCATTTCTTTTTGTATTTTGTGCCATAATGGTTCATAATTATGCTGATATAATTTCATATTTGCAGTCATAATATAAACCCCCAAGTATTTAACCTTCTTAACTACTTCAAATCCTGTTAACCTTTCTATCTCTTCTTTCTGGCTTCTCACCATATTTTTAGCTATTATTTTCGTTTTTGCTGCATTTATTTTAAAACCAGATACTTGTCCATATAAGCAGGTTATATCCATCAAGGTTGTAATCGATTGTACCGGTTGGTTTAAGGTAACAACCAGGTCATCTGCAAATGCTCGTAACTTATACTCATGCTGTCTAATTTTAATTCCCTTTACTGTATCCATCTCACGTATTTTATTTAGTAAAACTTCCAATGTCAACACAAACAATAACGGAGACAGGGGACAACCTTGCCTTGTTCCTTTCTCTATATTAAAAGAATCTGTTAAGCCACCATTAACTATTATTTGTGCTGATTGTTTTTGATATATTGCCTTAATAGATTGTACAAATTGTTCTCCAAATTGCATCCTTTCTATTAATTTTAATAAAAATTGCCAATTCAATCTGTCGAAGGCTTTTTCAGCATCCAAAAACACTAGCACTGCGGGGACCTGGTTGTTCCTTCCCAGATACTCTAATAAGTTAACAATTTGCCTTACATTACTCTTCATTTGTCTGCCATTTATAAATCCAGTTTGATAATGGTTAATCATTTGCTGCATAACTGTCATTAATCTATTTGCTAAAATTTTAGCAAAAATCTTATAGTCTGTGTTCAATAATGAAATCGGCCTATAATTTTTAGGATCTGTATCGTCTTGCCCTTCTTTTGGGATCAACGAGATAAATGCTGTCTTCCAAGTTGGAGGCACCTCTCGTCCCTGTTGTATATTATTAAATAATTCTTTCAATGGTTCCACCATTTCCTCCTGTAAAGTTTTATAGTAAATAGCTGTCAGACCGTCCGTCCCAGGAGCTTTACCCACTTTCAATTGCTTAATTGCTAACACAATTTCCTCGGAAGTTATCATTTGATTTAAACTATCCCTCTGCTCATTTGAGATTGTATAAATATTCTCTTTCTGCAAATATCTATCTATATCTATATCTTTAATTTTATCACCAGTATACAGCCTCGAATAAAACTCTAAGAAAGATTTTTTAATCAATTGTTGCTCATAAACCTCCTTACCCTTATATCTTATTTTCTCTATTGTCCTTGATTTTTGCTTTTTCCTTAACAGATATGCTAACCACCTGCCTGGTTTATTGGCATTATAAAAAGTATTATGTTTTGCATATCATAAGTTAGTTGCCACCTGATCTGCTATTAACATGTTAAATTGACCTTTCAATAAATTGATTGCCTCTTTAATTTTCTTATCTGTTGGATTAACTATTAAAGCCTGTTCCTGTTTACTAATCTCATCTTCTAATTCTTTTCTTTTTGCCCCGTTTCTTTCTATGTTTATTATTCAAATATATCAAAATTCCTCGCATATATGCTTTACTTGCATCCCATACCATTTCCATAGATGTACCCTTTTGCATATTCATAACAAAAAATTCTTTCATAAATTTTTTACACTCTTTTACATTTTCTTCATACCTAAACAAATTATCATTTAACCTCCAGGACCTCCTAGACCCTTTTCCACACTCCAATTCCAACCAAACTGAACTATGGTCTGTCAATATTCTTGAACAAATCTTCGTGTTCTTCACCCTAGATAAGAGATCATTAGTAATTAGAATAAAATCAATCCTTGAAAAGGATTGATGTCTGTCTGAGAAAAAAGTAAAATCTTTTTCTTCCGGATTTCTTTCACGCCAAATATCCCTCAGCTCCCAATCATCCATCATCTCCCAAAACGCTTTGGGCAATTTTGCTCTTGTTAAAACATTTTGTTTAGGTCCCTTCTTATCTTTTTTAATATCCAAGACACCATTCCAATCCCCCAACAGGATGCAAGTTTTATATGCCCATTGTGTCAACTTCGAGTGTAGCAAATTGTAGAAATTTTCTTGTTGATTCGGGGCATAGACTCCAATTACAAGTATTTTTTCTCCTTTAATTAAAAGTTCTATCGCTAAGAATCTTCCTTGGTCATCTGCTTCAATTAATTTAGCAACTAAGTCTCTTTTCAAATATATGACTATACCGTTTTTCTTTTCTGGTGCTGCTGCTACGTAATGTGTACCAAGTCTTGCATTTATCAGGTATTTTTGGTCTTGTACTCTTATATGAGTCTCTTGTAAACAAATCACATCATTTTTAAATTGTTTAAGATAATGAAATATTTTTCTTCTTTTCTGTGGAGAATTCAAACCATTAACATTCCAAGTCAAAAATCTAATTCCCATCTCTGGGCCCTTGAAGCAACTGGAGCAGATTCTGGTGGTCTTGTCTCATTTGACCTTTAGGTCTTGCTCCTCCCACTGCTTCTGTTTTGGTAGATTCTTGAATTGTTTCTTGAGTTGCCATCTGGAATTGTTGCTGTCTTGATACTTCTTTGAGCCTAGCTGTCACCGATCTGGTCTGTCTTTGATCCTTGGGTTGCGCTAAATCAATTAACTCCAACTCTTGAACAGCCATCTGAATTTGTAATGGTTCTTCTCCTTGGCCTGTCAAAACTCCCCCCTGAACTACTGTCAGGAGCTCTTCTTTTTCACCTTCCATTACATCCTTCTTTCTTTTGCCCTCTGGTGATTTGGGTGATTTGGGTGTACCAGCCTTTAATACATTAATATAAAAATCTCTTGCTTTCCATATTGTGTTAAGCCGATACCTCTCTCCTGAATAAGTCACCATCAATCCAGCCGGCACCTCCCATCTGTACTGTATCTGGCGTTTTTTCAGTTCATCCACCAGAAATGCATACTCCCTTCTGGCTCTCAAGATCTTAGGGGGGATTTCTTTCATTGTCATCACTTCCTGGCCTTCAACCCGAAGTTTATTGTTAAAAGTGGCCTGTAGAATTTCATTGCGTACTCTCCTTGTATTAAAATATATCACAATGTCTCTTGGTAAATGTTTCTGTCTAGCAACCCAAGAATTAACACGATACAGCTTGTCAATCTGCCAGCCCAGATCATTTTTTGACTCCCCCACCAGCAGTGCCAATGCCTCAGACATCATTTCTCTCAAGTTCTCTTGTTTGTTCTCCTTCATCCCTCTAAATCTTAAAGCAAATTCCATATCTCTGTATTGTATCATAGCTACATCATCTTCAGCCCTCTGTTCTGAGCTTCATCTAATTTATTATCCAAGATTACCGTTGATTGTTTAACTTCTTCAACTTTATCATCCACCATTTCAATATTGCCTGCCAAACATTTAAATGTCTTTATGATATCATCCCTAATTTGCTGATTCCGAGTTGCAATCTCATCTGACACAACCTGTATTTTTTCATTGGTTTCATTAATTTTTTCATTAATCAAAATAGCAAGTTTCTCTTGTGTAACTTGGAGGGCTTGTTGTAACATCTCCAACGTTAAAGTCTGTGTATCTGCTGGAGGGGCAGAAGCTTGCAGTCTAGGAATATGAGCTGGGGAGCTGCCAGCACTTCCCGTTCCTTTAATAGGAACAGTCTTTACAGGTTTTGAGGCCATTTCCAATTTAAAATTCTTTATATTTTAATCAGAAGCCAGAAAGAAAAATTCCTCAAGAAAAATTTCCAGTCTTAATTAGCGTTTTAAAATCCTCCTTCTATCAGTACAAAGTTCTTTTCAGACAAAGGGCTGCCAGCAAAGCAAAACTTTCTCTGACTTTCACTTTCTCCCGCCCCTTCAGGCTTCAATCGCCATTTTGTTGCAAAGTACTAATTGTTAGTTCCGAAGGAGGCTACAAACATCGGAGTTAGGTAAAAATACTTGCAGTCTGATTTCTCCTTGCTTGTTCTGCCTGCTGCTGGTTCAGAGTGTTAAAATCCCCTCATTTCCATTGGCAGAATTGGTCGCGGCTTCTAAATCCGCTAATTAGCGGATTCGTCCCTGGTCCGGAGCGGCTTGACAGGCTTTTAGGGAGCACACACCCTTCACGCCCCAGGATCCTTCCTAGGGTGTTTGGGGGGGCTCAACCTCCACCTGTCAGCTCTTCTCTCTCCCCTTTGCCCGGGGAGGGGGTTCCAAGCCTCCAGACAGCTGTTTTTTGGCTGTTCCGGGGCTTTAACGGAACCAGGGATCGGGCGCTCGTAAAGGAGCGTCTTCGAGGCTCGCAGAGCCAACCGGAAGTCTGAAGCCAGAGATTCTTCAGTGACATTGTTTCCCCAGGCATCTCACTCATCCAACTTTTCTCAGGAACTTTTATACATGATACTTGCCAGCTTGGATAAATTTTCTGTACCAGACTGACAATACAAAAATGGAATTAATGAGGGATAATCTGAGAAGTAGGAATCCATACCATTCTGTTGTTTATAATAATATTTATAAGATTTTCAAGAGGTGATGCAAATCCTATCTTTTGTACAGGAGCTTACAGTAACATTTATATTATAATGCTTTATCTTCCTCTTTTTCCCTATGAAGTGGAGTGGGCTGAAAAGGTGAGTAGCCCCAAGTCACTAAGTATGTTTCCTTTACAGATGACAGATTTGAAGGGTCTATCTGTTCCTAATCCAACCCTTTAACTTCTAGCAGGAGGAAGGACCAAAATTATTTCAAGGAACAAAATTATTAGAACCATTATTAGATTGTGGGATGTATCCATCATAATACTATTATGTTACTGAATCATTTGGCCCATATGCATATCCTTTACAGCAGAGGTCCCCAACCCCCGGGCCACAGCCTGCTACTGGGCCATGGCCTATTCACAACCAGGCCACACTAGTGGCAGGCTAGCACACATGCACACATGCGCACCTCAACTTGCACAAGCAGCAGGCTGGCATGTGTGCATATGCACATGCAGCTCAACTTGCACAAGTTGAGTTGCGCATACATGTGCATGCAAAGTGGTTGCCATACTATCTGGACCCGTACCAGTTGGGCTTCAGGCAGGGGTACAGCATGGAAACGGCATTGGTCGCATTGGTGGATGATCTCTGGAGGGTTCGGGACAGGGGTTGCTCCTCTGTCCTGGTCCTATTAGATCTCTCAGCGGCTTTTGATACCATCAACCATGGTATCATGCTGCAGTGGTTGAAGGGGTTAGGAATAGGAGGCACCCTGCTATGGTGGTTCTCCTCCTTCCTCTCCGACCATTGGCAGTTTGTATTGGCAGGGGGGCAGAGATCGACCTCGAGGTGCCCCACGTGGGGGGTGCCGCAAGGGTTGGTCCTCTTGCCCCTTCTGTTCAACATTTATGTGAAGCCGCTGGGTGAGATCATCCGTGATTTTGGGGTGAGAGTCCATCAGTACGCTGATGACACTCAGTTGTACATCTCCACCCCAGACCATCCCAATGATGCCCTTGATGTGATGTCCCGCTGCCTGGAGACTGTGCGGGTCTGGATGGGGAGAAATAGGCTCAGACTCAACCCTTCCAAGACTGAGTGGCTGTGGCTTCCGGCATCCCAATATAGTCAGCTGGTGCCATCGCTGACTATTGGGGGTGAATCTTGACCCCCCACAGAGAGGGCTCGCAATCTGGGTGTCCTCCTGGATGCACGGCTGTCTTTAGAAGAACATATGATGGCTGTGGCCAGGGGGGCTTTTTATCAGGTTCGCCTGATCCGCCAGTTGTGGCCCTTTTTGGACCGGGATGCCTTACGCACGGTCACTCACACCCTTGTCACCTCCCAGCTGGACTACTGTAATGCTCTCTCTCTCAGCTCCGTCTGTCATCCAGACCATGTCCACCAAGAAATTATCAGAAGCAGCGTCCTTTAACAATCTTTTATTCAAGATAAGCAGCAGCACAGCAAGAAGAACAAAACGGGCCGGAACACACAGTTTAAGTCAGTGCTGCACGCAGCCGCCGTGCAGCGCTATTTATATTTTTCCCCGCTCCCAAAACAACATCCGGCAAACTAATTCAAAATTCCCCCCTCCCACACCAGCTGTTGAGTTCTGTGCCACCCAGCATCGCAGCTCTGACGTCATAGGACAGTGCTGGTAGGTTTCGGCTGCATCGCCCGATTCTCCAGCTGCTGCAACGCCCGATTCTCTAGCTGCTGCACAGAGCCGATGCCGCTGTGCCGGGAGGTCAGGTGAGTGCCCCGTCTGGTCCCAAACACCCCAGCGTCCCGGAGATGGCGAGCCCTGGCCAGGGCTCGACAGGCGGCTCCCCTCTACCAGGGGTCCACCTGCGAGAGGAAGAGGAGAGGTATTAATTACTGTAGATACAGTCCCTGCAGGTTGTGGCTTGTTAGGATACCTGTGGTGGAACCTCCGTACCAGGCGTGTAGCATCCACGTCAGATTTTGCTACCCAGGAGGCTTGTGCTAAGGGATATCCTTTCCACCTTACTAAATACTGGAGTCTGCCCCGACGATATCTAGAATCTAATATCTTCTCTATTTCGTATTAGTTCGTATGTATAGGGCCTGGTGGGTTGGATGCATCGGTGGGTCTATCTACTACCGGTTTCAACAGACTACTGTGAAACACAGGATGTATTCTACCCAAAAGCGAGGGTAATTTGAGGACTACTGTTACAGGGTTGATTACTCGGGTAATTGGGAAAGGCCCTAGGTATTTTGGACCCAGCTTCCTACTCGGCAACCTAAGCTTTAGATATTTGGTTGACAGGTATACTTTATCTCCTACTTGAAATGGCTTTGGGTCTGCCCTTCTTTTATCTATGTAGGTCTTATATTTGTCTGCCGCTTTTTGTAATGCTATCTTAACGTTTGGCCATATGCGGCGGATTTTCTCTGCCCAACTACCAGGGGCGTCCACGCTGGTTGATGGAGGCTCTACCTCCGGTATGATTGGGAAGTCTCGACCATATACGACCTGAAAGGGGGAAAGGCCTGTGCTACGATGAATGACATTATTAGAAGCTACTTCTGCGAATGGGATCAGCCTGGACCAATCAGATTGCTAGTAAGAAACGTAGCAACGAAGGTATCACTCAACTGCAGCATTAGCTCGCTCTGCTGCTCCATTGGTACTGGGGTGAAACGCAGAGCTTAACCCTTGGGTGGAGCCTATACGTTGTACGAAGCTCTTCCAAAATTTAGCAGTGAATTGGACTCTGCGATCCGAAATAATCCGCTTAGGAACTCCGTGAAGGCAATAGATGTGTTGGAGAAACATGTCGGTTAGACGTTGTGCAGATGGTAATCCCTTACAGGGCACGAAATGTGCTTGCTTCAAGAACAAGTCCACCACCGTCCAGATCACATTGTATCCATCGCTAGGGGGACGATCGACTATAAAGTCCATAGCGATCTCTCCCCACGGCTTACTGGGATCAGCTACCGTCTGTAACAGTCCAATCGGTTTTCCTGACCATGGTTTAGCCGCCGCACAATTTGAACATCCTCTTACATATTTCTCAATCTGGCCGCGCATCTGCGGCCACCAAAATTGTCGCCTGACAAGATGAAGTGTTTTTAAATAGCCGAAATGTCCTGCCGGTTTTGAATCATGACAACGGCGTAGAACATATGTTCTCAGCCACTCTGGAACGTACACTTTATCGCCTTTCCACGCTAACCCCTCCCGAATGGTAAGTAAGGCTCGGTTCTGTGTCAACCATTGATCATTGTTCAGTGCGGCCTTGAGTTCAGTTACAAAGGACCCCTCTGAACGAAGCACGGTTGACATATCATGTGACCCCTGACTGGGCGGTATAAGAGCTTCCACGACCTCCTCCCGTCTGCTATGGTATTGTGGCATTCGAGACAAGGCATCTGCAAGGAAATTTTTCCCAGCCGGTACGTACTTCAAGCGGAAGGAGAACCTATGGAAGTATTGCGACCATCGTACTTGTTTAGGGGACAACCGTCTCAGTGTTTGTAGGGCCTCCAGGTTCTTATGATCCATCTAGACCTCAAACGGATGCGCTGCTCCCTCAAGAAGGTGACGCCATGTCATCAATGCCCATTTCACAGCGAAGGCCTCTTTCTCCCATATAGCCCATCCTCGTTCAGTGGGACTTAATTTGCGGGAGGTGTATGCACACGGTCGCAGACGTTCCTGCCTGTCCTTCTGTAAAAGAACAGCCGCTACAGCTATGTCACTGGCATCTACCTGAACGATGAACGCTAGTGTTGGATCAGGATGTTTAAGGACTGGTTCTTTAGTGAACAGGTATTTCAATTGTTCGAACGCTGTTTGACATGCTGTGGTCCAATGTAACGACTGGCCGGGCTTTGGTTTGGAGGTGCGCGGCTTGGTACGCAATAAGTCTGTTAGAGGCAACGCTATCGTAGCAAATGCAGGGATAAATTGTCAATAAAAATTGGCAAAACCGAGGAAACTCTGGAGCTATCTTCTAGTCCCTGGGGCTTGCCAGTCCATGATTGCCTGGACCTTTCGTGGGTCCATTTCCACACCGTCCACCAATATTCGGTAACCCAGGTAGTCTATTCTTGTTTTGTAGAACTCACATTTCGACAATTTCACAAACAGTTTGGCCGCCAACAACTTTCGTAACACCTGATGCACCAATTTGACGTGTTCTTCCATGGTTTGGGTATATATTAAGATATCGTCCAGGTACATCAGAACACCCCTGTACAAATGTTCATGCAGCACCTTGTTGATGAGCTGCATAAAAACTGCAGGAGTGCCCTGGAGACCGAACGGCATGACTTGAAACTGGTAACTGCCGAGGGGACAGTTGAAAGTGGTTTTCCACTCATCCCCTGGCTTGATACGAACCCGATAATATGCCTCTCGCAGATCCAATTTCGTGAAAATATGCCCAGTCGCCAACGTGGCTAAGAGGTCCTTCATCAAGGGGAGTGGGTACAAATGCTCCACACAAACTGCATTTAAATCTCGGAAATCGACACATAAGCGTAACCCCCCATCCTTCTTCTCCCTGAAAAGGACAGGGGCTGCCATACATGATCTACTGGGTTTAATGAATCCCCTAGCCAAGTTCTTATCGATGTATCGCCGTAGCTCTGCTATTTCCTTCTGGGTCATAGAGTACATCCTTGGTTTTGGTAGTGTGGCCCCAGGCACCAATTCTATAGCACAGTCCATAGGCCGATGGGGAGGCAAGACCTCACACTCCTCTTCACTAAATATGAGTGCAAGATCCTCATAAACACTAGGGAAGTCTCTTTCCGTAGGGGGTACCGTCGTAGTACAGCCCAGCCCTTTATGCCCCTCCATAGAGGATGCACGGGGGTCCCTAGCCACATCAAGCTGCGCTGGATCGACAGCCAGACGCAGTTTCCGATACCCCCCTTCCCACCAGATGGTGGGTTGCCACTTATCTAGCCAAGCTAATCCCAATATTATTGGTTCTAGCATCTTTTCAATGACTATAAAGCGGATCACCTCCCGGTAGTCTCCTATCTCCAGGTGTACCTTCTCTGTCACATGGGTAGCCGGTGCCCCCCCCCCAACAATGATTCATCCATCTGTTCAGATGTTATGGGAGCTTTTAGCCATCTCACCCGCAACCCCAAGTCATCCACCACTGCTTGACAGATAAAGCACCGGGTACACCCCGAATCCACTAGGGCCCCATAACGAGTCCCAGAAATGGCTTGAGGGGTCCTTATCGTCATCGGTATCACAAAAGGGCAAATGGGATCGCTCACCATTGGGTCTTCCAGGTCCTCATCATCACTGTCCCCGTCCACCACAGGAAACTTCCCCACCGCTAGGATTGTTGCAGGACCCCTGGTCTGAGACTCCGTAGCTGTCTTGGGGCCCCGGGCTGCCCGGGATTTCTCGGGTGGCTGTCATGTTCGCCCTCTTGACGCCGTTCCGGTGATCGACCTCTGGGGTTGTGGCCGAGGTGTTGGCGATGGGCACTCCGCTGCTCGGTGGCCCACCAGGTTACACCAGAAACATCAGAATACGGGTCACTGGGACCTCTCCGGTGGTTCCGAGAATACAGCCGGTCTAGGTGCTTTTATGCCTTGGGGTTTTTCTGTCGCTCTGTCCATCTGGCCTTTCCTCTGGCTTGCACTACTCTCAGGTCGAGCTCGGAACTCCCGGAGGCCAAGATCCAGTTCTATAGCAGCCTTAAACCATACTGCCAAACGTGGTGCCAGACCCTGGTACATACAGGCTTGTCGTAGTTCTCGGTCCAAGCCCGTGCGGAATTGTTGGACCAACATCCGTTCTGGCCAGCCCAAGCGACTTGCGATTTTCCTGAAGTCTCTTACATAGTATTTAGCGGGAGCACCCCTCTGTTTAAGGGCAACCAGGTCGCCCTCTGCTACTTGCACACTGGACTCATTCTCAAAGATAGACCGGAGGGCCTCCAGGAATCTCCCAACATTGACCAGCTCCCTAGCGTGGTTACTGTGCAGGCTAGCCACCCAATCAGCAGCGTCCCCAGCCAAGACCGCCGTTATGGCCATGACCATTGGGAAGGGTACCAGCGTCCATACTGGTCCAGATGACTTATTACCTGGCTGAGAAATAAAGCCACCCGATCTGGACTCCCATCGAAAGTGGCCTGCAAAGCAGGAGGGCCCCAAGTGGGTGGTACCCACATGCCTGGAGCTGGGGCCCACATCTGCGGCGGGTCAGGTGGCCTTCTCGCCTCCACACCCCTTCGGTCAACATGAGCCTGGCCTGCTGTTGGTCTTTGGAGGCCTCTCGCAGGGGCCCTCTCTTGTGCCCGGGGTTGCCGCTCCAGTTGGTGCTCCTGGCGTCGCATAAATCCCTTGCCCGGAGAGGACTCCTGGTCCCATGCAGCCGTGCGGTCCTCTAATTGGGTTGGGGCCTGCTCTTTCTGCAGCTTCGGGCTGGCAAGGCGGAAACGACCCCCTGAACTAAACGTCCCAGTGTCCTGCCAGGATGGCGCTTGCCCAGGTTCCAAACCAGTGGCCCACGGTTGCCATGAGGGGGCATCACGGAAGCTCGCCTCCCCAAAGTGGTCCCGGAGGGTATCCATAGAGCTGGGCCCGGTGTCATAACCCCATTCCCCTTCTTCTTCCTCTATCCACTGTCTCTCCCTCCAGCCCTGGAAGGCTGGACCCAAAAGGGGGGGTTGGCAGTTTCAGTCCAGCGAGAGCAGAGCTGTGCCACCAGTCCCCTGTGGCTGTTTGTACAGGATGGCCTCTCTGCGGCTGGGCATCATTCTGCTCTTGGCATTCCTCCTCCGGGGTCTGTCGTACCTTGGGCTTCACCACCAGCTGCTCAGTAGGCTCCCCCTGGACCTCCTCCTCTACGAGCCTCTCGCCCCCAGCTGCCTTGGCTAACAGCTCCGTTTCCACCTCCTCTGGCATCGACCCTTCCTCCATCCTCACGCCTCAGCAGCAGGCAAGAGCAGCAAAGCTGGGAACGGAATAAGAGGCAGCGCTGACTTTCTCTCAGCTCCATCTGTCATCCAGACCATGTCCACCAAGAAATCATCAGAAGCAGCATCCTTTAATAATCTTTTATTCAAGATAAGCAGCAGCACAGCAAGAAGAACAAAACGGGCCGGAACACACAGTTTAAGTCAGCGCTGCACGCAGCCGCCGTGCAGCGCTATTTATATTTTTCCCTGCTCCCAAACCACCATCCGGCAAACTAATTCAAAATTCCCCCCTCCCACACCAGCTGTTGAGTTCTGTGCCACCCAGCGTCGCAGCTCTGACGTCATAGGACAGCGCCGGTAGGTTTCGCTGCATCGCCCGATTGTCCAGCTGCTGCAACGCCCGATTCTCTAGCTGCTGCACAGAGCCGATGCCGCTGTGCCGGGAGGTCAGGTGAGCACCCGGTCTGGTCCCAAACACCCCAGCGTCCTGGAGATGGCAAGCCCTGGCCAGGACTCGACACTCTACATGGGGCTCCCCTTGAAGAGCACTCAGAAGCTCCAACTGGTCCAGAATGCGGTCGCGCGGGTGGTTATGGGCGCGACTCATTGCACCCACATGACACCTCTCCTGCGCGAGCTGCACTGGCTCCCAGTGGTCTTCTGGGTGCAATTCAAGGTGTTGGTTACCACCTTTAAAGCGCTCCATAGCATAGGACCTGGATACCTTCGAGACCGACTTCTGTCACCAGTAGCCTCCCACCAGCCAATTCGCTCCCACAGAGAAGGTCTCCTCAGGGTGCCATCGGCCAAGTTATGTTGGCTGGCGACACCCAGGGGAAGGGCCTTCTCTGTGGGAGCTCCTGCCCTGTGGAAAGAACTGCCCCCGGAAATACGCAAGATCTCCAACCTCGTATGTTTCGCTGTGCCCTGAAGAACCTGCTGTTCCGCCAGGCAGGGCTATCTATGTAATGATTTTAAATTGGGTGTTTTAAATTTTGGGTTTTAACTTCGGCCCGAAATTGTTTAATACTTTTAACTATTTTAAAACTGTTGTTTGTATCTTGTGTTTTTAGTTGGCTGTACACCGCCCTGAATCCTTTGGGAAAAGGGTGATATATAAATTAAATTATAAATAAATAAATAAATAAATTCATGCAAGTTGAGCTCCACACACATGCCAGCCGGCCATTCACATGGCTTGATTCCCTTCTCCCCGCTGCCGGGCTGTGAAGCCACAAAGGTTGGGGACTGCTGCTTTATAGCTTACTCTCCCAATTGTTAATACGAAATAGGAAAATGAACTGAACATTACATTTAATCATAGTTTTCTTAACAACTATTACATAAACTATAATTGGCTGGCTTACATAATACTTTAAGTCATAAAGCATGGTTAACATTGGAGTTAAACATATATGAAGACAAACCATAAAATCATAAGAAGACTGTTAGAAAAATTCATTTACATTAGATAGAGATAATATACATAGAGATAAAAATAGTTTTATTGTTGGAACACTTTTAACCCCATCTCATTCACCTAAACACATTTTGTTAAATAGATTTCTATGAGAATTTTGCTTTGAAAAGAATCACATTTCCATTTTTAAAAATAGTCAAAGAGCCTGATAAATCAATGGATAGTTTTAAGATGTTAGGGTTAGGGTTAAAACTAAACTGAGAGTGACTTCTGTATTTTAGTTTAGGGGATTTCTTTGTATTGGTTTTGGGATATATTTAGGATTAGGATTAGACTTCATTGAAGTTTATGATTAAATTTAGTGTGAGGGGAACCATTTCAATGAAATTTTAAGGGATAGGGTTGTCTTAAATTTATGCTACTCCTGACACTCAAGAATCCACAAAGTATGGGTCAGGGCATTAATCATTTTGCTTGCAGAAGTCCAGTTTGCCTCCCAGAGTTGTGGGTGCTCCATCGCTGGCGGTTTTCAAGAAAACATTGAACATTCACTTGTCCAAGAGACTCCTCTCTTGGGCATGGGGTTGGACCAGAAGACCTCCAAGGTCCTTTCCAGCCCTATAATTCCAAATATTCCCCTTTTGATTAACTAGGGTTTCAGTATCTCTGCCATGCTGAGTACTAGATTTCAGGGCAACTGACATTGGGAACATACACATTAAAGACTCAGCATTACCAGTATTGTCAGCAAAGATGGTGATGTTCTTTCATTATATAGTTACACTACATTCATACCTACAGGGGATTTTTTTTTGTCTTCTGAGCTGCCACAGTACATGAATAGTTGCATTGTGAGTATTAGCCATTTTCTTTTGCCACTCTGAGAATTTGTTTCCTATTTTGGCCTTGCAGTCATCCAAAGGCCAAGTTTAGCACATTAGTTACCAACCTCAAGGGAGCGCAGCTGTATTCCTTCACACCTCTGTTTTTTTTTTCCATCTCTCCTATAGCTTCTTTCGCCTCATCAACACAATTCCATCTTATAAATGCTACCATTAAAGGCATTGTAAATATACTCTCTAAAACTCTTGCTTTCACAGAGCCTCAGGTGCTAAGCTCAGTGAAGCAGTTTGAAATGCCAAGTCCTTTTAGAATGTCAGGCCCTGAATTTATATCCTACAGCAAATTTATGACAGTGACAGGAGTGGGGCATGTTAATATTACTAAGGCATGCAGGTTTACTCAGTGCACAAAACTCAACTGATGTCTGTTCTGCGCTCATAAGAAATCAGAGACTGATTCTGAACATGTAGCAGATATGTGGACTGGTACTTTTCAAAGAAAATATTCTGCTTTTTTCAAGTACCCCAATAGCACAAGCTTCTTTGAGTGTTTCATGTTTGAAACAAAACATCTGTGTTTTGAGAAGTTTGATTAAAGCATGGCATGAAATAAAGGTAGTTCTTGATTTATGAGAATTGAGTCCAAAATTTCTGTTGTTAAGTGGGACATTTGTTAAGTGAAATTTGCCCCATTTTATGACCTTTCTTGCCTCAGTTGTTAAGTGACTCACTGCAGTTGATACATTAGTAACTTGGTTGTTAAGTGAATCTAACTTCCTCGTTGATTTGCTTGTCAGAAGGTCACAAAGGTGATCACATGACCTTGGGACACAGCAACAGTCATAAATATGAACCATTTGCAAGCATCTGAATTTTGATCACATGATCATGGGGTTGCTACAAAGGTAATTGAAAAATGGTCATAAGTCACTTTTTTCAGTGCCGTTGTAACTTTGAACAATCATTAAATGAACTGTTGTTAAGTCAAGGACTACCTGTACAGCTGCTTCTAGCAGCATTTATTTCAAGGACTCTTGGTGACTTGATTGAAGTGTTGTTTTGTCTCTTGCCATTGGACTTTTCTTTCTAAAATATGTTCTTCCTGGGCCAATATAGCAGAAGGGATCAGGCTTAGCTTACAGCTGGTTGGTGTATCAGGCTTGGGGAGAATGCTTGGGGAGTTCTGAGAGGAGCCACTCTGGATCTGTTTTTGGGGAGAGGACTGTGATTGGACTATGCATTCCATCAGACTGTTACTATTGCTGCTGCAATGCTTATTCTTCCTCATCCCATTTTCATTTGAGGATGCTTCAACAAAGGAAGGCTGCAGGTCAGAGGTGGGTTGCAGCAGGTTCTGACCAATTCTGGAGAACCGGTAGCAGAAATTTTGAGTAGTTCGGAGAACCGGTAGTAAAAATTCTGACTGGCCCCATCTATTCTCTGCCTCCTGAGTCCCAGCTGATCGGGAGGAAATGGGGATTTTGCAGTAACCTTCCCCTGGATTGGGGAGGGAATCGAGATTTTACAGTATCCTTCCCATGCCATGCCCACCAAGCCATGTCTACCAAGCCATGCCACTCCCACCATGCCACACCCACAGAACCGGTAGTAAAAATTTTTGAAACCCGCCACTGCTGCTGGTGTACTGGGATGGGCAATTCAAATTTAAAAGAACATTCTCTTCCTGTTCCTGATAGGAACACTAATCCCCACCCACAATAAGGCTTGGTTGGTTATTTTGGAGAATTCCAATTAAGTAATCATATTGCTGTGCTTCTTACTAGAAATACAAATATACATAGTCACATTAAATAGAGCTCTTCCCCAATCTGAACCAGAGGCGTACCTTTAAGGCTTTCTCCTATGTGATCCGTCCCTTTCTAGTGGGTAGTTATGTCCTCCTAATTTAAAAAAAAGGTCCTTTACATAGAGATAGAGCAGTTAGGAGTGGAGTAGTCAGAAAGGCATGAAATCCTGCCAGGTAAGGGATGTTCCAAAGAAACTTGATTTTAGTAACATTTTATTATTTATTTATTAGTAAATTTATTTGATACCCATCTCATGTCCAACAACTCTGGGCAGCTTACAACATAAAGTGATGCTGAGAAGGCAGCCACAGCATCACTTGAATGGGGGGGGGGATATAAAGCTGAGTATTTATTTATTTTTATTTTATTAAATTTCTATACCGCCCTTCTCCCGAAGGACTCAGGGCGGTGAACAGCCAGAAGATAAAACACAGGAAATACAAAATCTAAAATAAATTAAAACAAATTAAATAATTTAGGCTGAATTTTAAAATACCCCATAATTAAACAGATTAAAAATTTATGTTTAAAATTTAAATTTAAAAGAGGAGATGATTTAGGCCAGGCCAGCTTGATGAAATAAAAACGTTTTAAGCGTGCGATGGAAGGTGCGAAGATCCGGGATCCTCCGTATCTCCGGGGGGAGCTCGTTCCAGATCGTAGGTGCCCCCACAGAGAAGGCTCTCCCCCTGGGGGCCGCCAGCCGACATTGTTTGGCCGACGGCACCCGGAGGAGCCCCTCTCTATGGGAGCGTACTGGCCGGTGGGAGGCTATTGGTGGTAGCAGGCGGTCCCGTAGATAACCAGGTCCTAAGCCATGGAGCGCTTTAAAGGTAGTAACCAAAACCTTGAAGCGCACTCGGAAGACCACCGGGAGCCAGTGCAGTATCATCAGTGTATAATGGATACCTCAATCCATGTCACAAATGATCTTCCTCAATGGCTTAATACCATCTTCATGTAGATCCTTAACAATAATAGAGTTGGAAGGGACCTTGTAGGTCATCTAGTCCAACCCCCTGGCCAAGCAAGGGGTTGGCCAGGGGGTTGGACATTTCTGACAAATGCAGTCCAATCTCTTCTTGAAAGCCTCCAGTGATGAGGCTCCCACAACCTCCGAAGGCAAGGTGTTTCATTGGTTGATTGTTCTCACTGTCAGAAAATTCCTCCTCATTTCTAGGTTGAATCACCCCTTGATCAGTTTCCATCCATTATTCCTTGTCTGGCCTTCAGGTTCCTTGGAAAATAGCTTGACCCCTTCTCTCGGTGGCAGTCCCTCAAATATTGGAACATGTCTCCCCTGGTCTTTCACTAGACTAGCCATGCCTGGTTCCTGCAACCATTCATCGTATGTTTTAGGCTGTTGGAAGAAATATCCTTCTGGGTTCAGCTCCAAGTGGGGAAAAAGACACTAGAAACATGGAGACTGCTTGGAAAGATGGTTTAATGGTGGACAGGATCATATGGTTTGAGTTCCTAAACAGAAAAGGGCTGAGATGCTGAGCGTGCCTTGGTTTTATGTCCTCTCTGAGCTTTGATCTTCCTGAGTATCCTGATTGGTTGTCAGACTCCCAGGGGCTGGGGGTCTTAGCTAGCCTTGCTGGCTGATGTAATCTTCCCAGGTGCCATGTGGTGAGTTTCTGTTGCTAGATGGGTCCTATTTTGTTGCAGATGATGCTCCATTGACAAAGGTGGGTGGAGGCAGGAAACTGCTGTGTCTTTAAAACATGTTTCTCCATTTTTCATCCAGGGAAATATATTCTGCCTTTTTAATATTTCCTAAAATATTTCATTCTTCTAGGAGAGGGGTGGGTGCTAGCTTCCTACAACCTCCAGTCCCCTAATCATCTTGGTTGCTCTTCTCTGCACTCTTTCTAGAGTCTCAACATCTTTTTTATAGTGTGGTGCAGTGGTGGGTTCCTCCCGGTTCGGTCCGGTTCGGCCGAGCTGGTAGCGGTGACGATATGACATCACCGAACCGGTTCTCCCCCCCCACCCCCCACGTTATTCTTACCTTTTATTTGGTCCCACCCCCAATCTATTGCTGCCTCCTGAGTCCCAGCTGATGACTAGAGGGAAAAAAACTGTTTAAACTCTTGCCACGGGGCTTCAAAGGGCCGTCCTACAGCTGATCAGTGTTAAAAGCAAACAAATGAGTCGGGTCGTAAGTGCGAGGACCTTCCAGAAATGACTCTGACCAGATAGCCACGCCCACCTAGTCACATGACCTCCAAGCCACACCCACAAAATAAGCCACGCCCACAGAACCGGTAGTAAAAAAATTTAGAACCCACCCTTGGTGTGGTGGCCAAAACTGGATGCAGTATTCTAGGTGTGGTCTTACTAAGGCTTTATAGAGTGGTATTAGTACCTCACTTGATCTTGATTGTATCCCTCTGTTAATGCAGGTTAGGATTACATTGGCTTTTCGGGCTACCACTGCACACTGCTGGATCATATTTAGCTGGTTGTCCATTAAGACTCCAAGATCCCTCTCACAGTTACTGCTATTAAGCCTGGTTTCACCCAGTCTATATGTATACTTTAGGGTTTTTTTTGCCTAAGTGTAAGACTTTACTTTTCTCTACACTGAATTTATTTTTGTTAGATAGGGCCCAGTGTTCAAGTCTGTCAAGATCCATCTGGATCTTGAGCCTATCTTCTAGGGTGTTAGCTATTCCTGCCAGCTTAGTATCATCTGCAAAATTGGTAAATTCCCCTTCTATTCCCTCATCTAAGTCGTTCATGAAGAGTACTGGGCCCAAGACGGAACCTTGTGGTACCCCACTGCTTACTTTGCTCCATGTAGTTCCCTCCTCTACCTAGTTCCCTCCTTTGGACAACAAAGTTGTCAGCTAGGTTGGTTAGGAACCTATTTGATTTCTCACTTGGTGCAGATTTAGTCTTCCAATTGATAACAGGGTAATTGAAGTCCTCCATTACTATTATAGTGTGTTTCCTACATATATTTGTTAGTTGGTTAGCAAAAAGGACATCTATTTTTTCTGCTTGATTGGGTGGCCTATAGTATATACCTATGGTCATGTCATTCTTTTTTTTCCTTTTATAGTGACCCATATGCATTCTAGGAGGTTTTCGTCTCTTTTTCATGCATTTCTGCAGCAATATAATGATCCTTTACATATAGTGCAGGTCTTCTAGTCTAACCCTCTACTCAAGCGGGAGACCCAAAATCATTTCAGACAAGTAGAGTCTTTTAAAGGACTCCAGTGATGAAGCACCTACAACTTCTGAGGACAAAGCATTTCACTGGTTTTTTGTTCTGTCAAAAAATTTCTCCTTAGTTCTAGGTTGCTTCTCTCCTGGATTAATTTCCATTCATTGCTTCTTGTCTTGCCTTCTGGTTCTGTGTAAAATAGGTTGACCCCCCTCTTCTTTGTGGCAGCCCCTCAAATATTGGAACACTGCTATCATGTCACCCCTAGTCCTTCTTTTCACTAGACTAACCATACCCAAATCCTGCAGCCATTCTCCATATGTTTTAGTCTCCAGGTCTTTGATCATCTTAGTTGCTCTTCTCTGAACTCTTTCCAGAGTCTCAACATCTTTTTTGTATTGTTGTGACCAAAATTGGACACAGTATTCCAAGTGTGGCCTTACCAAGGTGAACACTAACATTTAACATGACCTTGATTCTATTCCTGTTAATGCAACCTAGGATTACACTGGCTTTTTTGGCTACTGCATCACACTTCTGGTTAGGTGATTGTCCATTAGGACTCCAAGATCCCTCTCACAGTTACTGCTATTGAGCCACGTTTCACCTAATCTGTATCTGTACATTTGTTTTTTCATACCTCAGTGTAAAATCTTACTTTTTTCTGCACTGAATTTCATTTTGTTAGATAAGAACCAGTGTTCAAGTCTGTCAAGATCCATCCTGATTTTAAGCCTATCTTAAAATCAGTGGTGTTGGCTATTCCTGCCAACTTGTTGTCTGCAAATTTGACGAGTTCCCTTTCTATTCCCACATCTAAATCGTTTATGAGGCTGTTGAAGAGTACTGGGCCTAAGACGGAATCTTGGGGTACCCCACTGTTTACTTCCCTCTGTGAAGATGTAGTTCCATTAAGAACTACACAGTGTGGTTTGTCAGCCAGCTACAAATCCATCTGGTGGAGATGCTGTCTATCCTACATTTTTCTAGCTTCCCAAAAAGTAGGTTGTGGTCTACTTTGTCAAATGCCTTACTGAAATCCAAGTATACTTATGTCAATATCATTTTGCTGGTCCACTAATTTTATTTGTTAAAGAGGGGGAGAATACCAAGCTCTGCAGCACCCCACAAAATAACTACCTGCTTCTCCCACAGTGGTGATATCTTATCACTAATTCACTAAGTGAATGTAGCTGAAGCAGAACCAAGTGCTGAGGAGGGGCACTTCTGCACCGCAAAGCAGTACTGACTCTTCATTATGTTGGCCTATACTTCTCCATTAGCAACCGAGAGCCTTTAGTGAATGTCAGGAGAGTTCATCTCTCTTCTGAACAGTAACCAGCTGTTGTTGGTGGCAATGGAAAAGAATTTATAAACTCATCACTCCCAAAATAGGGATAACTCAAGGCACTCAAGGTAAGTCTAAACTGAATCAGAAAACTGATTAGCATTAGGTACATTCACATATTTAGATATTTGATTAAATCATCTTAAAAACCAAATCTCTAAATTGGAATTAAATAATTAAAATGCTGAACAGAATGGATTGGTCACTTCTTCCAAATGAATCTAACAATGGGCTGGTTTGAATCCTATTCCCAAGTAATAAAGCATAGCTGCATTTATGCAATCACTTTAATTGGGTTGAAGAAATTTGGGTGATAACTGTCAGGAGAGCAATCTGAATTCTTTCTCCGGGCCTCGGTTAATAGTGCCCTGCCTTATTAGCCATGTTGCACAGTTTCCCGGGCCTCTAGGTCGACTTCATTTGTTTAGTTTTCAAAGCACGTTGCATCCTGAACCTTAACTTTTCATATGACGAATGCGCAGTTTTAAGGAGAATCTGAAGGAGCGGAGACGAGCGCCCCCTAGCGCCCAACCTCCGCTACACCTTCTCAAATGAGCACCTATCCCGCCTTTATAAAGGCCACGTCCGACACAACCCGGAAATCTCTTACCCAGCTGAATGGTTTTCCTAGAGCGGAAGTCGGAATTCCTTTCTGCGCAAGCGTACTTCTACTCTCGGCTTCTTGGGTGCTGGTTCTTCTGTTAGCGCTGCTTCGCTTTGGCTCCGAAAAGAGCCAAAGAGTTCTGGGGAAGGGGATGCGCGACCCGAGAGGAGGAGGAAGGCCGCCACCTCGCGAGTATCACCATGGAGGTGGAAGAGGCTTTCTTTCTGGTGGGCCAGATGGGCCCCTTCCAGGTGTGGCTTTGCGTTTTGCTGGCCGCGCTGCTCCAGGTGAGAAAGACTCCTGAGGGGCCGGGTGCTCGTATGACCGACCCATCAGGAAAGGACCGCTTTTGGTCCTGGGTAGGGCAGGGTTCGCATAGCGCAGTGCGATTTACGTCAGGAAAAAACGTATGTCTTGGTGGCGTGAGGTCCACCTACAAAATCCGCAAGAAGAATGCAGGGAATTTCAGGGGCGATTAAGAGAGCAAGACGGTGGTGAAAAGGTGTGCTGTCAGTTTTAAATGAGACCCCTTAGCCCTATTATCTATAAACTCCGAGGAGAATTTAGACAGACTACACAAGCTGTCTAATGGCAAAGGACGTGACTGAAAATATTAAGTCATATTTTGTGTGCAGATCAGTTGAAGGAAGTTTGAGATGTAGAAAGTGCATGGTTTAAAAGATGTGAGTCATTTGTTGGTTAACATTGCGTGTTTATTGAGTAAAGACTTTACAACTGTACATTGAATCATTTTGTCAATTCACTGTTGTTGTTTTTATAGTTCAAGTAGACCAGGAAGTCTGAATTATCAGATTTTTCTATTTCACTCAAGCTGAGAAGTATGATTAATGAAAGGCTTCCTTGTTTGGTCAGATTTTATAACGGTTTCATGGGCAGGCAAAGACTCAGTCATATCTTAGTGTGAACAAGTTGTAACTGAAGTATCCAAAGAGTTTGATTTGGTAGTACTTGAAGTCCAGTATAATCCAAGAGATAAAAAAAGATCACCCTTTTCACTTTTGAGAAATTTGTTATTTGAAATTTATTTGTTTGAGGTTTTTTTGTTTATTTATTTCCTGCCTTTATTAAAACTCACTTTTTACAAACCTGCAATCCCTTAATTTGGGGTAGAGTCGAGACAACTGGATGAAGCTGAGCATTTACTTGCTGGACGCCCTGAAGCCATGTGGACTTGGCAGCAGATATTTTTTCTTTGCGCCCTAGGTGAGAAATATCTGCGCTTCCTAGGCTTGAACTCTCAACCTTCTAAATGGGAGGTGAGGATCTTTACCACTAGGCCAACATGCTGCTCGTATCCTGCCTTTATTATGTTTACAAATAACTCAAGGTGATGAACATATCCAACACACCATCCTCCTATTTTCCCCACAACAACCCTGTGAGGTGGGTTGAGAGAGAGTGATTGGCCCAAAGTCACCCACCTGGTTTTCATGACTAAGGCAGGATTTGAACTCATGATCTTCTCCTTTCAAGCCTGGTACCTTAACTGCTAGACCAAACTGGCTCTTCAATTTTTGAATGCTTTGAATGTTGTTTGTTTATCTGGCATTGATCTTGATGTTATTTTTCTTGTTTCAGCTCTATGTAGCCAGTGAAGCAGTCCTCATTGCACTGGTAGGAGCAATACCACCTTATCACTGGGATCTTGAAGGAATACTAGCTAATCATAGCCATAGTAATGACACAACTATTGAAGAAAACAACTTTAGAAAGTGGCTTCTAACAGCCAGTTGGAATGACCTTCATAAATACATACATTTTAACAGGAATTTTACATCAATAGCCTCTGAGGTATGAAGCATAATAATTTCTGTGGAAAAGCTGAATATTATAACTTTAGTATTAGAATTTGGAAGTCATAAGCAGCAATGTTGAGCTTTTGGACAAAATTCAAATTAATATAAATTAATTTGTAATTAATGAAGTAATATGAACCTTGTTTTAGAGGCAGCTAAAATGTCCCAGAATAGCGACTAAGCTGTTAATAGATAGAAACTTAGTGAAGGATGGAAGAAAGGACCATTTGAAAAAGCCGTTATTTTCCAGTAATTACCACCACTAGTGAGGAGAGGAAAATCCTTATTCACTGGCTTTGCCTTCATAGAAAGAGCATGAGATTTTGTCTTTACAAAGTGCTTTCATTGCTGTATCTGTACACATCTAGAAAAAAGGAAATTGTTAGTGGGTTTGAATGGTTTTGATAATTTTTCCATCACATCTTGAATATAGGCATCTAGAAGACAGCACAGTTCCTGAGCTTCCAATGGTCTTGTTCCTTCAAGTAATATTCTTCCATATATTTGTTTCAGCCAAAAAGAATTTTTCCTATAGTCTTCACTGTCCCTTCTGGAGAGTTTCAGGAACCTCTTGCCTTCTTGGATACATTTCAGTGTAGCAACTGTTTCCTCAAATCCCTTCATTTTCTCCTCCAATAAAAACAAATGTGCATTTGCACCAAATGCTGTTTGCATTCTTCTCAGGCAGGAAGACCAATGTCATACACACTTTGAAGGTCATCATGTTTTCCTAATTTATGTTGCTTGAACCCTTCCTTGATGTCTTCTGTGAACACACTTCCATGTAGCTCTTTCCTGTTTGCATTTTGTAGTTATGAGCTCCCAGAAATTGCCTCCCGAGTCAGTAATAGTTTGGATTGAAAAAAAATAGGAAAGAAAGAAAAAATAAGAAAAATATGAAAAAATGCCTCCCCCTCAATCTCCAATGCCAGATTCCACTTCGTTCTTTCTGCTTGCTCACCTTGCCAAACTCTTATTTGAGGTGTGACTCCAATGACACTGACTCCTAGTACTCATGACTTGACCACAGTGGAGCAGCAAGATATACAGTTTAAAGAATTTATTCTTTGCTTCCTCTTTGTTTATAATTCTGCCTGTTCTGCCTATCTAGATGATGGTATTTCAAATAACTTCCTTCTGCCTTTGTACCCCCCCCCCCCAACAGACACAGAATGCTTAGACTGTCCTGGTAGGATGTTGCTAGGTACTAGATTTTGCCTATCCCTGTAATGCATTTCCAGTAAATGGATATTGCTTCTGTTATAGTTATAAAATCTGTTTCACTAATAATTGTTCAAGCCAGGTAATGGCTAACAGGAATGCTCTCTTGCAAATATAGAACCTCTAACACATCCCATGTCTGGTGCTAGTGTGAAAATGGGATGCCCCCTGCTGCCGCCTCCCACTCTGCCCACTACTGCCGTCCTCAGCCTCTTTGGCCTAGAGCTTAGTGTAGCGGCAGTGGCAGCAAGGGGTGTGAAAGTGGGATGCCCCCAGCCACCACTCTGCACTCTGCCTGGTCTCTTGCTCACTCACCCACCTGGCTCTCCCTCCAGCCACCCATGGCAAGTTATCCCCATGGCAAGTTGGCTGTGTGGAATTGTCCTGCAGCATCTTGACAGAGGCTATTTGGTGGTGAGCTGCTAGTAGTGAGTTGGCTGCAGTTGTCCTAGATTCACTCTAAAAGTCAGCTGTTAAGTTGGAGTCTCTTGGTATCAGAGCAGAAATAGAATTCCCTCCTCATTGATATGAGACTTATAGTACTCCAAGATTTCTATTGAACAGCTTTGATCAGCAAGTTTGAAATGTAATTGTTTTGCAGAAGTATATAAAAGTAATTCGAAAGCAAATAAATAGTTTTTGCTGAATCTTTTTGGTATTAAATTTAGCTTTAAAAGGCCTTGAAAAATAGAAAATATAAGAAAGCATGAATAAATGCAACTATAAAAATTACTTTATTCACTGAAAAACATCAACTCAACATCAACTAATCTCTTATGGAGAATTTAATTTAAATTTAAATTTAATTAATTAATTAATTTAATTTGATGGTTTCTGAATAATCTGATTATTTAGTCAATTCTAGAAAATTGAAAAGACTGCCCTAAAATCTAGGAAATTTAACTACCAGCCTAAAAGGCAATCATGTTTTTTGTCAATCTTTTTTTCTGGAAAGAATAAGAGTTATTTCAGTGACTACTTGTCATGGCTGCCTCTCTCCTATCCAAGCTTCATAAATTGACAGCCTGACATTAGCAACCGGGGATGGGGGTGGGGGGAGGACAGAAGGGAAAGACAGTTTGAGTGGGATGGTTGACACTACTGTTCTCTTCAGTCTCCAACCCTACTCAGATCTCTTTGGAAATCAATTTGTGTTAGGTATTGTATAACTATACTAGCTGATAACCCGGTGTTTCCCGGGTATTTATTTATCCCAAACCAGTATTAGACAGGAAAAAAACATCCCTCATTGTGGTGAGAATTAGAGACCTAATTGCCGTGGCCAACAGCCTGGGAAAAATATATATATATACATACACATACATAGATCCTTTATATATATATAGATTTTAGACAGCCCTGCCTGCAATTTCAACAGTTGTAGTAATGGCAGTGGTTAGTTTATTCTCTGGGGGATCTGATAGCCAAAACAGTTCTAAACATGTATTAAGCATTCTTCCTGAAACCTTAAGAAGGACCTTTAGGATTTTCCCCAGCCCTGGAGCTTCATTTGAATATGACTCTCAAGTTTGCAGGCTAAGTGTTTAAAAGGATGTTTGCTGTCTTAGTGGCTCTGTGGTTGAGCATAAGAATGCAAGTGAGGATACTGAATAAAACTTGACGTGATAAATAATTCATATCCTTTTCAGTTTGCATCAGGAATGTCAATCTGCTCTTTTCTATTGTTCTTAGATAGCCATCTGCCAAATAGAATATCTGAAAAATGAAAGATGGAAGATTAGTTTTGAATATGGTTTAGTTTTCCTCTTGTTGAAAGATTCAGTAATTCTTTCCATTAGATTGTACCTAACATTTTCTTTTCTGTCCATAGTGGTTTTTAATTGGCAATACTTCATATAAGATCAGTGTTGCCAGTTCATGTTTCTTTGGTGGTGTGTTTGTTGGAGTAATTACTTTTGGACAACTATCAGATCACTTTGGGAGGAAAAAAATCTTTCTTATAGGTAAGTTGTGTTAGAATTTAGTAGAAAATGTTAGCCTTCTCTGTTTAATCTGTTTAATCCTTGGAAAATATGATGTCCAAGAAAGCTGAGTAAATCCTCAGGTAGCCAAGTTTAATTGGTTTGTTGCAGGATTTACTATTCTTTATTCCACCTTCTTGCACATGGAAGGGAAGGGATTTTCCTCTGATATGTGTGTTTGTGAAAGAAGCAGTAAGTGTAGCAATTGAGAGTCCCTTTGGTTGACTATTCCCTCCAATTGATAACTAATTTCTCCAGCCATCACAGAAAATCAGTTGCTGCCTCAAAATGAGAAAGCACATGGGAATGTCAAGTAATGTACCTAGTAATACCTGTACCTAGAAATGATGGATCCTAGTGGACCACACTTTAGTATGAGCCAGCAGTGTGCTACAGCTACCAGAAAAGCCAATGCAGTCCCAGGCTGCATCAACAGAAGAATAGCATGAAGATCACAAGACATGATACTTTATGCTGTGCTAGTATAGCCACACTTAGAATGCTATGTCCAATTCTGGTCACCATGCTATAAAAAAGATGCTGAGATCCTAGAAGGAATGCAGAGAAGAGCAGCTAAGGTGGTCTGTGGGATAACTAGTACAAGGAATGATTAAGGGAACTAGGTCTGTCCAGCTGAATTAGGGGTGACATGATAGCTGTCTTTCTGTACATGAGGGACTGCTACAGGGGAGTGGGGGGGTCGACTTATTCTCCAAAGTATCTGAGGGCAGGAAAAGAAGCAATGGGTGGAAGCTTGTTAAAGAGAGATCCAATCTGGGTCTAAGGATAAACGTATTCACAGTGAGAACAATTTTGTGGAACATCTTGCCTCCCAGAGTTGCGGGTGCACCGTCCCTAGAGGCCTTCAAGAAAAGATTGAACAGCCATTTGTTCAGGATGATATAAGATCGCCTGCCTTGGGCAGGGAACTGAACTTGAAAACCTCCAAGATCCCTTCCAGCCCTATGATTTTATAAATATTGTTACTTGAGTACCCAGATCAGATTAAATGAGTAGTTTCCAATGTGTAAAAATGGAAATCACTCTACATAGTCTTTGGTTTATGACCATTCAAAATTATGGTGACTCTGAACAAACAGTTCTTGAAAATATGGCTTTGCAGCACTTCCATTGTTCAAATGATCAACTGAATCACTTGAATCAGATGATCATATGGCAACCCATCCACACTACAACTACAGAAATGCTACAACTTTCCCCACCTGCTTATATTCACATCTATACCTTTTTGGCCACCTTGCACAGTGGCACTCCTTGGCATCAGTGTTAGGGTTGGGGCTGAAGTTGAGGCCTGGGTCCTTCAGCAGTCTTGTCCGGCTACCACTGCCCCCAAATCTGTATTACAACCCCATTGCCACCACTGCCACCGAGAAATGCTGCCTCAAGCCCCATGCTGTAAGCAGCTATCTCAACTCCACCAGCACAAAGCTGCATGGTTCTGCAGCACTTGCCATCCTACAAGGCAGGGTGCAGGGTGACCAAAAGGACAGAGATGGGGGGAATAGACAATTGGGGAGAGTTGAAGGGGAGTCAATATCTTACCTTAGAAAAGCCAAGGCTTTGACTGGGCGGAACCTAGCCATGGATGGCTTTGATTGCGGTGGGTCCTCACCTAATGACCAGTAGAATTTTTTTAACGATGGCAATGAGGAGTGCTGGGATGTTGCTGTGTCATGTGGTAATGTGATGTCACATTTTACAACTGCATTAGCAACAGCTACTGTGGTCCCAGATGTGGTAAATCAAGGATTACCTGTATAAGATAGGAGATAAATATTGATTGTATAATTATATTTGGCTTCATAGTTCAATCAAAAGGTACTTACAGCACTTCCAAACATCAAACATTTTTAGTTTTAATCAAATGTGGTCTTTAAGGGTTTTTTCCTTCTTTTTCCGCAAAGTGGGTCATGTGAATTTTCTTAAAAGTTAATCTGAAACAATATACTTTCATTCTAACTGAGATTAGTAACTAGTGTCTACTGTTTTTGAGTAACTCGGTGCATTTTAATACTAAAGAATTTTGTTTTATAAGCGTGCTTGATTTTGGGGGGAAAACCAATAAAATCAGCATTAAACACTATCAAATAGTTCTAAAGGATTTTTTTTTTCTTTCTCTTTTAGGTTTTGGCCTTGACATTGTATTTGCTGTTGCTAATGGATTTTCTCCTACATATGAATTTTTTGCAGTTTCTCGTTTCTTGGTTGGAGTAATGAATGGTGGAATGTCACTGGTTGCTTTTGTCCTGTTGAATGAATGTTTGGGAACTGCTTATTGGGCATTGGCAGGTACAGATTTAATGGTTAGATCTTTCAGATTTACTCTTGTAGCAAATACTCAAGGTAATTCAGTAATAATTAAAAACTCCTTCACATATTAAGAAATTAGCAAGTAGTTTGTCTATTCACGTATAATGTTAATTTCATAATGTGTCATTGTGATGTTTGATTCTGTGCTGATGGATATCCTCACCCAGAAGCTTCATATAAATATTAAATAAGAGCTGGGAGTGAGTTTGAGCCTCTGGACCGGATCTTTGTCTTCCTCTTACACTGACTAGGATCCACCACCAAAAAAGAGGAGAACCACTGGAGAACCATGATTCCCAGCTCCCAGCCCCCTGAATTGATCCAGCTACCATGAGCAATGGTATTAAAAGCCACTGAGGTATCACAATGACCAAAATGGATACACTGCTCCATTCAGGGTCTTCCAGAGGTTATACATGAAGATGTCCCATG
Organism: Pantherophis guttatus; assembly: GCF_059756535.1. Lineage (NCBI taxonomy): Eukaryota > Metazoa > Chordata > Lepidosauria > Squamata > Colubridae > Pantherophis > Pantherophis guttatus. The sequence continues at coordinate 106,248,410 of NC_142064.1, read as the reverse complement.
CCATCTTAGTTCTTATCTTGATGTGAAATCTGACTGCAGTGGTTCCTGATAATTCCCTTCCTCCAGAGCCCTTAGACCTGAAAATATACCACCTTCTCGGCAACCTTCCCCAGAAAGGGAAGTTGGAGACTGGATGGAAATTGTTTGGTACAGTATTGCTGGGCCTAGAATGACCTGTGTAACATATGATTAGCTTTAGCTTCTCTCAGTCTGTAAATAGTTTGTGAATTTTTTAATACATATAGTTTAGTCAGGTGTCATCAAGTCAAGCTCAGTTCCTAGTAACAATATAGATAATGCTTCATATTCTGTTCATCCTATTCTGAATGATAATCTGCAGCTCATCTATCAATGATATCTCTGATCTCTGATACCTATCTATCTACATCTACCTAAACCACCGTTGTCCCCATCTTCTAATCTCAAATTTGCAAAACTTTTTTTTCTAATACACCAGTTGTTTACATGACAAACTCAAAGTATGTGAGTTTATGCTTGCTAATCATTGCCTTCAGAAGAATAGTCAGTACCTCTTCAGAACAGATTAGTTGGGTTCCCTATTTGTTGAACCTGAGCAGTTAGCACTTTAATTACCTTCTTTCTTAAAGTTTTAAACATTTAATTTATACCTGGCACTTCCCTTTTTGACAGTTGGTTTGTCACTTTACTATCTACCATAGTGGAGTTGGTTTCTGAATAGATTTTCTCTTCAGATGGTCTTGTTATTCTTTAATCCTGCTTGTAAAAGGTTTCAGTATAATATTTCCATTTGCCTTTGTTATAGATGTGTGATTTTTCTTGTATTCATACCTTAGCTATAAGTTTTTTCTTTGATTTTTCTGATCTTAAAAATTTATCTCATTTTCCATATTTTACTCTACTTCTTGGAATTCTTGATTGAGAGCTCTTTCCTTTCCTTTCCTATTACATACTCTGTGTCTCTATAGAGTGGCTGTGTTCTTACTGCCCAAGTCTTTTATCCTCTTGCCAATAAGGGTGATCCAATCTAGAAGCTTATGTTTCTGTCATCATCACTTTCATTAGAGAGCTCCCTCACCATGCCAAGGTGGTAATGCCCTCTGAGATGTTTATCGTCCACCTAAATGTACCATTTAGTAACAGACATTTTGGCAGTTCTGGTTGTGGTCATTAAGCGAGGACTTTATGTGACCCTAGCTTCCCTTTTGACTTTACTTGTGGGAAGCCAGTAGGGAAAATCGCAAATTGCAATCACATAACTGGCATGCTGTGTTTGCCAAAACTCTGAGAACTATCTCTTATTCAGTACTGTCATAAATTTGAACAATTGCTGAATCAGTGGTCATTAAACAAGGACCACATGTAATATCTGCATGTAATAAATATGATTCTATCCATCACTATAGCAGATTTGCCAAAGTGCTATTTAAGAATGGCAGATTTGGTTTAAATTAAATGTAGTAAAGTTCTATGTAACCTATCTGTTTTCGTTTTCTCTGAATATGCATGTTCCTTCCCATCTCTTGGACTTGTTTCTGCTTCTGTCTTAACTTGTATCCACTGCTGTTCTCATTGCATTTTTCACACTTGCCTTTGTTCTCTTTTTGATCTTAATCTTTGATCTTGACTTTAAGCTACCTGCAGTTCTTTTCTTAATTATCTTCTGTTTTCTTTCTTCCTCCTGTCTCCTAGTATTTTAATCCTAGGAGCCTGAGCCCTGCTTTTTTGACGGATCCCGCATGAGCTTAGTTCATAATGTTTGCGGTAATGTATTTGGAAGAATCAGATAGGTTGTATCTTATTTATTTTGAGATTGTGTTTTATTTTATTTTTTTGAGAAATTGATTTTTTTTTTGTTTTTTTCCCATTTTTTAAATTCTTGTTATGTAGAAGTCTACCTTTTGCCCTTATTCTAATTTCAGTGTGGCAAAATTTTATCTTGAGAACATTTTGAAACTGAAGTTGGAGTATCTACTAAGAACAGAAACTACAATAATAAATTCTTAGAAATGACTACAGTTATGTTTCTCCTAAAATATATTTTCATAATGTAGTTCTTTGACCATTTTCAATTAAAATATTTTAATTTATTTTTTTTAAAAATAAAATATATTAATGATGTCACATGTCTAATAAGTTTGCAATGAAACTATAATATATTACATTCACTTTTCTAATAGATTTATCTTAAATCCTGTGTGTTCCCTCTTAATTCTTACTTCTCAAGAGATGTTTGAATGTTCCGAACATGTCAGGCATCAGTTTGGTGTAAAATTGTAATTGTACCCACTGTTTCTGACTGTTAATGGCAAATTATTCTTAATTCTTGAGTATAAAAGCAAATGTCTAAAATCATGCTTATTATTATCTTATTTAATTAGTTCATTCTGATTGCCCTCTATGCCAACATATCTGTGGATACTATAATGTTATCTGCCCTCATAATAAGTTGCTTGAATTTTTGAAATTTGAAAAATTCAAATTTTAAATTTTAAAAAATTACCAAAAATATTTGTACAGTATTGTTCCTCTTCCTGCTAGTTGGGCCTTCAGTGTAGCTGGCTGTTTCCATTCTGATTGAATAATAAGCGTTTTGTTGCCTGGAAAAAAAAGAGGATCAGTGCTTGTTTGTTTCTATCTCTGTTGAAACAAATATGAAAAAGACAGAAAACAGAGTGGGTTGGGCCATGAGCATGTAAGGAATGGATGGGGAACAGAAAGTCAGAATCATGACAGAAAAGTGGGGAGATTGAAAATGTGGGTAGGAAGGGAGTTGGGACCATGAGGGATTGAGACTAATTTACAGAGAGATTGAAGAAGAAAGGTGCTCTAAGTTGCTTATATACTCTATACCACGGGTATCAAACTCGATCACATCACGTGCCTTTTCGTGAGTTATCACAATGTTTTTTGCCTTTGCGGAGCTGGGGTGGGTGTGGCCTGTGCGTGACACATCCAGCCTGTGGGTGGCCAGTTTGACAAGCCTGCTCTATACAGATGAGTTGGGGGATGAAACAGTTCTCTCAAAATGAGAGATTTGGGAGAGAGTTGAATTAACTGACACAGTGAAGAGACATTTGGAATTAACTTGACTTGCATACCTTCTATGGATTGAAAATTCTATTGGAGCTAAAGCTAATTCAAAGGAAAACTGTTCTGCTTTGGGAATCACACACCTCCTTTTTGAATCATGGTCAGTTTCCTGGGCAAATTGTTTTCTAGTTTTTCTATTTATTGTGGAGTTCAAAAATAGGTTTTCTGAAATAAGGTCTGGTTTTTATTCTAAGTCATGTTTCCTGTGTCAGAAATTACAGAGAATTAAGACAGTGATACCAAGCTGGGGGGAATAGCCAACACTTTAGAACAGTGGTCCCCAACCTTTTTATCGCCGCGGCCCGCTGAGCGTGCGCAGGGGTGGGGGCACGGCCCAGGAGCTTTTGCGCACGGCCCATTGCGCACAGCCCAGGAGCTTTTGCGCACGGCCCAGGAGCCTTTGCGCTGCAGCGTTCATGTCCCCCGGCCGCTGTGCGGCCCGGTGCCAGGTACTCCACGGCCCGGCACCGGACCGGGGGTTGGGGACCACTGCTTTAGAAGATAGGCTCAAGATCCAAAAGGACCTTGACAGGCTTGAATATTGGGCCCTATCCAGTAAGATGCAGTTCAATGGTGAGAAAAGTAAGATCCCGCACTTAGGCAGGAAAAATCAAATACGTTAAGTATAGAGTAGGCCAGATGTGGCCAATTAATTTTCCTAAGAGGCTACATGAGAAATTGGGACTGTTGTGGAGGCCTGAACCAATAGGGCTGTGAAGATGCAGAGGCACGCACAGTCACATACATACGTAAATTGAAAAATTTAGTCTCCAAAATAAAAGCAATGTAGTTGTATTGCATGCATGGTGTATACTTATTTACATTTGATTTCTAATTTCCAATTAATTTACAGTATGCAGGCTGGATAGGGACAGTCAAAGGACTATATGCAGCTCAGGAGCCATAAAACGGAATGGGACAACTCGCTGCGGCCAACTTGCCATGGCCAATTCACCATGGCCAGCTCACCATGTGTCAACTTGCTGCAGGACAATTTAACAATATTAATTTAGTTATTTAAAATAAATAAATATTTTAATTTTTGTCATTTACAATTCATTCTGTCCCTCCTTTTGCATCCTTTCTTTAATGATTCTATTCCACCATTTCTTTCATATTAGTGTAACTCTTGTCCCACAGCAAGTTGGCTGTGGTGAGTTGGCCCACAGTGAGTTGGACGCAACAAGTTGGCCATGGTAAATTGGCTGTGACAAGTTGACTGCAGCGAATTATCATAGACCCGCTGTAAAAAGACCCAGGTTTGGAATAAGGCTCAACATAAGTAACTGTGAGAGGGATCTAGGTGTCCTAATAGAAACCACTTAAGTGTGAGCTAGCAGTGTGCTGTAGCTTCCAAAAAAGCCAATGTAGTCCTAGGCTGCATCAAAAGAGGGAGAGTTTCAAGACACTGAGAAGCGATAATACCACTTTACACTGTGCTGGTGAGACCACACTTGAAATACTGCATCCAGTTCTGGTCACCATGATGCAAAACAAGATGTTAACACCCGGGAAAATGTGTATAGAAGTGCAACAAAAGATGAAGGGCCTGGTGGCTAAATTATATGATGAATGGTTGAGGGAGGTAGGTATGTTTATTGAAGAGAAGGATTTGGGCGGTGGGACATGGTAGCTGTCTTCTAGTACTTGCAGGGTTGTCACTAAGAATAGGGGATTGACTTATTCTCTAGGGCACCAGAGGGCAGGACAAGAAGTAGTGGGTGGAAACTTGTTAAAGAAAGATCCAACCTAGAAGTAAGGAGAAATTTTCTGACAGCGAGAGCAATTCATCAGTGGAATAGCTTGTCTCCTGGGGTTGTGATTTTTCCATCACTGAAAGTTTTTAAAAATAGACTAGACAACCATTTGGCTGGGATGGGAGAAACTACTGCACTGAGCAGGAAGTTGGACTGGAAGACCTCTGAGGTCCCTTCCAGCCCTATGATTCTATGGATTGTTGGTGTTCAGGATGTCCTTCAGGTTGTCCTTTGAACTTAAAATGATCCTGAGAAAGGGAGCAGAAGCCAGATAACAAAGTGAAAGAATGTTGGGACAGGAAGTGACAAAGGGTTACTCTTACCATAGTGAAGGAATGTAGATCAGGGTGCCAGAAGATGAAGGTGCCAACCTCAAATTCTGGATTTGGGTGATAAAACTAGAGGTTTTCCCTGCCTAAGTAAATGTATTTAATTATTTGTTACTGTTCAGGCAGCTTTGCTATCTCCTATAATCCTTTGCCAGGTTACAGTCTGGGCTCTTGGTCTGGTTGGCTGGAAGTGCAGTGTTCACTGGTTTAGGATTTTAAGAAAAAAACTGTGTATTAGATCTAAATTGCTTTGGTTCATATTATAATGAATAATTTTCTCTCCCCCACCCCAACAATATGTTAGTGTCTATGACAAACATTTTGGAATGTTGGAATATGCCTATAACAGCCTTTTTGGATGGCATCTACCACTTTTCAGAGTTTTGAATGTTCTTTATCTCTGCATATTTGTTCATGTATATGAACAACAACTGCATATTTGTTATTCTCCGCTTGTCTATTAAATCATCACTTTAAAAGTCACTACAAAATCGTCAATAACACTTTTTCCCCATCTGCATTATAATAGGATCACTTGGTTGCCTCTTCTTTGCTGTGGGAATTGCTCAATATGCTTTGTTAGGATATCTCATTCGCTCCTGGAGATTATTAACAGTGGTGGTTAACCTGGAGGGAGCGGTAGTCTTTCTCCTTTGTCTGTAAGTTATATACCTACATTATTTTGCTAAAATATGAGTAACATTTGTCACTGAATAAAAAGAATAGCTGTTTGTCCTCTTTTCAGTCTCTTCCATCCTAATTTCTCTATATTTGAAAATAATTTTGGCTCTTTTCTTGGTATTTATCTTCTAAATTTCTTTGTCTTAATAATTCTCCTTTTAAATAGTTTCCACTGTTACTCCTAAAGTGTACTGTCTTGAATCTAGAAACAAAAGGCAAGAGGTGGTTATCTGTATCATTTGCAACACTGCTACTATTGACATTGTCTTCACAGGTTCTTGTGTTGAACCTACTCTTTTTTTCTTTTCTTTTCTTTTTTTTGTTATATCAAGTTTGGTTCATGCAAGTTACTTTTTGTCTCCAGATTTCATAAGATATCAGCTGTTGTTACTCTGTACTAAGAATTTGAAGCCTTGAGATACAACAGAGAACAGAGATTACTTAACTACCATTTAAAGTTAGAACAGCCCCCCACCCAAGCTACAGAGCCTGTTTCAAAATTATAGTGACTGAAGCATCCCCAGTTGTTTTCCCTTACAACCAACCACAGGGACCCTGCAGTGCCACCCCTCCACTCTCCCCTCTATCCTCCATAGGCCTCGTGCCTGCTTTCCACCCCATCTCTGCTACCAATCATGCCACCCCACCTCCAGTGTCCCTGGGCCACTGGACTTGGCTTTGTCCCAGAAGTGAATGCCATTTTCTGAGCAGCCACAATTAAACAGCAATCTAATCACCCAGCAAGTGGCTTCCCTCCCACTTTTTCTCTCCCACTGGTGGCTTTTCTACAGTGGCAATGCTTGCCCCAGCCTTTGCCTGTCCCCCCACTCCGCTACCTGCATTGGGTTTAGTCCTCTCTTGCACCACTCAGGGCCCAGGTTTTACCTATCTGCAGTTGCCAGGGATTTCTCTCCACTCTCCAAGGGGCCACCAGTTCAAAAAATAGATAAAAATCCACCAAAATCTAAGGTTGGGGGAGGAGAAAGGCTTCCTTCAGAAGCATGTGAACATACACAAACACATCTCAAACACTTCTTGCAATAACTGAAGGAAGGTGTGTATGTTAGTCTGTGTGTGTGTTGCCTCCCCCCAAAGAATCTAAACAGATTCAACCCAAGTATTTGAATGGGAGACTGGAAATACCTGAATCCAAGACAGCTTTGGAACTTAAATGAAAATAACTTCCCAGAAAAAGGCTGTAGTAAACTCAGTGGTGGGATTCTGCCGGTTCTAGGGGGTTTGGCCGAACCGTTTGTTAAATTGCTGGCTTGCCCCGCCCCTCCACACCACTATTTATTGCCAATAAATAGTGGTGGGCGAGGGGCGGGCAAGCCAGCAATTTAACAAACGGTTCGGTGTTTTTTTGTAATTTTATTGGCCCGCGGAGCTTCAGGATAGGCTAATTAGCCCTTGATTAGATCGGCTCCCGACTCTCAGCTGATTTGCTCTCAGCTGTTTTGCTCAGGGCTCTGCTGCTTGCTGGAGCAGATTTTTTTCCCCCTAGCTATGCTGAAAAACGAAACTGAAAGTAAAGTAGGCTGTTGGCTTTGCTGTTGCTGCAACGTTGGAAAATTAGGCAGGCAGATGTCTTTTCTTTTTCCTCACCAAAAAAGGTAGGTCAAACAATGGGAAATTTAGGGAAAAAGAGGAGAGTTCAAGATTTTAAAACACAAAAGAAAAAAAGCTCTATTTAACTAGGGAATTTTAATAATTGAGATACTATTAATTGTATATTGTGTTGAAAGCAGAAATGGTTAAGTTGTGATTTGGAGAAATATATGGGGGAAATTATTTGGTTTATTATTATTGGTAAATATAATTAATTGATTTGTAAGAAATTGGATTGCATGGAAATAATTGGAATATTCATGTTCATATTGATTAATATACAAAAAAGGTAGTTATAAAACTAATTGATTTATATTAAAATGTTGAATTTATATTAAACAACTGTAATATTACATAATTAACCAATGTGAGGATGGATATAAAAATAGATGACAATGGGAAGGGGTATAATATAGAATAGAAGGGAAAAATTGAATTTGATTAAGATTAGAGATGAGGATGAAGGGTAATATTGGTTTTTTGCAAAAATAGATGAGGAATAAATATGGCAAAAAGGAAATATAGAAATTGTAAATTTAATTGAAATGACTAAACACTGTTTAAATTTGTGAACCGGCCAAATACTCTGTTCAAAGAAAATACATTGTATGTTTGTATGTGTGTTTCTAATTATTGTTATTTATTCATATTTGTTCTCTTTTATTCTTTAAAGTTTAACAATTCATTCTTTATCTTAATATATTTATATTTGTTTGGGGTTGGCTTTCTTCCCTTTCATCTTTTTTATTGTACAGCAATCTTTCTCCTCAAACCTACCACCTCTCTCTCTTCTTTCCTTCTTACTTTCTTTCCCCCCCCCGCTTCTTCTCCTCTCTACTTCCTCTTCCTTTCTCCTTCTCCTCCTCTCTTCCTCCCTCTCTTACCCTCACTCCTATTCTAATTTCCCTTCCTTCCTCCCTTCTCTTCCTTCCCTCTCTCTCCTTCTTTCTTCCATCTCTCTTCTCCTTCCTTCATCCCTCTCTATTGCTGTATCCTTTTGTGCATATGGATTACTCAGAGGGCTGAAAAAGTTATTTTTGACTGGCCCTCGCACTTTTGACCACTCCTCGAACTTACGACTGTCCTCACATTTTATGTTTTTCGCCCTATCTTATGACCATGGTGAAGACAAGTAGTGGTGAAATGACTGACACAGTTGTTAAGAATGCCGCAATGGGCATAAATGTGAGGAAGGTCATAAGTGCGAGGACCAGTCAGAAATGACTTTTTTCAGCCCTCTGAGTAGTCCCTATGCACATAGCCATGCCCACCCGGTCACATGACCACCAAGCCACTCCCCCAACTAAGCCACGCCCACAGAACCGGTTGTTAAAAAAATTGAATCCCACCACTGAGTAAATTGCTTGTGTATTACTGCCAAGAAAATTTCATGGATGTGTCAATGAAGCCACCAAAATCTGAATAAATAACTCTGAAAACCTCAAAGTATTTTGTTTGTTTGTTTTTCAAAGCTCAGTCCAAAGAAAAATTTGCTTATCCTTGTTTGAGAGCATCATCCTACATCCCTCTTTCTTAAAGTAATGAAAGGATAAAATGTAAACGTTTGAATTAAAACTAATAGTTTACTTAAGCAATTTGCATTCAGAAGAAAGAAAGAAATTTCTTCTTATTCCAAGTTTAAATTTATAAAAGCCCCTGGTAACAGAATGGAAACTTTATTGGGAGAATATTTGAAAAAAAAAATGTATTCTATATATTTGTTGTTTAATCTTTAATCTATCTGAACTTTAAATTGCTTAGGGGAATGAAATAAAAAAAAAGAGTTCTGATTAAGAATGGTTAAATTTATGATCAACCATTTCTATCTATGTTGTTGAAATATGTTTTTTGAACTGAGAATCAACATTTCTATGTTACCCTTTCTCACAATTATAGGTGGCTTACAGTGACCAAAATAATTTGTCTGTAAAATATTCATAAAAATCATACAACTAAAATTTACAAATACTATTAATATTATTTTATTTTTATTTTTTTATTTTTCATATTTGTATACCACCCTACTCCCGAAGGACTCAGGGCGGTGAACAGCCATAATAAATACAAATACATATAGAAGTTAAAAACTATTTAGAAACAGATTAAGTAATTTAGGCTCAAAGATTAAAAAACATCCAAATTTATCTAAAGAGGTTTAAAACCCAATTTAAAAGCCAGTTTAAAAGCCAATTAAAAAGGGAGAGTTAGGCCAGACCAGCTTGTTGGAATAGAAATGTTTTCAGGGCACGGCGGAATATGCGTAAGTCTTGGATGTTTCGTAACTCCGGGAGAAGCCCGTTCCAGATGGTAGGTGCCCCCACAGAAAAGGCTCTCCCCCTGGGGGCCGTCAGTCGACATTGTTTGGCCGACGGCACCCTGAGGAGTCCCTCTCTATGGGAGCGAACTGGTCGGTGAGAGGCTATTGGTGGCAGGAGGCGGTCTCGTAAGTACCCTGGTCCTGAGCCATGGAGCGCTCTAAAGATAGTAACCAAAACCTTGAAGCGCATAGAGATAATAATAGAGCTAATAATAATAGAGCTACTAATAAAACTGATCTCCTGTCAGGCAGATCTGAATACCCCCTGAAGAGTAATTGTGCTACATCCGTGGTTTTAATTATATTTGAGCATGCTGTGCCAATATCCAATGGTTCTGTCGTCTTGCTTTCATACTGCATGAAATATTCAAAATTTGGATTTGCATGTTAAAACATATTTCTTTAAATGTTTTAAAACAGTTGCATGCTGGAGTTCATGTGCTGCATATTTGCAAACTTGTTCTCATTTATTCATAAGATGATGCTTATTTTTAGTTTAAAATATGTGCATAATATGTGTACCAGCATGAAGTTTTCAGTAGTAAAATATCCCTAATGCTCTCAATGAATGGTTCTTTCCTTCTAGATTCATTCCTGAGTCACCTCGTTGGTTATATTCACAAGGTCGGCTCCATGAAGCTGAAGATTCTCTCTACCTCATTGCAAAGAGAAACTACAAGCCCAAGTGCACTTTTTCACTTAAACTTCCAACTGCATGGAGTTGTAAGGAGTCTTGTAGTATAATTGATTTGTTCCGATATAAGATCCTTTTGGGACGTACTCTGGTCATGATGTTCATCTGGTATATATGCTACTTTTTGAAAATTATCTTGGAAGTGCTGCTTTCAGTTTACTGAAATGTCATAAAATAGTCATGTAGTGATTTGGGGACTCTTGTAATTTATTGGGTTTTTTACTGTCTCTGTAGTTCTTAGTTTGAAATCATTTACTTAAGAAAACGGTTGTGGCAAAACGTCTGAGTGGATTTGGAATATAATGTAGACAATGCTAAAGATGCTAATTTATTGTGTAAATGTTTTTGTTTCAGCCATGTTGCCATGGAAAACATTGAAGTGTAATGCTAATTAGATTGTGATTCATCATAATTTGCTATTTCTTATTATGTATAAGATTGGTACACTTTTCAAATCAAGACAAAAGCAGTCTGCTGACCTTTAGGAGGCATATCAGTCCTTTTTAATTCTCAATGACAATACTTCCTTCCTTTCCAATCAGATAGAAATTACTGCTAAATTTGATTGTTTTTGATACTGAATTTCAGCAGTATGATTTTGGGGTCATGTTATGTTTTGAGTGGAGATGAAGATGAGGATTTGCCTCCTAAAACCTTTACATTTCTATCCCTAAGATTAAATATACACCCAGAGCAAATCTTTAGCATGTATGTTCAAGATAGGGTAGGTATCTAAAGTCAAATTGATTTGAATGTACATGAGATGTAGTTCTAAATGCCACAACACAGAGCCATTTCATATATTGACAGAGAAGGCTCTGATCAATTGAAAATGACAAATATGATGGTATGGTATGCTATACACCAGGGGTCCTCAAACTACGGCCCGCTGGCTGGATACAGCCCACCGAAGCCATTAATCCAGCCCATGTGGGACCACGAGGCTGCCCCACCCACATCACCCCGCCTACCCACCGCCCCCACCCCCGCTTTCTGGAGCCTGGGGAGGCCAAAAACGGGAAGCGCAGAGGTCTCTGGATGTCAAAAACAGGCCCATTTTTGGGCGGCAGAGAGGTACTGGAGGCCAGGGAGGCCAAAAACGGGACGCGTGGAGGACTCTTGAGGCCAAAAACAGGCCCATTTTTGGCCTCCCTGACCTCCTGAGAGAGAGACAGGGAGAGAGAGACACACACACGCACAAACAGAAGTCCCTCATACACACCCCAAGGCAGCTACATCTCTTCACTAACCTGCTTTCCACCCCCAGAAGCAAAACAAATTAAAGTTTAATGTGTGTGTATTGTTTGGACTACTAAATTGGCCACGCTCACCCAGTCACATGACCACCTAGCCACACCCACCCAGCTGGTCTGGTCCCCCAACAGTCTGAGGGACCATGAATTGGCCACCTGTTTAAAAAGTTTGAGGACCCCTGCTATACATAGACACACAGACACATTCCGAAATTCTGAAAAGTTATACATATATAAAATACTGTGAAACGGTTACTTTATGCCATTTTACTTTGCCATAGCTAACAGCTAACCATGATGCTAGCATTAGTACCTAACCATGATATTATAGTTAGTCAGCCAAACTTTATTTTGTTCAAAGATCAATATAGAACAAAACAGTTCAAAACTCTTAAAAACAAAACAGGAGGACCAAACAAAACACAGGCCAAAAGAATATTATTGTTACTAACAAACTGCCTCTCAAGGACCAAAAAAAGTCTAGAATATTATTTGCCTAAAACTAAGATATAAAGACTCCAGACACACTAGAGAAGAGTCTAATGCTGGGAATGATTGGGGGCAAAAGAAGAAAGGGATAACAGAGAATGAAGTGGTGGATGGAGTCACTGAAGCAGTCGGTGTGAGCTTAAATGGACTTCGGGGGATGGTAGAGGACAGGAAGGCCTGGAGGAACGTTGTCCATGGAGTTGTGATGGGTCGAACACGACTTCGCGATTAACAACAACAACAAAGACATAAAGCCAAAAATCCTACATAGAAGTATATTAAAAGAAAACAGAATAAAGTGACATCTATCTACATATACTTGATGTTGATGATGATGATGATGAAGAAGAAGAAGATAATGAAGAAGGTGATGATATCCATTCAGTCATGTCCGACTCTTGGCAGTTCTTATTAGTATGGTACAAAAGCTAGGCACAAGTCAGGTCTTGAGCTTGCTTCCCACCATGCCCGGCCCCACACCCTCATCTCCAACCCTGATCACCCTCCCCTCCTCATTTTACATTTTATTTTATTTTATTTATTTATTTGTCAAGCATATATAAGGTAACAGGTAAAAGTATAAACATAATTTGAATACATGAAAAAAGTAAGAGTAAAAAGGAATATTAGGACAGGGACGGTAGGCATGCTGGTGCACTTATGCACGTCCCTTACAGACCTCTTAGGAATGGGGTGAGGACAACAGTAGACTGTTTAAGGATCTACTTTAACAATCCCATAAATCATTTGTTAAAACACCCTTATCAAATTTTACCTGATAAATTTAATAACCAGATGATCTATAAAAGAGACCAAAATTATTTATGTTGTCTTTACTGTATTATCTGCCAAGTGCACTTTGAATATAATCCACCGGGGTGAAATGTAAAATTTGTTATTACCAGTTCTGTGGGTGTGGCTTGGGGGGGGTAATGTGACTGGGTGGGCGTGGCCAACTTTTTAAAAAAAAAACTTTTCAAAGCATTTTTTCTAATGCTTTGAAAAGCCTCTCTGCCGATCAGGAACTCAGCTGGGATCATCAGAGAGGCTTTTTAAAAAATGCCTCTCTGCCATCAGGGAACTCAGCTGGGATCGTCAGAGACTTTTCAAAGCATTTTTTTTACCACCTCTTTGGCCAAGAGGTTGCAGAAAAAAATGCTTTGAAAAGCCTCTGATGATCCCAGCTGAGCCACGCGATCATCAGAGGCTTTTTTTTTTAACTTTTAAAAGCATTTTTTCATCAGAAGAGGTTGTAGAAAAAATGCTTTTAAAGGTTAAAAAAAAAAAAACCTCTGATGAATGTGTGGCTATGGTGGGGGGGGGGGGGCAGGGATTTTTGCTACCGGTTCTCCAAACCACCCACTGCCATCGCTACCGGATCGGGTGATCCGGTCCGAACCGGGAGCATTTCACCCCTGTAATCCACTCTTAAAATATGAAAATTTAGTATTCATAGCACTATTTTGGGGCTTGTGATTTTGGAAATATAATTATTGTGGTATGAGGGCTGTGAGCTCAAGATTCCTGAGATAATTTCCATGTGATTTTTATTTAAAAATTGAAGAGTTAAGAAATAAAACAAAAATTAAAGTATAAAAAAGCTAAATATATGCTATAATTTGAAGCAATCATCAGAAAATACATCAAAATAAACAAGGAGCCTAGTTAAAAACAAGTGCCTTAAACAATTAACAAAAAAGCCACATTATTGTGCAAAGAAAATTTAAAAGCTATTCTGTTTTCAGTGAAATAAAACTTGAAACATATATTACATGTTTTATTGGAACAAAAAAAATCTTTTTTTTTGCATTCATAGAAAAATGCTGTTCCAACTATTCTCAAGCACTAAAAATATCTACCAGATGATGTCAGGAAGAGATAATGTAAGGGACATAATTTTCTTCTCAAAAGCCAGTTCTAGCATGCCAAGTGAGGTAAGGTACTCTGGTACCTATCCAGAGAATACCTTTTTCCAAAGAAGATAAAAAAACAATGCCAAAGAAAAGTAGTTATATTTAGGTGTAACAGGTTCTGCATATTTTGCAGGACTGTTAACTTTCCTCAGTGTACTATCAGGTATCACTCAAGGATCATGGCTTGTGAGCTTTATCATTGCATCTCACATCCATAAAGACTGTGCCTTGAATTAGCATCAAGCAGTACTTTGGATATGAAATTCCAGAACATAATAACCCTATTATGTCACTTCCTGCCCTGATTACATTTGTGTAAAATTGGAGAAGCAGTAGTTCTTAAAGCTATATCACAGTATATGATTTGACACTAAGTTACTTACAGACTGTTTCTCTTCGTAGATGACCAGGCTGAGCAGAGGGAGGGCTCAAACGTCATAAATCATGAATCCCTGCGCGCGCCCACAAGAGGTCTAAGTCCAGCTCACTTTGAATTCCTTTTTATTCTTAATTCCTGCAAATTTCCCTTGACCATTAGTAGCTCAGATTCTTGTAGAGAGCTTAAACTTGCAGTAAACCTTTATGCTCATTTGAACTGCCTGAATCTCCTGATTTCCCGATGCTTAACAGATCCCCCTATTTATATACTGCAGTCCTCCTACCAATATCTTTTAATGGTCCCCTGTGGGAGCAGCTGAGCTGAACAGGGCTGAACTTTTCAAGCAATGTTTGTCTGTAGTAGTCTCCATATGATGGAACATGCTTCCCTTCAAGATCAAATTGGCACCCTTGATTATAGCAATAGCATTTAGACTTGCATTACCATCCCAGGATGCTAAACAGCCCTCTCTGGGCAGTTTACAATGTCAGCATATTGCCCTCAACAATCTGGGTCCTCATTTTACCAACATCAGAAGGATGGAAGGCTGAGGCAACCTTAAACCGAACAGAGGCAAACTCTTGGCAGTGGGCAGAGTCAGCCTGCAATATTGCATTCTAACCACTGCACTCCAGTTGTTGGTCTTCTGGAAATTGTAGAAAATGGTCAGGCATAACACATTTGTTTGCTTTCAAGTTTATAGTTATTTTATACACAGTATATTAAAGTGTATTGTGATTAAAATATTTCTTTTTTGTCACCTCTAGGTTTGTATGCAGCTTGGTTTATTATGGTCTTACTCTCAACGTGGGTGATCTGGGTGGCAGTATCTATGCTAATTTGGCTCTTTCTGGTCTAATAGAGATTCCTGCATACCCACTCTGTGTCTATTTGATAAGACAGAAATGGTAAGTTTTGAATAGATGTTACATATATGTCAGATTATGCAGGCATTTGCTTTAGGACAGATCAAGAACATGAGTCCATGGGATCATATATAAGCATCTCTACACATTCAGTTTATGCACTTAGCATGAAAGACAGGTTTTTACTTATAATGAGATGGACCAAGTCCATCCCATTGACTGTACTTCCCCCCCTTTATCTTTTTGGAGACCCCCTAAGTTTGTACCAACTGAAGATTCCATCACCAAATAGTGGCATGGCTTTCCTTTTTAAAAAGAAATGAGCAGAAAAATATACATTTTCCAGTTCCGTACAGGTAGTTCTCAACTTACAACTGTATTGAGCCCAAAACTTCTATTGCTAAGCGAGTCAGTTATTAATTGAGTTTTGCTCTGTTTTATTATCTTTCTTACTGTAAATGTTAAGTGAATCATTGCAGTTAAGTTAGTAACACAGTTGTTAAGTGGTCTCCCCATTGACTTTGCTTGTCAGAAGGTTGCAAAAGGTGATTGCATGACACCGGGACACTGCAACCATCATAAATATGAGCCAGTTATTAAGTGTCTGAATTTTGTTCATAAGGCTATGAGGATGCTGCAGTGCTTGAAACTGTGAAAAATAGTCATGTCACTTTTTCAGGGCTGTTGTAACTTTGAATGGTCATTAAATGAATGGTTGTAAGTCGAAGACTTCCTGTATGTGCAGTCCTTGTGTGTGAATATATGCACATGCTTATCAAAAAATTAAAAATAACAATATTAATAGCATTTAAACTTATATACGGCTTTATGGTGCTTTATAGCCCTCTCTAAGTGGTTTACAGAGTCAGCATATCCAACCATCTGGGTCCTCATTTTACCGACCTCGGAAGGCTTGAGCCAGTAAATTAGAACTGCCAAACTTCTAGTAGCCTTCAGTACTGCATTCTAACCACTGCGCCACCACGACTCTTCTTTAAGACAGATCAAGAACATGAGTCTTGCAATAGTGCAAGTTTCTAGATCCATATTTTGTAGTAGTCTCACTTCATCATTTCAGTGTTCTTTGTAACTTTTGGCAACTGGAATAAAAGACTGGGGAAAATTAATAAAGTGATATTCTAGTTATGAAGCCTAATCAATGCAACAGACTATAAAAGAGTTTCTATCCTATTTTAATGATATGTCTAAACATGTTGGTAAAATAGAAAGGTATTTAATATACATTTTATCTAGCAAGAAAATGAAGCATCATTGTGAGAAGTGCAAATGCATTATTATCTGGAAAGTTTCTGTAGTTCACTGTGGTGATTAGTAGAAATCAGCACAGGTATGACAAGAGCAACGGGTCATCAAACTCTCCTCATCTCATGGCATCATGATAAAATAGTGCCTTTTTACAGGATATAAATCAAATACATTCGTTAATTTCTCCTCATATTGCTTTTTTTTTTTGTTTGTTTGTTTCATTTCCTTCTGATTATCAGGTTTGGCCGTAAACGGACACTTGCTGCATTTTTGTTTCTAGGAGGACTAGCCTCTCTCCTTGTCATGTTCCTTCCACAACAGAAAGGTAAAAGGATTTATTTAATTATGGAAACTAGAGTTAATCAAATGTGGAGCTGGTCCCCTCTCTAAGAATGCTCTGGTTATCCCTCAACTATGAACCTCATAGCCTGGAAACATAGGACAGGCAGCAGTCACAATTCCTTTTCTCCAATATTTCCTAACCTTGCCAGAGTTGGGAGGCTATCAGCTTAACCTAACAAGTGTACAGGTAGTCCTGGGTTTACAATGTTAATGGGGATTGCCAGGATGGTTGCTATTATGCATTGTGGTTGTAAAGTGTGATGACATGTGATTGCATTGCTTACTGATAACAATTCCACACTTCCCATTGCTGTCATCATCCTAGAACTATATAAGGAGTCCCAAGTAAGGAATACGGGGGAGGGATGGTTGATACTACAGGTGTTGCATGGTTGATGCTGCTGGTTGGTGCTGCTAAGGAGGACACATAGGCTGGCAAAGGTAGCCCATGGGCCAGCAAGGGCAGCACATGGGCTTAGAAAAGTGCAGGGAGGGACTTCCGGCTGACATCGCTGCAAGATCGGACATGAGGAGCGGGTTTCCACGCTCCCACACCAAGTTCTCCCTGCTGGAGGGCTCCGAAAGGAGCTAAAGCCACCCTGTAGGAGAGGTGAAGTAAAGAGAGGTGCCCTGCAGGTTGCAGAAAGCCATAACTCCTGCTTGACCCAGGGCTTCTTCCCTCTCATCCACGACAAGGAGAAGAGGCAGCCAACATGGCTGCCATGAAGCTGGAACAGCCGAGGCAACAAAGAAATGTGCAGGAGTGGTGTAGATGAACAGTAAGTGTTCATTTAGACCCTAACTTTAAAAGAAAAAAAGAAGAAGAAAACCCAAGAAAAGAGATTCTTAGAACTATTTCTTAAAGTGACGAATAACCATAGAGAGAAAAATCCTAGACCCTAAAGAAAGGAACTAAGGGGAAAAAAGCTAAAGACCTTTTAAAACATAGAAAATTAGACTTTTAACTGGGTAAGCTTTGTTCTGGAAAGGCATTATAAAATGCTGGAACCATCTACTTGAATAGCTGACTTTGCTCCCATAAATTGAATTAAATTTGGATTAATGAATTTGTTAGACTCAGAACAATGCTAAACCCTAAGTTGAGGATGCCATCTACTGGTGAATGGAAATATACCATACCTCTACAAGTCTGCAAATTTCTGATAAGAGAAATAACATCCATCTGGAGGACTGTGGTGATACTCACTGTTCTATAACTATCTACTTTATGATTACTGGACTCTATTGTGAGAATAAGGAAGACCTTTAAGTAAAGTTAAGTGACTTTTGATTTTTGGAAAGCTGCCTGGACTACTTAAATGGAACAGATTAATAATCCTGAGATGTAAAGAACTATGATTATTGAACTTTCTGAGGAGCAACATTGGACCTGAATATATTGTTTTTGGACTATTGAATAAGAGTGGGACTTACCAAAATAAGACAAGATGCCATCAGGGGGAGATGAGTGAGATTTCAAAAGAAATGGTGTTGATGTTTCAAAGCATTAGGTATACTATGACAAAGAATCACAGAGAGATGAAGAACCTAGTGCAAGGATAAATGGGAAAATACAAAATATCCTACAACTGATAATGAATGAAGATCAAAGAGTCCAGGAAAGAGAGGAGACAACAGAAAGAATGGAGGAAAAAATAGACAAATCAGCAAATAAAGCAAGGAGATGAGAAGGAGAAGATGATAAAGATAATAATGACTAATGAAATAAACCAAGGGAAAAGTATTTTAAGAGATTTAAAAATGGAATCGGATAAGCTGGAAGATACTTTTGAAAGGGAGATAGGGGCTTTAGTGGACACTCTGGAGACCTGGCAGTTTAGGGGGATAGAGATGGGAGAAATATTCAGACTGAATGGTGAAGACACAGATGTTGATAGAGACAAAGATCTAAGAGAGGGGTATGGGAGGCAAGCTAAAAAATGAATAAGAATTGAAGTATTAAAATGGGCAAGAGATGATGGATAGAAAGGATATTTTTTTTCTAATATAATTAAAAACTAGAATAGAGGGAGAAATAAGAATGCACACTTTTATATAAAGTAATAGTTAGATGGAAAGATTGGAGGTTGAAAGTTGGTATTCTTATGTATCTATAAATAAAATGATGATTGGTACTAGAATGGTGAATTGAAACATTGAACAACCAAATAATGAAGGACTATGTCTTAATATAAACATGTGGATTAAAAGTAGGATTAGTAATGGTGGCCTGACTAGAAGCTAGAATAGAGGCAGAAATAAGAAATAGGGGGAATATTAGCATATGTAATTTTTATATAATAGAATATAAGCAATAGCTAGATGGAAAGACTAGAGGCTGAACGATGGTATTACTATATATGCTTAAATAATATCATTGGCATTAAAATGGAACATTGAAATATTGAATGACTACTGTAAAACAAACATGTATACTATTATTAAGATTATTTAAATTTGATTAATGTAACAAATATTATTAATATTATTATTGCTGCTTCTATCAAAATGAATTATACCCAGAGGCTACACTGTTCATGTATTGATATTGATGTATATTTAAAAATAAAAATCCAACCAAACTTAAAAATAAATAAATAACTCCTAAAAAAGAAAGCAAGAAAAGTGCAGGGAGGCAAGGGGCTGCTTTGGAGTATGAGATCTTGAACTCTGTTGTGGGGCTCCTCTGGAGGAAAAGTGATGGATGCAATTTATGGGAATGACTTGCTGCTTTCCCTGCCAACTTCCACATTGACTTTGCTTGTAGACGCCACTGGGAAGGTTTTAGTGGTGATCACGTGGCCATAGGGACACAACTTTATGAACCATTGCAGGTCCCCTTTGTTCAGCGCTGTCATGAATTTGAAGGCAGTTGGGGGCTTCCCATTTTCACACACACATGCTGCTCAGAACTCAGTGTGGCCACAGCAGCTCTGAGCCAGCACAGCAGCAGCAGGAGGGAATGTAAAAGTGAGAAGCCCTGGGCACTCCTGCCGCCCAGGCTGGTGCACTCTGCTCATCCACTCACTTGCCCACTCACCTGGGTCTCCCTCTGACCACTTGTGGCAGGATGCCGCAAGGCTTGTCGTGTTCTCCTGCCGCAACAAGCCTCCCACCATCACGAGCCTTGTGGCATCGTGAGTGGCTGCACCGGTGTGACAAGCCTCGTGAAGATCCATTTCTGGCGAAGTTTGGGGGAGAGAAAGAAGCCAGAGTCTCTGCTGCTTCTGCTTTCCTTGCGTACAGCCAAAAGTTTGCAGAAGGCAGGAAGGTGAAATGCCAAGCTCGACTCATACCCATACCTCGCATATTAACCCCACTTTCTCAACCTACTACCCAAGTGAACCTCCCCTCCTGCTGAGGCTACCTTGCAAGTGAATTCACCTACATTTCGCCATGAACCACCCTGCTCCTGACTGAGGGCAAAGCTAAAGCAGGAAGAAGAAGCAGCTGTGGCCCCAACCGTGCCTGCTTTCTGGCCTCAAGCATGCTCAGAGAGCACCAACAAAGCACCATTTTTGGCTTTTTTTTAAAATCAAGTTTTATTTATTTTTCCCCCCAGTTTTCACCCACATATTTTATGAACAGAGTATTGGCCATATCATAACTTATACAATTTAACATATTCAAATACATTTTACCCAGTTACAATTTTTGCCAAAATTTCCTTTTTCCATTTTTTTTGATCATGTCTTAAAATTTCTATGCTTATTTGTATAAACAACATCTTTATTCGCCCTCAAATTCTAATTTTTCTGTTTTAACTCAGATTTATTCTTTTATTTATTTATTTATTTATTTATTTATTTATTTATTTATTAATTATTCGAATTTCTATACCGCCCTTCTCCTTTCGGACTCAGGGCGGTGAACAGCCAAAATAAAAACATTTATACATAAATACGATTAAAAATAGATTTAAAATAATTAAATTTGGCCCATAGTTTAAAATTTATCAATTTAAAATCCATATCAAAATTTAAAACCAACCATAAAATCATAAAATCAAGAGAGACCGGCTAACTGAAAGAGATGAGTTTTTAGGGCCCGACGAAAGGTCCGGAGGTCGGAGATCACTCGTATCTCTGGGGGTAGATTGTTCCAAAGGGTAGGTGCCACCACAGAGAAGGCTCTCCTCCTGGGGGTCGCCAGCCGGCATTGTCTAGCCGACGGCACCCTGAGGAGGCCCTCTCTGTGGGAGCGAACTGGCCGGTGGGAGGCTATTGGTGGCAGAAGGCGGTCCTGTAAGTACCCTGGCCCTAAGCCATGGAGTGCTTTAAAGGTGATCACCAACACCTTGAAGCGCACCCGGAAGTCCACCGGAAGCCAATGCAGCTCGCACAGGAGAGGAGTCACATGGGAGCGCCCAGTCGCTCCCATAATCCCCCGCGCGGCCGCATTCTGCACCAGTTGGAGCCTCCGGGTGTACCCCAAGGGGAGCCCCATGTAGAGAGCGTTACAATAGTCCAGACGAGAAGTGACGAGTGCTTGAGTGACTGTGCGTAGGGAGTCCCGATCCAGAAAGGGGCGCAACTGGCGTATCAGGCGAACCTGATAAAAAGCCCCCCTGGCCACGGCCGTCATATGCCCTTCTAAGGACAGCCGTGCATCCAGGAGGACGCCCAAGTTGCGGGCCCTTTCCGTGGGGGCCAATGATTCACCCCCCAATAACCAGCGATGGCGTCAGCTGGCTATACCGGGACGCCGGCAGCCACAGCCACTCAGTCTTGGAAGGGTTGAGTCGAAGCCTGTTTCTCCCCATCCAGACCCGCACGGCCTCCAGGCACTGGGACATCACTTCCAAGGCATCGTTGGGATGGTCTGGGGTGGAGATGTACAGCTGACTATCATCAGCATACTGATGGAACTCCACCCCAAAACCACGGATGATCTCACCCAGCGGCTTCACATAAATGTTGAACAGGAGGGGCGAGAGGACCGACCCTTGTGGCACCCCACAAACAAGGCGCCTTGGGGTCGACCGCTGCCCCCCTGTCAACACGGATTGCGACTGGTCGGAGAGATAGGAGGAGAACCACCGCAAAACGGTGCCCCCCACTCCCAGTCCCTCCAGCCGGCGCAACATGATACCATGGTCGATGGTATCAAAAGCCGCTGAGAGGTCTAACAGGACCAGGATAGAGGAGTAACCCCTATCCCGAGCCCTCCAGAGATCATCCACCAACGCGACCAATGCCGTTTCCGTGCTGTACCCAGGTCTGAAACCGGACTGGAGCGGATCCAAATAGACAGCTTCATCCAGGTACTGTGGAAGCTGTTGCGCCACCACACTCTCAACAACCTTCGCAATAAAGCGAAGGTTGGAGACTGGACGATAGTTAGCCAAAACAGCCGGATCCAGGGATGGCTTCTTGAGGAGAGGCCTCACCACCGCCTCTTTCAAGGCGGCCGGCAGGACACCCTCACTCAAAGAAGCATTGATAATTCCCTGGAGCCAGCCTCGTGTAACCTCCCGGGAAGCCAGCACCAACCAGGAGGGACACGGGTCCAATAAACATGTGGTGGCGTTCAGCCGTCCTAAGATCCTGTCCACGTCCTCGGGAGCCACAGGATCGAACTCCTCCCAGATAACATTCTCAAGGCCTGCCTCAGTCATCTCGTCTGAACTAACCCAGTCAGTGGCCAAGTTTTCCCGAATCTGAGTTATTTTATCATCCAGATACTGTACAAAATCCTCAGCTCGGCCCTGCAAGGGGTCCTCCCGCGCTCCCAGATGGAGAAGGGAGCGGGTCACCCTGAACAGGGCGGCTGGGCGGTTATCTGATGACGCGATAAGAGCGGCAAAATAGCTAGATTTCGCCGCTTTTATCGCCACTAGGTAGGTCTTAATATGAGACCTTACCAGTGTCAAGTCGGATTCGGAACGACTGGCCCTCCAACCGCTCTCTAGGCGTCTTTTCCGGCGCTTCATCTCTCTCAGCTCCTCGGAGAACCAAGGAGCTAAGTGAGTTCGGTGCCGGGTCAGAGGCCGCAAAGGCACGACCCGGTCCAAAGCCCCGGCAGCCGCACTATCCCAGGCGGCCACCAGGTCATCAGCCGAGTCGTGAGCTAGAGTTTCAGGAAATGGCCCAAGCTCCATCTGGAACCTATCAGGATCCATCAGGCGCCTGGGGCGGAACCACCTGGTCGGCTCCGCCTCCCTGCGACGGGGTGCGGCGGTCAGAAAGTCAAGTCGAAGAAGCGAGTGGTCAGACCATGACAAGGGTTCAGTATCTATATCCCCTATATCAAGGCCACTCAACCACTGACCAGAGACAAAAACTAAGTCCAGAGTGTGTCCCCCCATGTGAGTAGGGCCGTGAATTACTTGGGTCAGGTCCATGGCCGTCATGGAAGCCATGAACTCCCGAGCTACCTCAGAAGTTTCACCAATGGATGGCAAGTTGAAATCCCCCATGACCAGAAGTCTGGGGGTATCAGCCGCCACCTCGGCTATAACATTGAGGAGTTCGGGCAGGGTCGTCGCCACGTGGCAGGGAGCCAGGTACGTGATCAACAGACCCATCTGCACCCCACGACCCCACTTCACGAAAAGGGGACTCACATCCGGCTATCTGAGGCACAGTGGTCTCCCTCGGATCAAGACCCTCTCTTATAATGACCGCCACCCCCCCACCCCTGCCCTGAGCTCTCGGCTGATGAAATGCACGGAAGCCTGATGGGCACATATCCACGAGGGGAACCTCCCCCTCATGGCCCAACCAGGTCTCCGTAATACCTGCCAGGTCCGCTCCCCCCTCCTGAATAAGATCACAAATGAGGGGGGCTTTATTTACTACGGACCTGGCATTACACAACATCAGCCAGAAACTCGGGCCCTGAGACTCTAAGCAGCCTGAGGAACGGGAAGAGCTAAGGGGACCGGGGCACGCAATCGCTCGGAGATAGCGAGCGCGTGCCCCCACCACATGATGCGGCCCCCTGTTCCCGCCATACCTGCCCCTCCCACTCAGCGTATTGATGGAAAAGCCCTCAATAGAGGGCATTCTAACAGTCCCCTTTCCCCCAGAGTCCGTACCCCCATGGCACCATTAACATCCAGACTGGCCTCCCTCCCCACCCCCCTCCCCAAACCCCTTAAAAATTTACACAAAGACAATTTTAAAAAACCCCTCAGCCCCCTCTTTGCGGCATGCCACCTCTCGGGATTCCAAAATCCGTCATCGAGGTAGGCCCTCGATAACGTGGAGGGCCAAGCCTGAGAGAGGGGGGAATCTCGCAGACCAAGAAGCTCCGCTGCTGTGTACATCTTGCCACAGGGATGGGGTGACCGTCCCCTAAAGGGTCCATACAGAAAAGTCCGAGGGAGAACATAAAAAGACAGGAGCCACAAAAGGATTCAAGACCCAGTCCACTGTTCTCTCACAACAGAGGCCAAGTCCGTCTCCAGGTCGACACAGTCCAAGTGGGGAGGAAGAATAAATCATACCGCCCTCTCACAGCGGCTTGGCTCGATGGTCTACCCCCTTTACTGGTGAGATGGAAGTAATGGTTCAACTTGCGCACTTGGCACCCATAATATAGGTCCAAAATCCGCCCTCTCACGGCGGATTCGATGATCCGTCCCTCTGCCAGCAAAGTGTAAGTGTAAAGTGCAGGTGCCGAATGATGGTACAACAGAGACAGTACAGCACCCAGGATATAAGTCCTCAATCCGCCCTCTCACAGCGGTTTGTCCGATGGTCATTCCCCTGCCAGCAGGTACAAAGTGCAAAGTGCAAAATAGCTAATGCCATCCCAGCTCAGCCCGTGGGGCTCAGAGCCCAAGTCACTCTCTCACAGTGGTTAGGCTCTTGGCTGGTCCTCTCAGCTGGTGGGATGGAGTCATATACCAGCTCCTGTTCAGATGATATTAGTCCTCCAAACAAAGAGGGGAAGGGCTCAGGTGGAATAAGCGAGCTATTTATGTCAGCGAGGTGAAGCCAAAAGAGGGCGCAAGTCCGAGAAGGGCGTGTTCCAAGCGGGGAGAGATGGAAAGAGGGGGGGGGTTACACTTTAACCCCCCCAGTCCCCGAGGGCACTCTAAAACACCCCAGCGGAGACCCCCCCTCGATAACACACCCAATCCTCGTCTATCCTGGCTCGAAAAGATGGTCCTCAGCCACATTAGCACCCCTCATCAAGGCCATAGGGCGCTCCTCTCCCCGCCAGAGCCAGCCGGAAGTCTTCGCGGTTGTTGCCCTCATCGCCATCCCCCACTGCCGTAATGAAATCCCGGCAGCGTCCCTGAGATTTTTTAGGGAACTGGCAGCCCCAACAGCCCCGACAGCACCTCAACAAAGCCAGAGCCTGGGGCAGTGTCCACGTGGTAGGCGCCCCCAACGCAATGCCACCGCCGCCGCTTCCACTCCCAGCGAGCTCCAGCTGGGGGGGAAAAACGCCGCCCCGCTGCCTCTCAGCTGTTCCGAGGCTTCCGAGCCTCGCCAACGCTGTGCTCTCTGCTCTCTGCTCTCTGCTCCCACCACGATGTTCAAGAGGGAGCAGAAAGCCATCCCCGGAATGGGAGGAAGTTCCCCCAACTGGACCCGGGTCGCCAGGTCTTCAGGGCGACCCTCAGAGGGTCCCAAAAGGTAGGTCAGTGCCCATCCTCACGCCGCGATCTCAGCTAGCGTCGCCATCTTGCGCATGCGCAATTTTATTTTTTAATAACTCATTCTTTATCCTAGTGCATTTATGCATGTTCGGGGTTGCCTTTCTTCCATTTCATCTTTTTTATTGTACAGCAATCTTCTCAATCTCTTCCATCTCCCTCCCTTCTTTCCTTTCTACTTTCTTCTTCCCACTTCTCCTACTCCTTCTCTACTTCCCCTTCCTTTCTCCCTCTCCTCCTCTCTTTCTCCCTTTCTAACCCTCTCTCCTACTACTCTCCTTTCCCTTCCCTTCCTTCCTCCCCTCTTTCCTTTCTTCCCATTCCTCTCTCCCTTCTTCCTCCCTTCCATCCCTCTACTCCTCTTTCGTCTCTCTCTATTGCTGTATTTATTTTCTATTTTCCACTATGATGTCCAGGCAACCCCGACTTTTCTTTCATTTATTTTCTCAAAATTCCCCTTATCTTTTAATTATTAACAATGTATTTCAACTTATTCCATTTTTATCTTAAATCCTTTGCTAGTATAACCTTCCAACCCTTAACAATATCTTTCTTCTATTTTATTTCTTACATGTATTATTTTATTCTTACTTACATCATTTGTTAACATTTCCATTTTATTCAATTTTACATTTCAATTTCCCCCTTTAATTTCAATTAATTCTTTTGTTACTGTTATTTCTCTTGAATTATACATCTTCCAACAACAAAATATATAGTCCATTCTGTCTTTCACATTGCATCTACTGATCTATTTTACATTAAATAGTGTATTTCTTCTTTTTTACTTACATTTCATTTTATCTTTACTTATATCCCTTTTACAATAATCTGTATCTTCCTTCTAAATTGCTTTTTACATATAATTTCTAGAGTTAACATCCTTCTCTTCAATTAGCATGTTCATCTTTAAAATTCCTTTTTACTATCTCCTAACTATTTTCTTTTAATTTCTCCACAATTCCATTTCTTGACACTTTCTTCCCTTTCTCACATTCCCTTGCCGCCTTCTCCTTTTTCTTCCCCATTTCTTTCTCTTCTCTTCCTTTTTGAGATGTATTCCCCCTTATCCATTTTTATTCTATCACTATTAATTCCAGTGTAATCATCTTTTTTATTCTGTCACTGTTAATCCCAGTGTAATCATCTTTTTTATTCTGTCACTGTTAATCCCAGTGTAATCATCTCTTTTATTCTATCACTATTAATCCCAGTGTAATCATCTCTTTTATACTGTCACTGTTAATCCCAGTGTAATCATCTGTATCTTTATTTTCATTTATTTCTTTCCCAATTCTCCATGTTATCAATTTAAAAGGCAAGGATTTTTAAGTTTATTATTCCTCTGCATATAATTCAAATTCAAAGTCCATGTAGTGTCTCTTTTTTCTTTTTTTTCCTTTCCAGATAGTGTCCAATTCAAACATTCATTTGAACCATTCCAATTTCAGTCTTTGTTCACTCTGCTCCTCTTGCAATCACATTCTAGTTATATAAACAAAACCTTCCTACAGTACTTTCACATGATGATATAAATAAACTTAGTACGATACTTTTTTTCCACCAGCAGATGTCTCTCTCCAATTCACAAATCCTCCAGCCACAAAATATTCCTTTGTAAATCCACAAAAATGATTATTTCCTCTTCTCCAAATTAAATCCTTTTGTTGTTTAAAGAATACTTCTCTATCTCCTTTTTTCTTGTCTTGTTTTAATTTCATCCAAATCCAGTTTTAAGTCCTAGTGAAAGGTTCCTTTTAAGGCTTTAGTTTTAGTTTTAAAGTTTCTTTTTTTCCTTCGCTTAATTTCCCAAGTGCCAAATAGCCACTAATTAATCGTTGGGACTTCTTTCAAGCTTTTAAAAGTTTTTTCTTCTTACCTGTGAGTTGGCCAATTACTCACCTGGTAACAATACTCTGTTCATTCTCTACTCCTGCTCACATCTTAATCTGGTTGCCCAAGCTTGTAGCGGACACAATGGCCACCTCCACCACCGTCGGGTCAAAGAGCTATCTCCGACCTTCCGAGGAGCTTGCCTGCTCCTCTTTGGTCTTTTGAGATGCCTCTCTCTCTCTCCCATCCCTCCAAGATGGTTCCGGTCCGAAGGCCTCCCGACAGTGGTTTATCTGGCTGGGTTTTCGCGAAGCCCATCGGAGCTTCGCTATTTCCCAGCCAGTATCGCTGCAACGGTTCCGGTTCCTCCATTTTTGGCTTCTCTGGGATACTGAGCTGCCCTGAAGGATAGGGGGGGAAAATTAAGACATCCCCTGAAAATAAGCCCTGGCACTTATTTCGGAGGTCAAAAGAAAATAAGACCAGGTCTTATTTTCGGGGAAACACAGTATTATAAAATGTTTTTCTTGACTAAACAAAAAAAATTGTATGTGTGTTTTTAATAAGGTCATATGATTTTATTTAGTTCTGTCTGTCAATGGTAGCCTATCACATAAATACTATAAATACAAATCAAAGCAGTCCATAAAGAAGATCTCAGCAGTTCAGCAGAGAGAGGGGACCTGTGGTGGGAGTACTTTGCATAGGATTGCCTGGAGAGATGATGGGCAATGCCTAAATTTGATATATAAATAAACCAATTCTGGGATAAATGGAATTCTAAAAGTCATCCTTTCTTGTTCCAACAGCTACAGGAATATTTGCAATTGTGAACAACCGTTCTTTGTCTTTACTTGGAAAGCTGACTATCAGTTCAGCCTTTAACATTGTGTATATCTACACATCAGAACTCTATCCTACCGTTATCAGGTAAGTCAAGTTCGGTTTGTAGTCACTTAATGTAACTCTATATAATCACTTATCCATTCTTTTTTTTAGAGATAGAACACCATTCTTAGAGCTCGCATTCAGCAGAGAGGCAGCAAATCAGGAAGATCAGAGTTTTTGCTCATTAGAATTTGTATATGAGAATTTGAGCTCTGTCTGAAATATAATGTTTAACCGGTTAGACTAGGGCAGTGTTGGAGAACCTGTTCAGCACCGAGTGCCCAAACCGGAATGCATGCATGGATGTGCACATATGTGCGTGCCAGTGGTGGGTTGCTCCCAGTTCAGTCCGGTTCTATAGAACTGGTAGTAAAACCGTCAGGATGCTCCGCCCATCTGCCACGTCGTCATGGTTGATCTGCACATGCGCAGAAGCGCGCGCACCCATTGTGAACCAGTAGTAAAGGTAAGTGGAACCCACCTCTGGTGCACGCCGGAGCAACAGAAACCCGAAGTCCAGCTGGCCGGTGAGCATGCGCATGCCGGCCAGCTGCTCTTTGGGTTTCCAGTATGTGCATGTGCGCCAGCCAGCTGGTCTTCGCACATGCCGGAGCGCCAGAAACCCAAAGACCAGCTGGCCGGCATACATGCATGCACCGGAAACCAGAGAGCAACTGGTGATGGTGCACATGCCCACAGAAAGGGCTCTGCATGCCACCTCTGGCACACTTCCAATAGGTTTGCCATCACAGGACTAGGGGCAAGGAGATCCAGGCTTGAATCTACCCTTAGTTGGTAAAAGCTCATTGGCATTTTGTCAGTCATTCTCTCTTAAGCCTACCTACCTTACAGGATTGTTGTTGTGGAGAAAAATAGGAAGAGGAAGCAGAATGTATGCCTGAATAAAAAAAAAGGGGTTATACATCTAAATAATTTTTTAAAAATGTAATACCTAAACTAAAAAACCTTGTTTAGACAAAGGATATAGATCATATAGAAAATATGTTATTTTTAAAACCTGGTGTATAGCTTTTGTATTAATATATGGTTTTCAGAGTTCATATAAAAACACTTCATTAGCTATTTCATACTTGGTGAAAATATGTGCCTGTTTTTATGAGGTTACCAATATACACTACAATTAATGGTAGACAATTGTTACACACTCATGGAAGTTCAAAAGCACTTTTTTTGAATAGGGACTGTTTTCAAAATAGTCATAGCCCTATAATAAATATTTCAGCTAGTAGAAATATTAGTATTAGGGCATTTCCAGTTGGCCAGTTTGTGGAATGAGCCCATCCAAAATTAAAAGGCTTTGAATGAAATATACTGTGGTTGGGATCATTTATTTTGTTTTAAATGTTTATTGTGCTTTAATTTGGGGGGGGGGTGTCTTTTTTTTAACCATTTTTAACCATTTTGAGAATTGGGCAACCATATAAATCAAAACAAAATAATGTGTTGGCATTGTAGGGATTTGAATTTAGAGTTGGATTGAATATCTCTTTTTTTAAAAATGATTTAATATAGAAATAAAAGATATTAATCAAATATAAAAATAGTGGACAGAAAAGGGCAAAAAACAAAAAACCACAGTGAAATAGGTATATGTAAAACAAAAAAAAACCCTTTCCATTCTTAAATAGCAAATAATCTTTACCATATGCAGTGATACTAATAAGACCTTTCATACATTGATTAAAAACTAATTCATCTCTTGAGAATAAACAAGTCTTCAAACCAAGACTTTAAATCAAGTGTAGCACAGTCTCTCAAGATAAGACAATACCTTTAGCTATAGACTGAAATAGTGAATCCAGGAACCATCATCTTTCTGAGACACCAATTTTTTTATATATAATTTGCCAGCATATGCACAGTTTAAAGCACTATTTTCCTTCCCAACACCATATTAACAATTTGCTGAATAAACCAAAACAAAAAACAAGTCCATGTTCTTTCCATAAAGTTTCCAATAAACCTATTGTTGAATAAATTGCATTGCACAATTATAAGATATTAATTTAACATTAATCAAAATTCTAGCTATTTAGTTCATTAAAACAAGATATTTTTGCTCTTTATTTCAAGTTTCTTGCAGGTTTTCCATACATATCTTAGTATGTATTGCTTTTCAGTTGTACCCAAAAATTAACTGTAAATTTGGGGATCTCCAAGATTTTATTCAATATTCTGACTAATTGTTGACATATCAGGCACAAACTAAAAAGTCAGAACATGTTTTAAATGGAATATATTACTGTTCACTAGGTTTGGACAATTGAAATAGTTTTTGCTATAAAAAGACTAATAGTAAATAGTGTGTTAATTCCATTCTTTACCAAGGATTCCAGGGAGAAAATGTATCAGCAATTTTCAGCCTGACACCATTCCAAAATGTCACTTTCTCATGAAAATTGGGGTCAAGTTTAAGTTTCCGTATCATTTTCCAGATCTTAAAGCCTGGAAAAAAACTGTAAGAAAAAATTGTCTTCTAACTAAAAAAGGAACTAAGTCCCTGCCAAGACATCAAAGTATTTAAATAACTATTTATCGTGCTAACAGTTTGTGTCCATGAAGAAACAGAGGTCAAAATACAAGCTCTGTGAACCAGCTGGCAATGAGGAAACTTGAAACTACTATCTTTGTGTGTAAAGATAAGAAAACCCAAGGATTTGACCATCTCATGAAATGTTTTTTTAGTATCTAATAATCTGTTTAAAATATCTAGAAGGTATTGATCTAATTAGAGTGTATGTAGGCTAAATTGAAGTAATCTTATGTCAAGGAATAAAGTATATTTTCAGGTTAAAAAAATGTTCCTGGTTTTTCTTATTTTTTATTTGAATTTATACAAGGCCAGAACAATCTTGCTTAGAATAAAATTCATGACTTAATCTGATTTAATTTAAATGTAAGCAAAATTAAATAGGCCCAGTACTCTTCAATATCTTCATAAATGACTTAGATGAAGTAATAGAAGGAGAACTCATCCAATTTGCAGATGACAGTAAACTTGCAGGAGTCTCCAGAAGACAAGCTCAGGATCCAAAAGGATCTCGACAGACTTGAACAATAGACCTTATAATGGTTCTATAAATAGAGGCATAGAATCAAAATCATGTGATGTATTAGTACCGCTTTATAAAACATTAGTAAGACCACACCTGGAATACTGCATCCAGTTTTGTTACCACATTACAAAAAAGATATTGAGACTTTGGAAAAAGAGTAACTAAGATGATTAAAGGTCTAGAGACTAAAACATGAAGAACGGTTGCAGGATTTGGATATGGCTAGTCTAGAAAAAAGAAGGACTAAAGGTGACATGATAGCAGTATTCCAGTATTTGAGGGGCTACCACAAAGAAGAGGGGGTCAATTTATTTTCCAAAACACCAGGGGGCAGGACAAGAAACAATGGATGGAAACAAATCAAGGAGAGATGCAACCTGGAATTAAGGAGAAACTTTCTAATAGTGAGAACAATTAACCTATGGAACAGTTTGCCTTCAGAAGTTGTGGGTTCTTCATCACTGGAGGTTTTTAAGAAGAGACTGAAATGTTATAGGGTCTCCTGTTTGAGCAGGGGATTGGACTAGAAAACCTCCAAGGTCTCTTCCAGTTCTATTCTGAATTGAATTGAAATGTCGTTGACATGATTGCTGGTTGATTTTTTCCCCTTTCTGTCAAAGGCTTTCAAAGCTTTTTGTAGCTCTGGGATTTCCAGTGGTACAATTATCATAAATGTTTAAAATAATTATGCCCTCAAATAATTATTTTAAATTTCTAAGAATTCTTAGATTTCTTGGATTTAGAAGTATAACTCCAATCCTTTTTTTTTTTTAAATTTATTATTAAATTTATATACCGCCCTACTCCCGAAGGACTCAGGGCGGTGAACAGCCAAAAAATAAAACACATAGATTACAAAATTTAAAAGACAGTATAAAACCACATTAAATAATTTGGCCTGGGACAAATTAAAACACCCCCAATACTTAAGACAAATTTAAAATTTACAATTTAAAAAGTTAAAAG
The DNA here is from genome assembly GCF_059756535.1 of Pantherophis guttatus. Lineage (NCBI taxonomy): Eukaryota > Metazoa > Chordata > Lepidosauria > Squamata > Colubridae > Pantherophis > Pantherophis guttatus. The sequence continues at coordinate 106,216,069 of NC_142064.1, read as the reverse complement.
GGAAAAGTTAGGCCAGGCTGGCCTGTTGAAATAAAAAAGTCTTGAGGGCACGGCGGAAGGTGCGTAGATCCGGGATCCTCCGTATCTCCGGGGGAGCTCATTCCAAATAGCAGGTGCCCCCACAGAGAAGGTCTCCCCCTGGGGTCCGCCAGTCGACACTGTTTGGCCGACGGCACCCGGAAGAGCCCCCCTCTATGAGAGCCTACTGGCCGGTGAGAGGCTACTGGTGGCAGGCGGTCCTGTAAATATCCAGGTCCTAAGTCATTGAAAGAGAAATTGGAAGAGAAACCTTCACATGAATATAATTGTGTTTTGTTTCCTTAAAGGAATGTTGGAATGGGAACCTGTTCTATGTTTTCCCGAGTTGGTGGAATTATTGCTCCTTTTGTCCCATCTCTGGTATGTCTTAATTTTTTTCTATTCTTTTCATACCCATTGCACCTCCAAATGAGATTAGCACCAATGTGTAGATTTATTTAAATTGTCCCAAAGGTGCTTTTGCAGGAGGCAATTGGACTTTCTTGTTTTTTCTTTTGAAGACATTTCGTTTCTCATCCAAGAAGCTTCTTCAGCTCTGACAGGATAATGGGGAATGGAAGGATTTATATTCCTTGCAGACAGCTGGTAATCTGCATCCTTTTAGTGGGTCATTGAAGCACTTGGAGGTTTACCTGTGTCCTCAGGTCACCTGAGTAGTGCTCCTGATTGTAGTCTGAAATTTTTCCTCTGGAAATCCATTCCTACTCCTACACAATTCAAAGAATGTTCATCCCAAATTGTATAGCTAAAAGTTTGTAGAGATTCTTAGTCATCCAGGTCATGGTTGTCCCTTTTTCTCCTGAAAAGACACCTTTGGGACAATCATGAGCTGGATGACTGAGAATCTCTACAGACATTAATTTAAATTGTTTCATTGCAACAGAAATGGTACTGCTATGGTATTGTTTTTCAGAGATAGATTTTGTGATAAGGACTGCAGCTACACAATCACCTTGTCCTGGCTCAGAGAGGTAGCCCCACTTGCTGAGAACATGCCCTCAAAATGGGCTCTCATTGCAAGCCCTCTGTTGAGACAGTTAAAGACAATCCAATGTGATATTGCAGGAAAGTGGTGTTTTCCATGGGAAAATGGAAGACCACCTACACTGTGGACATTCTAAGTCTACTGGAACTTTTGGACTCCAATTTGCCTATTGCAAGCCTGCTACCTACTATCTGATTGCTGGTCTCCGTTTCCATTGCATTTGTACTGTGGACTTTCAGAAAAACCTCTCTTCCACAAAGTTTGGAAATAGCATTTCTTTATTTATTCTTCTGATCCAGGAGGGAGCCAGTAACTAGAATATAAAAGCAACATCTAATGAAGCAATAGGTTGCAGTATTAACCTTCAGGACAAAGTTCTTGCCTTTTCCCACAGAGGGATCAACATGATTACATCCAATGTATTCATTTTTCAAGGCAACTAGTCTTACATATTAAGATCCTCTAAACCAAGGGTGTCAAACTCAATTTCATTGAGGGCCGCATCAGGGCTGTGGTTCACCTCGGGGGGAGGGGTAAATGGCCAACTGGATGGGTGTGGTCAGTTTGATGCTACTCACTGGGCGTGGCTGACTGGATGGGCGTGGCCAGCTTGACGCCACTCCCCAAACTGTTGACATGTTTCCTCTTTACATTGGATACACCAGGCCAAAGCCATGCTGGCCCAATGTTTCCTCTTTGCATTGGGTAGATTATTGGGATATAATGGGTTGGCACTCCCTTGAGTTGGAATCACTCAGCCTTTCACCACAATTCCACTGTGTTCTCCTGCATGCCTAAGGAAAGCCTGTTCATTATGTTGCACCATCTACTTTATTCCAGCAAAAAAATCTCTCTCTGGTCTATTTACGCAAATGGAAAGTAGCAAACTTCCTACCTTCTTTTAGAGATCTAAACACATAGCTGGGTAAATGATAGAGGCAAATTCTCTTGTCAGAATGAAAGCACTGATTGTATTAAAAAGTCAAGCTTTTTATTATGTATATCACCACTACCAAAACAAATGGGATATGAAAAACAAAAGAGCTATGATTTTTACAGTTTATCTCAGCTGATGCTTTTCCAGCCAGAGATACATACACAGAGAGAGAACCATGGTAGATTAAATAAGGATAGAAGGGCTTACCAAAGGGACTTGGATGATTTCCTAGAGTCAAAATGCTAATTTCAATGTAGTTTTCATCAGCCACTATATGTTTCCATTAATATAGATAACTATATTTTTCCTAGATTACCAATCCAATTTTCTATGGGGATTCTTTCTTAATTTGGAATTTGCAAGCCCAGAGCACATTGAGCTATCCCTTCTTTTTAAAATCCACTGGAAAGGGATTTTTTTCCTATTTCTGACTGATTCTGTAAAGTCTGATTTTCCTGGACTCTGAAGGTCTCTGACCATTCCATGGAAAGACAGGTTTAAATTGATTGGATTGAGTTTTTTCAACCTCTTGGGAAGGGATTTTTTTCCAATTCGTTACATAGTCAGGCCATATCCCTATCAATATTTCAGGGGATTCATTCTTCATGTTATCAACCTTCTCAGAGTTCTTTTGGCATTTTAGAAACATACTAAGAAAAATCCAGGAAAAAAACAAAAGAGAATATCCTGTTCCATATCACATTTCCCCTCCTTTCTTCTAAGGAGAAAAGGGGCAGATATCAAAGGAGATTAAACCAGTGATAAAACAAAAGGATTTTATATGGCCCAATCAAGGGTAAAAATCTGACACTGCATCATTATTTCTTTCACGAGTTTCCTTTGCAGTAGTCTGTATCTGTATGTTTTATTTCATTTAATTTTCATAGGATTCATCAGACTAAAAGGGGTCCAGATTAAGAACTCTAGTCTAAAACCTGTGAAATATGATGAGAAATTTATTCCCAAATTTTGTTGCAAATTTCAGTGATTCATTGTGTGTTTTCTAAAACAGTTGGAGGCAATCCATATTGCAAAAGAATGAAGTTCATTCTGCTTCGTGAGAATTATGTTATACTTTTCCCTTTAAATCAAAGGCATGAGTAAGGTATTATAGATCAGAATCAAGTTTTCCCCCAACTTCTCTCCCTTCCATTTTGTCCTCTTCTTCAGATAATTTAATTCTGCTTAGTATAACTTTGTATATTTATCTGTGCTTACATAATTTTCACAGAATCACAGGGCTGGATGGAAACTTAGAAGTCTTCTAATCCAACCCCGTGACCCACAATTCCAGGAGGCAAACTGTTCCACTGATTAATTGTCCTCATTATCAAGAAGATTCTCCTTAATTCTAGTTTGGATCTCTCTTTAATGAGTTTCCACACATTGCTTCTTGTCCTGCCTTCAGGTATTTTGGAGAATAAGTCGACCCCTTCTTTTCTGTGACAGCCCCTCTAGTACAGAAAGACAGCTATCATGTCACCCTTCTCTTAGGGTGACATACCTAGTTCCCTTAATCATTCATCATATGGTCTAGCCGCTAGACCACTTATAATTGTTGTTCTTTTCTGCATTCTTTCTTAGAGTCTAAGCATCATTTAAGGATTACCTAGATCCCTCTCACAGGTATTATTGTTGAGCCAAGTATTCCCTATTCTGCACATGTGTATCTGGTTTTCCTGCCTAAGTGCAAGACTTTACTTTTCTCACCATTGAACTGCAACTTGTTGCATTTTCCAAAGTGTTGACAGTTCTCTCCAGCTTGGTATCATCTGCAAATTTGAACTAACATGTAGATTATTTATGAAAATGTTCAAGAACACTGGGCCTAAGACAGAACCTTGAGGCACTTCACTTCATGCTTTCCTCCATGTAGTTATAGTGACTTTGAGGACTGCACACTGAGTGCAGTTGGTCAATCATTTCAAATCCATCTGGTGATATTGCTGTCTATTCCACATTGTTCTCTCTTATCGAGAAGTAGGCTGTGGTCTACTTTGTCAAGTGTTTTACTGAAGTCCAAGTAAACTATATCCACAGTATTTCCTTGATCCACTAATTTAGTCACTTTATCAAAAAATGCAGTAAGGTTTGTTTGGCATGATATATTTTTAACAAACCTACGCTTCTAGTGATCATCTTGTAAGTGCTCACAAATCTGTTGCTTGATTATCTTTTCCATGATTTTTCCAGGTATTGATGTCAAGCTGATTGGTCTCTCGTCTCCAGATCTACTTTTTTCCCCTTCTTGAAGATGGAAATAACTTCAACTCTTTTCCAGGCCCCTGTTAGTTCCCCAGTGCTCAAGGATCTTTGAAAGATATGGTTCAGTGGTTCCAAGTTCACATCTGCCACCTCCTTCAGAACTCTGGGATGTTAACCATCTGGTCCTGGCAATTTGGACTTGCTTAGAATAGATAGGTGTTCTCTCACCAATTTCTTACCTATTTTGACCTGCATTCCTTTTCTGTCCCTTACTGTGTTGGTTTTGATAGTTTGGGTTGTTTTTCCCTTGGCATAAAAGTAGAAGAAAAGAAAGAATTAAGCAGTTCTGCTTTTTCCCTGCTGCCCATCACCTTTTTGCCATCTTCTCCCATTAGTGGACTCCCATTGATGTTCTTCTAGTTCCTTACATACTGAAATTATTGAATATAATATATATTGAATAAACATACATATTGAAAATACATAATTTTGAATCAGTTAAGGTATACTGAGGATACCAGATTCACAGTTCAGAGCATCTAAAAATGATTTAAATGTGCCAAAGGTTTAGTAGCTGGGTTGTGGGATTAACATGAAAAGTATAATTGCTGCCCCAAATAATCTTTTTTTTTTTTACAGAAAGTTATATATTGGTGTCTGCCATATGTTGTATTTGGAGTGGCAAGTGTGTTATCTGGTTTTCTGAGTCTGTTACTGCCAGAAACCCTAAATAGCCCACTGTTGGAGACATTATCTGATATACCAGTTTGCTCATATCGAAGGCTTGAGGGTGAAGCCATATCACTGAAGATCTTAGAAGATTCACAGGTATTTTATCATATGTTAACAACTATCAAGTTGATTAGGAATTTTTTTCTAAATTAGATTAATATCATCTTAGCTGATCATGATGGGCTTCAAAAAATAAAAACAAGGTCTTATAGAGTACTGTACTTCTAAAAAGTGTTCATTGACATAATGTAGAGCAAGATTGAAAGAAAAGAAAGAGGAGAGGAGAGGACAATGGATAAGGTAGGTGAACCAGATCACCAAATTCACTAAAATGGCCTTAAAAGAGCTTTGGATTGTCTTTGGAAATAAGTAAAGATAAGTAAAGTTTGGCCTTAACTTGATTACCCCAGCAACCAGATTGGCAAATGAACCTAATCTGTTTTCAACCCTTCAACTCAACTGAGTTACTTGGCATTAAATTCACAGATTTTCTGGATAAACATTTAAACTGAACAGCAGGGACAGAGAATTAATTGATACAGAACATTTCTATCCCCAGCAATCTAAATTTAATAGGGTTATCAGTGCATGTTACATAGATGTTTGTGCAGGTAAGATTATCAATCTTTCTGTCAAGCAAACCCAAGCATTTAATAGTGAGTGCCATACGATGTGCACTAATCAAACAGGCGGCAAGAAAGTCGGGGCAGTCAGGCACAACACAGGTTATGTAGACAGTAAACACAGAGTCAATCAAAATGGACTCAAATGTCTATACACCAATGCACAGAGAATGAAGAATAAATAGGGAGAATTAGAAGTTCAAGTAAATGAAGGCAAATATGATAATTGTTGCCATTACGGAAACTTGGTGGGATGAAAGCCACAAATGGAACATACAGCTAGAGGGATTTAAATTATTTAAAAGAAATAGACCAAATAAAAGAGGAGGCAGAGTTGCACTATATATAAGAAATAACTATATCTCTACCGAAATAGAGCACAACAATGACGAAAATTATCTTGAATGCATTTGGGTCAATATTAAAGGGGGGGGGCGGAATGACATTGTCATAGGTGTATACTATAGACCAACCAACCAAACAGAGGAAATAGATGAACTTTTTGCTAGGCAGCTAACTAAGGTATGTAGGAAACATAACACAATAGTAATGGGGGATTTTAACTACCCTGACATCAACTGGGAGACAAACTCTGTACCAAGTGGAAGGTCCGACAGGTTCCTAACAAACCTAGCAGACAACTTTATTTCCTAAAAAGTAGAGAAGGAAAAGGGGATCAGCCATATTGGACTTAATTCTCACTAACAAAGATGAAATGATAGAAAGTGTTGAAGCTACAGGAACCTTGGGGACAAGTGATCATGCAATATTGGAATTCAACATTATGCAAGCACAAGCAATAGAACAAAGTCAAACTAGAGTCTTGGACTATAAGAGAGATAATTTCAATAACTATAGACTTATCAGCCTGACCTCAATACCAGGGAAGATTCTGGAAAAGATAATCGAGCAACGAATCAGCGAACACCTAGAAGGAAACAAAGTAATAACCAAAAGCCAACATGGGATTGTCAAAAACAGATCATGCCAGACTAATCTTATTGCATTCTTTGACAAAGTGATAAAATTAGTGGACCAGAGGAATGCTGTCGATATAATTTATTTGGACTTCAGTAAAACATTTGATAAAGTAGATCATAACCTACTACTAGATAAAATAGAAAAATGTGGGTTAGACAACATCACCACCAGATGGATTTGTAACTGGCTGACCAACCACACTCAATGTGTAGTCCTCAATTGAGGATGGGGCTGACATTGCGGCGACATAATGCATCTCCACGGGGCCCCGGGGGATTGAGCTGAAATTCGAACTGCAAGAAGGTTCTGATGGACCTAAATCACCTCGGAAGGGTGATGAAGTAAGACCTCAGGGAGTTCGCAAACTCCTGGATCAATCCAGAGAAGGCTCTCAATCCAGCAGGAAGAAAAGGATGGCTATTGCATCCCTGACCGAAGCTGTGGCAGCCACTGATGAAGAAAGCGCGAAAGACTGAGGAACAGTGTGAACGATCTGGGTGACAGCCATCTCCCAAGAAAAGCAGCAAGGAAACCTGAGAGCCATTATTAAAACCGGAAAAAAAATAAGAGAACTTTTTAAAAGAGTGAAAGAACTTGGAAACTAGGAAGCTGGACTGGGGACCTCAAATATAATATTGACTAAATTGGAAGCTTTTGGGGATTATAAAATTTGGATCTAGAGAACCTTTTTTGAAAAAACTTGGACAGGATAATATAATATAATATAAAAGGAAGAAAAGGGAGAGAAACAGAACAACAGTGACACCTACAGGCAGAAGGAAATGTTGAGAGGTGCAAGTGAGAAAGGAAAGAAAACATAGCTGGTTTGGACTGGTTCGGGCGAATCGGTAGTTCTGACAATCAGCTGGCCCCGCCCACCTGCCCCCGCCCTATCCTGTCCTATATTTCCTTCTTTCTGGCTCAGCTGATTTGCGTGGCACAGCTGATTTTTGTGCTTTTGCTGTTCTACTTATTGGCACTGCCTTAGAAGGTAAGCAAATGAGCTTCAAATTGCTGTATTTTGAAAGCTGTGTGCAAGCACGTTAGGCACACGCACACACAGAACCGGTTGTTAAACCGGTTGCAGCCCACCATTGCTTGAGAGGCTGAAGAAGATAAAGACTGGCTATTAAAACAAAGAAACCTGCATCAATAAGCTGTTTATGTTAAATAGCTGAGACAGAGTGAAATACTGAGACTTTTAAAAATAGTGTAGCTCTTGGAACTCAAGCGGAAGCTAAACAGATAAAGTGAACAGAAACTGAGAACAGCAAAATATTTTTCTTCTCTTTTATTTTCTGCTTGTGAACTCACCTCAGAAGATATAAGACAGTTGGTGGTTGAATTTTGGGGCTTAGTGTGCCTATGTGGATTATAAATTTAACAAAAGAAGAAGAGAATATTTTTTGAAGAACAAAGGGGTCAACAGTTTAACAACTCTTGGATTACAATTTATATCTTCGCTCTCCTCTTGGATTATAATTAACAGTTTCACTTCTTCTTTTTTGTGGATTATAATTACGCTCCTTTGGGATTACAATAAAAAAAAACAGTGACATTATTTGGAGATTGAAAAGAAGAAGGAAGAAGGGATACAGTAATATTGAATAGCTTTGTAAATAGGGAAGTTGGAAGAAGATAGTGAAGTGGGCGGTCAACACTGGGGCTGTTGAGGTATTGTAGTTATAATCTTTAATAATTGGTTTAAATTTATTAAAACATCTCAAAATGAAGAAAACTACATCGGTGCCATCATCAGCATCATCAACATCTAGCCCAGCAGCCAAAGGTCATTGGATGCTATGATTCAGGCCATTCAGGCATGAAGACATTAAGGAAAGAATAGGAAAAGTAGAGGATAAAATAGAGAATTTTTAACAAATAATGACTATAAATGAACAACACATTCAGAAAGTAGAAGAGAAAGCTGAATAAACAGAGAAAAGAGTGGAAGAAGTTGATTACAGACTTACCCTGGCAGTCTGAGAGTCATAAGAGAACAATAATATCACTTGAGATGGATAACTACTTGCAATTCCAGAATATTGAGGAAGAAAAGGGAGAAAATTTGGCAGAGATAATGGCAAAGCTGCTGGCAAATGCTTTAGAGGTGACCAAAGAAAAGGTGCTTGCTGAGATGGATGAAATATTTAGAGTTTATACTAAATATGCGACAAGAAATAGACACCCCAAAGTGGTACATTTGAGATTTATTAAAAAGACAATAAAAGCAGAAATACTACAAAGAGCGAGAGATGACCCTTCAAAATACAAAAGGAAAGAAATAGCAGTTTTAAAACAGATCTCCAGAAGAGTAAGAGAAATAAGAAAGGAATAGCAATTTCTGACAAGACAACTCATTAAGAATGTAGTAAATTTTAGATGGCTGATACCGGAGGGAATATTGATGACCTGGATGGAGCAAAGACATAGTCTGGATTCCATAGAAAAAGCAGAACAATTTTATGAACACTATTTTGGACCACAAGAGGAAATGAGAGGAAGAGAGGAAAAAGAGGATAGACAACAAGAAAAAGCCATAGGAGAGAGAAAAACGCAACAAAAAGAAGACGGAAGAGTTAGAGGAAATAGCAAAGAGAGAAGGAGCAAAGGCAAAAGATCAGAGAGAGATAAGAGCAATCAGAACAACAAAACGCATCTATAAGTAAAACCATGGAAGAAGAAATAAACTTACTGTCAATAAATATAAATGCATTGAATTCAACTATCAAAAGGAAAAGGACTTTTAAACTAGACTTCTAGTAAACTAGAAAAAATTAAAGTTGGATATAATTTGCCTGCAAGAGGTTCCATATTAAAAAAACAACACAATAAACTGTTAGAACATTCCAAAATTGGGAAACTATATACCTCTCTATCACAACATAAGAAGAGAGGAGTATCTCTTTACTTATAAGAAACAATTAATGTTAAGCAAATTTTCACAGATGGAGAAGGGAGGATTTTGATGGTGGAAATGACAATGAATTACAAACAGACACTTTTGGTAGCAATTTATGTACCAAATAGCAACCAAGAGGACTTTTATGGTAAACTTCATAAGAAAATAATAGAATTGGAGTATGAAAATATATGTGCAGTAGGAGATTTTAATGCAATTGTGGATGCGGAACTGGATTATAAAACTAAGAAAGAAAATAAAAAAGCTAGGAAAACACTTCCAAAAGGTTTTTTTTTTAATGGCAGAATAAGTAGATATCCAAGATATATGGCGCGAGATACATCCTAAGGAAAAGCAATATTCATTTTATTCAAATAGGCATATGTCTTGGTCCAGAATAGATATTACATGGACATCAGCTGAATAATGATCTAATGTACAAGAAATAGACATAGAAACAAGTAATTGGGCAGACCACAATCCAATAAAAGTTAAATGGAAAGGACAAAAAAGAAAATTAAGATGGATGTTGAACCAATCAATATTAAAAGATAAGGAATTTATTCAATTCATGGAAAAAGCATTAGACTTTTTCTTTAAAGAGAGTAGAAAAGAAGAGACCTCATTACATGCTAAGGCATACATTAGAGGTTTAGCTATAACTTATATGGGAAAGAAAAATAATAAGAAGAAACAAAACCAAAAGATATTAGAAGAAGAATATAAGAGGCTAGAGATGGAACTACAAAAGGTACCACAAAAAAAGAATCTAAAAAACCAAATGGAATTAATAAAACATAACTTGAACTTAATAAATAAAGAAGAATTAGCACAAAAAGTTAAAAGTGCTAAACAAAATTTCTTTGAAAATGCAAATAAACCGGGAAGATGGCTGACATACAAATTGAAAAGGGAAAAGGGAAAAAACCTGATACACCAATTAATGGATGAGGAAGAAAACTTTCATCACCAAAATGACAATAAAAAGAAAGTGATCCAAAACTACTATGAAAAATTATATGATCAATAGACAGTTTCAGAAGATAAAGTAAAACAATATTTAGAAAAAGCGGAATAACTAAAATTCCTGAAACAGTGAAAGCTATGTTAGATGAACGTATAACAATGATGGAATTAACAAAAGCAATTAAGAGATAAAAGAATGGCAAAACACCGGGCCCAGATGGTCTACCAGCAGAACTCTATAAAGACTTACAAAATACTTTAAGTATACCAATGTTGGAAGTGTTCAATGAAGTACTGCTAGAAGTGAAAGTACCAAATTCATGGATGGAAGCATATATTACACTCATACCGAAAGAAGATTCAGACCTACAACAGATAAAAAATAACAGACCGATATCCTTACTGAATGCTGACTATAAAATATATGCCTCAATAATTGCAGAAAGACTAAAAAGGTTCTTAAATCAATTCATACATTTAGATCAAAATGGATTTCTAAGAGACAAAGACAATATGACAATAATTTTAAATACACTGGAGTACTACAAAGCACATCTAGGGAAGCAAATGGCGTTGATTTTTCTAGACGCACAGAAAGCATTTAACAATATGAACTGGCAGTTTATGCTAGCACAATTAAAACATGGATTTTGGGGAGAGATTTTTTAACATTAAAACATTTTAATTTAACATAATTTAACATATATTATAAGCAAACAGCAAAGGTGATGATAAATGGAGATATGACAGAGAACGTTAACATTAAAAAAGGTACAAGACAAGACAAGGATGCCCCTTTTCTCCTCTATTATTCATATTGACACTGGAAGTATTAAACAGAAATATTAGACGAAGCAGAGATAAAAGGTATGGAAGTGAAAAAGGAAAAATATGATTTAGTCTTCATTCTGGAAGATCCACAAGAAACAAGGCCTAAATTAATAAAAAAAAATAGAGGAATATGGCAAAATGTCAAATAAAGAGAAAACTAAGATATTAGTTAAAAATCTTACAGACATGCAGAAAAAAGAGTTAATGAACAGAATAGAGTTGTGTAACTATTAAGGAAGATAATTACTATAAACTGATTCAACAAATTAAAGCTGATTTGGAGAAATGGAAAAATTTGCAATTATTAATAGGAAGAATAGCTAAAATAAAAATGAATACTGGAAGTTTTTAAAAAGATATTTGATAACCATTTGTTTGAAGTGGTGTAGGGTTTCCTGCCTAAGAAGGGGGTTGGGCTTCAAGGTCCCTTGCAACTCAGTTATATATAATTTAGATGCCTTTCTTCTTTAGGAAAATCTTAATTAGAAAGCAACAATTTTATGAACCACTTGGGGGTAGTATCTGTATCTGTTATTCCCAAGTATATATTAAACTTCATGCCATTCAAGGCAGTAGTATACATAATTATGTATATAAAATATATAATCACAAATGGTTAACATAGAATTTAAATGCAAATTTTAACTACCTCCCCCAAACTATTTTTACATGGAACTGACTTGTTTGTTGTTTAAGTTTAGTCTCTTGCATGCAAAATCTGTTAAATGTTGGTTCATTAAATTGAGGTTTTATTTTATATAGAGTATTATATTTCCACAGGCAAATATAGAAAAACTTTCGTAATATTCAGAAAAGCTTCCCAGTAATCAAAAAGATGAGCCTCTTTGATTAAATTTTATGAGTTGTACATAATCAGTTTCTAAATATAGTGATAATTGTATCAGCTGATGGCATTTTCCTATCTGTGTTTTACATAACTGCTTTTTTTTCCTCTTACAAATGTCATAAACATTCTTCTTTTACTCCCCCACCCTCAACTAAATTAAAATAAAGAAATACATCAAAAGATCCTCAACAGTATTATTATTTAAATCATTTTACAGTACATAGTCCTTTGGTCAAAGAGATAACATCATACACATTTTAGTAGTTAGTACCATTACCCTATCTTCTGACTGACAATTGAAAATACATAAAAAGAATAACAAAAATAGAACTACTGTTTTGTACAGTGTTGAAAACTGAATGATTCAAGTTCTATTACTTTGCATGAAAATTTCTAGCTGATTTTCAATCAATTCCCAAATTAATTCATTGTGCTAAACCATATTTTGAGTGGCTTCTGAATAAGCCATAGTTGGCAGGTTTCATATAGCATACTAATTGGGTTGAAGTTGAAATATTGTTGAATTATATCTCCCAATATCCAGTATTTTTGGTCAGCCAGGGAACTATTATTCATCTATATCTCAAAGCCATAGTTCCCATTTTCTGGCATAAATTATAACATGTGATTTACAATCTATAGAGGTTGCTTCATACGGTATTTTAAAGCACAGTCAAATAGGCATAATTAGTGCCAACGATGAGAATTGAAGATGGAAGAAGAAGCACCATAACAGAATCTGTTCTATTGGCCTTGTCCTTGCAACTTCCTGCTGGCTGCCCCACTGATTTTCATGCTGGAAATGGGGAAGCTGGCAGGAATTCGAGGGAGGGAGGAAGGAAGGAAGGAAGATTTCCGATGTTCTCTGCCAGCTTCTCACAAGGAAACTGAATGGGGAAGTCTGCAGGAAGTTGAAAGTCACGCCTGCTCCCAGTGCTTTTTGCCTGCACATGGTCATTTTGTTTTTCTGTTTAGGTAAGGAAATACAATATCTCTGAAACCATGACCACTGGGGCACAGATTGCATTTTTGTTGTTCATATCTGACTCTTCGCAACCCAATAGACCATAGCACACCACACCCCCTGTCCTCCAATGTGTCCCTGAGTCTGCCCAAACTCATGCCCACTAGGTCAATGACACTATCTACTCCTCTCAGTCTCTGCCGTAATCTTCTCCGTTTGCCTTCAATCTTTATCATCAGGGTCTTTTCCAGTGAGTCCTTTCTTCTCACTTGGTGGCCAAAGCATTTGAGTTTCAGCTTCAACAACTGTCTTTCCAAGGAACAGTGAGGGTTGATTTCCTTTAGGATTTGGACATATTTGATGTCCTTGCAGTCTAAGGGACTCTCAAGAGTCTTCTCCAACACCACAATTTGGAAGCATCAAATCTTCGGCACTCAGCTTTTTTAATGGATACAAATTATATTGTATTTCTAATAGAATTAAAAAATACACATTTTTTGGAATATACCAGTTTGCTTAGTTTCCACTAGTTGTTACTGTATTTTCATGTATGCTATTTAAATCCTTTTTAAATCCTTAAAATCTTTGTAAGTTAGTCTTAGTATTAGGTCTAGTGCAGTTGGAATGCTAAAAACAATAAGAGAAGGTAAACCTGCCAAAGACTTCTGTCTTCCATCCATAAATTGGTAAAATATTATTGCAGTCTCAAGATTGATCCTATTAAATATTTTATTCAAAGCATGTTGAAGAAATATTCCTGTAATCAAACTCTTACTCTTGTTTTAGTCTGACCAAGATTCATCTAGGACCGAAAGTGACAATGAAGAATTCTATGATGCCAGTGAAGAGACTCAGATGATCAAGTGAGGGATCCCTGTTCAATATTATGCGCCCTTTGTGAAAAAAAAGTTGGCTAAATCTTACCCAAGTGCCAGGTGCAATTGTGACAGTAGCAATATGATACTGTGTTTTTAAGAAAAAAATAAATTATGATTCAAAATTATCAGACTGTAATAGAAGACTATGGCCATCAGGAGGCTCCCTTGACACATGGAGCTGACTAGGACAGTAAGAAATATGCAAGTAAACTCTAGTTTTGAATCATGACAATCCATCTGTTACAAAGCCAAATCTTTAGCATATATTAGAATTTTGTTTGTATTTTGATTTTGTTAAGTTAATTTCATGTTTGTTGCACTTTGGTTTTATTTTACTGTACTGAAAAATTGACCATGGAAAGCTATTATTAACTATTGAATAGAAAAAATGGCTTCAGATATTGCAAGATGTTACATATATACTGTGAAATCTGATGTTGTATATAATACAGAATTGGGTGTTTAGGATTTTATAGTGTGTGATAATGTTGCAAAGAAGAGAAGTTTGTAAGTTGAAATGATTGATATTATAAAAGGCAACTAATCATACTATGATCCTTGACATCATTTTTCAGATATACTTTTAGTTATTGCCAAAGATCCTCCTTGATTTCTTTCATTGTATTTCCACATCTGGCAAAAAATAGCTTCTCTGTCTACTTTCACTTTTGTATTTGTGTAATATCAGGGGACTACAGAAATCTTTATGTGAATATAATGGAATATATCCTTGAAATCAATGATTTATGTAGAAACCTTGTCTACCTCAGTTTACTTACTTTATGAAATATACTTGATGGTACCATTAACATCATAAATGGGCTGAGCAATATACTGTATTCCTTTGCGGAGATGAATAAGAGTGAAGGTGAAATAAAAGCCACACTTGAGTAGGGCCTACGAGGAATAAATGACAAAATGTGTGCTATGATACTGCAACACAAATTCTCTTTGCAAGTACATAATGGATGAAGTTTGCATCATGACATCAAGGCACACATTTCACTATTTTGACAAATTCTTGGCTTGCTGTGGATATGTCTGGTAGACCCAGTCTTATCAGTAGAGAACAGCATGTGAATTCAGGTTCAGAGGAATAAAACTATAACAATTTGCTGGCTTCCGCTGCCTTGCTTTTACTGAACTTCCCCCACCCCTTTAATCCTGTTTTTAGATACCCCTCTATTCAGAGCTCTCTTTTTACATAAATGGACATAGCACTCGAAACTCTTTTTCAAGTGGTATGTCCATTTATTTTTTTACCCCTTGCTATTTTTACCCCTTGCTCTGATTGGCCAGAGCTTTAATCAAAAGCATTCATTTTGCAGATTTGATAGATTCTGCTGCTTCTAGGGTTGTTAAAAACAATTTGCAAAGTTGCCCAATGAGAGGGTGAATAATGTGATCAGTGCTGCTATATTAACTGGCCCACTTCATCTGTCATTTTCTTAAACTTTCTGCCCTGTTCTGAGATGGAAATGTTAACATTGTTTGGGCTTCATGCACCTCTCAGTTTCCTGAGCACCTAATTACAAGCTTAATTTTTCATTCTGATATGCTAATGTATTATTACATTTCTGTGCTGGTTCTGGAAACGCCACTAGGTGTCCATACAAGTAAGGCAAATCAGTCAGGAATCGACTCTTGGGTCAAATCTCCTTTAAAGTTCTGTACAAACAAAATTTAAGTTTTATCAGTAAGTGAAATTGTGACGAGTTAACACAAAGAGGTAACGGCCTAAATGGAGTTTACTGTATTTATGAATAGTCTACATATAATGCAAGCTTCCTTTTCTGTGAACACCAACACTATAACCTCTCCTTGCTTCAAGGTATAATATTGGCCCAATCAATCCTGCCAGTGCTTGGGGCTCCTCCCCAAGTTTGCTATACCAGCTCTCTTAGGGCTCCACAAATCCAGTGATCAAGGCAGAATATCGTATCATATTATCTTTATCATTGTCATCCATTAGTTCAATGTGATTAAGGCTCTTTGCTGGACTATTTGGCAGTATTGACTGCCCTGTGTTGTCTCATCTCACTGCTTTAAAAGAGATACAGAAAGGAATACTTCAAAAAAGTATTGTGTTGAAACCACTGAAGATATTCAACTGAAATTGCAGGCTTAGAATTTTCCAAGAGTCTATTGTCCTTGCTGCTAAAAAGGTATGGAAACTGAAACTTAAAATTGAAGCAGCTACAGGCATTTTGATGTTTCCCCCTTATATACTAAGAATGAACTTTTTAAAAAAATCAAACCTAAAGTTGCTGTAATTGAATTGGAGTGATTTGCTCTAATCTAAATTTTATGTAGATTTCTGGTTACAGATATCTGGCCTTTACAATTATATGATTCCATGTTCAAAAATATTTGAACACTAGAAATGGGCAAATTACTCCTGAGTTTGAACCCTCACCCTTATTCAAATTGATTTGTAATCATATAATTTTTAAAAGTTTTAAATTATTTTTAAAAAGGAACCTTTATGGGTGGTTTACAACAAGACATGCTTAAAAATGTGAGTGGAAACATACACAATAAAATCAAATAAAATACAAAATGGTGCTACTGTGAGCACTAGTTGGGAAGAGCATTGCATAAATGGGATGCCCCCAGAGAAAAAACACTCTGGCTTGTAGTGGCCTCCTTTGATGGAAGGCTTCATTAGAAGATCTTAAGGCGCATATATGGGGGGAAATAGTTCAGGTTATACTCTGAGAGGTATCATGTATAGCATTAAGGAGAAATGTGGCATATCAAGCTAATAGACTTGAACCAAAGCACAGATACTGTGCCCTTGGCTTTGCCTGTTATGCCAAGACAGTTATGCCCAGACAGTCTCTTATTGCATCAATGGCAGTCAAAACCCTGCTAGCAACATATAATAATTTTGGCACAAGATGGAGTGTCTCCTATGTTTCTGTTATCATGATGCAACATTTTGCAAATCATACTCCTTTTCAACTGATAAAGGGGCCAATCAATTGCCTTCCTTTTTTATATAATTTGCATGTTTATATGCTTCTTTAGGCAACTGGCAATTAACAAGAGACAGCTCAGTTTTGTATTTACAGTCAAGAAATAAAAGCAAATGACAGACAAGGCTGAAATGACATGGCATTTATTGTCAATATAACAAGAGATAGAAATGAGAAATAAGGAACAAAGGCCATAGACTGTAATTTGAAAGTAGGTAAAAATAGGCACACAGGTGCAGAAGTAATGGGCTAAATAGAAACAGAACATTTTATCAATGATATGAGGAAGATTGGACTGAACAAAGGAATGCACGGCAATCAGACCCTCTAAGAAATGTTCTGATGTTTGGTATCTAAATTTCTCCAATATATAGGAAAAGTGCCATTCTTAACAAAATTCTAAAAGCAAACAAAAAATATTGGACTGGAAATATCAGTTAAGTGGAGATGAATTTTGCAGTGTCCAAAAAGGGGAAGAATACTGCAAAATCCCCATTCCCTCCCCACTCCTGGGGGAAGGATATTGCAAAGTCTCCATTCCCACCCCACTCTGGGGCCAGCCAGAGGTGGTTTTTGCCAGTTCTCTGAAGTACTCAAAATTTCCACTACCGGTTCTCCGAACTACTCTAAATTTCCGCTACTGGTTCTCCAGAACCTGTCAGAACTGCTGGATTTCACACCTGCCTCAGCCCTGCTCTTGATTGGGGAGCCCATAGCCTCAATCTGAAACCTAGGAAGAGGGATAGGAAAGCACGGGAGATGTGCTCCTATTTTCCAATTAAGAAAACTTAAAATTCACAATGCTGCTTTTTCAGAATGCTGCGCCAAAACCCTTTTCTTGAGTGGGGAGGAGGAAAACCACCTTTAGTTCAGGGCTCCTGCTCCCACCACCAACGTGCAAGCTTGTCCACAGCAGAGGCAACATCCACAGGACCAGAGGTTTTGGGGGGGGGTGTTTCCTACTGGTGATGTTACCTCACTGCCATCTGAAAGGCGAAGTAGGGGTGACGGGCCCTTTTTATCATGAGGGCCTCCTGGAAGGGATCTGGCCACTCCAGCTCCCCCTCACTGTACTCCCCGGGGGCAGATATTAAACTCCACTTGCCCCACTGGAACTGGGCAGCGAAGAGTGAACGTCCCGAGCAAGGCAACATTCAGGGCAGGGGATTCAGCTCATGCAAGGTGCTTCAGGGAAGAGCCAAGGAGGGTTCTGACGCCGTCTTCCATGCACTTCCTCCTTGCACTCGTCAGTTTACCCACTGCCACCACCCAGGAAGCATTCTGAGAAGCCTCGCTAGCCCAACCATCACCGTAGTCCTGTCCGAACTGCTGTGAGCATCCTGAGAAAGGCAAGGAGCAGCAGTGGTGGCATTCAGGCCAGGGTATTCGGCTGGTGTGAGGAGCTTCAGGGAAGAGCTAGGTGTCAGCTCTGGCATGCTCAGCTCAGAGCTGCCATTCGGGGAGGGGGAGAAAAGACCATCGGGCCAATCCCAGGGGAGGCAGCCTTGCTGCAAACAGCTGGACCTTGTCAAACCCCTTACAGGGACTCCAAAACTGCCTCATAATCTCTTCAGTAGCAGGCGAAGCACAACTTACAACTGCAAGACAACCAGAGTGACCCAACACTTCTGGGAACACTGAGTGACAGGCAGGCATGTGGGGGAGGGGGTGTGGGAACTGTTTAAAGGTGATGGGGAGCACCAGATGTTAGCTCTGTCAATCCTTTCTTTGCATTGTTTATTGCTTGGATGGTCAGTGAGTGCCAGAGAAGATATAAAGCTTCAAATCTAAACCTAATTTGGCTGGGTTTTTTTTTCTGAGGAACCTGACCATTTGACAGCACTGAGGGTATACATAGAAAAAAAATCTAAAAAGGGGATTCATTCAGCCAGCGAGGCCCAGGTGGCGGCACCCATCCTTTTCCGCGAAAAGAAAGATGGGGGCCTACACCTTTGTGTTGACTTCTGGGGAATTAACGCAGTCTGTATAGAGCACTTATATCCTCTCCCGTTGATAAAGGATAAGTTGGTTCGGTTGGCAGAGGGACGTGTTTTCACTAAATTAGATCTCAGGGAGGCGTATTATTGGATAAGGATACGGGCAGGGGACGAATGAAAAACAGCCTTTAATTGTCCCCTGGGTAGCTATCAGTTCAGAGTTATGCCCTTTGGCCTCCAGAGAGCTCCAGCTGTGTTCATCAGCTCATCAATGAGGTGTTGCATGAACATTTATACAAAAGGGTGCTCGTCTACCTAGACAATATCTTAATATATACCAGGACCATGGAGGTACATGTCTCCCTAGTGCATCAGGTCCTGAAAAAGCTACTAGCGGCACAATTATATGTAAAATTATCAAAATGTGAGTTCCACCGGTCACAAATGGATTACCTTGGGTTCCGTATCTTACCTACGGGTGTTGAAATGGATCCTGCGAAGGTAAAGGCGGTGTTGGACTGGCAAGCCCCAAAAATTCGCAAAAAGCTACAGAGTTCTTTGGGATTCTCTAATTTCTTTTTTTTTTTTTTTAAGTTTTATTAACATAAACAAACATAAAACACAAATACATGTAAACACTTATACATTAACAAAGAGTCAATCGACTAACTTCTAGAAAACCTTCGCATCGGTGATTAATGTCCATTTAACCAATTTTCCTTAATCATACTATTTACAAATTCACTTGCTTATACCTTGATATATTCATTGAAGTTCAGCAGTATCTTTCTACAAACATATTAACCATTTATTTATACAATCCTACGGCTCATCTCATGTATCTATTTCTACAATTCTTGAGTTATGTTCTCCTAATGTCCTATGTTGTTGGCCCTATCCTTCTTTCTAACCATGTGTACCATTTTTGCCAAACTAAATAAAAGTCAGTGTTCTCTTTATCTTGGAGCTCTTTTGTGAGCCTATCCATCTCTGCGCATTCATTTATTTTTGTTATTATTTTTTCTTCTGTTGGTATTATCTCGGATTTCCAATTCTGAGCGTACACTATACGTGCCGCTGTCAATATGTGGATGGTAAGATATTTTATCTCCTTGGTACACTGTGGTGTAGTCATTCCAAATAGAAAGAGTTCTGGTTTCATTTCTACACTTTGCCTCGTTGTTTCTTCGATTATTCTCTTAATCTCTTGCCAGTAGTGTTGTGCCTTCCTGCAAGACCACCAGAGATGGTAATATGTCCCCATTTGTGTCTTGCACTTCCAACACATTGGTGATGTGTTTGGAAACATTTTAGCCAAACGTGCCGGAGGAAGGTGCCATCTATAAAATATCTTGTATAAATTTTCTTTGTATGGAATCGACAGTGTCATCTTATAATTTTCTGCCCATAGCTTGTCCCATCTATCCAACTCTATATTGTGACCTATATTTCTTGCCCAGCTTACCATGTTTTCTTTCACTGTTTCCTCCTCTAATTTATACCTTATTAAATATCCATAAATTTTAGATATTATTTTCTCATCTGTGCCTTTTAAAATTTTATCTAGTTCACTTGGTTGGCTTTGAAAATCATAATGTCTCCGGTCTGCTATATATTTTGACTCAATTTGAAGATATGGCCACCAATCAATCATAATGCCTCGTCTTTCCAGTTCTTGTCTCGTAAGTAGGTCTCCCTCACTACTCAACAATTCTTGATATTTCCGCATCTTTCCTATTTCTATAGTGTTTGGATAAATTAGTGCCTCCATAGGCGACAACCATCGTGGGATTTTACTATAGTGTTGCCTTCTGATATCTTGCCATGTTTTATATAGTGCACCTCTTATTACATGTCTCTGGAAGTACGGATGTTGCTTGTCTGTGCCTTCCCACAGAAAGGCATACCAACCTCGACTCAGATCAAATCCCTCCAAGTATAGCGTTCTCCTATTTGATAGATCTATCCATTCTCTGATCCAATTCAATGCCGCCGCCTTGTAATATAGCTCCCAGTCTGGTAGACCTAGGCCTCCCTTCTCCTTTGTGTCCTGTAAGCATCTTATTTTAATTCTAGCTTTCTTTCCTTGCCAGATGTATTTCATTATTGTCTTATTGAGATCCTTAAAGAAATCTTTTCCCGGACCAATTGGTATCACTTGGAAGAGATATAGGAGTCTTGGTAATATGTTCATCTTTACAGACGCTATTCTGCCAAGAAATGATAGTTGTACCTTATTCCATCTTTCCAAGTCTTTTCTAATTTGCTTCATCAATTTAATGTAATTGTCCTCTCTAATAGTTGTTGCTTTTGTAGTAAGCCAAATTCCCAAATATTTTACTTTCTTCGCAATTTGCATTCCTAATTCTTCTTCTAATTTTTCCTCTTGTGTCATTGTCATATTTTTGGTCAAGACTTTGGTTTTTTGTTTATTGATCTTAAGCCCCGCCACTTTGCCATACTCCTCTATCTTCTCTAATAATTTGACTCCCGCTACTTCCGGTTGTTCCACTATGAAGACCACATCATCCGCGAAAGCCTGTAGTTTATACTCCTCATTCCTTATCTTCAGTCCTTTTATTTCTTCTTCCTTTCTTACTTCCTTTAGAAGGACTTCCAGTGAGATTATAAACAGTAGAGGCAATATCGGGCATCCTTGTCTTACCCCCTTTTGGATGCTTATTTTTTCGGTCATATCTCCATTAATTATAATTCTCGCTGTCTGGGAAGAATATATTTTCTTAATCATTTTCAGGAATTTGTCGCCGAAATTCATAATATGCAGTTGTGCTATAAGGAATTTCCAGTTCAAATTGTCGAACGCCTTTTGCGCGTCGAGAAAGATTAGCGCTACCTGATTATTGATGTTTTGCTCGTAGTATTCGAGAACGTTTATTATTGTCCTCATGTTGTTTTTTATTTGTCTCCTTGGGACAAAACCATTTTGGTCAGGGTGTATATAATTATGTATAATTGTTTTCAGCCTCTGTGCTATAATTGTCGTGAATAGTTTATAATCTACATTTAACAGCGAGATGGGTCTATAATTTTGGACTTTAGTCGGATCCGTATCTTCTTTGGGGATGAGTGAAATAATTGTTTCGGCCCAAGAATTAGGTGTTTCTGCTTCCAGCAGTGCCTCATTGAGAACTTGTAGTAGTAGTTCGTCTATTGCAGACTGGCAGTTTTTATAAAATTCCGTTGGAATTCCATCCGGACCTGGGACTTTGTTGTTCTTCTGTTTCTTTCGGGCTTCCATCAACTCCATCATTGTTATTGGTTTATTCAGTATTTCTCTGTGGGATTCTTCTAATTTCTGGATATTTGCTTTTTGTAGGTATTCCATAATATCTTGGTCTTGAGTTTCTTCTTGTGTGTAGAGGTTTTGATAGAATTCCCTTACTATACGTTTTTTTATCTAAATTCATACTATATAGTTGTCCTGTTTCATCCTGCAATTGGTATATTATTCTTTTTTCCCTCTCTTTCTTCAGTCTGTATGCCAGCCAGCGACCTGTTTTGTTTGCATATTCAAAGTATTTCTGCTTGACCATTTTCATTTTCTGTGCGATTTCTGCTTGTGAAATTAAGTTCAACTCATGTTTAGTACGATTCAATTTTTCCCTTGTTGTTTTGTCGTCAGGCTGTTTCTGTAATTTTGACTCATATATGTTGAGTTCTTCCATTAATTTTTTCCTCTTTTGTTGTTTATCTTTATTTTTTTTTGCTGTGTATGCTATTGTGAGGCCTCTTATATAGGCCTTAGTAGTGTCCCACAGATTCTGTACTGAAGTCTGCTCCTTTGTGTTTATTTGATAAAATATTCTAAGTTCGTTCTCCATCATCTGCACATAATCTCTATCTTTTATTATTCCGGTGTCCATCATCCACCTCTTCTGCTTTCGCTGTCCTCTCCATGTTATTTTTATAGGATTATGGTCGGCCCATGTATTCGGTATAATTTCAATGTCTTGTAGATCCTTCCTGAGGTCTGGCGTCATCCAGGCCATGTCAATCCGAGACCATGACTGGTGTGGGTTTGAGTAGAAGGTATATTGTTTGGTTTGTTTGTTGGCCTCTCTCCATCCATCATGTAATTGCAATTCTTCAGTCATATCCTTAAATGTATCCGGTAAGATTCTTTTTCGAGTCTTACTTTGTTTATTACTTCGATAGTCATCTTGTATATTCACGATTGCGTTGAAGTCTCCGACAACACAGATATTTTCGTACTCCAAATCTTTAATTGTATCATGTAGTTTCTTGTAAAATTCTCTCTGGTTTCCATTAGGTGCATAGATAGAAGCTAGGGGATTCTCTAATTTCTATCGCCAGTTCATCCCATCCTTTGCCCAAGTGGCTCTCCCGCTGACCTCTTGAAAACAAAACATCTCAAAAAGTCCCCACACCCTGGTTGTCCGGTGGTATGAACGATTGAATGTTAGCGGGCGTTTGAGCAATTGAAAGCCCTGTTTGCAAATGATCCGGTGCTTAAACACCCCAAAACAGACAAGCCATTTGTAGTCCAGGCCGATGCTAATGACGTGGCAGTGGCCCCTGTTCTCCTATAGACGAACAATGATGGGGTCCTCCAGCCATGTGCTTATACCTCCAGAAAATTGACTGAGACTGAACTTAATTGGCCCATATGGGAAAAGGAAGCATTCACAGTCTGGTGGGCCTTGTTAATGTGGTGGCACTTATTAGAAGCGGGGAGGGTTGTCCTTTGAGGTCTGGACAGACCATAAGAACCTGGCAGCCCTCCAATCCCCACGGCGACTAACGCTGAAACAGGTGAGGTGTGCATTATATTTTAGGAGGTTCAACTTTACACTGAAGTACATCCCGGGGGGAAAGAACTTCCTCATGGACGCCCTTTCTCGTAAACTGCAATACGACAGCAAGAGGGAGGTCTCAATACAAGCCACTAAGGTGTTAGCTACCCAACATATGTCATCCACACCCCATGCACGAGGCCAAATTGAGGACATACCAAAAGCCATCCAAGCAACCCTGCAAGCAGATCAATGGTACCAGGAGAATCGCCTGTTATTGACTCAGAGACGGTCTTGCCTGGAAGGAAGCCAAAATATATGTACCCAGGGCTGTCCATTTACTAGTGTTACGTCGATGTCATGATGTCCACTCAGCTGGGCATTTTTGGTTCCTCAAAACATTTCATTTAACCAATTGCCAGTTCTGGTGGCCCCATATGAAGAAGGACCTAAAGGAGTATGTAGGCAGATGTGTCGTGTGCATGACCATGAAAGCCAGGCCAGGGCACTCTCCCAGACTGTTACAATCCATGGCAGACCCTGTATGCCCATGGGAACAGATAGCAATGGACTTCATTGTGGACCTACCGGACAGCCAGGTTAACAAAGTAATATGGACAGTTGTAGACCTGTTTTCTAAACAGGGTCATTTTGTAACATGTACCGGCCTTCCGTCCGCTAAACGATTGTCCAAACTGTTTATCATCCACATCTATCAGCTGTATGGTGTTCCCAAACAGATAATATCAGATCGGGGGTGCAATTTACCACTCGCTTCTGGCGGAATTTTGTAAACATGATAGGGTTGTCCCAAGGCCTTAGCTCAGCTTTCCATCCTGCAACCTATGGAGCTGCAGAAAGAGCCAATACAATAGTGGACCGCTATTTAAGGTGTTATGTTAAGTATCAGCAGACCGATTGGGCTGATCTACTCCTGTTCGTGGAGGTCACATACAACAATGCACTTCGGGGTTAACCCCTTTCCAGGTAGCCACTGGGGGGGGACTTTGTTCTGGTTCCGGAGTGTCCCCAGGTGGCTACTACTGACTTGGGTACGTGGGAGTGGATAGTACTATTATAATAGTAGAAATAGAAAGAAATAGTAGGAATAGAAAGTACTATTCAGATGGCTCATACCGAAGGGTATGTTAATTACATGGCAAGACAAGAAATTCTGAATAGAGACTTTGGACAAGGCACAAGAGTTCTACGACCATTATATAACTGGACAAGAAGAACAAGATAGTAGGGAGGAAATAGAAAATAAAAGTCAAGAAGATCAGGTATCAGAAGAGAAAATATCCAAACAAGACATAAGAGAATGGATGGAAATGCAGCGTTATGAAAGGGAAGGAGCCAGGACAAGAGCACAAAGGGAGATAAGAGCTAAGAAAGGAACAAAATCTACTGACAAACAGTAAGATGGAAGAAGGAATTCATCAACGGTATGAACTCCCTGGCCAAACGAAAACAAACACTGATAAAACTTCAAAGACAAAATATGGATATTATTTGTTTGCAGGAAGTCCATATTAAAAAAAAAATATGGCAGTATTCTAGAATTCCCTAAATTAGGAAAACTTCATCTGGCATTGGCATCCAAAAAGAAAAGAGGAATAGCAATGTACATAAAAGAATGATTAAATCCGAAACAAATTTATGCGAATGAAGATGGACGAATTTTAGTAATAGAAAAAACAACAATCCAAAAATTAATGCTCTGAATGATAATATACGCACCAAACACAAACCAGAAGAAATTTTATCATAAACTACATCAGAAAATAATAGAGTTAGAATGGGATAATTTATGCATAATAGGTGATTTCAACGCAGTGGTGGACAACAAGACATACAATATGAGTCAAAAAGCAAGAAGAAAAGACTATTACCAAATACATTCTCAGAAATGATGCAAGAGCTAAATCTGAGAGACATATGAAGAGAATTAAATCTAAAGAAGAAACAATATACTTTTTTCTCTAATCCACACAACTCTTGGTTAAGAATTGATATGGCATAGATAAATCCAGAACTAATTAGTGAAATTGAAGAAATAGAGATACTACCAAATACATGTGGGCTGATCACAATCCGTTGACAATAAAATGGAAGGAACAAAGGAAAAAAAAACGAGATGGACGTTAAATCAGAGGATACTAAAAGAGAAAACATTTGTGCAAATGATGGGAAAAGAGCTTGGATTTTTCTTTACAGAAAACTGGAAAGAACAAACAACACTACAAAATTTTTGGGACACAACAAAAGTGCATATTCGAGATTTAACAATAGCCTGTACGGCGAAAAGAAATAAGGAAAAGAAAAAACAACAAAAGACACTTCAGGAAAAAGATAAAGAATTGGAATGTGTATTGCAAAAAGAACCACAGAATAATAAAATCAAAGAAGAAAGAGACTTAGTGAAACACAAACTTAATTTAGCACTACAAGAAGAAATGATACGTAACCTTAAAACAATAAAACAAAACTTTTTTGAATATGTGAACAAACTAGGGAGATGGCTGTCATATAAACTTAAGGAGAGAACGAAAAAATTAATACAACAATTACAGGATGAGGACAGAAATCTCCATTACCAATCAGAGGGGGGAAAAGGTATTATTCAATTTTTTAAAAAATAAATTATATAGTCAGAAAGATATTCCAGAAGAAAACATCAAGCAATACTTAGAAATAAGGGATCTACCAAAAATACCAGAGGAAGCTAGGAAAATGCTAAACGATAACTCTAATGAAGATGAAGGAGGCGATCAAGAAATATTTTTCCCCTCTCCCTTCCTTCCCTCTCCTACTCCCCCCCAGACTTCCCAGAACAAAATACAGGGTAAAACAATTAACAATCATATGCTAAGCTAAGCTAATTAACTAAGGATTCCTATCCCCCCCTTGACACTTTAACTCGCCTTTTACTTAACTAAATATACATACTCTTAACTTTTCTATTCATTCATAAGCTATTTGATACTTTTTAATTCTATATTTGTTTTGAATATAATCAATCCATCTTCTCCATTCCAATATATATCTTTCTTGTGAATTATCTTTCAAATATGCTGAAATTTTCGCCATTTCTGCCAAATTTGCCACTTTTAATGCCCATTCTTCAATAGTAGGCAATTCTTCCTTCTTCTAGTATTGCACCACCAAAAGTCTAGCTGCAGTTATTAAATTTAAAATCACTTTAGTCTCTATAACCATACAATCTGTGATTATACCCAACAAAAACTATTGTGGAGTAAACTTTATCTTCTTTTTAAGAATATTTTGGATAATCCACCATATTTTAATCCAAAATGCTTTAACTTTTTTACAAGTCCACCATATGTGATAATAAGTAGCATCATCACAATCACATCTCCAACACTTAGATTGCAAATTCGGATACATACAAACCAACTTTTTAGGATCCAAATGCCATCTGTAAAACATTTTGTAAAAATTTTCTCTTAAATTTTGTGCTTGCGTAAATTTTACATTTCTAACCCATATTTTTTCCCAAGTTTCCATCATTATTGGTTCCTGAATGTTTTGTGCCCATTTTATCATGCAATCCTTAACTAATTCCGTTTCTGAGTCTATTTCTATCAGTATATTATATAATCTTTTTATATGTATTTGACCTTGATCTCTAATTTGTTTTACCAAATTTTCCTCCTTCTGCATGATACCAATTCTCTGGTCTTCTTTCCATCTAGCTTGCAACTGTCCATACTGAAACCAAGTTTGAATTATTTTTTCTTCTTTTAATGCCTTTATAGATTTTAACTGCAATATACCCCCTTCCATTTTAAGAAGCTCTTTATACATAATCACCTCTTGCTTTTGTTCTATTACTTATATTCTCTATTGCATGTCTGGGTATTGCCCATATAGGTATCTTATAATTTAACTTATATTGATACTTCTTCCAAACTCGTAACAAGGCATTCCTTAGTATATGGCTTTTAAAGGTCTTATCCACCTTTTTGTCATATAATAAGTAAGCATGCCAGCCATATAACAAATCATATCCTTCAATATTCAATATTCTTTCTTCTGTTGAATTAATCCAGTCACTAATTATTGTTAGGACAGCTGCTTCATAGTATAATCTTAGATTAGGCATTTTAAGACCTCCTCTTTCACGTATATATTGCATTATTTTTAACTTTATTCTCGGTCTTTTCCCTGCCCAAACAAATTTATTAATACCCTTCTGCCATTCTCTCAAATTATCATCTTTCTTAAGTATTGGTATCATTTGAAACAAAAATAAAAACCTAGGTAAAACATTCATTTTTATTGCTGCTATTCTCCCCAACAAAGCTAATTGTAATTTTCCCCAATTCTCCATCTCTTTCTGTATTTTTTGCCATAGTAATTCATAATTATTTTTATATAATTTTACATTTGAAGCTGTAATATATACCCCTAAATATTTAACCTTTTTTACTATTTCAAATCCTGTTAGTCTTTCTAGTTCTTCTTTTTGCTTTACTGTCATATTTTTAGCTATTATCTTTGTTTTTTGTTTATTTATTTTAAATCCAGACATTTGACCGTATTGGGTAATTATATCCAGTAAGCCTGTAACTGATTGTACTGGTTGGGTTAAAGTAACAACCAAGTCATCCGCAAATGCTCTTAATCTATAATCATGATGTCTAATTTTAATTCCCTTTATTTTATTTGACCCTCGTATTTTATTCAGTAATGGTTCCAAAGTTAAAATAAACAATAATGGTGATAAAGGGCATCCCTGTCTTGTTCCTTTTTCAATTTTAAAAGTTTCTGTTAAACCACCATTAATTATTATTTGTGCTGTTTGTCTCTGATATATTGCCCTAATAGATTGTGTAAAATATTCTCAAAACTGCATCTTTTCTATTATTTTCAATAAAAATTGCCAATTCAATCGATCAAATGCCTTCTCCGCATCCAAAAAGATAAGCGCTGCAGGGACTTGGTTATTCCTTTCCAGATATTCCAATAAGTTTACAATTTATCTTACATTACCTTTCATTTGTCTCCCACTTATAAATCCAGATTGGTCATTATGAATCATTTGTTGCATAATTACCATTAACCTATTTACTAGTATTTTAGCAAAAATCTTATAATCAGTATTTAAAAGCGATATTGGCCTATAATTCTTAGGTTGACTATGATCTTGGTCCTCCTTTGGAATTCAGATAATGAAATATTTTCTTTCTCTTTTGTGGTGAATTTAAACCATTGACATTCCAAGTCAAAAATTTAGTTGCCATTCTTGGCACCTTGAAGCTTTAAAAGGGCCAGCTGAAGATCCTCCTGCACCTTTCTCTTTGGCCTTGCCCCCCCCCCCCGCTTCTGTTTTTGTAGCTTCTTGAGCTTTCATTTGAGTTTGCTGTATCTTTAAATCTTGTTCTTTTCGCTTTGCTGCTGCACGGGTCTGCCTTTGTTCTTGTGGTTCTTCTCTTTTTTCTGCTACTTCCAAAGGTTGATCAATACCAAAAAGTTGCAATAAAACTTCTTCAATAAGCGAGGTCTCTCCTACAGCTTGTGGCTGTTTACTTTCCATATGTCCCTGTATTGCCAGCTCTTCTTTTCTTCTCCTCATTTCCTGAGATGGTGGGCATCCAGCCTTTAATACATTAGTATAAAAATCTCTTGCCTTCCAAATTGTGTTAAGGTGATACCTTTCTCCCATATAATTCACCACCAGTCCAGCTGGAACATCCCATCTAAACTGAATCTGTCGATTTCTAAGTTCATCTACCAAGAAAGCAAACTCCTTTTTGCTTCTCAACATTTTGGGGGGAATTTCTTTCAGCACTAAAACCTCTTGTCCTGCAATTTGAAGTTTATTTTTATAGAAAGCTTGTAAAATTTCATTTCGGGTCCTCCTCATTGTAAAGTAAATCACAATGTCTCTTGGCAATTGATTCTGTCTGGCAAACCAGGAATTAACACAATATATTTTTTCAATTTGCAATGAGAGATCTGCTTGTTGCTCCCCAGTTATCTTTGCAAAAGCCTCTGCAAAGATCTCTCTCAAGTTCTCTCGATTGTGTTCTCTCAGACCTCTTACTCTCAGGGCAAATTCCATCGCTCTATACTGTAACATCACCACTTCATCATCTGCCCTATCCACCTTAGTCTGAACTTCATCCATTTTATTTTCCAAATTCAAATTGGACTGATTAATTTCTTCTACTCTTTCATCCAACAATTCAATGTGTTTTGCCAGACCCTGAAATGCCATTACTATGTCTTCTCTTATTTCTTTATTCCAAATTTGTATAACTTCTTTAATTTCAGCCATTTCTTCAGACACTCACTTAATTTTCCCCTCTAAAAAAGAAGTTTGTTGCTTCAAAGCGTCCTGCAGAGATTCCTGTAGAACTTCCAAAGTCAATATTTGTGGGTTTGAAGTGGACAAAGATTGTAGTTTTGATGGTTTTGCTGGCGATCCTCCAGCACTTTTAAAGCCAGATTTTATTTGCTTAGAAGCCATTTTTAGCATTCAATTTATACTTCCTACAGCAACCAAATCAATAAGTCCAAATGTTTTTAAATCTTTTGTAAGTATTATAGTTTATTTAAAGTCCAAACTGTAGTCTTTCCACTTTAAATCTTTCTTTCTTTGGTGTAGAATCCAATAATCTTAAACAGCCTTAGAAGCCTTAGAAGCGCTAACGATGTTAACTATCACTTTCACTATCACTTTCACTTTCACACCCTGTTACAGTTCAGGCGCCATTTTTGCTTTCATTTTAAAAGTCTTAGAAGGAAGAAGTATAGACACAAAGTTCAGTACTTGCAGTTACTAGGACTCCTGTTTTTGTTCTGCCTGCTTTAAGCTTATTTTGAATCTGAATGTTGATTGCAGGGGTGATTGCGGCGTCTTGTTCTGCTTGAAGCAGAAAAGCCTCGGATTCGGAGCTCAGTCGAACTACCAGGGAGCTCTCACCCTCCAAGCCCCAGAATTGCTCCTAGGGCTTTTGGGGAGCTCTACCTTAGTTCGGCTGCTCGCCTTCCTCTCTTCTCCCGAGGGGAAGGTTTCCAAGCTGCCAGACAGCTGATTTGCGCTGTCTTGGCGGTTTTAACAAAATCACGGGGCTGACGGTCCGAAAGGAGCGTCTGTCAGCACCTGCAGTGCCACCGGAAGTCCAGTGTTAATTTTTGTGGATGCACAAAAAGCCTTTGACAATTTAAATTGGAAATTCCTCATTACCCAATTAATTAGTATGAACTTTGGGAGAAAATTTGTAGGGATAATTAAGGCGATATATTCCGATCAAATTGTTAAAATAATAGTAAAAGGGGACCTAACATAGAAAATTAATATAAATAAAGGGGTTAGACATGGATGTCCACTATCCCCTCTACTTTTTATCCTATCATTAGAAATGTTGCTAACACAGATTAGACAGAAACAGGAAATAAAAGGATTAAGAATTAAAAAAGAAGAATATAAAATGAAAGTGTTTGCAGATGACTTGGTCTTTTTTATAGAAGAACTGTTAGAAACAGGAATTGTATTAATACAGGAAATAGAGGATTTTGGCAAAGTAACAGGATTAAAAATAAACAAAGAAAAAACAAAGATATTAACTAAAAATCTTACACATAATCAAAATGAGAAATTGGAAGGGAAATTGGGAATTCAAATAGTAAAGAAAGTAAAATATCTTGGAATTTGGTTGACAGTGAAATGTTCTTCGATAAAAGAGGACAATTACACAAAATTATTACAATTACAAAAGGATTTGGAAAATTGGGTGAAACTACAGTTATCATTAACTGGAAGAATTGCGACAATAAAGATGAATATTTTACCTAAAATACTATTTTTATTTCAAACCGTACCAATAAAACCTGGGAAAAACTTTTTTGTATAATTAAATAAAACAATCTTAAAATTTATTTGGTTAGGGAAGAAGGCTTGAATAAAGCTTAAACTCTTACAAGACAGTAGAAGTAAGGGAGGTTTTGGACTTCCAGATTGGGAACTTTACCACCAAGCGGCAGGTGTAACATGGCTCAAGGAATGGATAACTCTTAAAAATAAGAGGATATTAACAATAGAAGGCCACAATTTACAGCTTGGTTGGCATGCGTTCATCTAGGAGGGGAAAAATACATCTCACACATATTTCCAGAGACATCAGGTAAGAGACGCATTACTAGACGTCTGGAGAAAAATAACGAGAAATCACTATACAAAAATCCCAAGGTGGTTATCAACCATGGAAGCCATGATATACCCCAACGTCTTAGACTGGAATAAGGTGGTTACATATAATGAGCTATTGGATGGACAAGGAATATTAAAATCTAATCAAGAATTAAAATCTCAAGGACTAGAAATTGATTGGTGGCCATATTTACAGATTCAAATAAGAGATAAAAAAGATTTACAAAATTATGTAAGTGAACAACAAGAATTAGACAAAATATTATTAGGGACAGAGGAAAAAATGATAACTAAAACTTATAATTGACTTTTAAAATTTAAAATGGAGGAGGAAACAGTAAAAGAAACGATGATAACTTGGGCCAAAAATTTCGGATACAATATTGTTTTGGAACATTGGGAAAAAATATGGGAGAAAAATTATAAATTAACCGATGTCAGCATCATACAAAGAAAACATCTATAAAATGTTTTATCATTGGCATTTACCACCAGCAAGACTGGCCAAAATGTACTCCAATAGATCACCAAACTGTTGGAGATGCAACTACGACCAAGGGACAGTTTATCACATGTGGACCTGCCCGAAAGCCCAGAAATATTGGATGAAAATAAAAAAATGGTTAGAAGAAATTACAAAACAAAAAATTGAGATGAAGCCAGAGCTGTTCTTATTGGGTATTATAAAAGGAAGTATAAGTAAAAAATCTCAATATATTATATTCCACATTATAACAGCAGCAACAGTGGTGGGTTCCTCCCAGTTCTGCCTGGTTCCGCCGAGCCGGTAGTGGTGACGATATGATGTCACCAAACCGGTTCTGCCCCCCTGCCTCCCCCCACCCCCCGTATTATTCTTACCTTTTATTTGGTCCCACACCCAATCTATTGCTGCCTCCTGAGTCCCAGCTGCCACGGGGCTTCAAAGGGCCACCCTACAGCTGATCAGTGTTAAAAAAAAACAAATGAGTAGACTGGTGCCTGCAAAAATAAATGGGTAGACCAGTGCCTGCAAAAATACATGAGTAGATCAGTGCCTGCAAAAATAAATGGGTAGATCGGTACAGCTCTGCAAGCCCCACATCAATAAGGTTGCCAACAAAACACTATGTGGTGCATACATATTTTCAAAAACAGAGAGATCTTCCAGTGGACCTCAGGAGGTAATTGGTTCCAGAGAGCTGGGGCAGCCACAGAGAAGGCCCTCCCCTGCGGGCCCGCCAACCGACATTGTTTAGCTGATGGGACCCGGAGGAGACCAACTCTGTGGGATCTTACCTTGCAATAAAATTAATTCCTTTTCCAGTTAAGGACAACATTTTGTGTTAAGAACAAAATCTTTTTGTGTGTGTGTGATTGTTTTTTTCATTTCTAAGTAATCCGAGAAATAGCTATAGCTAGATTACAGTGAGGCAATCAAATGAGTGTAGATCACTTTGAGACTTTTGGCTTGTGATTATTGGTGAAAAATAGGCATTACGAGATGATAAATAACAGCTAAAGGTGATCATTAGTTTTTTGCAACAAATATTGCCTTTAGGTGAAGGCTAAGTAGGCAGTGGCTTAGGTCACTAAAGCTTAGGAGAGTGCCAGTGGCTCCCTTCCTTTCAAAAACAAAAGCTATTCTTTTTGTATCACAAATCTTCCAATAAACAAGTGGCTCCATCAGTCAATGTGACCTAAGGGCACCATATATCCTTGAACCGGCATTGGAGATGACCTTGCTATTTTAAGACATGAGATCAAGAGCACCAGAAAATGTTGATTCATTCTTTTCCTATGAGTTTTAAGGGATTAGCATTTTTGCAGAAGATGAAGATCAAAATAGGAAGCTGAATGCTGAGATATCCTTTAGCTGTGGTATTTTTAATTGCATAAATAAACAGTTCTCTATGTATACATAGAGAAGTAAAATTCATAGTGTATTCCTAATAAGCACAAGGTAGGTCATTCAATGTCTCCAGAATAATTGTTATAATGTAAACTACTGGATGGTATTTTTTGTGTTAATTACAGTATTATGTCTTTGCCCAAGAATTTTTATGTCAGCTAATACAGAAAACAAACTTAATTATGGATCATCAGTCCTTGAGAAAATCCTGCAGCAGAAACAAATATAGCTTTTCTCTTTGTATAATCTTTGCATCATTATTTTTTGGGTTGCTGCTTTTTTATATTAAATCCAGAAATAGGAAGCTCCCTGTGGACCTGTAAAACAGACCCATTTCAATGAACGTTTGCTAACTGCTGGTTCCAACAGAAGAGAAAATCTGTAGCTCAGAGTTGAACTGTGAAGTCCTTAGTGCTCTTTGAGCTTGGTTGCTTGCTTGCAGACATTTGACTTTTAATCGTCTGGTTGTTTATTTTTTTTTGAAAAGTTTTTTATTTTTTTAAACATAAAACATAAAATACACCTTTTTAGAGCAAGGATTTGATTCGGTATAAAGTAAATACAATTACTCACATTCCGTCAACCAATTTTGTTCCAAATTTTATCCATTTACATCTTTTTAAAAAAAAGAAAAGAAAAAGAAAAATCCTATTCTAAACATTTATCATTCTACTATGTCACCCTAAATTCTAGACAATTATTTCCAAATAGACATCATTCCAAATCTTTGTCATTTTAACAATCAATATTTCATATATATTCCTCATTTCTAAGACCCATTACATCGAATCTATATTGTACCTCTCTTAAATGACAGCTAGTATCCAGTATTAGTATTGACTAGTATTGACAAGGAATATTTTCCTCCTCTCTTAATTGTTTCTAAATCAATCAACATTTCCATTTAAAATTTGTCACTCCCAAAATACTTTATTTTGAAGTCTAATATTTAACTGGTTCATAATTTAAATAGCTATTTCCCAACAGTGTTTCCCACCACTTCTATCTATATTTATTTAACTGGTTCACAGTTTGGCTTAACTATTCTCTAGTATTAGCTCCTCCACTTCCTCCTAGGTTTATTTTTTGGCTGGTTCACATCTTAATCAGTTGCTTTCCAGCGATGCTTTCCTCCACTCCTAACCTTACTTATTTAGGCTGGTTCACAGTATAATTTTAACTGCATACCAACGTTATCTCCTTCATTCCTCCTAAATCTATTATAAAACTGGTTCACAGGTCAAAAAGTTGCTTTCCAACAGTGCTTTCCTCCTCTCCAACCTCTATTTTTAACTGGTTCACAACTGTATTTCAGTTGCTCTCTAGGTATATTTTCCTCCACTCCTAACTTTTTATTTTTTGGCTAGTTCACAGTTTTGCTTTAACTGTTACCCAGTGTATGCTTTCCTCCACTCCTCACTCTATTGGCTGGTTCACAGCTTTACTTTAGCTGTTTTCCAGCACGTGCTTTCCTCCACTCCTAACTCTTATTTTTATTTTTAACTGGTTCCCAGTTTTGCTTTAACTGTTCTCCAGTATGATGCTTTCCTCCACTCCTACCTTATTTGTAAGACTAGATCACAGCTTTACTTTCACTGTTCTCCAGAATCATGCTTTCCTCCACTCCTAACTTCATTTGTTTAACTGATTCATAGCATTTTATTTTAATTGATTAAATTAAATTACAATTAATTAATTCACAATGTATTACTCATATTTATTTTTAAATTCATTCTCCTCCGTATCTTTAACTGATTTAAGATAAAAAAGTATATCAACAAATATCTTAACTCCTATTCTCTCCTAGGCTTTCCTCCATGCCATGCTTATTTCCAATAAATATCAACATTTTGAATCACTTTAAAATCAATTTTCTATCATTATTAAATCTGTAAATAATTCTTTTTAATGTCCAGCACCTTAAAAAAAAATTCTTCTAAATTATTGTCACTGCGGTTTTTGTATTTGTCACCTGGGCTCCCATTCGAAGACTTACGGTAGATGCAGAGCTCCTTATCTCAGAAGCCACTGCGCATGTCCACATTCCTTTTCCACATTCTTTCACTTTCTTCTAACTTTTTTTGTTCGCCTGCCAAGAGGTACGGCAGGAACGCTGCCAAGATGTAATTAATTAGCTAGTAAAACTGTTTTTACTTCTTTATAATAAAATGTGTTTATTAGAATATATCTCAGGTTTGTTTTCTTAAAGTATACTCCAAGGGAAAAGCCTCGATCCATTCTCTAATCAAGGTGCAATTACCCAAAAGCAGAATGGGATTAATTGCCACCCTGACACGTGGTAGCAGAGGATGGTTTGGATTGAATTATGGCTTTTTTCTTTGCTAGTTACTTTGATGATTAGACCTCTAGGCTAGTTTAGACAGATGATTATTTTTGGCGACTGAGGAACGCTGATTATTTTTTGCAAATATGCCGAGAAAGAAAAAGATCAAAACAAAATACAGACTACAGTCTGCTGAAGACATAGATATCTCTGATGAAGCTGTGGAAAGAACCACAAATAGGTTTTCAATTCTTCAAACACCCCTTGCTTCAGCCACCCAGCTAGAGGGAGCCGTGGGAGTAGAAGAAACGGACGAAATGCTCTTACAGAGGCTTCAGGAGGAAGATAACAGAAAAGCTGCTTTTGAAGGCAACGTGCTGCAATTAAGGTCAGTGACGTCTCCTTCTGAATATGCATACTCTCAAACAGTCCTCCAAGAACCTTTTGAATTTGAAACACTTGGTGCAAGGCCAAAGTTTTCACAAATGGCTGAGCATTTTTCCCCCCACGCAGAGAGAGAAATAACCCATTATTCTCCTCGAAGGTCTGAGCTCACCCTGGATGAGCAAACTATAAAAGCCTATCATGACCATATAAAATTTTTTGAACATGAGCTATCCCAGGCAAAAATGGCTTTATCTATGCTCTAGCAAGATAAGAGAGAGTCTCGTGCTTTTAAAATTCCTGAAACTGCCATCTTAGCTTCTTCTTCAGAGCTAAAGACATACCCCCTAGAGGATATTGTGTCAGGCCAATCAGAACAGAGAGCTGTGTACACGTCACAATTGTCACATGACGTTCTCTCTAATCAAATTACATATCATGCCACGAAGGCAGAAAAATTATCTGAGCTGCCCGAAACTAAAGGTGCAGCACCATCTGCTGGCAAAAGTAATTTACTAGAGAAAGCTGAAATGCATCGCAGTTTACATGAACACTTTCAAGTATTGCACCGGACTTTATCAAACATGTCCTTAACTCACCCAGGTATTCAGACTGCAATGCTACAAGTGTCTCCACAGGCTCAATCTTCAGCACCCTCTGGTGGTGCTGGTGTCCTTTTAGATGGAACACAACAACGTTTAATGCAGCAAAGGCAAATGACTGCGTCTCCAGCAGGCCATGTTAATATTGCAGCTCAAATGCAACAGCTCCAAGCTCAAGCACAAATGGCAGCTGGAGCACAGCAGATTCCAATGCAGCAGCCTCAGCCACAAGTGCACGCACAAGTGCCTTCAGCCGTGCAACCAGGACCATTTGTTGGTCCACAACAAGCACAGCAAATACCACAGGTATTTTTACCGGCAGAGCCAGCATACCAAATGCATGTTCCTCAACAGGCCTTTTCTGTTGCTCCACTAGCTGGTGAGTCAAAATTAAAGATGTCAGGACAAAATTATAAGGCCTGGGTCAGTGAGATTGGATTGTTACTTTGTAGAGAAGGTACTCACTGTATGGTCTTTAATCCTCATGCTCAGCCATGGACTCCTGCAATAAGAGACTTAGAGACTAAAGCTTGCACAACATTATTGATGTCCATGGATCAAATTTGTTGGGCTGTTGCATCAGGTGGAAAAGTAACCTGCAGTTCAGTAACTGCAGGTTACTTTTCCACCTGATGCAACAGCCCAACAAATTTGGGTCCAATTGGAAAATTACTACAGGCCTGTTTCAATTGAATCTTCATGTTTGCTCATGTCTGAGTTCCATGGTTCGAGATTGAAACCTGGTGAACAAATTGGAGGACATTTAACCAAACTGAAAGGAATCAGAAGAGAATTGAGAGAAAGAGGCTATCTTATTGATGATATTCAAATGATCAGCATTATTATTAACTCATTGAATTATGAATGGAAAGAGGCCATTACAAAGATTAACCAAGTGCCTATTGCTCAACGCACAGTGGACCATGTGTGCAGACTTTTAATTGAAGAAGAAGCACTTATGTTAGCTACTCCACATTTGAGAGGACCACCCGCATCAAGAGCTCCAGCGAGGCGTCCCTTCGAGGAAGAGCCTACGTTCCAAGGATGCCAAGATGCTACATCTGTAATCGTGTGGGACATGTCACCTGGGATTGTCCCCAACAAGTTCCAGCTCCATATCATGTGTTGGGGGCGCGCACTCACTGTTTGAGAGCAATTGCGCGCCCCGGTCCCCAAGACTCCACTCGGATACTAGGTGGCTTAGATACTCAGGACCTGGGCCTCTGGCTGATGTTATGCAATGCCAGGTCCGTGGTTAATAAGGCCCCCCTCATCCATGATCTTATACAGGAGGGGGGAGCGGACCTGGCAGCTATTACTGAGACTTGGTTGGGCCCGGAGGGAGGGGTCCCCCTGGTTGAGATGTGCCCACCGGGCTTCAGAGCATTCCATCAGCCAAGGACCCAGGGGAGGGGCAGGGTGGTGGTGGTTATTATTAAAGAAGATCTTGGTTTGAGGGAAACCACTGTGCCACAGACGGCCGGATGTGAAACCCTCTTTGTGAGATGGGGTCATGGGGCTCAGATGGGCCTGTTGCTCACGTACCTGGCTCCCTGCCACGTGGCAATGGCCCTGCCCGAGCTACTCGATGTGATAGCCATGGTGGCAGTTGACATACCCAGGCTTATGGTCATGGGTGATTTCAACCTGCCATCCGTTGGTGAGACGTCTGAGATGGCCCGGGAGTTCATGGCTTCCATAACGGCCATGGACCTGACCCAGTTAGTTCATGGCCCCACCCACAGGGGGGGTCACACTCTGGACCTGATTTTTGTCTCTGGCCAGTGGTTGAGTGGCCTTGTTATAGGGAATATAGACATGGAACCCTTGTCATGGTCTGACCACTCGCTCCTTCGCCTAGATCTTTGAACTGCTACACCCTGCTGCAGGGAGGTGGAGCCTACAAGATGGGCCTGCCCCAGGCGCCTGATGGATCCTGATAGATTCCAGATGGAGCTTGGGCCATTTCCTGAGGTTCTAGCACATGACTCGGTCGGGGACCTGGTGGCAGCCTGGGATCGGGCCGCTAGCGGAGCCTTAGATCGAGTCGTGCCTTTGTGGCCTCTAACCCGGTGCTGATCCCTCGCGGCTCCTTGGTTCACTGAGGAGCTGAGGGAGATGAAGTGCCGGAAAAGACGCCTGGAGAGTGGTTGGAGGGCCAGTCTCACCGAATCTGATCGAACACTGGTAAGGTCGCATATTAAGACCTACCTAGTGGCGATAAAAGTGGCGAAGTCCAATTACTTTTCTGCTCTTATTGCATCATCAGAGAATCGTCCGGCGGCCCTGTTCAGAGTGACCTGCTCCCTGCTTCAACCAGGAGTGCGGGAGGACCCTCTGGAGGGCAGGGCTGAGGATTTCGGACGATATCTGTATGACAAAATCGCTCAGATCCGGCGGGATTTGGACTCTGACTGGGTAGATCCGGGCAGGATGACGAGGAATAGTCTTGAGAATGTTATCTGGGAAGAGTTTGACTTTGTGACTCCGGATTACATGGACAGGATTTTGGGGAGACTTAATGTGACCACATGTTTACTGGACCTGTGTCCCTCCTGGTTAGTACTGGCTTCCCGGAAGGTCTCACGTGGCTGGCTCCAGGGAATTATCAACGCTTCGTTGAGTGAGGGTCACTTCCCCGCTACCTTGAAAGAGGCGGTGGTGAGGCCTCTCCTCAAGAAGCCCTCCTGGACCCGGCAGTATTGGCTAACTACCATCCGGTCTCCAACCTTCGCTTCGTGGTGAAGGTTGTTGAGAGTGTGGTCGCACAACAGTTCCCACAATTCCTGGAGGAAACGTCCTATCTGAATCCGTTCCAGTCGGGTTTCAGGCCTGGGCACAGCACGGAAACGGCATTGGTCACGTTGGTTGATGATCTCTGGAGGGCTCGGGACAGGGGTTGCTCTTCTGTTCTGGTCCTATTAGATCTCTCAGCGGCTTTTGATATCATCGACCATGGTATCATGCTGCACCGGTTGGAAGAGTTGGGGATGGGGGACACTGTGTTACGGTGGTTCTCCTCCTTTCTCTCCAACCGGTCGCAGTTTGTGTTGACGGGGGCAGAGGTCGACCTCGAGGCCTCTCATCTGTGGAGTGCCGCAAGGGTCGGTCCTCTCGCCCCTTCTGTTCAACATTTATGTAAAGCCGCTGGGCGAGATCATCCGTGGCTTTGGGGTGAGATACCACCAGTACGCTGATGACACCCAGCTGTACATCTCCACCCCAGGCCACCCCAGCAATGCCCTTGAAGTGATGGCCCAGTGCCTGGAGGCTGTACGGATCTGGATGGGGAGGAACAAGCTCAAGCTCAAACCTTCCAAGACTGAGTGGCTGTGGTTCCTGGCATCCCGATATAGTCAGCTGACTCCATCACTGACTATCGGGGGCGAGTCTTTGGCCCCCGTGGAGAGGGTGCACAATCTGGGTGTCCTCCTGGATATGCAGCTGTCCTTGGAGGAACATCTGACGGCTGTTGCCAGGGGGACCTTTTGTCAGGTTCGCCTGATTCGCCAGTTGTGCCCCTTTCTTGATCGGGATTCCGTGCGCACAGTCACTCATGCCCTCGTCACCTCTCGCCTGGACTACTGCAATGCTCTCTACATGGGGCTCCCCTTGAGGAGCACCCGGAGGCTCCAACTGGTCCAGAATGCGGCCGCGCAGGTAATTATGGGAGCTGCATGGCGCTCCCGCATAACACCGCTCCTGCACGAGCTGCACTGGCTCCCAGTGGTCTTCCGAGTGCACTTCAAGGTGTTGGTTACCACCTTTAAAGCGTTCCATGGCATAGGACCTAGTTATCTTCGAGACCACCTTCTGCCACCGACGACCTTCCATCGACCCGTGCGCTCCCACAGAGAGGGCCTCCTCGGGGTGCCATCAGCCAAGCAATGCAGGCTGGTGACCCCCAGGGGGAGGACCTTCTCTGTGGGGGCTCCCACCCTCTGGAATCAGCTGCCCCCAGAGATAAGGAGAATCCAAGACCTCTGTGCCTTCTGCCGTGCCCTTAAAACTTTCCTTTTCCAACAAGCCGGGCTGGCCTAACAAATCTTTTAAATGATTTTAAATTTGTTTGTCTTTTTAAATTTTGGGCCAAATTGAGATATTTCCTTTTAATCTGTTCTTAATGTATTTATTATGTGTTTTTATTTGGCTGTACACCACCCTGAGTCCCTAGGGAGAAGGGCGGTATATAAATTTGAAGTAAAATAAAAATAAATAAAAGCTCCCGTCTCGTACCAGCCCAGAGGAACAGATTCCAGAGGAGGCAGAGGCAGAGGCGGAAGACAAGGTCATAGTGGTCCCAGGCATGATCCACAAGCTCCACTCGCCCCATTGGCGTTAATCAATGATCCACAACCTCAACCAGAGTACGACAGACGTCTCCTGTGGACTTTGGACAGTGGTGCAGCGTTGCATGTTACTTACAGAAAGGAACTTTTTACAGAGATGCACAAGCTTGAACCTGAACTACGTGAACTTTATTCTTTTTCCAATCATCCTTGTCAGGTCAAAAGAAAAGGAACTGTTTATGTTAAAGAGCTCGATGCATTCATTCCTGATGTTTATTAGATACCAACAGCAAATAGTAATTTGCTTAAACAGAGTCACTTATCTAGAATGTTAAGGTTCCAGGTTCACCACCTCGAAAAAGCAAGTTACAAAGTTAAAAATGGAGATATTGTTGCTGAAACCATGTTAATTGGCAGTGCTTATTACTTAAAGCCAAAGCCTAAATCACAAACACAGGCAGGTATGCAAGCTCCAAAAAGGGAGACCGCAGGCCCAGAGAGAGATGTTCCAGAGAGAGATCCTGTTACTACTCCAAAGGCTCCTAAAGCCAACAAAAAGAAAATAAGGAAACAGGTTGCTTAGAGCAAGCCTGAGGTTCCTCATAAAACTGTTAATGTTCAGAATTCACTAACTGGTAAACCTTTGCATTCCAGGTGTACCCATAAATGGCATAGAAGATTGGGGCATGCCAGTTTCCGTGTTCTTAGGAAGATGCCGAAGTTCGCAAAAGGTTTGGATCTAAAGGGGTGTAAGGTGTTTTTGGATTGTGCTGTTTGCAAGAAAGCCAAATCCAAAGCAGCAGCCATTCCCAAACGTCTGTCAACACGCATTTTTGATTTGGTTCACACTGACATAGTTGGTCCTTTTAAGCCAACACTTGGTGGTAGAAAATATTTTTTAACAATTGTTGATAATTACTCTAGATATGGATATGTATATCCTATGAAAGAAAAATCTGAGACTTTTCAGATCTTTAAAGACTTTGCAGCTCTTGTTTCTACCCAACACCAAGTTCGCATCGCCAGAATCCAGAGTGATCGTGGTGCTGAATTCATGTCTCAGCGTTTCCAGGACTGGATGTGTAAGAATGGAATTCTTCATCAGACGTCGGCTCCTTACACACCAGCTCACAATGGAGTCGTAGAATGACGACAAGGGGTACTGCAAACCATGATGCGTTGTCTCATAGAAGACGCCAACCTTAGTATGCCATACTGGGATGAAGCTATCAAATATGCAAATTACATTGTCAACCGTACTTGGAGCAGTGTAATAAATCAGACTCCTTTCTTCATGTTGTATGGCTACAAGCCCGGTCTCAAAAACATCCATATTTTTGGTTTATATGCTATGGTGAACATTCCCTTAGCTCAAAGAAGAAAAGGAGATCCAACAGCAAAGAGACTGAGATTTATGGGCATTGATGATAACTCAAAATGGAGCAAATTTATTGACTCCAGACATGTAATTGTGATTTCCCAATCTGCTAATTTTGAGGAAGATGTTGACTGGTCCAGGATTCATTCCAATGATCCTGGAGTTTATTTTCCTAGAGATGATACTGCTGATGCTGTGCAGATCGATGATCAAGTTTTCACTAGTTCTTCTCAACCTGATGTTCCGTCTTCACAAGCCGCAGATGCTGACGCTAGCGACGAATGTGAGGACGAGGATGAAGCAGAAGAAGAATGGACTGTTGTTCCGAGACGTTCCAAGAGGATCACAAAGAGAATCCCTCCACAATGATATTCGTGGCAACTGAGAAAAACACCCTTGCCTTTGATTTGCAATGTTATACTTCCACCTGATATGTTCACACAAATCAAACATCTTCCTGATTCAGAGCAAGAGAAGTGGTATGAGGCAATGGAGGTTGAAATGGACAGTCTAAAGAAACTTAAGGTGTTTACACCTGCAAAACCTCCAGCAAATAAAAGGGTCATTGGCACTCCATGGGTCTACAGAATCAAAAAGAAGCCAATGGTGAGTCACTGTACAAGGCCAGACTTGTGGCTCAGGGTTTCGCTCAACGTTATCCTGAGGACTACACAAATACCTATTCACCGACAGTCCGGACTGAGAGTGTAAAAATTGCTTTAGCAACAGCTACTATTCTTCGTTTAGAAGCTTTCCAGTTCGATGTTGATACGGCTTATCTACATGCTGACCTACATGAAGAGATCTACGTGAGAGGTCCTCCAGGGTTCCGACAGCAAGAAGGGGATACCTGGTTTCTACAAAAAAGTCTTCATGGTCTGAAACAGTCTGGTTTAATGTGGTACTTATGTCTTACTGACAAACTAAATTCAATGGGCTTTATTAAGTCCAAAACTGATGAGTGCGTGTTCACAAAAAATCTAACGATGCATATGAGATAGTTCTTGTTCATGTTGATGATATTGTTTATATTGGTCCAAATAAGAAAATGAGTGAAATTTTTGCCAAAGCTTTGCAGAGATATTTCACATTGAAATCTTTAGGTCATATTAGCACTTATTTAGGTGTTCAGATTGACAAAACACAGAAGGGGTTTAGTCTTTCACAAGAGGATAAAATTGAACAAATTTTGCATCATTGCAACATGAAGGATGCTAACACAACAAAGACATCCATGCAAACAGATTTTCACAAATTGACACATGAACCAAGTCCTGAGTTCAAGGATCAAACACTTTATCGTTCAGTTATTGGGTCACTGTTGTACATTAGTAGTTGGACCAGACCCGACATTGCACTTAGTGTTAATCTCTTGTCTCGACACGTAGGTAAGGCAAAACAGTTTCATTGGACATGCGTTAAGAAATTATTGAAATACCTAAAGCACACTAAACATATGAAGTTATTGTTAGAATCAACACATACTGATTATGCAGAATTACGTTGTTATGCAGATTCTGATTGGGCGAGTGATAAGAAATCACATAAAAGTACTTTAGGTTATATGATGTTCTTAAATGGATGTCCTGTTTATTGGCAAGTGCGTAAACAGAATTTTGTTTCTCGTTCATCTACTGAAGCTGAATATGCTTGTGTTTCAGATGCATGTAATTCTCTAACATGGTTTGATGCTTTGGTCACAGATATCTGGACACGTCCAATTCAACCAATCACCGTGATGGAAGACAATGAATCAGTGGTTTATATTTCTAAATCACATTTCACAGGTTCTAGGTCCAGACACATTGACATCTGTTATCAAAACATTTATTTATTTATTTATTTGTTTGTTTGTTTGTTTGTCTCGGCCTGTCGTTCGTTCAGAACTGCGATAGGAAATAAACACCAGTAACGCACAGAGAATCAGGGTTTACTTTGGCAATGATAAGCTTGCAGTCAAAAGTAAAGTACAAGTCGGTGTTTTGGTTCAAAGTCAGCGCTGGGTGTAACCACACCACAGCGCTATTTAACAAAAACTCAACCCCTTAAACAT
Organism: Pantherophis guttatus; assembly: GCF_059756535.1. Taxonomy (NCBI): domain Eukaryota; kingdom Metazoa; phylum Chordata; class Lepidosauria; order Squamata; family Colubridae; genus Pantherophis; species Pantherophis guttatus. The sequence goes on along the minus strand of NC_142064.1, from coordinate 106,171,429 downwards.
ACATCCGGTGATTAGCAATCAAGCACCCCCCACTCCCTTAACAGTAACAGCTGCAGCTGTGAGCACCAGAGCAGTGAGGACAGCAGAATCAGAGAGGCCCGGCAACGTCATCAATCATCGCCCTGCTATGCAGGAATGCTGATATCCAGGAACTGTTTGTGTGTTCTCTGCAGCTGCTTATCTCCGCTCCTCCGTCTCCCACACCCCCCATCGATGGCGAGCTCCGGTAGGACTCGACAGGCGGCCCCCCCTACCAGGAGCTCACCTATAAATAGAAAGCATACAAATGTTAGTCACTGTTACGATCCTGCATTAGGTTTGTCTGGGTATTTCCGATGGAATCGTTGTATCAATCGGGCAGCGTGAACATCGGGTGCTGCCACCCACGAGGCCTGTGTTACCGGGTATCCTTTCCACCGCACAAGATATTGTAACATCCCCCTACGAACCCTGGAGTCCAATATTCGGTCTATCTCATATTGGTTGGTATGCACGGGACCCGGTGGAGTAGTCGAGGTACCTGGCCTTTCTATCGTCACCGGTTTCAGCAAACTGCTATGGAATACGGGATGTATCCTACTGAACAGAGGGGGAAGTTTAAGAGCTACGGTTACGGGATTGATGACTTGTGTTATGGGAAATGGTCCTATATATTTAGGTCCTAATTTTTTACTGGGCAGTCGGAGTTTAAGGTATTTTGTAGATAAGTATACTTGGTCTCCTATCCGGAATGGTTTTGGATCAGCTCTTTTCTTGTCTGCATATTTTTTGTACTCGTCTGCTGCCTTTTGTAATGCTGTTTTTACACTTGGCCATACATGACTAATTTTATCGGCCCAACCGCGTGGCGTGTCACCGTCTGTCATAGGGGGATCTAACTCTGGAATGGCTGAAAACTCTCGGCCATATATTACTTGGAAAGGGGAGAACCCAGTACTACGGTGGGGTATGTTGTTATATGCCACTTCGGCGAAAGGCAGGAGTCCTGACCAATTCGTCTGCTGGTAAGAAACGTAGCATCTGATATATCTTTCGACCATGGCATTGGCCCGTTCAGCCGCCCCGTTAGTGCTCGGGTGGAATGCTGAACTTAACCCTTGAGAGGACCCAATTAAACGGACAAATCGTCTCCAAAACTTAGAGGTGAATTGAACACCGCGGTCGGATATAATCCTCTTAGGTGCTCCATGGAGACGATAGATATGTTGCAAAAAGAGTTCGGTTAATTGTCGCGCAGATGGTATGCTTTTACATGGCACAAAGTGGGCCTGTTTTGAAAACAGATCTACCACCGTCCAAATTACAGTGTGGCCATGGCTAGGGGGGAGATCGACTATGAAATCCATAGCGATCTCCTCCCAAGGCCTGCTAGGATTCACGACTGTCTGTAATAGTCCTAACGGTCATCCAGACCAGGGTTTGGCAGTTGCACAGGTTGTGCAACCTTTTACGTATGTTTCTATGTCCTTACGCATTCGTGGCCACCAGAATTGCCTCCTCACAAGGTGTAGAGTTTTTAAGTACCCAAAATGGCCTGCTGATTTGGCATCATGGCACCTGCATAATACTACGTTCCGTAAATGTTCTGGAACATATATTCTATTCTCCCTCCACGCTATTCCATCATTATAGCTAACCATAGAGGGGTTTTGGATTACCCACTGATCCTGTTGTAAAGCTGTTTTAAACTCGGTACGTAAGTGACCATCTACTTCCGTAAGTCTTAACAGGGTTTGGGAAGGTGCAATTAGAGGTTCTATCACTTCCTCTCGCTTGCTATTATACTGTGGCATCCGGGACAACGCATCAGCCAGGAAGTTTTTCCCAGCAGGAACATACCGCAGCCAGAAAGAGAAACGCTGGAAATATTGTGCCCACCTTATCTGTTTGGGAGATAGTCGCCTGGGCGTTTGTAAGGCTTCTAAGTTTTTATGGTCCGTCCATACCTCAAAAGGATGAGACGCCCCCTCCAAGAGATGTCGCCATGTCATCAATGCCCAACGGACTGCAAATGCCTCTTTTTCCCAGATCGCCCATGCCCGCTCTGTCGTGGTTGATTTTTTAGACGTATAGGCACAAGGTTGTAACCCTCCCTGCTGTGTTCTTTGTAGGAGTACTGCTCCTACAGCCACGTCGCTAGCATCTGCCTGGACTACAAATGCCTGTGTTGGGTCTGGATGCTTGAGTACTGGTTCTTGAGCAAAGAGTGTTTTTAACTGCTCGAAAGCCATTTGACACGCTGACGACCACGTCAACGCTTGTCCCGGCTTTGGTTTAGCCGTGGCCGGTTTGGTCCGTAACAGATCCGTTAGTGGTAGGGCTATTTCAGCAAATCTGGGAATGAACTGCCGATAGAAGTTTGCAAAGCCTAGAAAGCTCTGTAATTGCTTTCTGGTTCTAGGGGCCTGCCATTCAAGCACTGCCTGGACTTTTCTGGGATCCATCTCTACCCCGCTCTCTGATATTCTATAGCCTAGATAATCTATCCTCTTTTTGTGAAACTCACATTTGGATAGTTTCACGTACAGCCTAGCAGCTAATAATTTGTCTAAGACCTGTCGGACCAGAGATATATGTTCCTCTTCAGTTTGCGTGTAGATTAAGATGTCATCCAAATATACAAGGACACCCCTGTACAGATGTTCATGCAGCACTTCATTGATGAACTGCATGAACACCGCAGGGGCACCCTGTAGTCCGAATGGCATGACCTGGAACTGATAGCTTCCCAAGGGACAATTGAATGTTGTTTTCCACTCATCCCCTGGTTTGATTCGTATCCTATAATACGCTTCGTGTAGGTCAAGTTTCGTAAAGATACGACCGGTGGCTAGGGCAGCTAACAGGTCCTTCATTAAGGGAAGTGGATAGAGGGGCTCCACACACACTGCATTGAGACCTCTGAAGTCAACGCATAAGCGTAAACCCCCATCTTTCTTCCCACGAAACAGGACAGGAGCAGCCATCTTTGATCGACTAGGTGTGATAAAACCCCGGGCCAAGTTCTTGTCTATATATTTTCGTAATTCTTTTAGTTCGGGTTGTGTCATTGAATACATCCGGGGCTTGGGTAGCTTCGCCCCGGGTATTAACTCAATACTGCAATCCATAGGCCGGTGAGGGGGCAGGGTCTCACATTCCTCCTCACTAAAGACTCTGGCGAGATCCCTATACACATTAGGATACGGCGTCTCTGCTGGTGGGCTCTCTGCTTCTATTCCCCCTGCTGGCTCTTTTTCCTCCTTGGTAGGGGGAGGTCCCAACGGTAATCGAAGTTTGCGAAAACCCCCTTCCCACCATATCGTAGGAGCCCACTTGTCCAACCATGCTAATCCTAATATCACTGGTTCTAACATTTTCTCCACTATAATAAACCGAATGGTTTCGGTGTGCTCCCCAATATCGAGGTGCACTTTTTCTGTTATATGAGTCACTGGTGCCCCTCCCAGCAATGAACCATCCATTTGTTCAAAGGTAATAGGGGTTCTCAACTGCACAACCCGCAGCCCAAGTTCGTCAACTATTGCCCTACGAATTAAACAACGAGTACACCCTGAATCAATCAATGCCTCATATCGGCGTCCAGTGGTTGCCCGTGGGTTTCGGAGTACGACTGGTACCACAAAAGGTCGGATGGGGTCGCTCACCATCGGGTCGTGTGGGTCCTCATCGTCGTCATCACTATCCCCAGCCACAATCGGGAATTTTTCCGCCACCACTTTCTTAGTATCTGTAGCCAGGGGATCCCTCTCTGTACGGGATGTCCGAGTCATTTGGGACCGTTCGGCTGTTGGTCGGCCTCTGCCTCTTAACACAGCTCTAGGAGGGGGGTTTTGGTCCGAGTTGCGGGGCATGGGATGAGGACAGTCGGCTGCTCGATGACCAAGGCGATTACATCTGAAGCAACGAAACGCAGGCCGCTGGATCCTTTCCCCCAAGCCGGAGCCAGCATTCGGTTTAGTTTCCTTGGGTGTTTGTGTGCGTTCTGCTGGTCGTTTTCCTTGACTTGCAACCCCTTCACCCCGTATACGGAATTCTCGGAGACCGACGTCCAATTCGATGGCTGCCTTGTACCACACACTCAACTTGGGGGGCAAGCCCCGGTACACGCAGGCTTGCCGTAAATCACGGTCTAGTCCTTTATGGAATTGGTGCACCAGAAGACGTTCTGGCCATCCCACCAACCGAGCCGCAATCTTTCGGAACTCCTGTACATATTCCTTTGCTGGTACGCCCCGTTGCTTAAGCGCAAACAAATCCCCTTCTGCAACCTGGGCGCTTGTTTCGTCTTCAAATCTGGCACGAAGAGCCTCCAGAAATCGTCCCATGTCCACGAGTTCCCTTGCATGTTTAGCATGGAGGCCTGCCACCCACTCAGCCGCTTCTCCCGTCAGGACCCCCGTAACAGCAACCACCATAGCCCACTGGGAGGGATACCACTGTCCATATTGGTCCATATGGCTTATCACCTGGCTTAAGAAAAGAGCTACTCGTTCAGGGCTTCCGTCAAAGGAAGTCTGCAGGGCAGGCGGTCCCCAAACGGCCTGCGGGACCCACAGCCCCGGCGGGGCCCCCGGAGGCCAAGGCATGGGGCCTGGGGTCCTCGCTGCTCCAGTTGCTCTCCTGTCCTGCCTAGGTCGGTCCCTCGTCGCCCCGCGACCCCCAACAGGTAAGCCCCCTGCCAATTGTGTTGGTTGGGGCTCAGGACCGGCTCCAAGGTCTCCCGACGAGGCACCTTGGTCTTGTTCTGGAGGGGGTTGGTCCATGGATCGTCTAGAGGTCCGCTCCATCCTCAATTTAGGACTTGTGAGCCGGAATTGGGTCTCCGAAGCGGTCACCCCTGTATCCTGCCAAGAAGAACCTGGAGGCTCCAGCCCTGCAACCCAGGGCTGCCAGGATGGGGCGTCACGAAATCCAGATTCCCCAAAACGCTCACGTAGCATACCCATGGTGCTGGGACCGGATGATGCAGGATACCCCCACTCCCCTTCATCCTCATCAGTCCATCGTCTTTCCCTCCAGCCCTGGAAAGACGCTCCCAAGCGAGGGGGCGTTGGCATCCGCGGCCCGAGGAGAACAGAGCTGTGCCACCAATCCCCCGTCCGAGCCCGTTGTCCTGGAAAACTCTCCTCCTCCGGTTGGGGCGGGGCACTCTTGGGTTGCTTGACTTTTGGTTTCACTGCCAACTGTTCCACACTCTCCTTCACCTCCTCTATCAGTGGTTCCTCCCCCTCCACATCTCCACCGCACTCCTGCTCTTCCAAGGCCGTCCCTTCTGCCATATCCCCCTTTGCTGCAAAGCCACAGGGACTCCTCACCTCTTGCAAAAAAAAAGAACCAAGCGCTGACTTTCTCTCGGCCTGTCGTTCGTTCAGAACTGCGATAGGAAATAATCACCAGTAACGCACAGAGAATCAGGGTTTACTTTGGCAATGATAAGCTTGCAGTCAAAAGTAAAGTACAAGTCGGTGTTTTGGTTCAAAGTCAGCGCTGGGTGTAACCACACCACAGCGCTATTTAACAAAAACTCAACCCCTTAAACATACATCCGGTGATTAGCAATCAAGCACCCCCCACTCCCTTAACAGTAACAGCTGCAGCTGTGAGCACCAGAGCAGTGAGGACAGCAGAATCAGAGAGGCCCGGCAACGTCATCAATCATCGCCCTGCTATGCAGGAATGCTGATATCCAGGAACTGTTTGTGTGTTCTCTGCAGCTGCTTATCTCCGCTCCTCCGTCTCCCACACCCCCCATCGTTGGCGAGCTCCGGTAGGACTCGACAGTTTGTTTGTTTGTTTGTTTGTTTATTTAATTAAACTTCTATACCGCCCTTCTCCCGAAGGACTCAGGGCGGTGAACAGCCACAAGATAAAACACATAAATACAAAAATTTAAAATAAAATAAAAATGAATTAAATAATTTGGCTGAACAAATTTAAAATACCCCATAATTTAAAAACAAATTAAAATTTACATTTAAAAAGGGGAGAAGATTTAGGCCAGGCCAGCTTGATGAAATAAAAAAGTCTTAAGTGCGCGACGGAAGGTGCGCAGATCCGGGATCCTCCGTATCTCCGGGGGGAGCTCGTTCCAGATCGTAGGTGCCCCCACAGAGAAGGCTCTCCCCCTAGGGGCCACCAGTTGACATTGTTTGGCCGATGGCACCCGGAGGAGCCCCTCTCTATGGGAGCGTACTGGCCAGTGGGAGGCTATTGGTGGTAGCAGGCGGTCCCGTAGATAACCAGGTCCTAAGCCATGGAGTGCTTTAAAGGTGATCACCAGAACCTTAAAGCGCACTCGGAAGACCACCGGGAGCCAGTGCAGCTCGCGCAGGAGAGGTGTTACATGGGAACTCCACGTCGCTCCCATAACCACCTGCGCGGCTGCACTCTGCGCCAGTTGGAGTCTCTGAGTGCACCTCAAGGGGAGCCCCATGTAGAGAGCATTACAATAGTCCAGACGAGAGGTGACGAGGGCATGAGTGACTGTGTGTAGAGAGTCCCGATCTAGAAAGGGACGCAACTGGCGGATCAGGCGAACCTGATGAAAAATCCTCCCGGTCACGGCCGTCAAGTGCTCTTCTAAAGACAGCCTTGAATCCTGGAGGATGCCCAAGTTGTGAACCCTTTCCGTGGGGGCCAATGATTCGCCCCCAATAGTCAGCGATGACACCAGCTGACTATATCAGGACATCGGAAACCACAGCCACTCAGTCTTGGATGGGTTGAGCCTGAGCCTGTTTCTCCCCATCCAGATCCGTACGGCCTCCAGGCACTGGGACATCACTTCAAGGGCATCGTTGGGGTGGTCCGGGGTGGAGATGTACAGCTGGGTGTCGTCAGCGTACCGATGGTACTTCACCCCGAAACCACGGATGATCTCGCCCAGCGGCATTACATAAATGTTGAACAAAAGGGGCGAGAGGACCGATCCCTGCGGCACCCCACATATAAGGGGCCTCCGGGTTTACCTCTGCCCCCCTGTCAACACAGACTGCGACCGGTCGGAGAGAAAGCAGGAGAACCACCGTAGTACAGTGCCTCCCACCCCCAACTCTTCCAACCGGTGCAGCATGATACCATGGTCAATGGTATCAAAAGCCGCTGAGAGATCTAACAGGACCAGGACAGAGGAGCAACCCCTGTCCCAAGTTCTCCGGAGATCATCAATCAATGCGACCAATGCCGTTTCCATGCTGTACCCAGGCCTGAAACCCGACTGGAACGGATCCAGATACGACATTTCATCCAGGTACTGGGGAAGCTGTCGCACAACCACACTCTCAACAACCTTTGCCACAAAGCGAAGGTTGGAGACTGGACGATAATTAGCCAATACTGCCGGGTCCAGGGAGGGCTTCTTGAGGAGAGGCCTCACCACTGCCTCTTTCAAGGCGGTGGGGAAGGCACCCTCACCCAATGAAGCATTTATAATCCCCTGGAGCTAGCCTCGTGTCACCTCCCGGGAAGCCAGCACTAACCAGGAGGGACACGGGTCCAACAAACATGTGGTCACGTTCAATCTACCCAGAATCCTGTCCACATCATCTGGGGTCACAGGATCAAACTCATCCCAGATAACATTCTCAAGACCTGCCTCCGTCACCCTTGCTGGACCTACCCAGTCGGAGTCCAGACCTTCCCGAATCTGAGTGATTTTGTCATGCAGATATTGAACAAAATCCTCGGTTCTTCCCTCCAAGGGGTCCTCCCACGCTTCCTGGTGGAGCAGGGAGCGGGTCACCCTAAACATAAAACAATTAGTGAAAAAAAGTTTTGTTAAATTGCAATATGTATCTACACATGATCAAATTGCTGATATGCTCAACAAACCGCTTCCAGCAGCTCAACACGAGTATCTGCGTAAGAAGATGTGCCTTATCTGATGATGTACCTGATATCCGCTCAACTGACAAAGAAGGGGATTGTCACTGCGTTTTTTGTATTTGTGACCTGGGCTCCCATTCGAAGACTTACGGTAGATGCAGAGCTCCTTATCTCAGAAGCCACTGCGCATGTCCACATTCCTTTTCCACATTCTTTCACTTTCTTCTAACTTTTTTTGTTCGCCTGCCAAGAGGTACGGCAGGAACGCTGCCAAAATGTAATTAATTAGCTAGTAAGACTGTTTTTACTTCTTTATAATAAAATGTGTTTATTGGAATATATCTCGGGTTTATTTTCTTAAAGTATACTCCAAGGGAAAAGCCTCAATCCATTCTCTAATCAAGGTGCAATTACCCAAAAGCGGAATGGGATTAATTGCCACCCTGACAATTATTAGGTCTGTAAATAGAACTTAAAAATTCCAAATTTAAAAAGGTATTAAAACATCCAAAAATCATGTTTTCAATCATTTATACTCTTTTTTTCTAATCAAATTGTTTGTATATTCATAAAATCAACTTTAATAAAAATAATAGTGAAAAAAGAGAGAGAATAGTAACAATATTAATAATAGTTAAAATAAAAAAGGAAAAGAAACAAAAATAAAAAAGGAAGAGAATAGAAATATAACAAGAGAAGTTGAAAAGAGAATTAGAAAAAATAGAGTGGGGAAAAGAGACAAAAAAGGAAAAAGGAAAAAGAAATAAAAAATAGAGAAAGAGCAAAGAGAAGAAGAAAAGTATCTCCTAAGATTATTCAGACATCAAACTCCCAGACACCATTACATTTATTTAATTCAAACTATGATATTTTGTTATCTTGTTACATGATATATTCCATTTTTTTTCTTTCTCCAATCTGTCTGAGTATATTTATTTTCCATTTCAATGTCCTCAAAGTTATAAGTTCTATAAAGTTAATCCATATATAATGTCATCATGTCCTTCTTTTGTTGCCACGCCCTTTTTCTCTTGTTGCCACGCTTATTAAATCAGTTTTCATTATTCCATTTAGTTTCTTCTTTCTGATCTTCAATACATCCTCCATTACACAGGTTATATGTCCAAAGTCAAGGCTCTTGAATTTTTTCTCAAAATAATCCACTTTTAGTAACAAGCAACAAAGTTTCTCTTTCAAGTAACAAGCAGTCTGGAATTTACACTTTCACTCTCAGCTGGCAGCCATTTTTTCCATCTCCGTTTGTCTTTTGTCTTTACTTTTAAAAGCATATTTATTTCCTCTTCTTCTTCCTCTCTCTCAAACATAATCCAGTCTTGTTCAGCCACAAAAAAAAAGAAAGAAAGAAAAGAAAAAAGAAGACCAAATCTGTAATAAAGTCATTTCCAAGAAGTCTGTAATTAGCACTATCTATCAACAGGTCTTTTCTCCACCATTCATTTGAATCTTTTTGCCCCAATATTTCTCAGCCGCTGTTAAGGCTGGGGCATACTTATTTATAATCCAGCTTTTACGGGCAGTTCCCACCTGGGCAGCATTCCACTCACCCGGCTTTCAAACTCCCTGCTCTGCTCTCCGCTTCTCCTCCTGCACATCTTTTTGTTCCGATTGTCATGATCTTGGGCCAGCCGCCATGGCTGCCACATCCACCGCCACCGGCGCAGAGGGCAATCCTCCGGCCCTGAGGAACCTGCCCGTACCTCTCAGCCATCCAAGAGGTCCCTCTCTATCCCCCTGTCCCCGTCTGTTAAACCGGCGGCGGCTTAACAGACGGGCGTTTTCGCAGGGCTCCGAGGAGCCCCGCTAATTCCCCGTCTGAGACATCATGACGCCAACCGGAAACTCCTATAATCTTTGCATCATTGATAAAGGGTGTTATCAACCCCTTGGCAATTTCCAGAGATAATTGCCATTTAGCAGTACAAAACATACCAGTGACATATCATGATTGGATCCTGGCTCCTGAAGTAGCCTAAATAGCGTTTTGATCATGTTAGGGATTAGACTAACATGATGCACTCTCAAAGAACAAGATTTAGATATGGTGGCTGTGGTGGTTCAAGCGCTCTGCCGGGGAAAATAGGCTCCCAAGCTCCATTTTCGGTTGCGACAGTTCCTGCAACCCTCTGCCAGAGAAAACAGCTTGGAAGGTCTGCCCATGGCTCTTGTGAGCTCCGTTTTTGGCTGTGAAGCCCTCCTACGACCCTCTGCCAGCAAAAATGGAGTTCAGGAGGGCCGCATGTGGCCCTCCCGAGCTCCATTTTCACTGGCAGAGGCACTGCGGGTCAGTCCTTTGCTGTTTCTAGGGCAGCTCTGCAGGCCAGATCTAGGCACACCATGGGCCGGATCCAACCCACAGGCCTTGAGTTTGACACCCCTGGGCTAGACAGTCACTTGTCTGAAATGGTATAGGATCTCCTGCTTGAGCAGGGGGCTGGACTAGAAGACTTCCAAGGTCCCTTTCAGCTCATTCTACTATTCTAATAGCAAGTGGAGGGGAAGGCAAGTGCCTGGACCAGTCTGGCCATTGGGGGATAGTTTCAATCTACAATTATGGGACACTCAGCTGCACCACTGACAAATTTGTCAGTAGTGCCTTTATTATTTTTATAAATAACTCCAGGTGGCACACATTCATAAAATTCCTTCCTCCTCCTAGTTTCTCCACAATAGCCCTGTGAGGTGGGTTGGTCTGAGAGAATGATTGACCCAAAGTCACTCAGCTGGCTTTCATGCCTAAGGCAGGACTAAAATTCAAAGTTGAATGGTCAGGTAGGAGAAAGAGGTGGAATTGTTTTTAAATGTTGAATTCATTCTATATAAGGCCTACATTTGATTCATAGCTAGAATCTTTAGTTACAGCCTGTAGTTTTTCTACAATAAGCCTTGTTATTTGAGTTTTTCTATCCTTGGAAATCTATTTTTGAAGTTTTCTGCATTGCTAGCTAAGGAGGATGCTACTTTGAGGCCATTTGTTCAGAGAAGAATCTGTCCCCTGATACATGCTTGCTGTAGCTGCCAGTGCTCTCTCCCTCAGCTCCATGTTAAAGGGACAGCAGCTCAGAACAGGCCTTCTCAGTTACAGCTCAGGAATGATCTCCCGCCTACCCCGCATCAAGGTAGGTGGTTCCCTTCTCTGTCCTGATTTCAGAAGGCTGCTAAAAGCAAATTTTTCCAAAGAGCCCTTGGGGCAAGTGATGCCTCTCATTTGATGGTAATCAAGAAAATGGGGGGAGGGAAGATATGATCATGTAATGTTGTAGAACTGCATTGTTCTATTTAATTATAGATCTAACCTAACAATTGGCCAACACTTCAGTTCAAAGGTAGGTAAACAAATATCAATGCATATAATTACCTTTTTATTTTAGATCTTGTCATTTCAATGGGAACCATGTTTGCATTTTGATCTTGTATCTCTTTATTAGAACTATATTCTGCTACAACTTTTATATGAAAATAGATATTTTAATTTTCCCAATTATCATTTATTACATAGAACTAGAAAGCTATTATGTTGCAATACAAAAAAGATGCTGAGACCCTAGAAAGAGTGTAAAGAAGAGCAAGAAAGATGATAAGACCTGGAGGCTAAAATGTATGTTGAAAGACTGAGGGAAATAGGTATGTCTAGTCTAACAAAAAGAAGGTCTAGGGTTGACATGATAGCCATCTTCCACTATTTTAGAGTCTATCACAGAGAAGAGGGAGTTGACCTATTTTCCAAAGCACCTGAGGGCAGGACAAGAAGTAATGAGTGAGAGATCATTAAAGAAAGATCCAACCAAGGACTAAGGTGAAATTTCCGTTTTTTAAAATTATTTTTTATTATGCAATTTTCTTTGTTATATATAAAATTTCCATATTGACAATAGCAGTATACTGTCTGGATACAATCTCTTTTAAATACACATAATAAATCTTATGCACACAATAATTATGACTATTATTCTCAAAATCTATTCGCCATGGCCTTCGCTTATCCTTGTTAAGCATTTTCCATTGTTTAATTAAACACTCTTCAGTTTAGTCTATAATAAATAATAATCAATTATAAACATCATGTAAATAATTATTCAATATTCATTGTTTAATTACAATTATTTCATCTTTGTTTACATATCCTCCTTGATTCTAAATTTCTAACTTCTGCTTCTATTTTCTAACCATTAATAAAATAGTTCCCAAGTTAAAAAGTAATATTTCCCCCATTTCTAGTTTCTACCTCTATACTAATTTTTAATGGAACAGCTCCTATATTAAACAGTATTCTACATCTATCCCTCATCTCTTGCTCATTTTCATATCTCATCTCTTATTGACTTCTTGGCACATCTCCCATACTCCTTCCTTGGGGTCTTATATCTTATATCATTCATGTTTCATCTAAGTATTTCATCTATCTCTATAGCTTCTTCACTCTGTTGAGCCTTCAGTAGGCCTTTCAATGATCCTTTCATCACTTCAGGGGTGTCTTTCCATGTATCCTCTTCTGTTTTTTGATCTCTTAAAGTGTAATTTACCTTTTCTATTTCACCAGCTTTTACTATCTCTTCTTTTTCTTTTTATATCATTTGTTGCTTTTCTTCCCCTGTCCTTTCCTCTGTTCTTTCTGTTTTCTCCTCTACTTCCTGGATTTCATATTCATTATTCAGTATCATTTGCTCATAATTTTCTGGTCTCACAACTATGTCATGTATTAATTCCTTTATGATCTCTCTATGATTTCTTGTCATCATTTCCTGTGTACCTTGGAGCATCAATAATATTTATTTTAATAAAATACTTATTTCCTCCTGTTATAGCATTTTGCCGTATTTTAATGAATTAAAAAGTTATTCAGTAATCTATCAAGATCCCAATGTCCCAATTATTCGTCACACCAAGAAAGCCAATATTAGAGCAGTTCACAAATTCACCCCATTAAATTAGCAACCTTCACTTAGTTTCAAAACAAATCCAAGCTGTTTCCCACTTTCACACTGCCCAGCATATTTGTAATCTTCAAGGTTCTAAGAGTTGAATGTTTTCACAGTCTGTCTCCAAATACCAAGTATAATCAATTTGCAGGTGTTCTTTAGTGTATTCCAGCTAATCTGTAGACTAAACAACTTTCACTCCTTCTTCCACTTTTTTTAACTCTATGATGTCTTCCCTGGCCAGTAGGTGTCACTGTTACTTTTTTTCTCTGCTTCTGCTGGGAATAAAATAGCTCCAAAAATATTTTCTAATAATTTTCCAAAGTCCTTCAAATCAAGGTGGAAATAAAAGTATAATCCAATATTTTGAAACTATTTAAATTGCTAAAACTAGCCAAGCCGGTCTATCCTTTATCTTTAAGGTTTCTTCTGTCTACAATTTCTTTTCTTTCTTTTTCAAATCTGACAGTAGCTCCAAGTCTTAGTTGCTGCTATTCACCTCAATTGAGTCCCACTTTCCAAAGGGAGTGTTTTTTTAGGGGAAATTCCACGGCAAAAGTTAGAAAGTTCTTACCCAGACCGAGCACACTGTTACAGGATCTTGCTTTTCTTCTCTTCCATTTCAGCTGCCATGGCTTTGGTTCAGCCATAATGGCTGTCTACTCTTCTGCTGGTTAAAGGGGCTTTCTTCCGGTCAAACGAGGAGGCTGCGCTCTCCTCACGAAACATCCCCTCTGTCTTCGTCACCCTTACAGGGTGACTTTCGGCCCCGCAGAGCCTCCTGGCTAGAAGAATTCAGAGGGACTTCATGGAGCTAGTGCTTGTCCAACTTCAGTTGCCTTCTTAAGGTAAAATTTCCTGATAGCGAGAACAATTAAGCAGCGGAATGGCTTGCCTCCAGAAATTGCGAATGCTCCATCACTAGAGGTTTTCAAAAAGAGATTGGACACCATTTGTCCCAAGGGGTATAAGGTCTACTGCTCAAGCAGGAGGTTGGACTAGAAGACCCTTCCAACCTTGTTATTCTATGTTCTGTATTCTATGCAGCTTTAATATCTTGTCTCTGATTCAACTTAGGTAATAATCATGATTCAGTTGTTTTTCCTGCACTAAAAGTCACAAAACATATTTGGAATATGTGAGACAGAATATTTAAAATTTGAATCCAAACTCTTATGAAAAATTGACAAAACAGTATAACCCAATTCTAGCAAACTATTTTTCTGAAATTTATGGGCAAAACAACCAAGATAGACTATATTTTTTTATTTAGTATTTTAAAAGGTGATTTATTTATTTATTTTTGCACAAACAGGCTATGTGTCTAAATATGGCTGTACAGGTAATTAAAACATAGTACAATATTAGACAGATGCACTAATTGTCTATGAAGTTTCTAAAGTATTAACACCAGAAATAATTTTTGAAGTTCTTAAATTTAGAGTTAACTTTTTAACTCAGTTATTTTCATAGCTGAAAATTTTTATGAAAAAAGCTATGAATAATGTACAGCTAATGTGGAATAATGAGTTGGAACTGTTTTAACATATCAGTGGGTTGAGTTTTAAAGAATGTCAAATGAGTATGCTAAAACTGCAATATATCAGAAGGAACTCATGTTTTGAGGCTCAACTACATTGACATAGAGTGGCAAAAAGTAAAACAAACGAATACAAGATTCTTGAAAGTACAAAGTCCTACCTCTTCATATGTGCATGCAATGTCAACATACAAAGTGGTGGGACTTTAATCACATGCCAAGATTGACATATTTTTTATCTTGATGGTAAAGAGAGTGCTCGTAAAAGAGTCAAAGATGGGAAAGGGATGTTGAATTTCACTCCAAGAATTCAAGAATTGTCTTTCTAAAAGACACAGGCAGGAGGTAAGATTGTTCTGCTCGGCTAGACTTTTTATGTACTGTATGAATAGACTTTCTATGGACACCATGGAAATCTGATTAATATGATTCTGTATGGTCAAGTTTAATTGGTTAAGATTTGATATAATTGTATATTGAATTGGTCTAATATGCATTAACTTCTGAAATTTTTGTTTCTTTTGTTTTTGTTTTTGGGGATTTTTTAAATTTATGCTTTAATTATGTTCTGGGGATTTTGATTATAAAGTAGAAAGCAATAAAATATGTTTGTAAATATATATATTTTGTAAAAATAGAAGGATATTGTAATATATTTAAGTGATTGCACCCTGTGGACTCACAAAATATTGTTGTGTCTCAATTCTATCAGAAGGTGGCAGGCTTTGCATTATTGGAAATATTTCTGGTTTCAATCATGTGTAATAGCCTCTTTATCCCAGTTGTGCAGCAAATAATATAGGCAAAGCCCCAGGTGATCATTTGAAGCTGCATAGGGAACTCAGATCACTGGGGAAGATTGATTTTAGACAAAAATAGAGCAAACACACAATTCACTGTAATTTTTGATACAGATAATGTTCTATAGATGACCCCAAATAAACTAATAATAACAATACAGTATGCCATCCCCTTTTTGTTTCTACCTGCTCTGCCCAGAATTTGTTCTCTTTAACAGTAGTACATTTGAACCAGGGGTGGTATTCAGCTGGTTTGGACCGATTCGGGCGAACCGGTAGCGGAAAATTTAACTGGTTCGCCGAACTGGCAAATACCACCTCTGGCTGGCCCCGCCCTTGCCCACCTGGGCACCGCTTGCCCCCTCCCACCTGCTTGCCTCACCCCGCCCTGCCCACCCCACCCACCCCCGCCCCACCCCATCCTATATATGTTGCATTCGCCACACGGCCCAGCTAATCGCCTTGCCTCCGCACCTCGCCCGCTCTGCTCACCAAAGGTAAGCATGCCACCCACTCGCACTTTGCCTCGGGTCGGGGCCCAGGGAGGCACCATTCCCCGAGGCCCCAGTTGGAGCCTCCACCTACTCACCATTTGCCTTGGCCGGGTCGGGGAATGCGCCATTCCCTGGCTCTGGCCTTGCCAGGGAGCCTCCACTCACTTGCCATTCGCCTTGGCTGGGTCGGGGAATGAACGCGCCGTTCCCCAACTCTGGCCTTCCCTGGGGCCTATGCCTGCATGCCACCCGCTCACCCTCCACCTCACTCATCTTCATCTGCACCTTGGTGGGGGTTGTCACTGCGTTATTTTATTTGCCAGCTGAACTCATTATTTCTGGACTGTCAGACTCTCCGTAGCTTTGCCAACTTCTTATCAGTAAGCTACGTGTTTCCGTATCCACCCACATTCCTTCACTTGCTCTCACACTCTCTTTCCTTTGTTCTCTTTCCAGCAAGGTCCGGCTGAAAGATAGCCGGCCCGAATTACCTTCAAAAATGTAACAATTAACTTTTCTTAGTTAGTGAGGTGTTTTATTTTCTTTATAACAAATAAATGAGTTTTATTAGAAACCTTTCTCGCGTTTCTTTTCAGATTATTGTAAACTTGGAATAAGCCTCGATTCATCTCCTCCTTTAAACCAGGGTAATTAGTCCCAGAGCCAAACATGGGATTAATAAATGCCCTGACAGGGGTCCCTGGCGAGGCTTAGCTGGCAAGCCTCCAGCTGCTGGTAGTTTTTGGCTGCCTTCCAAGCAGCTCCGTTGCAATGCCATCTCTCTGGCGCAGCAGGCCATTCTCCTTGCCGGGTCTTCTTGTGCTTCTTTTTCAGCATGAGAAGTCTCCAGCCACCGCTGCCGGCTTGGTTCCGGCTGGCAAAGAGGCTTTTTGTGCCAGAAAAGATGTGGCAGCTGCAGACTTCTTACACTAAAAACTACCGAAAACTACAGGCTGAAAAAGAGGCCTGAAGTCCCATCGCCGCCGCCCTGTTCTTCTCACTGCCTGCGCCCGCGCACCCTATTGCCTGCCAGTGCACGGCGGCACCCAATTGCCAGACCCGGCCAGGAGAGCGGCCTTCTGTGCCAGAGGGATGGCATCACAGTGGAGCTGCTTGGAAGGCACCCAGACTGCTGTGTCCCTTTAAGGTACTTCGACGCGGGGGGCAGGGGGGGGACCATAAAGGGACAGACCGCAGGAGCTGCCTATTCTGCCAGTTCTGTGGGCGTGGCTTGGTGGGCATGGCTTGGTGGGTCATGTGACTGAGTGGGCATGGCCAACTCGATGTCACTCACAGCAACGTGCCGCCCCACCAAGTCACACCCACAGAACCGGTAATAGAAAAATTTTAATTCCACCACTGATTTGAACTTGTTAATGCATCAGCTATTAAGCTACCATTAAATGTCACATCTGCTAATATTTGGATATCATAGTACGTAGTAGCAATTTTTAAGAATGCTTGTTTCTCTCCTATGTCTCCTATGCAATTTGTTGGGCAGTTTTCAATCATAGAACCCAAGTTTTTAGACATAATGCTTCCCTTGTGAGCTTGATCTTTGCCTGTCTTCTGAGGTGGCAGCTACACGTCAGGAAGGTTTGCATTTCCTCCCAGCAATCTTAAGTCTTGTGCCCTATGATAGAAGTCATTCTTAAGGTATCCACAATCGGTTTCCATATCACATCTAGTTAATCATTGTTCAGCCTTCTTTTTCATGTTAATGAATCCTCGTGTATATTTTGTGCACCTTTCACTGGCCATTGCTAGGCTTCCAGGCACAATTCTTGAGCTTTGCCCTTCTGCACCAGTAAGAGAGAAGTTCAGTTGGAAATGAGCTTATTTATTTAGCTCAAGTATTATCATCATCCTCCAATTATATTTTAAAATAGTTTACAAAAAGTATTAAGCAGTTAATATGTAAATCAAAAAGAAAGTAAGACAACTCAGAAAAGCAAAAAGACCCAAACTTATATAGTCAAGAAAAAAATGTCAGCAGGATTAAACTTGACGTCTTGGTGTGGCACCCACAGCCCAGTAAACAAGACTGGCTAATGTTCCTCCTGCTACTTCCTGCCCTGCCACTGCCTCATTGACTTCAGGCCCTGACTTGTGCAGGTGCGGACAGCGCCTGTGTGGAAGATCTTTCTTGAGCTGCAGCTTGTGTGAGCTTTCTGCAGCTCCTGATGCTGCTGTCAGATGGCCAGGAGAGCATCCTGAAAACTGGAAGGGTTTTTGGCTTGAGGGGAGTCTATAGAAATAAGAAGCAGGCCCCAAACTGCCGAAGGCCCAGCAGAGTTGGGCAATCAACTAGATTTTGAAGTATAGGCCTTCCCAACAATTTGGAGTAGGGCTAATGAGGGCACCAGGATACCCACGTGTGTCTTCAAATAACTATGATAATGAGAATTGTGGCCATCCTTAGCTAAATAAAGGCCTCCCTAAGTCACATAATAGGAAGACAAGAACCATATCTTATGTGCACACACAATCTCACACACACACATACACACGCATAGACCTTGCTCTGTTCAGAATTAAGGTAATATGTCCTGCAGCTTCTTGCCATCTTTTCTCATATCGCCAAGAAAAACGCTAAGACTCTACTTTCCTCTTCTGTATTGCTTGGTTGTACACAGCAGAGCCGAGCAAAACTTCAGAAGCCTAAAGAAGTGAGGAATATGGCTATGTGTTATTCCAGACCCCACATGTATAAATTCTCATTCCAAAAGTCCTAGTGTGCCTCTTTTCACAGGAGGGAGTCTGTGCGGATATGGGAGATTTACCCCATACCTTCCCTACAGGCTTCCCCATTGACTTTCTTGGGAAGCTGGCAGGGAAGGTTGCAAATGACGATCAGGCAATCGTGGGGTGCTGCAACTAATCATATGTGTGATTCAGTTGCCAAACACCCAGATCATGAGCATGTCATGGTGGAGGTGCTGGGATGGCCATAACTCAGAAGATGGTCATAACCATATTTATTCAGTGCCATCATAACTTTGAATGACTGCTGAACAAAAGGTGTTAAAACAGTTAAGACAAAAACTATCTGTAAAGGACAGTTTAATTATATTTTTTGGTTAGCGGTCTTTCTGTCTATCTAAAATTACTTCTAAATTATTCATAATTAAAATATCTTGATATAAATCAAGATATAAATCAAACCAATAAATTAGCAGAGATATTTAATAATATCCATACTATATCAATTAAACAATGCAATCGTATATCAAAGAATAAGCTTATTAGAAGTGTTTTCAACAAATATTTAAAATATATTGTAAGATGGACTTTACTTTGGGGTGGATTTTAATGATAAAAATTGTAAATAAAAATATTATATGGCAGTGCAGTCAACAAGGGCACTTGTTTCTGGGCCATTATAAAAAAAACCCCAGAATTTAAAAATCTCACTTGAACCTGTTTTACTCTCATCTAAACAGCTGAAAAATTCTCTTGACCTACATGTACATTGGGTACATTTCACCCCAGAGCTTGCAAGGGACCCATTTCCAAACTGAGGCAAAATTGAGTTGGGCTGATTTTATTTTAGGGCTCAAAAAAATCTATCTGAATTAATACTGCTTTGCCTCTGGATTTGGAATTTATGAAATCTGATGCAATTCCCATATGATTGAAACCGAGCAGTTTTTATAACAAGTCAGGGCCGAGCTGAGGATTTTGTACAGTATCTGGATGATAAAATAACTCAGATTCGGGAAAACTTGGCCACTGACTGGGTTAGTTCAGACGAGATGACTGAGGCAGGCCTTGAGAATGTTATCTGGGAGGAGTTTGATCCTGTGGCTCCCGAGGACGTGGACAGGATCTTGGGACGGCTGAACGCCACCACATGTTTATTGGACCCGTGTCCCTCCTGGTTGGTGCTGGCTTCCCGGGAGGTTACATGAGGCTGGCTCCAGGGAATTATCAACGCTTCTTTGAGTGAGGGTGTCCTGCCGGCCGCCTTGAAAGAGGCGGTGGTGAGGCCTCTCCTCAAGAAGCCATCCCTGGATCTGGCTGTTTTGGCTAACTATCGTCCAGTCTCCAACCTTCGCTTTATTGCGAAGGTTGTTGAGAGTGTGGTGGTGCGACAGCTTCCACAGTACCTGGATGAAGCTGTCTATTTGGATCCGCTCCAGTCCGGTTTCAGACCTGGGTACAGCACGGAAACGGCATTGGTCGCGTTGGTGGATGATCTCTGGAGGGCTCGGGATAGGGGTTACTCCTCTATCCTGGTCCTGTTAGACCTCTCAGCGGCTTTTGATACCATCGACCATGGTATCATGTTGCGCCGGCTGGAGGGACTGGGAGTGGGGGGCACCGTTTTGCGGTGGTTCTCCTCCTATCTCTCCAACCGGTCGCAATCCGTGTTGACAGGGGGGCAGCGGTCGACCCCGAGGCGCCTTGTTTGTGGGGTGCCACAAGGGTCGGTCCTCTCGCCCCTCCTGTTCAACATTTATGTGAAGCCGCTGGGTGAGATCATCCGTGGTTTTGGGGTGGAGTTCCATCAGTACGCTGATGATACTCAGCTGTACATCTCCACCCCAGACCATCCCAATGATGCCTTGGAAGTGATGTCCCAGTGCCTGGAGGCCGTGCAGGTCTGGATGGGGAGAAACAGGCTTCGACTCAACCCTTCCAAGACCGAGTGGCTGTGGCTGCCGCGTCCCGGTATAGCCAGCTGACGCCATCGCTGGTTATTGGGGGTGAATCATTGGCCCCCACGGAAAGGGCCTGCAACTTGGGCGTCCTCCTGGATGCACGGCTGTCCTTAGAAGGGCATATGACGGCCGTGGCCAGGGGGGCTTTTTATCAGGTTCGCCTGATACGCCAGTTGCGCCCCTTTCTGGATCGGGACTCCCTACGCACAGTCACTCAAGCACTCGTCACTTCTCGTCTGGACTATTGTAACGCTCTCTACATGGGGCTCCCCTTGGGGTACACCCGGAGGCTCCAACTGGTGCAGAATGCGGCCGCGCGGGGGATTATGGGAGCGACTGGGCGCTCCCATGTGACTCCTCTCCTGCGCGAGCTGCATTGGCTTCCGGTGGACTTCCGGGTGCGTTTCAAGGTGTTGGTGATCACCTTTAAAGCGCTCCATGGCTTAGGGCCAGGGTACTTACAGGACCACCTTCTGCCACCAATAGCCTCCCACCGGCCAGTTCGCTCCCACAGAGAGGGCCTCCTCAGGGTGCCGTTGGCTAGACAATGCCGGCTGGCGACCCCCAGGAGGAGAGCCTTCTCTGTGGTGGCACCTACCCTTTGGAACAATCTACCCCCAGAGATACGAGTGATCTCCGACCTCCGGACCTTTCGTCGGGCCCTAAAAACTCATCTCTTTCAGTTAGCCGGTCTCTCTTGATTTTATGATTTTATGGTTGGTTTTAAATTTTGATATGGATTTTAAATTGATAAATTTTAAACTATGGGCCAAATTTAATTATTTTAAATCTATTTTTAATCGTATTTATGTATAAATGTTTTTATTTTGGCTGTTCACCGCCCTGAGTCCGAAAGGAGAAGGGCGGTATAGAAATTCGAATAATAAATAAATAAATAAATAAATATAATAATTTCCTGTATAATATAATAGAAGAGGTATACTGTAAAGTTATGGTAGTGATCTGGCAATGCCAGCAACAGAGCTCCCTGAAGCAGCTGTGGAGTAACTGACAGTCACTTAGAACAATAGTTCATTTATAAGTAATGTTGAGAACTAATGCCTGAAAGGGATATCACTAAGAGGTCTTATGTTCTCTTGAGCCTTTTCATCATGCCAGACTCTGCCAGGAATACATATCTTTCTTGGTACAGTATATTCACTGCCCAAATAATTTACCTTCAGGTAGAGAACTGGACAACCCTTGTTGTAAATCAAGCAAGCCCTGGGAAAAAAACATTTTGAAGCTTCAATGCGCTGTCCCTAAGCATGAGAGCGAGCCTCTTGAACACAGTGGCTAAAGTCTTTGATTCAAATGTGCAGTCCAACACCAAGTTTCTAGATATTAGGCTATGTTAGCCTAATATCTAGAAACACACTAGATTCTGCTGATCAGGCATGATATTCATTAAATCAGGATAAAAAATAGTTAAAGTGAAAGTAGGAAGAACATTAAATCACAAGGGGGCAGTAGGGTGTAGTCTGGGTCTATTACTCTACTTGTTCTTTGGTCTAAGTCTCTAAGAGGTTGATAATCAGAGCATTTTTTTTTTACCATGAAGGCTTGATAGGCCCAGCATCTTGAATTATATTTAAAATGCATTTAAATCTGGATTTAAGATAGGTATTTCCTGATTTAGGAGGCGGGCGGAGGGGGGGGAAGGGCGGGGGAGGAATAGAATCATAGAATCATTGGATTGGAAAGGACCTGGAAAGTCATGTAATCCACTACCCTGCCCAAGGCAGGACATCTTATCCTATCCTGGGCAAATGGCTGTGCAATTTTTCTTGAAAACCTCCAGCAAAAGAGCACCCACAACCTTGGGAGGAAAGCTGTTCCATTGATTATTTGTTCTCACCTTTTAGTTTCCTCCTCTAACTTTTGGTTGAAAACGTTGTCAGTTAGACATGTCAGAAAGCTGTAGATCTACCAATTTCTGCAGAGTTTGTCTCCCAGTTGAAGTCATGGTAGCTAAAGTCCCCATTACTACAATTGTGGGTTTCCTGTACACTTTAATTAGTAAAACTAATTAACTAATTAGTAAAAAAAATCATGTATTTCCTCTGTTTGGTTTGGTGACCTGTAGTATACCCTTATAGCAATGTCATTCCTTTTCCCTCTAATATGTACCCAAATGAATTCAAGGTTTTCATCCTTGGTGTTGTGTATTTCTGTAGAGGTGTTGTTGTGGAATTGGGAATTAAAGAAACATCCCTTTTAGGGCAGACAGAATCAGTGTAATTATTTATTGCAATAAAGGATCAAACCTTGATATCGCTATCAAGAGGAGGTTTGACCGAAGTATGATTTTCAGCTCAGAACATTTATACAGTTTCAAACAAAGGATTCTGTGAAGTCAGCAATTCATATGGTCCTATACATTTGTCTTTTTTAATTGACATTTCCTAATTACTGAGTTTGCAAAACAGTTATAATAATTCTTCTAAAAAGTTACTGAAGCATAATTTTCAAATTATCTCTTGTTGAAACAACAATATGGACATCTCTGTTACTCTGACCTTCAAAGTGTAAATCACCTAGACTGTCCTTATCTGTGACAACTGAGAGGCCTTGAAGTAGGAGTCCTACTAGAAAGGAATGTGCCTGCCTTCATGCTGGATATAATTGCAAGCATTTTCTCTTTTACAATATTAAGAACAAAGAGGGCCCTTCAGTGATCATCTAGTTGGACCTGCTTTTACTTTATTTATTACTTTATTTGTTACATTCCCACCTTACTCCCACATTAGTGTAGTGATTCCCTGCATATAATGCAACTCCTCTTCCTCCTCTTGTTTTGGATCTGTTTCTTTTGAATAATGATAGCATTCTTTAATACCACTAAGGATAAGAAAGGCAGGACTTCTTTATTATTCCATGGTACAGGTTATGGCGTAATAGATATAAATTACAGAAAGGCGGATTCTGATTTTAAAAACAATTATCCCGAATGGTGGCAAATTTTCTTTCATTTGATGTTTTCAAACAGACTAGTCAGCCATCTGTCTCTGGAGACTTAAACAAAAGTCCTGTAGTGGGTAGGAGACTGGATTTGATGGCCTAAATAGCCTGCTACAGTTCTGTGATTGTATGAAAATTGTGATCATAATGCAAATTCACATCTAATTTGTCCAGCTGTCCAGAATGGGCAGCATGGATTTGTTTGGGCCATGATTCAGTTACTTATTCATCCTCCCATTTACCAATCTATAACTGGTCATCTCTGAGAACAAAAGTGTTCAGCATCATATGCTAGACATTCAGCAGCATTTATTTAGCAGTATCTGTTTTTAAAGGGGGGGGACCCCATACACACATTTAATCTATTGGGGTGGGATTTTTTCCCCCCAAAGTAAATTCTGACCATTCACAATTTTCAGTCCATGTCTTTTTCTTCCCATCTGTTTCTTCAGCAACTGTTGTCTGTTATGAGTGACCTTTTGTATAGAGCTGATTTTTCATCCACTCTTATCCATAGTTGTTTCCTTGACAATTGATCACAGACCTTTCATTAGAACATCCTGTACAAATGCTTTGAGTTTGCAAATCAGTTATCTCTTTGTTTAGCACATTCTTCAGTCTCATAGTCCTAGATATTTTCTTCTTAAACAAACATCCCAGAGGATTTGTTGTTTTAGTGAAGCGAGGCAGCAATTTTCATATTACAAAAAAAGAATATAAATTCCTAGGCATTTTAGCCTACTGTTCTAATATTTGCTACTGTTCTAATTTTTTTTAATATAAATTTTTTATTGTGACATTTTCTTTTCAATTTCAATTTAACTTCATAAAATATTTTAAAGTAAATTTAAAGAGACTATTAAAGCCAAAACATCGTTCTGATTCTTATTAGGCCTTCAACCATAAATGTGGCAACCTCAACTACATTACAGAATTACCAGGGGAATCAGAATTCATATGATATTATAATTCTTTGTCTGTTTTCAGAGACTCTGTAGGTAGGGTCTATTGCTTGGGTGGGGGGATTGGACTAGATGACCTACAAGGTCCCTTCCAACTCTGTTAATCTGTCTGTCTGTCTTCTGCCATCAACTGGGGAAGGGAGGGAGAACAAATGGGCAATAAAGCTGTATAACTTTATGATGGGAAATTGGGAGGGGGGAATTGACAGTTGAGAAAGAACAGTGTTATGGAATTGGTGCATGCACGTGCCAGCCAGCTAGTCTTTGGGTTTCCTGCGCTCCGGCATGAGCGAAGACCAGCTGGCATGCATGTGCCAGAAACCAGAAAAGCATCTGGCAATGGTGCACGTGCTCACAGAGAGGACTACTCAGATACCCTTTCTCAGGTATCAATCATGAAAGAGAGATTTATTTAAGAAATAAAGGAGACCAGTCTTCAGCTGACCTTAACCAGATAGATGTCTTCCATACCAAACTCCACATGGCCTTCACATCACTTCTTCATATAGATATTAAAAACAGAGGGAATAAGTGTGTAGGAGTAGAGCAGAGCAGAGTATGGCCAAATGTGATTGGACAGACAAGGAATTTGTCTCCAGTGCATAAGCTCTTAGTATACATACAAACAACAAAGTGATAATCATAAGATACCAGTAGGAGAAGATAATAAGAAAGAAGAGAATGGTGATAGTAATGCAGCTCCACTACATGGCTAAATGTCTAGACTTAAGACAGTACTGTGGGAATTAGATGTTCAGCAGAGTGATGGCACAAGGAAAAACAACTGTCTTTGTGTCCAGTTGTTTTGGCATGCAATGCCCTATAGCAGTATCCCAAGGGGAGGAATTGAAATAGTTTATGTCCAGGATTTTCTTAGCCCTCTTTCTGGTTCATGCAGTATAAAGATCCTCAGTGGAAGGCAGGCTGGTTGCAATCAATAGAAGTCAATTGTACATGTCTTGTTTGGTTGCTGTACCAAACCAGATAGTTATAGAAGTACAAATGACAGACTCAATAATTCCTCTGTAGAACTGCATTCAGAGGTGGGCTGCTGCCAGTTCTGATTGGTTCACCCAAAATGGTTGTTCTGATTCTGCGCAGTTCAGAGAACCGGCAAATTGGAACACTGGCTGGCCCCACCCCATCTGTTATTTGGACCGTTTTCAGGCCATTTTTCGAGCCGTTTTAATGATGGTTCTAATGATGGTTCTAATGTTAGGTGTCCATTTCAAATCCTGGGAGATTATAGAAGCCAGATACTTGAAGGTCTCTACTGTTGATACTATATTAGATTAGAATCACTATAAAATTGAATTTCTCAAAATTGAAATGTCTCAGAAGGATAGTTTGTTTAATATACAGAAATTTAATATACAGAAATTCACCAATATATATGTTATATATAGGAGAATTAATGGAGACATGACTTCTGTTCAGTTCTTGATCATGAGTGATCCACCAAAGCAATTAAAACCGCTTGAACTATGGTGTCATACTTGATCCAGATGGGAAATGATCCAGCTAATCAGTTTCATCAAAGAAAGCTAGGAGTTGCAACATTATTGCATGCTCTTACTAAAAAAAGGGAGATTAGAAATTGGTCAATAATTAACCAAAGTAATGGGAACCATGGAGATGTCATTAATGAATGTCTTACACACACATTCTTTAGAGTAGCTGGAGCAGAAACACCTTCCAAGGAATGGTTATAATTCCTACCATCTGGTTAGCCAAGTTCCATCTGGTTTTGGTGGCTTTACAGGTGAGCAAATGGACAATTTTGTGCCCCACTCCAGGACCTCCACAATTTTGATAAAATTATAGTAGATAAAAAGGAAATCTAGGATGAACAATTTTTGGTCTCATCCTTTTAGTTGGATACAAAAATCAGTGATGAAAACACTGAAAGTGATAACAAATTATATTTTCTCACTTTGGGAAAGACACTGATTTTACCATGACTGAAATCAAATGTTTTTTGAGATTATACAAGTTAGCTTCAAGATGAACAGCTTTGCCATATGTTTAGTTTAAGTATAAAATTCAAAATGCATTTTCTCACTGTATTATAAATAATTATTCCAGGTAAGAGGTTATTTTCAAAACTGAAAATTATGAAAAGTCTTATATGCTTAGAATTAGTTATGATCTCAACTCAATATCGAATTGGAAAAAAATGGAATGATCTTGTTGAGGACTTTTCATCCAAAAAGATTAGCAGGGTTTCATTTCAATAAATGAAATAAATAAAACTCATTAAGTTTTCAGTTTGTGTTCTCTTATGATATCAGATAAACATATTCAGTACACTATGGAGATTGGATAAAGGTATCTCATGAAGAACAGGAGTGAGTTTTTGATCTTCATTTTCATTTCTTATGATGAATGAATTACAAAAATCTGTACTTCCATGGCTGCACCATTCATAAACATGATGGATTCATAAATCTTCCCATAAAGTTAGATGTGTCAAGACTGGTCCATTGCTGAGAAGTTGTAAAAATCAGAGTTTCATGGAACTCCCTAATGATATTGTTGCCCAGGGTGCCAAAAACTACGAGGCTATTACTATTTCTAGCCAGGATATAAACGTTTATAGAAAGCTTATAGCAAAGAGCCAATTTGGGGTAGGCAGCAGGCTAGAAACCAGGAGACCATCAGTTCTAGTCAGCCTTGTGTACAAAGGCAGGTGAGTGATCTTGGGCCGATCACTTTCTCTGTGCCTTTCTAGGAAGGTGGCAAACCGCTTCTGAATTTGTCTGCAGTCTCTGTGACTTGGACACAATTGAATGAAAGAAGAGTTTTAGTTTAGTTAAGTTTATTTTGGATTTATATACCGCCCTACTCCCGAAGGACTCAGGGCGGTGAACAGCCAAAGATAAAACACATATAATATAAAATTTAAAAAACAATTTAAAACACATTTAATAAATTTGGCCCATACCAATTAAAACACACCTGTTTTTTTTAAAAAAAACCAATTAAAATTAACAATTAAAAGGAAGTTAGGCCAGGCCAGCCTGTTGGAATAAAAAGGTCTTGAGGGCACGGCGGAAAGTGCGTAAATCCGGGATCCTCCGTATCTCCGGGGGGAGCTCGTTCCAAATGGCCTCCACAGAGAAGGCTCTCTGATTAAGAGGCTGTGATTAATTCCTTTCTTGAAAAATATATCTTTTAATCAGGGTAGTATTTGCTCATGTTGGCACTATAACAGCTATCTAAAGAAGGATATTCAATTTGTGATAAAAATCAAGATCCTGGATTTTTTTTTCGTGCACAAAATATTCCAGAGCTTCCTTGGTCAAGTTACCTTTTTCTGGATGCTGGAAACTGAATTTAAAGTCCAACAATCACTAAATGACAAGTTTTAAATCTAAGATATATTGTTATTTTTTGGGGGGTAGGGAGAATCTTCCTAAGGAATCCATTCACAATCCAGTCCAAGCAACAACTGCAGACAGCTGTGTGAGTTTAATTCTTTAGGGTACATATATACTTCTCTTATGCTTGCAAGCTACTACACTGTCTATAGCTAGCCTATAGGCATGAAAAAGGCTCCCCACCCACACATTCTGTTCCTGAACAGTTTGTCAACATAAAAGATATAGGATGGGCTGGACAGGCCAGTTGCGCAAGTACCTTCCTGAATAGCTCATATTTCATTGACTTCTTGCCAGGCTAGAGCTGGAGAACAACGTTCATACGCTATAAGAAAAACACAGCTAGGTGATCCGGGGCAAAAGTTCACCAGTCATGAAAGAGAATTTCCCTCTGCACTAGGAGCTTGAGTCCAGTGTTTCTGTCCATTCCATAACAGATCTGCTGAGGATAAAATTCAGCAATATTGGCAGGATAGCCTGCATACTGTATTATCAAAGGTATGTCTTTTTGATTAGGGAAATAGGAAACTCCTTTGCCCTTCACACAGAATCCACACTCATCAACAGGGAGGGTCTCGAGATACTCTCACAGTCTTTTTTTTTTTTTTTGTAAAACGTTGATAAATATGCAATGCACACCCATTGTTTCAAGAACAAAATAGAAGAAAATGCAGGCATTACATTACAGCTTTCCTGAAGATACTTGCTACATTTACACGTGTATATTTCATGTCATACTGAAAGGGCAATGTAGCACATTGGATTTAAAGTTAAAAAGGGGGTGCAGAGATAGCATCAGACTGCTAATCTTTAAACCAAAGGCATCTTTGCATTGCCTTTGAGAAAAGATTCACTTACTTGAAGAAAGTTGCAGCCACATTTTTTCCCTTTCAAATCCAAAAAGCTTCACAGTTCTAATAAAAGCCAAAAAAAAAAAAAAAGCAATACAAAACAGGACACAGTAAGAAAGAAGAAACATGTCCATGTAAAAACTGATACATTGCCTTTTATTCTTTAAACATCTCACTTTTTTCCTTTTGAGAACTTCATCAACTACATAACTACAATTTTGAACCTGCCATTTTGAAATCAGTAACTAGGGACCCGCTTGCATTAATTTCTGACTGGTCTATTTGGATTTTACAAGTCAGTAACTTTTCAGCAATTCAGTAAGAAGCATGAGATGTAGCCAAAGGGTTCAAGCTATCATGCCATTTTTTAAAAAGAGATTAAGACTCATGTGTATTTCTAGACAAATGAATATTATATAGCTAGGCTACTTTAAGGATGAAAATATGTGTACCATTTTTTTCAATACCCTTAACCAGTTTAAACCTGACCAGTAGGGATGTACAGGCATCAAACTTTATTCAGAATTTAAGGTGGATTTAAATTGTTGAGTTGTGCAATTCACAGAATATCTTGAGCAATTTTGCCTTACTTTGTCTGGCAATAATTCTTTAGTGGAAAATTACAGCAGTTATCGCATCCTTTTAGAATAGATTACTTAATAACTTTTAGAGGGCACTCTTGTAAGTTATTGGGTAAAATATGTAGAATGGAAGATCATGGATTGAGCCTGCTGTGGTCCACAACACTGGAGTTTTGGAGGAGGCGGGTTATGGCTCATGTTAACTTCTGTAGACTATATACCTTATTCCATCGAATACCCAAATGATTGGCATTGCTTACAAATGCAAGAGTAGTGTGAAATGTCTTGTGTAGCACATATCTATGGATGTCTATTCAGAAAAAAGGTCCAGTGTGTTGAATATATCTTTCTTATTAGTAGAAGATTTAAGTAGAATCATAGGAGTGGAAAGGACTTTGGAGGTCTTCTAGTCCAGCCCCCTGCTCAAGGCAGGAGACCTTATACCATTCTGGACAAATTGTTCCATTATTCTTGAAAACCTCCAGTGATGGAGCACCCACAACTTCGAAAGGCAAGCTGTTCCATTGATGAACTGTTCTCACTGTCAGGACATTTCTCCTTAGTTCCAGATTGGATCTCTCTTTAATGAGCTTCCACCCATTGCTTCTTGGCCTGCCCTCAAGTGCTATAGAGAATAAGTTGAGCTTTTCTTATCTGGGACAGCTCCTCAAGTACTGGAAAATAGCTCTCCTGTCACCTTTCTCTTCTATAGACTAGATGTAACTAGTTCCCTTAATCTAGTTCCCTTAATCATTCCTTGGTTTAAGCATTCAGTTCCCTAAATCATCTCTGTTGCTCTTCTCTGCACTCTTTCTAGGGCCTCAGGATCTTTTTAGCTTCAGTGTTCCAGTCCCTGTTCATTAGTCAAAGAATTAGATTAATCCAATTCCCCCTTTTTTTCCTAAATTGTTACCTGAATTTGAAGGTATTGGAAGAAATGTCCATCTGGGTTCAGTTCCAAGTGGGGAAAAAGACACTGGAAACATGGAAGCTGTTTGGAAAATGGTTTAATGGTGGACAGGACCACATGGTTTGACGTCCTGAGCAATCGAGCACATGGAAGAGAGAGACACATATATTTATACCCTCTCTTGGGCCCTGCCTTAGAACTTCCTGTTCCTGTGTAAGGGCAGGTATCCTGATTGGTTGTCAGACTCCCATGGGGCCATGCAAGGGTAACTTTGTAGGCTATCTTGAATCCCAGGCTTGGTTGAACCTTGTTAGGTGATGCAATCTTCCCAGGTGTCATGTGGTGAGATGGGTAGAGGGTTAATCCTATTTTGTCCTGATGGTGAAGGTCTTTTGTTTCGTAGATAAGCTGGCCCAGCCTTTTGTCTTGTAGATAGGTTGGCACCAGTCTTTTTGGGATTATTAACAAAGGTGGGGGCTGCTTTCCAAGAACTTGTTTCTCCTTTTCTCATCCAGGGAGGTATAATATTCTGCCTTTTTAATATTTCCTAGAATATTTCATTCTTCTAGGAGAGTTTGGCGAACCTTTTTGGCACCAAATGCCGAAACAGGAACGTGCACACATGCGTGGGGGAGCACCGGAAACTGGAAGAGCAGCTCCCTGGTGCGCATGCATGGGAGTGCCAGAAACTGGAAGAGCAGTTCCCCCAGCACGCATGTGCGCCCCAGGAAGCTGAACTTCTGGTTTCTTCTGCTCCTGTGCGCGCAAAGACCAGCTGGCTGGCATGCATGTGTGTGCCGGAACCCGGAAGAACAACGGGCGACGGCTGGCGTGCCCAGAGAGATAGCTCTACATGCCACTTGCACCACACGTGCCATAGGTTTGCCATCATGGTTCTAGGAGAAGAGTGGATGCCAGTGGTGGGTTGCTCCTGGTTCTGTCCAGTTCTTGCAAGCCGGTAGTAAAAGTGGTGGGACGCTCCGCCCACCCACCCAGACATCATAATGGATGATCTGCGCATGCTCAGAAGCTTCTGAGCATGCACATGTGCGCTTCCATTGCAAACCGGTAGTAAAGGTAAGTAGAACCCACCTCTGGTGGGTGCTAACTTCCTATGTACAATGGAAAGCTACTCAAGCATAATATTTGCATTAGAATGGATTAGGAAGATCCTGTGCTTAGCTGTTCACCACAGGATTAAGTATGATGGAGTCTGGACTTTGGGCTGCATTGCTTGCAATGTTTGTGAAAAACAGCTATTCTGTCTTATGATTAAAAGACAGAAATAAAAGGAAGTTTCTAGATCCTTTAAAATACAAAAGAAAATCTCTAGATCAGGGCTGTCAAACTCCCGGCCCAAGGGCCAGATGTGTCAAGAGCTGGCCATGCCCACACCCAGTTTAGCAAAGGGGGGGGGAATCCCAATGTGTCACGTGACGCTGCTGTGACGACATGAGTTTGACATCCCTGCTCTAGATCCTTCATAATGTTTCTGGGGCTCAGTGAGTTCAGTTCTTTTTCACAATAACAGACATTTTTACCTTCTCTGGGCAGAAAATATGAATTCCCTTATACTTTCTTCCAATAATGATATTTTTGTAGCTTGCATGATTTCTAAGACATGCCTTCATATTTGTTTCATCACCAGAGCATAACGTTTCATATTTTGTTGATCTGATATAAAAATTTTGTTTTCTATAGTTTCCCAACATTAGTCTTACTATCAATCTATTAGATTTCTGGCACTTTGGCCACAACAATGGTGGTGACATGGCAGGAGTTATTTCTACTAGCCGCATTTTGGTTGCTGTAGGCATGTTCCTTCCATCTATTCTAGAGTTAATAGTTTTACTCCTGAACGTCTTCATAGCCCTTCTCTGTGTTGTTAATGTGTAATCTTACCCCCCAAAATGTAGAAGATCTTAATCTGTAAACTAATCTTTGCTTTGCAAACTACATTTGTCTTTTCTGCAGCCATGTTTCTGCCTCCTGTGGGGGGCCAGGCAAGGCTGGGAGGAGGAATCCAGAGGTCCTCAGTGGAGGAAGGCAAGACCAGAGCAAGTGCCAAAACCTCATCCACCAGAGGAGCCTCGCCATCCCTCTCAGGTCACACGAAGGACCCCTGGGCACAGGCTGCCCTGAGCCCTGGGCAGTAGAAGGCAAATGCCCAGGTTTAGTTCTGTATTAGTGTGCAGGAATTTTAGATTCTGCTTGACTTTATTGCAATCAGTATCTCTTAGTAAAGTGCCTTTTCACTTCAACCACATGGAATCAAGTGTTTACTTCCCTAAGGGATCAGACTGGGGCAGGTGTGACAGCCTCAAAGCAACTTTTGAGATCAGAAAAAAAAAACCTGAAGAGAAATCAAATCCTATGTCAACATATGAATGAGTTAAAAATCAAGATTGTTAAAAGCAAGAGTAAGGAATACAGGGTTGGTTGGTTTGAACAAAGTTAAAAGTACATGTTTCTATATAATACCATGAATGCTTTATGGACTTTTTTTGACACCAGGACTAATATTTTAATGATTTATGGACTTGTTTATAGATAAGGAAGAGTTATGGGAACTTTGTAGGGGGTAAAAAATTATTAAATTTGTTAGAACTACTTGTGATGAAGATTTTGAAGTCATTTTTTAAAAATTTTTTTTCTTTTCCTCTTTTTTCCTTTTTCCTTCTCTTCTACTTTTTATTGCCTCTTTTCTTTTCCCTTCTGGGTTTTGTTTGCATTGTCTTTTTTCTTTTTTTAAAGCAATAAAATGTTTTTTTTTAAAGCAATTACCATTACCAAGCCAGGATTCACCCGTATGCATTTAACTGCTTTTCCTAATTAAATTGTCTTTATTCAAATTCATTATGTTGCTTTCAGCACTTTCCCTAGCTTACAAATATAATTCTGAATTTTATTTCTGTCCGCATACCTAACCAGTTTTGTTCCAATTGCAGATTTCCCCATACACACTGGGGAAATCATCATTTTGTCACGTATGCAGATACCATGACTTCAGGTTATACTGCTACACTGATGATCATTTGAAGGATCCTTTCCTGGAATAGATTCTATAGAGTCCATAACTTAAAACAGTTTCTGATATTTTAAATAAAACATATTAGATACTTGCTTAGCATTTAAAGCTGCAAATAGTAGTTATGCTTACATAGTAAAACAAAAAAGGACGCCATTTAATTTGTTATCATTTATTTAGTAATAGTTCAAAGATTTGAGTGGAATCAATTAAATATTGCCAAAATGAGCAAAAAAGAAAGTGAGCTCAGAAAGAAATACAGATGTTTTGCTGGCAAAGTCTGCCTTTTATTCAGTGGTTTCCATAACAAGCTGCAACAACTTCAAAATGACATGTGCATCATCATCCTGCACAAGTGACATCTTAAAAGTTGTGTAATAGTGTGTGATGCCAGTGAGGCATGATCTACAACTACACCTATAACAAGTTGCTGAGTGTTTCTTTTATTGCAATAGAAGTTTGTTGAATGAATAAATACAATAAATAATGCACATGTCCTCAT
The DNA here is from genome assembly GCF_059756535.1 of Pantherophis guttatus. Classification (NCBI taxonomy): domain Eukaryota; kingdom Metazoa; phylum Chordata; class Lepidosauria; order Squamata; family Colubridae; genus Pantherophis; species Pantherophis guttatus. The sequence continues at coordinate 106,137,992 of NC_142064.1, read as the reverse complement.
TTCCCTTCTCCTCACTCTGAGGACATCTTATGTGAGGTGACCACTGGAGATTTTTGAAGAAATTAGAGGTGGAGTTCCTTGAATGTAATATTTTTCTATTGGCGGCTTTCTACAAATTCTGATTTAGAGAGTAACCAATATCAAGTGGTACATGTAAGCAAGCCTTGTAATTTGATAAGATCTGTGATACATTAAAGTAGAATCATGTCACAGTCTTTTTCATATAGAACATTTTGAAAAAAGTTTTTTAAAGCATTAAAACAGTATTAAATAGGTTTTCTCTCCAAGCTACTTTCATCAGTAAAAGTGCAATGAGAATACCAGGCCAAAAAAGGCTACATTTATATTTAGGCAAGTATTTTAGAATATTGAATTATGAAACTCGCTTTTCTTTACCTATTTAATATTTGTCTTGTTCCTTGATCCCAAATGGGCAAAGCAAGAAGAGAACACATATCTATTTGTATTTTTTCATTAGGTGTGGGATAAACAGATGTCTTATAAGGAATGGCAGGATATAAACAACCCAGACTATTTCTTTGTAGTAATGTGTTCCCTGGCTATAAGTGTTAGTATCATTTACTGTAGATCATGTCCTCTGTAACATTTAGGGATACTGGTTTCCATAGTAAATTTCCACACTGGGAAGGAAGCCAATTTAAGTATTTTCCATGGCTAGAAGACACCATTGTTATATATTCCAGTGCCTCTCCTTCAACCACAGCCCTTTTCCCCCCAAGGCTAATGCCTGTGTGAACAATTCCATTGTTGTTGCCTAGAAGCAATATTTCTTTGAGGCCTTTGAGGTGCACGGGCGGGGTGGGGGGTGGGGGTAGGGCAGAGCAGGGCAGGGCAGGGCAGGGCAGAAATGCCCCCAGCCTTTAGAGACAAGAGAGGCAGTCAAAATTTTAGCACAGCTGTGAGTATGTAATTTCTCTGCCTTTGTAAACAAAAAGGCAGGTACTTAGTCTTTTTAAATTAGCTTTTGTGCAAAATAACACAAGGGTAGTTGTTCCCATTTACATCCCACCATCAGCAACTTCTCTGCCCATTCAAAGACAAATGAATTCTTTCCTTGGGATCCACACCTGCTGAGAGGTGGGGGTGGCCCAGGAAGTTGTGCTTCAGGGCAGCCCTGCAATGTAGTCCACTGGATGAATAAATTTTGGAGGCAGCAAAGATTGAGGACTGTTCCCCACAGCAGCAGAAAAGTGCTATTTCCAACTGTCTTTTCAATTATGTAAATTGGAGTTGGATCCACATAGGAAACCTGGAGGAGAGGGCCCAGTTACATCAGGCAGAGCACTTACCACTCTAGTGCTGTCAGCTCCCTCAGGCTGGACAACTGATATCAAAGGAGCCATTCTTTGCTCCTTCTGTCTCCCCCCTCCGCCCTTCTCCTGCCACCCAGAGCAAGACTTGGGGGAGGAAGCAGGGGAGAGAAGGAGGGAAAGCAGCACTTTCCTGCAAGATAAAGATTCTCCTCCCACAGAAGCAGCAGCTAAGCAGCTGTCCCCCCAACACACACACACACACACACACACACACACACACACAGAGAGAGAGAGAGAGAGAGAGAGAGAGAGAGAGCAGGTGGCAGAGTCACTTTCCCCATGGGTAAGGCTCTCCCCATAGCTTCAGCACTGTGTCAAAGCCATAGGCACATTTTAAAAGTACCCAGAAGGCCACAGGATATTAACACATATTTCCCCTACCCGCCCTGTAACCTTGACACTGCAGTGCTGAAGCCAAGGGTGGGACAGCCTAAACTCTCAGGAGCATTTGTACTGTGGTTTTCTGGAAGATAGCTGGACACATTTAACACAGACACACAGACACAGACTCCTGCTGGGAGAGGCAAAAGTAGACAAGAAAGTTGGTGAGGCTTCTTTGGTGAGTGCAGTATCTCCATATCTCTACAGGATGCTCTTTCTTCCTCACATATCCGAGAAGCTCTATTCCCCTCCCCATAACTCCATGGAAATTAATGTGTGTAAATAGAATCAAGGATATTTCAATCAGCTTGAGATATACCTTGGTGAAGGAGAAATTATTATTTCCTCCTTTCCCCCCAGGCCATGTTCTCAGTGGTTAGTAAATTCAGCTGTTGAGCTTAGAACACCTCTTAGGGCAACAGGTTCAGTTCCTACTTTCTCTTCCAGGATAACATTTCACTGCAGAGCATCAAAGCAGCAAAGGACTTATTCTCCAAAGCACCAGGGGGCAGGACAAGAAGTAAAGGGTGGAGACTCATTAAAGAAAGATCCAACTTAGACCTAAGGAGAAATTTTCTGGTAGTGAAAACAATTAATCAATGGAATAACCTCGCTGGAGGTTTTCAAAAATATACTGGAACAGCCATTTGTATAAGGTTTCTTGCCTTGAGCAGGAGGCTGGACTAGAAGACCTCTGAGGTCCCTTCCAGTCCTATGATTCTATGTTCTAAAGTCAGGCTGGATGCTGGGCATTATGTGAATGTAAGTTTAATTTGTAGAAATCTAAATACATCTGATATTATCTCTCTTATTGAGATTTGCTTCCTGCTCCCAGCTAGACAATCATCTCAAAGAAAAGTGATTTTGTGTGCGTTGTCCTATGCCTAGAATTGCATGGTAGAGCAACTTGCCCATGGGAGGCAGAACTGTTACCCAGGCAGCCCAGAACATGTTCTTGCTTGCCTATTTTGCTGCCCAGGTGGATGTTCCTGCTAGAACACTTTGAATTGAATAAAAAGATAATTATCTCACAAAATGTATTTTATTGCCAAGTATATAATTACATAAAGTCATCTGTGAGTTCTCCAACAAATATTTTGGGCCAGGCTGATTTGATCCTAAATGTCCTTTTATTGGTCCTATGGACTTCTTGGGGATGGGCAAGTTTATTGGGTGGCCTTTAAACTTCAAAGAGGAGACAGAGCTGTAAATGGTGAATACAAGGGGTATGTGCACATAGACTGAGACACAACTGCAGACAGAATGGCTGGAAAATGCTGCAGGCGGTACAATTCAGCTCTTGCCCTCTTTACAAAGTTCAACTGTGGGGTGGCTAGAAAACTGGTGAAACTGAGCTTGATTGTATAACCAGAAGATAATTCTAGGTGAGGGGTGATGGCAACACTTTTTTGGGGGATAGAAACACATCAATAAGTGCCTGAGCTCTTCCAGGGGAATACACTGACAAACAGCTAGAGGGAAATGCTCAGCCATCATCTGCCCAAATGCTAGATAACTACATGGTTCAGTGAGAGATCTGCACTGCCCTCAAAGTTTATTAAATTGGATTATGATTTCCCCCCTTTTTCCAGATGGATTTTAACTTTGTGATAAAACTAATAAACTAAAGACTAAAGGCTATTTCCTTTCAGGAACTTGCTTCTTAATCAACCTGTTTTTTCTTTATTCCCCAGGCATCTCCTAAGGAAATTCTTTTCAGTGAGTTGCTTATCTTGGAAATGTGAATGTTGCTAGCTCTTATCAGCTAGTCTTCTCTTGTTTCAATTTAAATGCATTACCTTCAGAAATGCTTTGGGGAAAATATTCAGGGCTTTTTTATCTTTAGCATTTGTCTAATCTAACTAGAAAAAAGGTGGGAGCTAAAACATATTCTTTTTTACTTGTAATTTTTAAGCCTGAACTCTTCAAGAAACAATTGTTTCATTATCATCTCTGCAACCAGGAAGGCTTGCTAGATTGTATGTTAAATAGCTGTTGATAAAATTCAAGAGCTCTAGTCTGTCTGTTGTTCTATGGATAAACTTTTTTGTACATACATACATATATATTCACATTCAATATTATGCAATGAATATTTTGCTGGAATTTAATTTTTGGTCGCTGTCTATAATAAACTTGGCTGATACTCTGTCTAAATTATCGAGGCTGAAGAAATTAATGAGCTAAAAATTATTTTTCAAAGATACTTCAAGTGCAATAAGAACAACTGTGAATTTGTACAAAGTATGCAAGTGATGACAGATGTAAATCTTCTATGGAAATTCTCTCTGCTAAGTCCCTATTTTAGAAAACTGCCTGAATCACAGGTATCTCAGAGAGCCAAAAGACCTATTATATGGTTGCCTTCTTTTATTTAGTTTTTCAAAATAGCAATAGCAATAGCACAGACTTATATACCACTTCATAGTGCTTTACAGCCCTCTCTAAGTGATTTAGAGTCAGCATATTGCTCCCAACAATCTGGGTCCTCATTTTACCCACCTCAGAAAAATGGAAGGCTGAGTCAATCTTGAGCCAGTCAGAATTGAACTGCTGGCAGTTGGCAGAATTAACCTGTGATGCTATATTCTAAACCACTGCGCCACTACGGCTCTTATATTGACTTTTGGCCTGCATTTGTACTAGAAAATATGATTCTCATGGTAGTTTCAGTTTCCCTTTAATGCTCTGTGATTGGTGAATTTATGTGTTTTGCACTGTTCTAATCTTGCAGAAGGGCTGGAGGCTTACTAAAAGGTATACTATCCATTGAAATGGTTGTGGTTCTTAGACCATTCACATTATCTTTGACACATCTGTTTGTAGCATCAATTTTATTTTTGTCACCAATTCGAATCCATTCTGGTTTTTTATCCATTTCCCAAAAGCCCTCTAAAAATCTCACCTTATCCATGGACTATGCAAATAGTCTGATCATACCATTCTTGGTTTACTCCCTATCCCCCGTGAGAAGAATATTAATTTACCACACAGGTTTGCTCTGATGGTTGCTTGTTTCATATGGCATGTTAAACAATATTTAAGCAATACATTGAATCAGTTTGGTGAAGTGGGTAAAGAACCAGGAGGAAACTGGGAGACCAAGTATTCTAGTGCCACCTTAAGAACAAAGCTGGCTGGGTGATCTTTAGCCAGTCCCTTTCTTTCAGCCTTAAGAAGTTGTAAGGCCAAGAAAACTGCAGGGACTAATCCAGGCATTGCCAAGTCAAGACCAGCAGCCCCAATCTTTTTCAGTGCCACGGACCAGTTCTGTGGAGGATGGTTTTTCCATGGACCTGGTGGGGGGGATATGGTTTTGTGTACTATCTGGATCCTGTACATCCGTGGGTGGGTTTCCTCTTGCTTGCTTGGCCCGGTTCCTGGTGGGCCATGGACCAGTGCCAGTCCGTGGCCTGGGGGTTGGGGACCCCTGGTCAAGACTGACTGGAAGATGCCTCCCATATTGGGTTGATGTAATGGCTGAACCCAAATGGCAGGTTAAGTTGTGGTTAAGAAGGAATGCTTTAATGAATGTCTGTAACCATCACTTGCTGTAGATTAGCTTACCTTAAATTCAGTCTAATGTGTAATATAAATCCAATCAAATGAATAATTTCCAATGAAAAAAATCATCTTCCAAGAAAATGAAGAAAGGTACAAAAGTAGAATTCCTGCCGTTCCAACTTGGTTTTTCATACGTATCATGTGTCCTCCACTCCCTTCCACCCCAAGACATAGTGTGGCTATTCCCATTGGGCTAGCTTAGTCTTTTCCTGTTGTTGATTTTTTGCATACTCTTTCCATCTGGTGGAAAGATTGTTGGGGAATCATCAAAAGGAAGAGGGGTTTAACAATATGCTGGCTATAGTTTGTTGTGTCAGCTGGGATATGTTCCCTAAGTGAGTGCTAGAATAGAATAGAATAGAATAGAATAGAATAGAATAGAATAGAATAGAATAGAATAGAATAGAATAGAATAGAATTTTTTATTGGCCAAGTGTGATTGGACACACAAGGAATTTGTCTTGGTGCATATGCTCTCAGTGTACATAAAAGAAAAGATACGTTCATCAAGAATCATAAGGTACAACACTTATATCATATTAGGAAACAGTCAATATAAATCATAAGGATACAAGCAACAAAGTTACAGTCATACAGTCATAAATGGAAGGAGATTAATAGTAGTGCAGACTTAGTAAATAGTTGGACAGGCATTAGTTGTTTAGCAGAGTTAATGGAGTTTGGGGGGAAACTGTTCTTGTGTCTAGTTGTTCCAGCATGCAGTGCTCTATAGTGTCGTTTTGAGGGTAGGAGTTGAAGCAGTTTATGTCCAGGATGTGAGGGGTCTGTAAATATATTATTTTCATAGCCCTCTTTTTGACTTGTGCAGTATGCAAGTCCTCAATGGAAGGCAGGTTGGTAGTAATTGTTTTTTCTGCAGTTCTAATTATCCTCTGAAGTCTGTCTGTCTTGTTGGGTTGCAGAACCAAACCAGACAGTTATAGAGATGCAGTTGACAGACTCAATAATTCCTCTGTAGAACTGTATCAGCAGCTCCTTGGGCAGTTTGAGCTTTCTGAGTTGGCGCAGAAAGAACATTCTTTGTTGTGCTTTTTTAATGATGTTTTTGATGTTAGGTGTCCATTTTAGATCTTGCGATATGGTAGAACCTAGAAATTTGAAGGTCTCTACTGTTGATACTGTGTTGTCTAGTATTGTAAAGAGGTGGAAGTATGGAAGGGTTTCTCCTAAAGTCTACCACCATTTCTATGGTTTTGAGTGTGTTCAGTTCCAGATTGTTCCAGTCGCACCACAAGGCTAGTTGTTCAACCTCCCGTCTGTATGCGGATTCATCATTCTCTCGAATGAGACTGATCACTGTTGTGTCATCTGCGAACTTCAGTAGTTTAACAGATGGATTGTTATATATATATTGGTATATAGAGAGAAGAGAAGTGGGGAGAGCACACAGCCTTGGGGGTCCCATGTGCTAATTCAATGGTACTTAATGATAATTAGCATGTTGTGTAAATATGCTCTCTCTCTCTCTCTCTCTAATATATATATATATATATATATAGCCAGGTTTTCCCTACGTAACCAAGGTTTTTTTTGTAGCTCCAGCTCAGTAGAATCACATCCACTCGGTTCTGGGCTTTTTTCTTTTCTAACAGCTAGCAAGCTCTTACTGCTAGGTGGGAGACCTAAATAGATCCATTTCTAGCTTTCTTTGCTTTCATCAGTAGGCCACACCCATATCTTATGTATCCTCCCTGTAAAGGTACAGTATCAATTTTCTTACTTCTTCGTGTTTTTCTTCTAGCCAGGTTTTCCCACGTAATATATTTCCCTATATATATATATATATATATATATATATATATATATATATATGGAAGTAATGTAGTACAAATATGGAAATGAACCTATTTCCTACTTTGTTCAGGGCAAAAGCTTTAATATTTGGAGGGGGACAGAAGAAAAAAACATAGTAGTATTAGATCAGCATGGTTTTTTTAAAAAAAAAAACAATTATTAGAATACAAAAGGCACAGAAACAAAATTTAACCCTAACTTCTATGCTGTAATGTAGTTGTATAAAAATGCTACAATTCACTATACCGTATCTAGTTAAATGTGGTTTATTCATCAAAACATGGTTAAGCAAATTACAGCTGAGCACAAAATGTAAACCAAATCACTCGTAAGCAAATCATATTATGATTCAGAGCACAAAATGTAAACCAAATCACTCGTAAGCAAATCATATTATGATTCAGTATGTGAATATTTCCCTAAGTTTTAAATAATTACTTTAACCTTGTTTATTTTTTCAACTAATTTGGGTTTTCAGTTTTTGAAATTGCAATCATCATTGCTTCTTGGAAGACTCCAATTCACAGGAATTAGTAGGAGATTTTTATAGGTATGCTTGTTTAATTATTTATTCCTTAGACTTGGGTCTCACTGTTTCTCCAGAAACCCATATTAACTCTCTTTCCTCGAAGCCTAAGGTGGGATAAAGTTTGGATCCTAGTCCAGTACCTGAGACATCATGAAATTGTTGTCTTCTGTATGAATCTAAGTAGGATTAATTCAAGAAATTATGGTTACATAAATCATAGCTTAACAGAACATTACAGAGCCATCCGTATTTAGTATTTGCCTTAGTTATTGGTAAACACTTAATGAAAAAATATCTAAAAGATTTATGTGAAAAATAAATAAAAATGTGTACTTAACTAGCAAAGTAACCAGCCAAGTCAGGTGAGTCAGTGGCTCTGAGAGACTATTTGTCTGATTCCTTCATTTGCATAAGTGGGGGTGTATAACTCTGTGGTTTTCCATCCTGCCTCTTTGCCTGAGAATTCTTTGTTTATTGATGTGATGTCTGGAAAGTTCCCATAGATGGTGGGTCATTAGAAAAGCAACAAACATGTTATTTGCTAGGAAGCGTTTGTCCAAAAACTGCATGCATTGGTTTAATATGTTGTTACTGTCTTCTGAAGGCAAGTCACAATTTCAGAGTATATAAATACTTGCTTATATGTCCCATTATGCCCTTTAGCATCACATTAAAGAAAAGCATCTACTATATTAGTTATCCATTGCAACCCAGCTAAATTCACTGGCAGCCACATTCTGAAACAATGGTTCTTTATTAAAACAGGGGAAGGTTTCTTGGCAGGGGAACTGGACAGATCAGTGCTAATATCCTGTAAATGACAGTGGCTCCCATTTAATGTTGACATGACTTAGCTAAATTCTATAGTGCCAGGAAAGAGCCCCACGTCTGTTGCTTCTCTGTAACCTTGAGGCAAATGGTTGCTTCCTGATTCTAATGGCAAATCCTCAGAAGCAGCAACTCGATAAAAAAAAGTCAGGATGGAATGGAGTTGTCTTCTTTTTTTTCTTAAATGGGAACCAGTTACACAGAATATTGGTGCAGTAATGCAAAGCCTGCTTTCTTAGCAGATGGAAAACTTGCCTGATTAAGAGTATGAACACTGAGTTTCAGATACTGGTACAGGTATGGAATGGGACAATTCTCTGCAGCCAACTTGCCATGGCCAACTTGTCATGGCCAACTTGCGACGGGACAACTCGACATGGGACAATTCAACAAATACAAACGTTAAATTAATTTCGATGGAACCATGACCAATAATAATAAAAGAAAGTAAATCCAGAAACACAAGAGTTAGAATAATTTCAATGAAAATATGGACACCTGTAATAAAAGTAACTGAATGAAATGATTAATATAGTGTTAAATTGTCCTGTGGCAAGTTGGTTGTGGTGAGTTGTCTTGTGGCAAGCTGGCCATGGCAAATTGACTGTGGTAAGTTGACTGTGGAGAGTTGACCATAGTGAGTTGGCCATGGCAAGTTGTCAACCAGCCAGGTATGTTTTTGTACCCATTGCAAAAGACTCTACCACTATTTCCCACAAAATGCTAATTTGTTATTCTAATATATTGATGCCTAACTAAGCCTGCAGAATATGCAGATGCCTGAATCTGGCTAGAAAATTTCCCATTCTAAATCCTGTAGAGCTGCTGTCATTCAGATAGTGAAGTAGGTAGACCTGAGGCTGACTTAGCATAAATTGGATTGCCCTGTTCCTAGACTAGAAAACTGGAATCTTTTTCTTGACAAATTCATGAAAAAGGTCATGTTAAAAAATACCTTGCGGCAAACATACAAGAACAATGAATAGATGTGGACAATGTATCCCAATTACAATCACTCAAACAAATAAATATCTTCTTCTGGGCTGACAAAATTCCTGCAGGCTGTCATCTTTTGCTTTGTTTAGCTGTTTTGCCCTCCTATTAATCCTGAAGGAAGCTAAAGTTAGTCATGTCAGAGTTTGTCAACCTGTCCCAAATTATGACTTTCCTGTCAGGCACAGGAAATCAGTAGCCAGAATAGAGTTCAAAAGCACTACGGGTTTATTCCATGCAACCTGTACACAAGAATCTTATCTACTAATGGTCAAGGCAAATTAGCACCAAATAAGAGTAAACAGACTTCAAGAGGGCCTGGACTTATGTCTCTTATGTGTTTGACCCCTCCCTCGCATTCAGCCAGGTCATTTCCTGCAATTCCTTATATAGGATATTAGGAATACCAGTGGTAGAAGGTACAGTCTGCCCTGCCCTATTGATGTTTACCCCCAAATTAGCATTTCAAATTGCCCTACTTATAAGAAATATAGCTGTCAGACCTGCCCAAAAACAATCATTTAGCAAAGCAGACTCTCGACTCTAATTGATTGAAGTGAAAACAACTTTTACTAAAGATGTCAGTTGCAAGAAGGTGAAGCGGAATCTGAAGTTTCCACTCACCGATACAAAGTGCCAAACTCAGCATTCCCCATCCCTCCCCCCAATGTCCAGCCCATTGTCATGCAATCCAGGATCGGCCGTGATGTTGTGGGAAACTCTGGGTTGTTTAGGCTGCTGGAATTTCACACCAAGGCAAGAGGCCTTGAAGATACCCGGCATAACGGGTACAAACAGCTCTGGTCTTCTTCACATGTCAGCCTCCTCTCCCCACTTTCCAAACAGGTGTGGATTGCCCCAAATGCCTCCCCCCTCCCTTCCCCTTTGATGGCAGGATCCTAACAATAGCATTATATTCTTCTCCTGATGAGGACAGCTCTACAGTCCTATCCTCCTGCCCCACCCTGCCACCTTCAAAAACAAAAGAAAACAGGACAAAAAGGAACACAATTTAATTTCATACTGCCAGAAGGGATTGAGAAGGAGGAGGGAGGGATAATATTAAAATCCTAATTTGAAAGAGTTCTGTTTTTATTTGTTTGTTTGTTTGTTTATTTGTTTTTAAAGAACCCTCAGGAGTCCAGGGTGCGTTGTTCGTTGGACCCTGATAGAGAAGGCTGGAAAAAGGAATGGTTGGAGAAAAGAAGTAAACACTGTAAAGCTTTCAGATTTGACCTTTTTCACTGATCACAAATCCCTGACTTGTCTTGGGTTGTCCTTGCTGAGGGCTGACTACTTGAGTTTCACCAGACAGGATTAGTAATCTGTTTATGGTTTGCAGATTTTGTTCCTTGGGTTTAAAGTTGCAAACAATTTTAAAAGGGGTAACTTTTATTCTGGGCATGACTTGTGAATATTAGGAATGCAGGATAAGAAGTATTGTTATTTTAATAGAAAATATAGGTACCCTGGACCTACAACAGTTCATTTAGTGACTGTTCAAAGTTACAATGGCACTGAAAAAAGTGATTTATGACCATTTTTCACAGTTACAACCTTTGCAGCATCCCCATGATCATGTGATCAAAATTCAGATGCTTGGCAACTGGTTCATACTTATGACTGTTGCTGTGTCCCAAGGTCATGTGATCACTTTTTGTGACCTTCTGACAAGCAGTCAATGAGGACGCCAGATTCAACTAGGGTACTAACTTATCAACTGCAGTGATAAGTTAACAACTTATCACTGCAACTGTGGCAACTTATCTTAACAACTGTGGCAAGAAAGGTTGTAAAGTGAGGCAAAACTTACTTAACAAATGTCTCACTTAACAACATAAATTTTGGACTCAGTTGTGATCATAAGTAGATTAGTATCTGTACTTTGCCTTCAACCTACAGCTCACTTTCAACATCTCCTTCATTAGAAAAATCCTACTAAAAATGAATATTGGTCACGTCAAGTCACTTTTTCTGTTCTGACCTTTGCAAAAAGCACTTAATATAACAGTTGGCAACATGTATTGTCTATGAAATCTTGTGACTCCAAAAATAAATAGCTGAAAGTTTATTAATTCAGTTTCCAGTTTTTCTATGGGTAAAGGCAGTAAACAAAGTGAATGAAAGATGCATTGTCTTCTATGAATCCAGAGCTCATTTAAACTGAGTACAGATGATTAGTAGGTAGCAGGAGTGAAACATAAATACTGGCTTGTACTATAAGAAATATATTTAACTTGCAACTTGGCAAGAATGGGACTCGTCTCCTGGATTTTGTTTGTTATTCAGTAAAAATCATACTGTGTGTGAGTGAACATACCCACATATTCTTACTTAACTCAGCGCATATAAAGAAGGTCTTGCAATTGATCTTTGGCATCTCCACAAAGGATCCTTGGTATCAGAACTGGAAAGACACACAGGGCCAACCTCTCCACTAGATTAGATAAGGCTGGGCCAAATGGATCGGAGGCCTGCACTGATATAAAGCAGATTCTTCTAGGAACAATATGCAGACTGTGCCTCCATTAATAGCTGCAAGGGACCTAACTCTTCATTTATACCCTGCTTCACATAGACTTTGTGTGAAGTAATTAAATTAGATGCCATCCCCTTAAGATACTCACTTTGATTTTTCACATTTTGAACTAGTCTGCCCTACACGTTTTCCACACTCTCCCAGATGAAAAATGTGTCTGTGGCCAGTTGGAAGGGTTTTGAATTAGAGTCATGGCACACTGGTGTTTTCTTTTTCTAGAGCACAAGGGAAGCAGCTCTGATTTAACTTTTTAAGCCCAAGAAGCAAATCCCTAATTTATCTTTAATTTACAAAGAGCACCCCATATCTCAAATGGGTATTACATTACAAAGCTGAAGTGGGTCCCACGTATATGAAGGTAAGAACATAATGAACATAAACAATCATTATGTTTAAGGTACTTGAATCCAATTATATTTTCAGGGTTTAATAGGGGAGTAGTAAGAATATACTGCTTTTAAAGATTTTAATACAAATGTACAATGCAAATGTACAAAGGTAGATGCATGCCAGGGCAGAGAGAATGACACCGACTCTTCCTTTTAGAAAAGTTTCCATTTGCTTATGATAGAAACATCCCATCTGTATTGTCTGAATCTGATCCCTTCCCAGAACAATTGCTCAATATGTTAAGAGATCCACCCTGGAGTCATCTCTTGAGTTACTTAATTTGTCTGAGTTCCTACTTTACGCTAAACCCAAAACTACTTTCCATTTTTATGGCTTACTATGTTTTACAAACTGGTCAAGTGCAGTTTAGTCAATAAACCATAATTAACATGTCTTCACAAAAATCACTTCTGAAACTCAACTCAATTATTTATATAGTATAGTAACGTGAAATTGTGAAAGACTGTTATGCCTGAACTTGCCTGTTAGTTTAAAGTTTAAGTGCAGGTAGGCAGCTTAGGTATGAATGTGCAAATTTGAGTTAAGCCAGGTTTCAATAAGGCTGAATTGGGCAGGTGAGGAGGTTAGTAAGATCATCGCCTGGCAAGAATACAATCCAATTGTCCCTGAGTTAATTCCACATTAGCCAGAGAGAAATTGCTTGATCAGGAAGATATATCTGTCTCCATTAGATATTTTTCTTCAAGCAATTTCTTAAAAAAAAAAAAAAAAGAATTATTAAATAGTAAAGCCAGGTGGATGTGGGCCCAAAGACCAAGAGAGTAAAAGGATAAAAATCCAGGTCCAATCCAAATCTTTAAAATCCTAAAAGATTTGGACCAGATTACTCAAAAGAAAACTGTCTCCAATCTAAGTTTCAAAGGTCCTATGATGAATGCCTCTCTCAATGAAGTAGGATAACTAGGGCCAGGGTCTTTTCAATAACAACATCTTATTATGAAACAGACTTCAGAGAAAGATTTGTCCAGCATCATCTCTGGATTTTTTAAAAATCAGTTGAACTCCTTTCTAGTTATCCAGCCAATATAACCCTGAACTCTCCCTATTTAAATATATTTCTAATTTTAGGGTAGTAGTACATTTTGACGCTTTCTGCATTTACTGTTGATTTTGACGTTATGCTTTTATATCCCATCTCTCATCTGTATTCAGATTGTACCATCTTAAGAATTTTATGTGATTGGATCAAGCTACCATATGAAGTACAAAATTCCAGATGTTCACTAGATGTCAGCAAAGAGATCTAAACCATTTGTTGCTATCATCTATTAGGCATCCAGATATATGGACCTCAGACTGATAGCTCTATTGTATGGTTACATGCAAATCTTGTAAGCAATTAAGTAACTCGTGCCCAAGTTAGGATTGTAAAGGAAAAAACAGGGAAACCAGAAAAACAAAACAGAAGGCAAGTCCAAAGCATATAGCACACCAGATGTGATGTTCCAATAGCAAGGAAAGGTTTTTTTATGCTTGTCCTTTCCAATAGAATCCAATGAATAACCATGGTTCCACTGGCAATGCACTGCAGAAGTGGATATTTGGTGTTTATATTTACGTTTCTAAACATTTTGATTATGGAGGCAGTGGCTCAGTGGCTAAGACGCTGAGCTTGTCGATTAGAAGTTCAGCGGTTCGAATCCCTAGCGCCGCGTAACGGAGTGAGCTTCCATTACTAGTTCCAGCTTTGCCAACCAAGCAGTTCGAAAGCACGTAAAAAATGCAAGTAGAAAAATAGGGACCACTTTGGTGGGAAGGTAACAATGCTCTGTGCGCCTTCACCATTTAGTCATATCAGCCACATGATCATAGAGACGTCTTCGTACAGCGCTGGCTCTTCGGCTTAGAAACGGAGATGAGCACCGCCCCAGAGCCAGAATCGACAAGCATGCATGTGCGAGGGAATCTTTACCTTTATCTTTTGATTGACCCTTCTCCTATATATGATCCTTCAGTTGCTTCTTTCTGTTTGCTCCTTTCCCTGCATTTCTGTATCAAGTCCAATGTCCATCTTTTTGCTGAATAAGGGAGCAGAAACAATTATCATGAATCATCAATCATTGATGTGCTGGAATTCTTATTGATACTCAGATTCTTGCAGGTGGTGAGTCAGTCATAAAAAACACGATATTGCAAAGGCAAGAAGCTGAACATCTATGCTGAGAAAATGTTCCATCCTGCTTAGTAAGAACTCATAAACTTTTTAATTTCAACTTTTTGACACTGGCTTTTTAAATCTAAGAAATGTTGAAGTCAGGTAAACTTTTGATAGTCAAGGATTATGTTTATCATATAAAGCTGCAATTTGAGAGGTTTGTAATTTCAAAGTATGGCTTGAAAAGATTCTTTCAAAAGGTTATTTTAGATGATATACCCATTCTAATATTGTTTTGTTTATTATTTTCAAGGGGCATTGAAAAAGAGGGATTCGGAGACCGACTGCTATCTATGATTTGTCAACAATGATCTACCACATCCAGATTCAAGATAATTGGGGAATATTCCATTTTTAGAACATTTATCTCAGTCCATTTAATTGATAGCTATATGTTTAATGAATGACTGGGGTATTTTCCATTGAGCTATAGTGAAAAAGTACATTGAAAAGCAACGAAAGGCAAATTCCATTCTCCTCTGACCAGGAGGTCCTGAGCCCCCTGTCCATAGAAGAGAAAGGTTTATGGCTAATTTTTTTATAAGAATGGTTATTTAGTAAACACCCAATAAGTGGAATTAAGAAATCTACTCAGTGGGTGTAATGTGTAATTGTAAAAGTTTGTTTTTATGTAGCTATATCTGCAATAAACCCAGATGTGAACTTTGACCTCAGGACTACCCAAAACATTGTCATTGGACCTAGCAGCATCAGCCACATTAATAACTACTCATTATCTAGTGTTGTTCTAACCTACACTTTTTCCTTACATTATTACTGTGTTGTTATTATTTTTGATAATCGAAAAGGAACACACCCACCAGATGATGATGATGATGATTGATTCTCAAGTGTCTTTGAGGCTTGCCCTTAGTTCAATCTAGATCTCCAAGAACAAATATGGCATATAACATGTTGCCTGGTGTAGTATATTAGAACAGAAACGATCTATTTTCCTCACAAGATTTGTCTAAATCTAGAATACAACTATGCTGCTAGAATGGAAAGTAGATTTATTAATATCACCTTTTCTTAGGAGAACTGCTTGCAATAAAGTTTCCTTCATTTTTTTTATTAAAGAGAAGTAAATAGATGACAATGAATTTGAAGAAGTAAAATGGTAGCACACTACAAGCTGCCTTAATGGTTCTGGGGAGTTCATTGCAAATGTATAGGCCTGTAACAGCACCAACGCTATCCAGAGGCAATCTGCACAAAATTGGAGAACTTGCTTGGATTCTGAAATATGATCAGCTCAGCTCAACTTCAGCGGAAATTGTGGACCAAGATGGATTCCAGACAGCAGAAACGTTCATCTTGTCTATTCTTGATCTCTTGGGTTTCTTAGTATTTTATCACCATCACTTGTTGAGTAACGACAGTAGCAATTTCAGAATTATAGAATTATAGGGCTAAAAGGGACCTGGAAGGTCTTCTAGTCCAACCCCCTTCCCAAGGCAAGAGTCCTTATACCATCACAGACAAATGGATGTCCAATCTTTTCTTGAAAACTTCCAGTAATGCCCCAATAATAAATAAATAATTTATTTATTTGCTGTACCACAGAATGAGAGAGGCACAGAAATTTCCATTTTCCCAGATTGTCCTTTTAATCCTCTTCTTCTCACGAATGAGGACTCTGAACAAGGGGTGAGGCTGGTAGCTTTGTGGGAGTGCCCCGAATCTGGAGTAAAGAGAGTATATAGAAAGCTCACAGAGAAAAGGTTGATTATTTGTTATGCATATTTTACTAAATGGCATCAGCTATGAGAATCAATATTTTACTCTATTGTTTTCAGAATGTGCTGCCTTTCATCATCGTGATTGAGAAATAAGCAGTTCTTTTATACATGTAGCATTTGTACTATTAGTTAATGTTGCCAGGTGTCCACTATTTGAGCGGACAGTCCACTTTTTTCACATTATGTTCACTATTTTTTTTCACAAAATAGTGGACATTTTTTTTATTCAAAAGCTTTATGATGAAATTAAAATGTAATTTAATATTTTACATATTATTATATTTGAAGTTTTGAATTTTAAGTAGTTTTGAAGTGATTATTTTAATACGTGTTAAAATGTTTGTAAGAAAATATATAATTGTAATTTTTTTTTTACTACTTAACCCCCCCCCGCTTGTCCGCTATTTTTTGGAAGCAGACCTGGCAACCCTACTATTAGTGAACCAGAAATCATTCCTTAAAGAGCTCCAATTGTTTCTTTGAAGGAAACTGTAAAATTTCACTGCCCAGCATTCAAAATCTGATTAATACGAAGAGCAGCAAACTAGTCATCTGCTTGAACATACCCCCTGCCAGTGATCTTAGTTGGCCTTGGGGACAGGGCAGAAGAAGATCATAGTTAGCCACCTATAAACTCCTGGGCAGATGGTTTTGAATGCACTTATGCTAGGAACAGAACATCACATATTTGTCCTCATAGACATTTTTCCTCTTCCCAATTAGGACAGCAGGAGAGAAACAGCCAAAAATTGGTGGGAATAGTGACAGAGATGTGGGCTGAGTACTAAAAGGAGATAAGGGTCAAAACTGTGAAGAAAAGAAGTTCCAGAAAAACTGGAAGAGGGAGATCTAATCCTTGGGGCATTACATGTTCTGGGAATACAGTACTAGAGGCAGATGGAACATCACTGTAATAATAGAGTAACTGTAGCCATACTACAGAAAGCCAGATCTTGATAACTCTATATTTACAACACCACAGAATCAAATCCTTTAATTCAGATTTCTTTAAACATGGGACACACCAGAAGGGTAGATCTCTATTCACAAAATTCTCTGCAACAGACCATGTTATCTGGGAAATTCTAGTTGAATGCTCTGCATCTGGAGAGCACCCAAGCTAGGAAAGGTTGCATTATTTACACACATATACACTTGCTGCTCATCTAATCTATGAAGCTATTGCAACAGCTTTTACATTAACTATCCAGCTAAGCTTTCAGTTCTTCACTTTTCTTAGTTCTACTTTTTCTTCTAAGTTTAACTCTCCCAATTTCTTAAGAGCTGATCCAAGTGGCTGTAAACAGGCTATTGTAAGCATAATATAGTTTTTGATTTGTGAATTCTATAGTTGATAATTATATCACCTATAAAGAAAAGCAAGCTAAAATGTAGCATTTATTGCAAATTCAGTGAAAAAGAGCATTTCAGAATAAAAAATGAGGGGCCAAACAGAAAGTGACTAATTTAGAAAAAGAAAGCCACTCACAAATTCTATTTGATCACTTATGATACAGGTGGAATGGGGAAAACTTTCCAGTAACAACAGCCATCATTCCTTTTATCATACAACATTAATTTCCAGACTACCAGAAAATGAAGTGGAATTAGTGTGAAATATTTTGGGAAGACAGAGAAGTAAAGTTCCTTTCCTCCCCCCGCCCCCCATTTATTTCCTTCCTTTATAATTTTTGTTGTCATTTTGTGTTTTTTTTCTTTATTTTTATTTTAGTTAGTTCAGGTTAGATTTTTTTTTATTTTTTAACACAGTTTATTAAGTTATTTTATTACAGTTATACAATAGTTAATATATAGTTTATTTTCTTTGATATGTTGTTACATTATCATATATTTTTCATTAATCACATTTTATTGAGTTTTAAAGTATTGTAAAATAGAAAAGTAAATAAGAGGACAATGAGGGGGAAGGGGAAAGAAAAGTGAAGAAAGATGGGGAAAGAAAAAGAAGCATTGACTTCCGACTCTCTCTGTTACAGTAGAATAAGTCATTAACAACAGATCACAACTTTTTGCTTTTCCATAATAGTATGAACAAGTCATTTCTATAAAGATCTATCAGTCTAATCTGTAAAACCCAAAATCAAGGTTTCATTCTTTTCCACATCAAGCACGAAGTTTAGAAGCGGTTTCCATGTGGAAACATTAACATATATTTTTAAGGAAATGTAATGCTTTTAAATTTCCAAAAAGCTTAAATTAACATAATCAAAAAAATTAAAATAGGGAAAATCTGCTGATGTCTGCCTATTTGTGATAGTCAAGGAATTTAATGAGATGATAAAATTATTTAACTACCTATTCATGTCATTCAACCCTCTTGTAGCTTTCTTTCCAAGAAAAACTGTATGAACTGTATATGGAAAGGCAGCAGAAGAGCCATAGAATATTTGAAGCATCTTGGAAATATTGTGAAGCACTCAAATCAGTTTGATCATTTTGATTCACACATGTGCTTCAGTGGTGTGATTTGATCAAAATTTTGCACAATCCTATTATGATGTTTTAATTTTGTGAAAAGAGATTCAGGAAGGATATGATAGCTGATTTGCCAAGTACAGAAAAAGGTGTCACACAGAGACACAAGACCTGTTCTTTCTCTCCTTCCACAGTTCAGGAGACAGAATGAATTACAGCAATTGATTAAATTTAGAAAAAAAGTTTCCTAAAAGTAAGAGTAGGTTGACAGTGGGTCTAATTATCCAAAGTGGTGAATTCTCTTTCATTGGACAAGTTCAAGCAGAGATTAATTGGCCATTTTTCTGGGATGCTGTAATTTAAATTCCTCCACTGAAGAGAGAGTTGATTTGATAGCTTAAATGATCTATTTCAACTCTGTATTTTTAACTTAAAAAGCATATGAGGGAGGACTGCACATTATTTCCATCACCCATCAGTTTTCCACAAATACTGAATTCTAATATGTAATTCAACTCATATTCCGATGGCTTCTTGACTTCTGCAGAAATAAACTGTTATATAGACTGACACCATGCCCATAAAATAGAAAAGCCAAAGCCAACTTCAAACAATTTGCAAAGATAGAGAAATAAACTTCTTTTAAAATTAAGTCACAGCACCTTTGACTTCAATTTACAGTGAAAATAAACTGAGGAATTATCTTCCAAGTGACTGTTGAAAATTGTGCCTAATTATTTGGAATTCTGCAGTTCTTCAATAGGCATGAGACATACCTGAACACAATTTTGGTTTTATATTGAGGCAATGGGGAGATAAACCAAAGAGAAAAATGATAAAGCATGTAATGCAGAAACCCTTTTTATAAACCCTAGAAAGAATCCAACATAGTATTGTATAATATCCCAAACTTCAGAGATGTGTGTTTGAATTTCAAATTTCTCTTATCCTCAGATTTTAAAAAATGGGAGATGAAAGAAAGATAAAGCATATTCTGATCATTATGAATTACAACATGACCTGGAGGATCTGTAATATTGCCATTACTGCATATGACTGCACTCCTTTATGATCAGGAATTATTTACCCCAGGGCTATTTTTAAGAAGGCAGTAATGAGGTAAACATGGGGAGATGCTTTATATTATTTTAAGCATGTGGGATCCTGATTGAGACTGCTGCTCAGGGGGAAGCAATTTAATTTTCCTCCCCCACCCCAACTGCTTACTTTGCAAAATTCCTCATATGGGAAATTAAACAAGAAAGACATTCAATTGTTACTGAGATTAGTGTAGAAATGTGAAAAGCAAAATTGAAGGGTCCAGAAAGACAAGCCCCTTAAAAACAACAGAGGCAAGATCTAACCTAGAGTTTCTTGTTTTGCAGCCATATTTCATATGAGTATCAACTCACACAGGTTTTTACAACACTGCTGTTACTGTTGTGTGAACAATGAAACAACAACAGTAAACAATGTGAAAGTATGCTCAGAATTGGGGCATAGTGGGTCATAATGAACAATATCACAAAAATCTACCTTGAATCCTATTTGTTAAAATCTATACAACTAATGTAATATACACTGCAGTTTTTCATGTCATGGAATATTTCTCCTCAGATCCTTCACATATCACTTCAAGGAGTTGTCTCTAAAGCAGAGCATTTTGTGCAGTTACCAGTTATGCTAGACAAATAAAAACCATAGTATTTTCTGTGTGATGTTTTTTTCCATCTTCATGTGAGAAAACCACATGAAGCTGATATTCACTATGCAGTTGTTTTAATAAAGATGGTGCCTTTAATAATCATTTAAAAAAAAACAATCAGTGTTTGCATTGGTGCAGTCATGGTACAAAATCCTCTTTATTGTTCTGAGAATTGTCCAACTATATTCCCATGACCTACTAATGCCCTGGCTACAATACGGAGTATGTGAGTTTACATTTCATTGTTTTATCACTTAAGCACATTTCATTGCTTAAGTACAAATGGCTTTAAATAGCTTTAATCTTGAATGGCTTCAAAAAACCATCCACATAATTTAAAATGGGCTGATAATCACACTGGAGAAAAGGCTAGAAGGGTAAGGTCAGCTTCCCTTCCCAAGACATTTTGGTTGTAGCAGCCCATTCTAGAATTTTCTAGAGCTATAATATATAGTGCTGGAGTTTTTGATTTTAGTAGAAAATATAGCTTTGAGTATTTTGGATTTTTTAAAAAAAATAGATTTTTTTTAAATAGATCAATACATTTCTGCTTTTCTAGCTAGGAAACTAGCTCACTGGGAAAGCTAACGAGAAGAGTTTAGTATGAATGGGAATTCCTAAAAGCAATGATGATAAATGCACAATTGCAAGTAACTTCAATGAGAAAAGAAACAGGAAACAGCAGCAGAACCTAAAATAACCACACGAAAAGCTCAGTAAAGATTTGAAAACTAACAAAAAAAGGGCATATATAGGATGTAGAACAGTGATGGTGAACCTATAGCTCTTGTGCCAGAGGTGGCACGCAGCGCCCTCTCTGTGGGCACACAAGCCGTAGCCCCAGCTCAGTTCCGCTGCAAATGTTCACGCGCCTCCCACTGGCCAGCTGGTCTTCGGGTCTCTGCCACGCATGAGTGGGGGAGCGGGGGACATGTGGGGGGCACGCACGCATGTGGGGGTGGGTACAAATATATTGTACAGGACCCAGAACAGGGATGGCGAACCTGTGGCACGCATGGCGGAAGTGGCACACAGAGCCATCTCTCTGGGCATGCATGTGGGAATGGTCTACGCATGTGCACAGGGCACATGCGCAGGGGCCGTGCACACATTGCATTTTGGGTGTGCATGCATGCTTTAGGCACTTGGTCCGGAAAAGGTTAGCCATCACTGATGTAGAAAGACAGCCAAATAAGACAGCATATAGAACACAGGATCAGCAAGATAGCTCTGGATGAACTGTGGTGGTGGAATCTGGAAAGCTGCAGTTCAGACTGCCATGAACAGTAAAACATATCTTTACATACATTATATTCAAAATAAAAGAGGCTGGAAAGAATAAGACACACATAGAAGGTAAGAATAAAAAGGGAGGGTACTTAATTTTATTTGGCAGGGCTAAAGTTTGAAACTGATAGAAATGTTGCATCACAAGCTTTGTTCTAGGTCAGTGTTGGTGAACCTTTTTGGCACTGAGTGCTGAAATGGGAGCACGGGAAACTGGAAGAGCAGTTCCCCGGCACGTGTGTGCCGGAACCTGGAAGAGCAATGGGCAATGGCTGGCATGCCCAGAGAGATGGCTCTGTGTGCCACTTCCGGCACGCGTGCCATAGGTTCGCCATCCCTGTTCTGGGTCCTGTACAATATATTTATAAATACCGTATTTTTCGGAGTATAAGATGCACCAGAGTATAAAACGCAGCTTAGTTTTGGGGGAGGAAAATAGGGGGGAAAAATCTGTCTATCTGGTATTCATCTGGCTAGCGTCCTTAGTCTGGTCAGTTTCAGCACATTAGTTTGCTGGTTTTTATCCCCTGCCTGGATAAAAAAACAGCTTCTAAGGCACAGCTGAGAGGAAGCAGCAATGAGAAAAGAAGGCAAAGCATGGGGGGGGGATCACTTCACTCGGCTAGCACCTAGTTAGGGCTGGAAAAAAAAGCTTCTAAAGAACAGCTGAGAGTCGGAGCAAAGCATGGAGATCGCTTCACTTGCTTGCGCCTTAAAGCACAGCTGGAGAGTCGAGGGAGCAGGCAAAGCTGGAAAGATCGCTCACTAATGCCTTGTTAGGGCTAAAAAAAAGCTTCGAAAAAGCTACATTCGAAATTTTCAGCCTCTTTTAGGGGGGAAAAAGGTGTGTCTTATACTCCGAAAAATACGGTAACTGGGTGAAGGGCTAGAAAAGATAGTTATCAAATTTGTGGATAACAGAAAAATAGGAGGATAGCAAATACATTAGAGTAGGGATCCCCAACCTGTGGGCTGCGGCCCACTACTGATCTGTGGCCTATTTGCAACCGGGCCATGTGAGTGACCGGCTGGTATGTGCACACACACAGCTCCACTTGCATGAATGTCACAGGAACTTGCAGCCCCACTTGCATGAGCAATGGGTGCTCATGTGCACCCATGTGCCTACCCCTCCCACAAAACCATCCCTCCCTTTTGCTCTAGGCCACCAACCCAGAAAGGTTGAAGAATTCTGCATTAGAGAACTATGTCAAGATTCAGAAACAAGCTGGTAGAATGGGAAGAAACCAGTAACATGAATTTCAGTAAGGCACTTAGATAGGAAATATCAAAGGCATCAGAATAGGAATTGATGATGATACCAGGAGCAGCCCAGGTAAAAAGGCTTTTTGCATAGCTTGGTACATCCCAAGCTGAACATAAAATATGGTAATAACATGAAACAGCTGTAGAGAAACAAATGAAGTTGTGGGTTACATCAACAAGCTTACAGTATCAACGTCCACAAAATCATTACTTTTCATTCTTTCTTATTATTGCGTCCAGGTTTAGAGACTGCATTTTAGTACATTTACAAATTGAAGAGCATGCTGAGGAGGGTCAAAGATGATAAGGAAACTGGAAGAAAAACCTACAAGAAATGATTTAAAGTATCCGGTATATTTAGTTTGGAGAAGGGAAGACTATGGGGAGACATAACTGCCTTCAAATAGTTGAAAGTATCATGTAGGTCACAGAGCAGAATTATTCAAACAATTGACTTAAATTATAGGGAACTAGTGCAATGAACAATGAACAGTGCAAAGAAATAGAAGAAAACAATAGAATAGGGAGGACCAGAGATCTCTTCAAGAATATTGGAGATATGAAGGGAACATTTCATGCAAAGATGGGCATGATAAAGGACCAAAATGGCAGGGACCTAACAGAGGCAGAAGAGTTTAAGAAGAGGTGGCAAAATTACACAGAAGAACTATATAAGAATGAACTTAATGTCCTTGATAACCAAGATGGGGTGGTCACTGACCTCAAGCCAGACATCCTAGAATGTGAAATCAAATGGGCCTTATGATATCTGAGCAACAACAAAGCTAGTCGAGGTGACAGTATTCCAGCTGAGCTATTCAAAATCTTAAAAAGACGATGCAGTAAAAGTGCTACACTCAATTTGCCAGCAAATTTGGAAAACTCAACAGTGGCCACAGGATTGGAAAAGGTCAGTTTACATTCCAATTCCAAAGAAAGGCAATGCCAAAGAATGTTCAAACTATTGCACCATTGCACTCATTTCACATACTAGTAAAGTTATGCTTAAAATCCTACAAGCTAGGCTCCAGCAGTATGTGGATCAAGAACTACCAGAAGTACAGGCAGGATTCCAAAGAGGCAGAGGAACTAAAGATCAAATTGCCAACATACGCTGGATCATGGAGAAAGCTAGGGAGTTCCAGAAAAACATCTACTTCTGCTTCATTGGCTATGCTAAAGCCTTTGATTGTGCGGATCACAACAAATTGTGGCAAATTCTTAAAGAGATGGGAGTACCAGACTATCATATTTGTCTCTTGAGAAATCTATTTGCAGGTCAAGAAGCAACATGACATGAGAACTGGACATGGAACCACTGATTGGTTCAAAATTTGGAAAGGAGTCCGGCAAGGCTGTATACTGTCGCTCTGCCTATTTAATTTATATGCAGAGCACATAATGAGAAAGGTGGGGCTAGATTAAGATTGCCGGGAGAAATATCAACAACCTCAGATACGCCGATGATACCACTCTAATGGCAGAAATTGAAGAGGAACTAAAGAGCCTCTTGATGCGGATGAAGGAGAGTGCAAAAGTTGTCTTGAAACTTGAAACTCAACATTAAGAAAACTAAGATCATGGCATCCAGCCCTCTCAATTCCTGGCAAATAGATGGGGAAGAAATGGAGGTAGTGACAGATTTTATTTTCCTAGGCTCCAAGATCACTGTAGCCAAGAAATTAAAAGACGCTTGCTCCTGGGGAGGAAAGCTATGGCAAATCTAGAAAGCATACTAAAAAGCAGAGACATCACCCTGCCAACAAAAGCGTGTATAGTCAAGGCTATGGTATTCCCAGTTGCAATATATGGCTGTTAAAGTTGGACCATAAACAAGGCTGAGCGCCAAAGAATTGAGGCCTTTGAACTATGGTGCTGGAGAAGACTCCTGCGAGTCCCTTGGACTGCAAGGTGATCAAACTGGTCAGTCAGTAGATCAGCCCTGACTGCTCTTTAGAAGGTCAGATCCTGAAGATGAAACTGAAATACTTTGGCCACCTAATGAGAAGGAAGGACTCACTGGAGAAGAGCCTAATGCTGGGAAAGATTGAGGGCAAAAGAAGAAGGGGATGACAGAGAACAAGGGTGGCTGGCTGGAGTCACTGAGCAGTAGGTGTGAGCTTAAATGGACTCCAGAGGATGGTAGATGACAGAAAGGCTTGGAGGAATGTTGTCCATGGGGTCATGATGGGTCGGACATGACTTCGCAACTAACAATAACAACATAGGGAACTAGTTCTTGATTGGACATTGGAAAGACATTTCTGACAGTCAAAATTGTCCCACACTAAATCAGATGGTGGACTCTTTCTCTGGGGGCATTTAAACAGAGGCTGAATGGCCATCTATTGGGAATGCAATGACAAGATTCCTCCTCTGGGTTGTGGGAGTCAGTGATTTTGTAATTGCTTTGGCCTGTCACAAAACATCCATTTACCAAAAGACAGATTGCTGAATGTCTCCATTCTCTAGCATTCCGGATAGCATTTATCACCTTAACTCACAGACTGATAGTATGCTTGAAATTGGTGCTTTTCAGCCTGCTAATTTCCTTTTTTTTTAATTAAAAGAAGCTAAAAATAAAGTAAGTTGGGATACCTCAGCATATTATATGCTAAGCCAAAGTAAAACACTACAGTTTAGTGCAACGTCTGAATCACGGCTCCTGCAATGCAATGATACCCAACTGCAGCCCATTAATCATTATTGCATTCTAACTATGCAAATTATCCACAACAATTAGCCAATTGCTTTATCTGATCTGTTTCTCCCATCTTCATTTCCTTAATTACCAGCATTTCTTATTATTTCAGGATATTCAATAATTAGCATTCCTCTTGATGGGTGCATTTATAGAGGTTGACACTAAAAACAAAATGGATTCTGAGTACTCTACATGGACAGACTGTAAAAATAAGTAAAAGAAATATGGACACCTTAAAAATTGCTAATTTTCTTATGGGTTTTGTGAACGTATTTCACCAATTTCTCCACATTCAAACAATATAATATACATTAAAAGGTTGTTCTGAATACATTTTAAGTAGAAAGCAATATATAAATGTTTATAAATACATAAAATAACAGTGAAATTTGATCCATCCCTAAGAAGGTACTCATGGAAATGACTAGGGCCTCACTAAGTGTGATAGGCATGGGATCATTTTAACTTCTAGGAGAAGAACATCAGTGCCTTGAACTGTCGTCAAAACTGCCAGTTTAGTTCTCCATTTGGTCTCCAGACCAGCTCAATCCAGTTCAATCCTGGCAGATCAAGAGTCTCATATGAACTCCTCTGACCCTAATGAGCCAAAGGTCTGTATATGTTTAAATATTCTTCTGAACCCTCATATTTTTTTCTGAAGTAATGCATGTTTATTCTTACTCTTCTCACCATTATATATTTTTTTATTTCCCATTATGATTTCATATTGTCTTGAAGCTGCTTTTAATGGAATTGGAGATTTATCTTGTTACGAGATGTCATTGAACTCATAAAACAAGCCAACCAGGTGTGAGAGATAATTACAGCTTGCTGGTCAATGGAATTAAAAATAATCATTTATTGGTTCGATTTATATGCCGCCCTTTTCCGGAGACTCAGAGCGGCATATAAATCATATTGTGTTCTCTAGGCTTGCCAAATGTAAATTGCTATAAAAATGCTTAATTGTTTTTCAATATAATTTATACCTTAGCAGATTTCTTTTTCAATTGGCCAGTATGATAAAGAATATTTTCAATAAGAGTGAAACAATAGGGAATGTAAATGAAATATAGTAATAATAGTCTTCAACTTCTCCAAAATGGACATTCTAGCATGTATAGAGAGATTGCCATGTATTTTTATGAAATGGGTTCAAGTCTCTTTGTGCACAAAACACTGAAGAAATACAGTGTGTCTTATTTAGGCTCAACAATTCTCAGGAGTCCTTGAACATTGTTCGTGATGGTTGGAACATATAGAAGTTGTAGTCCAATCATCTGGAAAGTATAAAGTTGCCTATTTGTAATGTAAGAAATCTCAACAAATCTGTATCTACGATGTAACAATCTTAACAAATGCAAAAGTGAAGAAGTATGGCCGTATCTTCACAAACTGACTAAAATTCTATTTAATGAACAAAAACATGTGTAATAAATTACATCAGAAAGTAGCAATGCTTTAATGTAATGACCAATCCTGCTTGAACTTTCAATAAAATTATTGAGGATCTTTTGAATTAAATTAAATTAAATTAAATTAAATTAAATTAAATTAAATCTGACTTTGTATAAATATACAAAAGTATGAAGGCTATTGCTTAACACATTGTAAGCCATCCTGAGTCTCCGGAGAAGGGCGGCATATAAATCAAATTAAAAAAACAACAACAACATTGCATTTACTTTCTGTTCTGTAATTTGTTTTGTAATAAACTTATAAAAATGTTTTCATTATTTTTTAAGAGCCACGGTGGTGCAGTGGTTAGAGTGCAGTACCGCAGGCTACTTTTGTTGACTGCCGGCTGCTGGCAATTTGGCAGTTCAAATCTCACCAGGCTCAAGTTTGACTCAGCCTTCCATCCTTCCAAGGTGGGTAAAAATGAGGACCCAAATTGTTGGGGGCAATATGCTGACTTTGTAAACTGCTTAGAGAGGGCTATAAAGCACTGTAAAGCAGTGTTATGACTAAGCACTTAAAAGACTATAAACACAAGGAGGGATTGACTAAAATTGGCATCAAATGATTTCACAAACCTGGAATTCAGCAAATTGTTATTAGATTACAAATCAGGAGAATCAAGATGCCAAACATCTTTAAAAATAAATTTTTAATTTTTTAAAAAAACTTTGGATATCATTAAAATGGTTGTCGTTGTAAAGCCACTGTAAAATGGCTGCTAAGAGACTCTGGGTACTTACAAAGGAAAGTAATTTGCTAATCTTAGGTAAACATTACATCTGAATCTCAGCACAAAATAACTAACTTGATCCTATATAATAGAAAATTAAGGAAGAGAGAAAAGAAAAACAGCAAAACTAAGAAATAGACCAAGGTTAGGCAAGGAACAGAGAGAAAAAAATAGGTTGAGTAAGAGTCATCTTCAAAGAAAGGAGAGAAAGAAACAAGAAATGTATATTTAAAAAAAAAATGTTCAACAGAAAAGCAGAGAAGAGGAAATTTGATACTTGTCAGAAAGCTTGGTTGATACAGCAATGTTAATTAAAGAATGCCCATCTGTCAATAATAGAAGAGAGACTTTAGTTTTAATAGGATGGCAAATGGAAAGCCTCCACGGACATCAGTTTGGAGAACCCATTTTTTCTAATCAAAGGATTGAATGTGCAGAAAGTATCTATACATTTTGCAGCGAAAAAGATTACTTGATTGATTTAATCCTTATTCTTTCATACACAGTATTTCTCCCACCTACATAAAAATTAAAAGGGTAAGAAATAGTATTTGGGAGCAATTTAGATGATTTTTCTTTAGTTTAATTTATGGTCTTACATATTCCAAAGGGTTTTTTTTAACTTACGTGTTGGCTCTACTTCAAAAATTATATTAAACAAAAATGTGATTTGCTAATGGCTTTGTGTGTTATGTGAGCCCAGCTGCTATGGTTTGTAAACCATGGCTTGTAGCTTACCTTACACGATCCCAGCCATCTATGGTTCATTCAGTAGATCACATCTTATCTGACATCATTGTCTGTGATTAGAGAATCATACACTTTTTAAATTTTAGTTTATTTACATTTGGTCAATGATCAAGTAGAAAGCACTCCTCTGGAATCTGATAATAAAATTAAAACTCTTTATTAATATATGCAACAAAGGTATACAATCTCACTTCTGAAATAGTGATGCTGCAGAATTCCTCAGCTCTCCTAGAAATCATCATTGACTTATCAGCTAAAAAGGAGAATAAAGTCAAATTCCCAGGGCAGGATAGAAGTAAAAGGGACCATTTAAGCTGCACCTGCTCAATGCAAAGTAAAACATCTGTTGAGAAGTGGTTGTTTGGCTGGTACAAATCAGTCAGACCCACTGACAAACTTCAGAGGTTTTTCTCTCCCTTTCCATCGGAATCTGTTTTTCTATAATTCAACTGTATTATTCTGTAGGTTGCATTCTGGGATGGTGGAAAACCAAGTATTTACAAACTAATCACTTCATGATCTGCTCTTGAATCTTCCTAGGAAATAGATACCAAGCTGACTGATGTTTAGTTTCCCTTTTCACCTCTTTTTGAGAGGAAATATTTTACCCATTCTTTAGCAAACCTCAAACAATCCATTGAAGTTTTGCTACAGAAAGGGTGTCAAATTCACGTCGTCACGTGACATATCGGGACTTTTCCCCTTCGCTAAACTGGGCATGGGCATGGCCAGCACATGACACATCTAGCCCGCCTTTCATTCAGTATCCTAGAATGAAAATCATCTGGCTCTGGAAAATTAAACTCATTCAAATGTACATTCCTTTATTATGTTTCTATCTTTGGTTTCATTCCTACCCTTTCAATCCCATTAAAAAACATTTTTTTAAAATCTTTGCCAAGAAAACTGGTTGAAATGATAGTATGTCCAGGTCAGAACTTTATACAGCAGTAGAGTAAGGCCACACTTGGAACACAGTTCTGATCCCCACAATACAGAAAAGTTACTGAGACCCTAAAAAGAGTGCAGAGATGAGCAACTAAAATGAGCTAACTGCAGCTAAATTGTGGTGTGTCTAGCCTAATTAAGAGAAATGAAAACAGTTGGAAGGGACCTTAGAGGTCTTCTAGTCCACCCCCCTTCTCAAGCAGGAGACCCTATACCATTCCAGACAAGCAGCTGTCCAGTCTCTTCTTAAAAGCTTCCAGTGATGGAGCACCCACAACTTCTGATAGCAAGCTGTCCCACTGGTTGATTGTTTTCACTGGCAGGAAATTTCTTAGTTCTAGGTTGCTTCTCTCCTTGATTAGTTTCCATCTGTTGTTTCTTATCTTGCCTCGTGGTGCTTTGGAAAATAGGTTGACCTTGGCTTTTCAGTGAAAAAATTAGGGGGAACATTGTTAGATCGGCCCAGGGAAAGGAAGACGCGACCAGCTCTGGTCCATTCAGCACTTTATTTAAGCACAAGAATAAGACGAGCGGCTGTGCTGCCGGGGCTCTTTAAATACGCTCCGGCAGACTCAGCTGCCCAATGACAGTTCTTTAAATCTCCCGCCAGAGGATTAGCCAATCCCCGGCAGATGTCCTTATAAGGACATAACACTCCTCCCCCCTTAGTCTGAAAGCTGTCCATCAGAGTCAATATCAATATGCGTAACGAACTCACGCAGGTATGCGGGACGCCTGATGGTCCTGGAAGACCAGCGCAGTTCACTCCGAGCTTCGCCGCTGACCTGGGTGGGCGAAACTCCTGTCCTCTCCGGCTCCCCGGTTGGGGCAGCCCGGATTCCGGCCGTCGAGTGTGCAGGACCCGTCCCAGCACCTCCGGCCGCAACGTCTGGATCTTCCTGCTGGTGTCGCCAGTCCTTCCCTCGCCCGAAGTCTCTGGAACCTCGTGGTTGGACATCGCTGCTGTCCGGTGGGAACCATCCAAAGCCCGGTAAGTCCACTGGTGTTATTTTAGACTTCTGCGGCTCCCGATGTCGATGTTGGTCATGATCAACCTTGCTAGGGTAGTGTTCGCCTCCACTGTCGGGTTGGTGCAGGTCGACCTCGCGGGGTTGGCGCTGGCCGACCTGGTCGGGTTGGTGGTGGAGGTCTCCATCACCGGTCGGTTGCTGGCTGGCTCTGCTGGGGTGTTGTATGCTCTCCTCGCCTGGTTGTTCCCGGTCTACTCACCTGGGACGGAGGTCTCCCTGGCTGGGGTGTTGTTTGTCGCCCCTGCTGGGGGGGTGTGGCTCTTCCCCCCGGGTAGCCCCTGGTCTACCTCAATGCTGCGGTGGGGGTCTCCCTCGCTGGGATGGCGGATGCCCTCCTTGCTGGGTTGGTGTCGACGTCCCTCAGGCCGTGGGTACCGGTCTACTGCTCTTGACTTTCGCCGGTTCAGCTTGCGGTAGTGGCATTGGTCAGCTTTGTTGGGGTGTCGTAGGCCTACCTCGTCTGGGTGTGGTCGGCCTTCCTCGTCGGGGTGTTGCAGGCCCACCTCGTCGGGGTGTTGTAGGCCCACCTCGTCGGGGTGTTGCAGGCCTACCTCGTCGGGGTGTTGTAGGCCTACCTCGTCGGGGTGTTGTAGGCCTACCTCGTCAGGCTGGTTTCTTTCCATTCCCCTCCACCTTTTCCAGAGCTGGTCAATGTGACATCTACAGACCTGTCCATCTTCCAGCTCCACTCTGTAGGACTTCGGGCCGGTTGAGCTCTCGATCTTGCCTTTCAGCCACTTCGGGAACCCGTGAAAGTTAAGTGCGAAGACCGGGTCTCCTGTGGCGAAGGTGCGGGGCGGGTGGCTGGCATCTGATGGCACCTCTGGGTTGTACTGGGGGTGCAGCCGATCCAGATGTGACCTCAGTCTTCTCCCCATCAGCAGCTCGGCCGGGCTTTTCCGCGTCGTTGCATGCGGCGTGATGTGCTGGGTTAGGAGGAACTGGTCAATTCTCTCTTGCCAGTCGCCGGTGCCCATTTTGGTGAGGGCTTCCTTCGTGAGTCTCACCATCCTCTCAGATTGCCCATTTCCAGCTGGTCTGTAGGGGGCAACCAGGGCATGGCGGATGCCCAGTCCTGTCAGGAACGTTTCCATGGGCTTGGAGGTGAGCTGTGGCCCGTTGTCGGAAACGAGTACATCCGGTAGCCCGTGCATTGCGAAAAGTCTCTGGAGTGCCCTTGTGGTGACCTCTGTTGTTGTAGATGCCATGGGCACGACCTCCAGCCATTTAGAGAAGGCATCCACCACGATGAGGAGATATTTTCCACTCATCGGCCCTGCAAAATCGATGTGGATTCTTGACCATGGGCTGCTGGGCATCTCCCATTCGGATGAGTGGGCACGGGGTGGCGCTGGCTGGGATTCCTGGCACGGGTCACATCTGGCTACGCAGGTCTCAACGTCTTTGTCTAAAGTGGGCCACCACACATAGCTTCGTGCCAACCTTCATGCGCACGACGCCAGGGTGCCCCTTGTGCAGTGTCTCTAGGGTATTCTGCTGTAGTGCCCGGGGAATCACGACCCTGTCACCCCAAAGGATGCAGCCCTTTATTGTGGTTAGTTCTTGCTGCTTCCTGATGAATGGGGTAAATTCCTCTGCCACTCTCTCCGTTGGCCACCCCCGCAGGACCCAGGAGAGTACCTGTTTGAGAGTTTTGTCCTTCTGGGTCTGCGCTGCCACGTCTGCAGAGGTGACTGGGCAAATGGGGTCATTATTGATGTGGAATAGTCCAAGTGTGGGGGCGGGCATCGGCTCAGGGCGTCGGCGTTTCCGATGGTCTTGCCGGGTCTGTGGATTAGTTTGTATGAGTACCCGGCAAGGAAGATGGCCCAGCATGTCATCCTGGGCGACATGTAGCCGGGTGTGGGTTTGTCGCCTGCTAACAGTCCCAACAGTGGCTTGTGGTCCGTGATGACCGTGAAGCTTCTGCCATACAGGTACTCGTGGAAGCGCTTGATGCCAGCCACGATGGCCAAGGCTTCCTTGTCCAGCTGGCTATAGTTCCTCTCGGTGCTGGACATCGTCTTGGAAAAATAGGCGATGGGTGCCTCAGAGCCGTTGGGAAGTTGGTGGCTGAGGACTGTGCCAATCCCGTATGGTGATGCATCGCAGGTCAGCAGAAATGGGAGCGTCTCGTGGTATTGGATGAGCACGCTGTCTGAGGAGAGGAGCCCTTTGATGGTCTTGAAAGCTGCCTCCTCTTCTGTCCCCCATCTCCACGGTACCGCTTTCCCCAGCAGGTGATGGAGCGGTTCAGCAGTTGTTGCCTTTTGTTTTAAGAAGACACTGTAAAAATTCAGTAGTCCCAAAAAGGCTTGAAGCTCCGCTTTGTTTTTGAGGGCTGGAGCTTCGTGGATTGCCCTAACCTTTGCTTTGGTGGGGTGGATGCCAGTGCCATCTATGAGATAGCCCAGGAACTCGACCTCCTGGACCCCAATGATGCACTTGTCTCTCCTGACTCTTAAACCCTTCTCCTTAAAGCGCTGTAAAACTTGTTTGAGCTGCTCAAGTAGTTGGGTTTTAGAGTGCCCGGAGATTAAGACATCATCGAAGTACGGCACCACCCCTGGAATGCCTTGGAGAAGGCGTTCCATCATAGATTGGAAAATTCCTGGGGCTGCGCTGACTCCAAATTGGAGACGGTTACATTTAAATGCGCCTCTGTGGGTGACAATGGTTTGAGCCTCCGCAGTTTTTTCATCTACTGGCAATTGCTGGTAAGCCTGGGCCAGGTCCAGTATGGCGAATATTGTCCCACTCCCAAGTGAATGCAGCAGATGTTGCACCACTGGAACTGGGTATGCGCTCTGTGACAGGGCCTTATTGATGGAACACTTGTAGTCGGCACAGATGCGCACAGATCCATCATGCTTCATGAGGTTACAATGGGCGTCTCCCATGCCGCATGATCGATTGGTTCCAAAACGCCTTGGGCTATCAGCTTATCTAGCTGAGCATCTACTTTGGGCCTCAAGGCAAACGGAACTCTGCAGAGCTTAAGTCTAATGGGTGTAATTGCCTTATCAAGATTGAAGGAAATGGGCTTTCCCACAAATTTCCCCAGCTTACCATCGAAGACTTCCTTGAACTCTTCGAGGAGGGTGTCGAGTTCATCCTGCTGGATCTGATTAACCCCTTGTATCCCGAGCCCTAGTGGCTTGAACCACTCCATGCCCAGCAGGGTCGGGCGGCTGTGCTCGACGATGGTGATGGGGAGGTCACCTTGGAATTCGCGGAAAGAGGTGTGAAGTGACTTTCTTTCCAGAACTCCAATGGGGTTTCCCCCAAAGTCGACTAGCCTGGAACGTAGGGGTTTCAGGTCCTTCTTGCGGATGTCTGGCTTGATGCGCTGGAGATGTTGCCAGTCCATAATGGAGTAGATTGAGCCTGAATCTACCTCCATTGAACATGGGGTTCCTTCCAAGTGTACGATCACGTGGCACTTGGTGGCGGTGACATCGTCATCAGAGAAGTCTATGGTCGTCTGGTGCACTGCTCTCCTCTGTCGCTCTCACCGCGTCTGGACTGGTAGGAAGACCGTTTGGATGACCTCGCGTTGTCCTCCCGATTTTTGCATGGCCGGTGGCTGGATGGCTCCGGGGCTGGCTCCTCGGCTCTGCAAGCTTCGGCGATGTGCCCCCTTCTGTTGCAACGTCTGCAGGTTGCATCCCTCCACTTGCAGCTGGCTCTGGCGCGGTCCCCTCTGCAGCTGGCACAGCGCTCCCCCCAGTCGCTTTTCTGAACGTTTTCCCGCTTCGGGGGTCTGGAGACCTTGTGCACGGCCGATTCTTCATCGGATTCCGATCCAGCTGTGGAATCCTCGGTCGATGATTGTGCAGCTCTGTGAATTTTATGGAGTCCTTTTGCCCGGAGCACTGCGGCTGCTGCTCTCTCGGAGGTCTTGGAGGCCGTAGCTTCCTCCACCACGTCCTTGAACATGAGTTTCTTCTTGCTCAGGAACTTTTTCTGTAGGGCTCTGTCCCTCATGCCAAAAACCACGCGGTCAGCTATGGCATTGTCCACGTGATTGAATTCACAGCTGGCTGCGATTTGGCGCAGGGAGGCCACAAATTCCTTTATGGTTTCACCTTCCTTTTGATCCCTCTGGTGGAAGGTGAACTGATTTGCCACCGGTGTTCCCGTTGGGGCATAGTGGTCCTGCAGGATCTGTTGTAGGTCCGTCCATGGCAGCTCTTCGATGTCCCTTGGTGCCACCAGGTCGATGGCCATCTCGAGGAATCAATGCCGCAGTTAGCCAGGAAAATGCCCTTCTTGCGGTCGTCGTCAGCATCCCTGATGTTGTAGCCTCTCAGGAATTGCCTGAATCTGATCATGTAGGACTTCCATTTCTCCTTCCCTGGGCGGAAGGGGGCAAGGGTCAGCAATGTGGCTTCAGCTGCTGCCATGCTGCTGGAAACTGCCTACGAGTGACTTCAGCTGCCTAGTGACTTAGCTCTTGAGGTTGGCTTCATGCCACGAGGTTCGTCGCTTGGTTCTTGATTACTTCATTGCCAGTGTTAGATCGGCGCAGGGAAAGGAAGATGCGACCAGCTCTGGTCCATTCAGCACTTTATTTAAGCACAAGAATAAGACGAGCGGCTGTGCTGCCGGGCTCTTTAAATATGCTCTGGCAGACTCAGCCGCCCAATGACAGTTCTTTAAATCTCCCGCCAGAGGATTAGCCAATCCCCGGCGGATGTCCTTATAAGGACATAACAAACATGATAGCTGTCTTACTTGAGGAGCTGTTACAGAGAAGGGTGGGGAGAGAGATGTCAATTTATTCCCCAAACCTCCTGAGGGTGGGACAAGAAACAATGGGTGAAAGCTTGTTAAAGGGAGGTTCAATCTGGAACTAAGGAGAAACTTCCTGACTAGGAGAACAACTAAATAAGAGCTTGCCTCCTGGAGTTGTGGGTGGTCCATCACTGGAAGTGTTCAAGAAAGTATTGGACATTCATTTGTTTGGGATGTTATAAGGACTTCTGCCATGGACAGGAGGTTGGACTAGAAGACCTCCAGGGTCCCTTCCAGCCCTATAACTCTAAAACTGTAACTTCTAAAATATCTAAATCTTTCTATAGTGCAAAAACTTGTGATTCAGGTTTTCATCTCTAATTCACAAATGATTTTAAAAGGCTCTTGATCAAGCTACCATGCTATGGCCAAACACACTTCTATTAATTTTTGAGGTTCAACTCATTTCACATCAACAATGTATCATTTAGATAATCAAGCTCCTGGTCCTGAAAATCAAATCAGTCCCATCAAGAAACAGTATAACAAGTACTATTTCTTTTCCAAGCCATATCCATCGTCTAGAAAGTTGGATATGGGAAATGCTTCTAACCTTTCAGGATTTTGATTATACTTCCTTGATGGTTCTTTGCAGTTATTTCTTCCCATGTGGTTACTAGGAAGAAATAATTGCCAGCAGACTTGATAAATCTTAAAAGTTGCCCTGTTAGATCTATGAACCTTTCCCCTGGCATAGAAGGTACTTATAATTGTGCTTTTCTTTTCTTGAAAGTATAATAAAGAAAACAAAGTCCTTCCTGTTTGTTCTATTTCTTTCTTAAACACACTCCCATAGCATTCTTCCAACCTTCCCACCATTCACAAACAGGAACTCTCCATAAGTGAACTGTAAGTGATGGAAACAGTATTCTTGTTTTTCCCCACAGAAGCACACAACATTGTCTCCGCTGGCAATCATGCTGGAAATCTAGGGACATTAGATGCCATTCTGGAGAATTAAAGCTTATACTTCTCATTTCTGTTCTTATACTGTTTATATTTTACATTATGCAATAACTTTTCCCTTAAATAGTTTCCTTTAAAATATTACGTATTATTTATATAATTACAGATTGGGACAAAGGAGATTTTTCACAGGACAGTGAATGTGTTTTCTGATGTCTACATCTTCTACAAAAGGAAAATAAAAGTCCCACCATTCTTAAATGTTCCACAATTTGATGAAGGCACATCGTTTTAAACAAAATACGCAATTCTGTGATTCTTCATTCCCCGCTGACAGATTTATACAGACAAGACAGATTACTTTGATTTTTTAATAAGAAGTCAAATGTTCCAAAGTAGGAATGGATTGAGAAAAACAAATTGCTCACCAATAAATATTGCAAGATGAAAATGGCTCCATATACACATCTGTTTCCTAAACTTGGGAGTCACCCCATTCATGCTCACATGAACAATACTCACTTGGAGAACACCTTCATATTCCTAGAGGGAACATACTGTTTGCTATGCTTAGTGCAATGATCTCTGGACATTCTAAAAAATACATTTCCTGAAAACTTTTGCATCATTGTATTTCTAGTGTTTCAATATAAAAGAAAAAAAGCTGCTGTATTCGTATAAAGTTAAAAGTAGATCTCAAATGTTTTGCTGTTTTAATGTCTAATGTTCTACTTCATACTTGTTAGAAACTGTCCTCAACTTTAATCGCTTGTCCATAATGTCCTTTAAACTTTGTAGTATCGAGACTTACAGATCTCTTTTTTAAGCTGGCTACACGGTTATAAATCTCGTTTAAATGGAGAAACTGGGGAACAATGAGCTCCCCAGTCCTTCTGAAAGAGGCGGCGGCGGCGCGGGAACCGAGAAAAATCGCTTCAGCAATGCCCGCCAGGCCTTTCCACCGACGTGAACCGCCCGAGAGGCCCTTCCACCTACCCATTCTTTTCCATCAGGGCGGAGCCAACACCGTTCAAGGGCGGGGCCGAAGAGGCTAGCCAGCTGGGTTTAAGCGGCACAGGCGCTCTTAGGCGGTCACTCCGGCTGCATTCCGCGGGTGCTCCGGCAAGCGGTCGCTGAAGAGGGGGGCGGCCAACAAGCGTTCCCCAGCCGGCCTTTCCACTTGCTTGCAGCGCACACGTGGCAGTCTCTCCTTCTCTATCTGCCGCCCCCCGCTTCCCAGAGATCGACAGTAGCCCCAGAAAGGACCGCGGGCAGTCGCCACCATGAGCAAAGGGGTGAGGAAAATAAAAGGACGGGGTCGGGGTCGGGGAGCACCGCGGGAATTCGGTCGCGTCTCTTAGCCAGAAGGCTGTAATCGCCTGGACCTCGGCGGCACGAACCGCCGTAGCACCGCCTGTTGCTAGCAAAGGAAGTTTCTTTCCTTTAATGGTACCGACGGCCAGCGCAGCCCCCGCCTGCTCGGCCGCTGAACGGGCGCCTTTTTTCTGAGGATGGATGGCGCGCTGCCGCGATCCCTGCCGTCCGGCATAGTTTGCACCGAGGAGAGGCGCTGCCATCCAGACTGAAAAGCGCCGCCCTACAAACTAGAGCTGAGAACGTGCCCCAAACACGAGGTTCTTTTAGAAGCGGAACAGGATCTTGTCTTGTGGGGCGGATAATTCCACCCTCGGCAGTTTGCGGTGCGCAAACAGGCTGCCGGAGCGTAAAGCAGCGAATCGCTGGTGGGAAGGGGCGGGCGGGCAGGCCGGCCGGCCGACGATCTCCGGAAAGGCGTTCGGGAAATTCCGTAGTGATATCCTCCCTTTTCTTGGTTTTAACGGGTGGAGAGCCTCGCGAATATGCCAGTCAGAATGGCGCGCCTAAGGCGGCGAGAATCGAAGTGTTCTTCGAATTCCGGAGCGGAGGGTTCGTGTTAGTTTTTGGAAAAACCGATTAAAAAAATAGAACTCCCACAGGTGGCAAACTGTTCTCTGAGTTATATATATATGGACTTAGATAAAGTTATGTCCTGGAGACATTAAGAAATTATCATCCATGTAGGAGAGTTTCGTTTTGGCTTTGAAATGCATGCCATTCGGCCTCACCCTCCCCGTCTTGTCCGGTTAATCTTTTCTGTTCCGGTTCCTTCTTCGGTTTAATGTGTTAATTGACGGTTACCTATTTGTTAATTTAGCAGTTTAATGTTGTGACATGAGATAACTGAAAACATGCGGGCACACAGATCACATTTATCTTTTGTTTAGTCAGGAATGCCTGTAGAGAGAAATATTACTTCCTTCGCTTAAATAGCTTTTAAAAGGCATAACTTTCCAACCACGAAGTTGGAAGTGTTAGTTGGAAGAGTTAGCCATGACTTTAGAAAAGTGAAAAAGATAAGCAGGCCGGTTCAGACATCATTTTGCAAGCTTTTCTGTATTGGACGTAACTATTTCTAAGCAACCTTCCAATCTGAAAAAAGGAGTGAATCATCAGTATGTTTTTTTTAAATGAAGGGTTTCTTGTACTTCAGTTGTCTCCTGAAGAGGAGATTAGGCGAAAATTTACTAGCGGAGTGCTGCCATTTTGTTTGCTCATTCACTTGTGGAAATCTGGATGCTTTTTAATCAGACCATGCCTAGAAGAACTATCAGAAACCCGAGGAAAGTATCCTAAATGAAAAATGCTGGCTTAGTTATGCCTCCAGTAGCATGATGGGTTTAGACCTGAATGTGAGCCATGTCTGTGTTTTGGGGGTTGGTGTTTTTTGCCCCTGCCTCTAAATGTCCTTGCCCCAGCCTCTTAGGATTCTTTCCTGGTCTAAAGATTGGTCCAAGGTCATTGGGTTGATTGGTGACTGTTCACAGTAGTTTAAACATTTCATTCCAACAGGGCACTCCATAGGCTGTTTCAGATAGCACAAACAGAAAGGTTCTTCCTTGTGTTAATGTTGAAATCGTGTTTGTGTACTTGAATATTTGAATCTTGTTAGAGCAGCTTTCTTTCACTATTTCTGCAGAGGCCTTGAGGGCCTAGATCTGTAGAATGATTGTTGTTTAGAATGGTTCATTAAGTAGGGCAGGTGGAAACAAGAGAGGCTGTTGCCACATTGTGGAAACTTCTATAAAATCCTGTGGTTTGATGCAACAGCTTGCTTCATTTTCAAATGCGTATGTGATTGTTTCAGACAGAATGGATACTGTTATTTTTAATGCCTTTTGGGTGAAAGTTCGGAGCTTTAAAGAATCGCAGCATAAAGCCTGATCATGTAATTGAATAAACTAAGCTGCTTGACTGTTAGGAATGTTTGTTGGTTTTCACAGAACTGCAGTTACAGAAGCAGAAGAATCATCTAGTGTTTTCTTAGCTTTTAGTCTCTTTGCTTTCCCAGTTTTTTAATAGTAATTTTATTAAACATTACAATTAAAAAGATAAAAATTGATTTAAAATAAAAAAAGAATAAAAAGAAAATGCAGAATGCAGAAAAAGAAAAATTAGATAATAAAGAAAAAGAAAAGAAATACAAATAAAGTATTTACACAAGTATAAACAATTTTAGTAATTTATCACCTTCTCTTAAACTATTTAAGCAAATTATTTTTCTTCTCGTATCTTATTTTTTATCTATAAACAAATCCTTAAAACCTCATTGTTCAAGTCCTAGTCTGCAAAAGTCCATTACTAGAGATAACAACATATCTATTCTAGCCTTGATCAAATAAACCAATTTTGTATTCCTTGTTTTTACTTTTAACAATCTTGCTCTTTAATTCCTTGAAATAATGCCTTAGAACAGTGATGGCGAACCTTTTCGGCACTGAGTGCCCAAACCGGAACATGTGTGCATGCGTGCACTGGAGCACTGGAAACTTGAAGACCAGCTGGTTTTCACACGCTCTGGAAACCCGAAGACCAGCTGGCAATGGCACGCATGCCCACAGAGAGGGCTCTGCATGCCACCTCTGGCACGCATGCCATAGGTTTGCCATCATGGTTCTAGAACTGTCTTGTCATTCTTCTTTGCTAGTTCTCACAAAATTCTTGAAAACTTTAACCAGTCTCTCTTGTAAATCCAATATAGGAAAGTTGTCCAGATTGCTCTTTTGGTTTATTTTTATATCATCAGCCACTTTCATTTATTCATCGTTATCTGTATTATTTTTTTAGTCTATCATTTTTAAATCCACGTTTCATATCAGTCTCCATCTTACCTGGTAAAATTTTTCCACTTTCACAGCGCCTTTTAAACACTGTCTCTAATGGCATACACTCTTAAAATTAACTTCTGAATTCATTGTTTGCCAATATCCTTCAATACACGCAGTGTTAAAGTATTTTCCTCCATTCTGTATTAATAAGTGAAATTTAAGTGTTTTTTAGTTCATTCTGGGTCTCTCTAGTGTCTAACCTTTAAAGTCCCATCCTATCAATTTTTAAAAAATAATTCAAAGCAATAGCATTTTCCCACAGGAAGGATTCTTGTAATTAAATTCCAAAATCTTATTTCAAGTGCATCTGGATGCTTAGCCTGTAACTTTCCAGAATCAATGTTCTAGTCACTCTTTCACGCTTATTCCAAACAAACAAACAAACAAACAAAAAACAACCAAAAACAGATTTAAACCTTAAACCTGCATTTAAAATTTCTTTCATGGAAGTTTGAAGGAGACTCACTAAGTGGTACAAAACTTGTCATTCCAGAGGTTCCAAATAGCTGAAGAGCAATTAATAAGCAATTTCCAAAAGTGATTAGAAAAAGAAATATACAAACCCAATATCCATAAAGGCACCAACTATGGTCAGGGCATCCCTCAACAGAGACCATTGTCTTCCAGTCACATTATGAGAAGTAACTTGTGGATGATCCCAAAACTGCTCCTTGTTATGAGAAGAATTCTAAAGAGCTTCCACCAGTTAGCTCTGCTCTCAGCAGAATTATTTTCAATTTGCCAATTGTTCCCCAAAAGTCCATTTTCAATATAGTTCTGAAGATGTACCAGATTTATTAGGATTTACTGCCTCAAAATAATGTTGAGAATTATAGATGCAGTTATGCTGTGTTGAGGAAACAATGTTAATGGCCAAGGAGGCTAGCATTTGCTGGATTGATTAAAATCACCAATATTTTTTACCATAGTTCTGAATGGCAAACGGAAGTCTTGGTATAGATGTCTGCCTGTAAAATTTTTAATATATTTATAAACTTTCTAGCTTTATATTAGCAATTGGTAGCTTTCGGGTGTGTGTTTGTGTGTAAGCAATTAGTTAAGGCTTGGGAACATAGGTTTCGCTTCTGCAACAACTAGATTGCTTAATTCATTTCAATGTATGTATACATTATATACATACAATGTATGTATTTCAGCTCTGAAGTTTTATCTTTATTGCAAGAAATGTAAGAGCTTCTTTTGATTGCTCTGTTACTTCCTTGGTAAAATAAACAAAGCTGAGATTCTGTAGTTTGGGAATTTTCCTTGTTAGCTCTGACTTCATTAAGCAAATCACAGAGGGATCTTTGATTCAGAAGAGTCAGATCTGGATTTCAAATGAAGAGTAGCAACCATGCTAGCAACTCAGATGAATATATTTCAACACTAAGGAAATGGAAAAATACTTGAACCTATCTTGTTGCTCTTTGAGTGAGTTAGAGCTTGGCTCTTATGTAACAGTAATTCATCTATAGTTGCAAGGCATAACTTTCCTGCATAGATGATTACTGTAAATGTAAATGGGAACCTTCCCATTTAATTGAGGATATGGATGTTAGCCAGTAGCTTTTTTTCTTTCTTGAGTGTACTATTTTCAGTTTTAACCATATGTAGTTGAGCTATGTTAGAGGACAACTTTTATGTGTCCTTTGCTTGACACTTGAACTGTCCTCCCCTTCTGTAACTAAAATCTCTTTATAGCAAAGTATTTTATACCACTGGGAAGAAAACAAAGGAATTGTGTTAGTGAAACATAAAAATCAATGAAGAGGTGGTTGCAAAATCAAACATATTTTAAGAATTCATTCAAATGAATTCTTGGTAATTAAAAAGATGGTAAACAATTTTCTAGAATCTAGCCATAGTGCCCTTGTTTTTAAGATTTCCAGTATCTTCTCCCTCCCACCTCCCACAAGTACAGAGAGAAATATTTCATACCAGTGATGATCTTGTAACATACTGAAGTAACCAGAAAAACTCCCTTTAACATCATCAGAGTTGTTCACTTCCATCTAAAATAATCAGAATGATCTTGAAAGCTTTTACACATAATCAAAAAAAAAAATATTGACCTGGAAATGGAATCTAGGAATGGGTAAGTTTTACACAAACACTGTGTTCAGAATACCATCAAGCACTTCTAGAACATAGGATTTACTTTGGAGGGAAAGAGTTCGTTCCATAGATCTCCCTAACATACCTAATTCTTCATTAATTCAAATTTTGTACATTCCTAGTCAAAAGGGCTTTGATTTTTTCAAGTCTGATCAAGCCCAGGCAAGCATGGTTGGGATGAGAGATGTATCCAAAACATCTTGCAGCCTGAGATGGCTAATCTATACAAGTGCTGATATATGAACCAAAATAGGTAGGAGAGGCATAGTTTTTCCAGTTAAAATGCACTTTTTGCAAAACCTGATTTCAGGAGTGCTTCCAGCCCATATCTTGAGATAGTCCTTGGTCCAAATTAGTCTTCAGGTTTTTTGCAGGATTCAAATTGAGTTTAAAACATATTTTAAAAAACTATGCAATTTGTCTTAAATCAAATCAACATGTTTATGAAAGTTAATTTTGTCATAAGAAAAGAAAATAAGAGAGTGTGCAGGGGAGAGAGAGCATACTTGCCATTCTGTTGTGACACAGTGCAGAAATTTAATTGCTGCATTTGGGCATGAAATAATACCGTAGTCAAGGTGTTTGTGCTGTAAATTGTTCCTACATCTCGCTCTCAGTAGAAGTTTAAAGATAATACCTTTTACCAAGGGATCATTTTTGTCAAGGGAATAAACTTCCACAGCTGTGATCTCCTTACATTGACTTAGCTATTGTCTCATGTAAGTCACATTTGTTAAAGCACAGTGCACAATGTATAAAAATCTGGATAGCACACGGTAAAAAGGTATTTTGAATGTATGCTTTATGGGCATATAAGTGAAAAATGGCTGCCTTAAACCCCTATTTTTTGTTCATAAACTCTCCAAATGGAAAAGAAACATTTGAAATGGGAAAAAAAATATTTGATGAGGTGGGAGAAGCTCCCATTGTGTCCCTTGGCCTACCCCCCCTACTTAATAAGAAATAAGTAGAAATTATTGACTTTGTTCACTTAAGCTGTTCTCTGGCAATGTTGGTGTACTAGACAAATCAAAATACTGACTGACATGGAAGAATACCTTTTGTGCTTATGTATTGTGTTACAAATGGAGAGTATACAGCTGTTGAGCAGTAGCATGAGAAGAGGAGCTGTGGCCTGAAGGAGTGAAAGGAAAGAAACAAATGAAGGAAGGCCCACTTACCTGAAGCTCTCAAGAGAAAATTTGTCACATAAGTTAATAGTTCCACCTCGGCCAATCTAGGTGTGGCCCCCTAGCCTAGAAATATTGCAAGCTTCTGGTTCACTGGAGCACAGGAGTGGCCTTTCATTCCTTTGCTGAGAATATAATTTGTACCTGAAAAATGCCACTTAAGGCAACACAGGAAAGAGAAGTGGGATGACATTTGAACAGCAGTTTGTCCATCTTCAAAAAAAGAACTTCACCTACTCTGGGAAGGGGGAACGAACATTGGACTGCCGTGGGGTAATGCAATTGCACAAAGCCACATTGGAGTGGGGTTTTTTTTTTGCTGCTTAAAGGGATTAATTTTCTGGTATTCTGTGAAATGTGTCAAAAGTACAATTTTACTTCAGTTTCTTCCATACTGGTCTTGGGAACTTCAAGAGCTAAAAAAAGGCTGCATGTAGACAGTGGCTGCTAATATTCATTCTAAAAATTAGGTAGAAACAGAAGATACAGTAAAATACAAATGCTTCTTTTTTGGTGGAATTACAGTACCATTATATTATATTATATTATAAAGTTCTGAAATAGAAAGTTGTAAATACTGTATAGATACACCATGTATGAGGTGGCTGCTGAACTGCTCAGAACAATGCCTTCTCAGGTTGTAAAGGACTTTGTAATATAAAACCTGGTGATTTCAATTGTGGTTGAAACTGAAGATTGTAGCAGGCACAGTAAAGCCTGTTGTAGAAATGAAGTCCTTTTTTCTCAGTAGGGGTATGCACTATGCATGTAATGGAAAATTAAATTCTCTCTTGATCTGGAGCCAACCATTGTGCCCCAGAAATCTTTCCAAATCATTTTAGATGCACCATGGTTTGGCAGAATCAAAAACTCAGAATGCTTTGGTTGTACAGAGATTCAGGTGAAGCAGTATCTGGATGGTGCA
This sequence comes from Pantherophis guttatus, assembly GCF_059756535.1. Taxonomy (NCBI): domain Eukaryota; kingdom Metazoa; phylum Chordata; class Lepidosauria; order Squamata; family Colubridae; genus Pantherophis; species Pantherophis guttatus. The sequence goes on along the minus strand of NC_142064.1, from coordinate 106,093,245 downwards.
AGTGGATTAGGCTGGCATGTACCATCCCTGCTTCTTTCAGCAGCTGCATATTCGACTGGCCCACCTGCACTGTTCTCCGCCCTTCCCAGCTCCTTCCTCTCTCTTCTCATGGTTGTTGCCACTGTCACCATTTGCAGTGTCCCAGTGCGCATATTCCATTGACCCACATGGCCTCATCTTCCCAGCACTTCTTTCCCTCCCCTCAGCTGCTATCACCAATAGGTTAGGCTCTTCTTCCTCAAACCAGTTCTTCCCAGAATAATTGTATTTCAGACCATGCCCGGAGCAAAACAGCTCTTCTCTTGTTCTACACATGAACTGAAGCACCTAAATTATGCATGTTTTAGTTCAGGCACAGCCCCCTCAAACGTGTTGTTTCAGGCAGAATTTTGCACATCCCTATTTTCCAGTTTGTACATGTAGGTGGCTTTCGACCTCATGTCAGTCATGCCTCTCTGTTCTAAGGAAATCACTTATTTTTGGTTCTGAAATTAAAAAAATTGTGCCTGGTGGCAACCAAAAGTAGGGATAGAAAAAGGAAGTTTTCTATTCATAATCAAGCTTGATTCCTGGTGACTTCATAGACACTTTAATGTATTTTTCAGAGCTGTGGTAAGAAGGTGATTTGCCTCTGCCTTCTTCCAGGATGTTTTTTTTAAACTACCCAGTCTATGTTACAATCTTGGGATTGATTCTCTGGTCTCTGGTCTAAACTGGGATCTGTGATAGTTCAGATCCAAGCATAAAAAGAGACTTCGAAGCATAGAGCTTCTATCTGCAACTCTTTAAAGAGGAGCCCGTTTTTCCTGGGTTCTGGTTGCCTCTGCACTGCAGCTGCTGTACAATCTTGGAAAAAGGCATGGCTACTTTCAAGACAGGCAGACAAGAGATGCAGCATAACTCTGCTGAGGAATAGTAGAGGTATGCAGTCTGTTTTGCAGTCCCAAAGTCTGAGCTGCCAATATTCTAAGGTTTATAACAAATATTTGTAAACCCAGTTTGTGGTGGGCAAGCACGCAAACACACACTAGAATGGAAGAAAATACTAGCTCACTTTCCTGTGAAGTCATGTCTATAATTTTTGTGGTCTTTGTAAGCCAAAAAATGGGGAGGGGGGGTTGCTTGCAGGAAAAAAAGTTCAGCCCCCACATTGAAAGAAAGTTACCTGTCTCTGAAATAATTTGTGGTATGCCTAAAAGATCCAATTAAAGGAGATAAATATTGGCTCGGAGTGGGTGAAATCTTGTTCTGAGGTTTGCAGTATCCAGTTGTTTTCTCATTGTACACTAGCCTTGTGACTAAATGCTAATCTTTGGTCGGGGCTTCTCAAACAGCAGCATCCTCTAGGATATGAAAAAGAAAAGGTGCTTTGCAGGGGAGGCTGGCACCACCTTAAAAAAATTTTTTTTCCCACATAGTTGCCATGTGATCCTAGAGAATACATGCTTGAAATAAGGAGACATTGTCAACATAGCCATCCCCCTCTAAAGCATCTTTTCTGCTTTGGGTCTGGAATGCTGCTCATCCCTCCTCTGTGCCCTGTATATGCCATTACTTTAAAAAAAAGTATTTGTAGCTTTTTTTCTTCCAGTCTTTAGGGGAAAAGTTCATTGTCCATGAATTACCATATAAAAGTAATTGTTCTGCAAGCGTTGCTGAGACTAGAGAACAGTAGCCTTTCTAACTCTCGAGAGCCTGTTTTTATGATGTCATTATAATAACAACAGATTCCCAGGGACTTTGTTCTGGTGTCCTCTCTGTTCTTATCTTGTCCAGATTGAAAGAGTAGCCCTCCTACACCTCCCCCCTCAGATTTTGATTTGGCACATTGTTAACTTTGCAAGTCATTAAATATGGAAGAATTCTTGACATCTTTAAAGCTTTCATAGCATCTATCTCATTGAAATACAACTTGGCTGGGTGTGTAATATTGTTTTGCATAGCCTGAGTTACAACAGTACCATAATTTTTGCATAAGTAAATATTTTGACTGTACTTCTAAAATTACATGTATGGGCAGACTTTGCCATTTGGGTGAATATATCACATGACTAAGCACATCCTTTAATATTGAAGAGCTTAATTAACAAATCTACTGTGGGTCTGGTAATTAAGCAACTTTGCTGTATTTTATTGAATACTTGGATCAATTTTCCTTCCTTATACGCAATCATGGACTAATGTTTGTTTAAGTACAAAATCCTAGTTGCAGGCATCCTAATCCCTGTTCTGCCCGGGCTTGATCTTAATTGGAGGAATTTCTTGCATATTTACCAGAAAGTAGTGGATTAAATAAGACCTTATCCTCCTGATTAATTGTGTCCAGTACACTGCCCTGTTGTAGATTGAATTGCATAGTAAGGAAGTAGGTAAGTGCTACTCCAGTGCTTCATCTAAATTAAATATCAGCATATAGTGATACAGAAAATTTTGAAAGCAATTGTTCAGCCATGATATTACACAAAGGATTTGAATTCAAGCCAGTAGTTCATGTAGTTCAGGGGAGGAATGTGTGTTCTGAAATGGTGAGGAGGAGGAGGAGGAGGAAGAGAATTGGGGGCATTAAAATAACAATTGTTGATTGTGCTCCCTTTTAAATTGAAATGTGTGTGTATGGGGAAAATAAAGTGATTCTGACTGAAACAGTTTCCTGTGCCCTTACCTGATGATAATCTAAGATTTTTTCCTTGTATTTAAAATAAGCAGTTGGGGTAACTGAAATGCCATTCTTCCAAAGAATGTAGACGTTTTCTTTTTTGAAAATTTTCCCCTTCCCCTCTTTTAAGAAGGGAAACAATACAATGAAGGGAATGTCAGGAATGTTCAGCGCTGCTTTACCTTCTAACAGATAAGGGGCAGAGAACAAAAGCTCCATTCCAGCTCTCAGTGATCTTCAAAATGTTCCATAGCCCCGAGTGTGTGAAAAACATGAACAAAGTACTATTCCTTGAATGTCCTATAATGCTTTACCCAGGTATCTGGGCTCCATTTTCTCTTGATAATATCATAACTTCTGCAAAGCTTTATGAAGGATACCATTGGCAACCAGACCCAGATTTTCCGCAATTTATTTAAAAGTGTGAGCGGCCCTGTTTACCTTCTTAGGCAACAGGAGGAGCAGGGAACTTAGTTTTCCATTATGTTAAATCTCAGCACTTCTATTCTTAAGGCTTCCCCTTTCAAGAATATGCTAAGAAATAAAATTTTAAAACATTAATTAAACCCTTCACTGTATTTGTGAAATAAAGTATGTGTGAAATAGAGCATTTGTGACTCAGGAGTCACAAATGATAAAGACTAGGAAGAGTTTTTATTTATTTTTATTTATTAATTTTATTTCTATACTGCCCTTCTCCCGAAGGACGGTATCAGGATCCAGGCAGGACCCTGCAAGCAACAGTTAGAGCAGGGGTCAGCAACCCGCGGCTCTGGAGCCACATGTGGCTCTTTCATCCTTCTGTTGCAGTTCGCGGTCACCGATCTGCACCACAATTTTGAGAGGACCTTCTGGTTGGGGGGGGAGCACGGTGCACCAGGAGGAAACTCTAAGGCAAGGGGCGGGATTTCCGGTTGGTTCCACAATTGATAGGGCTTTCAGTTAGGACAGACACCGCGCTAGGAGGAGACTATGGTGGGGGGAACCGGACTTCCAGTTAGCTCCAGAATTGAACGGGGAGCTTCCGGTTAGGATCTTTGTGGCTCCCGGTGTTTTCTTTTCGGTGGGAAATGGGTCCAAATGGCTCTTTGAATGTTTAAAGTTGCCGACCCCTGAGTTAGAGGAAGGATGAATGTCTAGAGAGGAATGGGAAAGAAGCCATCCTGATCTATGCAGTCCTAGTCCTTGGAATGCAGTCAGTACTGTAGTTTTCACATACTCCTCAAATAATAGCTGTTGGGAGAGATGGAAAAGTCCTTGGAGCAGAATATGAGTAAAAATAGTGGCTAAATTCAAAATGACCTGAGTTCTTTTGTTTTTCTTCCTCATGGTCTATCTGATATAGTAAAAATATTTATTTAAATGTCCTGTCTAGATCATTGTTCAGTTTAAAGTTTGTTCCTTCATTATAGGATTTGTAAATATTTGTACATACTGATCTTAGAAACTACCATTCTTAAGAAAAAAAATGGATTAAAAACAACTTACGGTAATCTCCTTGAAACAAAGGCATTATACATAAGGCAGTTGCAGTTCAAATAATAAGACGCAGAACTAATTAATTTTTTATTAATATTTGCATTTGATTTAACTTAAAAATGCACATGCTGCCTTTCAAAATAGGATGTTTCTGGAAAGAGGAAATTTTTAGGACTGAAGTATTTATGTGTAACAGTACATTACATTTACCCATTACATGAAATACATTCCAAATGAATGAAGACGAGTGTATGTGCCCCAGGATAATGTTGCAGGATTCAATCTGGGTCGCTCACTGGGATCAGAGATTTTGTCTTCCGAGCTTTCGGACTCATGCCGGAGCCCATCTCTAAGAAATTCCCTGAGGATGGGCTCCAGGATGAGTTCAAAAGCTTGGAAGACAACCTCTGATCTCAGACCAGTGACCAACCCAGACTGGATCCTGCAACATTCCAAATGGTATAGTAAGATTAAAGAACCATCTCTCTAACCTCAAATGTATAGTCAATAATGTTTTCTAAGGCTTCTTATATGCTGTATTTATTTTTATTAAATTACTCCCTTATCCAGAAGTGAGTAGCCTAATACCATGACTATAATTGTATGATGTAGTTATATGTTTTAACTATGATTAGCTGGGCAGGCTATACTGTAATCAAGCAGACTATATTATCGGTAGTGTCATGTATGAAACAAGCCGGTAGTATAAGCACTTTAAAAAGCAGTTATCTCTGAGTTTTTATTTTGCTAACTGGTCAGAAATAATGCTGTATCAGACCAGAGGTGTCAAACGCAAGACCCGTGGGCTGTATGCGGCCCGCGGGGTGCTTATATCTGGCCCTCGGGGCCATCCTGGAAACAGGAAAGGACCGGCCCATGGTGCCTCTGCCAGCAAAAATGGAGCTCTAGAGCCTGTTTTCTCTGGCAGAGCGCTCGGGCCACCACAGGCACCCCTGACACGAGTGATATCAAGCTGACCGAGCCCACCCCAGCCCCCCAAGGTCAAACACAATCCTGATGCGGCTCTCAATGAAATTGAGTTTGACACCCCTGATACAGACACTATTTCAAAGCATAGATATTCATCCTGAACCATACTCAGGCTCCAAACACCTTAGTATTATGCCCCAAGAGTGATGAAAATCAGCTTTACAAATGAAGTCTTATGATTGTGTTTTGTGACATGTGCAGTAGGCTTCTGTGCACATTACAGACCATTGTTTTTAATATGTTGTGAAATTTGAGAAGGGTTGAGTATCCTATAATGATTGTTTTTAGGATTTTTACATAAAAGAGCAAAGATCTCTGAGGGGGAGATGTAGCATTAGAACCTCTGTCCAAAGCCCTGGAAAGGCTGATCAGAAGTTGAAAATACAGAACTGCATAGGTTAGTCAGTTGGAATTGGGTGGTAAATAAATTCAAATAACTAAAATAAAATAAAAGTAATGACCTGGTTCAGTGTAAGACAGTTCTTTTATTGTGTCTCTGACTTTCATATAGACTGGACGTGACAAGTATGAACCTGCAGCTACATCTGAGAATGGAGCAAAGAAGAAAAAAGGAAAAAAAGAAAAGGATATGGATGAACTAAAAAAAGAAGTTTCACTGGTAAGAACAATTTTTGTCCACAGTGTAGGGATGAAGAAATTAACATAATGCTTAAGCTGGCATGAATTGTCAATTTTCTGACTTTTACGTTGACTACCTTGGATTGGACCATTTTGGATCTATGATGGATTTTAATAGTATTCCAAATTGGCTTAGAGAATTTGCCATCTCACTGTCATCAAAACTCTGGATGTAGGGTAGTAAAATGATGATTTGGTAATTGACACCATATAGTGCCTTCTTCCCCCTTGACATACCCAGGCTTAAACTTTAGGTAAACTTAATTTGTTTATCGACTTGGAATTCTTTCCAGAAATTGTTACGGTTAAACTCCATCAATATATTGATAATATCCTTGGATACCTAAATGTGGCTTCACTAGTCTTTTTGACTTTGCAGGATGATCACAAACTCAGCCTTGATGAACTTCATCGCAAATATGGAACTGATCTCAGCCGGGTAAGTTGGTCAAGTCTGGATGGAGTTTTCTGCTTTGACAGTACAAAATGCTTGGCAACAGGTTCATGTTCTTGTCATAATTCAGAAGTTATATTCTCTTCCCCAACTTGATTTGAGCATTTTTGTGAAATGCTGCTGCCATTGAATCATTGTGAATGATGTTAGAGGATCATTCTATGATAATCTAGCTTTTCAAGATCATTTTTATAATATATATTATATATAGACCTCCAAGATCTCTTCCAACTCTGTTAATGTTATTACTATCATTCATAGGTTATGACTGTCACATACTTGAAATAGATAGTATTATGGTAATTATAATATTAAGGACTGTGGTTTTTTATCAGTGAAAATATTGGAAAGCAACAGGTTTTTTTAATTAGATTTAATGTTTTTAATGTTTTGGGTTTCATGCATTTTAATCCATTATTATAAGATGAAATAGCTCAAGCAGGCAACATTCAAATAATTGTAGTAGGTAAAAGGAACATATTTTTCAATGACTAAGGTTATTTGGAAAAAGTTGTTTTGAAAATATGAATGAATGAAAAACTGACGTTTCTCTGTTACTTAAGAAAGCAATTCTGCTATGTTACAGTGTGACAACTATAGCACACTCTAGTAACCACCATGTTGCATTTCTGTAATTCAATTCCTCATTCCCTTTCTGTGTCTTAGGGACTGACTCCTGCACGGGCTGCAGAAATCCTGGCTCGAGATGGCCTTAATGCTCTCACTCCCCCTCCCACAACCCCAGAATGGGTTAAATTCTGCCGGCAGCTCTTTGGAGGCTTCTCCCTTCTGCTTTGGATTGGAGCTCTTCTTTGTTTTCTGGCGTTTGGTATTCAAGCTGCAACAGGAGAAGAGCCTAATAATGACAATGTACGTGGGGTGGGGTGGGGAGGGGAGGGGAAGGGATTAAAAATGGGAGATATGACTGAATAGCCCAGTTTAGATATCATGGGAAATCATGATATGTCAACACATTGGCTGTGTGCCTCAAGGTTATAAGTCTGTCAGAAGAGGCTGCTGGAAGATTTTACTTCAAAGCTACTTACAGTTGTCCAGAATTGGGGGAAGGTTATATTCTCCTGAAAACATAAAATACTAAAGTTTTGATTTATCCTTATTGGCTATGGCTTTCGTTTCTCTTGGAGTAAGTATAAACATGGTGGCTATGATCTAAGGCTAAACAGCAATCCAGGTGGGAGTTGAAAATATGATTTAAGAGTGTTTGTGTATTGCCCATAAATTCATCTTAAACCAGATGCCTCTTTTCCCAAGATTATATAGCAACTACAGAATTCAGCAATCCAAGCCGAGTTACTTTAAGATGGTCCCTACAAGTGCTACATGTCCACTACACATGCTCAAATTACATTTTGCCCTTTGAACTCAGGTTTCTGCATGACACATCTGTGATCAGCCTGTAAAAGCTTGATTTGTGTATTTCTAGTGCCATTGCCAGCTAAGTTTAGGGTGGGCCTATTTCAACATCAAAATCTTAAAATTTCACAACGGGTTTCTCTCATATTGTTTAATTTAAGAATTAGATTAAGTTATGGCCCCTTCTCCCTCTGACCTGAAAATAGTTTGCTGTCCTCCTTTTTCTTCTTCTTTAAATTCTTCTCTTCATATATTCTTTTCATCAGCATAATCATTGGGAACATTGTTGTTAAAATAATTGCCTACAATTAATGTTGCAAACTCAGAGCAGAATTTATTGAGGTTTGTGTGAATAAATAATATCACTTAAAAGACTGACACATATACTTGTATATACTTGTAGTTATATCTAGGTGTTGTGCTGGCTGCTGTTGTCATCATAACTGGGTGCTTCTCTTACTATCAAGAAGCAAAGAGTTCAAAGATCATGGAATCCTTCAAAAACATGGTGCCTCAGGTATGAAAGTGCTGAGATTTCAGATTTTTTAAAAAATACATGTTACAATTTATTAATGTATATTTGATCACATTGGTAATGGAGCTGTCCTATATAGTCACTGAACATTGCTTCTTCTTGCAGCAAGCTTTGGTAATCCGAAATGGGGAGAAACTGAGCATCAATGCTGAAGGTGTAGCTGTTGGAGACCTAGTGGAGGTGAAGGGAGGAGACAGAATCCCAGCTGATTTGAGAATTATTTCAGCTAATGGATGTAAGGTATGAATATCTTCAAGGAGTAAAAATGAAGAAACTGTACTAGAAGTCCCGCAGAGGATCCAGGCATGGCATCACTCAGTGTCTCCATAAAACCATATGTGCACTTTTTTCTTTTTCTCCTGCAGGTGGACAATTCATCTCTCACAGGTGAATCAGAACCTCAGACAAGGTCTCCAGATTGTACAAATGATAACCCACTAGAGACCAGAAATATTGCATTTTTTTCCACTAATTGTGTTGAAGGTAAATATAATTTCCAATATTTGACCAACAAGGCTGTTAGGATACAGCAGTTCTCAAATCTAGAAATAATAGATTGTTCAAGGAGAAATTAGGAAACGTCTTAGCAAATCATGTCTTCTATTAGCACATTTTAGAACTGATGGATGTAAAGAGTGGTTGCAATTGGGGTTTTTTATATCTTTTTGAACTAAAGCATGAATTTACCATGTTTCCCCAAAAATAAGACCAGGTCTTATTTTCTTTTCGGCCCCAAAATAAGCACCAGGTTTTGTTTTCGGGGAATGTCTTACTTGCTTCCTTAGGACCACTGCAGTCATGCATCCCATACCCCAACACCTGTTGCGCCACTGCCTGACTTCTGTGGCCGCTTGCAGCCAGACACTGTATGGCTTGTCATGCTGGAGCCGCCGCTCACGGCAGGAGGCTGTATGGCGCATTGTGCCATTGTGGATGTGAGTGGTGGCGGCAGTGCAACAAGCCTTGCGGCACCAGCGCAATGTGCCACATGGCGTCTGGCCACAAGTGGCCACAGAAGAAGTCAGACAGTGGCACAACATGTTGGGGCATGGGAGGCCACTGTGGCAGTCCTAAGGTAAGTGTGTGCGGTGTGCGTGGGGCAGCTCCACCCCACCCAAGCTTGATTTTTACGCCTACACCTTGCCCCACCTGGGCAGGCTTAACTAGGGCTTATTTTGGGGTAGAGCTTATATTAAATGCAGGCATGAAAATTGGTCTAGGGCTTGTTTTCAGGGTAGGTTGTATTTTCAGGGAAACACGGTATTATTGCTGGAACATCATTTCTGTAGCTGTACCTGAAAGCTTTGTCAAAGAATCTTCTATCATGTCTATATGGGGACAAGTTTTGCAAGGAGGAAAAAGAACAAGAATAAATAAAAGTTTTTAAAACATTCTTAATACATGAGGGATGAAAATGTGTACCACCATTTGCAATATCTTTGAACTACTTGACTGGGAAACATCTGAAGAGATGTCCTTGTTTGTGCTGAAAGCCAAAATTGTGTATTATGCTTGCATTGCACATAACACAGAGAAAAGGGAGAGTTTAATTACAATCCTTCTTGTGATTTTCAGGTACTGCCCGTGGTGTAGTCATCAACACTGGTGATCGAACTGTGATGGGCCGCATTGCTTCATTGGCTTCTGGGTTGGAAGGGGGACAGACTCCCATTGCTGCGGAGATTGAGCATTTTATCCACATAATTACTGGTGTGGCTGTGTTCCTGGGTGTTTCCTTTTTTATCCTCTCATTGATCCTCGAGTACACTTGGCTAGAAGCTGTAATATTTCTTATCGGCATCATTGTTGCCAATGTCCCTGAGGGTCTGCTTGCTACAGTGACAGTAAGTTGCCATAAAGAGGAGATTAGCACACTCTTCTTAATAAAAGATCTGAGGAAATATAAATTGTGATGGAAGGCAGCCTTCATCTCCCCTTTCCTCATTTTGTAGGTATGTCTGACACTCACAGCCAAGCGCATGGCTCGTAAGAATTGTCTTGTGAAGAACTTAGAAGCTGTGGAGACTCTGGGCTCTACTTCTACAATCTGTTCTGACAAAACAGGCACCCTGACCCAGAACCGCATGACTGTTGCCCATATGTGGTTCGATAACCAGATCCATGAAGCTGACACAACAGAAAACCAGAGTGGTAAGATGCCTGATTTCTTTAAGAGATAATTTGGTACTGCTTTCTGCTAATAGTCAAGATAATACTTGTTCAAACCGGCAGCCTAGCTTTCTAGCCATATGTAAAAACTTCTGTTTTGTCTCCAAAATAGCCAAAAAGAATACATTTGCAATGCTTCACATACAGTTTTAAGTCAATCTTGATTAGTGTTTCTCAATCTTGGCAACTTTAAGAGGAGTAGACTTCAACTCCCAGAATTACCCAGCCAGCCCTGCCATGTTGGCTAGATAATTCTGGGAATTGAAGCCCAAGAGCTCTGGTGGCGCAGCAGACTAAAGCACTGTTATTAACATCAGCTGCCTGCAATTACTGCAAGTTCAAATCTCACCAGGCTCAAGGTTGACTTCCATCCTTTCAAAGGAAGGTAAACTGAGGACCCAGATTGTGGGGGCAATAAGCTGACTTTGTATAAATATATACAAAAGTATGAAGGCTATTGCTTAATGCACTGTAAGCCGCCCTGAGTCTCTGGAGAAGGGCGGCATATAAATCAAAATAAAATTTAAAAAAATGTTAAAGTTGCCAAGGTTGAGAAGCACTGATTTAGACTCATCTGAAACAACCATTTAAGAATAGGGTTTTTCAGAACACAAAACCCCATATTAAAGCACAATATTAAACATAAAATATATTTGAAAAAAGTTGATCATTGATTGAAGAATATTATTTTGTTGATTGTTTAATTGCAGAGAAAAAATAAATTCTAAATTCCATTAATTCTAAAATCTTGTCATTTGAAGAGCAATATTTCTCTCTACTTGCATGGACAAAGGAGAGGAGCAAGTCACTATAATGAAAGGATAAAGAGCTGGAAATAAGCCTCTCCAGAATTTTCATCCTACTTTTTGAAGGCTTATAATATCGAGGTTTTTCCCAACCATCCTCATCCCTATATAATAGAGAGTAGTGTATTGTTTCTTACCCAGTGGAGTAGAAGAGACCTTTTGGATTCCCCCTGCCTTTTCCATAAAATTGATGGAAAACAACAATCAAGTTATGAGTTTATCCTTCACTCTTCATAAACCACTATGGGAAAGATAACATTAGATATTTATCCTTTATCCTGCTTGGCCAACATTTTTAATTGAAAATGAAAAACGGGGAGAAAATAGATTTATTTGATGTATTTTTCCATATATTTTGAAGCTATATAATTATTCTCCTTCTATTGTAATAAGTATTTTCATATATGCAGCCTACCATTTGCTTTTACTGTAACCAACTAACATAGCAACATGGATTGCAATACCATACTAAATAAATAAATCCACAGACTATTGTTAAAAAGAAAAGATCAGTAAAGTATGTATGGTGTAAACAAACACATGATTACCCAGGGAGTTCTTCACAAGCCTAATTGTTTATGTCTAGAAGAATGAACCTTAAATTATTCTTTCTAGATACAGAAGCAATGATCAGTTTGTCTGAAAATGTAGAAGGTAGTTAATCAAGACTGAAGTCCTACAGCTATTGTTAAGAGCTGTGGTGGACCAGGAAGGGATCTTTCTTCTGCATTTAAGCTTGTAATCAAGAACTTGTGAGAGGGATTTTGCTCCACTGTGCCTGGCATAATAGCTTTAAATCAAACAAGGGGAAAGTGTGGCAGAGGAAATTAATTGCATGCTGATTTGAGCATGGAATTGTGTACAGCATATGGGTTCCTTCCCTTTAGGTGCTTCTTTTGACAAAACATCTCCAACATGGACTGCTTTAGCCAAGATTGCAGGACTATGTAACCGGGCTGTATTTCAGGCTAACCAAGAAAATGTTCCCATTTTGAAGGTGAGTTAATCCCTTGGTTCAGTTGCCATAGTTGCACATATTTGTCTACCATCTGTGGCCTTGCAGTTAATGTGAAGCAGCATAAAGAAAAGGCATCTTGGAAAATAAGAATGTTTCTGCTAGTAGAAAAGGCAACATTCCAACATCTTTAATATGAGCATCATTTCCCCCCCACGCCCCGTTTTGCCCGCAGGGTGGTGCAGGAGGCATCCATCCCATCTCCCTCCCACTTCCCCCACCACTAGCCCGGAGAACAACAATGCTGATCCAGCCCTCGAAGAAATCCAGTTTGACACCTCTGTCTTATGGCATGCAGTGTTGTTGATTAGGGTTACTAAAGACTTGAATGGAAATTTAGTTCACAAATTTTGTGCATAGATCAAGAATCTATTGAAAATTCTATCCATGACAGAAGAAAATTTCTTCCAACAGTAGTTTTTTTAAACTGTGATACAAGAAGGACAGTACAATGATGCCCCCTAAACTGAGAAAAACCCACACTGGATAGGTAATTAGATCTTGTGATTTGCAAAGTGCTGGACAAACTGCCTGATCTTGGCAGTCAACAAACACATGAAATTTATCAATCGTATAATGCTCCATCATCTAAGGCTTCTGGATTGCCTTAAATTTCAATGAAATGGAGATGATACAAGTCTGGTATATCATCAGCAAAACAAACTACTTATAGGCAAGCAGCAATAAGAGAACATGCATTTTAACTACTTGAGAGTAACTTGTAAAAAGAACTTAAAGAGACTTGAGGTATCATATGTTTTTTTAAAGTTATTTACAGATGGCTTATGCCCTCTCTTAGTGCTGAGCATGTTCTGTTCCACTCTATAATTATTATCAAGCCTGCCTATCTTCTCTTTACAGTATTGCTGCAAAAATATTTACTTTTGTTAGTTTCTACTTAACACTAGCCTCTTTTTTAAAATAAGAAACCTAACTGGTTTTCTCTCAGAGAATGTTGAAATGTGTCTTGTTGATAAAGTTAAGCTTATTTTGAAAGTGGGGTGGTGGTGATGGTGGTGGTGGTGGTGGTGGTTGAATTGCCTTCAAAAGATTTCAAATCCTTATTGTGAACTGCTGTGTCATTTGATAGAGAGCAGTGGCAGGAGATGCTTCTGAATCTGCACTTCTAAAATGCATTGAACTTTGCTGTGGATCTGTCAAGGAACTGAGGGAGAAGAACCCCAAAGTAGTGGAGATCCCATTCAACTCTACCAATAAATACCAAGTAAGAAATCCCTGCTTTTTGCACAGAGGCATTCCCTGGGAACAAATTCAGTATCTTTTATGTTGAGCTGTGTTGCTGTTTATCTCAAACTCAGTTAAACTAAATTATGTATCAATCAGATTATAGCTCTGGCTGGGAGGGTTCTATTCTTTTGCTCTCTGTGTTTGTCATCTGCAAGGCATATTCCAAACCAGTGTATGAAATACCATCCAAAAGGCAGTTAACTAACACTGTTATTAAAAATATGCAGCTGTCAATTCACAAGAATCCAAACACGTCAGAATCACGATATCTATTGGTGATGAAAGGTGCACCAGAGAGAATTCTCGACCGTTGCAATTCCATCCTGATGCATGGAAAAGAAGTTCCCTTGGATGAGGAGGCCAAAGATGCATTTCAGAATGCCTATCTTGAGTTGGGAGGCTTGGGGGAGAGAGTTCTGGGTAAGATGCCTGACTGAATTCTTGTTTGTTCCTTCTTCTCTCAGAATAATCTGTCAGTCAGCCATGATCTCTATAGGGCCCTAAAAAGGCAAAAGAGTAGTTGTGGCAGTGCAGTTAATAGCAATAGCACTTAGACTTACATACCGCTTTACAGTGCTTTACAACCCTCTCTAAGCGGTTTACAGAGTCAGCATATTGCCTTCAACAATTTGGGTCCTCATTTTACCCACCTCGGAAGGATGGAAGGCTGAGTCAACCTTGAATCAATAAGATTCGAACTGCCAAATTGCAGGCAGCCGGCAGTTAGCAGAAGTAGCTTGCAGTACTGCACTCTAACCACTGCGCCACCACAGCTCTACCCCAGAGGTGGGGCTTTAATTGCATTGCTTTGTCTACCATCTTATCTCTTTTGACAGCCTTCCTGACCTCACCCCCATCCCTATGGACTCCATTACCAGCTGGCTTACCTTATAGCCAAGAGATTGCATGAAATGCTTGTAAACTATGATGAAAATACTTAAACAGTGGGTGAGAAGTGCTTGAACTACTATCACTTAAGATGATGATATGGCTTGGATGTCATGGTCAAGCACTCACTACAGTAATGTGGCAGAGAGGGTCCCCAGCTGAATATTTTCCTCCTAAGTGCCCATGTCAAATGCACAACTGGGCAATTTAATCATTAATAATCATTGCTGAATGTCTGCCCTAGTGTGTTTGTCTACAAATAACTGAAATGGGATTTCTTCCAGGCTTCTGTCACCTGGCTCTGCCTGATGAACAGTTTCCTGAAGACTTCCAATTTGATACAGATGAGGTGAACTTCCCTGTAGAGAAGCTGTGTTTTGTTGGTTTAATTTCTATGATTGATCCTCCTCGTGCTGCTGTGCCTGATGCTGTTGGCAAATGCAGAAGTGCTGGAATAAAGGTAAAAGTGCATCACTAACCTCTCCCCTCAAATATTTAAGGCTAAGTACAACACCAAATAACTGAAAAGGGAGCTATGTTTGGTAGCTTTACAGATAAAGGATGAGGCTGGTGGAGACGAAGAGATAAACTAGGCCTGTTGGTAGCCTCCCTTTCCATCTCAAAAGGTTATGGTTATTGCTGATTGTTCTGTTTCTCTTGAACGATTGACATCAGCACCAGCTTATTTGTTGCTGCTCGGGTCAGGCAAGGGACATTTGAAAAGACTTCTAGGCCTTGTCTTCATTGCACTTGCTGAGGTTGATTTGTTTCATCATGTAGGTCATTATGGTGACAGGAGACCATCCTATCACAGCAAAAGCTATTGCCAAGGGTGTAGGCATCATCTCTGAGGGAAATGAGACCGTGGAAGATATTGCTCTTCGCCTCAACATCCCTGTCAACCAGGTCAACCCCAGGTATTGGACCAGCTAGAGTGAAAAATGTGGAGCATTTCTGAGAGGGATTGGAGCAATTCTGCTAATTAATTTGTTTATTCTGGCATTTAACAATATCTGTTGGTAGGATATGAGAAAAAGTAAGTAGTAAAGTAGTAAAATGGTTTTAATATTATTTTGTTTCCTTTTTTCAGATTAAGAGCTGTTTACAGTATTTAATTGTTTTAGGCAGCTGAGTCCTTCTGAAGGTTTGAAAGCAAAGTAGAGTGTGTACACGCAATGTGAAAATGTTTGCTTCAAACCCAGAACAAGTAAATCTTTGTGGTGATTCTGCCACCTTCTTCAGTTTAGCCTGTTTGGCAGAGCCGAAACCTGGACCACTTTGACTGTCCTAGGTTTCAGATGAAGTAAAATGTGGATGAGCAACTAGGGCAGGGCTTGTCCTCTGTACTCCTTCCCTCAGGAGCTTCCACTGGCCCCCATCCCCCTCAGATACCATCACTGCTGCTATCTCAGTGAAGAATGGTCCCACTGGCCCCCCCTGCCTTCAGTCTGCCCTTTAGCTTTCCAGGTACTTACCACTCCCTGCCACTAAGCAACTTTTACCTGTAAAAACAGCCTCTGTTTCCTTCCATGCTGTGACAAAAATGTGTGAAATGGGTTTGGGCATAGGCTGTGCATGCACAGAATGATTTGCAGAGCCCTAAGGCAAAACAAGCTCAGAGTTGCATGGGGGAGAGCACTGCTTCATTAGATGGCAGCACAAAGCAATGTGAGGCTAATCTCTGAAGCTAAGCAATGTTGAACCCTGGAAAATACTTGGTTGGGGCATGACCTGATAATTTCAAGATTGTTGGCTAGATTAGGAAATTGAAATACTGGAAGAGTGCAGTTAGCAAAGCACTGTCAGTGTATTGCCAAGAAAAGTGCAAGGGCACAGTCACTGGGACCTGATCGTTAACTTCAAGGATATCTTTTCATTTTCATTGGAAAGCAAGGTTTGAAGGAATAATCTGCAACTTTTCAATATGCCATCTTTTAAATTACAGAGATGCCAAAGCCTGTGTGATTCATGGGTCTGACTTGAAGGATATGACCAGTGAACAACTAGATGATATTCTGAAACACCATACAGAAATAGTCTTTGCTAGAACGTCTCCACAACAGAAGCTTATTATTGTAGAAGGCTGCCAACGGCAGGTAAGCAGAGGGGATCCCTGCAATTTTGGTCAGTCCATTCTATATAAAATCTGAGTGGTAAAGACTTTGAAAGTGATCTACCCCCTCCGGCTTCTGATTGTCAGTGTATAATGAAACCCTGACGGTGTCCACTGTCTGTTTAGATACTTTCAGTAATGAGTCTATTCTATCATTAATTAATAAGCTTGCCTTAATATATATAGCCAAAATATCTCTCTTGCATTACCTTCCACTACAGATCTGCAGGGTTTTTCCCTTCATTGATCTGCTCTGCATAACTTCCTGATGCCTCACTGCTTTATATCTGCATATCCAGTGTACCATTGCTGTCTGGCAGTAGGTTTCTTCAGATGAGAATATCTGAAATACTTTTAGTTGGTGATTCAGTCTGGTCTCTCAGTGTCAGTCATATGCTTTAACACTAAACTGTGTGACCTCCCCAAACTCATAGGGGAAAAAAATAGGCTGTCCTTGAAATGAAGTGTCTAGAAAAAAGAATTTGTTTTAATCTTTCAGGGTGCTATTGTAGCTGTCACTGGAGATGGTGTGAACGATTCCCCTGCTTTGAAAAAGGCAGACATTGGTGTTGCTATGGGCATTGCTGGGTCAGATGTCTCTAAACAGGCAGCTGACATGATTCTACTGGATGACAACTTTGCTTCTATTGTTACTGGGGTTGAAGAAGGTAAATATCTAGCTCAGTTTTCTAAATTGAAGAACTTGTCTTCCTCCTCTTCCATGTTATAGTCCGAGTCCCCAAATTCTGTGTGTGCTTATACAAGAATATAAAATTCCCTGTTTGGTACTTGGAAAAATAGCATGTTCTCCACTTGTCAGTTGGCTACATTTCCATCTGCCTTTTGTTAATGTATGCTGTACTACAGAGGATTTTTCATCATCTTCTTTCATTAGAATGAATTAAATTTTGTATTCTAAGGAGTTGTGCAAGAAGGAAGATTAGCCTCAAATGTATGACAATCTTCTATTTGCTTTCATTTTAAAGTGCTCTTTATTTTTAGGTCGCCTGATTTTTGATAATCTGAAGAAATCAATTGCCTATACCTTGACCAGTAACATTCCTGAGATTACGCCTTTCCTTATCTTCATAATTGCCAACATCCCCCTACCGCTGGGAACAGTCACCATCTTATGCATTGACTTAGGCACTGATATGGTTAGTAAAATTTATTAATTAATATTGCAACTAATCCCCTCAACCCCATAGAATGAGACATACAGTATATTTCTGTTGCACAATTTTTGCAGTGAAGCCAAATGCTTTTTCAGTGCGGATGATACTGATTCATATATGAATCAGCATACAGTCTATGAAGCTTAATTTAATTCTGCAAGTTCTCTTTCCTGCTCCAAAGGTTCCTGCAATATCTCTGGCATATGAGCAAGCAGAAAGTGACATCATGAAGAGACAGCCCAGAAACCCCAAGACAGACAAACTTGTAAACGAAAGGCTGATTAGCATGGCTTATGGTCAGATTGGTAAGTGGAAAAGCACTATCTATCTATCTCCTTGGGGTTGAATAGAGATGGCAGTTTTTTGTGGAAGGGCAAATGCTCAAAAATCTAGCAAATGCTTTACATGGGAAAAGAGATGGCAGGCTTCTTAAAGTACTGCATTATTTTAATGGAAGGTAAGCAGGAAAGTTGGAAGAATTAACATAAAATCTAAAATGGGTACAGGACATGCCATTCATACTATTCTGCATTTCTCCTATCTACATTTTTCTCTCCCCCTCCCCCAAGTTACTTTTTACACATTAGAATTTAACTCGGGGGGAGGGGGCTTGGGAAACAGTGAAACCCCTCCTTATCCATTGTGACAAATTTTCTAACCTCAGATATAGAACGTAGCTTACATCACCTTGAAATTCGATGCCACAGCTGTTGAAGTATCCAGAGCAGTCTGGACTAGTTTTCAGAGATCAGTTTCTACTGATAAGGATACAGTTTCTCTGTATTTCCTCACATGCTAGAGAAGGTGTGCACTCTTGCACTTCTCACATGAAAAAATACTATTGCTAATAGCAATCTAGTTAGTGTATGTAGGATTGTGGCTGATAAGGAGGCTCATTAATCATGATCTGTATACTATAGAAATTTAGTGTGCTAATAATATTGAAAGCTAATATCATTAAGGGAAACTGCAAAAGAAGGTACATTGTATTGTACAACTAGGGAAAGGACAGGTGAATTCTTCAGTGGGAAAGAGTATAAGTAAGAGACTTAGGGGGATAATTAGGAACCAACTGGATGTTGGGACTAGGGGTTAACAGCTGGGTGGGTACCTTTAAGAGGGCAGTGCTGGTTCCTGGAATGGCCATCTTGCATAGCCCTCTGTACAGTTACATTGTGCAAGAGACCTTAGAAAAACTGTAGTCCTTTGACATGATGAAGATAGACTTCGCTGGAATTTAGAAAGTTGCAGTGTTGTATGTTTTTTCACATAGATCAATACAGCAGTAGCTGATATTTCATCCTTAATACAAGGATGCAGTTTGTTTTTACGCAAATAGATCATCAAAAATCAAAAATAATTCCCACTTATGTTAATTGGAAGATGGTGAGATATTTTCAGTTTCATGAGATGGTTTTAAAATAATACACAAAAGAGATGCCCATGTTTTCGGAATGTGTGTTCCAAAAGTACTGCTAACATTTGCTCACCTCTGTTTTATTCATTTAGGGATGATCCAAGCCTTGGGTGGCTTCTTCACATACTTTGTAATCCTTGCAGAGAATGGCTTCTTGCCATCCACTTTACTGGGGATTAGAGTGAAGTGGGATGACCGATGGGTAAATGATGTGGAGGACAGCTATGGACAGCAGTGGGTGAGTTTGTGTTTAGCTTAAGAGGACTACTACCAGACATTACTAAACCCCATGCCCATTGGATCTTTGTTTCATTGGCAGTATGGAGGAAGCCCAATAACCAATTATTTTCCTCTTAATCTTCTTTAGACTTATGAGCAAAGGAAAATTGTAGAATTCACTTGCCACACAGCATTCTTTGTCAGCATTGTGGTGGTACAGTGGGCAGACTTGGTTATCTGTAAGACCAGAAGGAATTCTGTCTTCCAGCAAGGAATGAAGTAAGTAGCAGACTCTTAACAAGGGTATTTTTTTTTCCTGTGGCCCTTGCATTGTTGAATATCACACAACTTGGAAGTAATGTAGGCCAGCAGCCTTGGGAAAATGTTTGCAAGCTGAAAATGTCTTCAGCTTGCAAACGATCAACTTTGATCTCTTAATGCTTCCACAGGAACAAGATCCTAATATTTGGTCTCTTTGAAGAAACTGCTCTTGCTGCCTTCCTCTCTTATTGCCCAGGAATGGATGTTGCCTTGAGAATGTACCCATTGAAGTAAGTAATAAACCTGAGTAATGTTGGGCCTTTGAAGTTGATAATTAGCTCATCTATTCCTCAGTTGCTATTACTGGATTTAGCATAATTTTGATCATTTTTAATTCAGTGATGCATTAAACGAATGGATCTGGGCTTCCTCTGTTGTTGTTTTTGAAGCTTCTGAGCTTTTGCTAACCATCAATTATGTCATACAGCTATGTACTACAATTATTTTTTTAACCTTGCAGACCTTCGTGGTGGTTTTGTGCTTTCCCTTATTCTCTCCTCATCTTTGTCTATGATGAAGTAAGAAAACTAATCCTCAGACGCAGCCCTGGAGGTAAGTAGCATTCTAAGGTGCCATACACTCATTGCACTAATCTAGAAAGCTCTCTAAGGATTCAGACGGGCAACATAAATATATATATATGTACACCATCATCATCATAAATTTTATGAATGAGACAGGTTTCTTTTAGTATCTTGGAAGCCCAGGTGTTGGCATGAATTTACATTATAACACTAACTTTTTTACTTGTGCTTTGAGAGCTCAGTATTGTGTGTTCTCTAATTTTGTTTTTGATATCAAGAATTAATCTGATATTTAAACTAGGATATATATAACTTGATGTCTTTGTTTTTCTCCTCTGTAGGCTGGGTGGAAAAAGAAACTTATTACTAAAGGACTGCTGGACCAGAGGTTGCACTCTTGACTTCCTTCCATTCTTTTGCTCCTGAAATACAGGAAGAGGGAAACTTTGAAGGATGAAAGCAACTCAGAGTGAAGAAGAATAATGCAATGAAAAAAATGGGTAGTGTTAATGTAGTCCAGGCTTTGGGGTGGAAAATACAATAGTTTTTAATGTGCCTTTTCAGGTTTTTTAAAGAAATGTTAAGATTTTATATCTGGACTTTTACAAATAAAGATGGATCAGAAGAGGATTCTGACTCTCTTATTCATGGTAATTCAGGAGAAGGTGGGCACATGCACCATGGAAGAGCAGAGTGCAGGCCAGCTTAAAGACAAGAAAAGTGAACTAGAGTCAGGAGGCTTTTGAGGTTCATTACAAATAAATGCCAGACTAATTTATCTAACAGCCTTGAAAAGTGAGCCAACGTGAGCAGTCAGGAACTTAAGGAGAAATATGAAGTCCTGCATCTGGGAACTAAAAAATAAAGGCACAAGATAGGAGAAACTCTCAATCCAAGTCACCTCACAGGGTCGTTGTAGGGAAAATAGGAGAAAGGTGTGTTGGAAATGTTTGCCACCTTGAGTTATCTGTAAAAATAATAAAGGTAGTATGTAAGTAAATACATAAATTTAAAAAAAACTTGTTTGGTAGTATATATATGAAAAGGATCTGCGGTTTAAATAGAACACAAGCCAAAGATGAGCCATCAGTGTGATGCAGCTACTGAAAAGGCAAATTCTATTTTGGAAAGCAACTGCTCCATTGTATTCTCCCTTGATCAGGGCCACTTTAAACACTTTGTTGAGTTCTGGGCACTTAATCTTTTAAAAGTGACAGATTAGAGCAAGTTAAGAGAGAGAACATTTATCAAGTTAGGTGAACTAGAAATCAACATAAAGAGCAGTTAAAAGTTTGGTTTGGCAGAAACAACATTCAGAAGCTTCAAGGATTGTCATGTAATACACTGGGAGTGGATTTATTCTCTGTTTCCTTAGCAATGGGTTGAAATACAGGGAGGCAGCTTCAGTTTCAATAGTAGGCATCTGTTATTGGTAAGATCTGTTAACCAATGGAATAGATTACATTATGAAGCAGTCTGGGCCTTCAAAAACAGCTATCTAAATGTTTTAGCACAGCCTAAGGGAGGACAGAGAGATTAGATGACCTCTGATGAGCCTTCCACCTCTATGATTCAATTACAGGAAATCAAAAAGGACACATCCATAAGGTTAAACTTGTGCATCACCAAGAATGAATATAAATTGCTCAAGAGTTATAGAGATGATAATAGGAAAATTTAAGGACAGAAGCTGGGATTAATGCAAACAATAATATAAAACAGGAGTGTTAAACTCAATTTCATTGAGGGCCACATCAGGGTTCTGTTTGACCTCGGGGGGCTGGGGTGGGCCATGGCCAGCTTGACATCACTCATGTCAGGGGCACCTGTGGTGGCCCAAGCACTCTGCCAACAAAAACGGGCTCCCAATCTCTGTTTTTGGCTGGGACAACCTCCTGCAACCCTCTGCCAGTGAAAATGGAGCTCAGGAGGGCTGGTCCATTTTCGCTGGCACAGACACCTCGGACCAGTTCTTTGCTGTTTCCAGGGCGGCCCTTCGGGCCAGATCTAAACACCCTACAAGCCAGATCTCAGCACCCCACAGGCCAGATTTGGCCCGCAGGCCTTGAGTTTGATACCCCTGATAGCAATAGCAATAGCACTTAGACTTATAGTATATGCCACTTCATAGTGCTTTACAGAGGTTTACAGAGTCAACATATTGCCCCCAGCAATCTGGGTCCAATATAAAAGGCTTCTTTGGTTGTGTTTAAAATAAAAGAAGCTGCTCAATGTAAATGGCAAAATATTAGGTTATCCTTGGCTTTTAGTTTGGAACAATCTTCCACAAAAGGCATGTGCTAAACTAAACAGTTTTAAGGAATTGAAGAGATAAAGAATTTGTATCTACCAAATTCCACAGTAGAGAACTGGATAAATTTCAAGTTAAGCTACTAAAGGAACTTCTCAGTGGTCTAGCTGAATCTATCCAGTTTGTGAAACTGGAAAACTGGACAAGGGAAGATGTAAGTCATATAAGTAAAGCAAGGATTTGAACAAATATAAACTACTCAGACAGAATGAATTGGGAATTGATTAGGTTTGAGAGAAGATTGTACTAGCACTTTCACAAATATCTGAAAATCATACAGAAAAGGTCAAGATTCTCTTTTTCCAAAATGTAGGACAAGGAATAGTAGCTTTTTTATAGGTTTAGAAAAGCAGAAACGAAAACAATTATTTAGATGGAAGATGGGCTCACCCTCACTAGCTGTTACATGAAGAAGTGAAGATTGCTTTAATTTGGATTCCTACAGGAAGCAGAGGTTACAAATTCTAGGAAATAACTACAGTTGACTAGAAGTGAAAGAGAAGTTGGATGGACATTTTGTATGAGAGCATTTAACGTATTCACATGTATCTTCTTTACACTTGAAAATTAAGAATTTTAGAGCTGACTTTTTAAAAGGTATCTGCAGTACCTCCCCAAATTCAAAATAAGGAGAGGGGTAGATAGGCAAGGGACAACATGAAAATGAAAATACATTAAAAACAGAAATGTCTCTGTGCTTGTTCCACATCTCAAAAGCTTTCCTAACCCTTCTGCCTTTCACTAATGATGCCTTGAGGAATTGCTATGCAATGAATTGCAGGCCAGCTGATCTCTGTGGGCTGAAGGGGAGCCACCTCCTCACAGGACAGCCTTTGTTCCCACTACACAAAGAACTTGGTTCTTTTCTGTACCTCAATCAAGCTGTTTTCTGCCATGCTTCAAGGATACCGTTTAGAAGAATAGGTCAGTTAGGGATCAGATGACTTGTCCTCATGCTCCACACCACCTTCCCTCACAAAGCCAATACACATTTGGCTGTGCATGGAGCTGGCAGTCCCTGATGCTAGGACTGACCTCAGTGGAACACAAAGCCAAGGTCTCCCTGTTCTTGTTGGAGCTGAGAAGGCCACTCCCAAGTCTCCAAGCACATACAGTGGTAGCCCAGGCAAAGGAAATACTTTTATTTTGGTGCTGGATTTCTTCCTAATCTCAGCAGGTAGATCTGCAGAGTTTTGGAATGAATGGAGTGAACAAGTGATTTCCTCAGACTTGCAAGTCCTTACAATATATGTGCAAGGCTTCTAGACTAATTTTCACAGAAGTTAGGTTTATAGGGGCATTACAGAATTCCTAGGATCAAGAATGGCTTTTAAAGCAAAAATGAGACCCCTTGGAAAAAAATCCATCTATAGGCACAAGAGTACAATTATGGAAAGTTAATGCATAGTCCTTAACAGAAGGAGAATCCAACATGTAAGAATTAGAAGGAATTTGATAGTTCATCTATTCCAGTCCCCTGCAGAAATCCACTAACTCATTCCAAATAGGATGCCATCCAGCTTCAATTGAAAAGTTCCAGTAAGGGAATTCCAGTGCTTTACTAGTTTTATAGGTAGGAAGATCAGACTTAATCTCCTTTTTAAAAATTTCAATCTATCGTATTGCCTTTCGTTCAAAGAGAGAACAGTTCTAACTCCCCTTTATTGCTCCAACTTTTCCCCAAACTACTGCAAGTCCTGGAGCAAAGCTTTCACATGCATCTCCGACAGCCTTTGTCTAAGAGTAATCCAGCAAGCAAAATTAGCAGGGCAGCAACCAAGGCAAGAAGTCCAGCAAGCAAAGTTAGCAAGGCAGCAAACAAGGCAAGGCACACAAGATAAAACACAACAACATCCAGACATCGGCAACTGCACTCGAGGCTCCATGGGTTCAATGCTTCTTCCCAACAAACGCCCCTCCCAATAGCATCTCCTTAAGTTTCAGTCCCCAAGTGAGCCTTGTGAAGAAGGGTGGGGCACTCTCCTCCCAAGTCATCGGGTTGGCCTGCACTGCTCCCACCTCCTCTCCACTCTCCTTGCTCAGGGATCAGGAGGGGATGGTCCTTGCTCATCGCCGGAGCTCTGTCGCTCCTCTGCTCCACTGCCTGCCTTCTCTTCCACCCTCTCTTGGTTGGCCTGTGTCCTTTCTTCCTTGCTGGCAATTCTTTCCAAGCCTGAGGGACCTATGGCTGCCTCATCCTGTTCCTCCGGTTGTTCCTTTGGAGTCAACGAGGCCGCACCCTCTTCCTCCATCAGCCCCAGCTCTGGCTCCTCCTCCACAGATTCAGGCTCCGACGGGGCCATGACAGTAGGTCACATATTATTCTGGCAGTTCTCCTGTCATTCCTCTACATAGATAATTCTTTTAGATTGTCCATCTCTGTTTTAAAGACCTGCGATCAGTAAAGAGCTCCAAATGTGGTTGCATTGCTACAGAGTACAAGAGAACTACAGTATTACCTCTCCCAAGCTGCCTTAGCCTGCACATAATTCGGTTTCCTTTGCACCTCCCCTCTATTCTTCAAAGAAATGCCATCTTCTATTTATACAAGCTGCCCACAAACATATCAAGAAAAATCCTGTCAAACTGAGATCAGGTTATGCTAGGTTATTCAACCACAGTCTTCATTGGCCCATCAAACTAATCACTCAATCATAAAAAGTGATCATATTAATCTGACAATTTTATTCTTGAGGAACTCCTGTCAGTTTTTGGTAAAGATGGCTTTCTTTTCTAAGTGATTTTTTAAATTTCATCAGTGAAACCACAGGACAGGACATTCAGGTCTCCTTGCCAAATGACATGCTGTCGCGTCATTCAAATGGCTCATCAGGTCTAAAAAGGCTAGGAGCGAGTCCAGACAGAGTACTTCTAGCACTTCAAAATTGGAGGTATTGTGCAACCTTCCTCCTTCTTTAACTATGGGAGTTGTTCTCTGTTTTTTTTAAAAAGTAGTCAGAATATAGGACACTTGAATATGAAGAAGTAGTCTCTGTTCTACCCATAACACTCAGTAGATGAGGCAGAATATTTAGAGTCATCCATTAATTTCTACAGCAACAGGAACATTTTTACAGCAATTAATTGCAGTAAGGATCCAGATCTGCTGTTTGTCAACCAAATTCTTGCAACTCCTATTTGGTAATTCTAGTACAGTCACACTCCTGGGTTGATGATCTGCCCAAAATGAGAGCCTCACAAACTAAAAGTTCATTGAGAAAAGAAAGAGTTTGTGTGTTCACTGAATATTTTTTATAATTTCTGAACTTCACATTTCATGGAATGTTTAGATAATATCATAGAGCAGACATGTCAACTCAAGACCCATGGGCCAGATCCAGCCCACGATGTGGTTAGATCAGGCCCGCAGGGCCACCCTAGAGACAGTGCCTGCACAGGAGGCAGTGAGCATACAGGGACTGGAGTCCCGGGTGAAAGGGAAGTGCTCAGAACACAGAAAGTCTGCAAGGCAAGATGGTCACCCCAGTGGTGAAATCCAATTTTTTTTTCCTACCGGTTATGTGGGCGTGGCTTGGTGGGTGTGGCAGGAGAAGGATACTGCAAAATCTTCATTTCCACCCCATTCCTGGGGGAAGGATATTGCAAAATCTCCATTCCCACCCCACTCTGGGGCCAGCCAGAGGTGGTATTTGCCGGTTCTCTGAACTGCTCAAAATTTCCACTACCGGTTCTCCAGAACCTGTCAGAAACTGCTGGATTTCACCCCTGGGTCACCCAAGACATCAGCCCCAGTGTGCTTGCCACCTCCTGTGTGCATGCAAGGGGAGCGCCCAGCTTGACAGATCTCTGGAAAGGAGGACGGGGTGGGGGGGAGCTGCATGAGGGAAGGCTGCCCGAACAAGCCAGCATCCTTACCACATACAATTGGAAACAGGGATTCCCTTTTGAGAAATGGGCCAGCCTTGCTCACACAGGACTGGGGATTGCTGCTCCCCTCCTCTTACTCTCCGGAGATTTCTCAAGACAGAAGTTGGAAACTGCTTCCTGCAAACATTCTCCTCCACATTTCCACATGCAGCAGTGTTGTTGTCCTCCACCTCCTGCTTTGCTGGGAGGGGGCACCGGATAGGGAAACACCAATGATGTCTGGGATTGGGAGAAGAATGCCTCTTTTGGTGTGCTGTGGACAACACACACACACACAGACACCCACCCACACACACACACACACACACACCATTCCAAGCTTGGAGACTTTATCCACATCTGAGCTTCCAAACTGCCAATCATGCCTGCCTAAGTTTGGATAAAAGTCCCCAAATTTAGAATGCAGTGTATGTGCGCACACATGCATTTGGCTGCCAGCAGTTTGGGGTGAGGAGCTTGTGTGGCACTGAATTGTCAAGTTAGTCAGTGCAACTTGTTCCGTCCCAACCCAGCTGTCCCGAATCTGCCGCGCCCAGGGAGTGGCATCAAACCAGCCATACCCACTTAGTTGCAGCGACCCGGATGTGACCACCCAGCCATGCATACATGCAACTGGCTCTTTGAGGGCAACTATAATGCTGATGTGGCCCTCAATGAAATTGAGTTTGACACCCCTGAGTGCGGCAATTCAATACGTGGTTATGCAACATGAATAACAGTTATCTAATTAAGCTTCCAAAGGTATTGTGTGGGTTCCCAGGGTACTCTGAATTATAATTATATATGGCTAGTTTTGACATAGCATATTGTGCAAATCTATATCCTGTGGTGCAGAAATGCTTTAATGTGTAATGCAAAGCCAGTTAATTATGGCTTATTCAATAAGACATATTTCAACATATCATAATTTGAAATGGCATTTGAACTTGAGGATGCCATCAAAGAGAAGGAAGACTCTTGTTTATAAAACCAATAACTGAGGGGGGGGGATTATATCCTTGCATTAATTATATATTTTCATTGCCATTGGAATGAAAAATAAATTAATAGAATCACTGAGAGATTTCCCCAAAGATGCTTTTTCAGGAG
The DNA here is from genome assembly GCF_059756535.1 of Pantherophis guttatus. NCBI lineage: Eukaryota > Metazoa > Chordata > Lepidosauria > Squamata > Colubridae > Pantherophis > Pantherophis guttatus. Next base: position 106,065,935 of record NC_142064.1, on the reverse strand, counting down.
GCAACTTGACTTTTTTGTTTTTCTTTGAGGATGTTTTACTTCTCATCCAAGAAGCTTCTTCAGCTCTGCCTGGATGGTAGGAAATGGAAGGATTTATATTCCTTGTAGACAGCTGGTCATTTGCATCCTTTTTTTCCTTTTTATTAGTTTATAATATAAATTACAAAAATACAAAAGCAAATAATAGGAAAAGTAGGGGAGGGAAAGGGGAAGAGCAAAGTGTAGAGAAGAAGAGAAAAAGAAAGAAAAGGCATTGATTTCCGACTCCCTTTGGTCCAATAGAACAGGGGTGTCAAACTCAAGGCCTGGGGGCTGGATCTGGCCCACGAGGAGCTAGGACCTGGCCCGCAGGGCCACCCTGAAAACAGCGAAGTACCAGCCTGTGGTGCCTCTGCCAGCGACAATGGAGCTCAGGGAGGCCGCGCACCTCTGGGCTCCATTTTTGCTGGCAGAGGGCTGCAGAACGCTGTCGCAGCTGAAAACAGAGCCTTGATGAGTGATATTGAGCTGCCACGCCCACCCTGACCATACTATCCTGTCTACGACACACACACAGCCCGGCCCCCCGTTGTCAAACACAACCCTGATGCGGCCCTCAATGAAATCGAGTTTGACACCCCTGCAATAGAATAAGAAGTAACATCAAACTTACATAATAGTATAAATTAGCCATTTCTGACAGAACTATCTAATCAGTAAAACCCAAAATCAAAGTTTCATTTTTCCCCCACTTCAAACACAAAGTCAGAAGCAGTTTCCAAGTAGAAACAAAACTACTTGTGTTTTTTTCTTTTAACAAAGCATTCAATTTAGCTATTTCTGCTAACTTCACCAGCTTTTGTAATCATTCGTCCATTGTGGGAATCAAAATGTCCTTCCATTTTTGTGCATAAAGTAATGTTACTGCCATCAACATACTGTACTTTTTGGAGTATAAGACACACTCCCCCTCCCCCCAAAAGAAGGTGGAAATGTTGGTGCATCTTATACACTGAATACAGCCATTTTTGGCCTCCAGAAACCCCGCCCCGCACTTCCCATTTTCGCCAAAAACAGGTCTGTTTTTTGCAAAAATGGGATATGCAGAGGGTTTGGGAGGCCTGCAGAGTGCTCCTGGGGGCTGGGGAGGGCAACAACACGATGCATGGGGGGGTTGGGAGGCCAAAAATGAGCCCGTTTTTAACAAAAATGGGGCATGCAGGGGGTTTGGGAGGTCTGCAGAGTGCTCCTGGAGGCTGGGAAGGGCAAAAATGCAGTGCTTAGGGGGGTTTCGGGAGGCCAAAAATGGGCCCGTTTTTTGCAAAAATAGGAGCATTTTTGCCCTCCCCAGCCCCCAGGAGCACTTTGCAAACCTCCCAAACCCTCTGTGCGCCCTGTTTTTGTGAAAAATGGGCCCATTTTCATGAAAAATGACCCGTTTTTGGCCTCCCAAACCCCCATGTGTTATATTTTTGCCCTCCGCAGCCCCCAGGAGCACTCTGTAGGCCTCCCAAACCCTCTGCACATCCCGTTTTTGCAAAAAACAGGATGCACAGAGGGTTTGGGAGGGCTGCAGAGTGCTCCTGGGATCTGGTGTGGACAAAAACGTTTTTTTTTTCTTGTTTACCTCTTCAAAGTCTTGGTGCATCTTATACTCCAGTGCATCTTATACTCCAAAAAATACGGTAATAACATAAAAATTCAAAAAAAAAATATTTCATGTCTTTTTCCATTAAACCCAAGAGAAAATTTTCTGGTTTTATCTTTATATTCACTTTGAGAATCTTCTGTATTAGAATATAAATATACTCCAATATATCTTTAGTTTATCACATGTCCAACATAAATGATAAAAAGTCTTTTACATTTTCATTGCCAACATTCATTTGAAATACCTTTATACATTCTTGATAACTTATCTGGTGTTAAATACCAACGATATATATAAATTATCTTATAAAATTTTCTTTTAAATTTTAATGTAAATTTTAAATCTTTCATCCATATATTCTCCCATTGTTCAAGCTTTACATTATATCCAAAGTTCCTTGCCCACTGAATCATACAATGCTTTACGTATTCACTTTCCAAATTCAAATTCAATAACATTTTGTAGACCTTTGCAATAATACGTTCATCACTACCACACAGTAGGATATCAAATTCAGTTTTAATAGAGTCAGACCTATAGCTCTTTTTGTGAAATTTAAATCTTTCTTTCAGTTGTAAATATGTAAACTAGTGGCAAACATGTCCTTCTGATTCTAGGTCTTCCTTAGGCTTGAGGATAGGATCAGCAAAATTAAAAGATACGATTTTACCATAAGTCCATCAGTCCAGCTTTGCCACAATTTCTTTCTAAAAAAAATAAAAGTAACTTAGGTATAAATTGGGGGTTTTCTGGAAATCCATTCATGCTCTTGCACCATTCGAAAGGTATTCATCTCAAAGTGCATAGCTAAATGTCTATGGAGATTCTCAGTCATCCAGGTCATGGATGAGAATCTTCATAGACATTTAGCTATGCAGTTTGGGATGAACACCCTTTGAATGGTGCGGGAGTATGAACAGATTTCCAGAAAACATTGCAGACAACAGGAACCATTTGCGCTTCAATTTGGGATGCAGACAACACAAACTCATCCCCAACAGCCTGCGTCTGTGTTCAACAGTGAAGGGATACAGGACAGAAAACATCCTGTAAAAAGCATAGTTCCACAACACAATCCTTTCAACATTTCCAAGAAGGCTCCACACCCACTAAGGTGACCCTTAGGACACAGACAGATCTCCAAGTGGACTCAATGACTCTCTAAAAGGCAACAATGTACCCAAAACTTTATTTTCAGATTATCCATTACTATAAAAATGGGTTTAACTAAAATCTGACTGTTTTGGATGTAGATTTAAAATTGACAGGATACAAGAATAATATAACCAAAGTCACACAAATAATACATTAGAAGAGTAACTTGCATGTTGTATTTTATCTTGGAAGAGCAAATTTTCTATTTTGGACTTACAAAAGATTCTAGTCAACTAAAGTTCCTGTAAAAAGATAAAGACAGAATGAAAAGAAATCAGCTTCTGGGACACTATTTAAAAGGAATAAATATCATGACTTCTAAAAGTAAAAAGATTTATAAAGTTGGCTTCTCTGACCAAGGTTAACATGTATATGATTTGATTTTTCTAGCAGCTTTTGATGGTTTTTCTTATTTTTTTTTATTGCAAAAGTTTTACAATTACATTTTTACCCCACTTTTTTGTGGGTAGAGCTTCATTTTTCCAATATTTACCTATCAATAATCTTGCTGCTGTTATCATGTACAATATCAACTTAGTTTCATCCAATGTAAAACCCTTTACTATACCCAATAAAAACAATTGTGGAGAAAATTGAATTTTCTTCTTCAACACATTCTGCATAACCCACCATATTTTTATCCAAAAAGCCTTAACTTTCTTGCAATTCCACCAAACATGGTAATATGTAGCATCTAAACAATCACATCTCCAACATTTTGGCTGAACATTGGGATACATACAGGATAATTTCTTGGGATCTAAATGCCATTTGTAAAACATTTTGTAAAAATTTTCCCTCAAATTCTGCGATTGTGTAAATTTAACATTCTGAACCCATATTTTCTCCCATGTTTCCAACATTACTGGTTCTGCAAAATTCTGTGCCCATTTAATCATACAATCTTTAACCAATTCAGTTTCTGAATCCCTTTCTAACAAAACATTATATAACCTTTTAATATGCATTGGACCTTTCTCTTTTATATGTCTAACCAATTCTTCCTCATGCAACATAATACCAATTTTTTGGTCCTCTTTCCATCTCAGTTGCAGTTGATTATATTGTAGCCAAGTTAGATTGATCCCTTCATCCAACAGTGTCTCTAATGTCTTTAGTTGCCATCTGCCCGCATCTGTAAAAAGAACTTCTTTATATAAACCCCCCCGAGTGACATTATATTTATATTCCACATGATATGACCAAGATCCAGCCATAACGGTATTTTGTAATCCCATTTGAGTCGGTGCTTCCTCCAAACTCTCATCAAAGAATCTCTAAGTATATGGCTTTTAAATACTTTATCCACTTTGTTTTCATAAAATAAGTAAGCGTGCCAACCAAATTCAAGATCAAAGCTTTCTATATTCAATATTCCAGTCTTTTTCCTTCCAAACCAATCGCTTGCTTGAGTCAAAGCTGCTGCCTCATAATATAATTGTAGGTTTGGAAGTTTAAGGCCTCCCCTTTCTGGAACATCTTGCTTAATTTTCAGTTTCACTCTCGGTTTTTTCTCGTTCCAAACAAACTTATTCACTCCACTTTGCCATTCTTTTAGTTGTTTATCACTTTTAAGCACCGGAATCATTTGAAACAAAAAAAGGAATCTTGGCAAAATGTTCATCTTAACTGCTGCTATTCTTCCAAGTAACGAAAGCTGCAGTTTTTTCCAAGTCTCCATATCTTTTTGTACATCTCGCCATAACACCTCATAATTGTTTTGAAATAGTTTCATATTTGATTCTGCAACCTGAACTCCTAGATATTTAACCTTTGGTACAATCTCAAAACCTGCCCTCCTTTCAAGTTCATGTTTTCGATCTTGTGTCATATTTTTAACTATCATCTTAGTTTTTTTCTGGTTCAGTCTAAATCCTGATACTGTACCATAATCTTTTATAATGTCTTTCATCTGGATTATTGATTCCACCGGCTGTGTAAGGGTAACAACCAGATCATCTGCAAATGCCCTTATTCTGTAATCCTCTTGCCTTATCACTATACCTTTCAAGCTGTTCGAATCCCGTATTGTATTCAACAAGACTTCTAGTGTTAAAATAAATAACAAAGGGGATAACAGACAACCTTGTCTTGTTCCTTTTTCAATTTTGAAATCTACTGTCAAACTTCCATTAATAATAATCTGTGCCTTTTGCTCTTGATAAATTGCTGAAACCGCCTGTATGAATTGATCCCCAAAGTCCATCTTTTTAAAAGTCTTTAATAGAAAATTCCAATCCACTCTATCAAAGGCTTTCTCCGCATCCAAGAAAGCCAGCACTGCAGGGATCTGTTTATTCTTCTCAAGATATTCCAGTAAATCTATAACTTGCCTTACATTGTCCTTCATATATCTACCCTCTATAAATCCTGCTTGATCATCATGAATCACCTCTTGAATTACTGGCATCAACCTGTTGGCTAGTACTTTTGCATAAATTTTATAATCATTATTCAGAAGAGATATTGGTCTATAGTTCTCCGGTTTTTTAGGACCTGCTTGCTCTTTTGGTATCAAAGAAATATAAACTGTTTTCCATGATGGGGATATTTTACCCCCTTGTTGTATGTTACAAAATAAGTCTCTAAGTTGTTCCACCATTTCTGCTTGCAAAGTTTTATAATACACTGCAGTCAAGCCATCTGTTCCCGGAGCTTTGGCAGTTTCCAGTTGTTTAATTGCTGCAATTATCTCCTCAACTGTTATAGGGTAATTCATTCTTTCCTTTTGTTGGTTAGTAACTTTTGTAACTCTTTTATTTTCTAAATATTTTTCTATAAGTCCATTCTGTATGTCATCTTTAGCATATAGTTTAGTATAATAATCTACAAAAACTTCTTTAATTAATTTTTGTTGATAAATTTGTTTCCCTCCAATATCAATACAGTCGATAGTCCGCATACTCTGTTTCTTCCTTAATGTATAAGCCAGCCATCTGCCCGGTTTATTGGCATTACAGAATGTATTATGCTTTGCATATTGTAAATTTGTTGCGACTTGATCTGCCATAAGCATTTGGAATTGATCTTTCAAAAGTTTTATAGCACCACGTATTCTTTCATCTGTTGGATTTTTGATAAGTAACTGTTCTTTTTTCTTTATTTCTGCTTCAATTTCGAATCTTTTCTTTTGTCTGTTCAGTTTATGTTTAGAGTTCATATGAATGAGTACCCCTCTCATATACGCTTTACTCGCATCCCAGACAATTTCAATAGGGGTACCCTTGTTCAAATTAATTTCAAAAAATTCTTTCATCTGCTTCTTAAGTTCTATTATACTTTTTTTCATATCTAAACAAATTTTCATTTAATCTCCATGATCTTCTCTCAATTTTTCCAGTCTCAATTTCTATCCATACTGGACTGTGATCAGATAAAGTTCTTGGAAAGATTTTAGTTCTTTTTGTTTTAACAAGTAAATCATTTGATAATAAAATAAAATCAATCCTTTTGATGGTTTTTCTTGTTCATGGTTAAGTATGAGGCCTTAAAACTTTGTTTGTACATAACATATGGGAATAATAAATTCATGATAAATTTATTTCTACATTTTTAGAGAAATCGGTAAGCTATGGCCTGGCTCAGGGCCAGGTTATCTTCGAGACTGCCTTCTACCACATAGCTCCCAGAGACCGGTAAGATCCCACAGAGTTGGTCTCCTCCGGGTCCTGTCAGCTAAACAATGCCGGCTGGCGGGCCCGTGGGGGAGGTCCTTCTCTGTGGCTGCCCCAGCTCTCTGCAATCAGTTACCTCCTGAGGTTCGGACCACCCCCACCCTATTGGCCTTCTGAAAAGCGGTGAAGACCTGGCTTTTTCGGCAAGCCTGGGGCCGTTGATCTCGCTGTTGCGATCTTGTGAGATCTGGCCATGAATGATGTGAATGGGTTTTAATGTTTTAATTTTTAAATGTTTTTATAATGGTTTTTTAAATGCATTGTAAGCCGCCCTGAGTCTTCGGAGAAAGGCGGCATATAAATTGAACTAATAAATAAATAAATAAATAAAATGAAGCTTAGAGTTATCACGTTGCCACAAATGGTCTAAATCAGGGGTGGGTTCTACTTACCTTTACTACTGGTTTGCAATGGGATCGATTTCACCCCATTCAAAGTTGCTTCTGGTCAGGATTTCGCCCCCATACCAGAACTGCCTCACAAGGAGCCTCTGATCCCCTCCTTTAGAGGAGTGGATTGAATAATTGCAATGTACTTGGCCAGTCACACGTAAAGCATTGGACGAGGCACATCAAGCCCATAAGAAGCATATCAAAATTGTACTTTGCTTGCTGAAGGGAGAAGTCATATCTCTTTTTTCTCTCTGCAGTTTTTTCTTTTTTGTATTTTTCTTACTTTGTATCATGTTTCCCCCAAAATAAGACCCTGTCTTATATTTTTTTAAACCCTGAAATAAGCACAGCCTTGTTTTCGGGGAGGTCTTATTATTTGGGGGCGCGTGGAGCAAGATGGGCTTCTCTTGCAATCTTATCTCCAGCGCTGTCTCCCTAATCCTAACCAGAGGAAATGGTGGGGACCGGCTGCGCATGCTTTTAAATATTTTTGGGGAGAGCTTATTTTCGGGGGGGGCTTATTTTAGCACATGTGCTCAAAAGCCTAATTGGGCTTATTATCAGGGGATGTCTTGTTTTCAGGGAAACAGGGTATTAATTTTTTATCTTTGTATTTTAAAACTTCAATAAAAGTTATTATTAAATGTTATTAAAAAGTATTCTGTAGGATTATAAAGAATCACAACATACATTTTCTGATACTTTTTCACAGGCTGATTCAAGCTGCTGTTGCTGACATCAAAGTGACAGTCTTGAGGGCCTTCTTTCAACTCTGTTATATATCCTCCTGCCTTATAAGAGCAAAATTCTGCTCTGATAGCAAGAAAAGTCAGCAGAAAACAAGGTTGGCAGCTCTCCAAGATGTAGCACAAGCCCAACACTCACTCTCCTTATCTGTCATGTGTGCTGTAAAAAGATATTTGGGCTTCATCCATTCATCATTCATTTAATTTGTATCTACCCAGTCAATTCTTGGCAGAGTATAAACATTCAATGATAAATCCTCCCTGCCCATGGCCTCTACCTGGCTCTGCAGCTATATTTCTGGCCTGCTCTCTTGAGGTAGTACTGTTCCCCTGACAATACCTAAACTGTCAGAGGACCCTGATAAACAGATACTGGTGGTATTGCAGGCCGTCAAGTGATGTAAAAAAAAAAAAGGAACCAGAATCAGGCCCAGCTCCTATCAAGAGCAACTCATGCTGTCTCTGACCATTGTCTCAATAAACCCCCCACTCCCCAAAGAAAAGGTTAGAGATAGGTAATGGCTGACAATTAGATCTCCTCAGGTGTGAGCATAGCCTCCTCCAAAGATTATGTGAACAACATTTTTGTTACTGATCACTAGAGCAATTCAGAGGGTAATTTTGTTCTGTAAAATATTATCAGATAGCTGCAAAAATGCAGGATCTGGCAATGTCCAGTGAGACCATGATGTCAACATTACTTTATAGCCATACAATTGCACAATACCTCATAAAGAACAAGTTATGTCTAGTAAGTCAGAAGATTTGAGCAATCTTAGTGAGCAAAGCTAGGTAGTCATTTGTTACATCAGCTGCCATTACTTAGGCAGAGAATGAGAAGCAAGTATGGCAAAGCATTTGCTATTCAAACTACAAGTAGGTTTTAGCTACTTAACAGCAATCTCACACTTATGTGAAAGTTTTGTTAAATATCAACTTTAAAAAGGTAGTGTGGTTTAGTAATTAAGAATTTTGGACTTTGCCCAAGGAGACCCAGGTTCAAATCGACTCAGCCATGAAGCTTAATGATTGACCTTTGTCATCCACACTATCTTTCAGCCTAACAACTACACACAGTTCTTTTAATAAAAAATGGAATAATTATGTATGTTTTATTTTAAAAAACTTAGTTCATCTCCATGTGAGCTGTAACAATTAGCAAGGCAAAGGAATGTGTGTTAGAAGGAACGATTGACACCCATGCCTTCCCTGTGCATTGCACTAAAGTTCAAATGACGTGTTATCTATATAGCAACCAAAGGAGGGGGGTTCAAAAAAGTAGAAACAGTGGCTAGGACAATTTGATTCATGCCATGCCCATTTAGATACAAGTGAAAAGATTAGGGTTTCATATAATTTTAATTTTAATTTTAAAGATCCTTATTTTTCTTTTGGATGGTTAGGGAATTGTGAAATATGCACCTTGAAATGGCGTACCTTGAGGTCCCATCTTTTTTTCCTGATTTTAACATTTGTTCCACATCAATATTTATCCATTCAATTTAGTTTTAATGCAGTAAGATTGTTTAAACTTTAAAATCAATCACTCTCAGCTATTTTAGAACTTTGATATCGAAATGTAATAAAATGAAGTTATAATGTTTCTCTAGTTGATTTTAAACTTTCAGTACATTCAGTGGAATTAAAAGTTTTAATTCCTTTCTATACAGAAATTTTCTCACCTCTCAACCTTGTTATTCTTGCAGATTTGTACAGCTATACAAGGCATAAGATATTAATGGGCCAAATTAGGAGGCAAGGAGAGGGGAGGAGTATACTGTAAGTTAGCTTTGGAAAGACAACTTTGGCCCTTGTTCCACATAAACATTCAATAATGTACCTTATGATAAGAAAATTGCTATCTATTCAGAATCGTATTCATTTTATTTCCCCATTCATTGCTTTTATGGGTGTCTAATCTGATTAATCGTGCCAAAGTAGTGGCAAAGTACAAGTTGTCCTTAGCAAAGTAACACTGAGTAGACGAAATATGGATTCTTCTTTTGCCTCCAAAAAAGTCACTACCCTCACCTGGGGCCAGCAGAAGGCAATAAATACTTTCCCTGAGCAGATGAATAGGACTTTGGAGAATGAGATTAAGAAGGATGCTTTCTTTTTTCTTTTTTGTGATCATGGACAGAATGAATTAATGAACATTTTATTACAATCCAAGACCCTCAGTTGAAACTAGAACAGATCAAATTAAAACAACCAAATATAATTTTAAAATACAAAAAAATCTCATTAGTTAAGTCAGTCGCCTGTTTATTTTATGGCTTGGGCTCACAATTTAGCTATTGGCTAAATGATTTCAGGATGCTTAACTTTTAGGAAAAATTGTAGATGCTTTGATCTAAAAGGCCAGGCAGTTTATTTTTTAATTTGGAGTTATGAATTAGTTGGGATGGAATTCTTTATAAAATTTACAACTCAGGAAGTCATCTTCTAAGAACTCAATTTCATCAGAGGCATAGGGGTGTGAGAAGTTTTATATCCAAATATATTTTATTCTTTATACTTTTTCCATCTTCCCTTAAAATATTAACAGAATCCACAATGGTCTGAGAATCAATGTCTCCACTAGATAACTGACAGTGAAGGTGAAATTAAATTAATCAACTAAAAATAACAAACAGGAAAATCCTTTCATCAAATTTCCTCAAACCTCCAAATAAGTTACTCAGACCTGATTCACATATCGAATGGGCCTGATTTAAGCACCCCACAGGCCAGATCTGGCTCGTGGGCCTTGAGTTTGACACCCCTCGATTAGATAGATAGGAGGGAGGGAGGGAGGGAGGGAGGGAGAGAGAGAGAGAGAGAGAGAGAGAGAGAGAGAGAGAGACTGAATACTTTTCTCATTGCATCCTCTCATTTGTAAAGTTGCATTTAGAAATAAAATAAAAAATAAAGCTATTTTTTCCTCCATGGATTTGCTCTAATATTAATTGGTGATTTTGATTCATTCTGGAGTAAAAATGGAGTTTGTGTTGAAAATATCTACTTGCTGCCCTTGATAAAGGATATGCTACCCCATTTAACCAAAGGGAGGATTTTCACCAAGCTGAACTTACGAGAGGCATATTATTGGGTTAGGATCAATTGGGTTAGAAGGCAATGAGTGGAAAACGGCTTTTGTGGGCTCCTAACCCAGGGGCACTACTGAGAAAGGAGGAATAGCCCTTTTGAATTGTGGACTGAACATAAAAATTTAGAAGCCCTGAACACACACGCACCCCAGACATTGTCTTTCAAATAAATTTGTTGAGCTCAATACTTTAACCAATTCAATTTCACGCTGTGATATTTCCCAGGGGATGAAGAATTTCCTAGCAGATGGCTTATCCAGACTGCCACAATATAATAGCTCAAAGCTGGAGATAATTACACCAGTTATCCTATCCAGGCAATTGGCAGCTCCAGTCACCACCACAGCACAAACTAAAATGAAAACCCAAGTAACTGAGGATTTGAGGGGCACCGTGAAAGCGGCATTGGAGAAGGAGAAGTGGTTCCAAACCCATAAGGGTGAATATATGATGCGGGATGGTTTAGCTTGGATGGGAGCCAAATTGTACATCTTGGAAAGCCAATGACTGATGGTTTTACAAAAAAACCATGATTCAAAAGTAGCATGACATGTTGGCTTTGTCAAGATCTTGCATTTAATTAAGCACCAGTTTTGGAAAACACCAGGACTCCTCCATCCTGTAGCAGAGCCTAAAGCCAAATGGAAAGAGATTTCGATGGACTTTATTGCAGAACTGTCCAAAAGCTCAGGAAACATGGTGATTTAGGTGATAACTGACTTATTTTCCAAATAAGTGCACTTTGTGTCCTGTCAAAAAATCCCCTCAACTCACTCTTTAGCCAAGTTGTTTGTGCAGCCCTTTTACAGGCTGCATGAAGCCCCGGAGAGAATAATCTCAGTTCAGAGAGTTCGATTAACTTTGTGGTATTGGCAAGAGTTTTTAAAACTTTTAGGGACCACTCAGGAGCTTAGCTCCTCACATCATTCAGAAATGAATGGAGGCTGTGAATGTATGACTGGGGTCTTGGAGCAGTATCTCAGTTGTTACATTAATTATCAAGACAATTCTTCCTTTTGCTGAGATTGCTTACAACAACTCAGTGCACAGTAGTGCTGGCTTCACCCCTTTTAAAGTGGCCACTGGGCATGACTTTGTATCTATTCCTGAATTGCCCCAGGTTACCCCATTGACCACCTCCTTAAAGGAATGGGTCACCCAACTACAAAATACTTGGCCAGTAGTAAGGAAACTTTGGAGGAGGCAGGGGAAATGTATAAAAACAAGCTGACAAAAGGCACATGAAGCCAAAAGATTTTAGAGTTGGAGATAAGATCTATCTGTCTACCAAGTACTTACAATCTAAACAACTTTCCAAAAAATTGGGCCCCAAGTATGTTGGTCTTTTTCCCATAAAAAGAGTTATTAACACAGTGACTATTGAACTTGAATTACCAAAAACCCTTAGACACATGCATCCAGTATTTCATTGTAGCCTCCTAAAAACAGAAATCACATGTCCCCTATCCCCAGAATCACAAACATCTCCTGATCCCATCATGATTGAGGGGGATCAGCATTTTGAAGTTAAGGACATATTGGACTCTCACACACATCAAGGGAAAACCCAGTATTTAGTGGTGTGGAAAGACATCCCTCCCTCAGAAACTGAATGATTCCAAACATGTTAAAGTGTGCAGACTGCTTAAAAAGTTCCACCAACAATATAAAGATAAACCTTGATGACCATGCAACTAATGGTACCTTATATGTGTGTCTCTTGTCTTCTCTACAGGATTAATGTCTCTGTTGAGGGGAGCAGAATGTCAGGTCTGCCATCTTCAACTTGCTGCCTCACTAGCATCCTGCCATCAAAGGCTAAGAGGAAGGAGGAACATGGAAAGGACAAATGGGCAATAAACTTGAATGTGTATGTGATGGGAAATGGGGAGGGAAGGATGAAGCTCGATGAAGACAGGGAAGCTTGGAACCAGTTTGTGCCAGCACTCCAGGCCATGCATCCTGAGAAAGAATGTGGATTACCCCAAACATCTCAACATTCTCAAAATACTTAGGTGAATCCTTATTGACTGAACACAAACTGGCCATCGGGGAGTGGGGGGCTGGGGGGCTGGGATGAGGGGAAACATTTTGTATCTTTTCACATGGAAAAGTTAGTTCTAGCTTGACATTATCACTTCAAAAAAATTGAGTCAAGGGTCTTTCTTTCCTAAGGGATCTATCTGGGTAGGTCTGACAATAAAGGAATTAAATCTGGGCAGATTGCCTAAATCTCCTATACTGTCACTGTTAGATGTAAATAGTTGGCTGCTGTACTAGATACAAATAGAGTTGAGAACCAAGTAGAATGAACAAGTAATAGACTCCGGAATTTTGATATCCATGGATCCTTAGCCCACCTGATAATAATCGTCAAAGTGACCTTAGAGATCACAACAATTCTTGACTTTAGCACAGCCCATCTCATTCTACTGATCTTCATGATTAATATAAATGAGCAATGGATATTGGGCTGCCCTTCCTTTTGAGAAGAAAAAAAATTCAAAGGCTATTTATTAATGGTGCCTTAAAAGCAGAAATGTGAATGAATTTGCCTGACATAACAGCAATGATCTACAATGGTTTCAACTTGCCTGCATTTTTGCCTGAAAATAGTCTGGTATATATTTTTTGCAAGTACAAGCTTGCAGTGGTTTTTGAAAGAAAAGCTTGAAGAATTAAACCAGTGAGTATCCATATTCAGGTCATAAGGAAAATAAAAATTTATTAAATCAAAGAAGATGCCAGGTCATGAGCAGTTAAAGGAAGTAAACACTTATAAGGGCTTATAGATTCATAGTCAAAGGAACAAAACAGTGGGGTGGATAGCTATAGCGCAGAAGAATGCAACTGCACCCTGCAACTAAAAAGAGAACAATTGTGGTACTTGGCATCTCACACTCCTGTGAGGAACCAAAAGAAATGTGTGCAGACCTGACCCCTTAGCTTGTGACGTATGACAGCTGCATGGATGAGGGATATGAGATAACACTTTAACAACTCTACTGGTAACTATTTTTTTCCACTCATCCATGCCCATTGACAAGAGCCTTGGTGGTGCAGTGGACTAAGTGCTGTTATGTAGCACTTAGCTGCCAGCTGCCTGCAATTAGTGCGAGTTCAAATCTCACCAGGCTCAAGGTTGACTCAGCCTTCCATCCTTCCGAGGTAGGTAAATTGAAGACCTGGATTGTGGGGGCAATAAGCTGACTTTGTAGAAACACCGCTTATGGGGGGCCAAAAGCCATAAGCAGGTATATACAAAAGAATGAAGGCTATTGCTATAAGTGCATTGTAAGCCGCCCTGAGTCTTAGGAGAAGGACAGCATATAAATTGAAGTAATAAATAAATAAATAAATAAATAAGTGCTAATGTTAAAAGCAGCTACTATTACTGTGGAATTTGGAACGCTAGGAAGAAAATTTACAAATCTGAGAGCAAAGATTTTTTCAGTTGTTCAATCCATGAAAGAGACCAGGAAACAGAAAAATACAGCAAGTGAATGTCTGTACTCAGAAATGATTTTTAAGAGAGAAAAAAAATGGAGTTTCTGGTGCCATGGAGTTGTGGTTAGCATAAGTGTTAGCTTACTGATATATTTAATGGTAAATTACAGTTGGGCTTTAGTATTGGGCTCTGGATAAACATTTCTATTGATATTAGAGTTAAATTAGAATTAGGATTAGCACTGAGAAATATGCATGGATGCAACTATTCAGACAGTACTTCAAGGGGGGTTTTCTGCTCCCATCTGCTATTATGTGATAAGACCTACAGAATGTATAGATTCACCAGCTACCTAATTAACCATGACATTGTCTAGCACTCTTGGCATGGCTACGAGGCAATGGCTCCTACATAAGCTGTCTTTTGCTTCTAGGCATGATCTAGGTCTATCTCAGTCCTTTAAATTGTTCTCTAGTTTCATTATCATCTCTTGTGACTGCTGCACCAATTCTGATCACTACAAGTCTACAAGTAATTAGATTTAAAGCAAGGATTAGGGTTAAAGATACCATTTGAGATAGTTATTATGTATAGTGTTATTCTTAATGTTAAGTTGGGTGAATGAGGATGCAGCAAGCCAGGCAGTGAGTGACAACAGCTCTTTATTGTTTGGTGAGAACCCAGCAACTGACCTAGGGAAACAGCTCCCTTTATATACCTTGCAGCTGTAGTGGTCAGCCAATCAGCTGAGGGTCAGTTAGTTCAAACTTCCCGCCAAGAAAACCTATTTACATAACACTCCTCCCCTCCCAGAAGTCACTTTGGGTTTTATTTACATACAAAGTCTCTCAGGTGACTAGGGCGTGTGCGTATCCTAGTCGACCTGCACAGTTCAGTTGGAGGGGCGGCATCGAGCAGGTCGGAGGGACTCCCTGTCTCTCCCTGCTCCGCCAATGGAACCTCTGAGTTCTCTTTGTGGGCGGCGACTTCTCTGGCCGGTGGAAACTCTTCGCTGGGGTGGCTCCGGACGCCAGGATCGTCAGATAAGTCCTCCACTGCACTCGGGCTTGACGTAGTTTGTAGTTCTGGCTGATAGTCAGGGAGCGGTTCGTTGAAGTTTTCCTCGACGTCTGTGGTGATTCGCCATCTCAGTTGATCTATGTGCTTGCGCCAAACTCTCCCGTCCCCCATGTCTACTCTGTACGATTTGGGCCCCGTGATTTCTGTGATTGTTCCTGCTTCCCAGAGTGGGCCCTTCCCGTATTCTTGGCGTGGACTGGAGTCCCTATGATGAACTCCCTGAGTTTCCTCTCCCCCCCGCCTTGAAAACCTCGGGGGAATAGTTGGGATTTAGCCTATCCAGTACCCCTCGGAGCTTCCTCCCCATTAATAACTCGGCCGGGCTTCGGCCTGTGGTTGTACAAGGTGTGGAATGCTGGGCTGTGAGAAAATGGTCTACTCTTCCCTGCCAGTCCCCAGGGCCTAGGCATGAGAGGGCCTCCTTGGCTGTTCTTACAAATCTCTCAGCCTGACCATTACTAGCCGGATGGAATGGGGCCGAGAGGACGTGTCTGACCCCCAAATCTGCTAAATACCCCTCGAACTGTGTGGCCGTGAATTGGGGCCCATTGTCTGACACTAGGATGTCCGGTAACCCATGGGTCGTGAATAACTGCCTCAATTCCCTAATAACCACGTCGGTGGTAATGGCCCTCATGAGCTTAATCCCAAGCCACTTTGAAAAGGCATCTACTACGACCATAAAGGTCTGCCCGTGAAACGGGCCAGCGAAATCTATGTGGATCCTGGACCAGGGCCCCTTGAGTCTTTCCCACTCCCTCACCGGTGCTGTCAGTGGATCTGGCCTAGACTCTTGGCAGGGCTGGCATCTCCCCACCCACTCGGTAATGTCTGCATCCATGTTGGGCCACCAGACGTAGCTCCTGGCTAGTCCCTTCATCCGTACAATCCCAGGCTGCCCCTCATGCAACAGCGTTAAGACTTTTTCCCTTAGGCACAAGGGAACAATAACCCGTTCGCCCCATAGCAAACACCCCCCTTGCATGGTTAGTTCATCCCATTTGCTCGCGTACTGTTTGAATTCCCCGCTCCCAGTCTTTTCTGGCCACCCCCTCGTCACCCAACTTGCGACCATCCAGATCATGTGGTCTTTGGTTGAGGCTTTTGCTACTTCTGCTGATGTGATGGGCCCGGAGTCCAAAATGTATATCAGCAGGATGGGGATGCCGGGTGTGGGGTCTTCCAGCTTGTCTGGTAGTGGGCAGCGGCTGAGTGCATCGGCGTTGCCCATGTCAGCCCCTGGTCGATGTACTAGGCTATACAAGTATGCTTTGAGGAAGATGGCCCAGCGTGTCATCCTGGGCGATAGGGCTGCCGGTGTTGGTCGGTCTCCTGCGATGAGATCCAGGGGCGGGCGATGGTCAGTGATTAGGTCAAAGTCCCTCCCAAATAGGTACTCGTGGAACTTTTTTACTCCCAAGACGGCGGCGAGGGCCTCTTTGTCAAACTGACTGTAATTCCTCTCGGCGCTTGACAGAGTTCGGGAGTAGTAGGTGATGGGTGCCTCTAGGCCATTCAGGAGTCTATGGCTCAGGACGGTTCCCACGCCGAAAGGAGATGCATCACAGGCTAACACAAGGGGAAGCGTTGAGTTGTATTGAATCAAGAAACTCTCGGCTGACAGCAATTTTTTAATGTTTGCAAATGCATTGTCCTCGGCCTTCCCCCATTTCCATGTGGACTTCTTGGCTAACAGTCTGTGTAGGGGTTCAGCCACTGTTGCCTTGTCCTTTAAGAAAATTGCGTAGAAATTAAGCAGGCCCAGGAACGCCTGTAGTTCTGCCTTGTCTTTAGGGGTGGGGGCCTCTTGGATTGCCCTGATTTTACTCTCAGTGGGGTGTATGCCGGTGCCGTCTACTCGGTACCCCAGGAACTCTACAGAGGGGACTGCGATCATGCATTTTTGCGTTTGACCCGAAGTCCTGCATTTCTGAATTTTTCTAAAACCATTCTCAGCTTCCCCCCCCCAGTTGTTGTTCGTCTTCCGCTGTGATGAGTACATCATTGAAATAGGGGACCACCCCGGGGATCCCTTGCAGCAGCCGCTCCATGGTACTTTGAAACAGTCCGGGGGCTATGCTAACTACAAACTGTAGGCGGGTGCATTTGAAGGCCCCTCTATGAGTTACGATGGTCTGTGCTTCCGCAGTAGCGCCATCTACTGGCAGCTGTTGATACGCCTGCGCAAGATCAAGTTTGGCGAAGATCTTGCCAGGGCCTAGGGAATGCAGCAGATGGTGTACAATTGGGACCGGATAAGCGCTCTGTTGCAGGGCCTTATTAATTGTGCATTTATAATCGGCGCATATGCGCACTGACCTGTCCGATTTCACAGGTGTCACAATTGGGGTCTCCCATTTAGCGTGGTCGATTAGCACAAGCACCCCTTGCTTTATTAATTTGTCCAGCTCGACGTCTATCTTGGATTTCAGGGCGAATGGTACCCTCCTAGGCTTTAAACGGATTGGGGCAATGTTGGGGTCGAGGTTGAACGAGATAGGGGTCCCCACATACTTGCCAAGCCTTTCGTCGAACACGTCCTGGAACTCCTGCATCAGGTCGTCTCTCAGGGTGCTCTGGATGTTCCTCACTCCGGTGAATCCCATGCCCAGGGCTCGAAACCAGTCCATGCCCAGGAGGCTTGGGAGCTTGCCGCTGACAATGGTGAGGGGGAGTCTTTCGTTGAACTCCCCGTATCGCACTTGGAACTCGCCTATTCCTTTGACGGGGATGCGGTTCCCTTGATAGTCTTTAAGCCGGCGTCGCTGTGGTTGGAGCTGCCACTTGTGTGCGCTGGGGATGGCTTTCTTGAGGTTGGCCCACAACATGATGGATATGGGGGATCCCATGTCGATCTCCATCTGGCACTCACATCCCTCGATCTTGACCGCGGTGTAGGTCCTTTCTCCGGGAGAGGTGCAGGTCTGGCCGATGCGGATGGTGTAGGCCTCGATGTCTTCAATTTTCACGCCCTTCCAGCTTCCGCCATCTTTATTGGGCCTCCAGCGTGGCGCTGTCTCGGATTGGCTGGCTTGGCCTCATGTTCTGTGGCCTTGTGCTTGCTTGGCTCTGGAGACTCAAGCAATGTGCCCCTTTTTCTCGCAGAACTGGCAGATCGCATCCCGGAACTTACAGTTGTGTCCGGGGTGGGGGCCTCCGCAGCTGGCGCAGTTGTCTCTGGGTCCTCATCGGTCCGGCCTAGACTGCTCTGTGCGGTAGACTTCTTCCTCGGACTCCCCTTCGCTCTCGGTGCTTATGGCTTCATGGTGCACGGTCGCCAACCTCTACACTGTCCGGCCATGGATGGTCCCTTGCAGTCTCTCGGCGGCCTTTATGGATGACTCTTGTGCTCTTGCTTCATCTAAGGCGATATGCAGGGTCAGGTTCGATCTCGCAAGTAGTCTCCATTGTAGCCGTCCGTCCTTCACTCCGCAGATTAGTTGCTCTAGGAGCATCTCATCTTGGTCTCGGTACTCGCACTGGTTCGCGGCCTTACGCAGGGCAGCGACATACTCGCTGATCAATTCGCCATCCTGCTGCAGCCTTTGCTGGAATTCATACCGCTGGATGTATTTGGAAGGCGTTGGGGCATAGTGGTCTCTCAGCAGGGTCTGCAGCGTTGACCATGGAATGGTGTGGACCGAATTCGGCTCCAACAAGGCTTCGGCTGTGTCGAACACCGGTGGTCCGCAGTGGTTCAGGAACAGGGCCTTCTTCTGCACGTCCGGTAGCCCTTGCAGGTCATTGGCCACATGAAGCACCAGGACATGTAGGATCCCCACTTCTCCTCCTTGGGGTTGAAAGGCACTGGCGGGGATGTAGGTAGACATTGTTTGTAATCACAAAACAAATAAACAGTGCTCCGCTCGCTCGCCTGGCTGGATTCTGGCTTCGGGCGTTCCGCTTCTCTCTTGGAACATGGTTTCAGCTCTTTCCTTGGCTTCTGGACTCAAAATCCCATCCTCGTCACCAATGTTAAGTTGGGTGAATGAGGACGCAGCAAGCCAGGCAGTGAGTGACAGCAACTGACCTAGGGAAACAGCTCCCTTTATATACCTTGCAGCTATGGTGGTCAGCCAATCAGCTGAGGGTCAGTTAGTTCAAACTTCCCGCCAAGAAAACCTATTTACATAACACTTAATAATAAATTACAGTTTCTATTTAGTTTTTAAGTTAGAGTTAATTTATTACATCAGTTTTGGGTTTGTTTCACTATAGGTTATTATATGATTGTACATTATAATTGGCACATAAACAACCAATCAATGAACATTCAGTTAAAATTAGGGTTTTAGTGTTGTGGTTAAGGTTGAGATTCATGTTTGTACTGCTATTAGAATAAAGTCAGAAATAGTGTTAAATTGGGACAAAGTTGGGGTGATTTTAGGGCTTGTAGCTACCATTGTTGTTAATTTTTATGATTACTCTGATACTAAATAATGATTCACATTTAATGTTGAGTTTAGGTTTAATATTTTATTAATGTTAAACTTAGTTTAAGGGTTACAGTTTTATTTGGGTCGATGTAAGAACTAGATGTAGGGTAACATTATGGTAGCTTTCATAATATTAGTGCTAACTTTATAGTTGGAATTTAAAGTTGTTGAGTTAACATTAAGGAGTAAGTCTATATTGGGGTAGAGCTGAAACTTCCATTTTAATATAGTTCCAATATTTTTAAATCATGCCATATTTTTTATTAAGGTATTTTTTATTAAAGTCTTCACCGCCAGTATATTTTAACATGCCATTATGACAGGCTGTAAATTCAACTGTTCTGTCAAACTCCATTCTGTCCATCCCAAAACATGTAAGAGTGTCACTGCTCTAACCTGTATTTGTTACTATTATTGACATAGTGTAATCTAGAAAGAGCTTTAATTTTTAAGGAAGATTTGAGCAGTTTGTCAAATAACTTATGCTACAGACGGTAAAATAACTAATCCAGACTGATCAGATCTTTCTGACCTACACTTCTTTACTTGTTAAGGAAAACTTGCACTCACCTGAAAATACAACATTAAGCCACTAGACCAAAGATATGTCCTTTCTAGCTTTCTGCTAAGTATTAAAAGCTGCCAAGAAATAATGCAATATGGTACTTTTAAAACACCTGAATAAAAGAAAAGTACACCAGAGTGACAGCTTGGCACAAATGTAAATATGCATAGCTTTTCCTGAAATCACTGATACTATGGAATGCTGCACTTCCTGTTCCTTCATTATATACTTTGACCTTTTAACTTAGACTTCTGACTCAGTGTCAAAATGAACCAATCCATTCAGAGGGAGGGTTGTGAATAATTATCCATGGAACTATTTTCATTTTTTGATGGCAAGAGTTCATTTCACATGAGAAAGCAGAATACTTTACTGTACATTTTGTTTCTTGTCATACTCATCAGATGGGTAAATATTTAACAGTTGGAAGAACATTACTTTTCAAGACAAAACATGTAACATTAATTTCTTTCCAGAGTACATTAAAATCACAGATACTACACAAGCCCTGGGCTGCGTTTAGCTGCTCTCTCCCTGTTGCTGAAGGAGGAAAATTAATACATTTATTGATTATATTAAGCCAATGTTGACTCTTAGTGATTTTTCTCTAGGATGATTTGTCCATAAGCTGGCTCTTCAGTTCTCCCAAAAATCCACATATCACTATAGTAAATGTCTATGGAGATTCTCAGTCATCCAGATCATGGTTGTCCCAAAGGTGCTTTTTTAAGAGGCAACTGGACTTTCTGATTTTTCTTTGAAGATGTTTTGCTTCTCATCCAAGAAGCTTCTTCAGCTCTGACTGGATGGTGGGTAATGGAAAGATTTATACTCCTTGCAGACAGCTGGTCATTTGCATTCTTTTAGCAAGTCATTAAGGTCACCTGGAGATTTATCCGTATCATCAGGGTCACCTGAGTGGTGCAAATGGATGTGGAGCCTTCTTGGAACTGTTGAAAGGACTGTGTTGTAGATTGAAGATAGATGGCATTGTATCCCCCCCCCCCGTTGAGAGAGGGCTCTTCAATTTTGACATAGATGGCCTCTTTGACCCCTCTTTCAAACCAGTGGTCCTCTCTGTCCAAAATGTGGACTTTGCTGTCTTCAAAAGATTGGCCTGTGTCTTTTAAATGCAGATGGATTGCTGAATCTAGTCCTGATGGGTTTGATGTCAATCTTTCTAGCTAGCCAAGAAGCCTTGCTGAAGGTCACTCATCTTGGTTCCTTGTCATTAAAAGCTTCTTTCCGGCAGCTCTGCTTCATTATTCAATTATTTCTTCAAAGTGTTGATCATTGGCTTAGGATCTGGTTACTTACGGGACCGCCTTCTGCCACCAGTAGCCTCTCACTGGCCAGTACACTCACATAGAGAGGGGCTCCTCAGGGTGCCATCAGCCAAACAGAGTCGACTGGCGGCCCCCAGGGGGAGAGCCTTCTCTGTGGGGGCACCTGCCACCTGGAATGAGCTCCCCCCGGAGATCCGGACGATCCTGGATTTACGCACCTTCCGCCGTGCCCTCAAGACCTTTTTATTTCAGCAGGCTGGCCTGGCCTAACTTCCCTTTTAAATTGTAAATTTTAAATTTGTTTTAAAATATTAGGGGTGTTTTAATTTGTTTTGGGCCAAATTATCTAATGGGTTTTTATATTGTCTTTTAAATTTTGTAGTTTGTGTGTTTTATCTTTTTGGCTGTTCACCGCCCTGAGTCCTTCAGGAGTAGGGCGGTATATAAATCCAATAAAATAAATTAATAAAATAAAATAAAATAAATAAATAAATAAATTGCATCCCGGCTGGAAGAACTCCAACGGGGGAGTATTTCCTCCCAACAGCAGTGTAAAAAGCTTAAAACAACCCTTCCCCTTTAAGAAAGTCAAGCAAAGAAGAAAAAAACTCAGGAGAAGCTCCTGAGGCGACACTAAGTCTGGGCGTACTATCAAGAATATAATAAGGGTTAATGGAGAGGCAGTTTATGTAAGCAGGGCAATAAAGGTTAGGCTAGAAACAACACCAGAATGTTGTAATTCCTTACAGGATTAACCTTGTAAAGTGGGGGGGAAAAGGAGATTTCTTCTAAGAATCGATTCTCTGAACTGCTTACCTACTTAACAACAGATTCTAGCGAACCGGTGCGAACTGTAGATTCCCACCCCTGATTGTACTGCATATACCACGTTGCTCAGTTTGTGTCTGGGTGTTTTATTCTTCAGATGGACAAGCTTTTGCCTTAGTGTATTCTTGGGTTTGAAGTGTATACGTATGTTTTGTTGGCTGAAGATCTGTCTGAGCTTTTCCGATATTCCTGCAACGTATGGAATGACAACATTTCTTTGTTTATTCTCTTCATTGTATGTTATGGAGGAGCCCCTGTGGGGTCTTTTTTGAGATTTGATGAAGGCCCACTTGCGATAACCACATGTTCTGAGGGCTTCCTTGATGTATTTTCATTCTTTTTCTTTCCCATCTTTGCTGGTAGGGCTTTGATTTCTACCTCTTCCAGGTAGAGATTGGCCACAATAGGGAACACAGGTGAACCCATGACACTGCTATGTTTTTGTTTGTAGAAACCTTCATTGTATTTAAAATAGGTAGTAGTTAAGCAGAGGTCCAACGTGGCACATATACTGTATGGTCTGGGCTAGGGTTGGTTCTGAAGCTGCCACAGAAAATATCATGAGCACTGATAGTATCACTTTATACTGCACTCGTGAAGCCACACTTGGGATACTGCCCCCAAGTTTGGTCACCATTATACAAAAAAGATGTTGAGAGCCTAGAAAGTGTGCTAGAAAAGTGTGCAGAAAAGAGCAATTAAGATGATAAGGGGTCTAGAGGCTAAATCATGTGAAGAACGGTTAAGAAAATTAGGTATGTCTAGCCCAGGGGTCTGCAACCTTAAACACTCAAAGAGCCACTTGGGCCAGTTTCCCACAAAAAACAAAACACCAGGAGCCACAAAACCTGGGTGGGCATGGCCAACTCAACATCACTCACTCCCACCCAGTCACATGACACCCCTCAGCCATGCCTACCCAGGTTCTGTGACTCCAGGTACTTTCTTTTAAAAAGCTCTCTCTCCCCCCTCTCTTTCTCCCTCTCCCTTTCTCATCTCTTTCTCCCCCCCTCTATCTATCTCCCTCTCTCTCTCCCTCCCTCTCATCTTTTCCCTCTTTCTTTCTACCCCACTCTTTCTTTCTCCCTCTCATCTTTCTCCTCTCTTTTTCCTTTTCTCTCTCATCTTTCTCTCTCCCTTTCTCCTCTTTCTCCCTCTTTCTTTCTCCCTATCTCTCATCTTTCTCCCTTTTTCCCTCTCTCTCTCTCATCTTTCTCCCTCTCTCTCCCTTTCTCCTCTTTCTCCCTCTCTCTTTCTTTCTCCCTCTCTCTCATCTTTCTCCCTCTCTCTTTCTCCCTCTCTCATCTCTCCCTCTCATCTTTCTCCCTCCCTCCCTTTCCCTCTTTCTCATCTTTCTCCCCCACCTCTCTTTCTCTTTCTTTCCCAGATAAATGAAGCTCTTTCGTCCCCCTGCTGTGGCTCCCTGTCGGCTGGCTGGCCCTCCCATCCCTAACCCTCCCCTCCTCCTCACTCCTCACCTGCCCTGAGAAGAGAAGGGTGGTGTAGGCGGATGGAGACTCTCTCCATGTTTCAGAGCAGAAGCGAAGCACCCCTGTGCTTGTCTCTTTTTCTGGCCCATGTTGGGAGACGCATGACTTTCTCCACCCTGAGACACCAATTGGGCCGCCCCAGCCAATGCTCCGCATCGTAATGGGCTCCAGGAGGAGGAGGAGGGGACGCTGTCTCACCCATTGTGCAGTGCGCTAAGGAATAAGGAATATGGGGAGATGCATGACTTTCTCCACCCCGAGATACTGACTGGGGCGCGTCTCCCCATATTCCTCTCTCTACCTCCATGGCTGCTTGCTGCTCTTGCACTTAAACTTAGTGCACTGCACAATGGGGGAGATGGTGTCCCCTCCTCCTCCTCCTGAAGTTCCACGCAGCATTGGCTGCAGCCGGGTGGCCCAGCCAGTGTCTTGGTGCAGAGCAAAGTCGCATGTCTCCCCCAGTGGCTAAAGTGTGCACAGCACCAACAAGGGCCGGAAAAAGAGGCAAGTAGAAGGGTGCTTCGCTCTCGCTCTGGAATACGGAGGAAGTCTCCATCCACTGCAGTCACCCTTCTCTTCTCAGGGCAGGCGAGGAGTGAGGGGGAGGGGAGGGGCCACCCAGTGGTGGGATCATCTGACAGCAGGAGAGGGCCCAAAGAGCCATATGTGGCTGTAGAGTCGCAGGTTGCCAACCCCCGGTCTAGCCTATTAAAGAGAAGAATTAGAGTGATCAACAGGAAAAGCATTGGTAAGGTTGCAGCCTGTCATTTATACTATTCAACATGTGCACAGAAATAGTTATGAGAAATGCACATTTGGAAGAACCTACCATTGGTGTTAAAACTGATGGTACAGATATCAACAATCTCTGATACACAGATGATACAACATTGCTCACAGAAAGAAAGGAGGATCTGAAGTGGCTAATCCTAGGAATTGAAGATGCAAGTGAAAAATTCGGACTGCACCTTAACATCAAGAAAATAAAGAAAATGATAACTGCAGGGAACACAACAGGTCGGAGTGCAGATTGACAATGAGACCATCAAAATAGTAAAGGAATTCATCTTCCTGAGTTCTAAAATCAATCAAAGTGGTGACCTCAGCTCTGAGGTCAAAAGGCATATAGCACTTGAAATAACAGCAAAGTCTGGCATGAATAACATCTGGAAGCGTAAAGACATTAACCTCACAACCAAATGCTGATTAGTTAAAACAATAATTTTTCCAATTTCTACTAATGACTGTGAAACTTGGACTCTGAAAAAGGCAGATAGAAGAAGAGTGGATGCCTTTAAACTGTGGTGCTGGAGGTGACTATTAGGCATCCCATGATTGCAAAAATAACAAAAAAAGACTGAACCTCACCAAAAATATCACTTGAAGCCAAGATCACCAAATAGAGGCTGTCATACTTTACTCATGACAATGAGAGCCGACTCACTCAAAAAGTCAAATCATGCTGGGAGTGATCAGTGGAAAAAGGAGAAGTGGCCGCCCTAGTACCCACTGACTGGACATTATAAAGGATGACGCCGGGATGATGATGGCAGAACTGAAGGAGGTGGTGCGAGACAGAGGGGCATGGAGAGTGCTGATCCATAGAATGTCTGAGGATCAGTCACAACTGAATGGCTGGGAAAAGGTCTTCTCCTAATCTTCATGAAAATTGCTGGGATGGGAGAGAAGACTTTAACCTACTAGTTTGGTATAGTTTCACTGCTAACATCAGTGACAAAACAGCTGTCTTTTGGGTTCTTCCCCATTCCCTTTTCCACTTACACTTTGGACAATAGAAAGGTAAACCAACCTCAAATTTGCTGCCATCCCCCATCCCCACCTCGTTGCAATCCTTATTATGCCACAATCATATTGCTGCCAAATCTACTCCATGCTATGGAAAAGGCTGAGATCTGACAAATTTTTGAAGAGGGATAAAATGGCTAAAACTAACTCCAGGAAACATTCAAGATGATCCAGAAATAACATAGTAGACCAGGTGCTAATGGGTGTTGCTGTAGTGAAGTAGAAGAAGAGTTCTAAACGTAAGTTTAGCAGTTTTTCAAAAGATGCTAAAATCCACATTTTGATATTGCCTGACAATAGCTAACAGGCATATTTTATTTATTTATTTTATCCCCAACATTCATAGTTAAGATGAGGAAATTGCCCACTTCCCATTGCTTACTTCTCCATCCAATTCCTGTCCATTCACTGCTAGTTAACTCTCTGCCCTCCACTGTACAATCAATCAGAACCTCTATTATACTCCAAAAGCATGGGTTTACACGAGAGCAACTTCAGGTTCTTTCTGCCATAGGAAAAGATCAGAGGGCAGCAAAGGAAAGTAAAAGATCTCTCCTGTGCATAGGAACTGATTATACCTGCAGGTCACATACTTGCCAAGATGTTTACCCCTAAGTTATTGTGCCACTCACTTGATCCTTGTACCCATCGAATTTCTGCATGCCCTGGGAAAACAGCAAGGGATACTCTACAAGAGGTGGCATTCAAAGATTATCAGCACCAAAAGTGGAGACGTGTCTGCCCATGTCATCTGTCCAATGGTGGGATTCAAAAAAATTTGGCTTGGTGGGCATGGCTTGGTGGGCATGGCAGGGGAAGGATACTGTAAAATTTCCATTCCCACCCTACTCCAGGGGAAGGTTATTGAAAAATCCCCATTTCCTCCCAATCAGTTGGGACTCGGAAGGCAGAAAATAGATGGGGGCGGGGCCAGTCAGAGGTGGTATTTACTGGTTCTCTGAACTACTTAAAATTTCTGCTACCGGTTCTCCAGAACTAGTCAGAACCTGCTGAATACCACCTCTGCATCTGTCCAAATATTCATAAATGTGCCTCACATTTCATTGATGTGATTTGGCTTACAATTAAACATAAACAAAATAAAATTGTTGGAAAACAAAATATTTCCTACTGCAATAAAATAAATCATGTTAATCATGAATATGATAATTGAGATTTAGTGAACTGAACCTAAAAAATTTCAATCCATTCATATTTTTAACAGAAGATTATTTAGAAAAGCTGCCCAAATAGTCTTGATATGTTATAAAGTATGCAAAGATTAATTTCTTGATTACAATAGTTATTATGAAAAAGGAAAAGAATGGGGAGGGAAGGGAGGGATCAATAGGTAGCAGCCTAATTCCTTGCCAGAGGTAGTCTGACTTTGGAGCTAACACCAGTTAGAGGCAGCAATAACTGCCTTGGAGCAGAGACTGAAAGTTTAATAGGCAACCAGCTGACCTGAAGGAGAATAATTAGAAAGGTTAAAGGACTTAATATTACATTAATGTCTGCCTGGAGGAAAAAAGCAGATTCCTTGAAAAAAATAACATTGCAGCAAATCTGTGCTGTGGTCTCACAGTTTCCCCCTTCTCTCTCTCTCTCTCTCTCTCTCTCTCTCTCTCTCTCTCTGCTCTCAAGGACAAGTTAGCCTCCCCTTCCCCATTTCCCTCCCAAAGGACAAATCTGCCCCTACAGACAATCTCTCCTCAGTCATATGAGCTGTCAGCTCAGCACAGCTTCCAGAAAATGGTATCTAGTCACCTAACAGCTTTCCTTTTTCTATGGGGAAACCCAGACTCATATTGCCTGGAAGCCTGAAAAGAAGGAAAGAAGAGCGTGTGCCCTATTTCCTGGCAATGTGGTAGTCCCCCACACTCCTGTGAGTGAGAGAAGCCAGAGACTAAAGAATCTTAGCATATTAAACTATAGGCAAGTGTGCTCGTGTGTAATCTTGGAGGTACCCTTCCAAAATTGGATTTAAATTAATTAACCTAAATTGGAAAGAAATGCAATAAAAACATTTCATAGAAAGTTATTCATTTCATGCATCTGTCATATTAATAACTATAATTCATCAACAGGTGACAGTCCTCAAACTGGGTTTAGTGGCAATTTGAAAACAGAGTATGTTATCGAATGCCCTCACCAAAGACTCTTGCAGAGGCTTTGGCCAGTCACAGAACATTTCCTATTAGAAAAACCAGTGAGGTTACTTTCCTTGAGTGCAGGTGTTTTCAAACTTTTTGAGGCCATAGAACTTGTTAGTTAAAAACCAAAACCAAACAAAACCCTGAGCCCCTATTCTCTGCCTCTTAGACACAGAGAGAACAAAGAAGCATATGAGCAGAAGAAACTGCCTGAGGAAGTGGAAAAGGCTTCTGAAGATCACCTGGCAAACCCACCCTTTCCATTGGGTGGAAACTAATCAAGGAGAAAAGCAACTTAGATTTAAGGAGAAATTTCCTGACAGAAGAATTTCCTGACAGTGGAACAACTTGCCTCCAGAAGTTGTGAATGCTCCAACACTGGAAGTTTTTAAGAAGAGGTTAGATAACCATTTGTCTGAAGTGATGTAGGGTTTTCTGCCTAACCAGGGGGTTGGACTAGAAGACCTCCAAGGTCCCTTCTAACTCTGTTATTCTATTCTATTCATTGTACCATAAAAAAGTGGTTAGGGATGCTGCCTCTCATGGAACCTCCAGGCTTCCACAGAACACACCGTCCCTAACCCACCACAAGCTCTTCAGCTGAACTCAACTTATCTTTGGTTCTGATTTGTGGTATTTTTGGATATAAATATAACACTGGCACTTAGTTTTGCAACATGCTGCTTTCAATATATTTTCCTTTAATTAAAGAATTATATTTTAAAAAATCAGTTAGATGGGGAATCTGGCAGGTGCTATGGAAGGAATAGTATTCATTTCTATACATCATTGAAAATTCTGGTTCTAATTCTGAATCTAGTTCTGGAGGCAGAACAGTTTATAGTACAGAAATTATCTGGACAACTTCAAAGTTCTATCAATCAATCAATTAGAATAGAGCTGGAAGGGACCTTGGAGGTCTTCTGGTCCAACCCCTGCTAAAGAAGGAAACCCTATACCCGTGATGGCAAACCTATGGCACGCATGCCACAGGTGGCAGGCAGAGCCCTCTCTGCAGGCACGCGAGACATTGCCCCAGCTCAATTCCACCATGCATGCGCACGTGCCTCCTGCCAACCATCTGATTTTCAGGTCTCTGCCACACATGCGCAGGGGCAGGGCACATGTGGGAGATGTGCGTGCATGCATGGGGGGAAGGGGTTCACACGTGTATGCACAGGAGTCGCTCATGCATAGGGGACGGGGGAGCATGGGGAGGTCACGCGTGCATGTGCGGCAAGGTGGGGCAGCATGGGGGAGTCTCAAGCACATGTGCCGGGGTGGGGTGGGGAGAAGCATGGGGTCATGCACATATGCACAGGGGGGTGGGGGAACACGGGGGTCACATGCACATGTGCTGGGGGGGCATGGTGCATTGTGGGGATCATGCACACAGTGCATTATGGGTGCGGACATGCGTGTGTGCGCTTTTGGCACACAACAAAAAGGTTAGCCATCACTGCCCTATACCATTTCAGGTGGCTGTCCAGTCTTTTCTTAAAAACCTCCAGTGATGAAGCCCCTAGAACTTCTGAAGGCCAAGCTGTTTCACTGGTTAACTGTCCTCACTTTTAGGAAGTTTCTCCTTAATTCCAGGTTGCTTCTCTCTTTGAGTAGTTTCCATCCATTGTTTCTTGTCCTGCCTTCTGGTGCTTTGGAAAATAAGTTGAGCCCCTCTTCTTTGTGGCAGCCCCTCAAATATTGGAACACTGTATCATGTCATCCCTACTCCTTCTTTTCTTTTTTTTTTCTTTTTTTAAAAAAATTTGATTTTTATTATAACATATAGTGATACAATCGGTACATTTTCGGTTCATTGGTGCAATTATATACATATATACATCTACATGCATTATTACTTGTCTTTTATTTGATATTGTTTCTTAAAGCTAGATTTAATTTCAAAACACTTAAAGATAATAGTGCTCAACTCTCTAAGACTAAATATAATACTATTCATATAGATTTTGTTAATTAGTTAATATTTAATCTCTATTTCCTTCTTTATTTCTTTTCCCCATCCATTCGTACCACATGTCCCACACGCTATAAAATTCCGAATCTTCTCTGTCATTAATTTCTGAAGTCAATTTGTTCATTTCAGCGCACTCCAATATTTTTCCAATAACATGTTCTTGAGGTGGTATTTGTTTTTCTTTCCAATACTGGGCAAAGGAAATTCTAGCGGCTGTCAGAATATGTATAATTAAATACTTTTTCTTTTTTGCATATTCAGTTTTCAAAATTCCCAGGAGAAAGGCTTTTGGGTCGAAATCAAAATTTTCTTTTATTATTTCTCTAATCCACATCCATATCATCCTCCAGAATTTTTGTGCCTGATTACATGTCCACCAGCAATGATAAAAAGTACCCTGCTGATGGTCACATTTCCAACATTTAGGGCTCAAATTGGGGTAGATCTTCGCTATCCTAGCTGGGGCCATATGCCATCTATAAAACAGCTTGTATTGGTTTTCCTTGTAAGCCGTCGCCTTTGTCATTTTAAGATTATTATTCCATATTGAATCCCATTCGTTCAAATTTATATTCTGTCCTATATTTTTGGCCCATGCTAACATCGGTTCTTTAACTACTTCCTCTGCCATATCGTACTCCAATAAGTAATTATATAATTTAGCTAGAATTTTGTCGTCCGTACCCATCCATATCTTGTCAAATCCATTTATGCTCGTTTCAATGCCAAATTCCTCCTTATCTTTTTTATATCTAGATTTAATTTGGTTATATGGCCACCAATCTATAGAAATACCTTGTTCCATCAATTCTTCCCTTGTTTTAAGGTTCCCTCCCCCATCTAATAATTCATTGTATCTGACCGTTTTACCCATTTCTAATATATTTGGATATATTATAGCCTCCATGGTGGAAAGCCATCTCGGAATTTTCTTATAGTGCTTCTGTCTCATCTCTCCCCATATTTGTATCAATATCTCCCTTATTTTATGTCTATGGAAATAAGTTTTTATCTTCTTCCCAGTATCCCAGAGATATGCATGCCATCCCTTCTGGAGATCATACCCTTCTAAAGTTAACAGTCTTTTATTTCTCAGGGTTGCCCATTCTTTCAGCCATACTAGGTTTGCAGTTTTCTGATATAACTCCCATTTAGGTAATCCGAAACCCCCTCTTTCCTTCTTGTCCTGTAAATTCCTAATTGCTATCCTTGGTTTCTTTCCCTCCCAAATAAATTTCCTGATGATGCTATTGAGCTCCAAAAGAAATTTTTTATCTAATTTAACAGGGACCGTTCGGAATAGATACAATAACTTGGGTAATATGCTCATTTTTATTGCCGCGATTCTGCCTAATAATGATATCTGTAGTCTTCCCCACTTTTCCAGATCCTGTTTAATATTTCTAATCAATGGTAAATAATTATCCTCTCTGAGGGCCGAGCACCTTGATGAAATCCAGACCCCCAGGTATTTTACCTTCTTGGCGGTTTGGGTCTCCATTGATTCTTCCAGTACTTTTTTCCTTACCTCCGTCATATTTTTTGTTAATAATTTAGTTTTGGATTTATTTAATTTAAGGCCTGCTACCTCCCCATACTTGCCCAATTCTTCCAGAATTTTAGTGCCTGATTCTAATGGTTCTTCCATGATTAATACCACATCATCTGCAAATGCCTGTGTCTTATATATCTCTTTTCTGATTGTCAAACCCTTTATTTCATTATTGTTCCTAATCTTTCTCAAGAATACTTCTAGTGCTAAAATAAATAGAAGTGGGGATAGAGGGCACCCTTGTCGGACCCCTTTTCTAATTTGAAAAGCCTTAGTTAATTCTCCATTCAGTAATATGTTAGCCTTTTGTTTTTGATAGATTGTGGATATCGTATTGACAAAATTTGATCCGAATTCCATTTGGATAATTTGTTGTTTCATGAATTGCCAATTAAGATTGTCGAATGCCTTTTGGGCGTCGACAAAGACCAATGCCATTTCTTTGTTCGGGTGTTCCTCATAGTATTCCAATATGTCTATTATCATCCTTGTATTATTCCTGATTTGCCTCCCAGGGAGGAATCCATTTTGATCACTGTGTATTAATTTATTCAAAATTATTTTTAGCCTTCCTGCTAAAATACCCATATAGATTTTGTAGTCTGTATTCAGGAGGGACATCGGTCTATAATTTTTAATTAATTTTGGGTCTTCTCCTTCTTTTTGGAGGAGAGTAATATACGCCTCTCTCCATGATTCTGGAATTTTGGATTCTGTTAGGGCCTCATTATAAATTTCTAACAACTTTGGTAACAAAATTTCCTCCAAATCCGAATTTTTGTAAAATTCCTCTGGAAGTCCATCTGGGCCTGGGGATTTGTTCTTTTTAAGTTTTGATATTACCATCCTTAATTCTGTCATCGTTATTTCTTTATTAAGTATTTCTTTATCCTCTTCCCCGATTTTTGGAAGACTTTCTTTTGACAAGTACTCCTTCTTTTCTCTAGACTGGTCATAACCAGTTTCTGCAACCATTCTTTATATGTTTTTGTCTCCAGGCTTTTAATCATCGTAATTGCTCTTCTCTGCACTCTTTCTATAGTCTCAACATTTTTTTAATAATATGGTGACCAAAACTGGTACTGCAGTATTCGAGGTGTGGTCTTACTAAGGATTTATAAATTGGTACTAATACTTCACATGATTTTGATTCTATGCCTCTGTTTAAAAACCAAAGATAGTATTAGCTGTTTTGGCTACTGCTGCACACTGCTAGCTCACGTTTAAGTGATTGTCAGCTAGGACTCCAAAGTCCCTCTCACAGTTACTGTTTTTGAGCCAGGTTTTGCCTAATCTATACTTGTATGTTTGATTTTTCCTCCCTAGGTGTAAAATCTTGCTTTTCTCTACATTAAATTTCATATTTTTGGATAGGGCCCATTGTTCAAGTCTGTCAAGTTCTTTTTGGATCCTAAGCTTGTTTTCTGGGGTGTTGGCTATTCCTGCCAGCTTAGTGTCATCTGCAAATTTGATGAGTTCCCCTTCTATTCCCTCATCTAAGTCATTTATGAAGATATTGAGGAGTACTGGCCCTAAGACCTTGTGGTACTTCACTGCTTATTTCCCTTCATATAGATGTAGTAGCATTAAGGATTGCTCATTGAGTACGGTTTGTCAGCCAGTTATAAATCCATCTGGTAGTGATGCTATCTATCTCACATTTTTCTAGTTTACCAAAAAAAATGTTGTTGTATACTTTGTCAAATGCCTTGTTGAAGTCTAAACATACTATGTCCACAGCATTTTGCTGGTCTACAAATTTAGTGACTTTGTCAAAGAATGAAATAAAATTGGTTTGGTATGATCTGTTTTTAACAAACCCTTGCTGGCTACTAAATATAACTTTATTTGTTTCTAGATGTTCTAGGTATGGTTTTTAAATTATTTTTCCAGTATCTTCCCAGGTATTGATGTTAGGCTGATTGGTTGATCTCATCTAAAATACTTCTTCTGATTCTCTGCCATGATATAATGTTATGTGCTTCATTCATTCTCTGAGTTCATTTTAGAAGGAACCTCTTCCTTCCAGGACTTGAAAGGGGGGAGGGTGCATTAGCCCAACAACTGGTTTTGCAATTAGAGTGGAAGAGGGAGTATTTATCTCATTTTGACCTGGCTTCATGATAATCTCATAGAAGATCTCTTCACTGAGAAAAAGTTAATACAGTTCAAAAAATAACTGCTGCATTTAGGGTTGCCAGGTCTGCTTCCAAAAAATAGCGGACAAGCGGGGTGGGGTGGGGTGGGTTAAGTAGTAAAAAAAAAAAATTACAATTAAATTATATATTTTCTTACAAACATTTTAACATGTATTAAAATAATCACTTCAAAACTTTACTTAAAATTCAAAACATCAAATATATTATAATAATATGTAAAATATTAAATTACATTTTACTTTGCTGTCGTGTGTATTTTTTATTTGACTGCGCAGCTTTGATCAATTCTTTGTGTTTAAGGAATAATTCTTTAATTTCAGTACAACGTTGAGGAATATTAAAAAATATACAAGTTCACTTCGAACTGATACAAGCAGTCGGTTACGTTTGTCAGTCCACAAATTTCCCATGACGCTGAAAATTCGTTCAACGTTTGCATTTGATACCGGAATTGATGCACAATACTGCAACAGATTCAGTAAACTCGGAGCTGGCTCTTTCTTGAAAAAGTGTGTCCATTTATCAAGGGATGAATCACCCTGCAGATGAACATAAACTTCTTCTAAGGCAGAAATTTCATCGAAGAGAGTGTTGGGTGGAAGTTCTTCTCGCCATGGTGATAATAACCAGATGTTCGTCATTTCTTCTAAAGTTGGAGGATTATTGCGATCAATTAGATTGAAACAACTTAGCGTCTCAAATACTGAATCGGTGAAATTATACCACTTTTCTAGGTACGCAATGGCTCTTTGATACACGTTGATGGCTTCTTTCTTGAACTTTTGCACGGCATTCTCAGGCAAATGTTTTTTACGTAAAGCAAATAAAACTTTCATTCCAAAAAACTGCTCATCGTATTTTTTTTGCAAAGAATCATGCATCTTACACATGATAATGTGAAGATCACATGCAAGAATTTTCTTGCTTTCCAGCTTCAATAGGGTGTCTTGCATTATTGACATGAAGAAGTGCATGAAATATAAATACAATTCTGAAATTGTTGGTTCATCGTCCTTTGCGAGTTCATTTTCCTGATCCAAAATAAGGTTCCAGATAACCTTATGGCACTCATCAGATCCAAGAGAAATAAAATACGATTTTAGAGGTATCCAGTTTAAAAGAAGTCTTTCAACCGCTTTAAACAAACTTAACCAACGTGTTGGAACATGGCGCAAAACTTCATGGAATTCTGACTTGCAAAACTCAAAAAATGATTTCAACTCTTCTCGTTTCTTCGCAGAATTCGAAAATTCGGCAAAAACCTTCAGCACTACATTTTCGATATCAAAAGATAACTGCTTTAATGCATTTTTTGCACTGTTGTGTAAAATGTGATTATTGCAATGAGCATTTGATCTTCGTCTCATTCTAATTTATGAAAAAAAAGACAAAACGCGATTCTCCTATCCTTATTCTCTTAGACTGTACAGCTTTAGATTACGTACCATTTCATCATAAAGCTTTTGAATAAAAAAAATCTCCACTATTTTGTGAAAAAAAATAGTGAACATAATGTGAAAAAAGTGGACTGTCCGCTCAAATAGTGGACACCTGGCAACCCTAGCCCTGCATTATCAGTTTGAAACTCCATTGGTCTTCTAATAATCTCTAATAAGATGCCCTAAATTCTAGATAGCTGTAGCAATAAACAAATAAATCTATTTTGTTTGTTATGGCATGCTAATGTCCTCTGGTAGGAAATACTAAGAGTTGTAGGATATGTTGAATGCCACTAGACTCTTTTTTTTTTTTTTTGCAGAATAATACCCTGCTGGTCTGCTTTCATCACATACAATTTTCATAACCTAGCACACCTTATTTCCTATTGTGGCTAAAATGGAAAAAAATGGCATTATCTTTGCAAACAATAGGAAAACAGCTCCACCAACTGACCAAGGCAATTCTTGTTCCAAATGAAGATCTAAATAAATATGACCACCTGGCATCACCACTCTTTGTGCAATCTTTTATGCAATAGGGACCCCTAGTGATCTGCTAAATTGTGAACATCATTCATATTAATCCTAAATATAATCTTCTCACAGCAACTAGCATAGTAAAGAGTGGATTTTATTCAGAAAGTATCTGATTTCCTTTTCCTATATGAATAGCTTCTATTTCTCCTAAATATCTTTGTTTTTACAGCCAACTTTTCTAACCTAACAAGACCATTTTATTTATTTTTATTCGTTTAATTTTACTAATTATAGCAATCCCAGCTGCATTGTGTCACCTATACATTTCTTTTACATATTCTTTTAAACCTTTAATAAAAAATAATACAAGTATCAAGCCCTAGACGGAGTTCTGAAGCATTTTACTCAATACCTTACACATCCCTCACTGCTCTCTCTCAATCCAACCCTCTTCATAGGATGTTGTGAGGCAAATAGAAGGTGGGAATATTAAGTGCATTGCCTTGAGTTGCACTTAATAAAAATGGGGTATAATCTAATACTAAATAAGTAAATAAATAACAGTATGGGCTGTTTCTTTCAGGGCTTGTTTTAAGGAAAAAAAACCCCCTAAAAATCTATTTCTACATTCAAACCTTCCACCTCCAATAATTTGTTTTTAATATTGTTATCTTATGTTTGTTGTTCCTTTATTAGTCATTTTGGAAAGATTATTATTTACAGCTTTATAGTTATATTTAGTTTATAGTTATATTTCATTATAGATATTTTTGATTTATACTACAGGTAGTCCTCGACTTATAACAGTTCGCCGAACCATGACCAAAGTTAAAAAACCTCTGAAAAAAGTGACTTATGACAATTTGTAAACTTATGGCCATCGCAGCATCCCCATGGTCATGTGATTT
This sequence comes from Pantherophis guttatus, assembly GCF_059756535.1. Taxonomy (NCBI): domain Eukaryota; kingdom Metazoa; phylum Chordata; class Lepidosauria; order Squamata; family Colubridae; genus Pantherophis; species Pantherophis guttatus. The sequence continues at coordinate 106,029,647 of NC_142064.1, read as the reverse complement.
ACATCTGGATGCTTGGTAACTGGTTCATATTTATGATGGTTGCAGTGTCTGGGCTCATGTGATCACCTTTTGTGTTCTTCTGACAAGCAAAGTCAATGGGGAAGCCAGATCCACTTAACAACTGTGTTACTAATTTAACAACTACAGTGATTCACTTAACTGAGGCAAGAAAAGTCATAAAATGGGGCAAAACTCACTTAACAAGTTTCTCACTTACCAAAATAAATTTTGGTCTCAATTGTGTCTGTACATTGAGAACTACCTGTATTAATCACTGTGGACTGGTTTGGCCAGGAATATGCAGGTTGCAAAAATTAACAGATTAACAGAGTTGGAAGGAAACTTGTAGATCATCTAGTCCTACCCCCTGCCCAAGCAGGTGACCCTACACCATTTCTGACAGATGGCAGTCCAGTCTCTTTTTGAAAGCTTCCAGTGATGAAGCTCCCACAATTTCTGAAGGCAAGCTGTTCCATTGGTTGATTGCTCTCACTGTTAGAAAATTTCTCCTTATTTCCAGGTTGAATCTCTCCTTGTTCAATTTCCATCCATTATTCCTTGTCTGGCCTTCAGGTGCCTTGGAAAATAGGTTGACCCTCTACTCTCTGTGGCAGCCCCTCAATATTGGAACACTGCTATCATGTCTCCCCAGTCCTTCTCTTCACTAGACTAGCCATGCCCAGTTCCTGCAACCTTTCATCGTATGTTTTAGCCTCCAGTCCTGTAACCATCTTGATTGCTCTTCTCTGCACTCTTTCTAGAGTCTCAACATCTTTTTTATAGTGTGGTGACCAAAACTGGATGCAGTATTCTAGGTGTGGTCTTACTAAGGCTTAATAGAGTGGTACTAGTACCTCACTTGATCTTGATTGTATCCCTCTTTTAATGCAATTTATGATTGCATTGGCTTTATTGGCTGCCGGTGCACACTGTTGGCTCATATCTAATTGGTTGTCCACTAAGACTCCAAGATCCCTCTCACAGTTACTGCTATTAAGCCAGGTTTCACCCAATCTATATGTGTACTTTTGGTTTTTCTTGCCTAAGTATAGGACTTTACTTTTCTCTACATTGAATTTCATTTTGTTAGATAGGGCCCAGTATTCAAGTCACTCAAGATCCATCTGGATCTTGAATCTATCTTCTAGGGTGTAAGCTATTCCTGCCAGTTTAGTATCATCTGCAAATTTGGTAAGTTCCTCTTCTATTCCCTCATCTAAGTCGTTTATGAAGATATTGAAGAGTAGTGGGTCTAAGGACTATTTGTTGGGTACGGTTTGTCAGCCAGTTGTGAATCCATCTGATGGTGGTGCTATCTATCCCACTTTTTTCTAGCTTACCAAGAAGTAGATTGTGGTCTACTTTGTTGAATGCCTTGCTAAAGTCTAAGTATATTATGTCCACAGCAGAGGTGGTATTCACTTACCTTCGCTACCAGTTCACAAATGTGAGTGCGTAGGGCCTTCCGTGCATGCACAGAGCATCAAAAATGGACCATGATGACATCTGGGTGGGTGGGCAGAGCCTCCCACAGCCACCGCTACCAGTTCATCCGAACAGGATAAAACTGGCTGAATACCACCACTGGTCCACAGTATTTCGCTGGTCTAGTGATTTAGTCCCTGTGTTGAAGAATGAAATAAGATTGGTTTGGCATGATCTGTTTTTAACAAAACCGTGCTGACTTCTAGTTATTACTTTGCTCATTTCTAGATGTTGGCAGATCTGTTTTTTTATTATCTTTTCCAGGTTAGGCTAATTGATCTGTAGTTTCCTGGGTCTATTTTTTTTTCCTTTTTAGAAGATCTTTTTAGAAGATCAGCTCTTTTCCAGTCCTCTGGTAGTTCCCAGTGCTCCAGGATTTTTGAAAAATGTGGTACAGTGATTCTGAGATGACATCTGCCAATTCCTTTAGAACTCTGGAATGTAATCTGTCAGGTCCTGGTGATTTTATTCATCAAGCTCAGACAGGTGTTCTCTTACCATTTTTTTTTTTTTGCTTTGCTTATTTTAACTTTTATTTCTAGTCTGTCATTTATAGTTATGTTTTTGATAGGTTGGACTATGCTTTCTTTTTGCACGAAGACTGATGCAAAGAATGAGTTAAGCAGCTCTACTTTCTCTCTGTTGCCTGTTATTTCCTTGCCATCTTCTCTCTTTAGTGGACCAACTATTTACTTAATTTTTTTTCCTTTTTATTTAAATTTTGAAAGAAACTTTTTATTACAGTATTTTTCAGAGTATAAGACATACTTTCCCCCCCCAAAAAAGAGAGTGAAAATCTGGATGCATCTTATAGTCTGAATGTAGCCACACCTACCCGCCGGCCCCCATTCTTCGGACAATTTTGGCCGCCATGCGTCGCATTTTCGGGCGGTTCCAGGCGGCGGGATCTGTGTTTGGGCACAGCCTGAGGAACGAACCTCTTTGGGATGGTGGTGGTGGGGAAAATCTGCTCAGTGACTTTGGTGAACAAGGCAGTCCCCATGGTTCATGGCTGGTCCCCCATCTGGCCGCCTAGCGGGCAGCTCAGGGCAGACAATGGCCACGATGACTTCACTCCCCAGCAATGTGATGAGCCGCCGCCACCACCACCACCTAAGCCCTCTCCGCACTGGGGAGCTGAGCCGAGCAGGAGTCCCTAAAGCAAAATATCCCTCCGTTCTAGCCACCGCTGCCCATTGGCCTAATTCCCTGATGCAATTCGCAGAGCTGCGTTTCAGGAGGCAGCCAGTTCCACTGCAATGTGCATTCTATGCTGCTCATTATCAAAATCCGAGTGGAAGTGAGGACATGGCTGATCCTGATGCTGGTAGGCAGAGGCAGAATTCTTTTTTCTTGTTTTCCTCCCCAAAAATTAAGGTGCGTCTTATACTCCGAAAAATATGGTATCTTTGACTTTTGTTGCAAGTCTTTATTCATTCTGAGACTTTGCTTTCCTGACTTCATCTTTGCAGATTCTGGCTATCTGCTGATATACTTACTTATGTGTTCTTTCAATTTTTTGTACTTGTCCTTTTTGTCTTTCAATTTGTCAGAGAGATCTTTGTGCAGCCATGCTGATTTCTTCTTGGATTTCTTGTTTTTCTTTTTCACTGGCATTGTGGTGGTCTGGGCTTTTATGATCATAGTTTCCCAAGCTTTCCCCTTTAGGATTTTCATCCAAGGAATATTTTCCAAGTTCTCTCTGAGTTTGTTAAAATCAGCTCTTTTAAAATCTAGGACTCTAGTATCATTATGTTTTGTGCATTTCTTTAGCAATGTAGTGGTCCTTTACATACAGTGCAACTCCACCTCCTCTTTTATGGGGTCTGGTTTTTTTTAACAATTTGTATCCTCCTATTCATGTAGGGATGAATGATATGAAAAAGGACTTAAAAACAATATTGAGTGGTTTTTTTGATTTACTGAGGGAAAAACCGGAACTCTCAGATTCAGGTTTTCCCAGATGTGCCAGTATAAAAGATAAAGGTTCCCATCGCACATATGTGTTAGTCATTCCTGACTCTAGGGGGTGGTGCTCATCTCTGTTTCAAAGCTGAAGAGCCAGCACTGTCCAAAGACGTCTCCGTGGTCATGTGGCCGGCATGACTAAATGCCAAAGGCACATGGAATGCTGTCACCTTCCCACCAAAGGTGGTCCCTATTTTTCTACTTGCATTTTTTTGTGTTTTCGAACTGCTAGGTTGGCAGAAGCTGTGACAAGTAACGGGAGCTCTTTTCAACAGTTCCAACAAGGCATTATGTGGCACTAGGGATTCGAACTGCTGAACTGCCGACCTTTCGATCGACAAACTCAGCATATTAGCCACTGAGCCACTGTGTCCCGTGCCAGTATACCTACTCTAATAAATGGAACTTTGAGAAAATGTCTGTCTCGGAGTTTTTAATTGGAATTGGGTTCTTCTGGAATGCTGACAACCCATTTCCCACAGAAAACACCTGGAGCCACAAAACCCAGGTAGGTATGGCTGGGGCAGGTCATGTGAGTGGGTGGAAGTGACGTTGAGTTGGCCATGCCCACCCAGGTTTTGCGGCTCCCAGTGTTTTCTTTTCTGTGGGAAACAGGTCCAAATGGCTCTTTGAGTGTTTAAGGTTGCAGAGCCCTGATCTAGCTGAAGCATTTAGCGAGCAGAAATCAGACGTACTCTCTCCACATCGCCCCACTGACTGTGCCATTAAAATACTGCCTGGGGTGAAATTACTCAAACCAAAAATGTACTCAATGACCCCAAGGGAGATGGAGGAGCTCAGAAGCTTCAGGATAAAAATCTAGCTACCCAACTGGCGAAATCTAGGATGGCAGCTCTGCTGCTCTTCAAAGAAAAGAAAGAAGCGTCTTTGAGATTATGCATGGATTTTGGGGGATTAATGGAGTTTGTGTGGAAAACATGTACTCCCTCCCCCTTATGAAGGACATGCTGGGATACATAGCCAAGGGAAGGGTGTTCACCAAGTTGGGATTTGAGAGAAGCATATTACCGAGTGAGAATTAAAGAGGGTGATGAGTGGAAAACAGCTTTCAATTGTCCCTTAGAATGTTATCAATTCTGGGTGATGCCTTTCAGGATGCAGGGAGCACCCACAGTGTTCATGCAACTAGAAAATGAAGTACTGCATGAGCATCTGTATAAGGAGGTGTTTGTGAACCTACATGACATCCTCATTTATTCTGAGATGATGGAAGATCACGTAAAGTTAGTGCTGGAGGTGCTAAGGAAACTATTGAAAGCCAAACTCTACACACTAAATATCCAAATGTGACTTTCACAAAACTAGTTTGAATTACTTAGGGTATCGCATGCCCAGTGAGGGAGTGGAGATGGACCCTGACAAGGTGAAAGCCATACTAGAGTGCCCCAAAGGTGCTATTTCAAGAGGCAACTGAACTTTCTGGTTTTTCTTTGAAGATGTTTAGCTTCTCATTCAAGAATGAGCTTCAGCTCTGACAGGATGGTGGGGAATGGAAGGATACTCCTTGCAGACAGCTGGTCATTTGCATTCTTTTAGTGAGTTTTTAAGGCCACATGGAGATTTATCTGTGTCATCAGTGTCATCTGAGTGGTGCAAATGGGTATGGAGCCTTGTTGGAACTGTTGAAAAGACTTTGTTGTAGACTGGAGTTAGATGATGTCATATCCCTCCCCTCGGTTGAGAGAGGACTGTTCAATTTTGACATAGATGGCCCCTTTGACCCCTCTTTCAAACCAGTGGTCTGCTCTGACCAAAATGTGGAGTTTGCTCTCTTCAAACAAGTGGCCTGTGTTTTTTAAATGCAGATGGACTGCTGAATCTAGTCCTGACGTGTTTGTTCTCCTATGTTGTGCCATGCTCACAGCACCTTTGGGACAACCATGACCTGGATGACTGATAACCACCGTAGACCATACTAGAGTGGGAAGCTCCCCAGACCAGAAGGCAATTACAGAGTTTCTTAGGCTTTGCCAACTTCTACCACCATTTTTTTTTTTAAATTTATATGCCGCCCTTCTCCGGAGACTCAGGGCGGCTTACAATGCGTTAAGCAATAGCCTTCATACTTTTGTATATTTATACAAAGTCAGCTTATTGCCCCCACAATCCGGGTCCTCATTTTACCTACCTTAGAAAGGATGGAAGGCTGAGTCAACCTGAGATTTGAACTTGCAGTAATTGCAGGCAGATGTTAATAACAGTGCTTTAGTCTGCTGCGCCACCGGCAGAATTTATCCCCTCATTTGCACAGATAACCCTATCACCAAATTACTAAAAATAGGTGGGGAGAGTGTGTGAAACCTAAGCCTTGCCAGCCACTTAGCTGGACTATGGAATGCCAAGCAGCTTTCAAAAAGCTCAAACCGTTTTTTGCAGGGGAATCAACCCTTAAACACCCGAATCAGAAGGAACTATTTGTAATACAAGCTGATGCTAGTGATGTGGTGGGGGTGGTGGGGGTGTTCTGCTCCAAAGAAATGTGAAGGGGACACTGCAACCCTGTGCCTGCACTTCCCAGAAATACACTGACACTGAAAAACATTGGGCAGTATGGGAAAAGGAGGCGTATGCCGTTCTATGGGTGCTTCTGAGTTGGAGGCAATTCCTGGAGGGCAGTAAGATCTCTTTCAAAGTGTGGACCAGCCAAAAGAACTTAGAAGCCCTAAAAAATCCCAAGGAAGCTATCCTCTAAGCAAATATGATGGGCTCAGTACTTTAATTGGTTCCATTTTACCCTTCAATACTTGCCAGGGGAAAAGAATTTTCTCATTGATTCACTCTCTCAGATGCCCCAATACAAAAGTACCTGGGAGGAAATAGTTAACTCCATTATCCCCTCCCGGCAACTGGCAATGCAGATCTCTGCGAGGCAGAAACCACTAGTCACTCCTCAGTTGGCTGATAGTGTGCTGACCCAATGGCTAAAGGATGCCCTGAAAGAAGATGCATGGTTCCAGGACCACAAAAACGAATTGATGGTGAGAGATGACCTGGCATGGAAGGGAGACAAGCTTAATGTTCCAGCCAGCCTGAGGATCCAGATCCTACAAAGAAGCCACAATGTAAAGCCAGCAGGCCACTTCGGGTTTGTAAAGACCCTTCATTTGGCTAGGAGGCAGTTCTGGTGGCCCAAGATGAAGAAAGACATAGAAAGCTATGTAACCAGCTGCTCGGTGTGCGCATACATGAAGCAATTGCCAGGGAAAACTCCTGGGTTGCTACAGCCAGTGGCCAACCCAGCAAACCATGGGAAGAAATTGCTACGGATTTTATAATGCCTGAAATTAATGGGAATACCATGATTTGGATAGTGGTTGACCTGTTTTCAAAGCAAGCACACTTCATTGCTTGTCCAAAGCTTCCCTCAGCCCGAAGTCTGGCCAAGATGTTTGTGTAGCACGTCTATCAGCTGCATGGAGTCCCAAGGCGCATCATTTCAGACTGGGGTGTGTGTGCATTTTACAGCAAAGTTTTGACAGGTGTTCCTAAACAAATAGATTCAACCCTGGGACTTAGTTTGAGGTTCCATGTAAGTACTAATGGGGTGGCAGAATGAGCTAATGCAATAGTGGAGCAATACCTATATTGTTATGTAAACTATCAGCAAACCCACTGGATGGAGCTCCTACCTTTCACAGAAGTAGCTTATAATACGTAACTCAGTGCATAGTAGCACTGGGTTCACACCAGTGGTAGAATTCAAATTTTTTTACTACTGGTTCCGTGGTCGTAGCTTGGTGGGTGTGGTGTGGCTTGGTGGGCATGGCTTAGTGGGCATGGCAGGAGAAGGATACTGCAAAATCTCCATTCTCATCCCACTCTGGGGCCAGCCAGAGATGGCATTTGCCGGTTCTCCAAACTACTCAAAATTTCCGCTACCAGTTCTTCAGAACCTATCAGAACCTGCTGAATAGCACCCCTGGTTCACACCCTTTAAAGAAACCATGGGAGGGGTTCTGAGGAAACCCCCTTCCTCAGTATTGTTAGCTGAATGGATGGACACTTTAAAAACTGCCGGGGGAAATGTCCAGAAAGCACATCTGAATAAAGCCAGGGAGTCACAAAAGAAACAGGCAGATTGGAAGACAGTTGACCAGAAGTAGTTCATGATTTGGAAGAAAGTATACCTGTCTACTACTAAGTACCTGAAGATGAACCAAAATTGTAAGAGACTGGGTCCCAAGTACATAGGTCCATTCCCAAATTATGGTTACCAAAGGTACTCAGGAGAGTCAACTGGGTGTTCCACTGTGGCTTATTGAAACCCTTCCAACGAGGCTCTAAGTTAAGACCAGTCGAAGGGAAGCCTCCCTTTGTAGTGTTGGGGGAAGGGAGGAACACTATGAGATCAAGGAGATACTGGATTCAAGATATTTTAAGGGGATATATTACAATACTTAGTGCAGTGGAAAGGATATCCCACAGCTGATGTTGAGTGAGTGGGGGCCCACAATGCTAGCACTGACAAGTTAGTAAGAAAGTGCCATGCAAAATCCCTCAATGACCGAGGAGATTATAGAAGGTGAAGACAACCTATCGTGTTTCCCCAAAAATAAGACCCTGTTTTATATTTTTTGAACCCAAAAATAAGTGCTTGGCCTTATTTTCAGGGAGGTCTTATTATTTTGGGGCACATGGAGCAAGATGGGGCTCCTCTTGCCATCTTACCTGATTTCCAGCTCTGCATTTAAATATTTTCAGGGAGGCCTTATTTTCGGGGGGAGGCTTATTTTAGCGCATGCGCTTTAAAAGCCCGATTGGGCTTATTATCAGAGAATGTCTTAATTTCGGGGAAACAGGGTAGATAATGGAATTAATCTATGCTTAATATTTTCCAGGTGTCCTTTTCATTCAGGGAGTCATCATGTCAAGATTGAACCACTTTGCTTCTTTCAAACTTTAATGCTTTTCAGCTTGCCAATGAACTGGGGGGAGGGAAGGGGGAAATAGAATGCTGATAATGTGCGCATGGACTGTGAGAGCTTGACAACCACCACTGCAGGTGCTTGAGAAAGAGATGGACTGTTCCCATAACAAAATGATGTATCATAATTGGACATGTGATCACCCAGGGGTGGGGAGAAAGGGGAGTTATTATTTAACTAAGCAAACATTTGCATGGGAAAACCAGAGTTGGTTTTGATTCTTTAGTATCAAAATGATGTATCCAATAATGTTTTACTTTTGAGAATTCAAAGCTCCCAAGAGTTTCCTTATTTTGGGTTCACTAGTATCACCATAACTCTGGGAGGAACCAGTGGGTATTCTACCTCTGCTGCCTTCCCCATACTGCTTGCCCACTGCCCAGCAGTATTTTTCCAGGGCAAGGGGCTCCTGATGCTGCTGTCCTCCGCACATGGATTGCTGCTCCAGCTTCTCAGTCCCCTGTTTAGAGCGCGCTTCTCCCTGTTTTGCCCCCCTTCCATCTTCTTGTCGGCTGCTGACAGCTCAATATCACAGTCTCCTGGAGGGATCCAGGTAGGCTGCAGTAGATAGGCAGAGAGCTGGTTTAATGTCAGCTGCCCAACAAGTGAATCCAAAAAGATAATTCCTGGAACATTGTTCTTCCCACTAAGTGATGATGTTTGTCCATCGTATTCAAAGAGGACCTTAACATCTAACAGGTTTTGGGCTATTCACGATGTGTCTGCAGGTGGCTGGTGAGGTCTATACAGGCACGAAATGTTCATGCTACATGTCGGGCAGACATGTATGGGCACCTTTGTTGCAGCATTTGCAGCTCTGGCTTTGGGGAGTGCTCGCTTCTCTCGTGCTATGGTTGTTCTTCCATCCTCAGATGTATGGCAGCTTTGGTGGATCAGCGTGCACCATGTTGATCTTGTGCCAGGGTTTCCCAGGAAGTGGTGTTGATATGCAGGGACTTGAAGGAGGCTTTCAATGTGTCTTTGTATTGCTTCATTTGTCACAAAAAGTAAAACTTTATTTGAATACACCACATTGGCACAGAAGAAGTGAAACCAACTCTGAGTTTCCCATGTGAAAGCTCACATAGTTGAACTTGCATTTCCCTTTTCGCCAACCCCCTCAATTCATTGTGTTAACCAATTAAATCTATTTTTTTGTTATGAGAACAGCCCACATCATTCAAATACCTGCACGGTGTGATCTTGAGGTGACAGCAGGGTCTCACGATCTGCAGACAGACTCTTGGCATTCCATTCCCACCCCAGACATTCCAACCATCCGACTCCCGATTGTTGTCAAGCTGAGTCCAAAGAAGTAACTAGGTAAAAGAGTGAATCACTCTTGGCATAAACAACAAAAAAAAGTCATGGAAATAGAGATTGACAGTATAGTGACTTGCAAAGTGTGTTATATTTTTCAGCTTATGCCTACAGAAGATCCAAACTATGTATGTATCAAATGTAAACTGAATTACTAGAAGAAAAAGTAAAGAATCTAGAGGCAATTCTAGCTACTCTGAAATTCAATGAACGAAGCAAGAAATCCCAACCTAAACAAGAAGACTACACCAAATAAAACACAATAGGGAAAAACAGCTTCTGAAAGAATGACCCTATATATCAGGGGTGTCAAACTCTATTTCATTGAGGACCACATCAGGGTTGTGGTTGATTTTAGGGGGGGCTGGAGGGTATTGCCAGAGTGGATGTGGCCAGGGTGAGCATGACCAAGTTCATATGTATGCTCCAAAGCCATCATTTCCTTTATATGTAAAGACAATGGGAGTGTTTTTATTTATTGAAAATTTGAAGGAAATATTGTGGATAAAAGAACAACATATTAGTAAATAAATAGAAAGTTTATAGTTTTCATGAAATTTTAATTTTATTATTTCCTTACTTGATTGAATTATTATATAGAAGTAGGCTCATTGCATCATTTAAAAAAAAATAAAAGCTCTATAAAATTCAGAACATATTACTATCATCATTATTTATCATTTTTTGACAAATTAATCCATGTAATCATATAAGAAGAAATAAAGTAAAACCAGTAAAAAGAATATTGATCGCCCTTAAATTATTTCTTGAAATTGCAGTTGGTAGAAATGTGGTAGCTAGATGCTAAGGCATAAGGATCCACATGATGTCTGAACTGAAAAATCTGAGTCACTGTCAGTTATAACTTCAGAGTTGGAATTCTGAAAATAAAGATGTTCTATACAGTTTACTATCCTGCAAGTGTGTAGGTGATGCAGTATTCCTGTGTCATCAATATACTATATACCCGTGATGGCGAATCTGTTAGGAAATGATAATTACCTAACTTGTTGGGTTGGCAATATATAAACCAGCATTAGCTTTAAGACTGTATTGCTGTATTGCATCATACTGTGTCCTGATTGGCTTGCTCTGTAGCCAATGTCCTTAAGAGGGAGCTTGAAACAGGGTTTGTTTCTCTTTGATACTCCTTGTTGATCGTTACTGCTCTTTACTGCTCTGTGCTGGGTTTGCTACTGTTTGCAACTGTTTATGTTATTGTGTATGACTACGATGACTAGTAAGAAGACTTTGTTATTGGAATATCCTTGGACTATTGTTTTACTATCTACTGCTTTATCTGTGTATGACCTGGACTGTTTATTGGACTGTGCCTTATTGCTATTTCCTAAAAGTAAACACAACTCAGTGTATCTATGTGTTGGCTGTGATTATTTGCAACTGCTCTCAATTGCTTTCATGTGCACACCCTTGCTACTCTAGGGTTGTTCTGCAAATTCCTTAACAGAACCTATGGCACGTGTGCCAGAGGAGGCACGCAGCATCCTCTCTGTGTGCACATGAGCCATTGCCCCATCTTAGCTCAACCTCCTGCCGGCCAGCTGGTCTTCCGGTCTCTGCCACGCATGTGTGTGGGTGTAGGATGCATGCATGGGGCGCATGTGGGGGGGCCATGCATACATGCGGAGGGTGCAGGGTGCATGTGTGGGGGCCACACTTGCATTGCATTTTGAAGGTTCAGGCGTGCACACATTGGGCACTCGGTCCAGAAAAGGTTAGCCATCACTGCTATATACTGTAATATCATGAAATTGTTTTCCAATAAAACTAGGGAGATCCTGGTTAAGATCCACCCACAGCTGTGAAAACTTCCTTGGTAACTTTGCTCCAATCACTCTCCCTCATCCCAACCTTCTTCACAGGACTGTTGCTGAAAAGAAGACATTGGAGGGCTGTATAAGTTGATTTTTGAAGAAAAATGGGATATTGAACACACAAAATAACATGATGCAGCCATGTTACTTTAGGACAGTAGAGAGGGAAACAAGTGTTTTATCTAATTAAGAAGACTACAGGAAAGGTTTCTGGTAGGAGCAGAATAGATCTCTGCAAGATACTTATTATGCCGTGCAATGGACTTGGCAACATCCAACATATTCCTTCTAGTAGGAAGATTGGAAGATCAAAAACTGAGCACTTTAAAAAAACGGAAGTACACAAAAGTAAGGCAGTTGAGGTTTTATTCATTTCATCAATATTTACATGTATATAGGCATGCACTTAATGGCCCCAGGATCTACAAAACAATGAGGCCATAAATAGCAGAGTGATGTCAGGATAGATAGAATGTTAGCCACCCATGAAACAACATACAGCAGCTATTTTTAACTTTAGCTTTTTTGGAATGGAATGCCCACAGGCACGCATAATTGGCAGTTTGTAATTACAGAACATGGATTTTTAGTAATTCTTAATGGAGATATATACAGGTGAGGCACAGGCCTAAATGAAGAGATTCCCAACTGTAGCATATTTTAGGGACACCTGTCCTGTGGTATTAAGAATGAACCAATACTCTTCAATATATTTTGAGACTATGACCACATAAGCAAACAGCATAGTATTTTGAGAGGGCTGATTGTCAGATGGATAATCTATGCCAAGCCTATCTTACCCTATGCTTTTATGTGCTAAGAACTAGAAGTCAAGGATTGTCAGTATGTTATCAGTCTAGAGTTCAAGCTATCATATAGAGAGAGGCACTCAACTTTACAAAGTGGTAACAGTTCAGTGTCACACATGCTCATATCTTGATCCTAAAATATTGGTAGAAACAAGCAGGAAAAATGTGCTCTCCCTCTTGCTAGGCTGATGGTGTAAGATTATTTCTTGGGCCTGTCCCTTCTAAGTCAGTTATCTCCCTCTGCCTGTTTCCTTTCAATTTTATTCTAAGAACCAGACATGTAGTTTCTATGGGAACAAGTCTACAAACTGCCTTTCAGCTAACTGTGGAGGTTTATTTTTTTCAATTCAGTGCAAAAATAATTTAAGACAATTTTCCTGACCATAAAGGATGCAGTTGACCCTCTAACCCCTGCTTGTTCCCTGCAGTGGGCTGTGAGAATAACCTTTGGACAATGGTGTGATTCAAATAATTTAACAACCAGTTCTCTGCCCTAATGACCAGCTGAGTGGGCATGGTCAGGGGTGTGACAGGCAGCACTTGGGCTCCTGCACCCCTTGGGAACAAAAACAGGCTGCGGGGGGGGGGGTGACACCGCCCCACCCCACGGCCCAGTAGGCCTCCCTGCAGCCTCCTGGGAGCAAAAACAGGCCGCAGGGGGACTTCTGGAAGGGGCGGGGCGGAGCCAGCCAGCAATTTAACAACCAGTTCCGCCGTGAACTGCTTGAATCCCACCACTGCCTTTGGAGAATGGAGTAAGAATCACACTCTGGACAATTATCAGATAAAACATATCTCAGCCCACAGAAGGATAAGGTAAAGGTTTCCCTATCCAGTCATGTCTGACTCTAGGACGTGGTGCTCATCTCCTTTTCTTGGCCGAAGAAGCCAACATTGTCCAAAGATACTTTCTGTGGTCATGTGGCTGTCATGACAATATACCAAAGGTGCATGGAATGCTGTTACCTTCCCTCTAAATTGGTACCTATTGATCTACTCACATTTGCATACTTTTAAGTGCTGGGTGGGCAGGAGCTGGAGCAGGAATGGAAGCTGACCCTGTTGTGTGGTGTTCAGGTCTCAAACATGGGTTGCCAGCTTTCCAGCTGACAAGCTCAGCTTTTTTAATTGCTGAGCCATTGCACCCCCACAAAAGGAATAGGAGTGCCTTAGAAGGGACTCTCTCTAGTTCTTTGGAAAGTAAAGGCAATAGAGGGGACAAGTGCTTTCAGACTTGCAGGAGGTTGTAGCTGCAATCTTACAATAAAGATAGTACTTGTGCTTTCTTGTTTGTATCTCAAAGGACTGACATTACCCTATTTTATGAGCAAAATTGGTGAGCAGTGTCAGATGTAAATGCCTTATTCTCCAATGTGTAAATAATGTATATATGGAACATCAGAGGTTAACTTATTCTTTGGACTTTAATGTATTCATAACTTACCACTCCCATTCCTAGCTCCACCCCTTGTATATATAAGGAGCCACCCTCACCATTCTAACTGCTTCTACCTTGAATATTCAGTGAATATAGAATGCCTATCATAATTAAAAAGAAATATATTTAAAGCTCTAACTCCTATTATCTTTATTGAGTCTGATCCTGAAAATATTGCAACAATCTGGTAGCAGAGGATGGTTAATTGACTCAATAAGTAATTAAAAATGTCCAAGAAAGATAGGCCCAACACCAGGGCCTACAGCAAAGAAATAGAAACTGATCAAGAGATGATCAACGAATCCACCAATGCGATTTCGAGAGAATCCGAAGAATACACCACTGAAGAAGAAGAACTAATGAGTGAAAATAATGACCAGAAAGAAATCGAAATAGAAAATAACGAACTCAGGTCAGAGATATTAAAGATACTAAAAAGCCAAAAGAATGATGAAAGTCTCATCGCGGACCTCCAGGAGATGCTGAAGAACAGCGGAGCAGCGAGAGAGAAAAACGTCATTAAAGAAAAACCCAAAGATCAAAAAACCGTAAGTGAGATGACTACTGAGAAAATAGTTGTTAAAAAGAAAAGATGTGATCCCGCGCGAAATTTTGAATGGCAGCCATCTTGGTTTCAACGAACTTCAAAAGAGAATGGAGCAGAGCCAATCAAAACGCTCAGTTCAAAATTTCTGGCGCGAAAAACACTATCAGACGAAGAAAGTGAGAAAGAAGTCTCAAACTCTTCAGATGATCCAAAATCAGAAAGTGAAGACGATTTAACAAAATCTCAAGTAAAATCAGCAATGAAAACACTTTTTGCTGCTTTTGGGCCAAGACTGAAAATTACCAAGACATCTACGAAGAAGCAAGAAATCAAACCGGCGACTCAAGACCTGCACGCTCCCATCCTGACTTCGAAAGCGACGACGCCCGAGCCCAGAGAGCCATGCCGATTTCGCCCTACACCACAGACAAGATCGAATACCAACGCACACAAAAGGAAGAAAAGAACCGTCGCCACCACCAGAACCCCAAAAACCGAGCCAGAGACCGACTCATCTGAGGAGGAGCGGATCGAGAGAGCTGAAAGGGAGAGAACCTTCCACGACGCCACCAAAGAAGAAATGAGCAACGCGCATGTGCGAAACTACGTAGACGACCCAGAAGGACTTGAACTGGCCAGAGAACCGCGCAGACTCATTGCAAGCATCCCAATGCCGTTCTGTAATTTCCTGCACTTGAGAGATCACGGACTGCCCCAGGTTGTAAGTAATGGACAGAATAATGTAAGTAACTTACCCAGTGACTTCCCAAAACTTAGAATTGATGGCATTAATTTACAAGAGTGGTATCAACAGCTACAGGTTATTTTCATGAAAGAAAATTTACTATTCTTTATAACTAGCCCTCCAAGAAGACCTTGGACTTTAAAAATAGATTGTTTACATCATAGAGCATTTTTCATAATAATATCTAGCGTGTCTCCTGCAATGTATCATAGCATCAAACCAAACCTAACTGTATCAGAAATAATTCAATGCATGTTTAATCTATTTCACAGCGATAGCGTAGCTACAACCACAAGAATGTCTAAGGATTTCTTTTCCTCTAGAGTAAAACCAGGGGTTTCTATAAGTGAGCATTTGATAAATCTAAACAAAATAAGAGCTGAGCTACAATTGAGGGGGGAAGTGATTTCAGATCAAACAATGAAAAGTGTTATTATCAATTCACTTGATCCATCATGGGATAGCTTTATGTCACACTTAGATACCATTAATTTGGGATATTTATCCATAGAAAGTCTATCTAACAAATTGATAGCAGAAGACAATTCAAGAAAAAATCGATCCAGTAACCAAACAGACCACAAACCTTTTAGGAAAGTAGTCTTTCAAGATAAACATAATGAGGCCTTTAGATGCTACAATTGTGGATCCAGGGAACATAGTAGAAGAGACTGTCCCAAAGTCTCAAGAGAGAGACATAGGCCAGAATATAGGAGCAAATATAATTACAGACAATCTTCCACAGATAGACACAAATATAGAAGTCCACCAAATTACAAAGAAGGTAGAGGGGATAGAGAAAATTCAAAAGAGAGGAAATCTGGGTCACTGAATGGGCTAAATAAACAAGACAGCACCAGAACACAGCAGGATGAGAATAACAATTGGCTTATTGATTCTGGTGCAACAAATCACACCACCAACAACAAAAGTATATTATCTTCATTTATAGAAGATAAGTTTGTGATAAAGGTAGCTAATCAAGAAAAGGTTCAAGTACTAGGCAAAGGAAATGTGACCTTGCCTGGTCTAGGGAAAATAGAGGGGGTATTATTAATCCCAGAAATACCTCACAACATACTAAGTGCCATAAAATTAAGCAGAGAATCTGATATCAATATAGTTTTCTCAAAAGGGAAAGCAACTATAGAAAAGAACAAAACAAATGTAGGTACTGTAATGATAAAAGGAGGTCTACCCTATCTGATAACTAAAGAAAGATGTTTACATAACATTGATTCAAATATGGAAGATTATATTGAAGCAGATGATGAAAATGTCAGTAACAGTGACAATGATGAGTGTAGAATAACTCATGATCACAAAAATACATACAAGGAAAAGAAACCAAAAATAGGTAAACCAATTCATGATGAGTGTGCTCACATCTTACACAGGAAGTTAGGACATGCAAGCTTTCCTGTAGTACAAAAAATGACTGAACACGCAGAAGGTGTCAAAATAAAAAATTGTGAAAATTATTTGGAATGCTCAGTATGTAAATCCACCAAACTAAAAACCAGTCCCAGACCAAAAAAATCTAACAGATCAACTAACAATATTTTTGATTTGGTACATATGGACTTAGTTGGTCCATTAAGTCCCTCAATTACCTATAGAAAACGTTACTTCCTAACAATAGTGGATGACTACAGCCGATATGGTTTTGTTTACACATTAAAGCACAAGGATGAAACATTTCAGAAATTTAAGGAATTCTACAAACGTATAGAAACACAACATAATATCAGAATAAAGCAAATTATGACAGATAGGGGATGTGAGTTCATGTCTAAAGAATTCTCCCAATGGTTAAAGGATAGAGGAATGTTACATTTCACGTCCAATCCTTTTTCTGCATTTCAAAATGGAGTTGCAGAGAGGAAAAATTCCACACTACAAACCATGATTAGGTGCACATTAGAGGATGCTGGTTTAGGCAAACAATTTTGGTCAGAGGCATTACATTATTCGAATTACACTCAAAATAGAACCTGGTCCAGTATTGTGAATAAGACACCATATGAGGTGATGTACAATAGAAAACCCAAATTATCACACATGCACATATTTGGAGTCACTGCAGACGTACACATACCTAAACAATTGAGGAGAAAGGGAGAAAACGTATCCAGGAGATTAAGATTCATGGGATACGAAACTGGAACCAAAGGGTACAGATTTATTGATAGTAATAACAAATTTATAGTATCCAGAACAGCTGTGTTCCATGAACAGGCCAATTGGTCAAAATTGCACCTTAATGAAATATTTCCTAATAAATGTAAAGATACGATATCTTGCGAGGAAGGAACAACAGAAAATCAAAATATTAACAAAAGTAAGAACAAAACCAAAACTTGGACTAATAGTCAGCATAAAATAAAGACAGACACATTAACAAAAACGGAAGCTAGATATTTGCATGATAACCATAGCAAGCCTGAAAGAACTATTAGAAACAATAGAAACCAAATACCAAATAAATACAAAGATTACATAATGCATATGAATGGAGAACAAATAACACCTAATACATATGAAGAAGTATTGAAACTTCCACATGAAGAAAGAGAAAAATGGGAACTAGCTATGGAAAAAGAGATGGAAAGTTTACAAGGATTAAATGTATTCACACCTGCGATCGCACCTAAAGATAAAACAATTATAGGTACCAGGTGGATTTATAAAATTAAGAACTTAGAAGGAGGCAACACCTTATACAAGGCTAGACTAGTTGCACAAGGCTATGCACAAAAATATCCAGAAGACTATACTGATACATATTCACCCACAGTGAGAACAGAGAGTGTCAAAACAGCCCTTGTAGTAGCTTCTGCACTCAATCTGGACGTATTCCAATATGACATACAGACCGCATACTTACATGCAAAATTAGATAAGGAAATATATGTAAGAGCACCACACAGTCAATACACTAATAAGAACGAAATTTGGTTATTAAATAAGAGTCTGTACGGATTAAAGCAATCCGGCAAAAGATGGTACGATTGCTTGGTAAAAGTACTTAAGACCATGGATTTCAACGCCACCACTGCTGATAACTGTTTCTTTGTAAAAAAGAGTAATGATCATATTGAATTTGTATTAATTTACGTGGACGATATTTTATACATTGGAAAGCATAAAGAGAGCAGGGAAATCTTTGTAAATAAGTTAAATGAACACTTCTCACTGAAATCCCTGGGTAAAGTGAATAAATACCTTGGTGTGCAAATTAACAAAACTAAAAGGGGATTCAAACTTACACAGAAAGATAAAATCATCGAACTCCTAAACAAATGTAACTTAAATAATGCCAAAACCTGTGACACCCCTATGCAAACTGATTTTCTTAGAAACACTGATGAATCTTCCCCTGAGTTTAAAGACAACACATTTTACAGATCAGTTATAGGTTCACTCCTTTATATATCTAATTGGACTAGGCCAGATATTGCATTACCTCTCAATCTACTGTCAAGATATGTTAGTAAACCAACCTTGTATCATTGGGAAGCTGTCAAAAGAATTCTAAGATATCTGAAGGGTACATTAGATTTTTGTTTAATGTTGGAACCCAATAATGACAGAGAACCAAAAATTACTTGTTATGCTGATGCAGATTGGGCTGGTGATACATCATGCAGAAAGAGTACTTCTGGTTATGTTTTTCTATTGAATGATTGTCCAGTTTACTGGTATACTGGTAAACAAGAACTAGTAGCCACTTCTACTACAGAAGCGGAATATGTTTGTTTGTCCAAGGCTGCAAATAACCTTGTATGGTTCAATGATCTGATCACTGACGTTTGGAAGAAACCCACTTTACCATTTATTATGCATGAAGACAATAAAGCGGCCATTGAAATATCCAGATCCGATGCAATTGGACAAAGGTCCAGGCATATTGATATAAAGTTTAAGCATGTGAGACAACTGTCTCAAGACGGATTCATTAAAGCAATACATTGCGATACTTCTGAACAATTAGCTGACATATTAACAAAACCCTTACCTTCTAAGCAACACAAATATTTAACTTCTAAATTATATGTATTATATTGTCCTGAATCAGAATGTAATTGGTGTTGTGTAACGAACCGGCATTTAGAGGGGGATTTGTCAGATGTAAATGCCTTATTCTCCAATGTGTAAATAATGTATATATGGAACATCAGAGGTTAACTTATTCTTTGGACTTTAATGTATTCATAACTTACCACTCCCATTCCTAGCTCCACCCCTTGTATATATAAGGAGCCACCCTCACCATTCTAACTGCTTCTACCTTGAATATTCAGTGAATATAGAATGCCTATCATAATTAAAAAGAAATATATTTAAAGCTCTAACTCCTATTATCTTTATTGAGTCTGATCCTGAAAATATTGCAACAAGCAGTTTTCAAGTGCCCTTCTCAACAACCAGCATTCCAGCCCAATCTCAACTAACTCACTGAATCCGAACAAAGAAATTGAGATTTCATACATCAGACAAGATACAATCAAACAGTTCCACATTCTAAGAATTGAAAAAAATAGGGACTCATATACTACCAGACACAAAAAGAGCTGGCACCATGCTAGAGTGAGATAGCACAGGCATTTCTACAATATTTGAAGAGGTTTGTTCTTAAGTTAAGAGGTTGTATCACTTTGCCAGTAGCAGAAAAAACATGATTTTTTCCATGATTTTTTTCTTCTACAAAATCAGCCAGCTGTGGCTATACTTTTATTTCTAGCAGGTTACATAAAATAATACTCTGGTAGTTACATTCTGAAGATGCAACTTCAAGGATATAGTCAGAAATGTGTGACTGGAGTAAGTAACTACGAAAGAAGTATTTCGCAACATGGAAAGGCGTCAACTGTAATAATGCCACCAAATGACCAACATCTGATACTACCTAAATTGTGGCATTTACATGATAACTTCATTATTTGCCTCCAACAACAAGACCTCAGTCTCAGGTATATTGACAGTGAAATGGACATCCATTGTGTTTTTATTGTTGCTTTTACATTTATTTATACCAGTATTTACTTTTACATTTATTTCAATTTAGTAGAAACAAACCCCAATTTACAGTACAGTCAGAATTAACATTTTACTGTCCTGCTTGTGTAACTTCTTTGAAAAGAAATACGACATTTAGGAATCATTGCACCATTTTCTTTCCATTAGTGCAGATAAAAAATGAGTGCTCAGTTTGCCCAGAGCAATCACCAATTTCCTTCTACTCAAAAGGAAGAGATCATTTCTGGAAGAAATCTATAACAGGTTTGATATCTCTGATATCTGCTATGTTTTTGTTTGCATCTATGCATGTATGCAGAAACACACTTGTTTGTTCCTTTACTCTTTCTATCACTCATACTCCCAGAGTTAAGGGGGTGGAAGGGAGATTTATAGAATTTCTGTGAATTTATTACTATCCAAGCACCAGCATTCCTGAATAAAAACCTAAAGTGCAATTTTAATTTTAGTTGCTGTAATAAAATTTGAAAGTCATTTCTTTAATTATTTTTTATCCCTTTCTTTTCTTTTAACTGTATTGTTTTCTGCACAAAGCTATGGAGAGGTATGATGCCATATAATGAGATTTGGCTATATTTCCCGTTCTTATGCCATGTCTTTTATCTTATGGAATCATATTGTTGAAAGTGATTTTAAAGATCTAATCTCATCTTTCTCTTCTTTGAAATAGCTCCAATTTTGGGCTGTTCTTTCATATCACAGATGCAAAAACCTGTTCCCCTTCAGAACAATGGATGTTTCCCATTTTCTCTTGTCATTTTGACTTCAGACTCAGAGTTAATTATTGCAATAGCTATACAATAAGTGAAGAAATAAAACATTTTCTACTGAATTATTAAACAATACAGTAGTCAAACGTTGAGTGATCATTTAAACTGGTGGAGGATAAAGATAGTAAAGATAGTATCAGCAACTGCCATGTCAAATTGGCAATTGGCATCCATGAGCATGGGCATCCTGTTCCCTAACACTATAGCAACACAGTGGAGGAAAAGGGTAACTGCTGCCCAATTCATCATGGCACCTCAGCAGCAGAAAACTAGATTTGAGATTTTTCCCATAATTATGAGAACTAGGAACCAGCTTTACAAACATTTTAAATTCCAAAGCTATCAGTGCTAACCAGTGCAGTGTTTATAAAATTTTATATATATATATATATATAAATATATATCTGAAAAACCATATGAGCTTCAGTAAAAAAATAATACAAATATTTCATTTCTGGCACACTTTATAATTCTTGAAAAAGTCACACCTTTATGAATATTAGTGCAAACATATTTGAAGGAGGCATTAAATATGAAAAAAGTGTATTTAAAAGAATTTAGTCTTCAAAGCCTCATATACAAATTGGTGCAAAAGAGTGAGCAACTGTTCAGGACTATTAAAAATAGGCAGAAAAAAATTATGGTAAGAATTATGGCTTTTGTAAAGTTTTATCAAAACCAAGAAACAGGCAGGGTATTGTCATGTGCAATTCTTAACATCAGAAGACTTCTGTCTCCTGGATCCTTCCCATGTTCAATTTTGATTTGTTTGAATGATTTTGATTAGCTCTTTCAAAGATTTTTTAATTGTTCTTAATGTTTGTATTCTATGTTTTTATCTGGCTGTACACCGCCCTGAGTCCCTTGGGAGAAGGTGCGGTATATAAATTTGAAATAAAATAAAAAATAAAATAAATTTCCCCCCCAAAGTATCCACGTTATTATTTATTTATTGTTGACAATAGCTCAAAAATAGAAATGACCGTCTGTGCAGTTAGAAGGCATTGTCTTGTTATGAGACTTATTCATTTCTTAAATATTCAAGTTGATCTGCTTTAGAAAAAGATGAAGAGGGTGGCAAGGGGTGTGTCGGCCTCAGACTGAGGCTCTGCTGTTAAATCATTGAGTTGGTAATAATTCTTCCCAGAGAGGAAGAAAGATCAAGCAGTTGCTGGTGCTCAGTTTCAGTTTTTAAGTCCCATTCCAGAACAACACAGCCAATAAAAACATCATCTTCTTGGTTTTACTTTATTACCTACTGTACTCACTCTTTGTTTTGTTTTGTTTTGCTCTTTGTTGCTAAATATTCAGCAGTTTTAGGCTGATTCAATGGTTTTGAAGGAGCCACCAATTCTGAGTTTATTCTTTCTTTTGTCCATTTTTTACTGTCTCTTGATTGCTTCCATAGGTTGTTTCCATAGAAGTACACAAAAGAGCTCATGAAATAAATAAAGCAGTCCACAACTATTTAAAATTCCACAGTAAATTAGAATTTGATACACATAAAAAATAATAGTTGAAAAGCAAAATAAAACCAATTACAATTCAGCAAAATTGATAAAAGGAGATAATGCATGAATTGGACTGAAGAGAGTCTGCAGAGGTACTTTTACTTTTTCATCCTTGAAAAAGTCACATCTGACTCCTGTCAAGATTCAAGCATAGAAGTTTCTGAAACAAAGAATAGCAATTAGGAATTGTTTAATCTGGTTCTGATGTATGGTAATTAAACTTAAATCATGAAGGCAAAATACATTGGCTATACTAATATACTTACCTCAGAGCTACAGGGAATGGGTTGAAAGAAATTATTCCCACAAGATGATGTTTCTACTGTTTTCAAAATTGAATTCAATTAAACTAAATAAAATTACATTTTTTTTTATTTTTTAAGTCACCAGATTTTAATAATTTTTAAAAAAATTAAAAGAAAAAAGGGATCCAGTGACTAAACTTAGACCAATTTATTTTATATATATATATATACTTTATTAATTTTATAATTACAAAAAGCATCAAATCTCTACTAAAATCAGAGGTGCAGTGTTTGTACATATTTACAAAATATACATCAGGTATACTTCAAACTTAGATTGCAAGAAATAGACATACCCTGAAATCATGATTTTATCCTGTTGTTTAACCATTCGTACCACTTTTCCCATACTATCTTGTGTCTTGATTTCGCATCGTTATTTAGCTCATTTGTTAATTTTGACATTTCTGCGCACTCTAAAATTTTGTTTATTAATATTTCCTCTGGTGGTATAGTTTTATCTTTCCAAAATTTCGCATAAACTAGTCTGGCCGCTGTTGTAATATGAATTATAAATTGGATTTTATCTTTGGTAAACCCATCCCTGATTATTCCCAAAAGAAATATTTCAGGGGATAAATCTAATTCCTCTTCAATTATTTCCCGTAGCCAATTTCGAATCCTAGACCAATACCTTTTTGCCTTTTGGCAGGTCCACCACATATGATAGAAGGTGCCGACATCCTTACCACACTTCCAACAAATTGCTGAAGCGTTAGGAAACATTTTTGCTAATCTGGGTGGCGCTAGGTGCCACCTGTGAAGCATCTTATAATGATTTTCCCTATATGTTGCTGCTTTAGTCATTTTATAATTCCTGTTCCAGGCCTCTTCCCAATCATTAAAATTTAATCTATATCCAATGTTTTTTTCCCAAATGTTTAACTGGTTTCTGGCTATATCCTCTGCCCTGTCCTCGTCTAACAGAAGATTATATATTTTTGTCAACATTTTCTTTTCCACCCCCAGCATAATTTTGTCTAAATTTCTATACTTTGCTTCTATGCCATATTGATCCCTATCCTTCTGGTACCTTGAATTTATCTGTAAATAGTTCCACCAATCTAGGTTAAAGCCTTGGTCTCTCAGTGTGTCCAGGGATTTAAGATTCCCGTTTTCATCTAAAATATCCTTGTATGTGCCAAATTTAAAAATATCTCTTCTATTCGGAGAGGTCAGGGCCTCCATAATAGAAAGCCAATTTGGTACTTTAATGTAGAACCGCTGCCTAATTTCCTCCCACGTTTGTATAAGAGTCTCCCTTACTTTATGTTTGTGGAAATAGGATTTTTTCTTATTTCTTGGGTCCCACAGATGAGCATGCCATCCTTCTTGTAAATCGTGACCTTCTAAGGTCAGGATTCTCCTATTTTGCAATGTGACACACTCCTTAATCCAAACTAATTTAGCTGCCTTTTGGTATGCTTCCCAATCAGGGAGTCCAAAGCCGCCCATATTTCTTTTCCCTTGCAGTATCGAATATGAGATCCTCGCCTTCTTTCCCTCCCATAGAAAATTTCTAATACTTTTGTTCAAATCTAAAAAGAATTTTTTGTCTAAACTCACCGGTATATTTTGGTATAAAAATAAAATTTTTGGGAGGATATTCATCTTGATTGCTGCTATTTTGCCCATAAAAGACAATTTTAGCTTTTTCCATCTATCTAGATCCTGGTGTATTTTCTGTAATAGTGGGGTATAATTATCTTCTTTTAATGATGAATACCTCGAAGTTATCCATATTCCTAAGTATTTTGTTTTCTTTACTACCTGGAGACCTAACGATTCTTCCAACTCTTTCTTGTATGCTTCTGTTACATTTTTCACTATTATTTTGGTTTTTGTTTTATTAAGTTTAAAGCCGGCAACTTCTCCATACTTCTGTATTTCCTGTAGTAATTTTGGGCCAGTTTCTAATGGGTCTTCTATTATTAGAGCCACATCATCTGCAAAGGCTTGCGTTTTGAAAATTTCTTTCCTAATCTTTAATCCTTTGATTTCTTTATTAGATCTAATCTTCCTAAGTAGCACCTCTAATGCCAAGATAAAAAGTAAAGGGGATAGGGGGCATCCCTGCCTTACTCCCTTTCGAATCTGGAATATTCGGGTCTTGTCCCCATTTATGAGTATATTCGCCCTCTGTTCTTGATAAATATTCTCAATCATTTTCCTAAAATTGGCCCCAAATCCCATTAAATTAATTTGATTAGCCATAAAGCTCCAATTCAGGTTATCGAACACCTTTTGGACGTCCACAAACACTAGCGCCAACTGCTTTTCGGGATGTTGCTCGTAATACTCAATAACGTTTATTACTGTTCTCAGATTGTCCCTAATTTGTCTCCCTGGAAGGAATCTGTTCTGGTCTTTGTGGATCCAAAAATTTAGAATTTTTTTCACCCTCTCCGCTATTATACTCATAAACAGTTTATAATCTGAATTTAGTAAGGAGATGGGTCTATAATTTGCAATTTGTTTCGGATCAACACCTTCTTTCAATATGAGTGTGAGATACATTTCCCTCCATGTGTCCGGGATTCTTGTACCAACCAAGACCTCATTAAAGATTCCTAATAGTTCTAATTGCAATGCTTCGTCAAATTTTATATAAATTTCCCCTGGAAGTCCGTCTGGACCTGGGGTTTTATTCTTTTTAATTTTGGTAAGAGCAATTTTGAGTTCCTCTATTGTAATTTTGTTATTCAACATTTCCCTTTCTTCATCTGTTATGTGAGGTAGCTTCCATCAAATATTGTTCCACCTTATCTGGCTCAATCTCTTCATCTTTATATAGGGCTTCGTAAAATTCTCTTGTCCTTTCTAATTTATCCTCTTCTTTCGTCAGGAGGTTACCTTTAGGATCTTCTAAAACAAGAATTTGACTTTTTTCATTTTCTTTTTTTAATTTATATGCAAGCCACCTTCCGGACTTATTAGCATTCTCAAAGTAGTAATGCTTTGTTCTTTTTATTTTTTCCGCTATCTCCTCCTGGTCCAAAATATTCAGCCTATGCCTCGCCATCATCCACTTTTGTTTAGCCACCTCGTCTCCCAGGTTTTGCTGTAGTTTATTTTCCGCTTCTTCTAACCTTTCGTTGTGGGCCTCCCTAGCCTTCTTTTTTTTTTTTTTTAAATGCCATATACGATATAGCAACTCCTCTCACATAAGCCTTCATAGTATCCCAAACAATTTCTCTCACCGTATCTTGATTTCCATTTTCTATAAAAAAGCGCTTTACTTCTTCATTCAATTTAAATATAAACTCTTTTTCATTCAATAGATCTGTCTTTAATCTCCATCTCTGTTGTTTTCTCTTATTCATATAATGCCAATTTATTTCGAGGAGCTTGTGATCTGCCCAAGCGTTTGTGCTCATATCAACCTTCTTAATTTCCAGTCCTAATTTCCTGGTGGCCCATACCATATCTATTCTAGACCAGGAATTTTGTGGGTTCAAATAAAAGGTATATTGTCTATCAGAAGGATGCAATGTTCGCCACATATCAATTAGGTTTAATTCATCCACCAAATCAAAGAAGCTTTTTGGCAAGGGTGTCCTTTTATTTTTTTTTTAATTTTTCCACTTTTATAATCTCTGTCTGGGTCTACAATACCGTTGAAGTCGCCTAACATACATATTTCACTATGTGCCCATTTTCCTAGCTGTTCATGTAGTTTTCGGTAGAATTGTCCCTGCTTCTTTTTTTTTTATTATTGAAAAAGTTTTTCAAATACAAATTTCCCCCCCTTTTCCCCCCCAACCCCCCTTCCCCCTTCCCTCCCCCCATGGCTTCTCCAAGATGAAATCCAAATTAATATCACATTATATAATACTTTACCACCCTTATACACCACCCCCTATGTGCTATACATTTCTTCCTAAATTATTATTATATCCCCTGTATACTATACATTTAACAGCATTCAGCTAAAAACTATATAATAGATCCTAATTTGGCATTTATTCTACTCATAATCTACCCATTTCCTCCACATGGATACTTATATTTCTTTTAAATATATTAATATCTAAACATAACATCCCTTTTCCTAAACTAAGCAATCAGTAATCTAACCTATCCCCTTGTACCATATCAATTTTATATCACCCACTTTCCTACAGGTCTACCATACATAATATATTTAATATCTTTATTCTTCTGCCCATATCACTAAAAGATATTTCCATAAAACCCTCAAATGACTTTAAATTTGTATTCCATATAGTATCTTCTGTAATGTTTTTCAACTAGATTATTAATTCCATCGACCATGTTAGGGTAACATCAAGTCCTGCTTCCAACAGTGTATTCAGTATCTTCAATTACCATCTGCCCCCATCATTAATAAGTATTTCTGTATATAAAAAAAAAACCCCGAGTGACTTTATATTTATATTCCATATGGTATCTTCTGTAATGTCTTTTGTCTAGATTATTAATTCCAACAACCACGTTAGGATAACAGCCAGATCATCTGCATGCCCCAATTCCATAGTTCTCTTGCCTTATAGCTCAACATATACGTAATCCATTTTTCAGAGAGTCCAAAATAGAAAGTTCCAGTCCGCTCAATCACAGGCCATCTTCCACATCCCAAAAACACCAGCACTGCAGAGATCTGTTATTCTTCTCAAAATAGTATAAGTCTGTAATTTGCCTCAGTTATATTTTCATGTATCAGCCTTCTATAAATCCCGCTTATTATATTTAATCGTCTCTTAAATAACTGGCATTAATCTGTTGGCTAAAAAAGAATTGTTTAGTTTAAAATTTTTTAGTTTTGTAGAACCTGCTTCTTCTTTTCTTAACTTGTTGTGGTTTAGCTCTCCACCCTGGTTGCCTTTCTAGGACTTGTATATCAACTGATTGAATTACATGCTGGTCTTTAACTTGATAAGACATCAAATCGAGATCCAAAGCCGCCTCTCTTATATTTATAGGTGATCCAGCTATAGCCTCTGAAGGAGAATCCAAAAGCGGCTCATCCAAAAAGCCCTCTATAACTTGTTTTTCCATTACCTCCATCTCCATCTGCTTAGCCTGAGTTTCAATCTCTTGTTCATTTTGCTTTTCTTTATCCCCCTCCTGTATTCCTGACACTGATGACATACATGGAGATGTTGGGCCCATTTTAAAAACCTTGTAGTAAAATTCTTCTGCTTTTTCAACAGTGTTTAATTGATATCTTTCTCCTTGATATCTCAATATTATACCAACTGGAGCATCCCACCTAAATGGGATGTTTTGTTTCTTTAGCTCAGTCACCAAAAATCCAAAGTCCTTTCTATCTTTTAACATCTTGGACGGCAGCTCTTTATATATCCAGATCTTCATTCCATTCATTTCTAGAGTGGAGTTAAAAGACTTTTGCACAATATCATTTCTTATTCCTTTATCAGTAAAATAAATCACCACATCTCTAGGCAATTGTCTTTGCTTTGCCACCCAAGAATTTACTCTGTAGACCTTATCAATCTTACAGAATACCTCTTCAAAACTAACCTTTAAAATCACAGCCAGAACTTCAGCAGACATCTTTCTCAAGTCTTCTCTGTTATTTTCCTGTATTCCCCTCATTCTGATCGCAAATTCCATGGATCTGAATTGCATCATTGTAACTTCATTTTCAATCCTTTGCTTTATATTATCTACATTGTAAGTCTTGTGATCAGCTTCCTTCATTTTAGACTCTACTTCTGAGCTATTTTCTTGAATCATTGTCAAATCATTTTCAATTCTTTGTATTTTATTATCCAGATTATGAATCTTATAATCAGCTTCCTTCATTTTAGACTCTATTTCTAAATTGATATCTTTATCCATCTTTAGAATTACTTCTGAAAAGCGTTTCAAAGCTGTTACAATATAGCGCTTCAGGTTATCATACTTTTGTTGAACCAACTCTTTAATTTTGTGTCTAAATTTTTCAAGATTCTGGTTCATAATCTCATCATGTCTTGCCAACTCCTCCACAACAAATTCCTTTAAATCTTTAAAACCATTCTTCTGCATCTGCGATCTCAAAAATTGCTCTTGTGATTTATAAATGGGGGAGCCCCCCACCACAGCTTGGTTGTCTGGCTTTGTCAGTTTTAACGCCATCCTGCCACGCAAACAGACTCTTTTTAAAGAAAAAGTCTTCTCTCCACACAATATCAATATCAAGTCTCTAAGAAGGAAGAAGCATGAAACAGAAATTTTTCTCTTCTCTTGTAGCCAGCGCTATTGCTTCAAATACTTTGTAACATATTAAGCCATTCAAATGGAAAGACTTTCGCTTTCAGCTTTCTTCTCAAGCCTCAGCCAGCCGCCATTTTAAACCTTTTTTTTCCCCTTTTCACTCTCTCTTCATTCTTAAAATCAATCATAGGGTTGTTACAAATACTTGCGATTTAAAGTTGCAAATCCGGATTTCATCCTGCTTATTCAAGCAATCTGTTAGTTTTTGCTGATTAGGTTGGTCACATCGTCTAGCTCTGCAAAGCGCAGAGTTCTCACGAAGCCCGGAGCAGCGGTGAGCTGGATAGGGAGCCTCATCCTGCTTCCTCCCCAAGAGTAAAAAAAAAAAACTCTGGGGACTTCGCAGAGGGCTCTACCTGCTCTCGCCGGCTCTCCTCACATTTCCTTAAGGAAACGGAGTTTTTCGAGCCGCCTCCCAGCTGTAAAGGCGGCTCTTTACGGGCGGCGGGGATTGCGGTCCCAAAAGACTGTCTAGCGACGACAGAAACCAAACCGGAAGCCAATTGTCCCTGCTTTTTATTCGGAGCATATATCCACACCAACATCATTTTAGAGTTACCACTCGTTACCTCTATCATTAGGATTCTCCCTTTAGCATCTTTATATTTTAATTCTGCCTCTATTCCTTTTCTGACATACATAGCTACCCCCCTTTTTCTTTTCTCTGTTAAGGACACGAATACTTTGCCATATTTAGTATATTCTAGAGAATTGGCCTCTTCTTTTTTTATGTGGACCTCCTGTATGCATATTATATCCAGATTTTGTTTTACCAATTTTGACAGAATTATCTTCCTCTTTTTATGATCATTTAAGCCGTTGACATTTAGAGATAGGATTTTAATACCATTCATTCCTAATGTTTGTGTCTAAATCCTAGTTCTTATTTGTTTTTAAAGTTACTGCTCTTACCGGTCTAGTTTTTTTCTTTGTCCCTTTTTCTTCTTCTTCTTCTCTTTTCTTCTCCTCTTCTATATCTTCCTTTGTGCTTTGTTCTTGGGAAGTTTCTTCTTCTGTGTTTGCCATTTCGATTTCCTCCTTGCTGTTTTGCTCCTCTTCCCCTCCCCTTAGCTGGTCTAGGAAATCCTGTGCTGCACTTAAGCTGTCAATTTTAATTTTCCTTCCTTGCCATGAGATTAACATCCCCTCTGGCAGGAGCCATCTAAATAATATGTTTCTTCTATTCAACTGACTCGTCAGAAATCTATAATTCTTCCTCTCTTCCCTCACTCTTCTTGGTACTTGTTTTAAGATATTCACCTCTTTCCCTCTGAATGTGATTTGTTCCTCTCGCACTATATTGTATAAGATGTCCCTCACTTTTTCCTCACAAACCTTACATGGACCTCCCTAGGGAGTCTGTTCCTTCTTGTGTAATTTGTTTGCACTCTGTAGACCTCATCAAGCTCTCTAATGATTTCCTGTTTGTCTTGCTGAAGTGCATCCACTATCAACTCAGCCATCTTGTCACCCAGGTCTTCTTCTTTATCTTCAAAAATATTTTGAAAACAGAGGTAAAATGAGGCCTTGTCCATTTCGAGTTGTATCAATGAATCTTCGATTTCCTTATTCTGCATTGAAAGGGTTTGATCTACCATATCCAGTTTCTTTTCATTTTGCTCAATCCTTACTTCTGCTTTTTGGATTCTTCTCTCGTTATTAGCAATTGAAGCTTGGATCTCATTCATCTTGGAGTCTAACACATGAATATCCAACTTTAATTCAGAGTGGTTATTTAGCAGTTTCTCTTGCATCGCTAACATAGTTTCTTGAATTGCACTTGTCACTGTTTTCCACTATTAGTTACTTCTTGGAATCCTAATTAAGTTACTTGCTTTTTAGGTATGAGAGGTCTGTTTATTTAAAGTCTCTTCCTTAGGTTCCTATCCTTGACCTTCTTTAACTGACCCCAATGACTTCTTCACTTGATTAATAACACCATAAAACAATTGTCTCTTGACTCTTGTCTAATGTTTTAAAAACTTACTAAAGCCTATCTTAGATCGATTGAATAATTAATTAGATATAGCACTTATTAGTGGATTATTTTAAAAAAACACAGTTCAATTAATATTATCAAACTTGTATAAATAATTACCTACGATTAGAATTAATAAATAATTAATTGATTAGCAAGATAAACACCTAAAGAATGATTAAGAATAATAGATTTAGAAAGATCTGTGCCTACTTATAGATATCAATACTGTACTATCTAATAAAAGCAATATATATGAGTAGCTTAAATATAAATAGATAAATATGAATAAGTACTATGCTACCTGATAGATACTATAAACATGGATATATTAGACCAATTTATTACCCCCCCCAAAAAAATTCATAAAACAATTTTTAAAAAACCTGAACTTTTGTAATGGAACTTTTAAATTTTTTAAAAATGTAAATCTTTAAAGCTTTTAAAATTTTAAAAGAAAGAAGGGACCCAAAGTGAGCAATTGAGAATTCACAACTTTTCTATATCCTTTCACAATTACTAAGTGCTGAGAGGTTTTTTTTCTCCTTTTATTCCTTTTGCTTCTTTCCTCTATGGATTACAAACTATATCTTGAGGGCAATTAGATTTGCATTTGATGTGTTACATTTCAAGTTCACTTCAACATTATAGGTTGCCAAACATTAACATTGAAATTAAAACCAAAGGATGCAGTATTGAAAAAAATGTTTTAAAAAATAAAACCCTGCATTAAACCAAATTTTAAAAGAAGGAAGTACCTGCATTGGAACTACTTGGAGCATTTGTAAACATATTTATAAGAAGAAAAACATAATCATGGGGAAAAAACCACTGTTGTGAAGTCTAGCCACCCTGAGACTCAAACAACAAAATGAGAAACTAAAAGACTGCAACCAAATTGAATACAATAAGGAACAACTATAAAAAAACAAGAAGAACCCCAGAGGTCGCCCAATGGCAATATGACGCTCATAGGAAAAATAAAATCAACAACAATGTCCATGCAGCCCAACCCAGGCCAGGCCAACTCTATTGGAGCTAAGCAATCCATTTTATATCCTCCTCCTGTAAGCAAGCGTGCAGAAGAAAGACATCATCAACTGTACCAGTGACAGGAATAAAAGTAAACAAGACTTCCCCAAGGGGGAAAAAAAACCATGTAAATCTTTTGAATTTCCTAAAGCACCAAGGAACTACCAGAGAACTAGAAAAGAGCTGATGTGGTTCCAACTTCAAAAAAAAAAAAGAGGTGGGGAGGGGGATAGATTCAGGAAACTACAGACTAATCAGGCTGACATCAATACCTGAGGAAATCCTGGAAAAGATAATTAAGCAATGGATTTGCAGACACCTAGAACAAGTAAGGCTATTACTAAAAGCCAACATGGGTTTCTTAAAAACAGATCATGCCAGACAATTCTAATTGCATTCTTTGATAAAGTGATTAAATTAGTGGACCAGCGAAATGCTATAGACATAGTATACTCAGTAAGGCATTTGACAAATTAGACCACACTTGGTAAGATAAAACAATGTGGGATAGATAGCATCACCATCAGATGGATTTGTAGCTGGGTGACCAACCGCACCCAATGTGTAGTCCTCAATGAAACAGCATCTACATGAAGGGAAGCATGCAGTGAAGTTCTCCAAGGTTCTATTGTAGGGCGAGAAATCTTCAACATGATTTGGATGAGGGGATAAAATGAGAACTCATCAAATTTGCAGACAACATTAAGTTAGCAGGAACAGGCAATACCCCAGACGATAGGCTCAAGATCCAGAAAGATCTTTACAGATTTGAACACTGGGGCCTATCCAACAAAATGCAATTCAGCGGCAAGAAAAATAAAGTTTTACACTTAGGCAAGAAAGACCAAATGCATAGGTATAGAATAGTTAGCACTTGGCTCAACAGCAGCAACTATGAAAGGGATCTAGGAGTCAAAGTGGACAACCACTTAAGTATGAATTAGCATTATGCTGCAACTGTCAATAAAGCCAGTACACTCCTAGATGGCATCAACAGAGGAATAGTACAATGATCACTTGAAGTATTAGTACTACAACAGACTGCCTTGGTGAGGCCACACTTGGAATAATGCATCCAGTTCTGATCACCACAATACAAAAAACATGTTGAGACTCTAGAAAGAGAAGAGAAGAGCAACAAAGAGGATTAGGGGTCTGGAGCCCAAAATATATCATGAATGGTTGCAATAACTGAGAATGTCTACTCTAATGAAAAGAAGGACTGGGGTGACATAAAAACAGTTTCCCAATATTTGGGAAGCTGTCACAAAGAAGAGAGGAATAACCTTTTCTCCAAAGCACCTGAGGGCAAGACAAGAAATAATGGATGGAACCTAATCAGGGAGAGATCCAACCTAGAACTAAGAAGAAATTTCCTGTTAGGGAGAACAATTAATCAGTGCAATGGCTTGCCTCCAGTAGTTGTGGGTACTCCATCACCAGAGGTTTTTAAGAAGAGCCTGGACAGTCATTTGTCTGGAATGATATAGGGTCTCCTGCTTGGATTAGATGACCTCCAATATTAGAAACAACAATCCTTTACATTATTTACTGCATACTTGGAAAATTGAAGTGTAAAAAAAGGCTCTTCGGGTTAACAGAGTCACACATTGTACCTGCAGAAAACCAGATATAAACTCTTATTTGTGAGGTTGGGCTTAAGCGTCATGTTGAATTGATGATACTTCTGGTGCTGAACTATATGTAGAAAATAAGAAAAACTTTGGCAGAAAAATGCAAGAACTATTACCTAGTCAAAGAGGGCTGAAATCGTATTTAAGTTCCCAGAAGCAAACTCAGGCACATACCTCACTGATCACTGGCATGAAAAAAGATTGGGAGGCAGAACAGAAAGAGATCTTAAGATTCTGTTATTATAGCCAATATCAATAAAAGTAGTTCTAGTTTTCGTGTAGAGTTGATTTTCTGGACTGGTTTACCTAGTAGAGCTGATAGTATATCTCTGCTTGAGTTGCTGGATTTCACCACTCCCTACTGGACTGATTATAGATTTCATGTGCTAGGAGACTTGAACTTACAGTTGCAAGAAAAAGTACCGTATTTTCCGGTGTATAAGACGACTTTTTAACACATGAAAATCTTCTCAAAAGTTGGGGGTCGTCTTATACGCCGGATGTCGTTCTCCTGTAACCAGGCAGACCAGCCCGAAAGGCTCTGACGAGCCTTAAATGGCTCTGGCGATCCAAGCTCTGACGATTCCAGCTTTGCCTGCTAATCAGGCAACTCAGCTGGGATCGCCAGAGCCATGTAAAAGGAAAAACCTTTTACATGGCTCTGGCGATCCAAGCTCTGGCGATCCCAGCTGAGTTGCCTGCTAATCAGTTCCCTGAGTTGGATCGCCAGAGCCATGTAAAAGGAAAAAAGTTTTCCCCCTCCAGCTTGCTTACCTTAGCTGCTAGTCGCAACGCTTGCCTTGCTTCGCTTGCCTGAATCCATTTCATCAGCAAGCCACTCCCTGCCTGCAATCAAGCAGGCAGGAAGTTGTGGACTTCAACTCCCAGAATTCGTCAGCCAGCAAAACAAAGCTGGCTGAGGAATTCTGGGAGTTGAAGTCTACAAGTCTTAAAGTTGCCAAGGTTGGAGACCCCTGTTCTATTGGGTAAGTTTTTTTCCCCTTTGGGAGCTTTAAAAAAAATAGTTAATTGGGGTTTTTTTTAGTTGTTCTTTTTTAGACCTAGCCATTTAAAGTTTAGGAAGTTTTAAATTTAGTTTTCATATAAAAATAAAAATAAAATAAAATAAAATAATATTTGTGCAGCTTTCTGAGATTTAGTGTGTTTCTGTAGTGTTTCACTCTAACTACACAAACACACAAAATCTCACAAAGCTGTATGTGGAATTTTGTGTGTGTAAAGTGTGAAAGTTGTTTTTTTGGGGCTTTTTATGGCTGTGTGAGGTTCCTGCTTGTTGCAGGGGCCATTTTGGGTCTAGCACAGCTGCTTTTACATTGAGGGTGAGCCAGTTGTGTTGTGTTCTGTGTGTGTAAAGTGTGAAAGTTGTTTTTTGGGGCTTTTTGTGGCTGTGTGGGGTTCCTGCTTGTTGCAGGGGCCATTTTGGGTCTAGCACAACTGCTTTTACATTGTGGGTGAGCCAGTTGATGTTTTTTAATTTTTATTTGGTGTGCGTTGGAAGAGGGGTAGTCTTATACGGCGAGTATAGCCCGAACCCTATATTTTAACAGGAAAAGTCAGGGGTCGTCTTATACGCCCAGTCGTCTTATACGCCGGAAAATATGGTATGTGAAC
The DNA here is from genome assembly GCF_059756535.1 of Pantherophis guttatus. Lineage (NCBI taxonomy): Eukaryota > Metazoa > Chordata > Lepidosauria > Squamata > Colubridae > Pantherophis > Pantherophis guttatus. The sequence goes on along the minus strand of NC_142064.1, from coordinate 105,994,409 downwards.
CCCTTGGGATTACGTGGAGTTTTGCATGAATTGGTCATAAAATGTGCTCTGAACTTCATCTAAGTCACAACAATAGAAAAACACAGTCTGCTTAAAATAATACTACACAAACATTAGATTTGCCATGGTTTAATTGAACATAATATGTAAACGTTCACAGTGCAGGGAGGAAAAAGTATGTGAGCCCCTAGCCTAATGACTTCTCCAAGAGCTAATTGGAACCAGGAGTGAGCCAACCTTGACTCCAATCAGTGTGATGATATTGGATGTGTTGCTGACAGCTGTCCTGCCCTTTAAAAACACACACCTGTTTTGGGTTTACTGGTTTCAAGAAGCACTGTCTGATGTGAACCATGCCTCGCAGAAAAGAGCTCTCAGAAGACCTACGATCAAGAATTGTTGACTTGCATGAAGCTGGAAAGGGTTACAAAAGTATCTCCAAAAGCCTTGATGTTCATGTGTCCACGGTAAAACAGACTGTCTACAAATGGAGAAAGTTTAGCACTGTTGCTACTCTCCCTAGGTGTGGTCGTCCTGTAAAAATGACTGCAAGAGCACAGCGCAGAATGCTTCATGAGGTAAAGAAGAATCCTAGAGTATCAGCTAAAGACCTACAGAAATCTCTGGCACATGCTAACATTTTTGTTGACACATCTACAATAAGGAAAACATTAAACAAGAATGGAGTACATGGGAGGACACCACGAAGGAAGCCATTGCTGTCCCAAAAAAATATTGCAGCACATTTGAAGTTTGCAAAAGAACACCTGGATGTTCCACAGCACTACTGGCAAAATATACTGTGGACAGATGAAACCAAAATTGAGTTGTTTGGAAAGAACACACAACACTATGCATGGAGAAAAAAAGGCACAGCACACCAACATCAAAACCTCATCCCCACTGTAAAACATGGTGGAGGGAGCATCATGGTTTGGGGCTGCTTTGCTGCCTCAGGGCCTGGACGGATTATTGTCATTGATGGGAAAATGAATTCCAGAGTTTATCAAGACATTTTGCAGGAAAACGTACGACCATCTGTCCACCAACTGAAGCTCCGCAGAGGATGGGTGATGCAACAGGACAATGACCCAAAGCATACAAGTAATTCAACAAAAAAATGGCTTCAAAAGCACAGAATACGCCTTCTGGAGTGGCCCAGTCAGAGTCCTGACCTCAACCCGATTGAAATGCTGTGGCATGAGAGCGATTCACACCAGACATCCCAAGAATATTGCTACACTGAAACATTTTTGTGAAGAGGAGTGATCCAAAATTACTCCAGATCGTTGTGCAGGTCTGATCTGCAACTACAGGAAACGTTTGGTTGAGGTTATTGCTGCCAAAGGAGGGTCAACCAGTTATTAAGTCCAAAGGTTCACATACTTTTTCCTCCCTGCACTGTGAATGTTTATATGTTATGTTCAATTAAACCATGGCAACATCTAATGTTTGTGTAGTATTATTTTAAGCAGACTGTGTTTTTTTATTGTTGTGACTTAGATGAAGTTCAGAGCACATTTTATGACCAATTGATGCAAAACTCCACATAATCCCAAGGGGTTCACATACTTTTTCTTGCAACTGTATGCTGAGGTAGAGGCATGATGTGAAGCCACATGTTACATCTGGTTTCAGTCTTTAAGCAGATGAGATCCAAAAGTGAGGATTACTGATGTCAGTCTTTGTTAGATAATTATCTGTAACCTATACAGGGATCCACTGAGTTAATCTGCCTCAGATATCTTATGGAATTGCTCAGTTTCCAGAGGATGCTTGAGATTTTCCCAAGGATTTGAATCTGGGCAGTTGTGTCGATCTCCTAATTAAGTAGTCTTTCCCTATACAGGTAGTCCTTGCTTAGCAACCACAATTGGAACCAGCATTTTGGTTAAATAAAGCAGTCACTAAGTGAAATCACAACTATGCATATGACCTTACTTTAGTGGTCTGCAAAAGTTGTAAATGCAAGAATTAGTCACAAAGTTACTTTTTCATCACCTGATAGTCACTAAATAAGGACTACATATGCAGCAATTGGGGGTGGGGAACTGCCTCAGTATACTGAGGAGTTCTTGAAGGTGATGATGACCTGGACTTTTTAAAGAAAAGTTGGAACAGAATTGGTTATTCTGATAAAATTGCAAATCATCTACAGGATAAAATCCTTTACATTCACTAGGAGCTGGACATTGGCTGAGCCAATACTGATGCAAAGACAATGTTTTGTGGGGTTATGAGGGATCAGTCTGAATGTAGTGATTCTGAAGCCAAAAAGGGTCTCTTTGACATCTATGAACTGGAACTTGTGGAAACGACAAGATTGCCTGGGAAAAATGGTTAATAGATTCTTGGGAAACACAGTGGTACATCATCCTTGAAGAAGACAAGTCCCTCTTCTCCAAAAAAAAAAAAAAAAAGATATGTGTAGTTCTCACTTAATGACTAGTTCCTTAGTGACTAGTCAAAGTTACAACAGATCCCCCAAAATGACCCAATTACAATGTTCTGATGGTCACACTTCCCCTGTAGTCATATGGTCACATTTTGGGCACTTGACAACTTTATGGCCATTTGCAGCATCCTGCAATCACGTGACTGTGATTTTTGCCATTTTGTACTGGTTTCCAGTGTACCTTCCCATTTCCAGCAAAAAATGCTCATAGGATAAAATGGATTTGCTTAATGACTGCCACCAAAAAGGTCTTAAAATTGGCCATGGTTATATTGGTGACCCACTTAATGACCACAATGACTTATCACCATAATTTTGAGCACAATTATGGTTGAAAGTCAAAAACTACCTGTACTTGACCCAAAAATTTTGGACCCTGGTCTCCCTCCAATCTTTCATTTTTAGGAGAGGTTATTCAGAGGATAGTGGCATGCAATTTGATTCATAAAGATTCAATTGTTCTAGAAGATGCTTAGAACCCTCCAATACACTAACAAATGAAAGTAAAAAAGCAAACATTTCAAAAGAAACTCAAAGGCATATTTATGCAAGAGGAGGTTATTATGCAAATGCAACAACAGATACAATCTTATTACCTTCCTTACAATTTCCTCTTGCATTCTTTGCTCCAGATTCTGACTCATTAAGGATCTTACTTTCTTTCCTTTTTTTCAGATACTTCTCTAATAAAAAACAAATTAGAATAAACCATTAAATAGTATTTATTAAAGAGAATTCTGATGATAAAATACAGTAAATGTTTGCTCTTTAATTTTCTTTTAATGTTGATGTTCACATGTTTCAAAAATCAGTATGTTTCAATTGTAATGTCTCATACTCATCCCAAGTCATAAACACAGGGTTGGGGCCAGCCTAATGTTTTGGGGAATGATGTCCCCAAAAGCAGGTGCTGCTGCAGAAAAGGCTCTCCTGTGTTCTGTCAGATGACATTCCTTGGTGGATGGGAGCCATAACATGCCTCTCCTGCAAAACCTGATGGACAGATGTAACCCCCAGCCCATGTATGGCTTTATAGGGTATTGCCAACACCTTAAATTGAACTCAAAAGCAAACTGGCAGTCAGCACAGCTCACAAAGCAGAGATGTAATGTGTACTGATCAAGGACTGCACACAACTGTCCACGCCACTATATTTTGCACTGGCTATAGCTTCTGGATGCCCTTAAAGGCCAGCCCCATATAGCATGCATTTCAATAATCTATTCTGGAGGTGAACAGGGCATGAGTGCCTTAGAAACTTTTGATCTAGGAATGGGTGCAACTGACACTCATTTATGACACCCATAAAGTCAAGGAAACAATCAGTCCACCAATGGGAGAAGATGACAAAGAAGTGGTGGGCAGCAAGGAGAAAGTTGAGCTGCTTAGTTCATTCTTTGCATCTGTCTTTACACACACACACAAATAGCCCAACCTACCAAAAACAGAACTGTAAAAGATAGATTAGGAATACAACTTAAAATAGGGAAGAGAATTGTAAGAGAACACATGTCCACCCTAGATGAGTTCAAAGCATCAGGACCTGATGGATTATATTATATCCCAAAGTTCTGAAGGAGCTGGCAGACATTATCTTGGAACCATTAAACCATATCTTTCAAAGATAAAGCACTAGAGGACTGGAAAAGAGCTGATGTAGTTCCCATCTTCAAAAAATTGAAAAAATGGATCCAGGAAACTACAAACCAATCAGCCTGACATCAATACCTGGGAAGACACTGGAAAAAATAATCAAGCAACAGATCTGTAAACACCTAGAGGAAAGTAAAGTTATAAACTACAACTAGAAGCTAAGAGATTATGTCAAACAAATCTTATTTCATTCTTTGACTAAATACTGTAACTAAATAAGTGGACCAGCGAAATACTGTGGACATAGTATACTTAGATTTAAGTAAGGCATCTGGCAAAGTAGACCACAACCTACTTCTTGGTAAACTAGAAAAATGTGGAATAGACAGCATCACCATCTTATGGATTTGTAACTGGCTGACAAACCACACTCAACATGTAGTCGTTAAGGGAAATACATTTACATGGAGGGAAGTAAGCAGTGGAGTACCTGCTACTTTAGGCCCAGTACTCTTCAATATCTTCATAATTTAGAGGGAACAGAAGGGGAACTCATCAAATTTGCAGATGACACCAAGCTAGAAGGAATAGCCAATACCCCAGAAGATAGGCTCAAGATCCATAAGGATCTCAATAGACTTGAACACTGAGCCCTATCTAATAAAATGAAATTCAATGGAGAGAAAAGTAAGGTTTTACACTTAGGGAAGAAAAATCAAATGTACAAGTATAGAATTGGTGGAACCTGGCAACTGTGAGAGAGATCTTGGAGTCCTAGTGATAAAAGTCATGTCCAACTCTAGGGCATAGTGCTCATCTCCATTTCTTGGCAGAGAGAACCAGAATTGTCCAAAGATATTTCCATGCTCATGTGTCCAGCATGGCTATACACCAAAGGAACATGGAATCTTCCCGCTGAACTGGCACCTATTAATCTACTTGCATTTGAATGCTTTTTAACTGCTAGGTGGGCAGGAACTGGAGCAGGAATGGGAACTCCTTGCATGGTGCTTGGGGCTTGAACCCAGGCTATCAGTTTAGCAACTGATAAGCTCAGTGTCATTAACCGCTGAGCCATAGACAATCACTGAGCCAGCAGTGTGCTGCAGCCACCAAAAAAGCCAATGCAATCCTAAACTGCATTAACAGATGGGTAGAATCAAGATCATGTGAAATAATAATACCAGTTTATAATGCCTTGTTAAGACCATACTTAGAATACTGCATCCAGTTTTGGTCCCCACAAAATGAAAAAGATGTTGAAAGCCTGGAAAGAGTGCAGAGAAGAACAATAAAGATGTTTAGAGGGCCAGAGGCTAAAACATATGAAGAACGGTTGCAGGAATTGGGTTTGTCTAATCTAGTGAAAAGAAGGACCAGGGTGACATGATAGCAATGTTCCGATATTTGAGGGGCTGCCACAGAGAAGAGCGGGTCAACCAAAGCATTAGAAGACAAGACAAAAAGCAATGGTTGGAACTAATAAAGGAGAGACGCAACCTAGAACCAAGGAGAGATTTCCTGATGGTGAGAACAATCAAATAGTGGAATGGCTTGCTTCCAGAAGATGCTCCATCACTGGAGGTTTTTAAGAAGAGACTGGACAGACATTTGTCTGAAATGGTATAGTGTCTATTACTTGTGCAGGCGGTTGGATTAAAAGACCTACAAGGTCCCTTCCAACTCTGTTATTCTGACACACAATCTGAAGTTGTGTAAAAGGCCTCTTAGTAATGGTGGGTTGCTCCTGGTTTGGTCCGGTTCTTGCAAACTGTAGTAATAGCTGCGGGAGGCTCCGCCCACACGCCCAGATGTCATCGTGAATGATCTGCGCATGCGTGCACGCACTTCCATTGCGAACCGGTAGTGGAGGTAAATAGAACCCACCCCTGCCTCTTAGCTACAACTACCACCTGCTCATTGAACAGAAGGATCTCCCTAGTTGTGTACTGGGTCTGTTTGCAGCAGACCATATCAAAGAAGGCAAGTTCTCGGAACCTGATAACCCCCAAACACAAGCACTCCAGGGGTGGATTCTACTTACCTTTACTACCGGTTTGCAATGGAGCCACACGTGTGCTCTTCTGCGCATATGCAGGAACATTTTGATGACATTGGGGTCAGTGGGTGGAGCCTCGCTCCAGTTTTACTACCGGTTTTATAGAACCGGTGCGAACCAGGGGCAACCCACCATTGAAGCACTTGGTCTTGCCAAGGTTGAACTGAAGTCTGTTGTTCCCCATCCAAAACCCCACAAGCCTCCAGCAACAGAATAGGACATTAACTCCCCTCTGTGGTGGAGGATTCCACCAGAAAAACTCATGGTTACCAAGGAGTGGTCTGACCACAACAGGGGAACCACAGAATGTTTCCCCAATTTAGAAATATATGGAGGTAAAATTCTTATTGTAAACATTGGAAGGGTTAATTAATTAACCCTTAATTAATTAATTAATTAATAATTAATTAGTTAGTTAGTTAATGCCTGGAATGCACTACCAGACTCTGTGGTCTTATCCCAAAACCCCCAAAACGTTAACCTAAAACTGTCTACTGTTGACCTCACCCCATTCCTAAGAGGTCTGTAAGGGGCACCAGCCTGTCCTAATGTTCCCTTTAATTGTACTCATTTTATATATTCAATTCATGCTTATACTTATATATATTATCTAATATGTACTCAACAAAATAAAAAAAATAATTAAATAGAAATATTTCCAAAAAATATGGGAACTCAGAAGCTTGTTTCCAATTCTTATGGTTAGTATACCATTCTTAAACATTTCAGGTTCTTTTTCATTGGAGCATGATGTACATGGAAAGATGAACTGCCTTGAATCAGAAAAAAATGCTATGTGAGACTGTCAAGATTTTTTCTCTGCAATGGTCTGTCACCTGCCCAGTTTAAACTCGTGGGTACTTGCCGAGAAGCGGAGGGCGAATTTAAACGTCATAGAATTACTTTCAAGCTGTTCATACAGTAGGTTTCCAAAGAAAGAACTAAAAGCAACAATTACAGCAGGTAGACAGAAGGAAGGGTGATTTCTTTTAAGCTTGACAGAAGATGTTGCTGTGAGAAGAGCTGATCGTAAGGGACATGTAGCAAAGGAAGCAGGAACCAGACACACCATAGTCAAAGAGAAGAATCAGGAGGGAGCCTGAGGCAGCTGAAGCCAAAGAAGAATCTGCAGAAAAGATCCAGCAGAGAGAAAATGCAGTTCTGAACTCTAGGTAGTGGCAGAGCTAAGTGGGGAAGGAAGTGAAACAGTGAAAGATTTTTGTAGTATAAGCAAAGTAGCAGAAATTTAAAACATTTAGTTAAGTTTTAAGAATTAAGGCATACTTTACATAATTTACATTTGGTTACTCTATATAAATATGTTTACAAAATGTATAGAGACAGTCTTGTAAGTATAGTATTTTGTCCTATGTTTACACAATATTAAGCAGCTTTTCTCTGCTTGTTAGCTGTCTGTGTGTGCCTGGGTCTGTGAACTCAGAATAAAATTCAGAATTCCATGTTAATTTCCAGAAAAAGAGTAGTAAAAGAAAAATTAACTGCAAAAATTTCACTTACTTATGCAGAAGAAAAGTACCAGTATTAGAACTAGAATTATTGGTATTGCGATTAAATGTATTCTACTTCTTGATTGATGATCAGGTTCTTAAAAAACAAAATTGAAAATATTATGTTGAAAGTCATCTGAAATCAGAAAACATCCTTATGTGCATGTGCCCAAAATGTTAAATTTAGCTTTTTTTGCTGATTCTTTCAAGTTTTCCAGACAACATACATAAGTATTAATTATATTGCAACAAAATACAACTTGTACTAAAAAATTAAATTAACAATTATTTAGGTATGAACACAATAATGTATACATATATAAATATATATATAATATAAATATATAAAACATATACATATATAAAAGGAGGGAAATATATTGAGATTATATAATAATAGAAGAAACAGACATAACAATTGAAATGAGATAATTCAAACAAAGATAAGGAATCTGTCTCCTACAATCATAGAATTAGAAGGGGCTAATTAGGTGCTGAGCCCTCCTTCTGTCTTCCTGGGAATCTAAATTGTTGTCTTGTAGTCCTCGACTTATGGTCAGAATTGAATTGTAAAAATTTCTGTTGTTAAGCGAGAATTGTTGTTAAGTGAATTTTGCTCCATTTTATGATCTTCCTTGCCACAGTTGTGAAGTGAATCACTGTAGTTGCTAAGTTAGTAACATAGTTGTTGAGTGAATCTGGCTTCCCCATTGAATTTGCTTGTCAAAAATTCACAAAAAGATCATATGACTCTGGGACACTGCAACTGTCATAAATACATGCCAGTTGCCAAGTGGCCAAATTTTGATACAGTGACCACGGGGATGCTGAAATGGTTGTAAGTGTGAAAAACAGTCATAAGTTACTCTTTTCAGTATCCTTGTAACTTCGAACAGTTACTAAACGAACTATTGTAATTTGAGGACTTCCTGTGCTGCAATTTTATTAAGACATCTGTAATGAGTTACTAACCCCACTTCTGAGCCTATTTCTGTTATTCTTTTATTGGACAGAAAAATTCTATACACAGCTTCTTTTGGATGGCAAACATCATAAGACAGCTTTTTCTGTTGTAAAATTTACAATAATAGTGTGTAGAATTCATGCATTGTTGATAGCAAAGTTAACTATGCACATCTACAGGACTTTGTATCACTGTTGTGTGTATTCTATCCTTTCTTTCAAGGAATCTGAATGAGTGACTCATATAAAGTTTAACTTCGACTTTAATACAAATGATATCATTTCAGTGATTTGTGTAGTAATGCCTAACGTTCTGCATGACATTTTGTGCAAATGTTAAAAGGTGACAAGATAAATCTATGGTGTCACAATTCAAACTCAGCATCTTTTATATAATAACTCTGATGCACTTAAGGAAGGAGCTAGGTTTGTCTTGTGATGCTACATCTCTTGTCATGTTTGTTTTGGCTTTTCCCATGGATGCCACTGCTTCTTGGCTGTGCATTAAGACTATTTTAATTTACTGACAAATCAAGAGTTATGAATGTGGGACTTCCGGTTTCCCTGTCTTCGGCGACGGCGGTGCCTTTTGAAGCTCCGCCAGCCCCGCCGCCTGTAGAGCCGCTTCGCGACGAAGAAGCGGCTCGAAAACTTCAAAATCCACAGGATTGATGAAGTAGAGATCGCAGGGCACAGGTCGAGCCCCTGTAACCCCCCAGGGAAGTTTCTGGGGAGAGAACAGGCGTGGCTCCCTCCCAACCTGCTGAAACTCCGGGTGACGTGGGACGATTCTGCTTTTGCAGAACAAGCCGGCTGCAGGAAACTCAAAGCAAAAAGAACTAGCCTTAATAAACAGCAAAACTACCTGAATCTTGAAACTTGGAAACGCAAGTATTAGCGCTTTGTTGACTTTTTAATCTGAGAAAAATGCGAATGAGTGAAAGTGCTTTGAAAAAACATGGCGCTCAGCCTTAGAGTTAACGAGCCAGCGAGTGTGGATTGGTGAAGTTATCTTGCTTTGTTACAAAGTTTCCAAGTTGCTACAAAGTTGCCTTGTTTGTAATAAGAGAAACAAGTGGAAAATTTCTCCCTTTTCAATACTTCACTTTGCTTTACTTCAACCTTTATTTGATCAAATCTGGGGGACTTTTTTAGAAGTCTTTGTGCAGGAGGGAAAGGAAAAGGAACTTCCCTCTTTAGAAAAACTAGATCACGTGGCAGGATGGCTTCAAAGAAGCAGGAAGGGAAGGCAACAGGGGGGGGATCCCCCACACACAAACATGAAACGCAGCTTCCCCCTGCTCAACAGCTACAGACTCAGAAAAAAGAATTTGATGTGGGAGATTTAAAAGAATTTATTTCTAAAACTTTGGATGATAAATTTCAAAAATCTCAACAGGAGATAGATGATAAACTTCAAAAATCACATCAGGAATTTATGCAGGAAATTAATGAAGTTAAAGATATGGTGAAACAGAACCAAAACAAGGTGACCAAAAAAATATCAGAAGTGGCATCTGGCCTGGCAGAATTTATTGGGAAAGTTGATTTTAAAGTTGAAGAACTTAAATCAGAAGTTAATGTTAAGATGAAAGACAATGATTATAAAATTGCTGATGTTGACAATAAAATGCAAAGAGTTGAAAACGAGATTGTCATGATACAATTCAGGGCAATGGAGTTTGCTATACGGCTTCGAGGAATTCGAGAGGAGGAAAGACAGGATTTGAGACAAGTTTGTTCTGAGGCCCTGGCCAAGATTCTACAAGTTAATCCTGATGTGGTTTTTCACAAAATAGACAAAATTTACAGAGTGAACTCCTGGGTGGCCAGACAAAGACAATTACCTAGAGATGTGGTCATATATTTTACAGATAGAGAAATAAGAAACGATATCCTGCAAAAATCCTTTTACACTTCTGTACAAGTGGGGGGCTCACGAATTGGAATTTATAAAGAATTGCCTCCTAAAATGCTGAAAGCTAGAAAAGAATTTGGCTTTCTTGTTAAGGAATTGCAAAATTTACAGATACCTTTCCGGTGGGACGCACCAGTTGGCATAATTTTCAGATACAAGGGAGAAAGATACCGTTTGAATACCGTGGAGAAGGCACAGCACTTCTATACTACTATTCTTAAGGAAAGAACACCATCTCCACGAACATCTACAGTTTTGGAGATTAAAGAGAGTGAAGAGAAGCAACCTCAACGAGAATTGCAAGAACAGTCTAAGCAGGAATTAGAGGAAGTGCAAGGTGCAGAAGGAGGTTTTCTGGATGAGCCCTTGCTGGAATCTTCTCCAATCTTGGACCCGGTTCGGATGATTGAAGTTAAGGATCAACGTATAACTCGAGCTCAATCTAAGTTACTTAAACAAAAGCAACAACAACAACAGGAAAGACAAGACAAGGAGGCAGTTAAGAGTACTGCACAAGAGATTGGAGCCATGGGGGGAGCGAGATTGAAGCTTTCGGATGACCTTCAATTATTTTGCTCTTTGCTCCAGAAAGAGGGTGATGATGTTTAAGTGTTTATCTTGGAATGTTAATGGGTTGAATTCAGCACAGAAAAGGAAGAAATTATTTACATATTTGAAACAATTTAATAATGATATAATTTGTTTACAAGAAATGCATATCACAACTCAAGATCAAAAATATTTGATAAACTCCAAACTAGGAACACATTTTATATCTTCAACTTCGCAAAAAAAGAATGGTGTGGTTATTTATGTAAATAAAAAGTTAACAGCTAAAGTTATAGAAGCAGATGAAGATGGTAGGTTTGTAGCAATTGAATTGCTTACAGCAAATGGCCAAATTCTTCTGATTGGAATTTATGCTCCCAATCAACAACAGGACTATTTCTATAAGATGTTACATACTAAAATATTGCAATGGGATTACAGATCTATTTTAATTATGGGAGACTGGAATGGAGTAATCGACTCTAAATTAGATAAAAAGAGTTTGGCAAAGTCTAGGATCAGATTACCACAGACCTTTTTTGACATGAAAGAAGATATGGAACTAAAAGATGTTTGGAGAATACATAATTCAAAAGAATTGGACTACACTTTTTTTTCTGACAGACACAGATCCTTCTCTAGGATTGACTTCATTTTGTTGACAGATGATTTACTTGTTAAGACAAAAAGAACAAAGATTTTTCCAAGAACTTTGACTGACCATAGCCCAGTATGGATAGAAATTGAGATGGACAAGGTTGAGAGACGTTCTTGGAGATTAAATGAGAATTTGTTTAGATATGAAAAAAATACAACAGAACTTAAAAAGCATTTGAAAGAATTTTTTGAAATAAATTTGAATAAAGGTACCCCAATTGAAATTGTGTGGGACGCAAGTAAAGCTTATATGAGAGGGGTACTTATCTACATGAACTCTAAACATAGACTGTTCCGACAAAAGAAAAGATCTGAACTGGAAATAGAAATAAAGAATAAAGAACAGTTACTTATTAAAAATCCAACAGATGAAAGAATACGTAGTGCTATAAAACTTTTGAAAGACCAATTTCAAATGCTTATGGTGGAACAAGTTGCAACAAACTTACAATATGCGAAGCATAACACATTTTGTAACGCTAATAAACCGGGCAGATGGTTGGCTTACACATTGAGGAAAAAACAAAGTATACGGACTATTGATAGTATTGATATTGGAGGGAAAGAAATCTTTCAACAAAAATTAATTAAAGAAGCTTTTGTGGACTATTATACTAAATTATATGCTAAAGAGGAGGTGCAGAATGGACTTATAGAAAAATATTTAAACGATAAAAGAGTTATAAAAATTACTGATCAACAAAAGGAAAGAATGAATTATCCTATAACAGAGGAGGAGATAATAGTAGCAATTAAACAGTTAAAAACAGCCAAAGCTCCTGGCACGGATGGTTTGACCACAGTGTATTACAAAACTTTGCAAGCTGAAATGGTGGAACAACTTAGAGATTTATTTTGCAATATTCAGCAAGGGGGTAAAATACCCCCATCATGGACAACAGCTTACATATCTTTGATACCAAAAGAACAAATCGGTCCTAAAAAACCAGAGAACTATAGACCAATATCTCTTTTGAATACAGATTATAAAATCTTTGCGAAAGTACTAGCCAACAGGCTGATGCCAGTAATTCAAAAGGTGATTCATGATGATCAAGCGGGATTTATCGAGGGTAGATACATGAAGGACAATGTAAGGCAAGTAATAGATTTATTGGAATATCTTGAGAAGAATAAACAGATTCCTGCAATGCTGGTCTTTTTGGACGCAGAGAAGGCCTTTGATAGAGTGGATTGGAATTTTCTACTAAAGACTTTTAAAAAGATGGACTTTGGGAATCAATTTATACAGGCGATTTCAGCAATTTATCAAGAGCAAAAGGCACAGATCATTATTAATGGAAGTCTGACAACAGAGTTTAAAATTGAAAAAGGAACAAGACAGGGATGTCCGTTGTCCCCACTTTTATTTATTTTAACACTAGAAGTCTTGCTAAATACAATACGGGACTCTAATATCTTGAAAGGTATAAAGATTAGGCAAGAGGATTACAGAATAAAGGCATTTGCAGATGATCTGGTTGTTACCCTATCACAACCAATGGAATCAATAATCTTGATGAAGGACATTATACAAGACTATGGTAAAGTTTCAGGTTTTAGACTGAATCCAAAAAAGACTAAAATGATAGCTAAAAACATGACACAAGATCGTAAACATGAGCTTGAAAGGAGGGCAGGTTTTGAGACTGTACCTAAGGTAAAATATCTAGGAGTTCAGGTTGCAGAATCAAACATGAAATTGTTTCAAAACAACTATGAGGTGTTGTGGCGAGAGGTGCAGAAAGACATGGAGACGTGGAAAAAACTGCAGCTGTCTCTACTTGGAAGAATAGCAGCAGTTAAGATGAACATTTTGCCAAGATTTCTTTTTTTGTTTCAAATGATTCCGGTGCTTAAAAGTGATAAACAATTGAAAGTCTGGCAAACTGGACTCAATAAGTTTGTCTGGAACGAGAAAAAGCCGAGAGTGAAATTGAAAATTATGCAAGATGTTCCAGAAAGAGGAGGTCTTAAACTTCCAAACCTACAGTTATATTATGATGCAGTAGCTTTAACTTTAACAAGTGATTGGTTTGGAAGTAAAAAGGCTGGAATATTGAATGTAGAAAGTTTTGATCTTGAATTTGGATGGCATGCTTACTTATTTTATGATGACAAAGTTGATAAAGTATTTAAAAGTCATATACTTAGAGACTCTTTGATGAGAGTTTGGAAGAAGCACCGACTCAAATGGGATTATAAAATACCGCTATGGCTGGATCTTGGTCATACTTTGTGGAATACAAATATAATGTCACTCGGGGGGTTTTTATACAAAGAGGTTCTTTTTACAGATGCGGGCAGATGGCAGTTGAAGACATTGCAGACACTGTTGGACGAAGGGATTAATTTAACTTGGTTACAATATAATCAATTACAATTGAGATGGAAAGAGGACCAAAAAACTGGTATTATGATGCACGAGGAAGAATTGGTTAGACATATAAGAGAGAAAGGTCCAATGCATATCAAGAGGCTTTATAATGTTTTGCTAGAAAGGGACTCAGAAACTGAATTAGTTAAAGATTGTATGATTAAGTGGGCACAAAATTTTGAAGAACCAGTGATGTTGGAAACATGGGAAAAAATTTGGGTTCAGAATGTTAAATTTACACAGTCGCAGAACCTGAGGGAAAATTTCTATAAAATGTTTTATAGATGGCATTTAGATCCCAAAAAGTTGTCATGTATGTACCCTAATGTTCAGCCAAAATGTTGGAGATGTGAATGTTTGGATGCTACGTATTATCATGTTTGGTGGACCTGTAGGAAAGTTAAGGCTTTTTGGATAAAAATTTGGTGGGTCATGCAGAATGTTTTGAAGAAAAAAATTCAATTCTCTCCACAACTGTTTTTATTGGGTATAGTTAAGGGTTTTACATTGGGTGAAACAAAATTGATATTGTATATGATAACAGCAGCAAGATTGTTGATAGGTAAATATTGGAAGAATGAAGCTTTGCCCACTATCGAGGAATGGACTTTGAAGATGGCCAGTTTTGCAGAGATGGCGAAGATTTCAGCATATTTAAAAGATTGTTCACAAGAGACTTATGAATGGGAATGGAAAAGGTGGATAGAATATGTACAGAACAAATATCAAACTAGAAAGTATCAAATAGCTTTTATTTGAAAATAATGTATTGGAAATATTTTAATGTAATGAGGTAAAGAGGTAAAGAGAAAAATTATACAGGGGAGGGAGGGGTTCAAGTTTATATATAAGTGTTATATTAAGGGTTTTTTATGAGTATGAGTATATTATAGGGAAGTCTGGGGGGAGGGGAGGGTTAGGGAGGGTTAGGGAGGTTGGGAAGTCTGGGGGGGAAGGTGTGGGGGGAAAAGGGGTGAAAATGTAATTGTAAAACTTTTGCAATAAAAAAAAAAGAGTTATGAATGTGAAGAGTCTCTGAAAGAACAACCAAACAGCCATGGAAGGATAGAGCTATATAACACCTGCTGCAAAAGACTGTCAATGTATATCATTTTCAATATTACAGAACTAATACCTCAATAGAAGAATAAAACAAAATTGGTCATATTTCTGTTGATTTCTTTGTGCAGGAATATAAATTTCAAGTATTGCTCATATTTAATGTTTACCTTTGTCAGCCTCCGACTTACTGCTTTGGCTGCCATAAGAAACGGGTGGGAGAGAATAGACTGCGTGGGGGGGGGAAGCGTGCTGGAGGATTTTTGAAGAAACGAAACTCAATCCCAGAAGTGGCTATCGGGTGAACCGTCATCGCATTCCTGATTGATGACGATGCCAGACGTGCTTCCACCTGACCTCTGGGAGACCTTTGGATTGGGTGATTGATGATGAACAGTGGGAGGGGATGCTTTCTATATGCAACTTTCGCGCCTATTGCTTTAGTTTCAGCTTTTCTTTGGTAGCGTTCATTTCATTTTCCAGTAAAAGTACATTACTCTATAAATAATGGAGTTTGGCTCATTCTTTCCTGGATTTTGAAGGAAGCACACCTGACATTAAGCTGAAACTCACTCCAGTCATCCCGGATAACCACCGAGGGGACTGAGATCCAGATCATGTCGGACCAGGAAACTGAAGAAGGAAAGATGGGAGCATCGGGTTCTACGATACCTTCACTTCAAGCAGAGAAAGAAGCTGCTGAATGGTTGGAAAAACTCCAGCTGAGAGAGGAGTCTGAGGAAGCCAGATGGTCGAAAGGAGTAGGAAGGCTGCTGGACTGGGGGGAGACCCCCCCAGGGAGTAACCAGCTCCAGACCCCATAAGAGAGAGGTGGTGTGGCTGCAAGAGCAAAAGGAAAGCCTCATGTTGGCACAGGCATTACAACTCCTCCGTGATGTTGAAGACAGCCGGAAAAGCCATGAGTCTTATGGGTTCCCTGTGGAGAAGGGAGGAGAAGGCCCCAGGGGGGAGCTGGAAGAAACAGCCTGTGGGGGAGAGAATGAGGAAGCTGAGGAAAGAACATCTCAGGCTTCTAGAGCTCAAGTGAGGGATGCAGCAGGTCAGGGACCCCCAGCCTTGCAGCACCCCCCGACGTAAAAAGCCAAAGATCCCCCCCCAACCGGGAAATATGATGGGAATCCAAAGACCTTAGGGTTTTTTTTGACTCAAGTGTGGAACCACATGCAGGACTGGGGGGAGGACTACTTATCAGATGCCGCTCGAGTGAGATGCGTCACGAACGTATTAGAGGGAGCAGCAGCTGACTGGATGGTGGTCCTCCACAATAATAACTCCCCCTTGCTGAGAAACTACAACCAGTTCATGGGGGCTCTTAGGAGGCAGTTTGAAGACCACCTAGCTGAACGGAAGGCGAGACTTAGAATGAAAGGCATCCAGCAAGGCCGGAGATCAGTGGCGGAATATACCCAAGAATTCCGTAAGCTGGCACCCTACATGACAGGGTGGTCAGAAGCGGCTCTACTGGAGAGTTTCAAAGATGGGCTGAATGAAGAGATATACAAGGACTGTAGAGGCCGGGGGGTCCCCGAAGACTTGCAGAGTTGGTATATAGCAGCTGAGGATGTGGAGATCGAGCTGGCCCGAAGCCGACTCCGAGGCGGGCGTGCTGGAGACCCGTCATCCTCCTTTCACCGTAAAGGAGCACCTAAGAGGGGCAGAATTCAGACCGAGGTCGAAGCCTTTCCCCTGTTTCAAATGTGGGAAGGAAGGACATCGGGCTGCCGAATGTTTCTCCAAACCAGTATCAAAGACCACCGCCTTGGGACCAAAGAAGGCCGAGAAACCACCCGCAAAAACCCACGGCACCGCCCGGAAAGGAGAAGTCGTTGAGTTCGCTCCCCGAAACAAGGGTGAGCTGAGAACTCCGACCACCGCCGACAACAGCGGGACGGACTCCGACTCCGATGATCTGGTGAGTCACATAGAGGACCCCATGCTCATCCCCATAGAAATAAGGGTGCCATCCACAGGGACACAAGCACAGATGTTAGCCCTACTAGACTCTGGGTGCACCAGGTGCATAATCAGCCCGAAAGTGGTGGAAAAGATGGGCCTGAGACTAAAAACATTAAAAAGGCCCATTGCGTTCTGTCAGTTGGACGGATCGATTGCAGGAGGGGGCCCAGCCAGTTTTGTGACCGAACTCATTGAAATGCAATTGGGGGATCACGTAGAGAGTCTCAGATTTATTGTGGCCCCTGGCATGGAACGACCCCTCATACTTGGGCTGCCTTGGCTCCGTAGATGGAACCCATGGGTTAATTGGAAGACGGGGGTCTTGCATATTCGCATCGGAAAACCGAGACTAGAGAGGGAACCCCCCCCCCAGAGGACAGGACAGGACCTGAAACGGCGGAAGTGGCAGTAGGCCACATTGAAGGGGAGGAGAAGATTCCAAAAGAGTATTGGGATCTCCATGAAGTTTTTAGTGAAAAGGCCTCGGATGTACTGCCTCCCCACAGAACTACAGACTGTACCATTGAAATACTCCCAGGTGTGAAGCTCCCTAAGCCGAAAATTTACCCCATGACCCCTCGAGAATTAGGAGAATTGCGAAACTTTATTGATAAAAATCTAGAACGGGGGTTTATCCGACCTGCCAAACCAAAGGTGGCAGCACCGGTATTTTTCCGAGAAAAGAAGGATGGCTCCTTTCGCTTGGTAGTTGATTATAGAAATCTGAATGCGATTTGCATGGAAAACGTTTACCCCCTACCACTTATGAAGGACATGCTATCTCACCTAGGGAAGGGGAAATTTTTCACCAAACTTGACTTACGGGAGGCTTACTACTGAGTGAGAATTAAAAGGGGGGATGAATGGAAGACAGCATTTAGTTGCCCACTTGGATGTTTCCAGTTTAGAGTGCTCCCATTTGGACTACAGGGAGCCCCTGCTGTGTTTATGCAATTGATTAACGAAGTAACAAAATGTATGAGCACCTGTTTAAGGGGGTCCTGGTCTACTTGGACGACATTCTTATCTACTCAGAGAACATGGACGACCATGTGAAGTTGGTGCGAACGGTCCTGAAAAATCTCAGGGCTGCTGAACTATATGCCAAACTTTCTAAATGTGAGTTCCATCAAAGCAAAATTGACTATCTTGGATATCGCATATTGCATGAGGTGATTGAGATGGACCCTGGAAAGGTTCAAGCCATATTGGAATGGGCCGCCCCACGCACCCGCAAACAACTACAGAGTTTCCTGGGATTTGCAAATTTCTATAGACAGTTTATCCCCTCATTTGCAAAAATTGCTTTGCCTATAACAAATCTTCTAAAAACTAAAGGTGAGGCAAAACCAAGGCCCTCACGACTTCTTGAATGGACTATGGACTGTCAAGCAGCTTTCGAAAAGTTGAAATGACTGTTTGCTGCTGAACCGGTCCTCAAACATCCAGACATGGAAGAGCCTTTTGTAGTACAGGCTGACACGAGCGACGTGGCTGTGGGAGCAGTACTTCTGCAAAAGAACGCAGAAGGGGAATTACAACCCTGTGCTTACACGTCTCATAAATTATCAGAAACCGAGAGGAGATGGGCCATATGGGAAAAAGAGGCTTTTGCGGTGCGATGGGTATTGTTAACGTGGAGACAATTTCTGGAAGGAGCAAAGCACCCTTTTGAAGTTTGGACTGATCACAAAAATCTGGAGGCGTTGAAAACACCACGTAAACTGTCACCAAAGCAAGCTCATTGGTCCCAGCATTTCAACCGCTTTAATTTCACTCTATGCTACATTCCTGGTGGAAAGAATTTCATGGCGGATGCACTCTCCAGATTGCCTCAATACAACAGTACCAAGAAAGAAGTAGTTCAACCCATCATCCCTTCGACACAACTGGCAGCGCCAATGACTACCAGAGCGCAGGCGAGGGCCGATCCAGCCCTTTCGGGCAACCTACTCCAGAAACTGCAAGAAGCCCTAAAAACTGACGAATGGTTTAAAACCCATTCAAATGAATGTACACTCCGTGATGGTCTAGCTTGGATAGGGGCTAAATTGTATGTCCCAGATAGTTTAAGACTAACAGTATTACAGTACGCTCATGATGCCAAGGCAGCGGGACACTTTGGGTTTGTTAAAACTCTACATTTTGTTAAAAGACAATTTTGGTGGCCTGGCCTCAAAAAGGACATAGAGGCATATGTGGCTAGCTGTCCGGTGTGTGCCTCAGCTAAAAGCCCTCCGGGGAAGCCACCCGGTTTGCTGCAGAGTGTGGCAAGGCCGGATGCCCCTTGGAAGGAAATATCCATGGATTTTATTGTTGACTTACCAGAAAGTGAAGGGTGCCCAGTCATTTGGGCAGTAACGGATTTGTTTTCCAAACAAGTGCATTTCATCCCCTGCTCTAAAATCCCTTCAGCTAAAACTCTTGCAAAACTGTTTATTCGTCATATTTACAGATTACATGGAGCTCCAAAATGTATAATTTCGGACAAGGGTGTACAATTTACTTCCAACTTTTGGAAGGAGTTTTTAAGATTAATAGGCTCCGCCCAAGGGCTAAGCTCCACCCACCACCCCCAGACTAATGGGGCTTGTGAGAGAACCAATGCTGTGTTAGAACAGTACCTGAGATGTTATGTAAATTACCAGCAAGACAACTGGGTGGACCTATTGCCATTTGCAGAGGTGGCATATAACAACTCTATCCATAGCAGCACCGGATTCACTTCGTTTAAGGTAGCATCTGGTCAGGAATTTGTGCCAATCCCTGAGCTACCACAAGACACCCCACAAAACCCATCTTTGATTGAGTGGATCGAACAATTACGGCACACTTGGGCTGTAACTCGAAAAGCCCTGGATGATGCACACTGAGCGCATAAGACCCAAGCAGATAAAAAGCGGTCCCCGGCACATGTGTATAAAGTGGATGACAGGGTTTATCTTTCCACCAAATACTTACAGACTTCACAGAAATCAAAAAAGCTTGGACCCAAGTATGTGGGTCCTTTCCTGGTCACTAGATTTATTAATCCAGTAACAGTTGAATTGGATTTGCCAACAGTTGAATTGGATTTGCCGAATCCACCCTGTGTTTCATGTTAGCTTGTTGAAACCAGAACACTCGTCCCCTTTACGACCGGACCAAGATTCCCCTCTGGTCCCCATACTGATAGAAGGGGAACAACATTTTGAAGTCAAAGAAATTTTAGACTCTAGGAAGCACCACGGTAAGGTGCAATATCTGGTGGCCTGGAAACATTTTCCTCTGTCTCAAGCTGAGTGGGTGAACAAATGTGATGTCCGAGCACCAAAGAAAGTACAGTTGTTTCATACCAAATATTCTGATAAACCTTAATGCCTGTATTGCAATTTTTCTTTTCTTCCTTTTCTTTCCCTGTTTAGGACTAATGTCTTTTTCCAGAGGGGCCGAATGTCAGCCTCTGACTTACTGCTTTGGCTGCCATAAGAAATGGGTGGGAGAGAATAGACTGCGTGGGGTGGGGGGAAGCGTGCTGGAGGATTTTTGAAGAAACGAAACTCAATCCCAGAAGTGGCTATCGGGTGAACCGTCATTGCGTTCCTGATTGATGACGATGCCAGACGTGCTTCCACCTGACCTCTGGGAGACCTTTGGATTGGGTGATTGATGATGGACAGTGGGAGGGGATGCTTTCTATATGCAACTTTTGCGCCTATTGCTTTAGTTTCAGTTTTTCTTTGGTAGCGTTCATTTCATTTTCCAGTAAAAGTACATTACTCTATAAATAATGGAGTTTGGCTCATTCTTTCCTGGATTTTGAAGGAAGCACACCTGACAACCTTTTAAAAATGTAGTAGTTGCATAATACTCCATCCAGTCACCCAACTCTACCCCAAATTAAGGGATAATGGTCGTAAAAAAGGATCTTTTGTAAATGGATATTAGTATAGCCCAGAGTTTTAGTTGAAAATTTGCTCCGGAAAAAAGAAAAAAGTAACATAACTTTTACATGAAGATAGGGACTTAGAGAAATATTTTGCATGTTCCAAATATGTATGTTTTCAAGGATATTTGTATGTTTTATCATGTGTCTGCACATAACAATGTTGATGTGTATATTCTGAGTATTACCTACTCAGGTAATGATATTCAGAATATCATCAGTTCCCTTTCTGTGAAAGCAGCTTTTTATTTGTTAGCTCTGAAAATATTCTGTTGATTTCATTGCTAATTTGTCTTTTTCAACTTTATTAATTTTTATACTTTAAAATATGACTGGAAAAGAAAATCACAGGTTGAAGAAATATTTTTTTTCTATTGAATCTTAGATCTTCAATTCTACAGCATCCATGTGAAAGGGGGAGGCAAACAGGTCAAGATGGCAGCTTCAATTATTTGATGAAGCCCCTCTCCTTTTAATGTGCCCTTTCACTTTAGATTCTTACATTCTTCATTTATTTATTTTCTTTTAGCCTAAATAGCAGCTTGTCTTTCTATTGTGGGAAATGAATATTTAGTGACTGAACATTTCCACAATGTCAGTCATTTAATAAATCTGAAAAAAAAACCATAGACAACAGATAGTCCTTGGCTTACAACCATTTGTTTACAACAAACAACATTCAATGACATTCAGTTACAACAGCACTGAAAAAAGTGACTCAAGACCAGTCCTCACACTTAAATCCATTACAATATTTCTTGGTCATATGCTGAAAATTTGGGTGCTTAGCAACCAGCATATATTTATGCTGATTGCAATGTCCCAGGGTCATGTAATCACCATTTGTGACCTTCCCTGCCAGCTTCCAACGAGCAATGTCAATGGGAAAAGCCAGATTCACATAGCAACCTTGTGATTAACTGAACAACCGCAGTGGCTTGCTTAACAACTGTTAAACTGTCATGTTTAACAATGGAAATTCTGACCCCAATTGTGGTCATAAGTTGAGGACTACCTAACCTGACCATTACAACAGTGCTGAAAACAATGACTTATGACTGGTTCTCGCACATACAACTGTCATAGCATCTCTGCAGTAATGCTATTGTGATTTGGGTCTGTGGCAATCATCACACATTTACAACAGTTTCAGCATCCCACAGTCATTTGTGACTGTGCTGGCTTCCAACAAGGAAAGGCAATGGGGGAAGCTAACAGAGAAAGTCACAAATCATGGTCACATGATGTGTTGTTTAACAACTGTGGTGATTTGCTTAATGACTCAGCAAAAAAAGGTCATAAAATTGGGTACAGTCACTTAATGACCATACTGTTCAACAATGAATTTTCCAGTATTTATTACAGTTTTAAAGCAAAGACTATCCATAAATAATCCCAAAGCCTACCTTCTACTGGTATACAGTCACTCAGATTGATGGAAGTGCTGGCATTTGAACCGAAAGCTATAACATAACATGTAATTTTCTGAAAATGGCTTGGGTTCCTCTGAAGCAGAACAACTGAACCCTTCTCAGAGATTTCTTCATTTCTGATGTTCTCCCAAGAGTATGTCAGAGGTAGGTCCTGACTTGGTGATGTACAGCTTAATTGAATGGTACCATTGTTAATAGTGCAGTTTATATCAGGCCATACTAAAGATGCAAGAGAAAGACAAAGTGATAAATAAAATAGACGTTTGAGTTACATGTATTTCTATGGCTTTGTTTAAATTAGTTTATAGCCAAGCACGCGCACACACACACACACACACACACACACACACACACACACACACGTGCACTTCTTGGAATAGGTACTCATTTTTCTACTCAAAATAAAAATATGTCTTTTGCCTCTCTCCTGATCAAAGTGTTTTCAAACTCTAAATTATCGGATTGTGTGGACAAAGACTTTGATCATCAGGTAAATAAAACTGTTCATTGCATATGATTTTGTTTTTTAATGAACTATTGGGATAGCACCAAGACCTAAATGTTCACAAGTAGCTTAATTTAGCTGCACGACTATCTGCCGGGCATTAAAAAAACAATCATTAGTGAAGGAAACAATTAAGACTTATATGTAAAAAATGTATTCAATAGACTCCTGGCATGTGATGTAATCACCAAAAGAAAATACATTTATTCAAGTATGCATCATAATTTTTTAAGACTTATTTTTTAATAACATTAATTTTATAGCATCAAATTACAGAATGTAATATTGATGTTTGCTATTTATCAGACCATAGTGTAATTACCTTGAAATGCGTATTTCAAAAACCAGATAAGGCCAATACCTGGTAGAAACTGGTATTTCAAAGGCAAAATGCATTTCATTTTAATTCTGTTTTTAATTATGTCTCTTTTATATGGTTTTATGGTTTTATCTGTACTGCCCTGAGTCATTTGGATAGTGAGATGGGCAGTGTCTGAATCTGATAAATACACAACTTTGGATATGTTCTGTACAAGGGTGCTTCTGTTGCAATCCAAACCCATAAAAATGACATGAAACTGCCAGCCAATCATTGATTTCAGACCTAATGAATAAGTTAGGAATGGAGATGAGAACAATTTTTTCTGCAGTGGTTTTCTGTCTTGTTGCTCTTGATGGGATGCACCAGAACCTGGCTGTTTAGCACAGCAGACAGATGGAACCAATGCTGGGAACAACATGTTCATTTCCTAGCAGCATGTTTCCTGGTCGTTGCGATTCCTGCCTTGCTTTGGACTGTGCCTTATGGACTCTGGAATCTTCTTACCTCCTGAATCCTATTGCAGATTTAATTTGCCTGGTGTACTTATCTTCTTTGGGAACTTTGGGAACAATGAGCCTTGTGGACCTATTGACCATTGCTCTGTAGACTACCGTTGGTTTGCTTTTGGCTGGACAGTTCTGGGTTTTCGGTGAAGGGAATTGTTGGGGAATAAAACCACTAAACCACCGTCATGTGAATGGGTAGTATAAAAAGACTTGACCAAAGTGAATAATTTCTATTTTAATTATTTTGGGTTTTACAATTATGTCAAATATTCATTTCTATAGTTATAAAGTCTATTAATACCTTTATATTACACCAATACAGAATATGGCATGTTACTTTACAATGTGATAATGTAAGCATTCATGTAATGTTAATTTAAAATGAAAATAGAACTTTTATGCCTCTTTAGTAAATGATCTAGCATACTGCTGCTTACCTAGTATTTTCAGATCAAAACACGTTTCTTCGATTTTCTCATTAATGAAAACTTCTGCTGTGTAATTTCCAGTATCCTCTTTTGAAAGGTTTTTGAGAATCAACTTGCCAGAGGAAGAATCAAGACTCAGTCTTTGTTTTTTCTTTCCAGGAGGAAAACTGAACCAGGAGTTAGCCACTATATTTTCTCCTTTCTTCCAATAAATTCTTGTTAGGTTGCCACTGCCTGCAACTGATGGTGACAAAACAATATCTTCTCCTTCAACACCAACTATATGATTACTGCAATCTACAATCAAAGAAATAGAAAAATAGAAAATAAGCTGCCTGTGATAATCAGCTTTATCATATCCATCACATTTTATGCTTTTAGGTTAAGCATATTGAAAAAATACAGAAAGGGAGTAAGATGTTGTGCATTGACATGTGTGAGTCTATGCGCCTATATATAAGAGACCAGCAGTCCAGAAATTGTAATATGTAGCAGATGAGGTACTAAGAAGAGTCAGGTCTGCATACAGAACTTCAGAAGAGCAGGGTAGGTCAGTTCCAATGGCTTTAAATCCTGAAGATGGGAAGGTACCCAAAAGACAATAGCTGCTTAATTTTGACAAGAGGTAAAAATGGGAGGAATATACAAAGGCCATCATGGATACAGAGAACTCTGAAACACTGAACATAAAAAGGACCAAAAATAAGAAATAGGAGAAGGAGTACATAGTCTCTTACCGATTAAATTGAGCCAACAGTGTGCAGCAGCAGCCAAAAAAGCCAATGCAATCCTAAATTGCATTAACAGAGGGATACAATCAAGATCAAGGGAGGTACTAATACCACTCTGTAAAGCCTTAGTAAGACCACACCTAGAATACTGCATCCAGTTTTGGCTACCACACTATAAAAAAGATGTTGAGACTCTAGAAAGAGTTCAGAGAAGAGCAACCAAGATGACTAGGGTCTGGAGGCTAAAACATATGATGAATGATTGCAGGAACTGGGCATGGCTAGTCTAGTGAAGAGAAGGACTGGGGGAGACATGATAGCAGTGTTGATAGACAGAGAGGATGGCGGCAAGCTATTTTCCAAAGCACCTGAAGATCAGACAAGGAATAATGGATGGAAACTGAACAAGGAATTATTCAACCTGGAAATAAGGAGAAATTTTCTGATAGTGAGAGCAAGCAACCAATTGAACAGCTTGCTTTCAGAAGTTGTGGGAGCTTCGTCACTGGAAGCTTTCAAGAAGAGACTGGACTGCCATCTGTCAAAAATGGTGTAGGGTCTGCTTGGGTGGAGGGTTGGACTAGATGACCTACAAGGTCCCTTTCAACTCTGTTAATCTTTATATTGACCAGTATACTATAGAAAGACAGTATTCAGGGTGCAAAAAAAGTGTTGTGTGAGCTCAATAGGAAGAAAGGGCCACATAGGGGGGATGTCAGGAAGCTGTGAGGATGAGAAGGCAGAACTTCATAAGTCCTGTTTTGCATAGGTTCCCTTATAGAAGGGAAACAGAACTTTAACTGTGGGAACAGACAACTGCGGTGTTGTCAGGTATGCTTCCTTCAATATCCAGGAAAGAATGACCCAAACTCCATATTTTAAAGAGATTAGTACTTTTACTGAATATGAAATGATCGCAACCCAGGTAAAGCTGGAAGTGAGCAAAACGCGCAAAATAGCATCTAGTAAGCTTCTCCCCCCCCCCCCATGTCCATTGATCATCATTCAATCCAAAGGTCTCCCAAAGGTCAGGTGGAATCACGTCTGGCAACGTCATTCATCAGGAATGTATGGCAGTTGGTCAGCCGGCCCCTTTAGAGATTCAGTTTCGTTTCTTGGAAAGACACCTCCTGCATTGGAAAGACACCTCCTGCAATCTTCCCCCCCTCGCCCCCTTAACTGGTCCCTCCCCTCCCGTTTCTTATGGCAGCTGAAGCAGGCAAAGCGGAGGCTGACATTCGGCCCCTCTTGCAGAAGAGACGTTATTCCTAGATAAGAGGAAAGAACAGGAGAGAGAAAAACAAAGTATATACAAGAATTATGGTTTATCTGGGTATTTGGTATAGAATTGCTGTACTTTCTTGGGAGCTCGGACATCCCGTTTATTTACCCATTCAGCCTGAGACAAAGGGAAATGTTTCCAGGCTATCAGATATTGGACTTTACCATGGTGTTTCCTAGAGTCTAAGATTTCCTTAACTTCAAAATGTTGCTCCCCCTCTATGAGAATGGGAACTGGAGGGGAGCTTTGGTCAGCCCTTAGGGGAGACGAGTGTTCAGGTTTTAATAAACTAACATGAAATACAGGGTGTATACCCTGTGTTTTTGGTAAGTCCAACTCAACTGTTACTGGATTAATCAGTCTAATCACACTAAATGGTCCCACATACTTAGGGCCCAGCTTTTTTGACTTCTGGGTAGTCTGTAAGTATTTAGTAGACAAGTAGACTTTATCACCCACTTTATAGATGTGAGCTGGGGACCTTTTCTTATCGGCTTGCGCCTTATGGGCCCGGTGTGCCTCATCTAATGCCTTCCGAGTTACTGCCCATGTGCTCTTTAATTGTTCAATCTAATCCATCAAGGAGGGATTCTGGGGATCATCTTGTGGTAGCTCGGGAATGGGTACGAAATCTTGGCCCGATGCAACCTTAAAAGGAGTGAAACCGGTGCTACTGTGTATGGAATTATTATATGCCACTTCTGCAAATGGCAACAGGTCTACCCAATTGTCTTGCTGGTAATTTACGTAACACCTCAGGTATTGTTCTAGAACCCCATTGGTTCTTTCACAGGCCCCATTTGTTTGAGGGTGGTGACTGAAACTCAGCCCCTGGGCGGAGCCTATCAACTTCAAAAACTCCTTCCAGAAACTGGAAGTAAACTGCACACCCCTGTCAGAAATTATTCTTTTTGGAGCTCCATGTAGCCGGTAAATCTGCCGAATAAATAGTTTTGCAAGGGTTTTTGCTGAAGGGATCTTTGAGCAAGGGATGAAATGTACTTGTTTGGAAAACAAATCTGTTACTACCCAAATGACAGTGCAGCCTTCACTCTCTGGTAGGTCCACAATAAAATCCATAGATATTTCTTTCCATGGGGCATTCGGTCTAGCCACACCTTGAAGTAATCCAGGGGATTTTCCTGGAGGTCTTTTAGCCGAGGCACATACTGGACAGCTAGCCACATATGCCTCTATGTCTTTTTTGAGTGCAGGCCACCAAAATTGCCTCTTAACAAGATGTAGAGTCTTAACAAATGCAAAGTATCCTGCGGCCTTGGCATCATGGGCATATTTCAATACGGTTATTCTTAATGTGGTCGGAACATACAATTTCGATCCAATCCAAGCTAGTCCATCACGAAGTGTACATTCATTCGAGTGGTTCTTAAACCACTCGTCAGTTTCTAGTGCTTCTCGCAATTTTTTGAGTAAATCCTCCGAGAGTTCTGGCTCGGTTTTTGCCTGCGCTCTGGTAGTAGCAGGTATTGCCAATTGTGTCGAGGGGATCATAGGTTGAACCACCTCCTTCTTGATGCTGTTGTACTGAGGCAATCTGGAAAGTGCGTCCGCCATGAAGTTCTTTCCACCAGGAAGTTAACGTAGGGTGAAATTGAAACGATTGAAATGTTGGGCCCAACGAGCCTGTTTAGGTGACAGTTTGCGTGGTGTTTTTAACGCCTCTAAATTCTTGTGATCAGTCCAAACTTCGAAAGGGTGCTTCGCTCCTTCTAAAAATTGTCTCCATGTTAACAGCGCCCATCTAACTGCAAAAGCCTCCTTCTCCCATATGGCCCATCTCCTTTCCGTTTCTGATAGTTTACGGGACGTGTAGGCACAGGGTTGTAATACCCCCTTTTCATTCTTTTGCAAGAGTATTGCTCCTACAGCTACGTCACTGGCGTCAGCTTGTACTACAAAAGGTTGTTCCATGTCTGGGTGTTTGAGCACTGGTTCAGGCGCAAACAGCCGTTTCAATTTTTCGAAAGCGGCTTGACAGTCCATAGTCCATTCCAGTGGTTTCGAGGGTTTGGGCTTTACTTCCCCTTTCATTTTTAGCAAGTCTGTAATTGGTAGTGCAATTTTTGCGAACGAGGGGATAAATTGTCTATAAAAGTTAGCAAACCCCAAGAAGCTCTGTAATTGTTTACGGGTGCGTGGTGCGGCCCATTCCAACACTGCCCGAACCTTTTCAGGGTCCATCTCTATTCCCTCATGCGATATACGATATCCAAGATAGTCGATTTTGTCTTGGTGGAATTCACATTTAGAAAGTTTGGCATAGAGTTCAGCAGCTCTGAGTTTCTTCAAGACTGTCCGCACCAATTTTACATGGTCGGCCATGTTGTCAGAATAGATCAGAATGTCATCCAAGTAGACCAACACCCCCTTATACAGGTGCTCATGCAATACTCGTTGATTAACTGCATGAATACAGCAGGGGCTCCCTGTAGTCCAAAAGGAAGCACTCTGAACTGGAAACATCCCAGTGGGCAATTAAATGCTGTTTTCCATTCATCCCCCTCTTTTATTCTCACTGGGTAGTATGCCTCTCTTAAATCAAGTTTGGTGAAAATTTTTCCCTTCCCTAAATGGGCTAACATGTCCTTCATAAGTGGGAGGGGGTAGACATTTTCTACGCAAATAGCGCTGATATTTCTATAATCGACCACCAAATGAAAGGATCCATCTTTCTTTTCGCGGAACATTACTGGCGCCGCCACCTTGGGTTTGGCTCGTTCGATGAATCCCCGTTCTAGGTTCTTGTCAATAAAATTTCACAATTCCCCTAATTCTCGAGGTGTCATGGGGTAAATTTTTGGTTTGGGAAGCTTCACCCCAGAGAGTATTTCAATGGTGCAGTCGGTAGCCCTGTGGGGAGGCAGAGCATCCGATGCCTTTTCGCTAAAGATTTCCTTGAGATCCCAATATTCCTTTGGAATCTTCTCTTCTCCCTCAATATAGTCAATAGCTACTGCCGCCCTTTCTGGTTTTATGTCGTCCCTCAAGGGGGAGCCTTCCTTCTCCGGATTCGGTTCTGCCATGCAGATGCGCAGGACCCCCATCTTCCAATTCACCCGTGGGTTCCATTTTCGAAGCCAGGGCAGTCCTAGAATGAGGGGTCTCTCCATGCCAGGGGCCACAATAAATCTGAGATTCTCTACATGATTCCCCAACTGCAATTCAAGGGGTTCAGTCATAAAACTAGATGGGCCCCCTCCTGCAATCGACCCATCTAATTGACAGAATGCAATGGGTCTTTTTAAGGTTTTTAGTCTTAGACCCATTTCCTCCACCACCTTGGGGCTAATTATGCACCTAGTGCACCCCGAGTCCAATAGGGCTAACATTTGCGCATGGGCCCCTGTGGATGGCACCCTTACTTCTACGGGGATGAGCAAGGGTTCTTCCGTGTGACTCACCCGATCGTCGGTGTTGGAGTCGGAGTCCGTCTCGCTGTCATCATCGTGGGTCAGAGTTCCCAACTCACCCTGGTGTCGGGGAGCGAACTCAATGACTTCTCCTTTCAGGGCGGTGCCGCAGGTCTTGGCGGGTATTTTGTCGCCTTTCTTTGGCCCGGCCCCGGCAGCTTTTGGCAATGGCTTGGAGAAGCATTCGGCAGCCCAGTGTCCTTCCTTCCCACATTTGAAACAGGTGAAGGGCTTTGACTTGGGTTTGAATTCGGCCTTCCCCCCAGCCATCTTTGGTGCTCCCTTACGGTGGAAGGAAGATGACTGGTCCCCCATACACCCTCCTCGGAGTTGGCTCCGTCTCAGTTCGATCTCCACATCCTCAGCTACTATGTACCATCTCTGCAAATCTTCGGGGACCCCCATACTTCTACAGTCTCGATATATCTCTTCATTCAAACCATCTTTCAAACTCTCCAACAGAGCCATTTCTGACCAGCCTGTCATATAGGGTGCCAGTTCACGAAACTCTTGGATATACTCTGCCACCGGTCTCCAGCCCTGCTGGATGCCCTTCATCCTGAGTCTCGCCTTTCGTTCAGCTAAGTGGTCTTCAAAACGCCTCCTAAGGGCCCCCATGAACTGGTTATAATTTCTCAGCAAGGGGGAGTTGTTATTGTGGAGAACCACCATCCATTCAGCGGCTAATCCCTCTAAAGCATTCGTGACACTTCTCACTCTGGCAGCATCTCATACGTAGTCCTCCCCCCAATCCTGCATGTGGTTCCACACTTGGGTCAGGAAAAATCCCAAGGTTTTCAGATTTCCATCATACTTCCCAGGTAGGGGGGGGATTTTTGGCTTTTTACGTCTGCGAGGGGGGGCCTGCAAGGCTGGGGTTCTCTGGCCGGCTACATCTCTCCCTTGAGCTGCCGAAGCCTGGGATGTTTCTTCCTCAAAATCTTCCTCTCCCCCACAGACTGTCTCTTCTGGCTCCCCCCTGGGGCTTTCTCCCCCCTTCTCCACAGGAATCCCAAAAGACTCACGTTTTTTCCTGCTTTCTTCCACATCACGGATAAGTTGCAAGGCTTGTTCCATCATGAGGCGTTCCTTTTGCTCCTGCATCCACACTGCCTCTTTCTTACGGGATCTGGAAGTGGTCACTCCCCGGGGGTTTTCCCCCCAGTCCGGTAGCCTCCCCACTCCTTTCGACCATCTGGCTTCTTCAGGCTCTAATCGGAGTTTTTTCAACCATTCCGCATTCTCTTTCTCCACTTGGAGGGCGGCTGCAGTTGAAACCGCTGCCCCCATCTGTTCTCCGTCACTCTCTCGATCTGACATAATTTGGATTTACAGTCCCCTCGGTTTTTGTCCGGGATTACTGGAGAGACTTCCAGCTTAATGTCAGGTATGCTTCCTTCAATATCCAGGAAAGAATGACCCAAACTCCATATTTTAAAGAGATTAGTACTTTTACTGAATATGAAATGATCGTAACCCAGGTAAAGCTGGAAGTGAGCAAAACGCGCAAAATAGCATCTAGTAAGCTTCTCCCCCCCACATGTCCATTGATCATCATCCAATCCAAAGGTCTCCCAAAGGTCAGGTGGAATCACGTCTGGCAACGTCATTCATCAGGAATGTATGGCAGTTGGTCAGCTGGCCCCTTTAGAGATTCAGTTTCGTTTCTTGGAAAGACACCTCCTGCATTGGAAAGACACCTCCTGCAATCTTCCCCCCCCCTCGCCCCCTTAACTGGTCCCTCCCCTCCTGTTTCTTATGGCAGCTGAAGCAGGCAAAGCGGAGGCTGACAGGTGTCCTGAGTTCTCAGAACTCAAGTAAAACACAGCACCGAAAGTCCTTCTTGTGAATTGGATCTACTTGATTTCTTTATTCTTTGTGTAGAAAAATATTTGTCTATAAATTTGATTCTTTTAGGTAGATAATAATGCGAACTATGATCAACTAATGAATACAAACAGAGCTTCAACTACCCCAATTCTATTATCAGCATTCAAAGGATAGAGCGGCTGCTGACGCTTTGGACCGAGTCGTGCCTTTGTGGCCTCTGACCCGTCGCCGAGTTTACCTGGCTCCTTGGTTCTCCGAGGAGCTGAGGGAGATGAAGCGCCGGAAAGACGCCTAGAGAGCAGTTGGAGGTCTAGTTGCTCCGAATCCAACCGAACACGGGCGAGGTCTCATATTAAGACCTATCTTGTGGTGATAAAAGTGGCAAAATCTAACTATTTTTCCGCTCTTATCGCATCGGCAGATAACCGCCCGGCCGCCCTGTTTAGGGTGACCCACTCCCTCCTCCATTTATTTTATTTTATTTTTATTTTAAATTTGTATACCGCCCTTCTCCCTGAGGACTCAGGTCGGTGAACAGCCAAGTAAAAACATCAAGTACAAATATTAAAATACAGTTAATATATATATATATAAATTTGGCCCCATTAATTAAAAACAATAAACAAAACACTTAAAAACACTTAAAAAATTAGGCCAGCCCGGCTTGCTGGAAAAGGAAGGTTTTAGGGCACGGCGGAAGGCACTGAGGTCTTGGATTCTCCTTATCTCTGGAGGCAATTGATTCCAGAGGGTAGGTGCCCCCACAGAGAAGGCCCTCCCCCTGGAGGTCACCAGCCTGCACTGTTTGGCTGATGGTACCCCGAGGAGGCCCTCTCTGTGGGAGCGCACGGGTCGATGGGAGGTCGTCGGTGGCAGCAGGCGGTCTCGAAGATAGCTAGGCCCTATGCCATGGAGCACTTTAAAGGTGATAACCAACACCTTGAAGCGCACCCGGAAGACCACTGGGAGCCAGTGCAGCTCACGCAGGAGCGGTGTTACATGGGAGCGCCATGCTGCTCCCGTCACTACCCGCGCTGCTGCGTTCTGGACCAGTTGGAGCCTCCGGGTGTTCCTCAAGGGGAGCCCCATGTAGAGAGCATTGCAGTAGTCAAGGTGAGAGGTGACGAGGGCATGAGTGACTGTGCACAGGGAATCCCGATCAAGAAAGGGCCGCAACTGGCGGATCAGGCGAACCTGACAAAAGGTCCCCCTGGTTACAGCCATCAGATGTTCCTCCAAGGACAGCTGCCTATCCAGGAGGACTCCCAGATTGCGAGCCCTCTCTGTGGGGGCCAACGACTCGCCCCCAATAGTCAGTGATGGAGTCAACTCAGCCACTCAGTCTTGGAAGGGTTGAGCCTGAGCCTGTTCCTCCCCATCCAGATCCGCACAGCCTCCAGGCACTGGGACATCACTTCAAGGGCATTGTTGGGGTGGCCTGGGGTGGAGATGTACAGCTGGGTGTCATCAGCGTACTGGTGGTATCTCACCCCAAAGCCACGGATGATCTCGCCCAGCGGCTTCACATAAATGTTGAACAGGAGGGGCGAGAGGACCGACCCCTGAGGCACTCCACATATAAGAGGCCTTGAGGTCGACCTCTGTCCCCCTGCCAACATGAACTGCGACCGGTCGGAGAGAAAGGAGGAGAACCACCATAATACGGTGCCCCTCATCCCCAACTCTTCCAACCGGTGCAGCATGATTCCATGGTCGATGGTATCAAAAGCCGCTGAGAGGTCTAACAGGACCAGAACAGAGGAACAACCCCTGTCCCGAGCCCTCCAGAGATCATCAACCAACGCAACGAATGCCGTTTCCGTGCTGTGTCCGGGCCTGAAACCCAACTGGAATGGATCTAGATAGGATGTTTCCTCCAAGAATTGCGGAAACTGTCGCGCGACCACACTCTCAACAACCTTCGCCAGGAAGCGAAGGTTGGAGACAGGACGATAGTTGGCCAATATTGCTGGATCCAGGGACGGCTTCTTGAGGAGAGGCCTCACCACCGCTTCTTTCAAGGCGGCGGGGAAGTGACCCTCACTCAACGAAGCGTTGATAACAACCTGGAGCCAGCCTTGTGTAACCTCCCGGGAGGCCAGTACCAACCAGGAGGGACACGGGTCCAGTAAACATGTGGCCGCACTAAGTCTCCCCAAAATCCTGTCCACATCATCAGGAGTCACAGCATCAAACTCCTCCCAGGTAACATTCTCAAGACTATTCCTCATCACCCTGCCCTGATCTACCCAGTCAGAGTCCAAATCCCCCCGGATCTGAGTGATTTTGTCATACAGGTATTGTCCGAAATCCTCCGCCCTGCCTTCCAAGGGATCCTCCCGCGCTCCCAGATGGAGCAGGGACCGGGTTACCCTGAACAGGGCGGCCGGACGATTCCCTGATGATGCAATAGAGGCGGAAAAGTAGTTAAACTTTGCCGTCTTTATCGCCACTAGGTAGGTCTTAATATGCGACCTTACCAGTGTTCGGTCAGATTCAGCGAGACTGGCCCTCCAACCGCTCTCTAGGCGTCTTTTCTGGCGTTTCATCTCCCTCAGCTCCTCGGTGAACCAAGGAGCTGTGAGGGATCGACACCGGGTCAGAGGCCGCAAAGGCATGACTCGATCCAAGGCCCCACCAGCCGCCCGATCCCAGGCAGCTACCAGGTCCTCGGCCGAGTCGTGTGCCAGATCTTCAGGAATTGGCCCAAGCTCTGTCTGGAACCTATCAGGATCCATCAGGCTCCTGGGATGGAACCATCTGATCGGTTCCATCTCCCTGCAGCAGGGGAAAGCAGTAGGAAAGTCCAAGTGGAGGACCTGACCCAGTTAGTTCAAGGCCCCACTCACATAGGGGGACACACTCTGGACTTGATTTTTGTCTCTGGTCAGTGGTTGAATGATCTTGGTAGAGGGGACCTAGATATCAAACTCTTGTCATGGACAGATCATTCGCTCCTCCACTTGGACTTTCCTACCGCTTTCCCCTGCCACAGGGAGACGGAACCGATCAGATGGTTCCGTCCCAGGCGCCTGATGGACCCCGAAAGGTTCCTGATGGAGCTTGGGCCGTTTCCTGAGACTCTGGCACACGACTCGACTGAAGAGCTGGTGGCCGCCTGGGAGAGTGCGGCCGCCAGAGCTTTGCACCGCGTCGTGCCGTTGCGGCCTCTGACCCGATGCCGATCTCAATTGGCTCCTTGGTTCTCTGAGGAGCTGAGAGGGATGAAGCATTGGAAAAGACGCCTAGAGAGCATTTGGAGGGCTAGTCAATCTGATTCTGACTGGACACAGGTGAGGTCTTATATCAAGACCTACCTAGTGGTGATAAAAGCGGCAAAATCTCCCTTCTTTGGGGGGGAGTGCGGGAAGATCTCTTGCAGGGTTGTGCTGAGGATTTTGTGCAATTCCTGCATGATAAAGTCGCTCGGATTCGGGATGGCTTGGACTCCGATTGGATGAGTCCAGGGGAGGAGACGAGGGTAGGTCTTGAGAATGTTATCTGGGAGGAGTTTGATCCTGTGGCTCCCGAGGATGTGGACAGGGTACTGGGTAAGATTAGTGCCGCCACATGTTTATTGGACCCGTGTCCCTCCTGGTTGGTACTGGCCTCCCGGGAGGTTACACGAGGCTGGCTCCAGGGAATTATAAGTGCGTCTCTGAGTGAGGGTGCCTTTCCTGCCACCTTGAAAGAGGCGATAGTGAGGCCCCTCCTCAAGAAGCCCTCCCTGGACCCGCCTGAATTAGCCAACTACCGTCCAGTCTCCAACCTTTGTTTTGTGGCGAAGGTTGTTGAGAGCATGGTGGCACGACAGCTTCCCCGGCACCTGGATGAAGCTATCTATCTGGACCCGTACCAGTCGGGCTTCAGGCAGGGGTACAGCACAGAAACGGCATTGGTCGCGTGGGTGGATGATCTCTGGAGGGCTCGGGACAGGGGTTGCTCCTCTGTCCTGGTCCTATTAGATCTCTCAATGGCTTCTGATACCATCGAACATGGTATCATGCTGCAGTGGTTGAGGGGGTTAGGAATAGGAGGCACCGTTCTGCGGTGGTTCTCCTCCTTCCTCTCTGACCGCTCGCAGTTTGTGTTGGCAGGGGGGCAGAGGTCGACCTCGAGGTGTCTCACATGGGGAGTGCCGCAAGGGTCAGTCCTCTCACCCCTTCTGTTCAACATTTATGTGAAGCCGCTGGGTGAGATCATCTGTGGTTTTGGGGTGGAGTGTCATCTGTACGCTGACGATACTCAGCTGTACATCTCCACCCCAGACCACCCCAACGATGCCCTTGATGTGATGTCTCGCTGCCTGGAGGCCGTGCGGGTCTGGATGGAGAGGAACAGGCTCAGACTCATCCCTTCCAAGACCGAGTGGCTGTGGCTTCCGGCGCCCCGATATAGTCAGCAAGTGCCATCGCTGACTATTGGGGGTGAATCTTTGCCCCCCACAGAGAGGGCTCGCAATCTGGGTGTCCTCCTGGACGCACGGCTGTCTTTTGAAGAACATATGACGGCCGTGGCCAGGGGGGCCTTTTATCAGGTTCGCCTGATTCGCCAGTTGCAGCCCTTTCTGGACTGGGACGCCTTGCGCACGGTCACTCATGCCCTTGTCACCTCCCGGCTGGACTATTGTAATGCTTTCTACATGGGGCTCCCCTTGAAGAGCACTCGGAGGCTCCAGCTGGTCCAGAATGCGGCCGCGTGAATGGTTATGGGCGCAACTCGTTGTGCCCACGTGACACCCCTCCTGCGCGAGCTGCACTGGCTCCCAGTGGTCTTCCGGGTGTGATTCAAGGTGTTGGTCACCACCTTTAAAGCGCTCCATGGCATAGGACCCGGGTACCTTCAAGACCAACTTCTGCCACCAATAGCCTCCCACCGGCCAGTTCGCTCCCACAGAGAGGGTCTCCTCAGGGTGCCATCGGCCAAGTTATGTCGGCTGGCGACACCCAGGGGGAGGGCCTTCTCTGTGGGACCCCAGCCCTGTGGAATGAACTGCCCCCGGAAGTGCGTAAGATCTCCAACCTCCGGGTATTTCGCTGTGCACTCAAGACCCTGTTGTTCCACCAGGCCGGGCTATCAACATAATAATTTTAAATTGGGTGTTTTAAATTTCTGGGGGTTTAAATTGAGCCGAATTATTTAATAATTTTAAATTATTTTAATTGATGTTTGTCTTGTGCTTTTAATAGGCTGTACACCGCCCTGAGTCCTTCAGGAGAAGGGCGGTATAGAAATAAAATTATTCTATTCTATTCTATTCTATTCTATTCTATTCTATTCTATTCTATTCTATTCTATTCTATTCTATCCTATTCTATCCTATCCTATCCTATCCTATCCTATCCATCGGTATTCATCTGGCTAGCGTCCTTGCAGCAAACAGCAAACAACCTGGTCAGCTTCAGCACGTTATCACAGCTTGATTCAGCATGAGAAGTTGATTGGCTGGTTCCAGGTGGTGGGAAATTGGCAGCGGCGGCGGGGATCCCTGCTGCCTGGAACCGGCCAAACCCGCGATACGTGGAGGCCAAAACCAAGGCATGTGGAGGCCAAAAATGCAATGTGCAGAGGCCGAAAACCTGACGCATAAAGGCGGCGATTGGCGGCAATGCGCTGTGGTGACCTCTGCAGCCTAGAACGGATCTAAAATGGAGTGTGCAGAGGCTGAAAACAAGACACATGGAGAGTGGGCAGCGAACAGGTGGTGGCTCCGGGGCAAGGCCACGTTCAAGGAGGGGAGCGGCTCCGATAACTTTTGCTTGCAAGATACCTGCAGCCGCTGCATTTTTTGGCGCAGGAAGCACCTCCAAGTGCACCAAAAAAAAAAGAGGCTATGGCTGCAGGCATCTCGTGAAAAGAGAAAAGGCAGAATAGAAATTATTTTTTTTTCCTACCAAATTCTGTGGCTTGGTGGTGGTGGGGTCATGTGACTGAGTGGGCATGGCTGTGAGTGATGTGAGTGATGTTGAGTTGACCATACCCACTCAGTCACAGGACACAACCCCACCAAGCCATGCCCACAGAACCAGTAGGGAAAATTTTTAGATTTCACCACTGCCTTAGTCCTTCTTTTCACTAGACTAGACATATCCAATTCCTCAACCGTTCTTCATATGTTTTAGCCTTCAGCCCCCTAATCATCTTTACTGTTCTTTTCTGCACTTTTTCCACTGCTTCAACACTTTTTTATAATGTGGTGACCAAAACCAGATCCAGTATTCCAAGTGTGGTCTTATTAAGAATTTGTAAAGTGGTACTAATACTACATGTGATCTTGATTCTGTCCCTTTGTTAATGCAACCTAGAATTGCATTGGCTTTTTTGACTGCTGCTGCACATTGCTGCAATTCTGCCTAAAATAATTTTGTCCATTGGTTTCTAAAAGGCTCTTGGTGCACCATGACAATCAAGTAATTTTTGTAGATGACTACTTGAGTTGTTGCATGGACTGCCTTCTCCTCTGAATTCCTTTCCAGAAATACTTGGTATCCCATATTTGCATTTAGTTATGCCCCTCAATAGATATTTAACTCCAAATACCTACAGTAGATCGTCTACTATAGACATCAGGAAACTGCTGTATTGTATTACTACTGTAATGCAATAGACTATAATAAAAAAAAATTCAAACTGTTTTGAAGTTTTGTTACCTGAGACATCTCAGATCTATACAATGTCACACTGTTCCATAAATATACCAAACATGTTTGTACCAACAGAAGAGAATATTTGTTACTCAGAGTTGAATTGTGGGGTCCTTGGTGCTCTCTGAGCTTGGTTGTTTTCTTGCAGATGATTTATTACCTACTGTATTTTTTGGAGTATAAGATGCACCTACCTTTTTTGAGGAGGAAAACAAGAAACAAAATCTGCCTCTGCCTCCCAGCAATTTGCCTCCTTGCAGCAAACAGCAAACAGCGGAGGCCCGCGGAGGCAGCAATAGGCAATGGCAATCCCTGCAGACTGAAACAGCTGATAGTTGGGAGGCTGATCCAACCAACAATCAGCTGCTTGTGCTAATCAGGCTGTGCTGAAGCTGAAATGGGCTGTTTGCTGTTTGCTGCAAGGAGGCAAATTGCTGGGAGACAGAGGCCAAAGGGTGGGGGCCAGTGGGTAGGCAGGGCTATATTCGGTGTATAAGACACACCCAAATTTTCACCCTCTTTTGGGGGGGGAAAGTGTGTCTTATACTCTGAAAAATACAGTAAATAGGTAGCATCATCACTGTTAGATGATTTCATTGATGATGTTACTTAGTTGGGAAATGAAATATCTGCAACAAAACAACCAAGCTCAGAGAGCACTAAGGATCCCACACACACAGGTTTGTCTACTATGGCTTTTAACTCCCCTGTTCTCTTTCAGGAATTTCTCACTCCCTTAAGAGTTTTTTACTGTAAGCCTCTCTCTGCTTCTTCCTTGAAGTTTCACTTCCTCTTCTGGGATTTCTACCACACTTGGAAACTCCCAGCATACTACTTCTGCTTTCCAAGAAGGTGTTCTATTTTCCTCCTTTGCTGACTTAGGAATCCTTATATGGCAAGAAACTTCACTAGGGACTGGACTAGCATCTGAAGAAGATGGCCCACCCACACATACACTTTCACTTCCCCATTTTCCAAATTTTACATCTTGGACTAATTCTTGTAACAACTTTCTACCCTCTTTCCTCTTTCTGCTGACCCAGGAACATTATTCTGATTCATTCCTAACCTACTAATATTAGTGGGAATACTAGTTTAGTATAGTACTAGTATATCCCATATAATCCATGTATTGAACTGAAAAGATATGTTGTAGACGTTTACTTTCTCTCTTTTGGAAAACCTTTTTCTTCATATTACAGCAATACCTGTACTACTAAACCAATTAAAAGCATCTGAAATAATCTCCAAATTTTCCAGTTTAAAGAATTGTCATAACAGGTTAAATAAATCAGAAAAACCAGCCTGTAGTTACAACACATAAACATTATTCTAGCAGTAGCTTGAAACCAAGGCAGCAATTTGGAGCAGTTTGGGGAAGTCCCACCTCTCAAATGCTGTAAATGCAAATCTTGTAAATGATGAATTCTGGGTGAGGAAGAAAATGGAGAATGTGCTAGAAAAAATTGAACTCAATTCATCTAAACCAATTGGCACCAGTGTTAAAGTCTTAGGAAGTGTTCTGCTTAGTGAGTCAAGTCCTTGCTTCTAAGTTCTAGTTGGGTTCTGCAAAGTGGTCAGTACTGACCATCAAAAGCCATTGGGGTTATCCAAAGGTGTGAATTGACAGATGGTTGGGGATCAAAAGGGTGTTGATCAGTGGTGGGTTGCTACTGGTTCACCCTGGATCAAGCAATGGCGAGAGGCTCCATCCACCCACCTGGACAGCATTGCACAAGCACACAAGCGCCCACGAGTGAACCGGTAACGGCCAAAATTGAAACCCACTACTGGTGTTGATGAATGATGGAAGGTCAACTGGGCTCAATTATCCTTTTGAGATCTCTATAGAATTCTATACCAGTCCCTAATCCTGAAGGTGAAATTTATCTATTTTCTATTAGTACTGTTTTCTTATTATTAATAATACTATTAGTTAAAGTAATGTTAATTAAATTATTTTCATATAATCAGTATTTGTGGGCTTATAAACAACCTGAAACTTCAGAAAGGAAGTGTTGATTCCCCTCTCCTAGGCAATTAATTTTCAAGCAAGTAATCTAATTTAGTGTTTTAAAGCAGAAATTATCAGATATTCTTAATTTACAATTTACCTTTAATAATAGATAAAACATATGGAAGTCAACTTTTTAATTATGTCCTTTAAGCATAATAGTTATAGTTAACTGCAGTCTTATATTTGGATTATTATTTATAAAAATAATAAAGGCAGGATATAAATAAATAAGTAATAAATTAACAAAATTATAAATGCCACTTGACATGCATCAGAAAATGGAACTTTTTTTTGTTATTTGATTATGTTACACATCAGTTAAGTTACTTTGATTTAAATAAATCCAACCTTTGTATACCAGCAACTGAACAAAGTTTCTATCATAAAATTTTTTAAAATCATTTTTATTGCAGCTAAAATGTGAAGTTCTTCTTAATGAAAGCCAATTTGGAAGGGATGTTCCCATTTTCCCTTCAGTAAAAATGCACTTTATAAGTGTATACTCACCCAGACCGTTTTCTTTCAGTTGATTTTTAAACATAAAATGGCATTAAACATAAAATGGCAGAACTAGTGTGAGGGATTTTGTGTTTGCCACTGTCTCTTACCCCAACCTACCTGAGTGGCTGTAGGGAAAGATAGGAGTAGGGAGTGCTATGAATATTTCTGAGTGAAAGGCAGAATATAAATATGAAAATAATGTCAAATCATCCAAAGTAGTATGCCTTAAACTTCAGTTATTGGAGGGGGACAATAGGAGAAAGAGGAATATTGTAAGTTTAGGCTTTCAGGGTTAGTAAGTATGTATTGGGCAGGGTTGAGTTTCAAGGTTTAGTGACTTTGCTCTAGAGCCTAGACACAGATTTTCTGATGTTTCACTGCCAACTCACTGTTTCACTGCGGGTCTGGATGGGGAGAAACAGGCTTCGACTCAACCCTTCCAAGACCTAGTGGCTGTGGCTGCCGGCGTCCCGGTATAGCCAGCTGGTGCCATCACTGGTTATTGGGGGTGAATCATTGGCCCCCATGGAGAGGGCCTGCAACTTGGGCATCCTCCTGGATGCACGGCTGTCTTTGGAAGAGCATACGACAGCCGTGGCCAGGGGGGCTTTCTATCAGGTTCGCCTGATACGCCAGTTGCGCCCCTTTCTAGATCGGGACTCCTTACGCACGGTCACTCAAGCACTCGTCACTTCTTGTCTGGACTATTGTAACACTCTCTACATGGGGCTCCCTTTGGGGTGCACCTGGAGGCTCCAACTGGTGCAAAATGCAGCCACGCGGGGGATTATGGGAGCGACAGGGCGCTCCCACGTGACACCTCTCCTGCGCGAGCTGCATTGGCTTCCAGTGGACTTCCAGGTGCGCGTCAAGGTGTTGGTGACCA
The DNA here is from genome assembly GCF_059756535.1 of Pantherophis guttatus. Lineage (NCBI taxonomy): Eukaryota > Metazoa > Chordata > Lepidosauria > Squamata > Colubridae > Pantherophis > Pantherophis guttatus. The sequence goes on along the minus strand of NC_142064.1, from coordinate 105,952,853 downwards.
CCTTTAAAGCGCTCCATGGCTTAGGGCCAGGGTACTTATGGGGCCGCCTTTTGCCACCAATTGCCTCCCACTGGCTGGTTCACTCCCACAGAGAGGGCCTCCTCAGGGTGCCGTCAGCCAGACAATGTCGGCTGGCGACCCCCAGGGGGAGAGCCTTCTTTGTGGTGGCATCTACCCTCTGGAACGATCTACCTCCAGAGATACAAGTGATCTCAGACCTCCGGACTTTTCGTCGGGCCCTAAAAACTTACTTTTTTCAGCTAGCCAGGCTGGCCTGATTCCATGTTGGTTTTAACGTTTGATATTGATTTTAATTGATATGTTTTAAATTATGGGCCAAATTTCATTTAATTAGTTTTAATAATTATTTTAACTTTTGTGTACAAATGTTTTTATTTTGGCTGTTCACCGCCCTGAGTCCGAAAGGAGAAGGGCGGTATACAAATTTAATAAATAAATAAATAAACTCTGTTGTTTAGATTAAGGTCACTAAACCCTGAAACCCTTTACCCAATGATGGGAAGAGGGTTATTGCTTTCTGGAGCTTACCAAATGCATTTGGTTGGACATGGTGTGATCCAACGTGGTTTCTGTTATCTAAATTGCCCAGAGAAAGTCCATTATGCTTGCTCTAAATCCTCCAGTCCCGAAGCTCACTGGGTAGCCTTCAATCAATAACTTATTTCTGCCGCCACGCTATGGCTGCGGCTGTTATTCCGATAAAATCGGGAAAAGAAAGCAGGACCAGGGCAGCTAAGGATAAAGTGGATTTCTACCCGTCTCACAAACTAGCCTTTTAACCTGAAGGATGGGGTGAATCAAGCCAATGTGGATAGTTTAGGGTACTCCCTGAGTCCTCAGGGAGAATGGCGGTATACAAATTCAAAATTCAAAATAAAATAAATAAATACAAATGTCATGAAAAGTAAATAAACGATAACTACATTAACGGTGAGTGCTATTAACACCACCCAGAAGCGTTTCCAGCGGAAGTTTCAACAAATAAAAAACAAGCCACTCGCAGCGAAGTCGCAACCCTGAACTCTCGCCGTTTCCTTCTTTTCCTGTCCCCTCCCTTGCTCGGAGGGTCATGAGGAGAAAATGGACGCTTGGTTTTTCAATATTTTTTTTACGGCACAGACCAAAATTAAAAATTAAAACACTGAAATAAAATAAATCAAAGCAGAACAAGCAGAACAAGTAAGGTGTAGTTAGTGCTGAGATAATAGAATAACGGAATAACAGTGGCCAAGTCTGCCTAATTTTACAGACAATAAAGCAGAATTCAGCTACATTCAAAGAAACTGTATCCTATTGATCTGATAGTAACCGCTGTACATAAAAGAGATCAGAATTTCCCGGATTTTTACCAGGTAACAATGTAAAAGAACATGAGCTGTGGTTTCAATGGCCTCTTGTCATTCTTAGCTCATATGGGACTTTTTTTTTGTTATCGGCCCTCCCGAACTGCTGTGGGGAGAGCGTTATAAGTGGTAGAGTTAGGGCCCTCCGGATTTGATCTTTGGAAACTTTTTAGTCCTCGGGAAACGGAAGGACTCAAAAGTTTGCCCTGTCGCCAATGGTAGCCGTAGAGTGGCAGAGAGCGACTTGGCGTCTCAGGTGCATCATAAAATCCCAACAACACATTTGTCGTCTTTTTGCTTAAAAGTTTGCCTGGCATCCGAGGAGGCGACCTAGATCGTCTATAGGGACGGGACCCTTATCAAACAACCGCTTCGGTAATGGAGCGGCTCGTTTGTAAGAAGGCCAGCCAAGCCAAGATCGGAGCCCGGAGGCGAAGAATAACGGCGCGGAAGGGGGGAGGGGGCGAGAAAGGGGGGGCCTCTCCTTACCTTTCGCAACACAGAGCGTGGCTGCTGCCCACAGGAGAGGCCACAGGAGACGTTTCCAGATGGTCATATTCGGAATTGAATTCTGAATGTCGAAAGCGAAAATGGGTGAAGTGACGAAAGAAGTTAGTCATCTATTCCTCTTTGCCCGATCGTCCAGGAATTTTTTCAGATTAATCCTTTATACTTTCTTCTGTGACGGCGCCTCTTTCAACCTTGCCAGTCCTCTGTACCAGAGTAGAGAGCGAAGATTAGCGGAGAGCAGCCCCAACCTGCTCGAAAAGCGATCTGTCCGGTCTGTCATCTCGTCTCAATCTGCCGGATGGTATGACGTTTTCAAAAACCCGCAGCAATGAGCCGCGTACCAGCCGTTGCTCCTCTCCTCTCCCCTTGCTTACTCAGTCAATGTATAATGAATGATTAATTTAACAACATTAAGTGCATGCAAAGAAGACCTCAGTAGTACCAATCCAACAAACCAGTAGAAACAAAACCTATCATTATAACACCTATAGCTCCAAGTACAATAATGCATAGAACCCACACTGATCGAGCCCAGGGTTCAGAGTCTTTTTAAAGCCCAGCAGGATCAAGACTATCCCAATTGCAGGTCAGACACAGTGACAGAGAAGGCACATTTCCTGGGTCCCACAAGGTGGCAGTTTAATAGGAAGGACTCAGAACCTATATGGTCTTGTTGGGTGGGCAGAGACCATTGGAGACAGGGGCTTTCAAATATCTTGGCTCTGTGCCATGAGGAGAGATAGCCAGTAAATATACAGTCCTGGTGATCACTAAATAAAAGAGGTAGTGATCACCACTACTGAGTTTTACTGAAAAGGAAGAAAGCTTTCCTCCCTTACTTCTGTTTCTCCAATTCTACATGACACATCTTCCTATTTTCATGTTTGTTCCTAACAAAGAAGACAAAATGGGAAAATCCCAACACGGACAATGCAAACTGGTCAGCCAAGTGAGTATTATTTTGAATGTGACATATTCTGAGGAATAGCTTTCTTTTCCACAGAAGATGAAGCAGCTTTAGATAAATTTGCCCTGCCCCTGCAGTAGATGAAGAAGACCAGGGTGATAGAAGAGGTTTTCTCCCAAACTGCAGCAGGACAACCTTCACTCCTCTTGTTGTGAATACAGTAGGCCACAGGCCACTTGAAATAATTAAAGCACAGACTCATAGGGCTCAAAGGGATCACAGAGGTCTTCAAGGCAGGAGACCTTATACTACCAGTGTTGGTGAACCTTTTCGGCACTGAGTGCTGAAACAGGAAACATGCCAGAAACCAGAAGAGCAGGCACCCAATGTACATGTGTGCACAGGGAAGATTATCTTCTGGTTTCCGGTGTGTGCATGCGCACTGGCCAGCTGGTCTTCATGCCCGCATGCACACCAGAAACTGGAAGATCAAGTGGCCGGTGCGCATGCATATGCAGGAAAACCAGCTGGCTGGCATGCCTGAACACAGAAGAGCAACAGGCAATGGCTCACATACCCAGAGAAATGGTTCTGCGTGCCACTTCCGGCACATGTGCCATAGGTTCGCCATCACGGCCTTATACCATCTTGGTCAAATGGTTGTCTGGTGTATTCTTGAAAACCTCTAGTGAATGGAGCACCCACAACCCAGTAGCCAAACTAATTGACTGATGAATTGTTCTCACTCAGAAAATTTCTCCTTACTTCTTTGAGCTCTCTTTAATGAGCTTCCACCCATTGCTTCTTCTCCTGCTCTCAAGTGCTTTGGAGAATAACTCAACCCTCTTTTCTCTGTGACAGCCCTTCAAGTATTGGAAGACACCTATCATGTCCTCTCTAATCGTCTTTGGTAGGCAAGACACATCTAGTTCCACAATCATTCATCATACAATGTAGCCTCTCGACCCCTCATCATCTTTGTTGCACTTCTCTGCACTCTTTCTAGGGGCTCATCTTTTTTGTATTGTGGTGATCAAAAGCAGTATTCCAAGTCTGACCTCACTAGTGAGGTCAGACTATAAAGCAGTATTATCACTATAAAGCAGTATTATCACTTCTTGTGATCTTGATGCTGTTTATTTGTTTGTTTTAAATAATTTATAAAGCCACCTACTCGCTCACAGCAACTTTAAGCGACTTACAGATAATAAATCTGTTGATGCAGCCTAGGATTGCTCTGGCCTTTTTGGCAGTTGCAGCACACTGCTAGCTAATACTGTAATTACGCTGCGGTCTGTTAGAACACCTAGATCCCTCTCACAGTTAGTACTGTTGAGCCAGCCTGAACCACCTTGACATGACTTTGAAGGCACCGTTTTATTATTTTTATTTCAATTCTTAAGCGATCCTATGGATATAAAGGTGGGATATAAATCATAATAATCAATGAAGGAACAAATAATGTCCTATTGAAATGGGTGATGAATGTACAGTAATTATCTGTATCAATTGTTAATTATACCCACCATTCAAAGCATCCAAGACCTACAAGGCTTAAAATACCTATCTTGTGTCTTAACCTTCCCCCAAACTCCAAAAAACAAATTCCCCTTCCCCATTGGTCTCTTCTACTCTAGCAGCTACAAAGGGAATGCAGTAGAACTGTGTACTCCAGACAACATTCTTTACACCAACTGACCTAAATCCATAACCTTGGTTTCAGATCTCCAATCAGTTGCCAGATATCCCTGTCTTTGAAGAGGAGATGGTAAATAGTACTTTGATACTTTGCCCAGATGGTTATGAGGCTTGGATTCATCAGTGTTTGTCCAGCAAACTAAACAGAGAGCTATTGAAAAGAAGCGATTTTTGAAAACAAAACAGAAAACAGGGCTTGTAACTCCTCCTCCTAGGATATTCCTGCAATTGAATACATTCACTTTCCACAAATGGTATTGCAAGCAAAGAAAGAGAGATGAACATCCCAATTCTTCTCTCATCCCAAAGTCTCGGGGCATCTGAATAATTGACCAAGTTTTTAAAAAATAAACAAGAAGAAGGGCTGGAATTCACACACTGTTTCATCTACTTTGGATTTTATCATCCACTGAAAAATCTTGCAGGAAGGATGAATATGAATCTCAGAAGATGGCTGGCCTTAGTACTCATGGTACAACTGCTTTTCACCTTTGCAGGTAAGGAAATTAGGGGTGATAGTTAAGTGAAGGGTCAAGTTATTCAGAAGGCAAGCATCATGTTTTAAACAAAATTATAAAAAGCTCTGCGCAATTTCAAATTTAATATCTATTTGGGTAAATTGGTGAAAAGCTTAAATGAAAAGATTATCAACCATGTTAAAGCAAGTCTGGCTGAAGAAGAATAAACATTGCTTTGATAAAAGTAACTACTGTACTACATTTCAAATAGTTTTGGGGAAGTTGCTCACTACAGTCCTGAACAAATGTAATAACTATTGGATAATAGGGTTGTTATAGAGCCGTACCTAGAAAGAAGCAGAAATCAGTGGAAAGCTTTTGCAATGGAAGGACACAAGAAAATGGACTCCTGACAATGAATGTATCAAATGTCTTTTCTTAAAAGCTTGCCTTTACCAGTGAGGTGGCCACTTTTATTGACAATAGGGTGTCAAAAACAAAAAGGGATTAGACAAGAAATTCCAAATTCTGTAAAGTGGATGAAGTTTAGATAACACTCCATCACACATACAGTACAAGCTATGCACACACTTTTTGCAAAATTCTTCATAGAGGACCGTGAGACATTTGGGAGAGCAAAATTCAGAATATTATAATTTGCAGGACACATTGTGGCAGGGGGAAATGTATACAAAAGGAACAATATTTGGGGGCTATTAGCTATATGGATTAGATTCTCTTTTTAATAACGGGATCGAAACAAACGAAAATGAATATTATTTTCTCTCAATTTTAATTTTATGGTAACAACAGGTAACCTTTAAAACTTTTCTCTCAAATAATAAAACAGAAACAGATCCAAGTAACAGTGATAGGTTTCATATTCATGAGAACAAATTAGATGCAGAATATTTGTGAACTTATGAAGGAGGGTATCTTTTAAACATTTAAACCAGTCTTACAAAGATTTGAATTAGTAGCTTTCTGCACTTACATTGAGGATACTAGTTGGTAAAAGATAAACATGTCAATTTACTTTTGAGGATCATTCATTCATTCTACATACACATGTATGCATACATACCATGCCATCTGTTGTGGCTCAGTTCATCAGATGCTGATGAACAAAGGTAATTTTCCTGAGACTACTAAGGGTTGGTAGCCATGAATGCAGTTACCCACTTGGGAAAGAAGCATTAAATGTTTCAATTATAAGATTACTTTCAGTACTCTAAATGTGAATGTTAGTATTTAGACAGCCATCGGAGCTTAGAAATTATTCACTCAGTAAAAGCTGGATTCATGTGAGGATCTGAACAATTGTATTTAAAAAATCGAGGATCTCAGGAAAGGAAGTTTTAGATGTTAACTTAATTTCGAAGGTTACAGTTTTAGGAATTACCCTGATAACTTTACCTTTTCATTATTCTTCAGTCTATCATGCTTGATTAAGTGGAAAACAGCTTCTTTCTTTTTTCTTTTTTGGCCTTTGTAGAACAAATAAACTAGAGATAAACTTTTATAAAAACAGAGAAGCATAATAAAGATGATCAAGAATAGAAACTAAGTCCTGTGAGAAGAGAAAGAAGGAACTGAGAATGTTCAATAATGTTGACAGAAGAACCAATTTGCCCAAAGAATTTGTGGGTGCCTCATCACTAAATGTTTTCCTGTGGAGGTTAAATTGTTGGGGTTACTTTAATTTGAATTCCTTCACTGAGTAGGGACTTAGATTTGATATGCTAAATGGCCCATTCAACTCTATGAGTCTAATCCTTGTTTTTGGCTGTCCTTTAAATAATCAGCCAATGCATGCTTTTCTTCTTCCACAGTTTGTGTGATTTGAAGTAAACCTCTGTCTGTCTTTCTGCAGGGCATGTATAATCTATCAATATCACTGACTATAGGGATATAATTCATAGTGATAGTCATTGGTTTTCTTCTTTTTTTGCTCCGAACTATCCAGTTCAGCTTGTGTTCAGTTAATAATCCAGCAATATATCATATCATAGATATGGCCCAGCTTTGATTGCATTTCCCTTGTTCAACTTAGTCTTTAGCAGTTCTTTCACTCTTTGGATGTATTCCTTACTAATCCCTCTTTTAACTTGTCCATGCTCAGATGTTATCCAACTGTAAAATGCCCAGATACTTGTAGGCTTCATCCTGATGGTTTCTAATGTTTGGCCATTCAGTATTTCAGTTCCATTTACCCCAATTTATTACTACTGTAATCAGGGCCGGATTTTCCTATAGGCTAACCAGGCTTCAGCCTAGGGCCTCAAGATCAAGAGGGGCCTACATTCAAATTGTTAGCAAAATTAAAATTACACTTTCACTATAGGTGAAAGGGCCTCATAAGTGGAATAGCCTAGGGCCTCTTTTCATCTAAATCTGGCCCTGACTGTAATACATTTCTCTAGGTCAAATTCCATTGCTATATCTGTGCTAAAAATTCTGACAGTGTTTGTCAATGACTGGTTTCACTTCTGATTTTCCATAAAGCTTCTGATCATCCAAATATAGCACATGTGAGATTTTATTAGCATTTTTTTGCTGTTTGATAGTCAAGATTTGTTTTCTTCAAAATCACTGAAAGTGGGATCATAGCAGTGACAAATAATAAGGATTTAAATGACTTTTCCTGCCTTTCCTAATGCCTCTCCTAATGTTGACACATTAACATTATTATTAATGTTTATTATTGTTATTGTTACATTTCAGAGTCTAAAAATATTATGAAAAATCAAGAATGTGCTGAGTTCCAATCTGCACATTTACTATGGGGTACAAATCTCCAAGTTCGATTTCTTCTGTTTCCCTTTTCCAATCCCAGCTGTGGACGGCTGCTTTCACAACAGGAGGACATCCAGGAGGTTGGATTCAATGCCAGCTTGGGAACTAAAATAATCATTCATGGTTTCAGGTACAAATATTCAAAACTGAACATATGCCCTCTACATTATGTGTAATGGTATGTGGGGATGATGTTGGAAGAGAGGAGGCAGAGCAGCAGCCTAGGCAACTGTCATGCAAAAGGTATCTCAGGCCACAGAAGACAAAAGGGGCATGAGAAACATCTCAGAAGGGTCCCTCCCTAGTTTTATGGAAAGTAACTGAGAAGGAGAGGAGAAGTGCTTTACAATAAAGGTACTGTTAATATTCATGGTTTGTCTGGATTACCTTGAAGGGCTGACATTATGGGACTAAGTAATGGATTGATAATTGGGATTGCTTTAACAATGAAAAGTAATCTGTATAATCTATTAAAGAATATCTATTAATATACTGTACATACATAAGAGAATAGAGCCACTGAATTGATCATTAATGACACTCTCCAAAGTCAGTGTGCTGCTAAATGCTTAAGAACTGGCTCATGCTGACTCCATTGTCCTTGCATTGCACCGCTAGCTAGAGTGGCAGTGTACAAATTGGCATATACTTATACTAAATGTCATTGTCAGGAAGGGAATTCCCCCCATCCCCATCCCTGTTGGAATTCACATCTTGTTTTCTTTCCAATTTCTCCCTTCTACATGCCTTTCTAAGAAATTATATGCCCAGCTAGTTGGGCCATTCTTTGTAACAACACATGTCATTCTTGTGATCTTTTGCCTGCAGCTTACCCTCACACTGAAAGCATATCTAATTTTCCATCATTCTCTTTGGGTCCTGGAAGCTCCCACCCCCTTATCTTTTGCACATCTCTTCTCAAACCTCCCACATTCTATGAAGAAGAATCTGAATTGGAAGATATTTTGGACTCAATGCAAGAGAGGCAGGCTGAAATATTTCATTTGCTGAAAGAGATACCCAATTACTGGCCATTTTGGGGAATTACCAGATGGTATTCATGCAGCTCATCTTCTTCAACTGCAGTTCCCACTCACCTGTCAGCAGTTCTGACATGTTTATGGACAGGGAGGGAGAATTTTGTATAACTAATGAGAAGCAGAAATTGCTACATCTGAAGATGGTGGGAGAGTTCTGGAATGGCGAGAGTTCCTCACAAAAAAGTAGAAGAGATTAAAACATTTACATTTCCTGCTGATAAGTGACAGAAGGAACGATGGATACAGATGCATGAAATAATGGAAATTCTGACTGATGGAAAAACTAGAAATGGAAGGAGGAACACCTAACACTTCCAGAACCATAAGAGGAAGAAAAGAAGAATATAGAAAAGGGATATTCTGCAAGAGATGAATGAAATGTAATAAGGAAGGAGCCAGTGGTTCCTAGGCTAGAGAGAACTTTTATGTCAACACAAGGCACACAGGTGCCTTCCAAGGCAATCAAGAGAATAGCAAGGTATTCACTGAATAATGAAAGAGGAAGGAAAAATGCTAGAATCTTAATCCTAGGCACAGGTGTGACTTTTGACTTCTGTATACTGCAGTAGACAAATCTCTGTATGCAGCATATGGCTTCATTATTATCTGGTAAAGAGACAAATCTTGGTTAGGAACATGCTGTTGAATAAGCCAAATTTTGAAAAAGAACTAACATTTCCAGGAAGCTGAGATATCTGCTATGAATGATATCTTCAGCCATTAGCTGTATATTGTATATTGAGGGTTTCATTATTTGTTAGATATTAAACCTTCCAGATTAGGCTTCACCCTTTCTTTTTAAATGGAGATGCCCTCACAAATTATCTTGCTTGTATTTCTCTTTAGGGCACTAGGCACCAAACCGTCATGGATAAATGCACTGATTCAAGCCTTCCTAGAAGTAGCCAAAGTCAATGTGATTGCTGTAGATTGGGTTCAGGGAGCCACAGCAGCCTATCCTACTGCAGTGGAAAATGTTATGAAATTGGGACTGGAAATTTCTAGTTTTATCCGCAAGTTACTGGTAAGTAGAACTCCTTGAGAAAGTACTAGATCCAATGTTGCTCAAATACTTTCTCTCAAGGGAGAAAAGTATCAAACAGAATACTGATGTGGCAAATATAACTATGTGCAAAAGAACCATGGTGTTTAGGACTCCAGAATTTTTCTAGATGGCTAGTGGTAGCATTAGCAAATGTACCTTTTTCAGTGGCGTCTATTAGTAATGTAAATGACTTTATGATGTTAATGTGCATGGGTTTTTTTTTCCTATTTCCACTTAACCACAGAGCAAATATGTCCTAGCGACATCCTTTTTCTGCTATGTCCCCATAATATTGCCTTCATTTCATTCCAAGCCCACGAATTAGACAAGATTAAAATGGCACTAAAGTTTAAATAGTATCCCACCCCCACTTATTCTGATACCATCCAAGGATCACTTCTAAGGTATATAAATGCATTAGGCTTTATCATCCTATATATTGGAGCGGCTGGAGGGGGGCGGAGGGACAGTAAGTCTTGTACTGATCTAATTTTCTGATGATTTGAAGAGTGGCAGATAGCAGTTCAATTCAGCAGTGAGGAGAGGCTCTAATTATGGACTTTTCAAAAATGTTAATCATCCAATCTTTGAATTCTCTAATATATTAAACATGTTTTAATGCTGTTAAAACCATCCACTGTTTTACTAGTACTTGGTTAATTAATTAGTTCATCTTATAATTAAAAAAAACTAACAGTCCTGAAAACACAGAGTAAAAAAGTTTGTATAGAGTCTAGAACCTAAATTCCAAAACCTTATATATAACTTAAAAGTTAAAATTGGACATAGATTTTAACAAAAGTCTTCTAGCCCACAGGAGAGGTGTGAAGCAAACAATGGCATAATTGCTCAAGACACCCTATCTTTGCTCTAATAAGATTTAAGAAAGAAAAAGTTACAACTGGAAAACTCCCCCCCCCTTGCTTCAGAAGTATTATCCTATGAATTTCCATATAATATGTACAGAATGAGAGGATATGGTTCACTATCTCTATTTCATCAGTCCTACATTGGCAAAGACATTATTCATATTCAGTCTCTGTTACTTTTTTATCTTCATTTATTTACTACTGCAATGCTCTCTACCTGGGGCTGCCCGTGAAGATCACCTGGAGGCTTCAGCTGGTACAGAATGCGGCCTTGCGGGTTGTTGCGGGAGGGACCCGATACTCCCATATTACACCTCTCCTGCGCGGCTTGCATTGGTTGCCGGTTGCCCTCCGGGTGAGATTCAAGGTGCTGGTGTTAACCTATAAAGCCCTTCATGGCTTAGGCCCAGGCTATTTGTTGGACCACCTGCAACCAGCATCAACTGCCCATCACCCGGTGCACTCTCACAGAGAGGGCCTACTCAGGGTGCCATCAGCTAGACAATGTCAGCTGGCGACCCCCAGGGGTAGAGCTTTCTCTGTGAGTGCCCCCACCCTTTGGAATCAACTTCCCTTGGGGCTCTGATTGGCTCTGATTGGCCCTGACCTTCACACCTTCCGCCATGAATTGAAAACCTGGCTATTTATGTCCCCCAGCCTGGACTGATGGGGTAGTGTCAGGTGTGTTTCCTTCAAAGTCCAGGAAAGAATGACTCCATTGTTTATAGAGAAAGGTACTTTTACTAGAGATGAAGTGAACGCAACCATAGGAAAGCAGAATCTAAGGCAATACGCACGAAAAGTGCATATAGAAAGCATCCCCTCCCACTGTCCACCATAAATCATCCAATCCAAAGGTCTCCCAGGGGTCAGGTGGGAGCACACTTCTGCCAGCGTCATCAATCAGAAATGCCACGACGTTGGCCTGACGGCAGCTTCAGTCCGGTGGCTTAACTATCAGTTTCGTTTTCCTCCTCCAGCACGTTTCCCCCCTCCATTCTATCTGCTCTCCCCCTCCCATTACTATGGCAGCCAAAGCAGAAAAAGCGGAGGCTGACAGGTATTATATTTTAAAACTTATAAAACTTTTCATATTTTTTGTGTATATTTGTTGATTTTAACAGTTGCTTCGTCGATTGTTGTTGTGAGCTGCCCTGAGTCCTTGGAGATAGGGCGGCATACAAATTTTATAAATTAATAAATAAATAAATATTTATCCATCATATTTGTATAGCCATGCATCCCATGATCAAGTGACTCTGGGTGGCATACAGTGGTTAAGAAACAAATATATAAATTAATGATGTTATTAATATTGAAAACTTCAACATTATAAAAGTCATAGAAGGAAGGGGTACCTCGATATTTGCCTATTAATGGTGCCAGGGGAAAGGCATTAAATGTATCCTCTAATATTTCAGCATTGTGACATAGGAAAGGTAGATAACAGAAGCAAAGCTGGCCAAGCTCCAACCTCCCTATGATTCTGGGGAAACTGAATTCCTTTCACTTTGGAAATCTAATCCCAATTATGTTGCCTGCTCATATTCGAGCAATTTCTAAAACCTAAAGAGCTGGAGAGTTTTCTTCCATGAACCCTTTTCTTCCATGCAGTTTTAAACTGTGAGGTAAATTATTTTAAGGAAATAGACAAGGTTTCAAGTGTCTCTTAATTAGCCCAAAGCAGAAGTCTTTTTGGTGTTTCTGCAGTGTATGCCTGGGAACAAAGGCCATCTTTTCTCTTTGTTGATTCTAACGTGATTTATCACAATAATGTTTTTTACCATATCTAGAAATAATTTTTAAAAATGCTCCAAAATGCACTAGGCCAAATAAATTGATTCATTATATTATGAAGGACATGTACAATATGTTGCAGTTGATTATGCATGGATAATAAACATGTCTATTGTTTCCAATGCGACTTCTCAGGATATCATATCTTTAAAAAAGAAACTACAGCTGTGGAGTGCTTTGGATTTAAAGAAAAATTATGCATTAAGTGGGATATGCCCACTTAAAAACACAGAAACTGGCTTCTGATGTGCCTAGCTGACAACTTGTTGTCTAAAAGGTGGAGGAGGGAACTCAAGGGTCAGCTATTTTGGACATAATTCTTACTAATAGGGATGAAGTGCTTGAAGGAGTGGAAGCTACAGGAACTTTGGAAAAAAGTTGCCATTCTAGAGTTCCCCATAATGCAGCCACAGGTAACTGAACGAAGTCAGACTAATATTTTAGACTTTAAGAGACCTAAGTTCAACAAACTAAGTGAGAAAATAGGAAGGATTCCAGGTGTTGGAAGAAAAATCCATCTGGTTCAGTTCCAAGCTGGGAATAAATGGAGGCTGCTTAAGAAAGAAAGAGCCACAGCATGCAGTTCTGGAAGAGCTGACAAATCAGCTTGATAAGTGCAATGATTTTTATACAGTTTCTGAAATGCTGCAGAGGGTTGTGCAATATAGTGAGCTCTGTGTCTTTTGCTATTCTAATGGTGGTAAGTTAATCCTATTATGTCCTAAAGGTCATGCCCTGTTCTTAGAATTTGGATGGAGAAGGATATAAATTTTAATCCCATCGCTGGAGGAGAAGGTGATTTGTTTGTGAATAGGCTGGCCCAATCTTTCTTAATGGGCATCTGCTGTAAGCTATTAAAAAAGACTGGGAGCTTCTTTCTGCCTCTAAAAACATGTTTCTCCATTTCTCCTTTGGGGAAATATAATATTGTACCTCTTTTAAAATTCTCCAAAATATTTCATTTTCTAGGAGGGGTGGGTTCCCACACATGGATAGAGGAAATGTTTTTCTTAGAACAGAAGAGGTGGCGGTGGGGTTCCGGGAGGGAGGGCCTGTGGTCATCAGCCTTACCAATGCTTCCTGTCAGAGGATCCCACTACTGGGTGGTTCCTCCCCTCCCCCTCACTCTTCACCTGCCCTGAGAAGAGAAGGGCAACTGCAGCGGATGGAGACTCGCTCCCTATTCCAGAGCAAGAGCGAAGCGTCCCTCTACTTGCCTCTTTTTCCAGCCTCTCATCTCTCTCTTTCTCTCATCTTTCTCTTTCTCCCTCTCTTTTTCTCCCTCTCTCATTTGTGTGTGTGTGTGTGTGTGTGTGCGTGCGTGCGTGCGTGCATGCGTGTTCCCTCTTGAACCATTTCCAAAAACAGGCGAGGGTTGGGTTTGTTTGGGTTTTTTTTTTGCGGATGTTGTTCTTTCTTCTTTGGGTGCTTTTTACCATATGATTTGTTGAGGGTAAAACTGCCCTCTGCAAAGTGATGCAACGGACCAGACAGCGAATAGATACGTTGCTTAGCAAAACACACAGATACTCACAGACTCTGAACGTTGATAGAAAAATAAACAGTCTTTACTTGTAGTAAAAAACAAACTTGGCTTCTCAAAACAAAGATAACACTTCTTCAAATAATAATGGTTCAACACAAAACATAGTTTGCTTACAATTCCAGTTGTCTTCAGTAACACAAAGTTCCTTTCAGCAGTTCAACCTTCAATAGCAGCAGCAGAAGTGAATGAACTTCCTGCCTTCTTTTTATGTCTGCTTAGCACAGCCAATTAGTCATCTTTGTAGAAGTTAAAGTTACAGAACATAGTTTTCTATATATTATCTACCCAACCATAGGATAAGCATCCAACATGATTTAAATCAAGAGTCATTTCAGGTTCCCAGATAAATGAAACTCTTTCATCCCCCTGCTGTGGTTCCCTGTCAGCTGTCCCACCTCGCCCTTCCCCCGCCCTCACTCCTCACCTGTCCTGAGAAGAGAAAGGCGAAGGTGGCAGATGGAGACTCACTCCATATTCCAAGCAAAGCACCCCTCTACTTGCCTCTTTTTCCAGCCCTTGTTGGGAGACACACAATTTTTCTCCACGCTTAGACACTGGCTGGGCTGCCCGGCTACAGCCAATGCTCTGCACCGTAATGGGCTCCAGGAGGAGGAGGGGGGGAACGCCGTCTTCCCCATTGTGCAGCTCGCTAAGTTTAAGTGCAAAAGCAGCAAGCAGCCACGGAGGTGGTGAGAGGAATATGGGGAGACGCGCCCCAGCTGGTGCCTCGGGGCGGAGAAAGTCCCCATATTCCTCTCACTGTCTCCATTGCTGCTGTAACAGCCTGACAGTCACTCCTTTTGCAACACAAGGTTTATTTTGGTATCTTTCCAGAGACAGAAAGAACGGGGCCAAATTTCCTTACAGTTATTCCCTGGGGGTGGGGGTGGGGAGTGGGGGTGGGGAGTGGGGAAGAGGGAGGGAGGAAGAGAGAGAGAGAGAGAAAGAGAGAGAGAAAAAGAAAGGAAGGAAGGAAGGAAGGAAGGAAGGAAGGAAGGAAGGAAGGAAGGAAGGAAGGAAGGAAGGAAGAAGAAGGAATTTTTGGATTTCACCACTGGTTTGTGTGGAGGATTGGTGGTGATGGGAATGCGCAGCCCTCCAGGATGGAGAGCAGGGCAAGAGAAGGCTCCGATGTTCGCTTGGGTGGTGGAGGGAAACTCAAAGCATTGGAGGCTTCAGAAGGGGCAGAATGTGCTTCAAAATATACAGTTCCTGGTTCTAACAGTGAGTGATGTCAAGTTGGCCATGCCCACCCAGTCACATGACTACCAAGCCACACCCACAGAACCAGTAGCAAACATTTTTACATTTCACCCCTGCTCAAGGCCCTATCCAACAAGATGCAATTGTGAGAAAAGTACGGCCCTGTACTTAGGCAGGAAAAATCAAATGCTTAGATATAAAATAGGCAGTACTGGCTCAACAGTAGTGCCTGTGAAAGGGATCTATGGGTCCTGGTGAACTATCACTTAAGAATGAGCAGCAATGTACTGCAGCTGCCAGAAAAGCCAATGCAGTTCTGGGCTGCATCACAGAGGAATAGCATCAAGTTATAGTATCACTCTGTACTGCATTATTGAGGCATGCCTGGAATACTGCATCCAGTTCTAGACACCACAAAAAAAGATGCTGAAGCCCTAGAACAGGGGTGTCAAACTCATTTTCATTGAGGGCAGGGGTGGGTTCTACTTACCTTTACTACCGGTTCGCAACAGGATGGACAGATGGACAATGATGACATTTGGGACAGTGGGCGGGGCCTCCCGCTGGTTTTACTACCGGTTCTTGCCAACCGGTCCAAACTGGGGGCAACCCACTGATTGAGGGCCACATCAGGGTGGTGTTTGACCTTGGGGGGCTGGGGTGGGCATGGCCAGGGGTGGGTGTGGCCAACTTTACATCACATGTGTCAGGTTGCCTGTGGTGGCCCCAATGCTCTGCCAGCAAAAACAGAGCTCAGGGGGACTGTGCATGGCCCCCATGAGCTCTGTTTTTGGCTTTGATGGCCTCCTGCAGCCCTCTGCCAGTGAAAACGGAGCTCAGGGGCCATGTGCGGTGGTGCACGGTCCTCCCGAACTCTGTTTTTCTGGCAGAGGCACTAAGGGCTGGTCCTTCACTGTTTTCAGGGCAGCCCTGAGGGCCATATCTAAGCACCTGGTGGGCCGGATCTGGCCTGTGGGCCTTGAGTTTGATACCCCTGCCCTAGAAAGAATGCAGAGAAGATCGAGAAAGATGATAAAGGATGTGGAGACATATGATCAACAAGTAGGGGAATTAGATATGTTTAACTTAATGAAGAGAAGCTTAGAAGGGAGACATGATAGCAGTCTTCCAATACTTAAGAGGCAGTCACAGACATGAAGGGTTCAACTTATTCTCCAAAGGACTTGACGGTAGGATAAGACCCAATGGGTAGAAACTTATTAGAGAAAGATTCAACTGGAGCTAAGGAGGAATTTCTTGTCAGTGAGAGCAATTAATCAATGGAACAGCTTGTTTCTGGGAATTGTGGATGCTCCATCATTGGAAGTTTTGAAGAACAACCATTTGTCCAGGATGGAATAAGGACTCCTGCCTTGGGGAGCAGGTTGAACTAGAAGATTTCCAAAGTCCCTTCCAACCTTATGAGTCTATGATTCTATATCATCTGGAGCACACAAGTACACAACGGTAGTACCTGCATTACTTTGTGATTATATGATTGTGAAAAGACACATTTTGTTTAAAGAAATGCAGACAAGTATCACTATTTTTTTAACCTTCAAATGATACATATTTAAAAAATAATATTTATGTAATCACGTTTCTGGTTATTGCTTTGCAGCTTAACCCTGTCCAGATTCCTTTTGTCATACAACATAAATGAACTATTTTGCCTGTACTCTGTTCATAATAAATTTAAAAAGTATTGTTGCGACTAACATAAAGTTGTATTGCAATAAGCTGTATATGAAACTCTAATTTTAGAGTTACCTTCATTTTGCATTTTTCCCCTTCCATCGAAGCAAAATAGTCCAGAGAAAAACAAGAACCAATTGATTAGATTGTTGGGGGATTTATCTGTGTGTTTTGAGGGCATTTAGAAGAAAAAAATCCTAATTATTATTCTTCCCAACCTTCAGGCTATGGGGGTGCCAGAGTCATCCATCCATCTTATTGGGGTGAGCCTTGGAGCACACGTTGGGGGCCTGGTGGGCCAATTCTATGAAGGCCACCTTGGAAGAATTACTGGTAAGGAAAGCAGCAAGGTGAAAATATTTAGTATGGTTTATGACATTTTTATTAATATACTAATATTTGAAGAGTGCTTAATTTAGCTCTTAACTAATTATATTTTGAGGCACAATGATTAAAGGCACTGAGATTGCTGATAGCCTCTGTTTGAGACCCAAGCTCCATGTGACAGGGTGAGCTCCTGTTACTTGTCCCAACTCCTGCCCACCTAGCAGTTCGAAAGCATGCAAACACAAGTATATAAATAGATATCACAGAAAACTTGCATTAGGCTCCAAGCTGATTCTGAACTAAGGTCCTGCAATAACTTTTTTTTCCAAAATGAAGAGATTGTGCATATTTATATATTATATAACTAATGTCATATAGATTTTGTTCCTTTTAGATTTTTCAATGAATTTTGCCATCTTGTTCTATAGCTTTGATCAACCTTCTGTTTGGCTATCATGCTGACAAAACAACTAGTTGGTTTTGCAAAAGATTTAAACAGTTCCCAATAATTATAGATGTAGAGGTTTAGCAATAGTATTGAATAAAGCTCCTATAAATAAGGAACTTTTAAAACATTTTAGTCAAAGAAATGATTTCATTGTGATTTGAGCTGATTCCTAATCCCATCTCTCAAAGCTTTTTTCAAACAAAATAATAGTAATAACAACATGGAAAGGATTATGATGATGATGATTGAAGAATTTAGTTTTGTTTTAGTTTCTTATGAAAAATGCCACAAGTTCAATTCTGTTTCAACAATTCAGGTTCTGCCTTCTGAATCACAAATGGCCATTTCAGGTGACCTTGTACTACACAATCACTTGCTGTCCTCCAAATTCAGCCAATGAAAAGTGTAACTGGTTGCCACTTATTGTTCATCATGTTTCAGCTCTGGATCCAGCGGGGCCAAAATACACAAGAGCCAGCCCTGAGGAGCGTCTGGATCCTGGGGATGCTCTCTTTGTAGAAGCCATTCACACAGATTCAGATAGTAAGTTAATGACCTGCTTTCCAATCATATTTCAGTTTTATTTTTTTTTAAAGACAATAACATTTCAGGTGTACTTATTTCTAAAAAAAAATTGTATCCTTCTTGAAAATAATTGCTTACTGTTAATTTCCACTTTTTAAGATGTGGTAATAATCATAAATAATAGATGCTGTTTGTCTGTCATAGCTACACTATCTCATCTTACTTCTTCTGATGGGGTGACTTTGGGTTTATGGATCAACAATTCCAGGGAAGAACTATACTGCCTTGAGCTCTGAATGGTGTTGAACTCTCAGAAGTGGTATGCAATCTGGGCATCCTCCTGCTCCTGTTCAAGCAGCAGCTGGTTTGTGGCCCAAAGGGCTTTTTTGTGCAATTAAATTTTGGGTGTTAATTGTGATCATTCCAGATTTGAGAATTCTTGCTCATAGTCACTCATGCCCTAGTCACCTCCAGCTTGGATTATTGTCAATTCTGTACAAATGGAATCCCTTGAAAAGCATTTGAAATATAAAGCTGGTATAGAATGCAATGGTCTGGGTTGTCGCGGAATATCTTGTTACCGATGGGTGACCCCACTCCTTTCAGACTGCACTTGTTGCCAATCAGCATCCGGTCCATTAAGGATCCAGATCTTTTCTTCTATGCATCTGCTCATCTAATCAAATCAAAGACTGTCAAACATCTTCTAAGTCCTGTCTTCTAGGGATGCCATCTGATAGGACCTTGGAAACAAACATTCTCAATTGCCGGCCCTATAGAAATCCACTCTATTCTTTGTCTCTTGGGTTTCAGGAGATCAGTTATGACCTGGCTATTCTATCTATCCCAAAAGGAAGGAATGTTGCAATTGTTGGAGTGACCTGGCACACAAATGATTTGGGGTCCGTCCGTCCCCCACACACATCACTGTGATACTATTGGGATTTTTTTACCTTTTTAAAAAACGGCAGTCTTTCAAAGTTCAAACTTCTTCAGAATGCATTTTACAATTTGCAATTAAAGTTAATCAGTAACTATAATACTTCACATAGTTCAGTTGTATGCATATTTTGTGTGTTTCAACAGTTG
Source organism: Pantherophis guttatus (assembly GCF_059756535.1). Lineage (NCBI taxonomy): Eukaryota > Metazoa > Chordata > Lepidosauria > Squamata > Colubridae > Pantherophis > Pantherophis guttatus. The sequence continues at coordinate 105,933,536 of NC_142064.1, read as the reverse complement.
GCTTTCTTTTATTTGCGTGGCCAATAATTGGAACAGAATTAGAATATTCCAGAATATTCTGGAAAAAAAATATTTGTGAAAAGATCTGTTTCGTGCCTATATGTATCTACATATGTGTGATCAATGCTTCCAGTTACAGCTTTGCTATAGATATCTGCATCATTTTAAAAGCAATTCTAACATAGATTTTTTTCTAGATTTTGGTATCCAAATACCCGTGGGGCACATTGATTACTATCTTAATGGAGGGAAAGATCAGCCTGGATGTCCCCGTTTCATATTATCTGGTAATAATGGTTCTTGGGTGATTATTTGAAGCTGCTTTTCTGTCAAAGCAGTGTAAATACAGTATAGATACAGTAAATACAATCTCATTAGGGATATCTGTATCAATAAATGGGGATTAACAGGAGGTTGCCAGAAAGGTTCAGTAAGAGAATTTAAGGGAAATTCTCTATTAATTTTTCCCTATGAGGGTCTTTTCACTTTCTATCAAACCACAGCACAAACTGAGCAGGCAGCAGTCTCTTTTCTTCTGTGGAGTTGTCATGTCTCATTGGAAACTACTATTAAGTAGTTTCCAATAGTTAAAACAGCTTTTTCTCCCTTCTTCTAATAGTGTTCAAGGACAGTCTAAAATTTGTTAGACTTTGTCACTCATTATTTTGGAATGAATGCAATAACTGCAGAGGCAATATGGTAAAAGCAATCACGGTAACTATCAACATTGGGGATATTAAAAGTCAAACTGCTACAATATTCTGTTGACTCAAGGATAAGTGGTAAGCAGTTCAGCAGTGGAAAAAGGCCCTTAGTCAAGAATTTGTACTTACATTTGGAAAGCTGCTTGTGACCTGGCCAGCCTCCTGATTTATTTGTAGAAATGCAAATACAAGAGCATTTGGACGGTGGACATTTGAGCTGGACATAGGCTCAAATGGAGGCTATACAGCTATCTTTTCCAGTATACATTAATTTAGATTCCTGTACTGAGTAGACTGGTGGACTCAATAGTCTAATCAGTGTTTCTCACATTCAGCAATTGTAATATGTATGGACTTCAACTGGCAGAATTCTTCAGCCAGCATGTTGGGAATTGAAGTCCACACATCTTTAAGTTGCTGAGGTTGAGAAACAGTAGCTTAATAATCAAAGTGGTTTGACAATTATCAAAGAAAATTTTGTACATAGAATAATAGGATAAGATAGCTTCAATTTCTACTTGTGCTTTAAAATCCCAGCAAACTGAAAAATAAAAATGTATTTTATGTACCTGTAAATGACATGTTTTGACTTATTTGCTATTCTATTAGATATAATGTAAATTTATAGTTAAAGCATAAGAACAAATCAGTTAAAGTATATTTAATCCATTAATTCTTCTTCAGGGCTGGTTTAAAAGCTTGGCATCTTCCTAAATTAAAAATCTCTTTCTCTTAAGTTTATATTTTAGCTTTCATTTCACTTTTTTTAACCAAAAATATTTAGATTTTTTTAAAAAAATGATTAGAAAACCACTAAATTAATCTTTGGTTTTTTGTTTTTGTTTTTTAAAGGCAAGGAAAGGGACATTCATCCAGTTTGGATCATTTTGAGCCACAGTGGTGCAGTGGGTAGAATACAGTACTGCAGGCTACTTCTGATGACTGGCGGCTGCCTGCAATTTAGCAGTTCAAATCTCACCAGGCTCAAGGTTGACTCAGCCTTCCATCCTTCTGAGGTTGGTAAAATGAGGACCCAAATTGTTGGGGGCAATATGCTGACTCTGTAAACCACTTAGAGAAAGCTGTAAAGCACTGTAAAGCAGTATATATTGCTATTTTTAAAGAAAAAATTGCTATACATTTCCACAGAGAGCCATTTGATGTACTTGTTAAGACATCAGGCCAGAAACTCTGAGAACATAAGACTCAGAACCAATGGATGACTTTGGGTCAGTCATTCTCTCTCAGCCCTAAAAAGCAGGCAACCCACTTTGGAAAAATCTTGCCATGAAAATTGTAAGGATTAGTCCAAGAAGTCACTGGCAGTCAAGACAAGTCAAAATCACCAACAACCCCACTTCCCTATTGACAGGCCATTTCTCCCTTTTTATTGCTTTTCAATTGTTATGCCCAATTAATTTTTTTTTTTTTAAATAGTGAAACTGTAATCAGGTTTATATTTTGAAGGCTAACAAAGAAATTAAAAATAATGAGAAATGGCACTAGCCACCAAAATGATGACATATCTGTAGCTTCATACACTCTGTCTCTTTTCCTTTCCAGGCTACAAGTACCTGATCTGTGACCATCTGAGGGCTGTGCATTTCTACATCAATGTCTTGAAAGATTCCTGCCCAGTGATGGCTTTCCCTTGTTCTAGTTATAAGAATTTCTTAGCTGGTCACTGTTTAGATTGCTTCAATCCTTTCTTGCTCTCCTGTCCCACAATTGGTATGTTACTTCTACAGTGATCTCAGAACCTAAACTTTGAGAATTTGGGATGTGAGTGGAGTTAGGATATGGCAGGTCTTCCATCTTCTGTGAGATATGTCTTCTGATTAGATGACAAATGAAATCAAGATCTCTGTTGAGGACATAATATTTTATTGAAAGTTCTGTCAAAGTTAAAACTCGCATACTCCAAATCTGAACAATTCTAAAATGTAAGTTGTTGAAATGTTTGATTCCAATTCCCTGTCAGACTTTGCTCTTTATTTTCCAAGTATATAGACAGTAAATCAGAGTGTAGCAGTAATAAAGCAATTTTGTTCCCGTTCCCAAATTTATTTTTAAAACAGGAACAGAGAAAGAAAGAATGAAATATCCATATTTACACCAGGAAGGGGGAGAAAAAGAGTAGAAACAGTTGTTGTATTGAAGAACTCAGTCCAATCCTAAGAGTCAAAATTCCTAGAGTTTTTCTACAGTAGCAAATTTTGGAACTGAATTTTTGCTGTAACAACAAGAAAAGCTGCTAAATCAGCAATGAATTGTTCCCACTGTCTTGCCTATCCCCTGCCTGTGTTTAACGGCATGACAGTTACACATTAAGCCTGCAAAAAACATGGTCTGGAATAGAGAAGAGGATAATGTAGATGGCAATTAAAATTCATAATTCATAAGTTTATTTGTCAAGCATATATAAGATAACAGGTAAAAGTATAAACATAATTTGAATACATGAAAAGAGTAAGTAAAAAAGGAATATTAGAACAGGGACGGTAGGCATTCTGGTTCACTTACAGACCTCTTAGGAATGGGGTGAGGTCAGCAGTAGACAGTTTATGGTTAAAGTTTTGGGGGTTTGGGGAAGAAACTACAGAGTCAGGTAGTGCATTCCAGGCATTAACCACTGTTACGGAAGTCATATTTTCTGCAATCGAGTTTGGAGCGGTTTACCTTGAGCTTGTATCTATTATTTGCTCATATATTGTTGTGGTTGAAGCTGAAGTAGTCATTGACAGGAAGGACATTGTGGCAGATCATTTTATGTACTATGCTTAGGTCAGACTAAAGTTGGCGTAGTTCTAAGTTGTCTAAGCCCAAAATTTGGAGTCTGGTGGCATAAGGTATTTTATTGCGGTTAGAGGAATGGAAGACTCTTCTCGTAAAATATCTCTGGACTCTCTCGATTGTATTTATGTCCGATATGCAGTGCAGATTCCAGACAAATGAGCTCTGTTCAAGAATTGGTCTAGCAAATGTTTTGTATGCTCTAGTTAGTAGTACAATATTACCAGAGAAGAAGCTACACAAGATTAGGTTAACAACTCTTAATGCCTTTTTGGCATTGTTATTACAGTGGGCTCTGGCACTTAGATCTTTAGAAATGAGTACTCCAAGATCTTATAGTCAGGCTGCCTATTGTGTTTTAAAAATGAGCGTATCTTCTAAGACCTTTCCTTACTTGCACTGAACTCCAGTACAGATATGCCAGCGCAGCATCTATTTATTTGTTTGTTTATTTGTTTGTTTGTTTGCTATCTTCCCATGACATTGTTTTCATTTCAGAGTGTCTACTGTATAGGCATGATCAAAAATTCAAGAGATCAGCCACAAGAGTATGATTGAAGCTCCATTTTAATGTACAATACACCTAAAAATCAGATGGAGCTATGATTACAAAATCATGGCCACTATCTTGACTTTTTAAAGTATACTCTGTGGATATCCCTGTTTTATCTCATTCATTGTCCAAACAAAGACTGGTTTAAGTTGTCATGTTAAAATAGTGTTCCCCTGCTATCTGACAGTTTCAAGATCCTTCTAAATATTGAGACTTTGTCATTCATTATCTTGGAAGGAAGATAGACAACTGACAGAGACTGAAAACAGAAGAAATAGAAGGAGGATAAAGATAAGCAATAAGGACAACATTTGATTTGAGAACAGCAAATTTCATGCCAGTATCTGCCCAGTCAAGGATGAGTGAAGAGCACTTTAGCTCAGCACCAAGGAAAGGGACACTTGTTTGCTATTTAAATGAAAAGTGAGACCTACAAAATCTCAAATTTGATGCCCAATACTAACTGCATGTTCACTCTTTACTTATGCACCAGAGAATTCCATATTCTTCTGTATTATAATGTTGATTTAGGACTTTTGGACAATGGAGGACTCAACATGAAAACGTTACCTAGAGAGGTTAAAGTTTACTTGGCCACAGCTGCATCAGCACCATACTGTGGTGAGTAATTGAAAATTGAAAACTTTCTTCTGAATATCGGAGGACAATAATTTAGAATTCAGATCCAATGACACTGATAGCTTTCAAATGTAAAATGAATACACAGTATAGACAATCTTCCTCTTGATTTTGTAATTAAAGTTCTGCTTTAAAGCTCCTCACTGAGATTCAATTGTTTACATCTGTCTCTATTGGAAAATATAGTACCAACAGTACTAACCTATATGTTCAAATGAGGAACAGAGGCAAGACTAGATCTGGGAGAAAACTAAAATTTCATTTAGGATGGTAAAAATTGTTAATTGGCTGAATTCATTGTCTTTGAGATATAAGGAGAACAAGAAGGAATCCAATCTTATTCCTATCTTTAAAACAAAACAAAACAGGAGAATCTAGACAAATTGATACCTGAGAAGATTCTAGAATAAACTTATGTTTTAATTAACTATTGTGGTGTATCACTCAACAGCTCACAGACAATATTGCCTATGTTCCCTCATAATAAAAAGTACTATAGACCAATTATTAATTTATTTTAAAGGATCTGACTGACAAGTGGGGAGATATTCTTGTATGAGTTTACAAAGAACCTAGCAACAATTTTCTTTTTAATAATGGAGGCTAATCATGTTTAATGCTTTCTGCCGAGAATGTGTTTTCTGTGTTGCTTAGTACACCATACACTTGTGGAGTTCCACTTGCAACAGAGGAGAACTTCAGATACCAATATTGAGATAACCTTTCTCACTAGCAACTCCTCAGCTAGCACCAGCTTCATCATGTGAGTAATAATGGACAGTTCCAATGTCTTCTTTTGTTCCTTTCAGTTTGCACAATCATCCAATAGGCAGCATAATCTTAACTAGCCAAAATGGTTGTGAGCTGTCAGACTTGCTGAATCTGTTGTATGTCAAATCTAACTCCCTCTTGACTCCAAATATGTGGTGCATGTTTGCTTGTTTTAAGCTTCTCTTGGATTCAGTCTGCTGCAGGATAATATAAAACTAACCCAGCCTGTCTTCACTTTGCACCAGCATTATAAATATCTGCCCAGACCGACTAAAATTTGGACATGGTATAACACTTTTCTTCTTCTAGCCCATTCTCATCCCATATTTTATTTTTCACAGCATATATTGGCAGATCTTTTTTTCAGAAAAAAATCATCTTAGTTGGCAGGAATGATTTCTGGAACATACCCTAACACCACCCACTAACACTTATTTAATTAGGATTGTGCCATGGGTGTTTCCACATAATATTATAATAGAAACAGAGCCAGATACATTTGTATTTGAAGCATGTAGATTTGTGGTACTATGAAGACATGAGCAATTGTGCAGCTGCAGAATTTTCTGCTGTTTAAATGTTCAAAATCAGGGTTTACTGAAGTCTCAGAAAATTATTACTTTGACTGCTTGTGTAAGTAGTGGAGCCACATCAACTTTCTTTACTATCAGCTTCTTAATTGTGCAGCTAAATGAATAACCAAGAAAAATGCTAAGTGCAATCTTAAATATACATTATGTGCACACAGACAATGTTGAATTTACAGTGCAGAGAGAATGGCCAGATGCTGCCAGATGTTGAAGCAAAGCTAAGCAAACAACTGCAATCATTTAGGAATGCTGATTTTGCTTTTCCTGCAGTGCTTGATTCTTTCCAATGTGTTTTTCTCTCCTCTTGCACTTCAGCTAATATGTACAGAATAAAGGTGTTGCAGAGAGCATAGAATTTCCTTTGGATCCTCATGGAAAATGGCCTGGCTCTCATTAAGAGTGATTCAGAGCTCACTCTGCAGCGTGACTATAGCTCTTCCCTACAATGTATTTATATTTCTCCAAAAAGTCAATAAAACTTTGGTTCCTATTCTCACACTTTATATCCTATTGAGCTTCACAGACCCAAACAACAAATGTTGGGCAAAGGCTTGCTGATTCATTCCGCTCCACTATGCCAGATAGAAAGTGTGATGTTGCAGCAGCGTCACAAGTTTTGGAAGAGGAACAAAGATGAGCCACCTATTGTTGGGCACTTTTGTACTGCACCTCTACCTGTGGATACAAAGTAAGCAAGGAATATATATATTTTTTAGCAAGAAAAGTATTGAGAGATTCTTTGTTCCCCTCTTTGTTGGGGATACTGCAATTTTAATTTATTTGGGAATAAGTTAATTAAGATGCATTTGAAGCATTTTCCTTTTTCACTAGTCCATATGGGATATTTATTTTAAAATATATTGGAACTCTGTTTGCTTTTAGCTTAAATAGTCTCAGAGGCGTTGGGCAGCTCCAAGCAACACTATTTCCATTCCTTAATTCATCTTTTTTTAAAGCAATGGTAAAATCATTTTTGCTTGTGCCAACTGTAAACTGTCATAATATTTGCTTGATATGACCTCAGTGCTTATCTCATCACCGTAACTATTGCCAAGCGGTAGTCTTTGTTGCATGCAGAAGTTAAGAAAGGGGATTAGGGATTTCCTTGGTTTCCTTTCCACCCATGAAATGTCACTAGCCAGCATTAAAATATCCACCACTTGCTCTCCATAATTTGAGTTGGTGGTGGGGCTGGGGGGAAAGCCAAGAACAAGCAAAACTGCCATAATTTGTTCCTTGCTTAAATTAAGGCCCAATAAGGACCTTTAAGGTTACTGAAGTACGAATAGTGAATCAGATGAAATCAGTTTCATTAGAAGAGGAACCAAACTTAAAATTAAGGATCAACACAAATTGATCCATCTCCATTTCTTCATGTTACCACTGGTAAAGTTGGTTGAAACAGTCATCCTTTCTTTGAGAAATTGCAAAGGCAATTTAGAAAATGAAAATTAATAAAGGCATTAAGGAACAATATATTCCAGGAGCCATTGGTGGTTGGTTTTTTTCCCCAGTGTATCCTTATTTTCTTACCTTTTACTTTTCTTGACGTGCCTTTTCCCATGCCAGCTGAAATAATTTAAGTTTTGAGAAGCTGCTGTTTAAAGTGGCAATATAGCCTAACATATTTGGCTCGCTCGGCTCCTGGGCACAGAGTGGGCATAGGCAGCAGCAACGGTGGCTCCTCACATTGCTGGGGAGTGAAGTCATTGTGACCATTGTCTGCCCTGACCTGCCCGCTGGGCGGCCAGAGAGGTGATCAACTGCAAATCGTGGCGCTCACCTTGTTTTCCCCAAAGCTGCCAGACAGATTCTCCCCCCAGACCATCCCAAAGAGGTTTGTTCCTCAGGCTGTGCTCTTTCCCTCCTCCCACAGCATGCGAGGGGTCTCTTTGGGGGAAAGTGAGTAGTCCCTGCAGATCGCAGGAGCACCCTGATAAGTTTTCTAGAAAAGAACTTATCAGTAATCAACGCCCTCTTTCCCAGCCGACTTGCAGGAGGAGGAGGAGGGCAGCGTAAAGCAGCACCACCTTAAATGCTGGTAGGCAGAGGTAGAATTCTTGTTTTCTTGTTTTCCTCCCCCAAAATTAAGGTGCATCTTATACTCCGGTGCGTCTTAAACTCCAAAAAATACGGTACATAAGAACTAAGCCAGGTGCTTAATGCATCTATTTTGCACGTAGCCAAAAACTCCAAACTTATCCTAATCACATGCTCCTGAGGCACTTTAGTGAGCAAGGGCTGTTGTTTGCAAGGAGAAGGTTGATAACCTCTGTTATAGAAGATAACACATCTTAGCAAAGATAGCCCAGGACTGAAAACCTACCTCTACCACCAGCACAAAAAAATGTGTACTGACAAAATAAATTATTAAAAATAATGTCATAGGGCAGAAAATTATCTGCTATTAATTCAGAAAGACAGGCTGAAGAACTGGAATTACAGTACTTATTGTAAATTATTGTTGCATAGCAACTTACCAAAAATGCATTAAAAGCTTAGTAGTATCCTTTAACTTTATTCTGTTCTTTCTTCAGTGAGAAGATGATGTGCTTGCCACAAGTACTGACTATTACAAGCCATAACCCCCTTCTACAGAACCTCAACATTCAGTGTGATTAGCACAGTTTTCACTTGTGGACACAGATATTATAACAGGGCTGTAACTTTGAAGGTTGATTTTAAAATCAAATGTGTGGCATTGAATTTTTTAAATGTGTTTTCTGTCACAGAATACTTGCTTCACTTCAACTGCTAATAATTTAAGCCTGTTTTTAGTAATAATTAGTTTTATAACCATGATGAAAATAATTACAATGTACATAAAATGGAACAGCACCTAATTGAACAGGACCTATTACTAATAAATCTGGAGTGAAAATAAGTAGATTCTGCCAGAAACTGACTGTACATGGTGCTAATTGTTTGACAGTATATATTACTTACCATTGTAAATGCAGTTCTCCATTTAGAAGGAAACAAATGGCATTTTGCTTGATGTACTTTCAGAAGTGGAAGGCCATTATCAAGGAAGGGGGCATTTCATGAATTTCTCTTCTACTGCTTATATCCATTAGCATGTTCAACTCAGTTGTCTGACCCACTAGATGAAGACTTTACACAATACAAGAGAAACATTTTCCATTTGTATCCCAAGTAGTATTTTGCAGTAAATGTAAGCAAACTTCTACCCCTTAGTATAAAATCTTTGCTCAAGGCAACTGGCATGTTAAGAATTTCTGGATCATACTACCTAATTCAAAACAGGAAAAGTATAGAAGATGGACATCTACATGTTTTGTCTGATCTTCACTTCTGTGGGAGAGTATCCATAACATCTTCCTTGTGCCTCAGCAAAATTGTCCAGTGTTAAAACAAAGACAGTAATAGTATCAGGATTAATTACCGAACTTGGCATCACTATTTTAATTTTATTTTGTAAATATGTTTTTGTGGGTTTTAAAACAACACCTCCAAACTGTTAACAGTAGAACCTTTGCCTCTCATTAATAATGTATACAATAAAGTTTTGATTTAACTTTCCATTCACTTGGGCTTCCAAGAGTCACTTTGTAAGTCTTTTCATCACACCAGTGCTTTCTGAAGAGAACTTGATGTCACTGGGGACAATGCTATTGAAAAGCAACTTCACTTTATTTCAACTTCATTTCTGTCATGCAAGTTGGGTGGATTATTGAAACTAATAGTGGCATATACTATATGCTTCATCCTCTCAATTCATTGAATCCCTACAGTTAGTATATTATCCTATGCAGGAAGAGGGAAGACAGTGTTGCTATATTAATTTATATTGTGATTTTCTCTCCATACGTTAGCCAAAGCAGCTAAAGTAACAATTAAAAGCCAACACTTAAAATATTACAAATCACTATATAGATCACTATAAACTAGCCCAAATTGGAAATAGATGTGTTGACTCTTTCTGAAGACCAATTGGGAGCAAAAGGAAAGCCTTTAAATAGAGGCCTTTAAATGTGCCTAATACTGTAAATAGAGCTTGGAAAGCAGATGCATCTTCAAGAGAATTTCTCCAGTTGATGTTACTTTCTCAATTGATTCATCCTGTGGTCTCTAGGTAGTTAAGTTGTGAACTGTTTAAAGTTTAGAAGCAAATCTTTAAACTTTACCCTGAAAGTGCAGATCTTGCATTACAGTTATAATATGTATGTAGTATTATACACCAGAAGGCAGCCTATTTGTTGCATATTATACCAACTGAATCTTCCGGGAAGCTACTCTCAACCTGGGGGTGGAAAGTTAAATATTTAAGTTCTGTGTTATTGTGGGATGCCTTTGTGAAGAATATAGCTTTAGTGAGAAGAATGACTCCTCACATTGGCAAGCACATTAATGATAGCCAAAATGGAAGGAACAAATGAAAGATTTGTTTTCTTCCTTCTTTGATTTGTGAAAGAAGAGAACATCCATCATGTTCCATCACTTAATTATACCATCATAATTCCAAGATATGTAATATATTTAACATATATCAAGTGTTCAAGAATACAAACATCCAGGTGCCAGAGCAGACTGATAAACTCTGGCAAATATTCCATCACTGCCTCTCTAGTCTATGCATATCTTTCATGGTGCAACATATGGACAGAAATTTTATATATGTTTTGACACACAAATAATGAAGGCTATCCTGATTGGTGATTAGTGATCTTATTGCTTCATGCAGGTCTTGGATTCCCAATAGCAGTTCTCTAGAGTTCTGGGGTCTGAGTTGGAGCCAGAGGGGCTTGTCCTTTTGCAAGGGCAGGATGATTAGTCCTCAGGTGGTTTCCCAAAGCTGTGTGAAAGAGAATCCATAATTATTATAAGAACTAGCTTATACCTATATGTTCAGTTTTAAAGGAAACAACTCCATTTCCCAAGCTAATATCCTAATGTTTCACAAAGTCTTTATCAGTGTAGGTGATGACCAGGCTGAGCCTGAGGGAGGGATCAAGCACATTATCAGCCTTGGATCTCTTCATACCCACAAGAGAACTAAGTTGAATACACAGGGGGAGGGGAAGGTAAATCTGGCATCTAAAGGAGAAAAGCTTTAGAATTGTAAACTTGTTGAATCAAATCCCAACATTGTGATGTAACTCAACAGATCTGAGGTTACACTAATTGCATTGTAGGCAGGGGTGGGTTCCACTTACCTTTACTACCGGTTCGCAACAGGAACGTGCACACCCGCTTGCTTTGCTTGTGCGCATGCTGCTGCACATGCACAGAAGCTTCTGCGCATGCGCAAAACATCCAAGATGACGTCCGGGTGGGTGGGCGGAGTCTCCCACCACCATTACTACCGGTACATATGAATCGGACTGAACTGGGAGCAACCCACCACTGATTGCAGGAAATCAGACCAAACAAACCAAACCTTACTTTTTTTCTTTTTATCACTCTTCCATACAATAGATTGCCTGTTAAAACTGACAGGAAATATATTTAAAAATCTCCCAAAGGTGCTTTTCAAAAGACAACTAGATTTCCTTAGCTTTTTCCTTGAAAATGTTTCACTTCTCATCTAAGAAACTTATTTAGTTCTGGGAGCTTCAGTTCAGTTCAGCCAGAACTGAAGAAGCTTCTTGGATGAGAAGTGAAATGTTTTCAAGGGGGAAAAAACAAGAATGTCCAGTTGCCTTTTGAAAAGCACCTTTAAATCAACCATGGCCTAGATGATTGAGAATCTCCATAGACATATTTAAAAATGGATTTTCTCAATGACTTTTTAAAGTTAGTGCTAGCCTTTTACTATCAGAAATGAAGAGTATAACCAATAAAGCAGTCAGCCTCCACTAAAAAGCTGTTTTCAGAGTAATAAGAATTTGTGAAAAAATATTCTTAAGGTGAGTTTGAACCTATTTTATTAGGACACCAAGATCTTCTCTTTCAGATCTTTTGATAAAGTGAATTTTGTCTGCTTCTCAAGATAACTTGCAATGAGCTAATTTAGATCAATAAATATTACTGGAGCTTTATAGCAATAACAATAGCACTTAGACTTATATACCGCTTTACAGTGCTTTACAGCCCTCTCTAAGTAGTTTACAGAGTCAGCATGTTACCACCAACAATCTGGCCCTCATTTGACTAACCTCAGAAGGCTGAGTCAACCTTGAGCCTGTAAGGATTGAACCACTGACAGTCAGCAGAATTAGCCTGCAATACAGCATTCTAACCATTGTGCCACCACAACTCTTATGTTCTTCCTATGTTCACAAACTCCTTTCCCAAAATTGATATTTGGTTGTACTATGTTTCAAGAGACTATCTTACTAAAACCTTTCACAGGTTCTAAACCAGGGATGTCAAACTCAAGGCCCACAGTCTGGATCTGGCTCCTGGGGTGCTTAGATAGGGCCTGCAGGGCCATCCTGGAAATAGCAAAAGACCGGCCTGCAGTGCTTCTGCTAGCGGCCCCCTGTAGCCCGTTTTTGGCCTTGATGGCCTCCTGTAGCACTCTACCAGCCAAAACGGCTGCTGGGGCCTCCAGAGGCCTCCACTGGCCCATTGCTGGCCAAAATGGGGCCTCTGTGGGCTGCATCTAGGCCTCTGAGGCTCCATTCAGGTCTCTGGAGGCCTCCCTGGGCTTGTTACAGGCTGAAATGGAGCCTCTGTGGGCCGCACCTGGGCCTCCCCAGGCCTCCCCCTCCGAATGTAGCTTTTTCAAACCTTTTTTTCAGCCCTAACGAGGTGCTAGTGAGTGAACCGATCTTCCGGGCTTTGCCTGCTCCCTCCAATTCTCAGATGTGCTTTAGAAGCTTTTTTTCAGCCCTAACGAGGCGCTAACAAGTGAAGCGATCTCCGTGCTTTGCCTGCTTTTCTCATTGCTTCTCTCTCCAAAGATCATTTGTACTTTAGAAACTGTTTTTTATTCCCAAGTAGGGGATAAAAAGTGCGCGCAAACACACTCAAAGCCGGCAAACTAATTGTTGTAGCGCGGGAATAACGAGAGGCACAAGCAGGCTAGTAACAACAGCTCTTTAATTCAGGGTGAGACTTCAGCAAAAACCACCAGGCAGCAGCCCTCTTTATATACTTTCCAGAGGCGACCAAGAACCAATCAGGATTCATTGTACATTTGAATTTCCCGCACAAAATAGATACATACATAACACCCCTCCCCTCCCAGAAGGCACTTATTCTATCTATTTACATATTTACATACAAAATCACGCAGGTGACCAGGGTGTGTCTTAATCCTGGTTGACCTGCGCAGTTCAGTTGTTAGTGAGGCGTCGAGCCGGTCGGAGGGACCTCCCGTCTCTCCCGGCTCCGCCAATGGAACCTCCTGGATTTCTCCGGAGGTGTGGCTATCTCCGGCTGGGAATGTCGGCTCGCTGGGGCGGCACTGGAACTCAGGCTTCCCAGATAAGTATTCCGGCTTACTCGGGCTTGAGGTAGCTGTGTCAGGAAGACTTGGATAGTTAGGAAACAAGTTTTCGTTTGGTAAACGTTTGCGCAACTGATCAATGTGTCTCCTCCAGATTTTACCATGCCCTATATCAACTGTGTATGATTTTGGACCGGTAATTCCTACGATGGTTCCCTCTACCCATAAGGGCCCATTAGTGTAGCTTCTGGCAAAAACTGGGGAACCTACTTCGAAATGCCTTAGTCCTCCCCCTTCCCCGATGAAGCTATCGGAGGAGTAATTAGGATGCAGTCTGTCTAGCACGTATCGTAGTTTTTGGCCCATTAGAAGCTCGGCTGGGCTGCGGCCCAAAGTGGGGCATGGGGTGGCATGCTGTACTGCTAAGAACTCATCTATCCTAGCCTGCCAGTCCCCTGCATCGAGTTGGGAGAGGGCTTCTTTGGCCGTTCTTACAAATCTTTCAGCCAGGCCATTAGAAGCCGGATGAAAAGGAGCGGATAATGCATGTCTAATGCCTAATTCGGCTAGGTAGCCTTCGAATTGAGTTGCCGTGAATTGGGGCCCATTGTCGGATACCAGAGTGTCCGGCAGTCCGTGTGCTGTGAATAGTTTTCTGAGAACTTTGATTACAGCCTCAGAAGTGGTAGATGGCATTAAGGCAATTTCGAGCCACTTAGAATATGCATCTACAATGATTAAAAAGTTCTGACCATGGAATGGGCCAGCGAAATCAATGTGAATCCTCCCCCAGGGTCCTTTTGGTTTTTCCCATTCCCAAATGGGCGCTATGGGAGGATCCGGGTGGGAGTCCTGGCAGGACCTACACTTCCCCACCCACTCAGTGACATCTTGGTCTAGATGAGGCCACCAAACATAGCTTCGAGCTAGGCCTTTCATTCGAACCACCCCAGGGTGTCCCTCATGCCGCATTTCTAAAACCCTGTGCCTTAATCGTGAAGGAACAACCACCCTGTCACCCCACAACAAGCAGCCCCCCAACATTGACAGTTCATTTTTCTTGTTAAAATACAATTGGAAATCACCACCGTCCACCTTGGTAGGCCAACCCCTCGTCACCCAGCCCATTACTGTTCGCAAAACAGAGTCCCTGGCAGAAACCCTCGCCACCTCGTTCGAAGAGATGGGGCTCGGGGAAACAATGTCAAGCAGTAAAACCGGGGCTTCCAGGGTTGGGTTGTCCAATAGTTCGGGCAAGGGACATCGGCTGAGGGTGTTAGCATGTCCTAAGGTTTTGCCCGGACGGTGGAGTAGCTTATACGAATAAGCGGCCAAGAAAATAGACCACCTGGTCATCCGGGGGGAGAGAGCCGCCGGGGTTGGTTTATCGCCAGCCAAAAGTCCCAAAAGCAGTTGGTGGTCTGTAATGAGTTCAAAGGTACGGCCAAACAAATACTCGTGAAATTTTTTGACCCCCCGCAACAGCCGCTAGTGCCTCCCTATCTATAGTTCCTTTCAGCACTAGACAGAGTGCGAGAGTAATAGGCGATGGGCGCCTCTAACCCATTCGGCAGTCTATGGCCCAAAACCGCGCCGACGCCAAAGGGGGAAGCATCACAGACTAACACTAGAGGCAGTTCAGCGTTGTATTGAATGAGGAAACTGTCCTCGGACAAAAGTCTCTTTACTGCATTGAAAGTGGTCGCTTCTCGCTTGCCCCAAACCCACGGAACGTTTTTTCCAAGGAGCCTGTGCAGAGGCTCCGCAACGGTGGCTTTGTGTTTCAAAAACATTGTATAGAAGTTGAGAAGGCCCAGGAAGGCCTGCAGCTCAGACTTGGACTTGGGGGTGGGTGCGCCTTGGATGGCCCTCACTTTGCTTTCTGTGGGGTGGATGCCTGTGCCGTCGATTCTGTAGCCTAAGAACTCTACTGAAGGCACTGCTATTCTGCATTTATTTCGTTTGAGTTTAAGTCCCACTTCTCTGAATCTGGTTAGGACTTGTCTAACCCTTTGGCCCAACTGAACTTCATCTTGTCCACTAATCAAAACGTCGTCGAAATACGGAACGACACCTGGGAGGCCTTGTAGGAGGCGCTCCATAGTACTCTGAAAAAGTCCCGGGGCGATGCTGACCCCAAACTGGAGCCTGGTGCATTTAAAGGCACCTCTGTGAGTTACTATTGTCTGTGATTCTGCCGTAGCGTCATCTACTGGCATTGCTGGTACGCCTGCGCAAGATCTAGCTTCGCGAATAGCTTGCCAGGGCCCAGGGAGTGTAGTAGATGGTGGACTATTGGAACCGGATAGGCGCTCTGCTGCAACGCCTTGTTAATCGAACACTTATAGTCGGCGCAAATTCTAATTTAGCCATCCAACCCCAGTGTAACTATTGGGGTTTCCCATTTAGCGTGATCCACGGGAACTAGCACCCCTTGCTTAATGAGCTTGTCGAGCTCCGCATCGATTTTGGGCTTTAAGGCAAAGGGAACTCGCCTTGCCTTCAGTCTAATTGGTGCTACGTTGGGGTCTAAATTGAAAGAAATAGGGGTCCCCACGTACTTGCCTAGAGTCTCTTCGAAAACGTCCCGAAACTCGTGAAGCAGGGTTTCCTTGAGTGATGATCCATTGATGTTGTGTACGCCCGTGAAGCCCATGCCGAGGGCCCGGAACCATTACATGCCCAGTAGGCTTGGTAGAGGCTTGCTAACGAAGGTCAGGGGCAGCTCTTTCTGGAACTCGCCATAGGTGACCCGGAACGTGCCTACGCCTTCGATGGGAACTCGGTTGCCCTGATAGTCGAGCAGGCGGATTTTCTGTCGGGACAGCTGGTTCTTCTGGAGTTTGGGCAGGAGTGCCTTGAGTGTTGACCAGGACATGATCGATAACGTAGACCCGGTGTCGATCTCCATTTCGCACGATTTGCCATCGATTTCTACTTCCGTGTAGACCTTCTCGTCGTCGGTAGTGCTGGCTTGGCCGATTCTCGTGCTGTAGGTCTCCCGCTTTTGAGGTTCGCGCCATTTTCTCGCGCCGTCATCTTTGATTGGTTGTTTTGAACGAGCCAGTTCTGGTTGGTCGCAGTTGTCACGTGGCTTTCGACTACGCGGAAGTTGAGCTCTGCAGACTCGTGCTAAGTGGCCTTTTCTATCGCAACACCTGCAAATGGCTTCTCTGTATTTGCACGACTGTCTCTCGTGATCTCCGCCACAGCTAGGGCAGTTCTCGTGGCAGCGGCCTTGTTCGCTCGATTTCTTTTCGGTGTGGAAGACGTCCTCATCCGACTCTTCCTCTGTGCTAGTTTGCACCTCTTCTCTGTGGACGGGGGCTGTTTTTGGCCCGTCCTTTCTTGAACTGGGACGCTGCAGTGCTTCTGACGCTTTCGTTGATGCCTCGTGTACTCGGGCTTCGTCTAGCGCGCCGGCTAGCGTTAGGTCTGGCTTGGCTAGAAGACGCCTTTGCAACCGGGTGTCTCGAACTCCGCAAATCAGTTGTTCAAGCAATGCGTCGCCTAAGTCTCTGTAGTCACAATGCGTTGCGGCTTTTCGAAGCGTGGCCACATAAGCACTGACCGGCTCTCCGTCTTTTTGAACTCTTTGCCGGAGTTCGTAGCGCTGAACAAATTTGGACGGAACTGGAGCATAGTGGGCCTTCAGGTTGGCCTGAAGGACGTCCTAGGGAACCGTCTGGACTGGGGTTGGCTCGCAGAGGGATTCGGCCATCTCGAATACGCCTGGCCCGCAGTGGCTTAAGAACAGAGCCCTCTTCCTGTTCGCCGAGAGCCCTTGCATTTCGCTCGCTTCTAGGGAGCACTCAAACCTGGTCAGATACGATCCCCACTTCTCTCGGGTCGGGTCGAAGGGTTTTGGCAGAACGTAGGCAGACATGCCATGTCTCCGTGTTCGCTAGTCACCCTGGCTGAAGTTCTAAGCTCTTTTGGGGTTGCTTCTTGTGTCCTCTATCCCACCTTCATCGCCAATGTTGTAGCGTGGGAATAATGAGAGGCACAAGCAGGCTAGTAACAACAGCTCTTTAATTCAGGGTGAGACTTCAGCAAAAACTCACAGGCAGCAGCCCTCTTTATATACTTTCCAGAGGCGACCAAGAACCAATCAGGATTCATTGTACATTTGAATTTCCCACACAAAATAGATACATACATAACACTAATGTGCTGAAGCTGACCAGACTGAAGACGCTAGGCAGATGAATACCTGGTAGGCACATTTTTTTCCCCTATTTTCCTCCCCAAAAACTAAGCTGCATCTTATACTCCGGTGCGTCTTATACTCCGAAATATATGGTAATTCTAACCATTTTTGAAACAGATATTAAGGTTGACAGAGATAAATATGACAAAAGTATCATAGAAAAAATCCCTAGTCTTACTGCCACCAATGAAAAATGAGATGGTGTAATTCAATCTTCTTGATGACAAACACATAGACAGAAGAGTGAATCTGTTATATTATTCACCCAAAAATCCATTCCTTCCCCCTTTTTAGGATGGGCACTGTGTGAAGGGATACTGCAAGATTTCATGGCAACTGGGCATGATTCCAAATGATCCCTGCACTGATTATCGGTGTATTCTTCAGCAGATTCAACTGGATTTATGTATTTAAAGCTGAGAAGGACACAGATGCAAGAAAGTTGGAGACTGTCTGCTTTTATGCCACAAATCCATATTTTAGGTTTTAACAAAGAGGACTTTTTTAATATCTCAACTGATGCAGGCTCAGTTCACATGAAAAAGAGAAAGGGAGAAGTTAGTGCTGAACTTAAATTGTGGAATATTCTACATCAGGAAGCAAGGTTTGTTTATCTGTATCATAGAATTCTTGCTTTTTCCTCAGGATTCAAGACCATATTCACTGACTCATAGCAGTGGTGGGTTCCTCCCGGTTCGGCCTGGTTCAGCTGAGCTGGTAGCGGTGACAATATGATGTCACCAAACCGGTTCTGCCCCCCCCCGCCCCCACGGGTTATTCTTACCTTTTATTTGGCCTCACCCCCAATCTATTGCTGCCTCCTGAGTCCCACCTGATGGCTAGAGGGAAAAAAACTGTTTAAACTTTTGCCGCGGGGCTTCAAAGGGCCACCCTACAGCTGATCAGTGTTAAAAGAAAATAAATGAGTAGACCGATGCCTGAAAAAATAAATGGGTAGACCCAGTAGTAGGATTCTACTTCGGTAGAACCAGTTGTTAAGTAGTTAAGTAGTTAAGCAGTTTGGAGAACCAGTTGTTAAAAGAAATCTCCTTTCGTTTTTTTTCCACTTTACAGGGTTAATCCTGTAAGGATTAATTACAACATTTGGTGTTGTTTCCTAGCCTAATCTTTATTACAGAAACTGCGTCTCCGGCAGATGCCTAGACTTACTGTCTGGTTCCGGAGGCTATTTTTTTGCTTGACTTTCTTAAAGGGGAAGGGTTGTTTTAAGCTTTTTACCCCGCTGTTGGGAGGAAATACTCCCCTGTTGGAGTTCTTCCAGTCAGGGTACAATTATCAGCACTTTGAAGAAATAATTGAATCCTTTTGTGTATATGGACTACTCAGAGGGCTGAAAAAGTTATTTTTGACTGGTCCCTGCACTTACGACTGTCCTCACATTTTACGTTTTTCGCCCTATCTTGTCACCATGGTGAAGAGAAGCAGTTGTGAAATGAGTGACATGGTTGTTAAGAACGCTGCACAGGCATAAATGTGAGAATGGTCATAAGTGTGAGGACCAGTCAAAAGTGCGAAGACCTGTCAGAAATGATTTTTTTCAGCCCTCTGAGTAGTCCCTATACACATAGCCATGGCCAGCCGGTCACATGACCAGCTAGCCACGCCCACCCAGTCACATGACCTCCAAGCCACACCCACAAAATAAGCCATGCCCACAGAACCGGTAGTAAAAAAATTTAGAACCCACCCCTGACTCATAGCCTATGATATACCAGCTGGTCCAAATCATCCAAGTAAATTCTCTGTCAGTGAGCCATAAAGGAGATGCCACTTGTCTCCTCCAGACTTCTTTCAAGGAAAGATACTCCAAGCTCTGTCGTTCTGGTATGCACTGTGGGCAATCTCTCAGCATACACTACAAGTGATCAACCTAGAACCTTCTTGGTGTACATTGAAGGTCTTCTAGGCTGACCAGCTTCAGCACATGCTATAAGCAACCCTAAAGCCTCTGAGCTGTGGAGCACTTTGACCAGTACCAGAAGAGAAGGCTGAGATCAGTACTGATCCAAAGCATTTGAACAGTTTTATTGAGGTGAATCAAGTCAGGTCTTTGCTTTGACAACGTGAATACTGTTGCTTCATAGCATGAATAATGTCAATGGAGTAAATCTAAGATCATCTTCATACAAGCCTAATATCATTTTATATCATCTCTAAATGTAATAAGTATTCCTTCCACCTCATCCAAATCGCTAATAAAAATGTTGAAGAGTAACATGCCTGGAATTAAACCCCATGGCACTCAAAGTAGTATCTTCTCTCTAATTCAATGAAGTATCATTAATGAACATTATCTGAGTTCAGTTTTTGAGCTAGCAATGTATTGAACTAATTCTCAAACTATTTAGCCTACATTTAATTAATTAGCTAAGCAGAATGCCATGGGTATGTTGTTAAATACATTATTGAAATCAAGATATATTATGTCAACAGCATTCTTACAGTCATGCTGTAAGGAAGCTAGTTGTTCTTCCTAAAAAAATGAGATGAAGTTTGACAAAGCCATGACCTAAAGCACTTTTCCTCAGCAAATGAATTAAGAATTGATATACTGCAGGTTCTAAGGAGCAATCGGTATGCTGGATACATCAGTCACCCTTTCCTTGCATATCTAGATATGTTTCTTTCTAAAGGCACAAAGAATACTTACTTATCCAGGGTGATGTGTGCCCATGTTTACTCACTTCAAATACTCCCCTTCACTCATATAGTCCATAAAAGACCCTGTCAACTCAGCAAAATCTTCCAATACAAGACTGGTAGAGTCCTCACCAGACAGGTCACTGTCAGGCCGAGATTTCCTAGGATGAGTAGAATGAGACACAGTGCAAGGAACCACAGGAGCTGTTTGGCCAACTGCAGGTGAACCACCTACAGGCATTACTGGTTCTTCATACTCTGCCTTTTCCACCTCTGTGTCTGAAGCAGGTCCTAAGACATGATAGAGGCTGGGTAAGCGGATGTCAAACTGAAGGCCAAACTTAGCAAAAAGCTTTTCATTCAAGGCATAGAGCTTTTCTGAGATGTCATAGCCAAGGAGGACAGAAAAGAGACGGGCAATATAGCGCTCCTTAGCCAGAAGCAAATAGAGCTTTTTCCTTTGCCAAGTGATAAAAGAGGAGTCAATCTCGGCTGTCAAAGTTACCTGTCAAAGAAAGAAGAGAAAAAAGTTCATTTGTTTGTTTTTAAGAATAATGTAGTCACTGTGTTACCTCACATTTTGTTAGATTTATTATACAAATATACAAGAAATGCACATTTTGAAATAAATTCATATTTAATATACTGTTTATTTGTGTGCATTATCAATTTTGAAAATGAGTTTTTACAATACATTGCTCAAGTATTTCCTGAAGAGCTTGGAACACAATGTATAAGGTTTGTTGCAAATGTATTTTTACATTTGCACTTTTAAAAAGCTCAGTTACATTGGGAAAGTGGATTGATCTTTGAGATTGACAAAAGCAAGGGAAGCATAGAGAGCATCTCTTTATTTTGAATGAGGAAAAATAAGAACATAAGTAGTGCACAGCTGGGGCAGTTTCCCTTGGCCCATCTAGTCTGTTCTCACAGTGCCATACCAAAGGCAGGAGGAACCCCACCAGTCTCACAGCAGACGGTCTTTAGAAATAGTCACACCATCATTAAGGCTAGTAGCTTTGACTTCCATGTATTGGTCCAACCCTTTTTTGAAGCCACCAAATTATTAGCCAGAACCCAATCTCATGGTAATGAATTCCACAGTTGAATTGTGTATTGTTTAAAATCCCCAGGGACATATAAACCACATACAAAGATATTGAAGAAACTCTCTGATGGTCTGGTTGAAGTTTTCTGTGAGAGATATGAAAGAATTCTTGAAGTACTAAATGACTGAACAAAATATTATTTACATCTTGAAAAAGGAAAAGAAATAGATCCAAAGAGGTATAGAGCTATCAATTTCACATCAGATTATGTGATTATTTAATCACATAATTTCATATACTACAGGCCACCCAACCAAGCAGAACAAATAGATGGACTTTTTGCTAATCAGTTAACAAATGTATGTAGGAAACATACTATAGTAGTAATGAGAGATTTTAACTACCCTGAAATCAACTGGGAGACAAACTCTGCAACAAGTGGGAGATCAAACAGATTCCTGACCAACCTAGCTGATAAGTTTTTCACCCAAAAGGAAGAGGAGGGAACTAGAGGGATAACCACACTGGACCTTATTCTTACTAACAGAGAAGAAGGGATAGAGAGGATTGAAGTGACAGAAACTTTAGGGGTAATGACCATGTCATATTAGAATTCAATATAATGCAGACACAAGCAACAGAACATAATCAAACCAATATCTTAGACTTTAAAAGAACTGATTTTAACACACTCAGAGAGAGTGGGGAAGAATCCCATGGATGAAATTTTTAAAGGGGAAATCAACTCAAGAAGCCTGAGAAACTCTGAAAAATATTATTATAAAAACCCAATCCAGCTCAATCCCACTGAAAAAGAAAAAGAAAATAACCAAGAAAAACCACATGGTTGCACAAAGAACGCTCTGATAAACTGAAAGAAAAAAAGGATAAGTACAAAAAAAATGGAAAGGGACACATAAGGAAGGCAGAATACCAACTAATAGGCCAAATTTGTAACAAATGTCAAAAATAATAATAAAAGTTTCTTTCAACACATAAAAAAGAAGAAGAAAGTCAAAGAAACCATAGGTCCAATAATAGGAGAAAATGGTAAGAAAGTAACTTTGAGTAGAAAGAAAGCAGAATTGCTTAATTCACTTTTTGCATCTGTACAAGCCAATTTATCAAAAACAGAACCATAAAAGACAGATTAGGAATGCAAATTAAAATGGCACCTGTCAATGCTAGACAGATTCAAATCACTGGTCCTGACAGATTACATCCCACAGTTCTGAGGAAACTGACAGGTGGGTTCTTAGAACCATTGAACCACATCTTTCAAAGTTCTTGGAGCAATGAGGAACTACCTGAGGACTGGAAAAGAGTTCCCATCTTCAAAAAAAAGGAGAGAGGGGGGAAAGATCCAGGATATTACCAACCAATCAGCCTGACATCAATGCCAGAGAAGATCTTGGAAAAGATAATCAAGCAACAAATCTGCAAACACCTAGAAGCAAAGTTAAAACCAGAAGCTAATATGGGTTTGTCAAAAACAGATCGACAAACAAATTTTATTTCATTCTTTGACAAAGTGACTAAATTAGTGGATCAGTGAAATGTTATTAACATAGTGTCAACTCTCAAAATAACTTTAGCTGAAGTAAATATCCTTTTTACTTAGTTTCTTAGTTGCCATACATATGGGGTGAGGGGGAGCTCTGGGGTGTGGGATAATTTCCTTCCAGGTGCCAGACATAACAGCAATAAGGCCCATGGGAATCAAGGTTGTCTCAACAAGTGTTCATAATGGCCGGAGGGAGTAGCTGAGTAGCCTACCATCTACCTGGCTGGTTAATGTGACCAATGACACTAGGGGGATGGGTGATATTTATTTCTCTTATTATACTGAAAACATGGGAAATATTTAGAGTTGGTTTCACATTTGAATGTGCCAATATGATGTACCCAATAAAATGGATCGTTGAGAGAAGCCACAGCCTCAGTGTCCTGAACTGATTGGGGCCATTACTCAGAACCATAACACATAGTGTTGACACATAAAGTAGACCACAATCTACTTCTTGGCAAGCTCGAAAAATGTGAGATAGACAGCACCACCACCAGAAGTGTTTGTAACTAGCTAAAAAGTCATATTCAACATGTAATCCTCAGTAGAACTACATTTACATGGAGGGGAGTAAGCGGTGGGGAATCCCAATGTTCCATTTTGGGCCCAGTTCTCTTTAATATCTTTTTGAACAATCTAGATGAGGGAATAGAAGGGGAAGTCATCAAATTTGGAGATGACAATACTGTAAGTGGTACGAATAGGCAACACCCCAGAGTACAAGCTCAAGATCCAAAAGGATTTTGACTGACATGAACACTGATTACAGAAATTGGGTATGTCTAGTCTAATGAAAAGAAAGACTAGGGGAGACATGAAAGCAGTGTTCTAATATTTGGAATGCTGCCAGACAGATGAGGGTGTCAAACTAATTTTCAAAGCACCAGAAGGCAAGACAAGAAACAATGGATGGAAACTAATCAAAGAGAGAAGCAACCTAGAACTAAGATGAAATTTCCTGACTATGAGAAAAATCAATCAGTGGAATGGCTTGCCTTCAGAAGTTTTGGGTGCTCTATCACTGGAGGCTTTTAAGAAGAAACTGGACAGCCATTTGTCTAAAATGGTATAGGGCCGTGATGGCGAATCTATGGCATCCGTGCCAGAGGTGGCACGCAGTGCCCTCTCTGTGGGCACACAAGCCATTGCTCCAGTCCAGCTTTGCTGCGCATGTGTGTGTGCCTCCCGCTAGCCAGCTGGTCTTTGGATCTCTGCCACGCATGTGCAGGGAGCACACAGGGGCCACGTACACATGTGTGGAAGTCAGGCATGTGGGGGAGCGTGCGTGCATGCACAGAGTGCATGCAGGGGGGCACACAAGCATGTGTGGAGGGCGCTTGCAGGGGACCATGCGCACATTACATTTTGGGGGTTTGGGACGGACATGCGTATTTGCGCGCTCACATGTGCGCTTTGGGCACTCGGTCCGGAAAAGGTTAGCCATCACTGGTATAGGGTCTCCTGCTTGATCAGTGGGTTGGCCTAGAAAATCTCCAAATTTGTTTGTTTTTTGTTTGTTTATTTATTCATTTGATTGATATTAATTCACACATGGCGACTCAAGTGAGCTTACAAGAATATAAAAATGTCATATAAAAACAATAAAACAGAGAATTAAATATAAAAAAATAAAATAATCCCCCACCCCGCCGCTTCAGCGACAACACATCATATGAGCCACTTAATGGGCTCCATCCCACTCTGTGTTCCCCAGGCCCGCTGGCAGAACCAGGTCTTCAGCCTGGTTCTTTGTATGTAAAGTTTATTGTCATTGTACAGTATACCCATACAACGAAATTCACATAACACCCAGAGACCAAGCCCAACGTACATGACAATCCCCAGACACATCCCCACCCCTAAACCACCCAAGCATCCACACAGCAGACCAAGTACCATAATGCTGTCCAACAGCTCACTGATAGTGGCCTTCAGTTCATTGTTGAGTGCAATTATAGCTCTGGAATAAAAACTATTCAGAAGATGTGGGAATACTCAGCAATCTATCTTCATTTCAACAAAGTGTTGATATCATGGCATTCCAATTAGCAAGCCAGTTGCTAATTGTGGACTGGATGGTGTGACAACGAAGGAAATGTGTCAACTGGCACTCTAGAATACAGCAAAGTAACCCACAGACCACAGGTCATACATAGCTTGAACTATCCCACACACACACAGTCACACATCTTTGAGGTCAATCATATGTTAACTGTACAACATATTTATAATGTTTTTCTGCCAATCTTTTGCTTATATCTAGTCCTGCAAAAAGTCCTCTATTTTTCTTTCCTAGGCTTATGGATTGCCTGGATAAGTTTCCTCTATCTTTACTTGCTGAGGTTTGCTGCCAAAATTCAGCAGTAACTATGGCATCTTTCTCTATAACTATTACATTTTATTCCCTCCATTCTCCACCCTAGTCTCTCTACCCTGAAAGCTTGCAAACAAGAAAGCTATTTTGCACCAGCATTTGTCTTATTTCCTTTTGTGGAAAGGAACAACACATTGTTGACCTTTCCTTCCTCCTGTACTTTATGAGATTACTGCCAATGTGCGCAGGCAGGGCCTCTTATTGCTTGAAGGCAGCATACAACAGGAGAAGGATTCTAATTATGCTTCTTATTAAATTAGTTGTCAATGACAGTAGGAATAGCCATGACTATTGTTAAATAAATTGATGAGTCTGTGGACAGTGAAATTAAAATAATGACAAATTATTTTTAGGGTTTTTTATTTTGAGTATATGATATTGCAATCAAATGTGCAGATGAGATGGGGGCTTCCTAAAAGGATTATGAAATTGTGGTTGATCAAAAGTTGAATATAAGTCAGCAGCAGGATATAAGTACTAAAACAGAAAAATCAGTTGTAAAACACATCAATTGAAATATTGTTTCCAAATCATCAGAAGGGGAAGAACTGATAGTTTCTACTGCCAGATCCCAGGTACAGTACTGTTTCCAATTTTGAGAAAGAAAAAAGAGAGGAGAGGAGAGGAAGAAAGAGAGAGAGGGAGGGAGGGAGGGAGGGAGGGAAAGAAAGAAAGAAAGAAAGAAAAAAAAAGGATAGCAGGGATAACCAGGGATTTGGTACATATGAAGAAAAATTGTAGGAACCAAGTAAAAAGTGGCTAAGAAGTGATTTGAGAGCACAATTTCAGATAATGAAAAGGTACAACACAGAAAAAGCCCTGTTCATTGTTGTTCCAGGGTTCATATCCCAGAATTATGGTCTTTTATAGGAAAGGAGTTTCCAGTTCTGCCTTAGGAGAAACTTTCTAATGGCAAGAGCAATTTAATAGTAGAGCAAAATAGTCAAGGCTGCCCTTTGCTCAATACGTTTAAAAACCTGAACCAGCATCTAATAGAGAGTTTTCATATCGATTCCCGCACTAAGCAAAGCCTTGGACTTGATCATTGACTGCTTGAATTCAATAATTCAATATATCTGCTTATTTATGGAAATCATTTATACAGTTTATAAAAAGTATTCTGTGAAAATGCAGGAGCTAGAGGCAACTGAGCCCTCAGCTGGCTCAGACATAGCATGGCCTGCCAAGCCACAAAATTCTTTTATTTCATTTTTAATTTTCATTTTATTAAATTTGTATACCGCCCTACTCCCGAAGGACTCAGGGCGGTGAACAGGCACGAAATAAAACACATAAATACAAAAGTTAAAACATGATTAAAACCCAATTAAATAATTTTTGCCCGAGACAATTTAAAACTCCCAATAATTTAAAACGAATTAAAATTTGAGTTTAAAAATTTAAAAGAAGGGGAAAAAATTAGGCCAGGCCGGCCTGCTGGAATAGGAGTGTCTTCAAAGCATGGCAGAAAGTGCACAGATCCGGGATCCTCCGTATCTCCGGGGGGAGCTCGTTCCAGATAGTAGGTGCCCCCACAGAGAAGGCCCTCCCCCTAGGGGCCGCCAGTCGACATTGTTTGGCTGACAGCACCTGGAGGAGCCCCTCTCTATGAGAGCGTACCGGCCGGTGGGAGGCTGTTTGTGGTAGTAGGCGGTCCCGTAAGTAGCCAGGTCCTAAGCCATGGAGCGCTCTAAAGGTGATAACCAAAACCTTGAAGCGCACCCGGAAGACCACCGGGAGCCAGTGCAGCTCATGCAGGAGAGGTGTCACACGGGAGCGCCATGTTGCTCCCATAACCACCCGCGCGGCCACACTCTGCGCCAGTTGGAGCCTCTGGGTGCTCCTCAAGGGGAGCCCCATGTAGAGAGCGTTACAATAGTCCAGGCGGGAGGTAACGAGGGCATGAGTGACTGTGTGTAGGGAGTCCCGATCCAGAAAGGGACGCAACTGGCGAATCAGGTGAACCTGATGAAAGATCCTCCCGGTCACGGCCGTCAAGTGCTCTTCTAAAGACAGCCGTGAGTCCAGGAGGACGCCCAAGTTGCGAGCCCTGTCCGTGGGGGCCAGCGATTCGCCCCAATAGTCAGCGATGGCGTCAACTGACTATATCGGGACGTTGGAAACCACAGCCACTCGGTCTTGGATGGGTTGAGCCTGAGCCTGTTCCTCCCCATCCAGATCCGCACGGCCTCCAGACACCGAGACATCACTTCAAGGGCATCGGCTCCTTATCAGCTCCTCATATGAATAATAGTGGGTGGGGGGAGGGAATGACTTGATCTGAGTCTCACATAGCAATGCAAGAGGCCAAACTAGACAAATCCAAGTCAAAAATTGGCTTACAGCAAAGCTGGTGGACAGCAGCAGGATCAAGGTCTTTTTTTGGTTACAAATGTGGCTTCTCCTTTCTTGCTATACTTTGTAAAAACATCTTGTCAAATTAGGAATTATTTTCAATGTGTTAATCTGCAGCTGGCCAAGAAAGGTATTACTTTAATTATGGGGTTGGATTTGATCTCTTATGATCAGCACAGCTGTTTTTGTGTTTATATTGCTGCAATGTTCCTTCTTTTAATCATTCCAATTAAGAAATTCAAAATTCAAAAATAATTTGTGGAAAAGATCCCAGGAACCCTAATCCTGGACCTCACCAATATCTAATCTCTTCAGTTAGGGTTTGTTTGAAGTATGCCTAGTTTCTTCTTTGCAAGTAGAGTTTTGGAAAGTTTCTCCTCTTTCAAGAGCAGCTTACTATGTACTACAGGCAGGAAGAGCGAAGGCAAATGTCCAAAGATATAGTAAACAAGTTGAAGTACACAAACACTTTCCTGGATGCTCACACTCTTTGCTCCTCAACAGAAAATGAAAGATGAAGGAAATTATAAAGAAATCTGAATTTTATGAAGAACATTACCTGAAATGTTCCATCTTCAGAAGGCCGTAATGATTCCCACTCTGGAGAATCCAAGAATTGATATGGGAAAACATAATGTAAAAACTGTCCATCCTGACTTACTTTAACCCTGCAGAAAGAGAAAAGGAGGGCAAGAAAATTATTAAAATTAAAAAAACTCTTGTGCAATTGATGAACAATTAAAAGACATATGATAAAGTCCATGCAGGTGGTCATTTAGATACAAACAACACCTTCATATAGGATAGAGTTGTTTTAGACATTAATATCTGTGGCAGTTTTAAAAAATACTGTTCAACAATATCAGGTTGTTCTGCACACAATATAAGTAACACGAAGACAAGGCAAGCAGGTGCAAAGAACAGTAACAGTCAGGAAGAAGGAAGTAATAGTGAGGCTTCAAGCTGTGTGTGCAAACTGCTATTCATTAATATGCCCCTAAAAGAAGTAAGCATTTCACAGGAAGCAAGCTTCATAGCTCTAACCAAGGCTAGTAAACAATGACTCGGAAGGTTTGATGAAACAGTTCCCTTCCCTTTCTGGCTTCGTCCTTGTTCTGAAGCATATGTTCACAACAAGAAGAAGGGAAATACTTTTTGTCAAAGCAATGACACCCCATGAGTCAACTACTCTGTCTTAGACAGTTAGAGCCTTTTCAAAGTTCCCCTCCCTCGTTGGGTGTAGCCATTTTGTGTATTGGACAGCCATTTCATTCAGCCCTGTTTGCATCTACCCATTTTGTCTGTGATGAAAAAAAAGCAAAGGGTCTGTGACAACCTATATTCTAGTCCCACCAATCAAGAGACTTTTCCCATCTGAGAAGAGATCTTAGAAAAGATGTGGCAAGGCCCTGATCGTTGCCTAGAGAGCATTCTCACCTTCCAGATTGGATCATGACCATGGAATCTTTCTGTTGCAGAGCTTCTTTTCTACATTGTTGCTGATGCTTGTATATAAACCATATAATGCTGCCAAGATACTATTCTTTCTCAAAACAGAGGACAAATTTACCCTATGGTAGGAGTATCAAACCCCAATCACATTGCGGGACGTATCACAACATATCGGGATGTTTTTTGCCTTTGTGGAGCTGGCGTGGTGTGGCCTGCACAGGTTGAATCCAGCCTGCAGCTGCCAGTTTGACAGACCTGCCCTAGGGTTTTAATAAGCATTGTATTATTGAATGCTTCCGGGAAAAAACAAATTAATTTTCAAGGATATATTTTGCTCTTGCATTGTTCTAGGAATTTTAAGAGGAATTTTAAATATTTTTCATTCAGGCTGACTAGTCTCTTGGTTTCCTTCAACAGAATAAATTCTGAACAGTATGATTAAAGATACATACCTGGTAAAAGTTTTCTGCATTTCATCACAATGACAAACCAATTCCAGAACACCATCCAGTATTGCTAAATTAAAACATTATTGTCAAGAGTAAAGGTTAATCTTGTGACTTCATTTGACTTTGCTATTGTTCCAGACTGCCTCTGTTTCACTTGGCTGTACTGCTAATTTGCACATACTCCTAAAAGGGGACTGAGATATGGCAGATAAAGAATAATACTAGAGGCCAAATTTTAACTTTTAGATATCTTATGTACAGTGTTTCAACACTCTAATGTTGCGTGTGAACAAATTCAATCTATCTCCAATAATGCTAAGAATCATATTATTAAAGCTGTACTCAGTTTCTTTTTTTCTAAAGGAAGGAAAAATATGTTTACTGCCATAAGGGTCTATAGCAAATTTTATGTTATATGGCATATGTGGGAAGTTTTATATCAAAATATACCATGTTTCTCCAAAAATAAGACCTGGTCTTATTTTCTTTTGGGCCCCAAAATAAGCACCAGGTCTTATTTTCGTAGGATGTCATACCCGCTTACCTTAGCACCACTGCAACCATGCATCCCACACCCCAAACCTGTCGCCTGTCTTTTTCTGCAGCCACTCTCACCACTCACTGCCAGACGCTGCATGACTCATCATGCTGATGTCACCACTCATGGCAGGAGGCTGCATGGTGTGTTGCATCATTGTGTGCGCAGGCAGCGGCACGGCGCAACGTGCCATGTTGCATCCGGCTCCAAGCAGCAACACTGGTGCAATGCACCATGAAGCTTCCTGCCACAACCGTGGACACCAGCCATGTGGCATCTGGCCACAAGTGGCCACAGAAGGGCAATGACATAACAGATGTCAGGGCATGGGAGGCCTGGCTGCTGCAGTCCTAAAGTAAGCAGGTGCAGGGCGCTGGGGCAGCTCCACCCTCCCACCCCTACCCTAGCTTGATTTTTACACATGTGCTTTGCCCCACCTCATACAACAAGATGGTGGGTGGGGCTTAATTAGGGCTTATTTTGGGGTAGGGCTTATATCAGCTGCAGGCGTGAAAATCGGGTTAGGGCTTGTTTTCGGGGTAGGTCGTATTCTCGGGAAAACGCTGTATTTTATTACTTATACTATCTCCATCTTCCTTAAACATTTATAGAATCCACAATGGACTGAGAATCAGCTTCTCCTCTAGTTAATTGACTGTCAAGCTGAAACTAACTTAATCAAATAAAAATAGCAAACGGGGAAAAATATTTTACTCGAATCTCCTCAAACTCCCAAATAAGTTATGCAGACCTAATCCACATATCAAAGGAGAAGGTCTGTAAACAGAAAATAGAGTAAATTAAAATGGAACTGCATATTCATAAGAATAAACATCATAGATGACATGTACCTATACATATCCATGCCCCTCAAATGTCACCCTAGAATCAGCACATATGCACTGCCATACTCTTGCCAACATCTTGCCACTTGTACTCACTATGTTGTAGTAAATTGTATTATGCATTCATATTGATGTTTTAGAAATACTTTAAATTGTAAGGATTTTTACTGCTTTCTTTAAGCTAGGTTCTGTTGAATTTACTGGTTAATAACTGTAATAAGGATTATTCATATGGTAAAATTGATGGCAACCAAGGGCTCATAAAACAAGCTTGGGGACCATATGAGTTGTGTATGCCAAATATAGAGAGATCAAGAGGATTAGTGAAGCAGATCTTATTACAGAAAGAAGACGGGGTGATGATTTCTCTTTCATCATTTGCGTTCTGATTATTTTCATTTTCAACTGCATTTTTTGTTGTATTCAAGTATTGTTCATCAGAAAACAACAAAATACAGAGAAACTTTGGAACAAAGCCACAGATGCCCCTCAGACATGTAACCACAAGAAAAGTCATCCAGCCACCTAACCATGCCTTCACACCGCCACAGTCGAAGGACAGACCAGGCAACCATAGTTCTCACAAGCTAACCAAATGTGCTTCTGAAACTACTGCCACAGGACAAGAAAGACATTGTGGAAAGAATAGCAGGAAACAGAAGAAACATTTAACCAATTTTAATCATGGTGAGATTTACTTAATGCCACATCATTATACCTAAATGCATTCCTTAGGGCTTATTTAAAAAGCTATATCCTGTCATATCTGCTATTTCTTCCTGAAAAAACAGCCCTTATATTTTCCTCATTTCAAAATACTGCATTCTGGCTATTCTCAGCCGTTGAAAGGTTGTATTTATTTATGTTCCAAAATCTAGGTGGATTCCTGAATAATGATTAAGACATTGATTAGATTTAGAATCCTAGAACTGGAAGGGACCTTAGGGGTGGTCAATGGCATGAGACCTTATCATCCTGACAAAATGATTGTTCAATATTTTCTTGAAAACCTCTATCTCTTCCATAGTTTAATTTTTTTTTTTTAAATTTGATTTATATGCCGCCCTTCTCCGGAGACTCTGGGCGGCTTACAGTGCGTTAAGCAATAGCTTTCATACTTTTGTATATTTATACAAAGTCAGCTTATTGCCCCCACAAACTGGGTCCTCATTTAACCTACCTTAGAAAGGATGGAAGGCTGAGTCAACCTTGAGCCTTGGAGAGATTCGAACCAGCAGTAAATTGCAGGCAGCTGTGTTAATAACAGGGTGCTTTAAACCACTGTAGTACCAAGGCTCTTGTTCTCATTGTCAGAAAGTTCCTCCTTAGTTCCAGGTTGGACCTATCTTTAATGAGCTTCCACTCATTGCTTCTTGTTCTACCCTCAAGAGCTTTGAAGAATAACAACTCATCCCCTTTCTATGGCAGCCCCTCACGTACTGGAAGACAGCTATCATGTCACTCTCTAATCTTTGTCTTCATTGAGGTAGATATACCTAGTTCCCTTTAACCGTTCATCATACCACTTAGCTTTCAGACTCCTTATCATCTTTGTTACTCTGCTCTGCACTATTTCTAAGATCTCAGCACCTTTTTTGTATCATGGTGACCGGAACTGTATTCCAAATGTGGCCTCATTAGTGCATTACAGTGCAGTATAGAGTGGTTTTATCACTTCTCGTGATCTTAATAGCAGTGGCAATAGCACTTAGCACTTAATACTGCTTTAGCTTTACAGTGCTTTACAGCCCTCTCTAAGCGGTTTACAGAGTCAGCATATTGCCCCAACAACAATCTGGCTCCTCATTTTACCCACCTCGGAAGGATGGAAGGGTGAGTCAACTTTGAGCCAGTGAGAATCAAACTGCCGAACTGTTGGCAGCAGGCAATCAGCAGAAGTAGCCTGCAGTACCGCATTCTAACTACTGCACCACCATGGCTCATCTGTTGATGCATTGGCTTTTTTGGCAGATGCAGCAAACGACTGCTCATATGTAAGTGGTGGTCCACTAGGATAATCAAGGCACAACGTATTTTGTGAGACTCGTACTGAGAATGTCTGACAGTATGGTCTTTAAGATGAGCCTCCTGATTCTGCTCTTTTTTTTCTATGCTTCTCTGTTCAAAGGAAGCAAAGATCCATTATTGGAAACAGTATATATACTGCACCCTTTAAAATTAAATAAGTTCAGCTAATAATGCAGATGCTGGATATGCTGTTCTTCTTTTTTGATAATCTATGAAAGTTTCAAATTTTGTTAGCACGTTAGCTGGGTTTTGTGCATGTTATTGTACTTTTATGAAGTTATTTCAACCTGACCTTCACCTTACAGGTCTGCACCTGCTATATGTGGAAATTGTAAGTTCCATTTTTAAGATTATATTGCTACAGCATATGAAAACTACACCAATGTGGCTCTATTATAGATAATGAGCTTTTCTTCATAGCGGATCTGGGCCTGGGGCCGAACTGTCATGTAATCTTGGAATACCTTTCTTCTCCAGAGAGTGCTTGTTCTGAAGAATCATTCCATTACTATTTTTGTAAGGGAGACCTGTTTGTTTTTACCAAGCTGCCATCACCTTCTCCATCACTCTTGATAAATCTGTCATGGGCTACAATAATGTCTTGAAGAGGGAGGAAGGGAATGTCACAGCATCTGTTCGGATATTACTTCAATATCTTCCTAGATAAATTCCACTTGTAGTATCATTGCTTTAACCTTGTTAACAATATTTAAGAAAGAATTTCATTTTGGTAATCTATAAAGCCTCTCCCATTTAAATTCAAAGTCTCAATGTGTTACATAGTGTGTCATTTTGTCTCTTTTCCATAAATTTTGATTTCCATTCTTGGCATATATTTAACATCCAACAGGCTTTTTGTTGTTCCCTTAATGTTTTGCTTATCAACAATAATTTTCTTCTAAAGGTTTAATAGATTGATCCCATTTCCCCAATGTTTAGGTTTGAAAGGCAGCCCATTTCAAGAGTACATATTTTCAGGGTCCTTAGGAGTTGTGTTCAGATCCTGCAAATCATTTTACTGAGCTACACTAAGGTGATTTACCTTTTTTGCTAAAGATTGGAAACATAAAGATAATTTTTTATTATTGTTTTTGTTTGTTGCACAGTCAACTAGATGTTCAGACTGGGTTTGGCATTTTTGTATACCTATTGAGTCCTTTCCAAGGACCTGGGATAGGCAGATGTGGATGATTGATAGTGTTACAGATTATTGTCGCTGGATGTAAACTGTTCCGATTAAAGCCATCTTTTGCAATTGACTGATGGTGAATTTGTCAATGCCAATGGTGTTCAAGTGATGCTCCAGTTGTTTTGGGATTGCACCCAAGGCACCTATTACTATTGGTATTACCTTTGATTGCTCTTGCCATAATCATTCTATTTCTATTTGCAGGTCTTTATATTTTGTTATCATTTCCAGTTTTTTCTCTTCTATTTAGCTGTCTCCAGGAACTGCCATGTCCACTAGCCAGACTTTTTTTGTCTTCTTATTGACAATTGTTAAGTCTGAGGTGTTATGTGACAGGTGCCTGTCTGTTTGAATTCTAAAGTCCCAGAGTAATTTAGCTTCTTCATTTTCTATGACTTTCTCTATTTTATGATCTCATCAGTTCTTGCTTGCAGGCAAATGATACTATTATTATTATTATTATTATCTTTATTCATTAAATATGAAACTCAGTCAACTGAACATTCAAAAATGCATCACAAATACCATTGACTGGTGCTAATGGTTGATACGGGTTGCTGCCAGCATCCAAGTACCTTCTTAAGATGTACGATGTTCCAAGTAGCGCAGTTTTTTGCAGTTCTGCTGGTGTTATTGCAGGAAGCTGCAATTTGCAGATGCATCTTATAAAATTATTGGACATGGTACCAAGTGCCCCGATGACAATGGGTATCACTGTTACATGTTTCATCCATAGCCGTGTAGTTTCGATGGCCAGGTCGCAATATTTCATTATTTTTTCCAGTTCCTTTTCTTCGACTCTGGCATCTCCTGGTACCACGATGTCAATAAATTGTATGTTTCGGTTTTCGACAACTATGATATCTGGCATTTTGTGTTCCAAGTGACGATCTGTCTGTATTCGAAAGTCCCACAAGATCTTCACCTTCTCATTTTCTATAACTTTTTCCACTTTATGTTCCCATGACTTTTTGGATTCAGGAAAGTTGTATTTTTTACATAATGATCAGTGGACTAATTTAGCAACTCTGTCATGTCTAGCTTTGTAATCAGTTTGTGCGATTTTACTGCATTCACATATTAAATGTGAAACAGTTTCAACTTTGTTGTTGCAAAGTCGGCAGTTTGGATTGTTGGTGGATTTTTGTATCTTTGCTTTCATGGCATTAGTTTGTAGTGCTTGTTCTTGAGTAGCGAGTATTAAACATTATTATTGTTATTGTTATTGTTGTTGTTGTTGTTATTATTATTATTATTATTATTATTATTATTATTATTATTTAATCTTTAGTGAGATTCACAGCCTTTGAGGCTGGTTAATAGCTCAGCAGCTCGAGTCCTAACCAAGGAGCTAGGAACTGTTAAGGTATTGTCGGAGGATATAAGCTGTTCCGAGTAAGGTGTTTTTTTGTAGAGTCAAAATGTTCAAGTCCGGCAAATTTAGAATTTCTAAATAGCGGGGTAGCCCTTTGGGTATTGCTCCAAGGGCTCCAATTACAATCGGGACAACACACGATTTCTTTTTCCACAGTCGCTCAACTTCAATTTGCAAGTCCCGGTACTTTGTGATTTTTTTATTATTTTATTATTATTATTATTATTATTATTATTATTATTATTATTACTACTACTACTACTACTACTACTACTACTACTACTATTAATTTGAGTAGGGTGCTTGTTATTATTGTTGTTATTGTTGTTGTTAATCTTCTATTCGATTTAAGGACCTAACAGCTATTAAGGTAGCATCTGAGTATATAGGCAGTTCCGAGTAGGGTGGTTGCAGTAGTGGAATTAAAATAATTTAAAAACCAGTTCTCTGCTCTAATGAGCAGCTGGGTAGGTGTAGCTCGGTGGTCATGTGACTAGGTGGGCTTGGCCAACTCATGTCGAGGGCTGCCTCGCCTTGCCCGGCCTCTCCTTGCCACGCCCAGCCCTGCCTCACCCCTCACCTCCCAGCCACTGCTTGTCATGCCTGGCCTCTCCTCTCCTCAATTACGACCACAATTGAGCCCAAAATTTATGTTGCTAAGTGAGAAATTTATTAAATGAATTTTGCCCCATTTCACAATTTTTCTTTCACATTTGTTAAGTGAGTCACTGCAGTTGTTAAAATAGTAACTTAGTAACTGTTAAGTGAATCTGGCCTCCCCATTGACTTTGCTTGTCAGAAGGTTGCAAAAGGGGATCACATGACCCTGGGAGACTACAACCATCATAAATGTGAGACAGTTGTCAACCGTCTGAATTTTTATCACGTGATCGTGGGGATGCTGCAACGGTCGTAAGTGTGA
Organism: Pantherophis guttatus; assembly: GCF_059756535.1. Classification (NCBI taxonomy): domain Eukaryota; kingdom Metazoa; phylum Chordata; class Lepidosauria; order Squamata; family Colubridae; genus Pantherophis; species Pantherophis guttatus. The sequence continues at coordinate 105,897,115 of NC_142064.1, read as the reverse complement.
AAAATGGTCATAAATCACTTTTTTCAGTGCCATTGTAACTTTGAATGAACTAAATGAACTGTTGTAAATCAGGGATTACCTGTACAATTACCTGTATAAATAGCTTCTTTGCTTGCAAAAAACTGCCCTAAATACCAATAATTAGATTAGAAATGGGGGAATACACACTGAAGATCAATGAGTCACAGCCATCATGAAACCTAAACCATTCTGTCTGAATACTTTCCTTTTCATCAGCAATACCTGCAACCTGGAGTTACAAATCAGGCAGGGTGCCAGACAGTGGTGAAATCCAATTTTTTTTACTACCGGTTCTGTGGGCGGGGCTTGGTGGGCGCGGCTTGATGGGCATAGCAGGGGAAGGATACTGCAAAATCTCCATTCCCTCCCCACTCTGGGGCCAGCCAGAGGTGGTATTTGCCGGTTCTCCGAACTACCCAAAATTTCTTCTACCGGTTCTCCAGAACCTGTCAGAACCTGCTGGATTTCACCTCTGGTGCCAGAGCACCTTGAGGAATTAAAATAGTTAAAATGCAATGATAACTATCAGCAGCCAACACTTGCTCATAAAGTGAAACCCTTTAGCAGAGAGGTCATTTAAGCTCTCCAGAAAGTGGGTGGGCATACTTGGGCTATAAAATGCCAACCCAAAGAGACAAATTAACAAAATATATAAGGGACACAGGTTCAAGTCACTGCCCTCCCAAGCTTGTCAGGATCACAATAAAAATAAGTATATGCCACAGATATCTAAATAAACTTCAAGCCAGGTGCCATGTTACTAAGCCTTATTATCATGAGAGAAAACTAATACGAATTGGAGGGAGGATCCACACCCCTACCTCCTTTTTTTTTTTTAATCTTACTATCAGTGAGCAATCATGTGCCTTTGCCACTCCGAAGCAATGCAAGAGACTCCTACCCCAAAGGTGCTTTTTCAAGAGGCAACTTGACTTTCTGAAAAACAAGAAAGTCCAATTGCCCCTTGAAAAAAGCACCTTTGGGACAACCATGACCTGGATGACTGGAGAATCCCCATAGACAAGAGACTCCTGTGCTCAGTGAACTGACAAAGCACCCTTTTCCACCCAGGAGAAGCAATCCTTAGCTCCATTTGCATTACTTAAAGATATTAGCTGATCTCACTTCACAAAATATCGTAAGGAAATCATCCAGATTTAAGAAAAGATTGTGTTGGAGGAAAGAGGGAAAGACACAGCTTGAAAAATATTTCTTTTTCTAGACAGAATTGCTTAACTCGATCATGCAAGCAGCGGCAGTTCGAAAAAATTACCTCATCACTTTTCTATCAGTGGGAGGGGAGGAGACCTCCCGAAGCCCTTTTTTTAGTAACAAACAAACAAAGAAGCCAAAGACTAGCCAGATTGCTCCATTTAGAGAAGATTACAGATCCAGGGAAGAAAGAGGCCTGCAATCGCCCCCTCCTACCATTAATTTGGGACAGAGGAGGCAAGGAGTGGCTGGGAGAGGATTCAGCCATGTTGGACGTACACTCCAAAAGGACAGTGCCAGGAACCACTAAAGCAGTGTAAAAAGCTTAAAACAACCCTTCCCCTTTAAAAAAAGTCAAGCCCTGTAATAAAAGTATCAGCAAAGGTGATGGTGGGGGACTCCAGAGAAGCTGCTCAGGCTATAGAAAGTCTGCCAAAAACCATTAACAGCTGTTACAATGTAAGAAGGCTTAACCAAAGAGGCAGTTTCTGAAAACACTTAAGCAAGACAATAAAGATAAACAGGATTAGGCGAGAAACAACACACAGAGGAACTCCTTCCTGCCTTCCTGCCTTCCTGACAGGATTAACCCTTTAAGGTGGGAAAAACAAAAGGCTATTGGAAGGAGAGTTAACAACTGGTTCTCCTGAACCGGTATGAACTGGCTGAATCACACCACTGGGTGGTTGTTATTATTACTGGTGTTGTGTTGTTATTGTTAATGTTCAATCGATTCACAATCTGGGACTGGTAAAAATTTAGCAGTTCAAGTCTTAACCAAGGACCTAACAGCTGTTAAGGTTATTATTGTTATCATCATCATCATCATCATCATCTTCTTCAACAGATTTCAGTTATATCCATGATTACGCCTAATTCTTAGTAAGATTGGAGCTATCCTGCCTCCTTCTCAAGTACTTTGCTCTAAAAAGTGAAGAAAAAAAGTTATAATACAATAAGATATTAAAAATAAAGTTATAAATAAAAAAACAAATATAATAATTTTTAGCTTTACTTGGTCAATAATAAAGGATTAAGACAATGAAACTTTATTTAAAGAATATGAAACTTGATGCTGAAACTCTAGAAAGAGTGCAGAGAAGAGCAACAAAGATGATAAAAGTCTGGAGGCTAAACTGTACAATGAATGAATGCTTGAGCAGGGCGTTGGATTAGAAGCCCTCCAAGATCCCTTCCGACTCTGTTATTCTATGATATTATCAGTTTAATATCTTTAAGTACATAAAGTTAATGAAAAGCTCCCAGCTTTTACAACATACAGTAAATGGCTTGGAAAAAATATAAAGATATTTATATTTGATAAAATATAAATATAAAGATTTATACTTGATAATATATATATCAAATATAGATTTTCCAATTTCACATTTGCATTTCAACCATTTAACAAGCTAAAAAAGAGATATATTTTTATAGAAAGCTTTTTAGAAAAGAACTAATCATTAAAGGAAATATATGCAAATACAAATTGCATTTTTCTCCAGAAAACATTTTGAAAAACATAGTAGGTTTTCCACAGGATCTATGATAGTGGGAGGGAATATGAACTGGAATTCAAGAACATAACCCTCACCAGTTTCCATTATGTTATCTACCTCAATTAAGAAAACTAATTTACACCAGTGAAAATTAAATCCTATATTATTTTTTAACCAGTGGTGTCACACATTCTTAAATGAGTTATTAAACAACTATTTAATGGAGTATGAGCGCATATCACTAGATATATACCAAGGCTTTTAAAGCTGGAATGCAAGGTACATGGATAAAACTTCTTAGAAATCTTAGGAAAAACAAAAAATAAATTTAGATAAACTACAAAGAAAGGCTAGTGAATTATTTATCATATTAAAAAAGCTCTTTGAAAAATATAACACAATTGATGCTAAAAAAGGACTAGAACTATGAGATTTAATATTTACAGTGATAAAATTATTACATAACAAAAGTATTATGAATATAGTGATAACATTAGATTTGTATTTCACTGTCAATGCAAGGCAGCAAATGTACCTATTTCTCCTGCCTCTTTTTTTTCTCACAATAGCCCTGTGAGGTAGATAAGGTTGAGCCGAGGTGGCGCAGTGGTTAAGAGTGCAGTACTGCAGCTACTTCAGCTGACTGCTAGTTCAGCAGATCTGCGGATCAAATCTCACGGCTCAAGGTTAACTTAGCCTTCCATCCTTCCGAGGTGGGTAAAATGAGGACCCAGATCGTTAGGGGACAATATGCTATTTAGTATACCGTCTTTGGTGTAAGCCGCCCAGAGTCCTCGGAGAGTGGGCGGCATAGAAATATGACTAATAAAAAACAAAAAAAACAAAAAACCAGTGTCTGCCCCAAGTTAACTGTGCCAAAGGGAGGCTAGAACTCCCTGTTCCCTGGTTTCTGGACCAGCACTTTCTTTTTTTTTTTTTTTTTAATATAAACTTTATTGTTTAAAAGAAAGAACATTTTAAAAAAAACACGTACAAGTTTCTCACAATTGAGAGACAAATTTACATATACAGTACATAAACGTCACCTATTAACTAATTTCCATTATTCTATATAAATATATATATTATATGTACATATATATAAACGTACAATAAAGTATTCCATATTCTATACCTCTGACAGTGCTGTTTTTTGTTATATTGATTTCTTCTAAATTTCATCTCTAGCCATTTCCTTTCCTCTGGTTTATCCATTGGTACCATCTATTCCATGTTTCATAATATTTAGAGTCTTCCTTATCCTGTAACTCTAAGGTTAGTCTATCCATCTCTGCGCATGTATATATATTTTGTATTAATTCCTGATCTGTTGGCAATCGATCGCTTTTCCAGAATTGTGCTAATACTAATCTTGCCGCTGTGATTATATGAAGTATTAGGTATTTTATGTCATTTCGGATGTTCTTTTTGATCATGCCCAATAGGAAAATCTCAGGTTCTAATTCAATTTCACAATCTGTAATTTCTCTTATCCATATCCTTACCTTGTTCCAGTATTTCTTAATGATGGGGCAAAGCCACCAAGCATGGTAGAAGGTTCCCTGTGTTTTTCTGCATTTCCAACAGGTCGGATCTACATTTGGGTACATTTTCGCAAGTCTTGCAGGGGCCAGGGGCCATCGATACCACATCTTATAATGATTTTCTTTGTAGGCCACCGATTTTGTCATGCTGTAATTAGTTTCCCAAACTCTTTCCCAGTCTTCTAGCTGTAGGCTGTGCCCGATGTTTCTCGCCCATGCTATCATCTGCCCTTTCACTAATTCTTCTGCCAAATCATATTCGAGTAAATATTTGTAGATTTTTGAAATTAATTTCCCTTCTTTAGATTCTAATAATTTATCCAACCTGTTTTGTTTCAAATCTATTCCCCCCTCCTCCTGGTCCTTCCTATATCTTATCTTTATTTGTGAATAGGGCCACCAGTCTATTGCTATTCCTTGTTCTTTTAATTCTTCCCTAGTTTTTAATTTGCCCTGTGTATCTAATATTTCTCTATATCGTAATATTTTTTGTTCTGATGGTGTATTTGGGTGGGTAATTGCTTCTATTGTTGACAACCAACCGGGGATTTTCATATAATGCTTACTTTGAATTTGTTGCCATGTACTAATTAAAGATTTCCTAATGGTATGATTGTTGAAATGTTTATATGATTTGTTTCCAGAGTTCCAAATAAAGGCATGCCATCCCTTCATTAGGTCATGTCCTTCCAGCTTTAACAATCTTTGATTCTCCAAAGTTATCCATTCCTTGATCCATAGTAAACTGGCAGCCCTATAATATTTTTGCCACGCTGGAAAACCGAAACCACCCCTAATTTTATCGTCTTGTAATATATTTAATTTTATTCTCGATTTTTTCCCCTCCCATACAAATTTTGAGGTTATTTTATCCAAATTATCAAAAAATTTCTTATCCAATTTTATTGGGATCGTTTGGAATAAATAAAGGAGTCTTGGAAGTATGTTAGATTTTACTACTGCTATCCTCCCCAGAAGGGACAACTTTAGTTTCCCCCATTTATCTAAATCTTCTTTAATTTTCTGGACCAAGGGTTCGTAATTATCTTGTTTTATTGTTACAGTTCTAGCTGTCAAATGGATCCCCAAGTATTTCACCTTCTTAGTTGCCTGTAATTGTGAAACCTTTACTAATTGCTCTACTTGCTTTGCTGTCATGTTTTTTGTTATCATATTTGTTTTTTCTTTATTGATTTTTAGGCCTGCTACTCTTCCAAATTTTTCAATTTCTTTTATTAACTTGGGGGTCGTTTCTATTGGGTCTTCTGCAAAAAAGACAAGGTCGTCCGCAAAGGCTTGGACCTTGTACTCCTCTTTCTTAATCTTTAGCCCTTGTATCTCTTTGTTTGCCCTAATTCTAATTAATAGATTTTCTAACGTTAAAATAAAAAGCAAAGGGGATAGCGGACATCCTTGCCTTACTCCTTTATTTATTCCAAAAAATCCCGTTGGATCCCCGTTTACTAATATACATGCTTTCTGATCCTGGTATATTGATGATATCATTTTTATAAATTTGTCGCCGAAATTCATACTTTTAATTTGATGTTTCATGAATTGCCAGTTTACTTGGTCAAACGCTTTTTGTGCATCCAGAAAGATCAGGGCTATCTGTCTCTCTGAATGCACTTCATAATACTCTAAGACATCCATTACCATCCTTAAATTATTTTTTATTTGTCTTGTGGGCAGAAAACCGTTTTGGTCTTGATGTATTTTGTTTTGTAATATTTTTTTCATTCTATTGGCAATTATATTCATTAGAATCTTATAATCGGTGTTCAACAAAGAAATTGGCCTGTAATTTTTTATCAATGTGGCATCTGCCCCTTCTTTTGGTATTAGGGAGATATACGCTTCTTTCCATGTGTTTGGTAGTTTTGCCTCCGACAGGGCTTCATTATATACTTCTAATAATATTCCGTTTAATAATTCTCCGAATGTTTTGTAAAATTCTGTTGGTAAGCCATCAGTCCCCGGTGTTTTGTTATTTTTCTGTCTCTTCAATGCTTCTTTTAATTCACCCATCGTGATCTCCCTGTTTAGTAATTCTTTTTCCTCCTCTGTTAATATTTGTACCCCCTCTCCTTTTAAGTACTGTTCAATTTCCTCTGTTGTTACTGTGTCTTTCCCATACAGCCTCTGATAGTATTGAAGTATTATTTCCTTCTTTTTCTCTATGCTTTGTTGGATCTTCCCCTCATCATCTTGTAGTTTCTGGATTATTCTTTTTTCCCTTTCCTTCCTTAACCTATACGCCAACCACCTCCCTGGTTTGTTTGCGTGCTCAAAGTGATTCTGCCTTATATATTTCAAATTTAGTGCGTATTTCCCTTGTTCTAATATATTGAGCTTATGTTTTGCCGCTATCCACTTCATCCTTATTTCTTCATCACCTGGATTCCCTTGCAATTTATATTCCCAATTTTGAATTTCCTCCCGTATTTTATGATATTCTTTTTCTCTCTCCTTTCTCCTTTTTGCATTGTACGCTATTGTAAGGCCCCTTACATACGCCTTAGTGGTGTCCCATAAATTTTGTAGGGAGGTGTGTTGTTTTGTGTTTTCCTTATAGAACAATTCTAGTTCCTTTTCCATATATTTCTTATATTCTTTCTCTTTCATTACCTGTATATTCATTATCCATCTATTTTTCTTTCTTTGGTGCCCCCTCCAAATCATCATTAATGGGTTATGATCTGCCCAATCATTTGATAAGATTTCTACAGTTTCTATCTCTCTCATTAACATACCAGATACCCATGCCATGTCTAACCTGGACCAGGACTTATGTGGATTCGAGTAGTATGTGAAATTCTTGATTTCGGGGTTATAAAACCTCCAGCTATCTATCATGTTTAACTCTTCCACCATTTCTGTAAAAGTTCTAGGTAATATATTTTTCCTACTTTTATTTTGCTGGTCAGATTTATAATCTTTTTTAACATCCGAAATGGCATTAAAATCTCCAATTAAACATACATTTTCCATTTTTTGCTCTATGATTTTCTCATGTACTTTTTTATAAAATTCTAATTGTTTGCTATTTGGTGCATATATCGCTACCAACAATATATTTTTGAAGTCAAGTTTTAACTCTACCATCACAATTCTACCTTCAGTGTCTGTATATCTTATATTACTATCTATCCCTTCCTTAATATATACCACTACTCCTCTTTTTTTTTCTTCTGCCAGTGATGCATATGTTATTCCTAATTTCTTATATTGTATGTAATTTATATCTTGTTTTCTTATGTGTACCTCCTGGAGACATACTATATCGGACTTTTGTTTCAGAATCTTTTTGAAAATTTGGTGTCGTTTAGATGGTGAGTTGAGGCCATTTACGTTTACTGATAGAATTTTTAGAGTTCTTTCCATGTCTTACTGACTTTCCTGTTGTTTCTTCTTTGCTTCTTCTAATTCCTTTTTTTTGCCTCTTGTTTGTACTCCTCCTTCCTCCTGAGTCTCTCCTTCCTCCTCTTTCCCTACCTGTGGTGAGGTTCTTTCACGTTCCTGACTCTGATTTCCTTTAATGCTTCTTCCTCTCTCCTCTCTGCTGCCATTTGTTATCTCACTGGCCATCATTTGATCGTATAGTTCTTTTGCCTTACTCTGCGAATCCACCTTTATTTTCCTTCCCTGCCACGTTACCAACATTCCCTCAGGTATCGTCCATTTAAAAGGTATATATCTCCTGTTTAGCAACGTGGCCAGGAACCAGTAGTCTTTTCGCAAGTCTCTTATTCTCTTAGGAATTTGTTTCAGAGTTACTATTTCTTTATTCTTGTAAAGCATAGGTTCATCCTTTGTTATTTTATAAACAATATCTCTCACCTTTCTTCTCACAAATCTTATGTGTACCTCCTGTGGAAGTTTGTGTTGTCGGGCGTAGTTTGTGTGTACGCGGTACACTTCATCTAATTCATTTATTATTTCTTCCCTTTCTCTTTGGAGAGCCTCAGCTATCATCTCCGCCATTATCATTGTCAAATCTTCTTCTCTTTCTTCGGCTACATTTTGAAAACGCAGAAAAAATGCCGCCTTTTCCATCTCCAGCTGGGCTACTGTGTTCTCAAGCTCTTTATTTAATCCCGTCATTTTTATGTCCAACGCTTCCAACTTTTCTTCTGTCAATTCAGTTTTTTGTTCTATTTCTTTTATTTTTTGATCATTTCTTTGGATAATTTCTTGGATCAAGTCCATTTTTTCATCAATTTTTTGGATGTCATTTTTAACTTCCTTCTTTACCTCATCCATATCTTTCCTAGATTGTTCATGGTTTCTGGTCATGCACTCTTGCATTTTGACCATTGTTTCTTGTATTGAGATTAAAGTGGCTTGCATTGTTGGCAAACTGGATGTGCTGGATTGTTTCTCTGGTGCAAACATTCCCTCTAGAGTTTTCTGTGATACTGGTGAGGCCGATGGTCCAGCTAAAATTGATGTCGTTTTTTTCGCAGTCTTCAACGTTGTCGTGGTGGTGCTCGTCATCTCTTTCAGAATTCTATATTGTTCCACCAGTATTTTATCAACTTTCTCCCAAATCACCATCCAACTTTTATATAATTTCTTTCTTTCCCTTTCCTTTTCACTTATAGAGAATTCAATTCAATGGTCCCTCATTACTTTATCTATTTTCTTTAAGTAAGATTGCTTTAACTAATTAATTGTCTCTTATAAAATTCTTCATAAAAAAATACAGTAAAAATATATAATATAGGTATTACAATATGTTAATATAGGTTAGTCTAAATAGCTAATTATAGATATAAATAGATATAAATAGATATAAATATAAATATATGAAAGTAGATAATCATAGGCTTTGCAAAGCAATTATTTCAATTAATTCCCACTATTTCCTTCTATAACACTATAAAAGAATTTAAATAGATATAAATATAAATATATAAAAGTAAATAATCACAGGCTTTACAAAACAATTAATTCAATTGGTTCCCACTATTTCCTTCTATAGCAGTACAATTATTATGAATCCTAATTTATTATATACTATATATTGCATGTACTATTATATACTATATACTAATTTATTTATTAATAAACCCAAATACCACTATGATTCTTAATTCCGATAAATATCAATAACAAAGCAGTTATCTATATGTTGTTGTTGTTGTTGTTTTTTAAAAGAGGAGAGAATTATATAAGAGTAATATATTTCAATGACTTTCTATGACTTTTATAAGTCTTTTTCGTCATAATTCCAACAAAAGAGAGGTCTTTCCTGTTCCAATATGGCGATCTCCAATCTGCACAGTCACAGTCCACAATTTATTCTTTGCCAAAATACCTCTCTCCTTCCGTTAGAGCAGCCAAAAAAAAAGGAGGATATAATAAATGTTCGTTCTCTCTAAGTCTTTAAATCTCTGTACTTCAAATCCACATTTCCTCACCTTCGTCTTCACTGTTTAAAGTCTTCTCCGCTTGTCTCTGTCTCGTCCTCTTCCTTTCTGCTCACCTCCTCAGTTGCCGCCCCCTTGTGCTCTGAGATCTTCTTCTCCGTGCTGCCCCTCCGGAACAATTTTTTCCTCCTCGGGTTTGCGCCAAAGTATTTCAAAATACTCCAAAGTGACAATCCTCGCTTGCTCACCCTCGTCCGTTTTGCACTGTGCTCACTCCTCCGCTTCCCCCGCTGGTCTCAATCGGCTTGTCGGGCCTCCGGGCCAGCTGCGCTCGCAAGCTAGCTTCTTCCCGAGCCTGGATTGAGGGATCTTCTTGGTACGGCGGGAGATCGCACCTCTCCTCGCCGCCCCCGAAGTTTCCCCTCTCTATTCCTGATCTCTCCAAGATCGGTCTTCGCCGAATAAGGCACCAAAAGCTCGGAAAACCGGCAACAGAGAGAGAGCGCTTCTCTCCTGTGCCGCCACAGCCCTACGTCACCGCCGGAAGTCCCTGGACCAGCACTTTCACCACTACACCAAACTGGCTCTCAGTAGGCTAGTGTACTACACTGATAAAACCTTAAAACTCAGTCAATAAACAGTAAAAGACAGTGCAATAAGACAATAAAAGATTTGAGGCAAAATTTATTTATTTATTTAGTTTGTCAAACATGTACAAGTTAAGAGGTATAAGTATAAATATGGACATGAACACAGGAAACGAGTACAAATAAATGGGGACAGTAGGATAGGGATGATAGGCACGCTGGTGCGTTTATGCACGCCCCCTTTACGGACCTCTTAGGAATGGGGTGAGCTCCACGATAGACAGTTTAAGGTTGAAGATGTGGGGGTTTGAGGATGTAGCAAGGGAGTCAGGTAGAGCATTCCAGGCATTGACCACTCTGTTGCTGAAGTCTTATTTTCTGCAATCGAGTTTGGAACAGTTTACCTTGAGTTTGTATCTATTGTTTGCCCATGTATTATTGAGGTTGAAGCTGAAGTAGTCGTTAACAGGTAGGACATTGTAACAGATAATTTTGTGTACTATGCTTAGGTCAGACCATAGGCGGTGTTCCAGGTTGTCCAAGCCCAAAATTTTGAGCCTGGTGGGATAAGGGATTCTATTGTGAGCAGAGGAGTGGAGTACTCTTCTTGTGAAATACCTCTGGACCTGCTCAATTGAATTAATGTCCGATATACAGTGTGGATTCCAGGCAGATGAGCTGTATTCGATAATTGGTCTGGTTGTATTTCCATACTGTATCATGAAAAGTTTTAAATAGGTCAAAGTTCACTGCAGAATAATTTCAGAATTTTAATTTATACATATTCAAACCAGCAGATAAAACCAAAAGTAGGCTATAGTTAAAAAGTATTAATATAAAATCTATACAGTCAAAAGAGGAAAGGAATAGGTCAAATACCCAGGGTAATAAACGATTAAATGTTAACTAAATCACTAGACCAAATGAATTTACATTTTTAAAAATATTTTTGAACTATTATTGACAGTTCTATGGAAATGTGGCCTCAATTGGACATAATTCAAATATACTTCCAAGGACAAAACAAAAAGCTTTCCTGATAGCTTTTTACTTTTGATTTAGAGCCATTATTAATAAAGGCAGGAAATAAGGAATTAAAATGTCAGAAAAAGATCATCTTCTAAATGCCTACATGACTAATACTGCACTTTGCTTATCAAGCCCCTCTGCTACTACAAGCTGAATAGGAAACTCTTTAGTCTGCTGGTATTTGCGGCCAGAAATGTTCTTGCAGTGGGGAGCTACTGTATGTGCCCACAGGCAGAAATCCTCCACAGCCCTGCCTCCTCTGGAGCAGCAAGGGCAACAAGTGCCAGCGTTATGTCACGGCATCAGCTCTACTGATTCCAGAGGTTCAGAAAGTGACCTGATGTTTTGAGTCTGATGTATTTTCCTCTTGTCTTGAGGGAAATGGGAAACTCCTTCTGGCTATGTGGATGAGCCTGAAGTCTTTAGCCCAGGCTAATAATATCCAAGGTTTGAAGATGTTATGGATGTCATTTCAGAGTCCTTTTCTGAGAAATCTTGTAGTTTAGTGTAGTGCGGGGTGGGCAAATTGCAACCCGCGGGCCACATGTGGCCCGCCACAGAGTTTTTTGTGGCCTGCCAAGACAGTCAGAAAAATCCGCCTTGAACTGAGATTTCCTTCCCGTGCGCGACCGAAGATTTGTCTCGTATTTTCCACTAGGATGGCTATGTCAATATGCATGCACAGTATAGATACACGCTTTTCCGGTTGATCTGGTTCATTTCAATTTTGTCTTTGCAACAATAAATCTATAAATTTCCAACTTTAGTGAAACCATGAACCCTCTGAAAAAACGTAAAATCGGTGATGAATGTCATGTGTTTAATGAAGAATGGACAAACAAATATTTCTTTGGTAATACAGGGAATAAAGCAGTGTGTTTACTGTGTCATGAAATGATAGCCGTATTTAAGGAGTACAATCTGAAATGACACCATGAAACAAAACATAGCGAATTTGGCTGCAAACTTCCCAAAGAAGAATGCAAAATAAAAGCTGCGGAGCATGTGAAAAAGCTGAAGAAGCAACAAACATTATTTACAAAGCAATCAACACTTCAAAATAGCACTACAGAAGCAAGTTTCATGGTAACCTACAACCTTGCTAAACGCAACAAGCCTTTTCGGATGGCGAGTTTATTAAGCAGTGTATGGTAGAGTGTGCAAGCATATTGTGTCCTAATGTGAGAAGCAAATTTGAAAGCATTTCATTGTCAAGAAGGACTATAGTGCGGCGCATTGACTTAATTAGTGACGAACTCACAGAACAGCTGAAGACTGTGAGCAAAGATTTTGTTTGGTTTTCTTTGGCACTGAATGAGACATGATAACAAAGACTGCACAATTACTTATCTTTATCTGTGGAATTAATGAAAATTTTGTCATCACAGAGGAATTACTTGGCCTAGAATCAATGAAAGATAGAACCACTGGTCAGGACTTGCTTGAGTGTGCTGTGCATTGTGTGGAGAAAAGTGGCTTGTCCTGGAACAAAATGGCAAGCATTACAACAGATGGGGCCAGAGCTTTCACTGCAAAAAATGTAGGTATGGTTAAGCTTTTAAAAAACAAGTTACAAGCACAAGACACAGACAGTGATATCTTGTCTTTTCATTGCATTTTGCATCAGGAGAGCCTTTGTAAAGCTGCACTGGACTTAAACATGTGGTAGATCCTATTGTTAGTGTGGTGAACACAATCAGAGCAAGGGCACTCCACCATCGACAGTTCAAATCTTTGCTTGAGGATGTGGAGGCAGAGTATGAAGACGTAATTTACCACAACTGTGACTCCCGAAGGCGTGGACAGGATACTGGGCAGACTGAGTGCGGCCACATGTTTATTGGACTCGTGTCCCTCCTGGTTGGTGCTGGCCTCTTGGGAGGTTACACGAAGCTGGCTCCAGGGGATTATAAATGCTTCTTTGAGTGGGGGTGTTGAAGGAGGCGGTGGTGAGGCCTCTCCTCAAGAAGCCTTCCCTGTCTTGTTCTTTTTTTTTTTAACAAAGCTTGCCTGGGCAGAAATATGGCACTGAAACTTATAAAGTCAAACAAACAAGTAGTGGGGGGGGGGATTCCCCCACTAATAACTTAAAAGAACAAGTTCTAACTCTTCAATCTCAGAAACCTGATTTCAATATAATAGAATTTCTTTTAGAGGAGATTGTAAGAAGGGATGAGATTGTGAATCAGCATCTTGAAAAATTTAAGCAGGAAATTAAAGAATTGGTGAAATCTAAGTTTGATTTTTTGGAGCAAAAATTTTTAAAAGTGGCTAATGGTTTGTCAGAATTTATGATACAGTTGGCTACAAATACTAATTTACTAGAGTCTAAAATGGAAGAAATTCAAGATAAATTGGACGATAGAATTCAAAAAATTGAAAATGATTTGATAAACATTCAGGACAATAGCTCAGAAGAAAAACCTAAAATGGAGGCTGATCAAAAGTCTGGTAATGTAGAAAATCTGCAACAGAGGATTCAAAGAGAGGTTTTAATGGTACAATATAATTTCACAGAATATGCGATAAGACTCAGAGGTTTGCAGGAAAATAACAGAGATGATTTAAGGAAAATATCTTCTGAATTTCTGGCTGGGATTTTAAAGGTTCAACCCGAGGAAGTGTCTTGTAGGATTGACAGAGTTTACAGAATAAATTCCTGGATTGCCAAGCAAAGGCAACTGCCTAGAGATGTAGTGATTTATTTTACAGATAAAGAAATTAGGAATAATATTGTGCAAAATGCCTTCAATTCTAATTTGCAACTGCATGGAAGAAAGATTTGAATTTATAAAGAACTCCCGCCTAAGATATTAATGGAAAGGAAGAATTTTGCTTTTCTGGTGAGTGAGTTAAAAAAGAGAAATATCCCATTCAGGTGGGACGCTCCAGTTGGTATCATATTGAGATATCAAGGAGAAAGATACCAGCTAAATACTGTTGAAAGAGCGGAAGAATTTTACCAAAACAGATTGAAAATGAACTTAACGTCTTCAGGTATAATACAGGATAAGCAGAAGGAGTTGGAAATAAAGGGAAAATATCGAGCTACAGAGACTGTACCAGATAAACCGCCTTTGGATTTTTTGGATACCCCAGCTGGATTACTTACAAATCTGAGAGAAGTGGCATCTGACTTTAATGTGATGACCTATCAAGTCAAGGATAAGTATGGAAACCAATTAGGGGATATACAAGGGGCAAAAAAGAAAGATGAGACACCAAAACAAAACCAACAAGATCAATCTACAGAGCAGAATCAAAACCGACTAGTTGATATACAATCCATAGAAAGGAAACCAGGATGGAAATCAAACCCGCAAAAAGAAAAGAAAAAAAAGAAATAGGTCACATAAAAATAGAAATTTCTAAATCAAGCAACAGTGAAGCCAGTGACTTTAAAAATGAATGAGTATGTGAAAATATAGAGGAGGCGACGTATTGGTCAATATTATCCTGAGGATGGTGACAGGCCTCTGCATTGCCGTAATTTTAGGATGTGAAAAGAGCCTTAAACTGATGGATTTCAATTATCTACTTTGGAACTCCTTTTTGTGCTGATAACTATATTATAATTATCTTGAACTATAAGGCAAAAGAGTCATACTGGGGCATGCAGAAGATCTGGTTGTTACCCACTACGATGATGGGAATCAATAATCCTGATGAAAGCCACAATTATTACTACATGGAATATAACTATAATGTCACTCGGGTGGTTGTTTTTACTTTTATACATATAAGAGGATATTTATTACTGATGGGGGTAGATATGATTGAAGATTTTGAATATACTGTTGCATCAGCAAGCTATGTTACCCTATTATGGATGATGGTTTTAATAATCCAGTGGAAAGACTTTAAAGAAGATATCATATGGATTATAAATTTAAAGTTATTGTCTTTTCTTTTTTACTTAGATATAATGGAATATATATACATATATTTTTAAGTAGAGTGGGCAATGAATTAAAATATTAAGAATTGTTGTGTATGATAATTTTGCAGGACAGTGGGTGAATAAGCTAGTCTGCAGACTGATTAGTTTAAGAAAAGGGATTTTTAAGTGATATGTTTTAGGGGAGTGGAGGAAATGGATAGAGTGGAATAAATGTTAAATTAGGTTTTACGGGGAGGGCCGCTTTGAAATGCTATAGTAATATATATAGATCAAATGTTAAAGTAGGATTTATTGTATAGTTTTAAAGTGGAAGGTGGTTTTGAATTGTTGTAATAATATATAGATATAAGCTTGGGAGAGGAGAAAAAGGGTAGATTATTGCCAAATTGGGAGTTATAATATTATTTTGCTAAATTAGAAGTTATTATACAATGTTATAGTATAATGTCTTTTTTTTTTTCCTTTCTTGAAATGTATGGATAAAGGGGAATGTTATAATATTAATAATATTTTTAGTAAGTAAAGGTCAGTATTTAGAGGAGGGGGTAAGTAATCTGTTATGAATTAGGTTTTTTGTTATGAAGAAGTCACAGGGGGGGACGGGTGGGGAGGGGGGGTTAGGGAGGGGGAGGGGGAGGGGAAAAAGGGGGAAAATTTTGTATTTGAAAACTTTTTCAATAAAAAAAAAAAAAAGAAGCCTTCCCTGGACCCAGCAGTGTTGGCTAATTATCGTCCAGTCTTCAACCTTCGCTTTGTTGCGAAGGTTGTTGAGAGTGTAGTCGCGTGACAGCTGCCTCAGTACCTGGATGAATCGGCTTATCTAGATCCGTTCCAGTCGGCTTCAGGCCTGGGTACAGCATGGAAACGGCATTGGTTGCATTGGTTGATGATCTCTGGAGGGCTCAGGACAGGGGTTGCTCCTCGGTCCTGGTCCTATTAGACCTCTCAGCGGCTCTTGATACCATCAACCATGGTATTATGCTGCACCAGTTGGAAGAGTTGGGGGTGGGAGGCACTGTACTACGGTGGTTCTCCTCCTTTCTCTCCGACCGGTCGCAGTCTGTGTTGATAGGGGGGCAGAGGTCGACCCCAAGGCCCCTCATAGGTGGGGTGCCGCAGGGATCGGTCTTCTCGCCCCTTTTGTTCAACATTTATGTGAAGCCGCTGGCGAGATCATCCGTGGTTTCGGGGTGAAGTACCACCAGTACGCTGATGACACTCAGCTGTACATCTCCACCCCGGATCACCCCAATGATGCCCTTGAAGTGATGTCCCAGTGCCTGGAGGCTGTGTGGATCTGGATGGGGAGAAACAGACTCAGACTCAACCCATCCAAGACCGAGTGGCTGTGGTTTCCGACGTCCCAATATAGTCAGTTGGTGCCATCACTGACTATTGGGGGTGAGTCATTGGCCCCCACAGATAGGGCTCGCAACTTGAGTGTCCTCCTGGACTCACGGCTGTCTTTAGAAGAGCATTTGACAGCTGTGGCCAGGAGGACTTTTTATCAGGTCCGCCTGATTCACCAGTTGCATCCCTTTCTGGATCGGGACTCGTTACGTACAGTCACTCATGCCCTCGTCACTTCACGCCTGGACTACTGTAATGCTCTCTACATGGGGCTTCCCTTGAGGAGCACCCGGAGACTCCAGCTGGTCCAGAATGCAGCTGCGCGGGTGGTTATGGGAGCGACATGGCGCTCCCATGTGACTCCCCTCCTGCACGAGCTGCACTGGTGGTCTTCCGGGTGTGCTTCAAGGTTTTGGTCACCACCTTTATAGCGCTCCATGGCTTAGGACCAGAGTATTTACGAGACCGCCTTCTGCCACCAGTAGCCTCTCACCGACCAGTACACTCCCATAGAGAGGGGCTCCTCAGGGTGCCGTTGGCCAAAAAGTGTCGACTGGCGGCCCCCAGGGGGAGAGCCTTCTCTGTTGGGGCGCCTGCCATCTGGAATGAGCTCCCCCCGGAGATACGGAGGATCCCAGATTTACGCACTTTCCGCCGCGCCCTCAAAACATTTTTATTCCAGCAGGCTGGACTGGCTTGACTCTCCCTTTTAATTTGCTTTTAGTTTTATACAAATTGGGTGTTTTTAAATTCGTTTTTTGGGCCAAAATTATTTAATGTACTTTTAATTTTTTTTAACTTTTGTATGATGTATTTTTATCTTATGCCTGTTCACTGCCCTGAGTCCTTCGGGAATAGGGCGGTATATAAATTGAATAAAATAAATAAAAATAAAACAACAGTGTGAGGTGGTTGAGCCTGGGCAAAGTGATAAAAAGAGTCTGGGCATTGCAGAATGAAATCCTCTTATTTCTGGACACGAAGGAGATATCTCATGATTTTGTTACAAAAATGGGATGTGAGGAGTGGAGATATGAGATGATGTTTGCAGCTGATGTATTTGAGAAATTGAATGAACTGAATGTGACATTGCAGGGAAAGGGGTTGTTTGCACATGAAATGTGGAAGCATGTAAAATCATTCAAAGCAAAACTAGATCTATTTGCAAGGCAAGCAGGTGAAGGCAATTTTTGTCATTTCCCTTTATTAGGAAAACATAAAGTGTTTCTGCTAAGATTAGGGATCATCTGCAGAGTTTGGAGGACGAGGTCAGAAGAAGATTTCAGGACTTCAAGAAAATTGAGCCTAAATTCAATTTGCTCTCTTATCCCATCACTGCTGATATTGATACAGCACCTGAGGAGCTGCAGCTTGAACTTATTGACATGCAGTCAGATCACACTGTGAAAGAAATGTTTAATGCTCTGACATTAGTTGACTTTTACAAATCTTTGTCTGCTGAAAAATTTCCATGTATGAAGAAATTTGCTGGGAAAATGTTTGGGTCTACATATATTTATGAGCAAAGTTTTTCTTGCATGAAGATCAACAAGAGTTGATAAATGCTCTTTGACAGAGATTAACTAGCAGGCTGTGATGAGAATCTCAACAAGCAATCTCACTCCTGATTTCAAAAAAATTGTAGAAAAGTGTGATAGGGTACATTTATCTCATTAAACTGATTCTAAAATTAAATGTGCTTGCAGCTATAGATGATATGAAATTATCACAATAAATAAATTGAATAAAACTACCATTATTTTATTTTATTTATATTTATTGATTTTTATGATACAATTTATACTTTTCAGTGTTGCTGCAGAGAATCTCCCCCTTCTGGGTCTTTTTGTGTGGGTAGGAGGGGGGCAGAAATTCCAACTTGGAGTCTGCTTCAGCCTCTTGGTGTGGAGCTTTGGGCAAAGGCTGGAGGGAAGTGCCTCTGGTGGCAAAGAGCCGGAGGGCCTTGTTCCAGTGGGACTGCATCATGGTCTGGAACTGGCTGACCATCTCAGCCCACTGAGCCTCCAGGCGCTGGCACTTGGCCTTGCACTCCTGCAGGTCTTTCCTCTGCTTGGAAAGCCTATGCTCATAGTCCTCAGTGAGGTGCTTCTGCTGAGCCTCCTTTTCGATCAGATCCAATTTGAACTGAGCCAGCTGTTTTGCCAACTCTTTCTCATGCTCCAGCAACTGCTTCCTATTGGGGCCCTAAGGAACCTAGGTGGGCAGGCAAGGAGTGGCAAGTAGAGGCTGGCAAAGGCACCCCTCAATGTGAGTGACATCGAGTTGGCCACGCCCACCCAGTCACATGACCACCTTGCCATGCCCACCCAGCCATTCATTAGGCAGATCATATTAGTGGTCCACGGAATTTAAAATTATGAATTTAGTGGTCTCTAGGGTCTGAAAGGTTGGTGACCCCTGGGCTAGAAAGTGGGAGGTGGAGAGTTCTAGTCCTGCTCACTCACTCTCAGCCCAATCCACCTCACAAGGTTGTTGTTGTGAGGTGTATAGGAGGAAAATGTGTTGAATATATTCACTGTCTTGAGTTATTTGTAAATAAAATAAAACAATAAAATAAAATAAATATTCCCTATATAAGAACATTAGACAGACCTTTATATATCATGTCTTGAAGAAATTTCCAGGTAGAGAATGTGATATAAATATTTAATGATATTTATAGTGATATTCAATGCTACTTTTTTTGGACAAGGACTTGAAAATAACCTGTGAGATCACCCAATTTTCTGCTACTATTTGTACATTACCATGTAAAACATTACTTAGATTTGGAACTTCTTATAGTAGCATTTTATTTACATTTATTTTAGCATCTTTTTTCTTAATTTTTTTAGATTCTATTGCATTTATTGTTTTTCTGTTTTGCATAGAACCTTTATAGATATTGGCTTGTATTTGGCCTTAGAATTGTAATAGATTTGATTTGATTTGAAAAGGAGATTATAAAATCCATGGACCACACAAATACTTTAGAGGACTTTTCAAGATCTTTACCAAATGAAGCACCAGACAGAAACTGACAAGATTAATTTCAACAGAGAGAAATGCAAAGTCCTACATTTTAGCGGGAAAAATGAAAAGTTTAGTTTTAGGAGGAGGGATAGAAAATCATACTGAGTAGGAACAGTGCATACAAAAAGGAGCTGGGCATTTTGATTGATCAAAAGTTCCATACAACCAAAAGTGTGATGCATCTGCAAAAGAGAGAGGGAGGGAGGGAGGAGAAAAAAAATGAAACTGTAAGCTGCATCAACAGCAGGAACAGTGACTGCTAGATTTTCAATGACGTTTGAAGGTATAGTTTTGGGTATATGGGGTTGGTAGCTCTTTTTTAAAGAGTTATGGAAGGTATATGTAGAACATATGAAAAATCACAAAAGTAAGATGGTAATACGTGTGTGTAAGAAGTGTGTAAGAAAAGTTGAGAAATTGCCTCAGCCAGAGTAATGTTATATTGCAATTATTGTTTTTTGGTGTTTTAAATAGTTACTGTAAATGAATGCTTTATCTGTTGCGCTCTATGCAATCTTGCACGTTGATGCAGTTTACAGTTTCACTTTTTTTCTCCTCCCTCCCTCTTTTGCAGATGATTATCTTTTACAGTAACTTCCCGGGTATTGATGTTAGGCTGATTGGTCTGTAGTTTCCTAGATCTGGGTTTTTGTTTTTTCTTCCTTTTTTGATGTGGGAACCTCATCAGCTCTTTTCCAGTCCTCTGGTAGTTCCCCAGTGCTCCAGGAGTTTTGAAAGATATGGTACAATGGTTCTGAGATGACATCTGTCAATTCCTTTAGAACTCTGGGATGTAATCCATCAGGTCCCAGTGATTTGTATTTATCAAGATCAGACATGTGTTCTCTTACTTTTTTTTTTTTTTTTGCTTATTTTAACTTTTATTTCTAGTCTGTTTTTTACAATTATGTTTTTGGTAGGTTGGGTTATAGTTTCTTTTTGCATGAAGACCAATGCAAAGAATGAGTTAGTAGCTCTGCTTTCTCTCTGTTGTCTGTTACTTCTTTGCCATTTTCTCTCTGTAGTGGACTGACTGTTTCCTTGATTTGTTTTCTTGAAAGAAACTTTTTTATTATCTTGGACTATTGTCACAAGTCTTTCTTTCTTCTGAAGCTTTGCTTTCCTGACTTCATCTTTGCAGATTCTGGCTATCTGCTGATATTCTGCCTTAGTTATGTGTCACTCTCCATTTTTTGTACTTGTCTTTTTTGTCCTTTAGTTTATCAGAGATATCTTTGTGCAGCCATGCTGGTTTCTTCTTGGATTTCTTATTTTTGTTTTTCAGTTGTATTGTGCTGGTCTGGGCTTTTATGATAATATTTTTCAGAGTTTCCTAAGCTTTCCCCTTTAGGATTTTCATCCAAGGAATCTTTCCCAAGTTCTCTCTGAGTTTGTTAAAATCATCTCTTTTAAAATCTAAGACTCTGGTATGATTGTGTTTTATTGCTTCTGTTTGCATTATGTTGAATTCCAGTATGACATGGTCACTCTCACCCAAGGTTCCTGCAGTTTCAACTCCCTCTATCACTTCTTCTCTGTTTATGAGAATTAGGTCCAGTATAGCTGTCCCTCTAGTTCCCTCCTCTATCTTTTGGACAATAAAGTTGTCAGCTAGGTTGGTTAGGAACCTATTCAATTTCTTACTTGGTGCAGAATTAGTCTTCCAGTTGATGTCAGGGTAATTGAAGTCCCTCATTACTATTGTAGTGTGTTTCCTACGTATATTTGTTATTTCCTACATATATTTGTTAATTGGTTAGCAAAAAGTATATCTTTTTTAAAAAAATATATTTTTAAATATACAACAAAATCAATACATGAACAGTGTGGCCCCTGGGTATAATTCATTTTGATACAAACATCAATCATAATCATTGATGTACATGATTTTTTAAGGCGATTATTCAATATTTCAATATTCCATTTTAATGCCAATGATGTTATAAACGTACATGGTAATACTATCATTCACCCTCTAGTTTTCACATCAAATTGTTACTTATATTTTATTATATAAAAAGAAGGGGGAATTATATCCGCTAATATTCCCACTAAATCAGGTCACTATTACTAATCCTAATATATAAAGGTGTGTATTCTAATTTCTTCCTCTATAAATTTCTAATCAGGCCATCGTTATATTAGAAAAAAAGAATATATATATATATATATATATATATATGTGTGTGTGTGTGTGTGTGTGTGTGTGTGTGTGTGTGTGTGTGTGTTTATGTAAGTTTTCACGGGTATGTATGTGTGTATAGTTAATATTTCGGGTTTCTTCCCGTGTAATTGTGGATATATCCCTAAAAGGGTAAAAGCGACGTTTCGGCAGAATCCCATCTGCCATCATCAGGCTTATGCCAGTAGTCATTTTGCACTAACTGACGCTGGAATTTCAAATCTGGTGCTGGTATTCTGGGATGGCTCCACCTTTTCATTCTGATTGGTTGGGAGTCCCAGTATGTGTTTATTGGCTTGGCTTCGGGTGTATGGTCGGTTTTTCTCCACTAGGTGGCAGGGCTTTATCTTTGTGGCTGGTTTGAATATGATTTGGTTGGGATTTTTTTGTGCAATGTTTGGTCCATGTTCCACATATGGTGTCAAGATTCGTCTATCTATGAGAGCAGGTTTCCAAATAGTAGGCAGACGTGAAGTGTCATCCCGTTTATTCATGCAATATGGTCTTTTTTTTCCATTTCTATTGCTTCTCTGATCATCCTGCCATTGAGATGTTCTATTTTTGCAACTGTTTTTGTTTTATTAAAATTAATGTTGTGTCCTGTTGTATTTATATGTTGAACTAATGATGATAAATAAATAAATAAATAAATAAACTCAATACAAAAGCAAGAACACACATCATCATTAGTTCAACATATAAATACAACAGGACACAACATTAATTTTAATAAAACAAAAACAGTTGCAAAAATAGAACATCTCAATGGCAGGATAATCAGAGAAGCAATAGAAATGGAAAAAAGACCATATTGCATGAATAAACGGGATGACACTTCACGTCTGCCTACTATTTGGAAACCTGCTCTCATAGATAGACGAATCTTGACACCATATGTGGAACATGGACCAAACATTGCACAAAAAAATCCCAACCAAATCATATTCAAACCAGCCACAAAGATAAAGCCCTGCCACCTAGTGGAGAAAAACCGACCATACACCCGAAGCCAAGCCAATAAACACATACTGGGACTCCCAACCAATCAGAATGAAAAGGTGGAGCCATCCCAGAATACCAGCACCAGATTTGAAATTCCAACGTCAGTTAGTGCAAAATGACTACTGGCATAAGCCTGATGATGGCAGATGGGATTCTGCCGAAACGTCGCTTCTACCCTTTTAGGGATATATCCACAATTACACGGGAAGAAACCCGAAATATTAACTACACACACACACACACACACACACACACACACACACACACACACACATACATATATATATATATATATATATATATATATATATATATATATATAATTTCTTTCTATCCATCGTCATGGCAATGTCATTCTTTTTTTCTTTTATATTGACCCATATGCATTCTAGTTTTCATCTTTGGTTTCATGCATTTCTGTAGCAGTATAGTGGTCTTTTACTTGTAGTGCAACTCCACCTCCTCTTTTAAGGGGTCTTTTACATTTTATATAAAATATTTTAGAAGCTGTGTCTTTTCTAATATACAATACTCTGTGGCAGTAGGGATTAGAGGTGCAGACATGCATTTAATATGGGCCAATCTCTCTTGTTATTTGCTTTAGAAATGTCTCATTGAATAATATGATCCTATAAAACCTATTACTTTTAAAGCTTTTTTTAAAAAATCTGCCATTTGTGAACATATACCATATTCATATAAATATACAGTATATTCAGTTTCAAAGATTATACATAGTATCAGGGCAGGAGTGTCTACTTTCTTTTTTATTAAAAACCCGGAACCCCCCCACCCAAAAAAAAAATCTGGAGAGAGATACAGGAAATAGAATTAAAGAATTCTGAGCTCAACAATTATTTGAACTCTTAGCTTGAAATAAAGCTAATCGTCTTTCTAACTAACAATTTAGGGTGAAGATAAAGTTCTTGCTATTGTTGTTAAATAACTAAGAATGCATTGCAAATCACCACAGTATCTACCAGTAGATGGAAACCCATGTTCTGCCTTCCATATCCACAATATATTAACCTTCCTAAATTTGGAGGAGTCGGTTTGCAACAGAGAAGCAATTTGGCCTTAGCCCATTAGTTTTTTTTCCCATGATCACCCTCCTTTTATATTTTATGTTCATATTTTAAAGTTAAGAGGGCTAAAGGCCTTCACTTAAACTTTGTTTCTGGTCTGTATAAATACCTACTGAAAATGATGACTCACATTATCAAAATCTCAGAAATAATGACACTCTTATGCAACTCCTCTGATGCAGATTGGGGTGAAAAAACAGGGTTTTCTTCCATAATGTGAGAAAGAGCAAAGCATGCATTTCCTATGCCTCTCTACCCTTTGAAACCACTTAGTAGTGTTCAAAAGCACCACTATCACCAGGGATATTTTCAGGAGAAAGAGAGACCTACCTGCCAGACAGCAAGAAGGACAAACGATCTATGGATGTCTTGCCCTCCACAGCATAGGTTTGATCTTTGGCCAAAGGCAAGACCTGTTCTTCACAGCACTTGATTATTTCTTTATAAGTTTGGAGAGGCACTTGCAAAGGCTGGCAAATTTGTTTGTACAGGAGATCAAATTCTTCAGAAAAAGTGTCTTTACGGAGTTGGTAAATTAAATGTGCTAGCTGAAACAAGCAGATCAAAAATAAAAGTACATTCCAAATGATAATGTCTAATCCACAAGCGTTGAGCCATCCCCATACGACAGAGCATAGAAAGCCAATGAACAACAACCCAAAAATATAGATGGCACCAAAGGTTCCACTACCTCCCATATAGCCAAGGAGGAGGAACAAACTAGCGAGGTGATAGGCTGCTCCTTCCATAATGTATTTCCAGTTCTCACACAAAACCGGATTAAAAATTATCCGATCCAAAAGTGTGTTTTCTTCATTCATTTTCCTGTAACTTCTACACCTAACTCACTTTGAAATTAATGGAATACACAGAAACCAATTCCTATACCTATACTTCTATGGAGATTTTAGAGGAACATTTCTGAAGTTATGTATTTGCATCAACAACTCCTGAAGTTCTCTTCCACAAATTGCAATACCCAGCGTTCTTGATGGGATTTGAGACCTTGTTGATGAACTTGTAGAAGCATGAGAAATTCTATCCTGGAAGTGCCTTTTGAGAACTGGAGTGAAAAAATCAAGAGTAGCTAAGAGTTTGCAGCTTGTTTTCTCCCCTGCCTTGAGATAAATTAAAATAGACACAGTGAAAGAGCAGCAGGGAGGGTTAAAGGGGTGGGGAAGACAAGCAGAGGGCACTAGTGTTTAATTTGGAATGTATAGCACTAAGGCATGGAAAGAAGAGAGAGGCGCTACATAGATAACCATGTTTGGAATTGAAATCCAAGCAGCAAAGGCTAGAACTGGAAGAGAGAGCAGCCAGACATTTGCCACTTAACATAACCCTGAGAACTAGATTACAGAGTATTGTTAGTGAATACTGCACAGAGTTTTCAGTTTATTCTCAGATATACTTTATCACCAAAGAGTATTTTTACATAGAGGAGGAGGAGGAGAACTAGGACAACTAAAAGCAATAAATTAAGAGACTAAAAAGGATTTGAATAAGTATCTTTATAGTATGATATACAATCATACAGAAAGAGTAGTATGGTGGCCTAATGGTGAAGACTCTCACCTCCCACTCGGAAGCTTGAGAGTTAAATTCTAACTAGTGGCAAATATTTCTCTCCTAGGGCACAAATGAAAAATATCTCCTGCTAACTCTGTGTGGGGTCAGGAAGGGCATCCAACCAGTAAACGCTCAGCTTCATCCAGCTCAGACCCCAAATTAAGGGATTATAGCAGGGGTGAAATGTTACCTGTTCAGATCGGTTCATCCGAACCGGTAGTAAAAATGTTACTAATTCGCCGAACTGGTAGTAAAAAAATGTAAAAAAAAAAATTCCAACAATCAGCCAAGCAACGTGCAATCGTCGGAACTTTTAAAAGCATTTTTAACTACCGGTTTTGGAGAATAAGTAGTAAAAAATGCTTTTAAAAAGTAAAAAAAAAAGGCTCAGACGATCGCGTGGCACAGCTGTGATCGTCCAAGCCTTTTTTTTACTTTTTACTACGTATTCACCCAAATTGGTAGTAAAAAAATGCTTTAAAAAGGTTTAAAAAGGTTCCCAAGATCACAGCTATGCTGCGGGATTGTCGGAACCTTTTTTAAAAAAACTTTTTTAAAGCATTTTTTACTACCTATTCGCCCAAACCGATAGTAAAAAATGCTTTAAAAAAGTTTTTTAAAAGGTTCCCATGATCGCATGCTGCAGC
Source organism: Pantherophis guttatus (assembly GCF_059756535.1). Lineage (NCBI taxonomy): Eukaryota > Metazoa > Chordata > Lepidosauria > Squamata > Colubridae > Pantherophis > Pantherophis guttatus. Next base: position 105,871,082 of record NC_142064.1, on the reverse strand, counting down.
TGATCCCCCCCCCCGCTGTTCTACTTACCTTCCCAAGCCTGCTTTTGGTGCATACTGCACATGTGCATGTTGCATGCGTTTGGTGCGAACTGTGCATGCACGTGCGTAGTGTGCATTTGGCGTGCAGCGTGCATGTGCGGCCAACAAACCGGTAGTAAACCGGTTCAGATTTCACCACTGGATTATAGGATCGTAAAAAGAGAGTTTTATATAATAATACAGAAGAGGCAGACAGCTGGGATACTTAAAAGAATATCAACAGAAAATCGAATAGGCAAGGACAATTCCTTTTCTGAAATTGAAGCTGGTTTCTCCCACCGCAAGTAATTTATGATTAAAATGAGAAGATTGTCTTCAATTAATTGAGAATACATTAAATGAAGCAGGTAAGAAGTTTGGTGTCCAATTTTCCATTTGAATTGATGTACCTTATATTCAAGAATTGTCTTCCATTTGGGTAAATATCAGCTATAGAAAGAAAATATAGTCTTTATAGTACTTTCTAGGTTTGCTGGCTCCCTTGTTTTGTGGAATACTTTGAATCTATTCCTGGCAACATGGGTCCAGAAATAGGGACAAAGTTTGTGAATGTGCTGCATCTTGCATATTCTTTCTTTCTTTACTCTCCAGTTTACATTCTTCTCTCTCTCATTCTAAATCTAATTTTGGATTAAATTTAAGCCAAAGAAGCATATTAGTAATCTGGCACAGTACAAAAGGAACAATTCTCCCTACTCCTAACCCGGATAATTTTTGTCAAATTTGTTCTGTACTCAGTGGAAAGTTTGTTTTGTCATTGTTGTTTAATTATCAGAACTTTGTGATAATTGCTTCAGGATGGCACCAATGTATTATTTTTCCAATGCAGTGAGATAAAGTGACTTTTATATGTCATACTAATCTTTTTCAGCTATTCTATTTATGCAGACTTTTACTTACCAATTTATTTAAACTGTGACTTAAAGGAAATTGCAAACTAGGTTGGGGGAAAAACTAAAGAGTAGTGTTGTACCCACTGCATTTATTGGGTGAATTTTGATAAAACCAAAATTCATCAGCACTTGGCAGGATTTTAAACCCATTGAAATTTCCATGTTTGTCCTACCCTTAGTAGTACATCCTCCTTATCAATCCCATTGAAAGGTCATAAGTACGTTTCATCAAATATATCCAAATACATATTATCTTAATATTTTGAAACTGCTTGGCAGCATAACAAGAATAAAAACAAATATTTCTTTTTTGAATGGTGTTATGAATCACATGCTCTCTTCAGAACATAAGCAACCGGAATGAGTTTACTTTAGGCTTAAAATTGGGGAGAGGAGAACAAGAAAGTTAAACAATGAAAATAAAAGAGCTCAAGGTATTTTTATATGATTTTTATTAAAATGTTTTTAAAAGATTAAAAACTAATGCAAACTATTATAAAGAAGAAAAAGGGAAAGCAAGCAAGCAAAGAGAAGGTAAAAAGTGCAAAAAAAGAAAAAAGTTGCATTAAATTAGGAAAAGAAAAAAGATACAAAGAAGTAGTTTCTAATGTTCTTCACATATTTAACCTGTCTAAGTTACATAATATTTTTTGTGTATAATATATCCTGTCTAATCATGAAAACTATAAACTACAAATTCCCCCCCCCTTTTTATGCAAAAAGTTCATAAGAGGTTTCCAGAGTGCCAAAATGTAGTGTGTCTTTCTGTAATCAAAGAAGTTCATTTTATCAAGATAGTCCTCAGGAACTAATGGCATTTGGGACTAGAATTTCCATCATCTGCCTATCTTCTGCCCATCTGGTTGCCTTATATTCCATTAAGGTGTAAGGTGAGGAGAGCACAGGGCAGCAGCGCCAGTTGGGTGGCATGGCAGATGCAGCACTGAGCAGCAGGGAGGCTAGACAGCCATGGCAAAGTGAGTGCAGGGTGCAGGGCTGGTAGGGTGAGCAGAGCATATGACAGCAGAGCTGACAAGATGAACCAAGTACAGGGTGGCAGATACAGCTGGGGCTTTGCACTGTGGTGCTATGGTGGCAGGTTGTGGCATGGGGCTTAAGGTGGCACTCCTTGGTAGTGGCTCTAGGCTGAAGTAGAAGCCTGGAAGCAGGGGCAGCTGGCTGAGATTGCGGAGAACCCTGGCCACTTGGTCAGCACCAGTGCTGCTGCCACGATCAAGGAGTGCCAGTTGCATGATGATCAAAAGGGCAGAGATGGTGGAGGAGTTAAAGAGTTAAAGCATGTATTCAAAATTCCTAAGTGTGGGCAGGTTGACAAGCACCTGAATGTTGATCAAATGCCCATGGGATGATATAACAGCTGTAATGTGCAAATCAGTATAGGAACCTGAAAGAAGCAGAATGATTTCCATATATAGAAAAATACTGAGATGAATAGAATATTTTAGTGCAAGCTAGTTTTAGTCAGAGTACCATTTTGTTGTGGGACTTAAAAGATACTGGATTAGAAATGAGGAGACCACAACTCCTGTTTTAGTAACAAAAAGCAGCTGGGGGATTTTGGGCTAACTGTAAGCACTCTCAATTAAGAAAGTACTGTCCAGAAAGGGTAAGGGGTAGTATTGTCATAGTGCAGTTTTCATGCATGCAAAAAATATATATGCTGGCCATTCTATTTCCCCCCACATTGGTGAAGGCCTCCAGAATAATGCTACCAGGAGCTATCTCAATGAGCATGACCAGGCAACTGATAACATTAAGTTCCAGGCAAAAATTAGAGGTTTATAAATGAGGTTAACTTGACTTGAACATACAGTACAGGGTCAGGATACTCGATTAGGGTATATTAGTATTATAATCTCTTAACTGCTTGCCTTAAAGAAGTATGAAGGAAAGTAAGTCCTTTTAGAGAGCTGTTGCAACCTGGATGTCTGTGAGAATGTGTTTGGATTACTCAATGCACTCTACATGGGGCTGCCCTTGAAGATCATCTAGAACAACTGATCCAGAATGCAGCAGCACACAAGAGTAAGTTAGCCCAAGTAATACCTCTGTTGTGCAAGCTGCACTGGCTTTCAGTTTTGTTCTGGGTGCTAAAGAAAGTGCTGCTTATCAGCTTTAAAGGTCTTTTCAGCATTCCCAAACTTTTCCAGGCCTGGGGGGGGGCATGAGTGGCAGGCACAGGCACGCACTCACAACTCCATTTGCGCACAAACGGAAGGCACTTGCATTTGCATTTGAAGCTCCACTCACAAGGAGAGTGCTTGTGCAAATGGAGCTTTGCAAGAGCACAAGTTCCCTGTGCTCAAGTGCCTTCCACTTGCACAAGTGGAGCTTTGCGTCCGAGCACATAGGCCCACTATTCACTTAAGTGGAGCTTCACACAAGCGCTTGTCCGCTGCTCGCATGGCCCAGTTTCAAACAGGCTGTGATCTGGTAGTGGGCTGCAGCCTGGGGTTGGAGACCCCTGGTCTGTAAGACACCTATACTTTTCCCTACGAATTTGTATTGGTCCTACCAGGTCAGAGAGAGTGGGTCCTAAATATTGCTATCTGATGGAAGCTAGGTAGTGTGCCTTTTTATGGCAGTCTCTTCCCTATATAATACTTTGGTCTCCTGAAATTCAGCAGACCTCTATCAAAGTCCATTTTATATTACTCCAGATTGGTGGCTAGGGATAACTGTCTTAACTTTACTTCCAGTAAAATGTTAGGCAATTCTTAATGGTGGGAAAGGTGGTCAAATCTTCTTTGCTTGTTTTACTAGAAACTGGACAGAATGTTTTAATTTGTATTATTGCACTAAACAGGGGGCTGGACTTGATAACTTAAATGGCTTTTCCAAACCCTTCATGCTTTTAAATTAAGATGTAAGCAATTCTTCTGCCACTTTAATAGTCTTCAGGAAACTGAATAAAACTCAATCCATGGAGACAAATTTATTAATTCAACAAAATTACTTGTATTCAGACCAAATTGCTTTATTGCTTGCATTCATAATATTTTATATACAGGAAAGAAATAATCCTCTATTTAAATTAGAACTTTAAATACTAAAAATAATTTATTATCACAATTTTCCAAATCCAAAGAATAGATTAGCAATATATTGTTGTGATTTTAAAACTTATTTTAAATATTTTTCTCCATCTTCTCATAAAAAAAACATCAAAAAGCAATTCAACCAGTTGTGGAAATAAAGTTTCCAATTATCCACAGTAAATCACCTAAAGGAAAAAGGGGGAAAAAACGTAAGAAACCATTTGACTAACTATGTACTACTAAAACTCTCATTCCCATAAATTTTAATTGGAGGAAACAGTGCATCATAGGGCAACAATTTCTGAACCATTTGAGATACATCAGATGGGTTAACTTACAGAATGCATCCCAAATCCAGTACCCATGACTCCCATGGAATTAAATTTGGCAAATTTTATAAAGCATTTTATAACATAACAAGTTTATGACATGATACAAAATTTATACACAGAATTTTTTGCTAATTGCTGAAAGAAATCATCAAAATTTCTGATTCTCATGTATATTTATATATATTCAAACTCAAATCATATTCAGGATGAATCTTTAGTCATTGTTCACAGAAAAAATGATGATGCATTTGAACAGTTAAGTTAAATGGAGCAACTCCCTTTCCAAAAAAAAACCTCAAGATTTTAAAGGAACATAAAAATTCTTGTAGTGTTTTTGCCAAATATTTAATATGTTTTATTACCATTCTTACAAATCTTGCAAAGTTTATTCCATTTTGCTGGCAGAGAGTATTACTCTTTGTATCTGCCCTATTCTAGGGCTTGGGTTAAGGCAGGGTATGCTATGTTAACTGAGGGTCCATGCAGTATGTGGTGTATCATGAATTTGTACTTTAGTTGATGGTTGACGTGTATATGATAATGGTTTGGACTATGCATGTGAACATTTTTTCAATTAATCCTATTGTGTGAGCCTCAGATTTTAGAAGCAGCATGCAAATGTTTTTAGCAGACAAAAAAAATATAAGTTGAACATATTTTCTATAGTATTTCAGATTTCTTAGCAAAAAGATGGCAACAATTAGGATAACACAGGAGATTGGTCCTGCAGTTCCTTCAATGGAGAAAGGGAAGCAGCAGGCCTCTGACAAGTCAAAAATCACAGTTAATGTATAAATATATATCAATTAGAATTAAAATAGAACACAGAATTCTGGGGACCTGCTTCACATATAGTAATCCTACACATTTATTATTTTTTTCCTTTAGGTTTAATATATTTTCAGATTTTTCTAAATCCACAAATCAGCAGCAGGATGTGAATCCTATGGCAGGGTTATCATATGTCACTAGATATATGTAGGGGAATCTCTTTTCATTTTGTTCATAGAAATCAAAATGAGAATACTCTGTTATTGGGAAATAACAGGCTTTGGAAAATAGCATTTTTGGAACATATTCCTGCAGACAAAAGGTGACAAAGTTCATTGATGACATATTCTTAAACCTTTTTTATATTCCTAAAGTGTATATTAAAAGTGATCCAATCTGTGAGGATGCAGCCAATGTACCATTGATGATAACCTTGAATTTATGTGTTAAGTAAAATATGTGTAAAACTAAAGTATAAAATTATACTCCCCCCACAAAAATAACATATATTAGTAAGAATACTTGGCTCATTCCATTTAATTGTGCCAAATCCTATTTCCAACTAGTAGAAATAGAGCAGATAAAATATAAGGAGCTATTTCATCCATTAATTAGGATATCTATATCTCTGGAGAAATTAAAAAGTTTTAGGCTTAAAAAGGGAAATAAGAAAGATTGTTAGAAAATATGATTGAGAGAAGAAGAAAAACTATTTAGTTTCACTGCAGCAAAACAGGGCTATTTTAGATTTTCAAACTAAAATTAAAATTTTCAAAACAAATTTGAACGACAAATTGGAAACAGAAAGAAAATACATTACACATATTACAGATTATGCATGTTTCGCACCCACAAAAGTTTCTATACTCACAAATGCAGTGGTAATTGCTAGGAAATTATATTTTTCCCATATTTTTTGATTAAATCATGTTTTGGTAAATAGCAATTTAGTCACCTACCTACGAAAGATTCCAATATATGACTCATCTTGTTCATATCTTAAAACCCAAAGCTCTCATGCACTCCTTGTGAGCTTCAATAAGATGGCCACAGTTTTCTTCTCCTTTTTCGATGATGCTGCAACACAACATTTCCCCTTTAAGTGATTTCACAAATCAAGGCCTCAACTAAGTTGATGAGCACTAGATTTCAGCTCTGACTAGCTGTAATACTCCTGTTACCAAGTTGTTCTCCTTCTCTTATCCAAGTCATTTAATATAGTCAGATCTTATTTTAATTGGCTTAACTGGCAAATAAAAAACACTGGTGACAAGATTTCATTCTCTCCCCTTTCTTATTCAATCTTTATGCTTAAATAATAATGAGGAAGCTACCATATTTTTCGGAGTATAAGACGCTCCGGAGTATAAGCACGCATTAGTTTTTGGGGAGGAAAACAAGAAAAAAAATTCTGCCTCTGCCTACCAGCATCCATCGGTATTCATCTGGCTAGTGTCTTTGCAGCAAACAGCAAGCAGCCTGGTTAGCTTCAGCATACTATTGCAGCCTGATTTAGCACAAACAGCTGATTGGTGGTTAGATCAGCCTCCCAGAATACTGTCAATCAGCTGTTCCAGGCTGTGGGGTTAGGCGGGCTGCAGATTTGATTTTGGATACTGATGTATCAAGTTGCTTCCAAGATTCATCAACTTAATGTATTTATATAGGCTTGTATTTGAAGATGGTTCAGAATTTTCCATTCAATAAAAATTTTGCTACTTCAATGTTGATGCAAGCCACTAGACCAAAACATATAGAAGTGATAGTTGCAATTACTATGGGGACCTTTTTAAATCCAATTTATGGGTTTCTTATAGGATCATCTGTCCCCAATCATCTCTACCCCATTCAACAGAAGGGCCATGCTCTGGGTACCACCACTCATGGAGTATTGGCTGGCAGAGCCCAGGAACAGAGCCCTTTCTACCACAAGACCTTCCCTTTGTAACAATATCCCCTTAGATTAGCCCTATTTCTACTAACTTTCTGTAAAGCCCTGAAAACTGGATACCCAAGCATGGGGCCCTGGGCATGTGACAGAGTCCATTTCCTGGCTATCTTGATAGTGTTTTATGATGCTCAGCTGCTGTGTTTTATTTTTTATACTCTCTATTTTATCTTATTGTGAGATGTATGTATGAAAGATACATTTATCTTACATATGTAAGATAAATGGCTTTATAAATTGAATAAAGAAACAAATGAACTTGAAAAACTCAATCTGTTTGAGGTTTGGAATATTTTCTTGGGAGGTACCAATGACCACCTCAAAATAGCTGCCACAGAGCTATATTGATTTATAGAATTGCTGACATTTAGGCATGATTGCTCACAAAGGCCTCATTTTAAATAGAACACTTCACACTCAATTGATTTCCCCATTATAGAGAATTCTTGTTATATGCAGTAATTGCATTCTATAAAGTTGCTGCGAATGCTGAATTACTGAATATCAACTGGGAACGTGTGTGTTGGGTGACTCAATTTTTTGTTCCTCGGCATGTTTTCAAAAGTATTGATTTTGCAAATACATTTTAGCGAGTAGATAAATTTGCAATATGGAACCTACAAATAACAAGAATCAACTGTAAAATAATTTTCAATATTAACCTGGGCCACCCTAACAATATATGGATTTTCATTTTTAAAAACATACACATATACACAGAAACAATACCCAGAATCATTATACAGTTCTAGATTTCTGAAATGAATAAAATTAATTTAACATGAAGAAATTTAAGACCTGGAAGCAAGTTGTATTAAACAGCAGAAGAGAGTGGCAGACTTGAGCTCTGAAGAAGGAAAATGAAGCAAACAATGCCAAAGAGGTTCACAGCTGCCCACAACTCTTTAGCAAAGTTATCCAAAGTGACCTTATTGTTTATGAAGCAGCACAGTGAGTGCACTACAAGCCCAAAAGCAAAACAATGCAAACATTAGTGATGTTGGGGGGCACTGTTCTAGGAAGAAACTTCCCATTTTAAATCTAAAATTAGATACCTCCTCCTCCTAAAACTTTAGAGTTTAAAGATTTAAAATGGGAAGTTTCTTCCTAGAACAGTGCCCCCCAACTTTTTGGGCACCAGGGATTGGTTCCATAGAGAAAGATTTTCCCACAGATCGGAGGGGGTTGGTTTTACATGCTGCCTGCATCCTGCTTTGCTTGTTTGTGTGGACGGGTTGCTGGCATGCTGCGGACCGGGGTTGGTCCACGGACTGGAGGTTAGGAACCCCTGTCCTAAACCACCACCAAAACTGGAAAAAATAAAAGGATGGATGGATGGATGATGGATGGACGTACCGACAGAGATGTAGATGTAGATATACAGATATGTTTCTCAACCACCTTTGAAAATAATGGGTGGTAGCTGTCTTCCTTTTTCTAGAGGAGATTAAGGTAAAGGTAAAGGTTCCCGTCACACATATGTGTTAGTTGTTCCCAACTCTAGGGGGTGCTGCTCATCTCCATTTCAAAGCCAAAGAGCCAGAGCTGTCCGAAGACGACTCCGTGATCATCAGGCCGGCATGACTAAATGCCAAAGGTGCACGGAACGATGTTACCTTCCCACCAAAGGAGGTCCTTATTTTTCTACTTGCATTTTTTATTTGCTTTCAAACTGCTAGGTTGGCAGAAGCTGAGACAAGTAATGGGAGCTAACCCTGTTATGCGGCACTAGGGATTCAAACCGGTGAACTGCCGACCTTTTGATTGACAAGCTTAGCATCTTAGCCACTGAGCCACCACATCCTTATCTTTAGCGGAGATTAAAAAGAGATAATTCTGTATCTACCAAGCTTCTTTCTCCAGAGAGTGAGAGATGTTGAACAGTGAGAAGACAGATGATTTAATTCCATTAATTTTTAAGCCGGCAATTGTTGGAATTAAGCAGTTTCTGTCCAGGAACATAGATACCTTATTCTGGCTAAAGGGAAATAAAATCACTAGTACAACTGCTTCAGGAAAGATTGGGAGAATTCCGCAGTTTTGCAGGAAGAGGTTAAAATCTGGATTCATATAGAAAAGAGAGACTGAACAGCCAACCTCCTGCCTCAGCTTCTCCTCCCCTTGATTAGTTTTGGTTTGGTTGGGAGCAAAACATGGCATAGACACATAGATTCACCAAACTTTCAGAAGCAGGGTATCCCCTTGCTGTCTTTTTTCTCTTCATGCTGGAGACTGCGGTATTGTGCAAGACACTCACAAAACATTTGCAAAGGAGAAACTTAGCCTTCAACTTGCTGCTATCAAAAACTTGAGGGGGTTCAAGACATATTACCAAGTGCAGGGACACCCTCATCTACCCAGAGCTAGGTTTGTTTGGGTTTAAATTTGAGGCAAGTTAAGCTATAGTATGCTTCGCTTATTAACTGCTGTTGTTTTTTTATTTCTAAAAAACAGTTGTCTTAGTAAATCTTGTTTTTAACTAGGTATTAGAAATTGTGAGAATCTGCCCACATATATTTTAAATATATAGTAAAATGAATTGAAACAATGTTAAGCTATATAGTTTCAAAACTGTAATCAGCAAGTTCCCCTGAGACTTGTAAATTTTAGGATTAAAGAATAACTTCTGTATATTTGAATAAGATTAACCTAGTCTCTGCTTCTGCAGTGTTTTCGGGAAATGAGGTTGTTATATTCGAGTTAAAGCACATTTATTCAGCAAGTTTTTAACAGTAATCAGGTGGTAAATTACTCCCTATTTAAAACTAATTTGGCAGTTCAATAATTAGCCACTTCATAGTCTATGACTGAAGCCACAACATATTTTGTACATAACTAAAGTGCCATAATGTGATTTTATTCTTTCCCGGGTAGTCTCTTCCAATAAACCGTTTGTACTAGCACTGGCAGGGCTTCATTTTTGAATTTTTGAAAACCGAGTTTAAAATATTTAACAAGTCTTTCAAGTTTAGGAATGAGTTCTTCTATTTTCTGATTATCACTTCTACCCAGGAAGAAATAACGCGTTCATTTTAGAACAAGACGCGGGACTATTTTACGACTTAATCGAGAAACAGTACACCTCTGTTACTCCAGCAATGAGGAGGCGCTTTCTCCTATCAGGGAACAACTGGGACCAACTTTCTACTAGACATTTCCCGACGTTGGTCCAGTCTGGAAGAAGCGCTTAAAAACACCCAGGGGGAATTTGCTTCTGCGGTTTGGCTAGCGATAGTTCTATACCGTTTGCCGAAGCGCAAAACTGTCCATCGCTCCCCACGCTTCCGCATGTCACGGCGAGCTCCCTAGTTTACCCACGTGCCCTTTCTCCCGTAACCCCCCGTTACCCACCAAGCGTCGCGCGCCTGCTTTGTCTCCGGACAGGCACAGCACGGCTTCAGCGAAGGCGGCGGCTTTTGCTCCGCCTGAGCTGGGGCTTGGAGACCCGCCGGATCGCAGGAGGCCAGGTTCGACATCCCTTCTACTTGCGCATGCGCACAAGCCGCCAGGACTCAGGCCTACGGGGAAGGACAGTCTCGGATTTCCGCCGTCGCCGCTAGGTTACGATACTCCCAGCCGTCGTTTGTGACGTAACATCTCCAATGTTCTATATATGTAAACCGTGAACTGCAGAATAATCCAAGATCGAGCAGAGGATGAAGAAGTTTCTTAATGCGGCGGTGCCTCTTTCGATGGAGGACAACGAGGCATTGAAAACTACTGATCAACTTTTTTACGGCAGACTGGGTCTAATGATCTCCGAAGTAGCCGAGCCGCAAATAAATCCTTTTAGTTTTTTAATTTTAAAATCTTTTTTGTTAGTTTTAAGATTGTTATTCCTTTTTATCTATGATTTCCCTCCCCCCGTTTTTCCCTACGTTTTTCTTTTATTCTCTAAGGAGCTGTCAACTAGGTCAGCTGGACTTTCGAACTATTGTCTAGTTTCAAATACTAGTTTCGTTGTTTTGCGTTCTTGAAATATACGATTTTGTTGAGGTAATGCCCGTAAAGCTGCTAGGTGGCAGCAGAACGCTATAAGCAACGTCGAATCTGAACAGAACAGAGAAGACAATCCCAGGACATAGAGCGTAAACAAAAAACAAAACAAAACACGGAAGACGATTTAAGTGGGCACGTCCGTGAAGTCACAAAAGTGGACTAGAAGTAAATTCATCCACCATGCGCATAGATGTTTTATACAAATGGCTCAGACTGGAATTTATAATACCCGGTGGCTTCTCTTCAGTTTTCCGGGTGACTAGATTGAGTTTTCGAGAGAAATTCTCCCAGAAATATATTCTTAATGGAAATGCTCCTTTCTTAACTCGCCCAAATGTGAAAGAGGAGCCTTGTTGATACCGACGCATTGCTCCTTTTTTCTGGGCAAAGCGTCAAGAAAAGACTCCAAGTTACTTAGCGGCAGAGCGATTTGCATTCCAACTCCAGCTATATAGTATCGCTCCAGGAAGTGACATGGAGCCCTTTTACTTCGGCTCTGTTGCTGTGGAAACGGTTGCTATGTGGGCGGCGCCGACAACCTTCCGAAGCGGCGGCAGAGACCAAGGTGGCCGCAAGATGAGTCAATCGGTGACCGTTGTTCGGCCGCTGGACCAAACTGGGATCCGGTATCGCAGGAAGATGGCTCCCAACCGGGCTTTTGATTTCCTTTATGGTAACCAAGGGGACGCTGATGGGGCTTGCTTTTCTAATAGCGGCCGGGGAAGTCAACTTTTCGGGAACCGACAGGCTTGATTTGGAAGGGCCCGCTGAGCCTCAAACCAGCCAGCCGATTTTAGTCCCGTTTGTGAAGTAATTCTGTGGTTCGGTGTATTCTGGACTAAGAAAATTGGATTGGTCATCCTAATTAAACTAAGTATTGGTAAAAACGTCCTGAAATCAGAGTCAGTGATAATGGTAGTTATAAAATCCAGCTCAAGAGCATATAGTCCCAATGGGAATCTGTACAATACACGAGAAAGGACAGTTGTGCTTTTGTATGGAAATAGGACCAGAATTACCATAGTATGGACTTTAAAGCCCATCAGAGGTATATTATAGCCTAAATTTTTCTATTGCAGGTAATCCTCGACTTGCAACCATTTGCTTAGTGACTGTTCAGAGTTACAATAGCACCGAAAAAAGTGTCTTAAGACCAGTTTACACACTTACGAGTGTGTGTCCTCATGGTCATGTGATCAAAATTTGGGTACTTGGCAAGTGGCATGTATGTATGACAGTTGGACTGTCCTAGGGTCATGTTACCATTATTTGTAATCTTCCCAGCTGGCTTCCAACAAGCAAAGTCAGTGGGGAAAGCCAGATTCACTTAGTGATCGCATGATTCACTTAACTGTGGCACAAAAAGCCGTAAAATGGGGCAAAACTCACTTAACTGTCTTGCTTAGCAATGAAAATTTGGGGCTCAGTTGTGGTCGTAAGTTGAGCACTACCTGTACTGTAATTGTTATAAACCATTCACACTCAAAATTAATCTACCGTATTTTTTGGAGTATAAGACGCACCTGAGTATAAGACTCACCTACCTTTTTTGGTTGTTGTTTTTTTTAAAGTTTTTTTTTATTTTTTAGACAAACACACATACAAACATACAATGTATTTTCTTTGAACAGAGTATTTGGCCGGTTCACAAATTTAAACAGTGTTTAGTCATTTCAATTAAATTTACAATTTCTATATTTCCTTTTTGCCATATTTATTCCTCATCTATTTTTTTAAAAAACCAATATTACCCTTTATCCTCATCTCTAATCTTAATCAAATTCAATTTTTCCCTTCTATTCTATATTATACCCCTTCCCATTGTCATCTATTTTTATATCCATCCTCACATTGGTTAATTATGTAATATTATAATTGTTTAATACAAATTCAACATTTTAATATAAATCAATTAGTTATATAACTATCTTTTTTGTATATTAATCAATACGAACATGAATATTCCAATTATTTCCATGCAATCCAATTTCTTACAAATCAATTAATTATATTTACCAATAATAATAAACCAAATAATTTTCCCCCTTATGTTACTCATTTTCACATCAACTCTCCCAATAACCCACATAGTTTTGCCCATATAACCTTCCAAATCACAACTTAATCATTTCTACTTTCATCACAATATATAATTAAAAATATTTCAGCCATTAAATTTCCCTAATTAAATTTAGAAATGTTCTACCTGTTAGCCAAGCTATAATTTAATCCTTTTTACTTTCACCACCATATACCATTAAAGGTATTTCAATTATTATAGTTTATACTTATTCATATTTCTAAAAAAAATAAGAAAATAAAAACTTATCATTGTCTAGATTTCAAAAATACAAAGACAAATATTCCAATTATTATTCATTTCATTTTTACAATCATGATTTCCCATTTATTTCTTATTTCTATTCATATTTCAATTCTAAATATGTATAACATTTTTCTCTTTCATTTCTTTTTCTTTTTCTCCCTTCCCATTTTTATTTTTGCCTTTTTCTTTCTCCTTTTTTTCTTTTGTGTTTTAAAATCTTGAACTCTCCTCTTTTGCCCTAAATTTCCCATTGTTTGCACCTACCTTTTTTGGTGAGGAAAAAGAGAAAAAGAAATCTCCCTCTGCCTCTGCTTAATTTTGCCTTCTTGCAGCAAACAGCCTGCTTTACTTTCAGTTTCGCTTTCAGCATAGATTGATTAGGGGGGGGAAATCTGCAAGGAGATAAAAAATTTATCTCCTTGCAGCAAGCAGCAGAGCCTTGCGCAAAACAGCTGAGAGCAAATCAGTTGAGAGTCGGGAGGCCAATCCAATCAACTTGTGCTAATTAGCTGAAAGGAGCTGATTTTTCTTGCTGTTTGCTTGCAAGGAGGTAACTGCTGCGAGGCACAGGCCAAAGGGTGAGAACCGGCAGGCAGGTGGAGCTACATTCGGTGTATAAGACGCACCCAGATTTTCACCCCCTTTTGGGGGGTAAAAAGGTGCGTCTTATACTCCGAAAAATACGGTACTTACCTATAGAGTAATTTTAACTTGCATTTTGTATGCATTGTTTACCGTTTCATTGAGTAACTTGATTGCTTTTTGCGTTTTTCTACTCCACCTCATTTATAAAAAGACAAATATAAATAAAAGCTACTGAGAATTCCCAAAGTATCATCACAATTAATTTTCCATACCTACTTCTTACATCAGAATTTATACCAGAGTATGCAAGGTAGTTTCATCTTGAAATTAAACTCAAAGCCATATTAGAAAGGATATAAGTTATGAATAAATACATGCTTAACAAGATTGTCTAGTATAATATATTTTGTTAAATTTATTAAAGTATTTCCATTTCCATTTCCATTCCATTTCTGTATATGTATTTTAGATCCATTGTATGAGCTATCGAGTGAAAAAGATCATGCACAGGCAAATGTCCAAGCTCATCTTATTCATGATGAAATGGTAGGTGATTATAGTCTAAAACTATTTCTCACAGTACTTGTGTTTCTGTGAAAAATAACTTGCTGTTACTAGGTATTTTGAAATTTATTTCATAGGAAATATAACTTTAAAAAGAAAACATAGTTTCTACCTATATCTACATGATATTAGATTGTTGCATGATTTCTTTGAATAATATTGAGATGCTTATGTAAACAGAAATTTCCAACCTTTTTAGTACAGAGAAATGTACGTAATCCTCAATTTACAACAGTTCATTTAGTGACCATTCGAACTTACAATGGCACTGAAAAAAGTGACTTATGACCGTTTTTCACACTTACAACCATTGTAGCATCCCCATGGTCACGTGATCAAAATTTAGGCACTTGGCAACTGAATCGTATTTATGATGATCGCTGTGCCCTGGGTCGTGATCATTTTTTGCAAACTTCTAACAAGCAATGTCAATGGGAAATCCAGATTCACTCAATAACCGTATTACTAATTTAACAACTGCAATCATTCACTTAACAATTGTGGCATGAAAGGTCATAAAATGTGGCAAAATTCACTTAATTGTCTTGCCAAGCAACAGAAATTTTGGTCTCAGTTTCATAAGCCGAGGTACCTGAATAGTGGAATATATGTATGTATATATGTGTATATCTAAGGTAAATATAAAACTGTTAACTATCCAGCAGAGCAGAAAATTAAATTTGACAATTTTAAAGGTACTAATTGGTATAGTTTCAATTTACTTGTAATATTTTATTAGAGAGAAAATTCTGTTTTCACAAGCAGTTATTTCTGACTGGAAGGTACAGTAAATCCTATACTGGCAGTTGAATGTTTTAGTGATTTGAACAGTCTAAGAATAAACAAGTTTAAAACAAAAACAAAAAATCCCCACAAAAAAGAGAGTCCAAGTCTTAATATTTTTTTCACATAAATGATTTAAAACAAGTAGATTGTTAGACAATTATATATAGAATTATATTTGTATGTGTATATCCTAATTATATTTGTGTGAAAAAATAATTATATACAAATACAAATATAATTCTACTTAATGATAATTGTCAAACTTTTTAAGACTCTACATGTTTTAAGTCATTATATGAAGGAAATATTAAGACTTAGGCTCTCATTTTTGAAGATGCCAAAGACATCTCCACAGATAGGATTCATTGGAAGAAACTTGCTGCCCTATCGGGTGAGATGCTACCAGTTTGGGCCGGTTTGCCCGAACCAGTAGTAAAAAATGCTACTGGTTTGCTGAACTGGTAGTAAAATGAAAAAAAAAAAAAAAGTTCCAACGATCAGCTGAGCGATGCACAATCGTTGAAACTTTTTTTTTTTAACATTTTAAGTATTTTTTTTCTACCGGTTCCGGAGAAACAAAGTGCTCGGCTTCTGCCCCTTTTCACTCACCCTGAGCTTCCTACTGCGTATTTTCACGCCTTGCTTCATGCGCCCGGGATCGTCTCCCTCGTCGTCGTCTTCCTCCTCCTCTCCATCTTCCAACTGGAAAAATGCCAGGAGCTAGTGCAAAAAGAAGCGTGCGCTTGCTCCTGCCGTTTTTCCGTTTGTAGGAAACTTTCGTACCTGTGAAGGCAAGTCTGGCTTCCTGCGCTGCTCGCTAAAAACCTCACCAGTACCCCTGTGCATGCAGGTTGTGTGTATGTGTGTCTTTGCTCCTGGTCTTTCACAGCAGCCTATGCCTGACGTCACGTCCCCAGCCAGCTGAACCGGAGTTCGGTAATTCACTCCTGGCCTTGCCCGGGCCAGGCTGGCCGTAGCCGCCCCCAGATCACACTCCTTGGGTGGTGGGTCCACTTGGGGGAGCTGCCTTGGGGGTCACGCAGCATGACGGCTAATTTCCGCTGCTCTTAAAGGCCCCGGAGCGGGTCCGGGTGCTGCCATTCCAAGCCTGCCAGGGGCAACCACTGCCTCACTTGTTGCGCCTCCTGGGTAGGCCGGTCAGGGATCTCCGGAGTGGCCAGAGCAGCCAAGGCGCCCGCTCCCCTTCCTGGGTTGGCAGGGCAGGGCGAGGCGCCTTTAAAATGAGCGACCAGAGACGGGACATCAAGCATGGGCTGCTGTGAAAGACCAGGAGCAAAGAGAGACACACACATAGAGGCTTGGAATGGCAGCGCCCGGATCCGCTCTAGGTCCTTTAAGAGCTGCGGAAATCAGCTGTCATGCTGCGCGACCCCAAGGCGGCTTCCCCAAGTGGACCCACCACCCATGGCATGCAATCTGGGGATGGCTTCAGCCAGCCCGGCCCAGGCAAGGCTAGAAGGGGTGAACCCTTCTGGACCCTTTTCAGTCTGGCTTCAGGCCTGGCTCAGCATGGAAACTGCTTTGGTCACACTGATGGATGATCTCTGGCGAGCCTGAGATGGGGGTCATTCCTCCATCTTGGTGCTACTTGACCTCTCAGTGGCTTTCGATACCATTGACCACGGTATCCTTCTGGGACGACTAAGGGAGTTGGGAGTGGGAGGCACCGTGTTACAGTGGTTCTCCTCCTGTCTCTCTGGTCGGTCACAGTCGGTGTCGGTAGGAGGACAGAGGTCGACCCCTAGGCCCCTCATTTGTGGGGTGCCTCAGGACTCAGTCCTCTCTCCTCTTTCCCCTCCTATTTAACATCTACATGAAGCCGCTGGGTGAGATCATCCGACGATACGAGGTAAGATATCAGCAGTACGCTGATGATACCCAGCTCTACCCCGCGTCAATTCAGTGATGCAGTGGATGTGATGTGCCGGTGCCTGGAGGCTGTGAGGGTCTGGATAGGAGTCAACAGGCTCAGACTTAACCCAGACAAGACCAAGTGGCTGTGGGTATTGCCTCCTAAAGACTATGTTGATTGTCCATCCTTGGTTCTGGGGGGGGGGAGAAATTGTCTCCCTCAGAACGGGCTCGCAATTTGGGTGTCCTCCTAGACTCACAGCTAAGATTAGAGCAACATCTGACAGCTGTGGCTAGGGGGACTTTTGCACAAGTTCGCCTGGTGCACCAATTGCAACCCTACTTGGATCGGGAGGCTCTTCTCACAGTCACTCATGCCCTTGTCACCTCACGGTTAGATTATCGCAACACGCTTTTCATGAGGCTACCCTTGAAAAGTGTTCGGAGACTACAGTTGGTCCGGAATGCAGCCACGCGAGCTATTGTGGGTGCACCTAGATACACCCACATTACACCAATTCTCCGCGAGCTGCACTGGCTCCCTATTGGTCTCCGGGCACAATTCAACGTGTTGGTTATTACCTTTAAAGCCCTACATGGCTCAGGACCAGGTTATCTTCGAGACCACCTTCTACCACATAGCTCCCAGTGACCGGTAAGATCCCACAGAGTTGGTCTCCTCCGGGTCCCGTCAGCTAAACAATGCCGGCTGGCGGGTCCGTGGGGGAGGGCCTTCTCTGTGGCTGCCCCAGCTCTCTGGAACCAGTTACCTCCTGAGGTCCAAACCACCCCCATCCTATTGGCCTTCTGAAAAGCGGTGAAGACCTGGCTTTTCCTGCAGGCCTGGGGCCCTTGATCTCGCTGTTGCGATCTTTTTTTTTTTTTTTTTTTTGAAAAAGTTTTACAAATACATTTTCTCCCCAGTTTCCCCCCCAACCCTCCCTAACCCCCCCTAACCCTCCCATCCCCCCAGGATTTCCACAAAATATAATCCAAATCAAAATCTTATCAATATAAAACTTGAACCCCTCCATCCCCTGTGTATTATTCAAATCTTCACAAAATTCAATTATTCTATCCCTATATAATATATTCAGTTAAAAGCTATCTGATATTTCCTAGTTTGATATTTATTCTGCACATAATCTATCCACTTTTTCCACTCCCATACATAAGTCTCTTGAGTTCGGTCTTTTAAATATGCTGAAATCTTCGCCATCTCTGCAAAACTGGCCATTTTCAAAGTCCATTCTTCAACAGTGGGCATAGCTTCATTTTTCCAATATTGACCTATCAGTAATCTCGCTGCTGTCACCATATACAATATCAGCTTTGTCTCACCCAATGTAAAACCCTTAACTATACCCAGTAAAAACAATTGTGGAGAAAACTGAATTTTTTTCTTCAAAACATTTTGCATGACCCACCAAATTTTTATCCAAAAAGCCTTCACTTTCTTACAAGTCCACCACATATGGTAATATGTGGCATCTAAGCAATCACATCTCCAGCATTTTGGTTGAACATTAGGATACATACACGATAATTTCTTAGGATCTAAATGCCACCTATAAAACATTTTATAAAAGTTTTCCCTCAAGTTCTGCGACTGTGTAAATTTAACATTCTGAACCCATATTTTTTCCCATGTTTCCAACATCACTG
This sequence comes from Pantherophis guttatus, assembly GCF_059756535.1. NCBI lineage: Eukaryota > Metazoa > Chordata > Lepidosauria > Squamata > Colubridae > Pantherophis > Pantherophis guttatus. The sequence continues at coordinate 105,852,243 of NC_142064.1, read as the reverse complement.
GTTCTGCAAAATTTTGTGCCCACTTTATCATACAATCTTTAACCAGTTCAGTTTCTGAGTCCCTTTCTAACAAAACATTATAAACCCTTTTAATATGCATTGGACCTTTCTCTTTTATATGTCTAACCAATTCTTCTTCATGCATCATTATACCAGTTTTTTGGTCCTCTTTCCATCTCAATTAAAGTTGATTATACTGTAACCAAGTTAAATTAATCCCTTCTTCCAACAGCGTTTCTAATGTCTTCAGTTGCCATCTGCCCGCTGTTGCGATCTTGTGAGAGCCGGCCATGAATGATCTGAATGGGTTTTAATATTTTAATATTTTAATGTTTTTATAATGGTTTTTTTTTAAATGCATTGTAAGACGCCCTGAGTCCCCGGAGAAAGGCGGCATATAAATTGAACTAATAAAAAATTGAACTAATAAATTCCCCAACTCCGGTTCAGCTGGCCAGGGATGGGACGTCGGGCACGGGCTGCTGCGAAAGACCAGTGTGTGAGCAAAGATGCACACACACACACACACACACACACACACACACACACACACAACCTGCACACACAGGGGTACTGGTGAGGTTTTTAGCGAGCAGCGCAGGAAGCCAGACTTGCCTTCACAGGTACGAAAACTTCCTACAAATGGAAAAATGCCAGGAGCAAGCGCGCATTTCTTTTTGCACTTGCTCCTGGCGTTTTTCCATTTGGAAGATGGAGAGGAGGAGGAAGAAGAAGACAAGGGCAACAATCCTGGGCACATGAAGCAAGGCGGGAAAATCCACGGCAGGAAGCTCGGGGTGAGTGAAAAGGGGGGGCAGCCGAGCACTTTGTTTCTCTCCCCCCCCACTCCATCATCTCCCGGACTGGGTGGCCGAGGTAGAAAGGCGGGCAATCTTTAGGGCTAGGAGGCATTGGGTCTGGGTTGGCGAGGGAGGGTCCGGCTGGTCAGGTGCTGATCATCGGAACCTTTTATTTTACTTTTTAAAGCATTTTTTACTAGTTAAAAATGCTTTAAAAAGTAAAAAAAAAGGTTGGCCACACCCACCCAGTCACATGACCACCACCAAACAATGCCCACCAAGCCAGTGGCAAAAAAAATTAGATTTTAGCACTGTGCCCTATGTGCTTCATGCAAAATGAACCAATGATAATGATGAATTATATTTGTATTTAAGCCTTACATATAACATAATAATATATAATGTTGCATTTCTGTCTTTTTCATATAAAAAGAGGAAAGTACCAGAATTTAAAACCATGTTTAGTAATTTGATTCACTATCCATCGTACTTTGTGCAATTAGAAGAAAAAAATCCTGTTCCTCCATTCATTGATCGAAGATGGAGAGGAAGGGCACAGCAACGCTTTGAGACTTTTCAGCAGCTTGTGGTGTAAGTGTCCTTATATTTTATATTAGTTAAATTGTGATTCATTTGCAGTTGTTGCAAGTTGCACTGTACAGTGACTCAGGATACTGTTAGGGATGTTACAACCATGAAGTCTGCAGTTCAAATTTGATTTGAGAAATGTTATCTCTGGAATGAGCAACTGTTAAAACATGAAAAACAGATTCGTTGAGGAAAGCTATGTAAAAGTGGCCCAGCTACAAAAGTTCCTAGTATATAAGAAATATAGTTTCAAAAAGCTTCACCCTTGTCACTTCAAGGTGTTGTTGGTAGTTACCTATTGAAGCCCCACTAATTTTTAAAAAACAAGATTCATAAGAAATTAAAATGTCTCTGAAATATCAGATTCATTAATAATTTGTATATATTATTTTTCTTTATAGAGCCCCACCTTCACTTCAGGTGCCCAGAATTGAATATGAAGATCCTGAAGTTAGTGGAAGGAATCGCTGGAAATATTTTGAACGGTGGGGAGCATACAGAATTAAATCTCATTGATCAAATTAATAGCTATTGCCAAAATACTTCCCAAAATATTTTAAAAATGAAAATTATTTCCTAATTTCAATTACCCTCCCCACCTAAGTACTTATAGCTTCAGGAGCATCTTGATCAGATGTCTTGATTAAAGGTAAATCTGTATAGGTTACAAGAGGTCCATGTGTGTTGTAAGGAACAATACTAATTGTTTTTATCATTTTAATTAATAGTTTTTCAACTGTTGAAAATATTTTACTCTCTGAAATTTGTCAAGAATAAGTCAGAAATTTTGCAAATTTTTGACATACACACACACACCCTTAGTAACATGTTTGAAATGAAATTTGAGAATGAAAAATTATATTTTTGTAATAGCTGAGGGAGACTAGTTATTATATATGTATTTATTTTTTTAAGCAAACTTTTATCCAACCACATTCAAGCAACTCTCAGCAGTTTTCAGTATATATAAAATAATTAAAATATCCATAGACAGGTTAAAACCAGTTACCCTGTTTCCCCCAAAATAAGACATCCCCTGCTAATAAGCCCAATCGGGCTTTTGAGCGCATGGCAATAAGGCCGAGCGCCTATTTCAGGGTTCAAAAAAATATAAGACGGGGTCTTATTTTCGGGGAAACACGGTAGTTATTGAAAAGTAGTCAGTTAAGTAATATGTAGTTGCTGGTGAAATAAGAGTCCTGGGAGTTATAACTGAAGAAATATCCTTTTTGTTTGATTGATTTATTCTTAATTTTGTTTTTTATTTTTAGACCTTTCATTCCATTTGATAAGCCAATTCCACTGAATGTTGTTTATGCAATGTCAAAGTAAGTAATAAACCAGTATTAGCGCTAATGTTTAATCACTGAAATGATAAGGTTTTTTCATATCTCAAGAGATTAGTTTTTCTAATAATTAAATTAAAAAGCATGAAAACAATCTAAGACAAAATTGTAAGGATTGCCTCTCCCTCTAACTTAAGAAAGAGAAGACTCTTGAAACGGAATATTTCAAAAGTAACTTTTTATTAAGCAGAAGTGACAGCAATGGATTCAAAGCAACGTCTGAATACCCTTAGGCGAGACAAGTAGGATTAAAGCAGTAGAGACCTTTCCTGTTAGCCAGAATGCAGATTTTATCCAATACACGTGTGAAGATGTTTTCTTTACCATGCATTCCCATTGCTATCCTCCATTATCCCTTAAAGTGAAACAACCCAGATGGCCGTCATAAACATTCCCCAAAGGTAAGGAGATCTCGGGGTGCTTCAGCACCAGGATATAGGTTGTAAACTTTCTGTTGACACAGGCAATGCTAATAAATAGAATCCAGGGGGCCCCCTTCTCCCAATTGAATGGCAGTATCACTTTTAGGATCTGACACAAAATATTGTTAAGCATAGGGAAGCACACACAGATTCCCCCCCTATCTCTGGGATACTGATATGAACTACAGATGTCTTTATGTCTTAGGTGGAAGAATGGGAAAATGAACCAAGTGTGTGAGTGGTGTATTAGATTAATAACAGAATCCAGGAAAGTAATTTATAAAAGGAAAGAACAAGATTAAAAAGATTTAGGAACAATGGAATGTAATATTTTTGAACTCCTTAGTAACATTGTGGAATAACAATAATAAAAGCATATTATAATGTGACATAACTAAAATCTTATTTTAATCATGTAGGAACTTTTGAAAGATGTTGCTTGGTTCCTTGCATTTTAGGCCAGAGCTACAGACTCATCCAGCAAAATCCAAAGACAAACCAGCCTATCTCATTTCACGAACCGTGGAAACACAAACAGATTATCGGGATGGTGAAGCTCAGACAGACCCCTATAGCCCTGAATACATAGTTCCTTCAGGTTCAATACCTGAATTGTTAACTCTTGCCACGCTGACATGGGGTGAGTTTAAGACCTGATGAACACAGGGTACATTGTCTTTCTGTAATATAGTTAAGCTCCTATGATGTGACCTTTCGTACCTTTGGCTTTCAAAGAAGAAATAACCTCAACTATCAATTATGAGGGCACTTAAGCCTTCTAGCAATTCCAATAGCCAGGGTGCTTACAAAGTTCATTAATTTGTGTTAGGAGCTCTATCCCTATTTGCCTGTCTTCCATCCTGCCAATCATTCTCCTTTCATTAACAATTTAATAGCTGAGTAGTAAAGTTACAGAAATGTAATGGAAGCAGGTAGAGATTTTAAGAATGGTGACATCCTACTCCATTTCTGCAGTATGTATTATAAGAGTCTTGGCTGTCTTTTCTAGAATTTGACCACCGGAGTACAAATAAAAGTAGTTTCTGCTGCTGATCCATCTGTCAAAATGGAATAGACAGTTGGCTAAGAGAGAAGCAAAGCATAGCTCCCAAATGTTTGTATAGTTGTTCTGTTGTGGAGTTTCACAAACCTATGCTCACATGATCTGTCGGTTTTTATTTCGCCTTTGTGTACATGTACACACACAAGATTTATTTTTAGCTACCAAAATTGTTCATACTATTGCCTGATATATAAAACTCTGTTTTACAGTTAAGTATCTTCATCAGTGCATACACCTTGTCATCTGACGGGAAGAAACTATCTGGTTTCCCCACATTATATATTGGCCATCTTACTATCCAAAGTGAGAAAAATGTAATGTTTTGCCGTGTTCTAATTTACAAACAGAAAATAGAAGAAAATTAAACTACAATAACATCTACATCTGATTCATCTCTAATAATAGAAGATTGTTGTAGATTTTGGCTATCCTGGATAGTCTCTGATTGTAAATTTCACATTAATTATAAAATAAAGGGGTTTCATACCGTGAGAGGGTAGCTTGGAGGGGCAGTCCCCTGAGTTTGTCGAAATGGCACGGTTTCCTCTTGCTGTAAGAGAGCATGAGAGAGAATGAGAGCCCAGCCACCCGTTTTGAACTGTCGACTTCGCTCCGGACCATTTAAACCATTGCACGGAACCCGGTCGGGATTTGTCTTCATCTTCATCCCTTGCGACCTTTTGATGTACTCAGCGGCCGAGCTTCTTGTGCTGTGAGATTCCCCCCTCTCGCAGGTCTGGCCCTCCACGCTATCGAGGGCCTATCTTGATGACAGGTTTTGGCATGCGGCAAAGAGGAGATTGAGGGTTTTTTTAAATGTGTTTTTAACAAAAAATTCAAGGGGTTCAGGGACAACCAGAGTGGGTTTGGGGGGTAATCCACGAGGATCGAGGCCGGGTCCGGCGGGGGGCAGCGGCATAAGGGGTGCAGGGTCGGACACCAGGGAGGGGGCTAGAGCTCGATCTAGTGAGGGCTGTTTGATCTGTACTGTGGGTGGGAAGGGCAGGTATGGTGGAAGCAGGGGGCCATATCATGTTTTGGGAGTGCGCACTCGCTATCTTCGAGCAATTGCGCACTCCGGTCCCCAATGCTTCTCTCGTTCCCCAGGTAGCGCAGATTCTCAGGGCCTGGGCCGCCGGCTGATGTTGTGCAATGCCAGGTCCATGGTAAATAAGGCCCCCCTCATTCACAACCTTATCCAGGAGGGGGGAGCGGACCTGGCGGATATTACGGAGACCTGGTTGGGTTCAGAAAGGGGGATGCCCCTTGTTGAAATGTGCCCACCAGATTTCTGGGCATTTCATCAGCCGAGGGCCCAGGGTAGGGGCGGGGGGGTGGCGGTTATTATTAAAGAAAGTCTATGTCCGAGTGAGTCCCTCCTTGTGAAGTGGGGTCGTGGGGTGCAGATGGGCCTGCTGATTACGTACTTGGCTCCCTGCTGCGTGGCAGTGGCCCTGCCCGAACTGCCTGACCTGATAGCCGGGGCGGCGGTTGATACCCCCAGGCTTATGGTTATGGGGGATTTCAACCTACCATCTGTCGGTGAAACGTCAATGGCAGCCTGGGAGTTCATGGCTTCCATGACGGCCTTGGACCTGACCCAGTTAGTTCAAGGCCCTACCCACACGGGGGGACACACTCTGGATTTGATTTTTGTCTCTGGTCAGTGGCAGAATGATCTAGAAATAGGGGATTTAGTCAATGAACCCTTGTCATGGTCTGATCATTCTCTCCTTCATATGGACTTTCGAACCGCTATCCCTCGCCTCAGGAAAACCACACAAGGCTGCCTCCAGAGGATTATTAATGCTTCTTTGAGTGAGGGTTTCTTCCCCTCCGCCTTGAAAGAGGTGGTGGTGAGGCCCATCCTCAAGAAGCTCTCCCTGGACTCGTCTATATTAGCGAACTATCGTCCAGTCTCCAACCTTCACTTTGTGGCAAAGGTTGTTGAGAGTGTGGTGGTGCGACATCCCCAGTACCTGGATGAAGCTGTCTATCTAGATCCGTACCAGTCGGGCTTCAGGCCTGGGTACAGCACGGAAACGGCATTGGTCGCATTGGTTGATGATCTCTGGAGGGCTTGGGACAGGGGTTGTTCCTCTGTCCTAGTCTTATTAGACCTCTCAGCGGCTTTTGATATCATCGACCATGATATCATGCTGCGCCGGTTGGAGGGGCTAGGAGTGGAGGGCACCGTGTTGCGGTGGTTCTCCTCCTTCCTTTCTAACTGTACGCAGTCTGTGTTGGCAGGGTGGCAGAGGTCGACCCCGAGGCCCCTAGTCTGTGGGGTCCCGCAAGGGTCGGTCCTCTTGCCCCTCCTGTTAAACATTTATGTGAAGCCGCTGGGCGAGATCATCCGTGGCTTTGGGGTGGATTTCCATTAGTACGTTGATGATACTCAGCTGTCCATTTCCACCCCGGACCACCCCAGTGATGCCCTTGACGTGATGACCCGGTGCCTGGAGGCCTTACGGATCTGGATGGGGAGAAACAAACTCAGACTCAACCCCTCCAAGACTGAGTGGCTGTGGTTGCCGGCATCCCATCATAGTCAGATAGTCCCATCACTGACTGTTGGTGGGGAGACCTTGACCCCCTCAGAGAGGGTTCGCAACTTGGGTGTCCTCCTGGACTTGCAGCTGGCCCTAGAAGACCATTTGACGGCTGTGGCCAAGGGGGCTTTTTATCAGGTTCGCCTGATCTACCAGTTGCGTCCCTTTCTGGACCGGGACTCCTTGCGCACAGTCACTCATGCCCTCGTCACCTCCCATCTGGACTACTGTAACACTCTCTACATGGGGTTCCCCTTGAAGAGCACCCGGAGGCTCCAGCTGGTCCAGAATTCAGCCGTGCGGGTGATTATGGGAGCGACTCGACGTTCCCATGTAACACTGTTCCTGCGCAAGCTGCACTGGCTCCTGGTGGTCTTCTGGGTGCGATTCAAGGTGTTGGTTGCCATCTTTAAAGCGTTCCATGGCTTAGGACCTGGGTACTTACGAGACCGCCTTCTGCCACCGATAGCCTCCCATCGACCAGTACGCTCCCACAGAGTGGGACTCCTCAGGGTGCCGTCAGTCAAACAATGTCGACTGGCGACCCCCAGGGGGACAGCCTTCTCTGTTGGGGCACCTGCCCTCTGGAATGAGCTGCCCCCGGAGATTCGTAGGATCCCCGACCTTCGCACCTTTCGCCGCGCCCTCAAAACGCTATTGTTTCACCAAGCAGGGCTGGCCTAAATGCTATTTTAATGGGTGGTTTCTATTTTAGCTCTTTCGGCCAAATTATTTAATTTTTAAAAATTGTCTTTTAACTTTCATATAGTTGTGGGTTTTATTTTTAGCTGTACACGACCCTGAGTCCTTCGGGAGAAGGGCGATATAAAAATTTAATAAAATAAAATAAATAAATAATAAAATAAATGCAGAGGTTTGCTAATGATATGTATGAAAAAGTTCTTAGAATTATAGTTGATCTACAGCTGAACATTAAGTCAAAGTATGATGTGATTTCAAGTAAACATCCAATGTTTCCAGTCCTGGGCATTACACTCTAAGAACAATAATTACAACAGGGCGATAATTACAATCAAAAGCTGGAAAATTAAGTTCAGTGAAAGAAGATTGAGGGAGCCAGGAGGCTTTAGTGTTGAGAAAATATGACTGAGTGGGATATGGTTATATTCTTCAAATACACCCCCAGAATGCATTAGAAGCAGGTTAAGATATATAGATTTAGATAAAGAAGTCTAACAAAAGGGATCAGCAGAATATAAAAATTACCAAGTGAATCTAAGGAAGTTGATTTGTTTAAATTTTAAGATAAATCACTGGAGAAGGGATATGACACTTTTCAAATATGTAAGGAATAAAACGATGGTTTTGTATTATAAGAAGGTAGATTCCAGTTTTCATATTATGAAAAGCTTAGTAACAGTAAGAAGGGTTTGATAGGAATTGGTGGATGCTTTACTTTGGATTCCAGCATTGAGGAAGAGATTGGATATGATGGCTTAAAATGATCTCTTCTAATCATTTATTTTTCAATACTTCAAGAGGTAATTTTAGCTTTAGAATTTTGCATTACAGTAGAATTTAAAATAATATTTTGGCTCATATGCTTCACAGTACTGTATTTTGAGCCTTCTGTCTGTTTATTGTTTCCTGTCCTTTCAAGGTCATGGCCTTCCAGCAACTCAGGCAGAAGTGGAAGTAATTGAACGAGCCAGGGAGAAACGAGCCTGGGAGGCCACTCTTCCACCACTGAATGATGCTGTACACATTGCAAAACGGAGGAGAATGATGGAAGAAATGGAGAGAAAAGAGTGGGCCTTTCGGGAGGAAGAAATAGAAGAGTAGGTAGTTTTTATATTCCTGTGTTCTTACACTCATCCTTGGCAGACTTGGTAATGGGAACTGTGTGTTATCTGAATACTTCTTGCCCCAAAATGTCACTCGGTTCAAATCATGTACATGGTCAGCATGCTGTATACTTGGTTTCTTGGATTTATGATGGCCAGCTGTATTCTGCTAAACTGAAGCACTAATATATAATTCTAATAAAACATTGAAGTGGCAATACTTACAATATGTGTAAGGTTCTGGATTTCTTAAAATTGTTCAAGGAATTTTTGGCTGGTTATGAAGCTGTCCATATACAATTGCATTCTGAAATGCCGCATGCATTTAAATGCAGTTTAAATGTTATCCAAGGCTTTATGGTAGAATATGGTGCTAATTTACAACAAGAGCATTATGTAAGGATTTTGGGAGGTACACAAGCCTTTGCTTTTTTTAAGCTCCCATTGTTAAATATAAATTTCAGCAACTAAAAACCACAAAGTAACTATTTCTGTTAGCTATGTGCATGTGCCTTCAAATAAATTTTTGTCACTTTTCTAGTTGGGGCTTTTCAGAAATGGTTTGCCATTGCCTCCTCCCTAGTGGCTAAGAGCACGTGACTGGCCCAAGGTTATCCAGCTGGCTCTGTACCTAAAGTGGGACTAAAACTCATAATCTTTCTGGTTTCTATCTCCATATCTTAACCAATACACTGGTTATTATTTCTCTTGGTAACTGGAAACAGAAATAAGCTTGATAGGATTTGTAAAGTTATATAGTAACTTTATATTTGTAAGCCTGAAAATGAATTTGCTAGCTAATATGAGTCAATCAAAATCAAACCCAATAATGATTATGGAAAGTCCTCTTTTTATGTACAATATTCACTGTTGAGATTGTATGCTATATTGTAATATAAAAATTTATAGGATTAGACACTTAGCATAAGAGAAATTCATGTTAAGCTATATGCAGTCCACTAATGGTGCATTATCCTGTCAGATGTTTAGGGATCTGCCTTTGGGTTCTGCAGTCTCAGTAAACATTTTTGGCAATGCATGATTGGTGCTACACAGTACCATGGCTACTCTAAATGGCTAGAGCCATTTGTTGTAGAAATCTAAATTATGTTGTTATTAATTTCTTATACACTATTTCCAATACCAGATTTTAGTAGAATTTCATCTAAAGTTCTCTTGAGAATCTACTTTTTTATAATAAATGGACATATATTTGCTCTTTTGAAGACTGCAAGAAGTGAGACTAAATCTTCTAAAGGCCTTGCTGATGAAACGAGAAGAGAAGCACAATGAATTAAATGTCAGTTGCTTAGATGCACACTGGTTTAAACTTATGCAAGAAAAAGAAAAGAAAGTGAAAAAGATTCAACATGAACACATAAAAGGTATGGAGCAAAATAATTAGATAGTAAGTATATTCTCAAAAGACGTGAAATTCCTAGCAATAGAAGGCTTGTTGAGAAACAGAAAGAGAGAATAAACCACATCATTGAGAATGGGCATGTGTTCATCTCTGGCAGTAACAACCCTATTTGCAAGCATATTCCCTTTTCATTTTGTTAGTTTTCATACTATTACTATATAATTGAAAAGAGCCTGAGCACCTACAAAACAAATGAGTCTTCCAAAACAAAATGAGATTGCTTCTACATAAAGGATCTAGGACTAATCACAATATAGATTGTTGAACACATCTTTGGCAATTAGCTGAATTCTTTAATTTCTGTCTGTCAAGCGTCCAATATCCACAAATATCCAATATCCACATACTATTACTACATAATTGAAAAGAGCCTGAGCACCTACAAAACCAATGAGTCTTCCAAAACAAAATGAGATTGCTTCTACATAAAGGATCTAGGACTAATCACAATATAGATTGTTGAACACATCTTTGGCAATTAGCTGAATTCTTTAATTTCTGTCTGTCAAGCGTCCAATATCCACAAAATAATTCCTGATTATTAGCCACAAAATAATCCCTAATTTCTGATCATAATTTTGAATCTATAGAAATATGACTGGATGTCAAGGTAATTTTTCATTGGCAAAATGTCAAAGAATTTTGATGTCTACAAATGCTATATGTAGAGTCATCTTTTGTTTCTGAGACTATTCTTCAACTAAATGGTTTAATACTAGGTACATGATAGAATGCCTATCTTCAAAGCCATCTTGCCAACTTATTCTCAGCACTAAATTAGTGTAATAACTTTCAGTATAGATGTCTAGCGTAGATTATATTAATACCTAAAGGTCTGAAAGGACAATAATTGTTTAGAGCTGTCCACTTGGCCAGCATGATTTGATTCAAGCTTTAGAAAATTGATGCAACACAGCATGGCTAGGAATGTATCTTTGTAGTAATTCATGAATTCATTGCAGTTAACCGTGTTTGTAATTGCCTATTTATATTTTCCACTGGTTGCTAACAAAAATGTAATAAGATGTTTCGGTATCCCATTCTTAGCAAATGGAAATAATAGTAGCCAAATCCCAGCCTTCAAGGAAATGAAGAGGTCAACTTCTATATTTAAAACTGGTGTAATTTTATCTGCAATTTATTTACAGCAATCAGAAGAGTAATAGCCAAGGGAAAAAATGTAGAGGGAAAACTAGAGAGAAGAAATGTAATTAAGGACTACACTGAATATGAATCACAGCCTTATGCTCCATTATCAAGAATTGGCTACTTTCCAGATAATCATGCAGATCGTTATGTAGTGAAGAATTCCTTTCTCAACACCTATGAAGGTGAGTCATGTTCAAATTCATTCATTCATTCCAGGATCATTATGTCTTACATAGAGCTGCAAGTGTGGGAAGTTAGATTCATATGTATCCTGTGCACAAGTAATTTGGAAGTATGTTTTTCTCCATTGAATAGAGATACTTATGGATGAGAAAAACTCAATTTATGAAGCAGCCATCTTGGGCAAAAGAGGTTAGTTCTCTTGCATCAGTGTTAAAACATACCTTCTAGTCTCTGTTCATCTTCTGTTTTTCTTAGGATTACTTGAACTAGAAGCATTTCTTCCTGATTCTGTTACACAGCCCCGAACTGAAGCTCCAAAACCTAGAAGCTTAACCACAAAAGATGGATTCACTAAGCGGTCTGCTAGACTAGAGATGGAATTGGCACAGGTTTACCAGGTATTTTATTTCAACTTTTGATGCATGGCATCCACAATATAAGTGGCCTTTTTGGTTTTGGGAATGTTACTTGTAATAAGAAGTGAAGAAAAATTACAGATTCAAAACATGCCAAATTATTATTTATTGCTAATTTCAGAGTTATATTGTCTTCTCTAATCCTGTTTTCATTTTTATTTCATACAGTCCTTTAAAATGGGAAAGAATATTATATTTTCTCCAGGTTCTCTCCTCAAAATTCCTTTTTATTAGATTGTAAAAATATAGGAAATATCATGGATCAGAAATTTTCTATAAATGTAGTAAAATGTATGAACAATTTTATTTACTTATGAACATAGTAAATAAGAAAATAATGTTGGGGCCAATTAGATACAGACTGATTTTTTATATTATATAACTTTTCCAGATACTGCAAGACAGGAAATATCATATTAAAGAGCCACGCAAGCCATTACGTTTTCTTCAGAGGTTATCAAAGATTTTGGTTCACCCACCCACTCCAGAATTGGAAATACCTTCACTAGTAGGTGTAGTGTTGATTGTAAAAGCTTGACTTAGTTCTAAAAACATTTACAGGTGGAGCCTATTACTGCACATGGGTGCAGGTTAGAAGAACATAGATGAGTTCATCATCAGGTTTCACATCAGATATAAATTCAGACTGACAAGGATGAAAAACCAGTAGTACAGATGAAGTGGGGTGGGCATGGGGGAACAGAAGTACAAGTACAAAGAAAGGTCACAATCACAAGATGGCAGTAGTAATTAGGAAGAAAGCCAGAAAGTAGCAGTGGTGAAATGTAAAATTTGTTACTACAGGTTCTGTGGGGGTGGCTTGGTGGTGGTGGGGGTAATGTGACTGGGTGGGCGAGGCCAACTTTTTTTTTTTTTTTTACTTTTAAAATCATTTAAAATGCTTTTAAAAGCCTCTGACGATCCCAGCTGAGTTGCCTGATCGGCAGAGGCTTTTTTTTCTTTTAAAAACATTTTTTCTACAACCCCTTCGGCCGAAGAAGTTTATTAAAAAATGCTTTTAAAAGCCTCTGATGATCCCAGCTGAGTTGCCTGATTGGCAGAAGCTTTTTTTTTTTACCTTTAAAAGCATTTTTTCGGCCAAAGAGGTTGTAGAAAAAATGCCTTTAAATTTTTTTAAAAAAGCCTCTGATGATCGCGCGGCTCAGCTGGGCATGGGGGGGGGGCAGGAATTTTTGTTACTGGTTCTCTGAATCACCCGCCACCATCGCTAATGGATCGGGCGATCTGGTCTGAACCGGGAGCATTTCACCCCTGGAGAGTAAGCATTTCTCATGTAGGAATGAGAGGATGTTCAAACCAAAAAAGCCAGGTTGGTCCAAAGGGGAGTCGCAGGCCACCAAGAGTCAGATAATAGAATCCCAAAATCAGTGGGCTTCTGAATGAAATCTAGTTTGCTTTGTTATATTTATGCTTCTTTTATTGCTGCTTCTTTTTCTTCCTAATCTCCTTTAATGCTGAATTTCCTCCGTTCAGATCACCATTTACTGTTACATTTCTTATTACTCTGATTCTCCTTTAATTTTAATTCCAGTATGTACTTCCTAAAGACAATTTTAAGTATCTTTTTTATTGTTTGTAGTCACTATTTGGCTAATTGTTTCTAATTTATTTGCACATCTTTATCATTTCTACAGATAACTCAAGGCAGCAAACATCCAACACACTTTTCTCTTCCTATTTTCCACACAACAACCACATTGTGAGGTACATTGGGCTGAGAGAGAATGTCTGGCCCAAAGTCACTCAGCTGGCTTTCATGACTAAGGCAGGATTTAGCTTTTGGGGTAATTTTAGCTACCAAACAGAAGTTTCACCCCCTTGGAATTTTGGTTTAACAAGAGCTCTTAATAACTAGATCTGAGAGAATCTTTTTTGTCCTCTAGTGCATCCCACTGCTCTGAAAATTCTTCATTATTGTAATCTAACATAATATGTTTATTGGTGATAGAAAGCCTGCAACTCCCTTTATTAACATTTTTGCACAGTAACAAACTGTTGGGACAAAGCTTGTAATTTATTCAACAAAATATATTTTGGAAATCCACAAATAAAACTATAATTACCGTGTTTCCCCAAAAAAGGGTCTTATTTTCTTTTGAACCCCGAAATAAGGGCTTGGTCTTATTATCGGTGTATGTGTTATTATTTTGGGGATGGAGGTACCACCTCCGCGAGCTTCATCATACCGGCACAGCTGGCGTCCTGCCGCTTGTGGCTGCACCAGTATGTTGAATCTCGCGGCAGTGCTGCTGTTCGTGCGTGCAAGGGCACAAGCCTTGCAGAGTCTTGCTCCACGAGGCGACAATGGCAGCACAATGAGTCTCACAAAGACTCATTTCTGACAGGTGGGGTGGGGGAGAAGTGAGATGCGTGGAGCGAGACATGGCTCCCCTTGCTGTCTCTTCTCTTCCCCCACTTCACCGGGCACGGCAGGGCTCTTGCCCCTTGCTTAGCCACCCACCCCCTTTAGGGATGCAATTTGGGGGTGGCAGGTGGGGCAGATGTCTTACCTTTCAAGCTCCGTGGCATTCCTCGCCATTGTATCCAGGGAAACACGTTGTAAAAAAAACCCTTCTCGTGAGTTCAATAAAGTTTCTTATTGAACTTTATCCCACCTGTCAGAAATGAGTCTTTGTGAGACTCATTGCACTGCCGCTGCTGCCGCTGCCTCATGAAGCAAGACTCTGCAAGGCTTGTGCCCTTGCACACACGAACGGCAGTAATGCTGCGAGGTTTGACATATCAGCACAGCCACGAGTGGCAGGATGCCAGCTGTGCCGGTATGATGAAGCTTGCGGCGCTGCTGCTGTTCTTGCGTGCAACAGCACAACAAGCCTTGCAGAGTCCTGCTCCACGAGGCAGCAGCGATAGCAGGACACGTCAGGGTAGCAGCAGCTGGAGCGAAGAACAGGGAGGGGAGGGCATGTCCCACCCTTCCCTCCTGGCCTTTCCTCCTCACCTTGTGTTGTTTGCGTGGCAAGCAGCCAGAGGAAATGGGACCGGTTGCACATGCGTATAAGTAGTTGGTGGGGGGCTTATTTTGGGGGGGGGACTTATTTTAACTCATGCGCTGAAAAGCCCAAAAGGTCTTAGTTTCAGGGAAACATGATAAAAAGCAATCAATAGAAATTATTAAATAATATTTGAGGGTAATGACTTACAAGCAATCAAATAATCAGTTGATATTCAATACTTTAAACTAAGAGGGATCTAAAGCAGTTAGCAGCCTAAAGGCTAACACAAAAATCTTAGCCTGCAATGAACAGTTCCCTATGGGACTGTTCCCTATTGAATATAGAGAGAGGCAAATCAATATAGTAAGTTTAAGAAAAAGGAGAAGTGGCAATTGCAGTTAATGGGCTCATGGGAGAAATATAAGAACAAGGACATAACAGAGAAAAGGTTATTTATTTCTGATCAGTCAGGAAAAAAATGAAAATGAATTACTTGCCCTTATCTGCTCACTTTTGGAAACTGACTTGGCTTATTTTGGAGAAAGAAACAGGGGCCAGGGAGAAGTCACTCAGTTCTTCTCTGATTTATTGGAACATGAAATACTTTTTTCATTCTTTTCTTCGGAAATTTTGCAACTAAAAGAAAGCAAAACCAAGCATTTCAAGAAATCAATAATACTTTTCCAATCAGAAAAAAAGAAGAAATTGAAAAATATGCTTTGTTTTCTTTTTCCTAGACTGAAGAGAGAAGAAAAATAAAGAAATTCTTTAACACAATGAGCACTGAGCAACCAGATCTGTTAATTATTATTTTAGTCAAAAGGATGTAATGAAACAATCAGGTTTGTCATCATCTATAGCAGTGATGGCTAACCTTTTCTAGACCAAGTGCCCAAAGCGTGCGTGTGTGCGGATGTGCACACACCTGAACCCCCAAAATGCAATGCGCTTGCGGCCCCCACGCATGCGCCCCACCCCCGCACATATGCATGTGGGCCCCCTGCACGCACCTTGCCCCCCTCATGCGCGGCAGAGGCCCAAGGACCAGCTGGCCGGCGGGAGGCGCGTGCGCCTGCGCAGCAGAATTGAATTGGGGTGTCAGCTTGCGTGCCCACAGAACGGGTGCTGCGTGCCACCTCTGGCACACGTGCCATAGGTTTGCCATTACGGGTCTATAACACGATAAGTTTTGAAGAGTGAAATTATAGATTAGTCCAATGCCATGATTAGTTTATTCATTCACATTCAACATGAGAAAAAGAAAAAACATGCATACAAATTGTTATCTATGTAGATTAAGCATCAGAGAGAGTATTGAATGGATAAGGAAAGGCTGTATCTTGAAAGAGATCTTATGAGTGTAAAATTGCAAAAATAATGATTAATGAAGGTTTGATTTTAAAGGCTTTCTTTGCGAAAAGGAATCCAGATTCCATTCTTGTACTAACAATATTAACAATAGTAATGGAGAGGTGGGGATATGGTATGACATATCTCAGAGTTATATCTTCACTTAGAAAGGTCAGCCTACAGTTTCCTTACGAATCATTTTACTCCCTATTACAGCCAGGATTTTTTTGTTTTTTGTCTTTGCTGAGGGCACCTTGTTTATTAACTGGGTGAGGGTCTCTTTACAAATCACCTACCTGATAATCAGCTGTCTTTACTACCACACAAGGAAGACAGCTTTCACTCTAGGAGTGTGCTGTTTTCTGCAACCAGCATGTTTGGCCTTATGATTTAACTGGAACATTGAGACATACATTAAGCCAATTAGGACAGCAGTTTAGGGAGAGGCAGCAAATCAGCAAACAGCAGCTGATGGCAGTTGCTTATTTTGATTTACTAGAGCATCTTGGCTCACATCTCCTCCTTATCTGCTTCTTCAGCTTATTACTCTTAATTTTATTACTTTTCTCTATGTAGTTATTGTTTGTATTTCCCACCTTCACTTGGACACACTAATTGTTTCTCTTCATATCTTATGCCAGTAAGAATATGGGCAGCATACTGTAGCCAAAAACAATAAGCAAATCTCTTAGTGAAATGTACCAACTAATTTATCCAGAATCAGACAGGACATAATCCTTGAAAACAGATGTTTTAGCTTATTGCTATATTTCCAATGCTTTTGTTTTCTTTTAAAGATAGATGAAGAGAGAGAATTGGCTATAATTATACTACAGAAATTAATACGAGGCAGAGCTATCCAAAACATGGTAAGTTTTGTTTTGTGGCATCCATTAACTTGATGACAGATTCTGTCAATATTTGCGTCTCCCAACTGTTTATATTAAACCATTTTAAAAAGAAAAAAATCCACATCTGCACCCTAACCCATATGATCATGTCCTTCCAATTGTTTTGAAGGCACAATAAACTATATTGTGTTTAGGTCAACTAAGATATTCTCATGAAACTATATCTTATATATCCCCCATCCACCCACAACTTAACAGGAACTGTGTAAGAACATTATTCAAGCCAGTACAAATGCACTGCAACCACCCAGAACCCCAGAAAAAGGAAAATGACCACCTATACATCTTCCAACAAAATGAATGCCCATATCACTTTATCAAAAATCTGCCTAAGCATTCAAGCCCTACAGTGCAACCAAACAAGCTATGAAAAGAATAACACTGCCATACATAAAAAACATATCAGAAACAATCAACAGACTTACAACCACATGGCATTACTATAGCACACAAAGCAATTAATACCCTCCTAAATATCTTAAGTAAATTAAATGGCCCAGTAGCCCAAGAAGAAAAAATCAAGTCATCTACAACATAGAATGTAAGAGGTGACAGTGACTGTAACAACCACTATGTAGAACAGACAGGCACAAGAGTAATAAGAGTGCATCCATGAAACTAACTAGCAGCTGGAATACACAATGAAATTGCTTAATCTCACAACACATGGACAGATTCAACTATAGTTTCATCTGGGAAATTGGATGTCCTATACCAAACTAAACCCCAAAACAGTAAGGAATGCCTGAAAGCTTGACATTCAGATAAATCAGATATCAATAAACACATACACCACATTTATATACCATTCAAAATAGACAACAATAAAGCTAAGAAGGAAACAAAAAACCAGAACACATTATCTCCAACAAGCAACATCCAGATAAGCAAGGATTAATACTAGACAATCAAGCAAAAAACAATACCCTAATCAGGAATTATAAAAGAGAAAAGCACATTCTTACAGGCAAGCTACTGTACATAAGCAGGCAGCAAACCCACAATCACTAGCACTGATGAGGTTACCTACTTTGATAATAAAATACCTGCAAACAAACAATCATGCTCAGAGAACACCAAAGATTCCTCATTCAACCCTGAGCTACTTATGTTCCTTTCGATTGCAACCATATTTTATACTAAACAGTATTCAAATTCTAAATTAGATCCAAACTTACAAAACTACAAAGGGAAATAATGATTTAACATTGTTAGTCTGTTTTAATTCATTTTTCTTTTGTATTCCAAACTTTGTAGTAGCTTTAGGAGCAAAGAAGCAGGTATAAATATTTTTTTAATTCAGTAACCATGAGAAATCTTGGTTATTCTGTAATAATTTCAGATTTTCATTTCTGATCATGGTTTGTTGGTCAATACTGTAATTTACTCTGATTTATCCACAATAAACTTGAATAGATTTTGAAGGAAATAAAATAGTTTTGGAGGCAAAAACAAAAATACAAAAGCAACAACTGAATACTGTGTTTATTAGAAGGAAAAATAAGGTAATCAGGTAGGTAACGAGAAAGCCATTATAATTATATTGGGGCTGTCTGGTAAGGTTACACCTAGGACAAGAAAAAGATGAAACAAGGGAAATACGGTACAATCATATAACAGTACCCTGAATGCATAATTAATTTGAAAAATTAATAATTTTGTCAAGGAATGGTTAACTAGACCTTCTTTGACAAATAGGAAATTCAAGGAAGGAGTAAGTATACATTAAACCTGGTATAAAGAAAACATCATTTAAAAGAACAGAACTCTGAAGCACCTAACAGAATAGGGGCATTTCCAGGACAGTCTGCAATAGGAACATATAATTTAGGATGTCCTAAAAGCTATTTCAGAATGCGGAAGACTTTGGGTCCATTAATGCTCTCCCAGTTCAGTTTATTCCCACAGCAATCCAAAAGTACAACTTATTCCTACAGGATTGTTGTGGGAATAAACTGAAGAGAATGGCATAGTAGGCAGTCTTGAGCTAGTGGAGAAAAGGTAGGATATAAATCTTTAAAAATACAATAAAAAAGCTACCAAACCTGGCAACTTCTTGTTTCCACATAAGAATCTTTTTGTTTATCCTTTGCAGTCTAAAGTACTTTGATGTCCCGTAGACCTTGCTTAAGGACCACAATTTGGATGGCAACTTCATTGCTAAACACGCAGATTGTTGAACAAAAATCACATAACTGTGATGGGCTTGCTTGCTTGCTTGCTTGCTTGCTTGCTTGCTTGCTTGCTTGCTTGCTTGCTTGCTTATTTATTTATTTATTTATTTATTTATTTATTTATTTATTTATTACATGTATTTATATGCCGCCATTCTCCCGAAGGACTCAGGGCGGCGAACACAAGTTAAGAAACAAGTACAATAAAATCCCCTTTTAAACCAAATAACTAATTAATAGTAAATAATAAAACCCGGAATCAGAGTCAGCCTATTTGCTTGAACAGCCAAGTCTTCAGGTCCCGACGAAAGGAATGGAGATCAGGAGCCGTGCGGAGCTCAGTAGGTAATTCATTCCAGAGGGTGGGAGCACTCACAGAGAACGCCCTACCCCTGGGCATAGCAAGACAACATTGGCTCGCTGTCGGAACCCTGAGGAGAGAGGCCCTATGTGAGCGAACAGGACGGTGAGAGGCAGGCAGGAGAAGGTCCTGCAAATATCCAGGACCTAAGTCATGACCCGGAGAACCACTGGTAACCAGTGCAGCTCACGCAGGAGGGGAGTTATATGGGAGTAACGAGGGGCTCCCGTAACAACCCGTGCAGCTGCATTCTGGATCAGCTGGAGTCTACGGGTGCATCTCGGGCAGGCCCATGTAGAGGGAATTGCAGTAATCCAAGTGGGAAGTAACCAGGTCATGAGTGACTGTGCAAAGGTCATGAAAGGGCACAACTGGCGCACCAGGTGAACCTGTGCGAAGGCCCCCCTGGTCACGGCCGTTAGATGGTGGTCTAGGGACAGCCGAGCATCCAGGAGGACACCCAAGTTGCGAGCCCTATCAACGGGGGCAAGTTTTTCCCCATCTATCAAAAGTGATGGGGCCTCTGAAACCCGAGATGCCGGCATCCACAGCCACTCTGTCTTGGAGGGATTGAGTTTGAGTCTGTTTCTGCCCATCCAGGCCCGTACCACCTCCAGGCAACGGGACATCACGGAAAGGGCATCTCTGGGGTGGTCTGGGGTGGAGATGTATAATTGGGTATCATCAGCATATTGATGATATCTCACCCCAAAGCCACGAATGATCTCATCCAGTGGCTTCATATAGATGTTAAAGAGTAGGGGGGAGAGAACCGACCCCTGAGGCACCCCACAATTTAGGGGCCTCGGGGTGGATCTCTGCCCTCCCGCCCATACAAACTGAAAGCGACCCGAGAGGTAGGAGGAGAACCACTGTAAAACAGTGCCTCCCACCCCCAACCCCACAAGTCGCTGCAGTAGGATACCATGGTCGATGGTATCAAAAGCCGCTGAGAGGTCAAGTAGGACCAGGATGGAGGAACAACCACCATCCCGAGCCCGCCAGAGATCATTCACCAGAGCAACCAATGCCGTTTCCGTGCTGTGTCCGTGTCGGAAGCCCGATTGGTACGAGTCAAGGTATTATAACCATACTACCCCTTCAGTCATTAAGCAAACCATCATTGTCATTAGATGATACACCACATGACCACGACTTACAATTTTACTTCTGCCTTCTCTATTAACTATGTCACAAGTAGTTGTGAAGCACACAAATGACAATCACTTGACTACAGGGTGCTGCTATATTCATAAATGCAAAGATTGGTTGCAAAGCTTTTTTTACCCATTATTATTTTGAACAGTCACTAAACGAGGCAGTTGATAAGTGAGAACTATATGCTTTCTCCTCTTTTGTGTTATAGATAAGTAAGAGGCTTAACTAATGCCTATTAATTCATCCAGTATGAAGAGCTATCTTTAAAAGTATACATGACTATTTGTTGAGCATATGGCTTCCTTTCTCAATACAGATCGATAAATTGGAGGAGAAACATAAATTAAGGTGTATTTTGACACACATGGCAGTATATTTACTTCTGAGGTTCTTCAGAGCTTAATTTTTTATGTATATGGATTCCCCTTTAAGGAGCTGCCCAGTAGGCAGCAATGACCGGGGGGGGGTGGGTCATTTGTTGTAGTTGCTTTCTTTTCTTTCCAGCTCATAAGATATAAATATAAATGTTTTGTATTTTTAATAGGCTGTACACCACCCTGAGTCCTTCGGGAGAAGGGCGGTATAGAAATAAAATTATTTATTTATTTATTTATTTATATAATACTATGGAACATATGTATTTCTATACATTTCTGGGGATGGCTTATGGACTGCATGCTGCATGAACAATTTAAACTCACTGCAAGCATCATATTCTACTTCTTTCATTCATTTTATTTTTCCACAGCTGCAAACCTGAAGAAGTAAGACTTTCTTTGGTGTTGAGGGAAAATACCCACAACTACTCTTCTGTGGCTAGAATAGAATAGAATTGAACAACAGAGTTGGATCTTGGAGGTCTTCTAGTCCAACCCCCTGCTTAGGCAGGAAACCCTATATCATTTCAGACAAATGATTATCCAATCTCTTCTTCCGGTGTTGGAGCACCCAGAACTTCTGGAGATGAGCCGTTCCGCTGATTAATTGTTCTGTCAGAAAATTTCTCCTTACTTCTAGGTTGCTTCTCTCCTTGATTAGTTTCCACCCACTGCTTCTTCTCCTGCCCTCAGGTGCTTTGGAGAATAGCTTGACTCCCTCTTCTTTGTGGCAACCCCCGAGATATCGGAACACTGCTATTATCTCACCCCTAGTCCTTCTTTTCATTAAACTAGACATATCCAGTTCCTGCAACTGTCCTTTATATGTTTTAGCCTCCAATCCCCTAATCATTTTTGTTGCACTTCTCTGCACTCTTTCTAGAGTCTCAACATCTTTTTTACATCGTGGCAACCAAAACTGGATGCAGTATTCCAAGTGTGGCCTTATCAAGGCCTTATAAAGTGGTGTTAACACTTCACGTGATCTTGATTCTATCCCTCTGTTTATGTAGCCTAGAACTGTGTTGGCTTTTTTGGCAGCTGCAGCACACTGCTGGCTCATATTTAAATGATTCTCCACTAGGACTCCAAGATCCCTCTCACAGTTACTACTGTTGAGTGGGGTACCACATATATTGTACCTGTGCATTTTATTTTTCTTGCCTAAATGTAGAACCTTACTTTTTTCACCACTGAATTTCATTTTGTTAGATAGCGCCCAATGTTCAAGTCTGTCAAGATCCTTCTGTATCTTAAGCCTATCTTCTGGAGTGTTGGCTATTCCTGCCAGCTTGGTGTCATCTGCAAATTTAATGAGTTCCCCATCTATCCCATTGTCCAAATCATTGGTGAAGATGTTGAAGAGTACTGGGCCTAAAACAGAGCCTTGGGGTACCCTACTGCATACTTCCCTTCATGTAGATGCAGTTCCATTGAGGACGTTCAGTGTGGTTGGTCAGCCAGTTATGAACCCATCTGGTGGTGATGCTTCTAACCCACATTTTTTTATCTTTATAAGATAGAAAATTTATCAAATGCCTTTCTGAAGTCCAAGTAAATTATATCCACAGCATTCCTCTGGTCCACTAAATTTGTCACTTTGTCAAAGAATGCAATACAATTTGTTTGGCATTATCTTTTTTTGACAAACCCATCTTGGCTTTTGGTTATTACTTTGTTTGCTTCTAGGTGTTTGCTGATTCATTGCTTGATTATCTTTTCCAGAATCTTCCCAGGCATTGAGGTCAGGCTGATAGGTCTGTAGTTTCCTGGATCTATTTTTTTTTTCATTTTTTTTGAAGATGGGAATTACATCAGCTCTTTTCCAGTCCTCTGGCTGTTCCCCGGTGCTCCAGGATTTTTGAAAGATATAGTTCAGTGGTTCTGAGATCACGTCTGCCAGTTCCTTCAGAACCTTGGGGTGTAAACTATCTGGTCCTGGTGATTTGAACTCATCTAGGGTGGACAAGTGCTCACTTACCATTTTCTTCCCTATTTTAACTTGTGTTCCTAATCTGTTTTGTGGTGCTGTTTTTGATAGGTTGGACTGTTTTTTCCCTTTGTGTAAAGACATGAAAAAAACAAGTTAAGTAGTTCTGCTTTCTCCCTTTTGCTTGTCACCTTCTTGCCACTTTCTCTCACCAATGGACCAATTGCTTCCTTGACTTTTTTCTTGTTTTTAACATGTTGAAAGAAGCTCTTTTTGTACTTTTTTTACTTTTGTTGCAAGCCTTAGTTCATTGTGAGCCTTATCTTTCGTCACTTCATCTTTGCAGGCTCGGACTATTTGTTGATATTCTGCTTTAGTTATGTGTCCCTCTTTGCACTTTTTATACTTGTCCTTTTTGTCTTTCAATTTATCAGAGAGTTCTTTATGCAGCCATGTTGGTTTCTTTGGGAGCTGTTATTTTTCTTCTTCATTGGTATTGTGCTAGACTGAGCTTTTATAATCTTACTTTTCAAAATTTCCCAAGCTTCTTGAGTTGTTTTCCACTTGAGGATTCTCCATGGAATCCTTCCCAAGCTCTCTATAAGTTTATTGAAATAAGTGCTCTTAAAGTCCAAGACTCTAGTTTGACTTTGTTCTATTACTTGTGCTTGCATAATGTTGAATTCCAATATTGCATGATCTTGCATAGACTCTATCCTGGGTATCCTGACATAGAATGAGTTTCTATATTTTATATATTTATGTATGTTTTATTGTCATTTCATTAAAAATTTTTTTTATAAATATTTGTTTAAAACGTTAAGCAAATTTGGTAGATGTCATTCACTTTATCTTAAATCAATCCTTGGATTCTCAATATTAAAAACAGATGTTTGAAGGAAAGGAAAAGCGTCTAGAATTGATTTGTGAGTTACGCACCACACATGCACTTCAGGAAGATGGACAGTTGTTGAAGAAGGCTGAAAAACAAGTGACTTTGGCCTTACAACGGCAGCGGGATTTGCATGAACATAAGGTTTGGCTATAAATGGAGGAAATTGATTTTATAGTAAATTATTTTTGCAAAATATATGTAACAGCAGAGTTTTCAACCAATTTCAGTCTTTGGTGTTAATTAGAATAGTTAGAAGGCTGTAATGAGTCTTAGGAAAGTTCATTCCTATAGTACTTCAATCTACAATTTTACGTCTCTGGGAAATCACTTGTTCTGTTCAGTCCAACATCAAAATTGAAATACTAAAAATAAATATACTGATGTTCTTCTTCAGTGTTGTTATGTGAATTACAGAGCAAGTGGCTATGAAATATTTGTAAAAACTACAATAAGACTAAACTAAAACATTAAAATTAAAAAAACTGAAGCTAATGTTTAAACATCTCAGAATGATTCCCCAATTGGATAGCCTCAGACGGGATGACGGAGGTGAGTCTTGAGAGTGTTACCTGGGAAGAGTTTGACCATGTGACTCCTGAGGACATGGACAGGATTTTGGGGAGGCTTAACACTACCACGTTTACTGGACCCGTGTCCCTTCTGGTTGGTGCTGGCCTCCTGGGAGGTTACACGAGGCTGGTTTCAGGAGATTACCAACGCCTCATTGAGTGAGGGTGTCTTCCCAGCCACCCTGAAAGAGGCAGTGGTGAGGCCCCCTCCTCAAGAAGCCTTCCCTGGACCCGGCTGTATTAGCTAACTATCGTCCTGTCTCCAACCTTGGCTTCGCAGCGAAGGTTGTTGAGAGTGTGGTGGCGGGACAATTTCCTCGATTCCTGGATGAAGCTGTCTATCTAGATCCGTGCCAGTCAGGCTTCAGGGCGGGTTACAGCACGGAAACGGCATTGATCGCATTGGTTGATGATCTCTGGAGGGCCCGGGACAGGGGTTGCTCCTCTGTCCTGGTCCTCCTAGATCTCTCAGCGGCTTTTGATACCATCGATCATGGTATCATGCTGCGTCGGCTGGAGGGGGTGGGAGTGGGGGGCACCGTGCTACAGTGGTTCACCTCCTTCCTCTCTGACCGTACGCAGTCTGTGTTGACGGGGGGGGGGGGACAGAGGTTGACCTCGAGGTTCCTCACTTGTGGGGTGCTGCAAGGGTCAGTCCTCTCGCCCCTTCTGTTTAACATTTATGTGAAGCAACTGGGCGAGATCATCCGTGGCTTTGGGGTGAAGTGTCAACTGTATGCCGATGACACGCAGTTATACATTTCAACCCCAGGCCACCCCAATGATGCCCTTGATGTGATGTCCCGCTGCCTGGAGGCCGTGCGGATCTGGATGGGGAGGAACAGGCTCAGACTCAACCCCTCCAAGACTGAGTGGCTGTGGCTCCCGACGGCCCGATATAGCCAGCTAACACCATCGCTGGCTATTGGGGATGAGATCTTACCCACCTCAGAGAGGGCTCACAACTTGGGCGTCCTCCTGGACTCACAGCTGTCTTTGGAAGATCATATGACGGCCATGGCCAGGGGGGCTTTCTATCAGGTTCGCCTGATCTCCCAGTTGCGGCCCTTTCTGGATCGGGACGCCCTGTGCACAGTCACTCACACCCTCATCACTTCCTGGCTGGACTATTGTAATGCTCTCTACATGGGGCTCCCCTTGAGGAGCACCCGGAGGCTCCAGCTGGTCCAGAATGCGGCCGCATGAGTAATAATGGGGGTGTCTCGTCGCTCCCATGTAACACCCTTCTTGCGCGAGCTGCACTGGCTCCTGGTGGTCTTCCGGGTGCGCTTCAAGGTGTTGGTTACCACCTTTAAAGCGCTCCATGGCTTAGGACCTGGTTACCTACAGGACCGCATTCTGCCACCGATTGCGTCCCACCGACCAATATGCTCCCACAGAGAGGGCCTCCTCAGGGTGCCGTCAGCCAAACAATGTAGGCTGGTGACCCCCAGGGGGAGAGCCTTCTCTGTGGGGTCCCCGGCCCTATGGAATGAACTGCCCCCGGACATACGAAGGATCCCCGATCTCCGCACCTTCTGTCGTGCTTTGAAGACCCTATTATTCCAGCAAGCTGGTCTGACGGGATAAAGGTTTTTAAATTGGGTTTTGATAGGGGTTTTAAAATGATTTTAGTTGGGTGTTTTAAATTCGGCCAATGATTGAATTATTTTAATTAAGTTTTTAAATTTTTGTTGTATATTGTTTTTACCATGGCTGTTCACTGCCCTGAGTCCTTCGGGAGAAGGGCGTTATATAAATATAATAAACTAAACTAAACTAATTATTTGTAGTGGCCCAGTTGGGTAAAGAATGGTTGCTGAGAAATCATTAGAGAACGTAGAGCGTAACTATCAAATTCTCTGAATTGTACAGTATCTACTTTTTGTTTTTATATTATTTAGCACTTCTGAGGAAAACTTTGGAAGCCAATTGTTATTTGTGAAAATATGCAAAGACTTGTATTGTTCAGGAAAGCCTGGTTATTTTCATAATATCGGAAATAACATAATTTCAGTCCCCCCTCAGGGTGTCAGATTCTAGACTTGGACATCAATCTCATTAAAGATGATGTTGATGGATTTATGACTCACATTTTAGTATAATGCAGAAGGTTTTTTTAAACATTAGCTCTGAAAAGCAGATAAAATTATTGAAATGATAAACAAATTAAGTAGGAATGAAATATTCCTGTACTCCCCTTAGATGTCTCTCATGGAAAAGCATTTGGCTCGTGTAGAAGGAAGAGTCCTTGCAAATATGTTGGATTTCCTCTCTAAAGAACTGATTCGACTACAGGATGAACGGAGAATCCATGCTTTTGCTATGTTAGCAGAAAGGCAGCGCCGAATGCGGGAAGCAGAGGAAAGTGGACGTCGACAGGTGGAAGAGAGACGCAGACGTGAAGAAGATGAGATCTTTAGACAGGCAAGTGTGGGAAATACTATTAAATATGCTCACGGGGGTTTAAACTAGGTCATGGCACAATTGCATTTGTTCAGATTATCTCAACAATATCTGCCTTAATCCTGTATCCAGTATGTACAGAGGTAACATTTCTGTGAAGAAGACAAGGAGGAAGTCAAACTGCTGAAAGTGGACATAGTTTACAAGTGAAGTAGCATTGTATTTATCATCTTCATCTCACATCATCCAGTTTTCCACTAAATGTTTCTTTAGCCTCTTCATTGGCGGATTAAATCTGGATCATGCTCTGCATTTAATCACAATAGTGGTGGGGTAATTCAGAAAGAATGATTAAAGTACGATTACTTATTTACAGAAGACCAATAGAAAACATTACAACAGTAAGATCAATAAGGAGGATTTATTTCATTTAGAGATATAGTTGTTGTCAGTGGGTTAGTGTTGAATGTACGTCACCTGGGAAGACCTCTCGGCTAGGCTGGAAAGGCAAAAAAAATCCCCAAAGTGACAATTTACACTTGTATTATTATCAAGAAAACTGTATTAACATATTCTTGATATCTTCCAGAACTTAATTCAAGGCAGAATTTACTATCTCACATTGAACATGTTGGATGTGCAGTGATGTTGTACACTTTTAAACAATTAGATCTAGAAGCATTCATTAAAAGAATATTGAAAGGAACAGGAGTCTGATCTAGTAGATTATGTTATCCAAGTGTAGTGTAAAAAGTGAGTGAAGCAGGACAATTCCAAAGAAAAATAGTAGTGAAAAATGATCTAAATAATAAATTATTCCTGAAATAAATAAGCTAATAGCAGTGGGGGAAAATTCTGATTTGAGTTTTTTTCAGGTTGTTAAAGTACACCAAAAAACAGTTGATTCATATCTAGAAGATGTTATCTTGAACAGCATGGAGAGTACAGCTGAAGAACAATCTAGGGAAGAGATTCAGAGAATGGCTGTAGAAATCAACAGTATTGCTTATGAAATGGAAACACGGTATGCACTCCTGAGGAAATAGCAGCATTCATAAAGTGAACATAACAAAAGTACTTATAGTACTATAACGACTGATCTCTTTCTGGTCTAGAGCTAACTAATTGCATATAATAAGATAGTTTTTATAATATACAAAATGAACGTTTTGCAAACTTTTTCTGTCTCTGTGTGTACAGTATGGTTATTGAATTTCCTCTGAATTTCAGACTCTTTGGGGAGTCTCTCTTTGTGTTCAACAATCTTTCTTTTCTTTTTCAAAAGTTCTTTTCTGAACTTTCAAATAGTCTGTTGTATTAACACACACCTTATGTTATTTGAACATAACAGGATATCCCATGTACATTTTTAAAGTGAACTTCCTTCTCTCTTCATGGAAAAAAAATGCAATTCAGTTTCTTCCATTTTCCTGCAGCAGTATTTTTTTTGTTATTTTGATAATTGTACGTGGAGATGAGATGTTACAGATCCTGAAATAGGATTGAAATAAATGTGGACCAAAAAACATTTTTTTCCAGACCCTTTTACCTACATTACTTGAACAGTTGGTGAGGTTGTCTCATTGATTGGTACATGAATAACTAATACTCTTGGTATGAAAGAGAAAATAAGTTTTTAAAAATGCCAAATATGTAACCATTTTCATTTATTTGATCCCCCCCCCCCCCCGTAGCCAGAGTAATCTACAGTCTGAAGAGATTGTGGCAGAGCTAGTTTATAGCTTTCTGATCCCTGAAGTGAGAAAAATGACCATTAAGGAGAAAGGTGAGGAAAAGAGCAGCTTTTTACCTCTTGCTGTTAATTTGTATTCTGGATGCTTTGTTCTAATATCCAGCTATGCAATGCTTTATCTACTGAACAACTAATTCAAGTAAGTACATTATCAGTAAACCTGCAGCAAATACTGGGTAAATTCTGTCCTTGATAAAAACATGTTGTCCAAAATAAACTTAGCAAAGACAACAGAATCTATTGGGTTCAGTCTGCCAATAATTGTGTAATGGGGTTTATAACTTAAAATTGTAGAGGGTTTTTTTTAATCTCTGCAATTGCACAACCAGACTCTGTGCCAGTACAAAGCACAAATCATTGGGATCAAGGCAGGAATCCTTATTCCATCCCAGACAAATGGTTGTCCAATCTTTTCTTGAAAACCTCCGACAGTGGAACACCCACAATTTCAGGAGGCAAGCTGTTCCATTGATAAATTATTTTCACCATCAGGAAATTTCTCCTTACTTTCAGGTTGGATCTCTCTTTGATGAATTTTCACTCATTGCTTCTTGTCCTGCCCCCAAATGTTAATGAGAATGGATCAACCCCCTTCTTTATAATAGCCCCTCAAGTGTTGGAAGACTGCCATTAGGTCTATTTAGGCTAAACATGCCTAGTTCCTTTAACCATTCATCATACTATTTAGCCTCCAGGCCCCTTATTTTTGTTGTTCCTCTTTGTACTCTAGGACTTCAGTATGTTTTATATTGTGGTGCCCAGAATTGAATGCAATATTCCAAATGTGGTCTTACCAGTGCAGTATAGAGTGGTACTATAACTTCTCATGATCTTAATGGTATCTCTCACTGATGCAGCCTAGCATTGGCTTTTTTGGCAGCTACAACACACTGCTGACTCCTACTTAAGTGGTGGTCCACTGGGACATCTAAATCCCTCTCACAGGCACTACTGTTGAGCCAAGTACCATCTGTTTTGTAGTTGTGCATTTAGTTTTTCCTGCCTAAATGTAAGAACCTTGGAAATCATTAGGTTATGAAGTTAACTTTGATTTTCTTTGGTCCTTGGTGCTGATCTTCATCTTGAGGAAATAATTGTAATTCCATACAATTATTGGCAAATGGCTTTTAGTGATATTTGCTTATTGTATTTTGCATGCTTATCTCACCATTATATTCTGTATTTCAGATGCTTTGGCTTGTGGCTCAATATAGAGAAATAATTTCTACTTTGTTAAGGATCTGTTGGACTTGTTTGATGAGAAAGAGCTAGTAATGTCACATCTCTTGTAGTAGTATGGCTGGCATATCCTAAAAGGTTGGGTCTCTATACTATCAGAACCCCATATTGCATTGACATAAGTTTAGTTATAGTCCTGTGCTTTGGAAGACTACAGTGTGTTTATCTAGTGACTGCTTCCAAAGCAGTTCCAAAGTAACTGCTTTGGAATACGGTTGTCTTCATATGTGCATTTCTATGGAGAGGGCAGAAAAAAGGGGAACTGAATTTTCCAAACCCATTGTTGGTCTTTCTCT
Source organism: Pantherophis guttatus (assembly GCF_059756535.1). Classification (NCBI taxonomy): domain Eukaryota; kingdom Metazoa; phylum Chordata; class Lepidosauria; order Squamata; family Colubridae; genus Pantherophis; species Pantherophis guttatus. The sequence goes on along the minus strand of NC_142064.1, from coordinate 105,822,102 downwards.
CTCTCTTTTTTCATTCTTTTACTCAAAACAGTGAGGCAGGCTCAGAGAAAGCATATTCATGCCGCTCATCAGATTATCCATGGAAACACAGAGACAGCAGTAGAACAGCTCTTTTCCCCAGGGTTTCAACAGGCAACCAATGTAGATATTCCTCAGATCGGATTGCTTTCTGTTACACCTACTGGTCAAGATGTTGCTAAGCAGCAGGAAATCAAGCCACCAGACAGTCAACGCCAGGAAGATAAAATGTATGAAGTCAGCCCTTACATTGAATCTGCCAGGCCTCCTGAACAATGAAGCAAAACTATGGTATGTTTAGACCAAGGTTCGTTCTTGTGTTGCCTCCTTGAGGATACTACAGTGTGTTTATCTAGCAAGTGAGTGCCTGTCAGTCAGCAACACTGTCAATAAACTACTGCTGCTTTAACTCTGAAATAGATGCAGTTTGATTATATGTGTGTGATTCTGCAAGAAAATGCTTTGGGAAGAAGCAAATCTGTCCCCCACACTTGGGGCACAGGGATGGGGGAAGATTCAGGCTAATAGAAGTGTCTTGAATCATCCTCCCATGGGTTGAAAGAACATGAGCAGTTCTTCAGTTATGATCCTGTGCTCCAACCACTAGAATCATCCTTTCATGGAAATCAATCCCATTATGTGCCATTCTCCTAGGTGGACAAACTATGTTTGTAAAATAAATAGGCTAACATAAATATTCTTAAGAAGGCAAAACCTATATGATATTTAAATCAACTCATGTGTTATCTTAAAATTTCAGCAGTTATGGGGTTTCTGCCACTTTCAAGTCAATTTCAAAAGCTTTCTGCAAGCAAACGGCAGAGACTTTTTAGGCTACGTAATCTGCAATTGGCAAAAAGAAAGAAAAGGGATAGCCAAGCTTCCTTTAGCAAACAAATCCCCCTAAGCCAGGGATCGGCAACCTTAAACACTCAAAGAGCCACTTGAACCAGTTTCCTACAGAAAAAAACCACACTAGGAGCCACAAAACCTGGGTGGGCATGGCCAACTCAATGTCAGTCCCACCCAGTCACATGACCATCTAGCCACGCCTACCCAGCCACAAAACTATTCTCGCTCCCCCGTGTCTCTCTCCCCTTGTATCTCTCCCTCACCCCCCCTCTACATATCATTCTGTATGTATCTATGTCTGTCTGTCTCTCTCTCTCTCTCTTTCCCCCCCTTCCCTTCGGGCAACCATTCTCTCTCCCCCTCCTCTTGTAACTCCCTGGCCAGCTGTGGCTGAGCCGGGAGTGTTCCCACACGAAGGGAGACTCCAGCCTGAAGTGGCAGGAAGTGAAGGCTACTTTATGTGCAAATGTGGCGCAAAGGCAGGTACAGGGCAGCTTTGTTCCTGCACTCTCCAGCGACCCTCTCCCCCCTCCTCCTCTCAGGATGCCCGGGACAGCTCTGGCTGAGCCGGGAGCTGCACATGGGCGAGGAGACCCTCCTCAAGCAAGTGCCAAAGCTCAGGAAAGGCGTGTGTGGGGCGGGCAGTGGCTCACTTAAGGAGGGTCTCTCCACACGTGCGCACACTCCCGGCTCAGCCACAGCTGGCCAGGGGGTTACAAGAGGAGGAGGGAGGAGGACAGTGCAGGAGTGAAGCTGCCCTGTACCTGCTTTCACGTAAGGCAGCCTTCACTTCCTGCCGCTTCGGGCTGGAGTCCAAAAAAGAAATAAGAGGGGCGGGGCGAGGCGAACCAGTGATGGGACAGGGAGCCATGGCAGAGAGCCCAAAGAGCCACTTCTGGCTCTGGAGCTGCGGGTTGCCGACCCCTGCCCTAGGCCATCTTTAGGGAATAGCACTGGGCAGATAAAAGGATGCTCTGTCCTATGTGTAGTGGAGCCAGGGCTTTAATAGTAATACAGTGCGGACAGTTGTAATGTTGCATTCTTAGTTTGACCAATAGAGATCATGGAACAGCTAAACATTTCAGACGTTCCAAAGGAAAAAGCAAAGCTGTTTGAGGAGAGAAAATTTTGATCTGTTAAGCTTTTCAATGTTTTCATTGAGAATGCTTCTCTAAGTTCAAATGCAAATTTCATTTCAGTAGCCTGCAATTTTAGGAAATAAATATTTCTGTAAAGTTGTTAACAGCCAGCATTCATGGCAATCTTCAAAAATTAATAAATATTGAATTGCTTATTAAAACAAACAGGAATAAACGCAAGATGTTGAAGGCTAATTTTGAAAGCATGTGAATTTGGTACTACAGGGTAGTTCTCAAGTTACAACCACAATTGAGCCTGGAATTTTGGTCATAAATTGAGGCACACACGAGCACTTTGCTCAATGAACACAATCCCACCACTCTTGTTGCAGTTGTTAAACAATTCCATTAAGTGGAGCATGGGGGTGCCTCAGGGTGGAGGAAGTTGAGGGAGGCCTGGCATAGGCCATATACAAGCTGGGGTGTGTGCTGCAAAGCCACAGCCACCACAGCCCAGCCCTGCATTGCACTACTCATTGGTGGCAGCAGTGAGCCTGGACCTAAAGTCCAGGAGACTCCCAGGGCACCAGTCCAAGAGTTAAAAGCATGAGTCCACCGGTGCTCTTCCATCAGACTGCCAAAAGATCAGTAGGGTCAGGGTCAATCTAACTGCAGTGGAGATGTCATTCCAGAGGACAGATACTGTCACAAAAAAGCTTCTCCTGGATCCCATCGCATGACATTCCTTTATAGATAGGATCCATAATATGCCTCTTCTGCTGAGCCTGATGAGATGGGGAGCTGTAACTGGGGAGAGGTAGCCCTCAAATAACCCAGCTCCACACCATATAGGGTTTTATAGCTTATTACCAGGATTTTGAATTAAACCCAGAAGCAAACTGGCAACCAATGCAGAGGTGTAAAGTGCATTGATCCAGGGACACCCATAACTATCACATTTTACCCCAGGAGGATTTGCAGCTTTCTAGCTACTTTTCAAGGCACTCTATGTAGAGCACAAATTCAGAAATCCATATGGGAAATCGGCATGAGTAAGTGAGCATAGAGCCTTCTGATCCAGGATCAATGTTACTAACAAAGATCTTCCTACTCATGACTGACAACTGTCCATCGAGCAAGAATAACAAGTCAAGAGAAACATTCAGATTATACATAGATCATCCAGCACCAAACATGGTAAATTCCCAGAACCTCAAAATCCAGTCACTCAATCTTGCCAAGGTTGTGCTGAGGACTGTTGTTCCCCACCCAAACCCCCACAACCTCCAAATCCGGAGATAGGACATTGCTTAATTTGCCAGGAATGAAGAATTTTTAAAAGCCACATACTTAGAGACTCTTTGATGAGAGTTTGGAAGAAGCACCGACTCAAATGGGATTACAAAATACCGTTATGGCTGGATCTTGGTCATATCATGTGGAATACAAATATAATGTCACTCGGGGGGGGTTATATAAAGAAGTTCTTTTTGCAGGTGTGGGCAGATGGCAACTGAAGACTTTAGAAACGCTGTTGAAAGAAGGGATTAATTTAACTTGGTTACAGTATAATCAACTTCAAATGAGATGGAAAGAGGACCAAAAAATTGGTATAATGATGCATGAGGAAGAATTGGTTAGACATATAAAAGAGAAAGGTCCAATGCATATTAAAAGGCTTTATAATGTTTTGTTAGAAAGGGATTCATAAACTGAATTGGTTAAAGATTGCATGATTAAGTGGGCACAAAATTTTGCAGAACCAGTGATGTTGGAAACATGGGAAAAAATATGGGTTCAGAATGTTAAATTTACACAGTCGCAGAATTTGAGGGAAAATTTTTATAAAATGTTTTATAGATGGCATTTAGATCCTAAGAAATTGTCGTGCATGTACCCTAATGTTCAACCAAAATGTTGGAGATGTGATTGCCTAGATGCCACATATTATCATGTGTGGTGGACTTGTAAGAAAGTGAAGGCTTTTTGGATAAAAAATTGGTGGGTTATGCAGAATGTTTTGAAGAAAAAAATTCAGTTTTCTCCACAATTGTTTTTATTGGGTATAGTTAAGGGTTTTACATTGGGTGAAACAAAGTTGATATTGTATATGATAACAGCAGCGAGATTACTGATAGGTCAATATTGGAAAAATGAAGCTATGCCTACTATTGATGAATGAACTTTGAAGATGGCCAGCTTTGCAGAGATGGCGAAGATTTCAGCATATCTAAAAGATCGCTCACAAGAGACTTATGAATGGGAGTGGAAAAAGTGGATAGATTATGTGCAGAATAAATATCAAACTAGGAAATATCAGATAGCTTTTAACTGAAAGTATTATATAAAGACAGAAATATTTGAATTTTGTGAAGATGTGAAAAATATACAGGGGGTGGAGGGGTTCAAGTTTTATAAAAAGGGGATTTTGATTTGGATTATATTCTGTGGAAGTCCGGGGGGGAGGGGTGGGTTAGGGGGGGTTAGGGAGGGTTAGGGAGAGTTGGGGGGGAGAAACTGGGGAGAAAATGTAATTGTAAAACTTTTTCAATAAAAAAAAAAAAAGAATTCAGCATATGGATGGTACCTTACTCCATGGTGTCAGATGATCTCTTTTGTATATGTTTTATTTGTAGTCTTCCTTTAACACCATACATATTTTGTGGACAGTGCATTGCCTGGGTCAATATTCTTTTTACAAAATGCTAACAGTAATAATATCATTAAAAATATATAATCTTAATCTTCCAATTTCAGCAATACCATTCTATGATTCCTTATCACTTTTTTAAAATAAATTCATTTAAACATCAATAACATTTCTTTTTTACAATATGTTTGTTGTCCCCTGCTGAATCTTTAATAATTTAATATTTTTAAAATTACTCAATTCCATCATAATTCCAATATCCCAAATATCTAGAAACACTAATAAGGCCAATTATTAACCAAATTTAATCAGTCCCAGGATTATATCTCAAAGTCCACAAAATTTCTAGTCCCTAATAAGTTTCCAATATAGTTTCCAATATAGTTTTTACACAGTTAATAACAATAATACAATTAGGTTGCCTAATCCTACACTTCCAACTTCTAACCTTAATTTATTTATGATTATAATAAATTCTATTATCTATCAATAAGTATGCTACTATTTTCCACTTTGTGGTTTCTACTTTTTGTCTTTTATCTCTTAACCTTTTTGAAGTTCCATCATTTATTGACTTTTTGGTCACTCTTTTATTTCTCTCTCTTGAAATCTTATATCTCTTTCTAACATTTTTATACCCACTAAATATTCCCTTTGGTTTACCCCTTGTCTCCTTCGGCTGCATCCTTTGAGCACCCACCCATAGTCGTTTCTTTTTTTGGAGGAGATTTTTCTTTTCTTTTTTTTCTGTTCTGTTGTAAACTCTTAAGGGATTTGATTCATACTTATTATTCCTTTCTCTTCAGTGTCTTTATCTTCTTGTATCTTATTTTGCTTTGTCTCCTCCCCCACTTCTTCTGATTTCTCATCTATTTTCTGAATATTATGTTCATCTTTTTCTTTTTCCCATGTTTGTTGAAAGTCTTCTATACTCACTCCTTTATTTTTGGACAGTCTCCTTATCTCCTTATTGTTCTTTATTGTTTCATGTATACTTTTAAGCATAGATAACATTTCTTCATACGGCTCTATTATCCCGTTGAGTCATTTTATAATTATTTTATATATTAAAAATGCTCAATATACCTCTGATGTTCCAATGTCCCAATATCTAAAAACTCCAACCAAAGCCAATTATTAATAAAATTTAATCAGTCCTATGGTTGTACCTCCAAATCCCTTAAATTTACAGTCCTTGGAGCTCTTTGGTAATTTACAGTGTTTATAGTTTTCCAGTTGTTCACCTTCCCAAGTGTCCAAATTTTGAAGTCTTATTTAGCGTTTCTTCTTTTTTCTTTTCTTCTATCACCTTTCTTCTTTTGCCTCGTATAATTTTCTGTCAAATAACCTTAATAATCTAAGTCCAAATTGGTCCACCAAATTTCCTCAGATCTTTCAAATCCACCATCCATTAAACAGCTTCAGTAGAATTTTAGTTCTTTGCAATTTGTCTTAAGGATCTTCAAAAAGCTCACCAAGTATTTCCAAACATCCAAAACACCTTCTGGAATGGAGTCAAGGTCAAGCCGCTTTCCAGGTGTTGTTTCGTCTTACTCCTTCCTTCATCTGTATTAAACAATTCTCACTTTCACTAGTTTCCCATGCTGTAGTGCTCTTCTTCCAGTAGATGGCTCCCCTGCTCCAAATTCCCACCTTAAACGGTGTTCTCCAAACAGTTACCGTATTTTTCGGAGTATAAGACGCACTGGAGTATAAGACCTTAGTATAAAGACCTGGAGTATAAAACCTGGAGTATAAAAACCTTAGTTTTTGGGGAGGAAAATAAGAAAAAAGCTGATTGATGGGTGGATCGGCCTACCGGAATACCCCCAATCAGCTGTTTCCGGAGGTGAAGTTTAGCAACAGGTTCGTTGGTTGTAAACTCTGTGCCTTGCTTTTTATTCTGCCTCTGAAACTTCAGAAACTCTGTTTCAGGAAAAACTTTTTTTTCTGCCTCTGAAAGCCTCCGAAACAGAGCTTCAGAAAAAAAAAGGGCTTTTTTTCTAAAGCTCTGTTTGGAGGCTTTTTTTTCTGAAGCTTCTTTCAGAGGCTTTTATTCTGAAGGACTATCTGTACTCTGTTCAATCTCCTTTCTTTGGTATTTGGTATGTAGATTAACCTCTTCCGATCTGTTGGTTATCGTGTCATTCTCCAGATTTGTTAGCATAGTTTGGTTAAAACCTTTATTGATTTTTCTTTTGTTGCTTGCCATATTATTTTAGATAAAACCCTTTCAGAGGCTTTTTTTCTGAAGCTTCATTTCTGAGGCTTTTTCCCTAAAGCTTCTTTCAGCCTCTGAAATCTCCATTTCTGAGGCTGGGCGAGGCTACATTCGGAGCATAAGACACACCCAAATTTTCACCCTCTTTTTTGGGGGGAAAAGGTGTGTCTTATACTCCAAAAAATATGGTAATTGTCAGATAAATCCAGGGGGTTTAAAAATAAAAATAAGGAGAGCAGTTTCTCCCAATAATCACTTTTCCAATTATTTTTAGCTCTTTTCCAGGCTTTCTATATTTTAAAGCTTCCATTGGGCATTTCTTTCGCCTCTTTAGTCTTTAATCTTTCTCCATGTATCAAATTGCTGCTTTCTTAACTCTTGGAGATTATTTTTGAAATTCTTTTCTCTAGAATAAAAGTTGGAAGTTATCTCACCCAGTTTCACTGCTCTGTCCACGAACCACTCCAGCACAAATCTTATTGTCTCAGTTGTCACAACTTGTGACTTGCCAAAAATGGCCGTTGTCCCTGCTGCCTTTCAAGAGAGCTTTCTTTGGACCTAATGAGGAAATTGCAAATTCCTCATGGTCGATAAAGTGCCTCTACTTTCTTCACCACCCCTCCAAGGTGGCTTTGACCCCATATGGTACCCCAGTCAGCAGATACCAGTTGTTTTTCACGGAGCTCGGTAGAGCTCCACTATTTACAGCCGTTCTCGCTGCGATGCCAACTGGTCTCCCTCGTGTCATATTATCTCATCCATCAGCTTTTTGTAGATGTTAAAACAGAATAAGAGAGGATACTAAACTTCATGGGATCCCACAAAGTAGAGGCCCAGGAAAGGAGCTTTTTGCCAACAACACTGACTGCAACTGATCCCAGAGGAAGGAAGACAACCAGCACAACCAGTGCCACCCACCTCTAACCTTGCAACCTATCCAGGATACTATGATTAATGTCACTGAAGGCCACTAGGAAGTCAAGAAGAGCAAGGATAGAAACACTATTCCCCATCAGATAATCAAAAAGCATAACTAATGCTGTTTCAATCTCATGTCCTAGTCTGAAACCTGAATGAAGGGTTAACCTGCTATATCCAGGATTTTCTGACACTATTGCATGTCTATCTTCTCAACAACCTTCCCTAAAAAAAAAAAAGAGGGGGTAAATTTTAAACTGATCCTTCAAATCAGTTATTCTGAAGAATGCATGTGTCACGGCGGCAGATTTTTCTCTGGGGAAGAAAAGCAAAAAAAGTATTGTAACCCACCATTCAAATAGCAGGTATATATTTTCATTTATGAATATCCTAACTTGTTGCACATATTCTTGTTTTTGGATTTTACTGACTTAGTAGTAGTGAGGGATCTACTAGAACCAGTATTGCTTTAGGAATTGCTTTAGAATATGATCATTGGTTCAGTTGAAAGTACTCCCTTGTAGAGCAGGGCAGGGAGAGGTTCCTAATATGAGCTATGTTTAAACTGAATAAGATGTCTGCTAATTAAGTTGGAGTGATTGGGTCCCAGGGCTTTCTTTCGTACTTTCCTCTTCTCAGTCCAGCCTACCAACTGAGGGGATAAACAAGGATAAACAGCAAACACTAATGATGTCAACTGCCTTGATGGAAAATGGCAAGGAGGCTGGAGCCCCCCAATGTTGAATGCAGAGGTACAAAAGCTCTTTTTCCAACACTAGTGACCATACCATGTTGACATCATGACTAGAAGAGCTGGATCCTAAAAGAAATTCCCCCTTCACCAGGTAATTTGAGGGGGATTGCTGAACCAGTTTGTTCTGACCTAGGCTTCCTGACAAAGCATAAATCACAATTTTCGTCCCAAAATACCTCTTTTATTGAGACGGCTGTGAATTATGTTCATTCACAGCCCATAATGAGTCCCAAGCAATTTGTGAATAGTCTGACAGAAGTCTGCCAGACTATTCGGGATAAGGTTTTCGGGTTCCAGTTCCGGCGTGTCCCAAGATGGCGGCGGTCGGCTGAGCTCCGCTGAGATGGAGAGGTCGCTGGTGTCAGGGGTCTTCGGGAGCCGCTTTAACTATCTCCGGCTCCAGTCCCAATGAGGGGAATGCCCGCCCTGCCTGCTGAGGGCTTTTTCGCCCTCCGGAATATCAGGGCAGGGCAGGGCGGGACGCACTGTTTGAAGCCGCCGCGGGAGATGGGGCAGCAGCCTGTTAAAAAACAGCCGGGAGGAATGGAAGCCGGAGCGTTCGGCGGCGGTCGGCGTTGCTATGCGGCGGCGGCTTGGAGGTGCCCTTCATCCCCTCACCCCTCACGGATCTCTGGGACGCTCTCCTGATGTTTTTCGGGGGTCCTGGGGGTGCCATGGGGAGCCCAGGGTGCCGGTTGCGAGCTGGCCGCGGCGGTGGTGGCGGCGGCGGCGGCGGAAGGCAATGGCAGCCACAGATCATCCGGCTGAGGAAAGAACTTGCAGCAGGTGGATGGGGGAATACAGACAGCCTTGCCTTGCCCTCAGGATTACCATCTGCTCTTTTTTGAGCCTTGACCCGTTATCCGGGGTTTGTTTGTCATCAGAGCTGAGACTGGGGATTTGGGGAGTCTTGGGACAGGAGAGGCGGGAGGCTGACCAGGGCTCTATCGGTCGCCTCGGGTGGCTTCTCCTCCCCCTTTTCTTTCCCCAGGTATGTGTGGGTGTTGGCCTTTGATGGCCTCCCACCCTTGGACTTGGACTGGATTTTTTTGTCTGCTATCCCTACTTTCGCCCCAGGGAAGAACTTGTGTCTGTGGGATTATCATCATTGTCTTTAATAACTTTACAAATTGCTGGCTTCTTGTGCGACCCCAAACTGGAGGAGAACTGGGCAAAATGGTGTGCAGGTGCTGAGGGGGCTGTTTGTCATCCGCCAGATGAAAGGATGGACTATTGTGACTTTATTGTCGGTGTCATCTGCCCCAGTCACTGTGAGAGGGTGACTGGGATAATTATCCTCCAGACGTGGGGGGATGTCACTGGCCCCTTTCACTGTCGTGAGAGGGCAGTGAACCAGCTCCTGATATGAAGATCTACTTTGACCCAGTATTATTGGACGATCTGGTGAAGCCCTGACCAGTTGAATCTCCATCTCTGTTTTGTGCGATGTTTACAGCTGCTGACCTGCTTGCGCTGCGAGACTCCCCCCTCTCGCAGGTTTGGCCCTCCTCACTATCGAGGGCCTACCTTGATGACGGATTTTGGAATCCCGAGAGGTGGCATGCGGCGAGGAGGGGGTTGTGGGGTTTTTTGGGAAAATTTTTAGATAAGGTTTTAAAGGTTTCTGGGAGGGGGATGGGTTCGGTGGGTTTGGGGGAGAACCTGTCGGGGAGGAGGCCAGAGCCGGCTGAAGAGCATGGCACTAGACATGCGGGAACCGGGGTCAAGGAGGGGGTTAGAGCTTGTGTTATGGATGGTCATTACATCAGTACTGTGGGTGGGAGGGGCAGATATGGCCGGAGCAGGGGGCCACATCAGGTTGTGGGAGCGCGCGCCTGCTGGCTCCAAGCGGTGGCGCGCTCCGGCCTCCAATGCTCCCCTCGTTCCCCAGGTTGCACAGACCCTCAGGCCCTGGGCCTTCGGCTGATGCTGTGCAACGCCCGGTCCGTGGTAAATAAAGCCCCCCTCATTTGTGATCTTGTTCAGGAGGGGGGAGCGGACCTGGCAGGTATTACGGAGACCTGGTTGGGCCAGGAGGGGGGGGTCCCCCTCGTTGAGATGTGCCCACCCGGTTTCCGCGCATTCCATCAGCCGAGGACACAGGGGAGGGGCGGGGGGTGGCGGTTGTCATTAGAGAAGGTCTTGGTCCGAGGGAGGCCACTGTTCCTCAGACGGCTGGTTGTGAGTCCCTCCTTGTGAAGTGGGGTCATGGGGTGCAGATGGGTGTGCTGGTTACGTACCTGGCTCCCTGCCACGTGACGGCAGCCCTGCCCGAGCTGCTCAACGTTATAGCCGCGGTGGCGGTTGACACCCCCAGGCTTATGGTCATGGGGGATTTTAACCTGCCATCCGTCGGTGAGGCGTCTGAGGTGGCTCGGGAGTTCATGGCTTCTATGACGGCTATGGACCTGACCCAGTTAGTTCATGGCCCTACTCACACGGGGGGAAACACGCTAGACCTGGTTTTTGTCTCTGGTCAGTGGTTGAGTGATCTTGAGATAGGGGATATAGTGATCGAGCCCTTGTCATGGTCAGATCACTCCCTCCTTCGCTTTGACCTTCGAACCGCCGCACCCCGCCGCAGGGAGGCGGAACCATTGAGGTGGTACCACCCCAGGCACCTGATGGATCCTGATAGGTTCCAGACAGAGCTTGGGCCATTTCCTGAGGCTCTGGCACACGGCTCGACTGAGGAGCTGGTGGCCGCCTGGGATAGGGCGGCTGCTGGAGCTTTGGATCGGGTCGTGCCTTTGCGGCCTCTGACCCGGCGTCGATCTCGCCTGGCTCCTTGGTTCACCGAGGAGCTGAGGGAGATGAAGCGCCGGAAAAGACGCCTGGAGAGTGGTTGGAGGGCCAGCCATTCTGAATCTGACCGAACACTGGTAAGGTCTCATATTAAGACCTACCTGGTGGCGATAAAAGTGGCGAAGTATAACTATTTTGCCACTCTTATTGCGTCATCAGATAATCGCCCGGCCGCCCTGTTTAGGGTGACCCGCTCCCTGCTCCACCAGGAAGCGCGGGAGGACCCCTTGGAGGGTAGAGCCGAGGATTTTGTACAGTATCTGTATGACAAAATCGCTCAGATTCGGGAACATCTGGACTCTGACTGGGTAGATTCAGCGGGGAGGACAGAGGCAGGTCTTGTGAGTATTATCTGGGAAGAGTTTGATTCTGTGACGCCCGAAGACGTGGACAGGATACTGGGCAGACTGAGCGCAGCCACATGTTTACTGGACCCGTGTCCCTCCTGGTTGGTGCTGGCCTCTCGGGAGGTTACACGAGGCTGGCTCCAGGGGATTATAAATGCTTCCTTGAGTGAGGGTGTCTTCCCTGCCGCCTTGAAAGAGGCGGTGGTGAGGCTTCTCCTCAAGAAACCTTCCCTGGACCCGGCAGTGTTGGCAAATTATCGTCCAGTCTCCAACCTTCGCTTCGTTGCGAGGGTTGTTGAGAGTGTGGTAGCGCGACAGCTCCCCCAGTACCTGGATGAATCGTCGTATCTGGATCCGTTCCAGTCGGGCTTCAGGCCTGGGTACAGCACGGAAACTGCATTGGTCGCGTTGGTTGATGATCTCTGGAGGGCTCGGGACAGGGGTTGTTCCTCTGTCCTGGTCCTATTAGACCTCTCAGCGGCTTTTGATACCATCGACCATGGTATCATGCTGCACCGGCTAGAGGAGTTAGGGGTGGGGGGCACCGTCCTACGGTGGTTCTCCTCCTTTCTCTCTGACCGGTCGCAGTCTGTGTTGACAGGGGGGCAGAGGTCGACCCCGAGGCCCCTTGTATGTGGGGTGCCACAAGGGTCGGTCCTCTCGCCCCTTCTGTTCAACATTTATGTGAAGCCGCTGGGTGAGATCATCCGTGGTTTCGGGGTGAAGTACCACCAGTACGCTGATGATACTCAGCTGTACATCTCCACCCCGGACCACCCCAATGATGCCCTTGAAGTGATGTCCCAGTGCCTGGAGGCCGTGCGGATCTGGATGGGGAGAAACAGACTCAGGCTCAACCCATCCAAGACCGAGTGGCTTTGGTTTCCGACATCCCGATATAGTCAGTTGGTGCCATCACTGACTATTGGGGGCGAGTCACTGGCCCCCACGGAGAGGGTTCGCAACTTGGGTGTCCTCCTGGACTCACGGCTGTCTTTAGAAGAGCACATGACGGCCGTGGCCAGGGGGACTTTTTATCAGGTCCACCTGATTTGCCAGTTGCGTCCCTTTCTGGATCGGGACTCGTTAAATACGGTCACTCATGCTCTCGTTACTTCCCGCTTGGACTACTGCAATGCTCTCTACATGGGGCTCGGAGCACCTGGAGGCTCCAGCTGGTCCAGAATGCGGCCGCGCGGGTGGTTATGGGAGCGACGTGGTGCTCCCATGTGACCCCCCTCCTGCGCGAGCTGCACTGGCTCCCGGTGGTCTTCCGGGTGCGCTTCAAGGTTTTGGTTACCACCTTTAGAGCGCTCCATGGCATCGGACCGGGGTATCTACGAGACCGCCTTCTGCTACCAATAGCCTCTCATCGACCAGTACGCTCCCATAGAGAGGGGCTCCTCAGGGTGCCGTCGGCCAAACAGTGTCGACTGGCGGCCCCCAGGGGGAGAGCCTTCTCTGTGGGGGCACCTACCATCTGGAACGAGCTCCCCCCAGAGATACGGAAGATCCCGGACCTGCGCACGTTTCGCCGTGCTCTCAAAACTTTTCTATTTCAGCAAGCTGGCCCGGCCTAACTCCCATCTTTTAAATTTTTAAATTTTTTAATTCGTGATTTTACAAATTGGGTGTTTTAATCTGTGTTTCGGCCGAAATATTTAATAATTTTAAGGGATTTTTTAATATTTGTATTATCTGTATTTTATCTTGGCTGTTCACCGCCCTGAGTCCTTCGGGAGTAGGGCGGTATAGAAATTTGATTAATAAATAATAAATAATAAATAAATAAATAATAAGGCTGATAAGCACCCACCTTTATCTCCCTTGAAATGCTGCCAAATACCTAATTGCCAATTACCTTTGCAAGGCCAAACGGAGCACAAAGTCAAAACGGAGCTTCAGAGTTTAAACCGACCAGAACGAACAAAGTTGCTTCCTGCAAAGGCTCATGTCCCTTAGCTCCATTTTTATGTCTTATGGGAGGGGCCAATCATCACCAAGCCTTATTCCCGAGTCATCCCTTTTTTCTTAACTGTTCTTGCCTTCTGGCAGCTCTGCGCATGCACTCTCTGGGAACAGGCTTCCCCTGTTCCTGTGCCTCGCTGCTGTCAGACTCTGGAGACTCCGGAGTCAGCACATAACTCCCAGATGGCCCTGGCCCCATCTCTGCCTCCGATGCAGAGCCCTCGTCCGAGCCTTCCCCAGACTCCAGGACTGGCCCATGTTCCTCCCTAGCCTCCTCACTGTCCGACTCTGCTGCTAGCTCCGCAGGCCGCCGGCAGACCACAACACAGTTCACTTTATGATTTCAATTTCTGGTGTCTAGTACACAAACAGGGTGAATTGATAGGTCACCTGCCACCAGGAGGTGAATTCCTAGCACCCTCTCACCCCTGCTAGTTGCAAAAATTCAACCACTGATGTTGAATTAGAGCTGGAAAAGTATGGAAGCAAAAGGCAAGAACTAGAGTGGCCAGAAAAAAAAACGTTGTACATGCTCAAGCGCGTGGAGCCATTACTTATTGCCAGAGATATAAACAAAATGAGCTAAAATTCTTAATATAGGAAGCAAGTTTGATTTTATGGTAATTAGAAAGATTATTACTAGAATTTAGGAACTTGATACAATTTTTTTAAATACTGTATATATTTTATATGTGTCCTGTTTTATGCTTTAAATTTGGCAATAAATCACATTCAACAAGCTGTTTCAATAGGACATAACAAAATTTAAGATCTTACAAAAGAGAACCATTTCTAGAAGATGAGAAACTAAAAACGTATTCAAATCACATGACTGGGACTGGGCAAACATTTATTTGAAATACTCTGAAGTTAGAGCATGAATTGGACACTGGGTGGCTGCAGCATCAGTTAGCTAGCATGGCTTATTTTCCATACTCTAAATCTGACAACAGCCCCCATATTTCCACAGCTGTACCCACCTAGTTTTCCAGGATTAGCACTTTAGGCTAGTTAAGTTGACAAGAGATGGCCGAGATCTACAGCATAGGTAGCAAGTTATTTATAGGCATACTTTCAGGTGGAAGAGCTTGTATAAAATAGTGTCATATTTGTCTAGTAGTATAGCTATATTGCCCATTTGTTCCACATTTGAGTGGCTACAGTACAATAATCAAAAGAAGAATTGATGAAACCAGTGAAGAGTGAGATGCTCTGGTTCAGGATGGATCATTTTTACACATACACATATAATTTTACTGTACAACTATTGATATTGTACTTTACTATATTTTTTTTTAAAGTTAGAAATCAGTTGGATTGCAGCAGAGGATAAAAGTAACTAATAAAATACTTTTTTCTTTTTCATATTCTTTAGCACAGCATTTTTTTCCCTCTGTGTTTGTCCTTGGGGTTCCAAGGATTGTTCTGTAAGTCCTGATTTGGTCTGTTTGTTTTGCAGCATCAGCATCCATGCATCATCAGTTTACTATGATTTTGAGAGAAAAAGGGAAGATTTTAGTACCTTGAAGCAAATAACATGCAGCAATTCTAACAGAACATTTTATCCTATGGCTAATTAGCAAGCTGCTTAAAAGTTTAGAAAAGTTCTGATGTTCTTACCACCCACATAATTGCATTCAATTCATTAAAATACATTTTAAATAAAAGAATTGCTCCAGGAGAGAATGCCTGTTCCATGACTGTACCATCTTCCTTGGTTATTGGCATGTGCTTCAATCTCTAAAGAGTCTGCATTAAGTGCCATATTCAGTTCAGGAGTTACAAATCTTGTTTTGGCATGGATCCCTTTCAGAGCCTAATGAAACCTATGGATTTCTCAGAAATATGCATTTAAACACATACATATAAACTAAAATAAATGCAAAATAAAATAAAATGCATAGATCAAATGTATTATGAAGGAAATCAATCGACACTGACTTAAAAGGCCTGTGCGCATATGTGTGTACACATTGATAATTTCATAAGATATTTTAATGGAAATACTGTATACATATACTTTTAGAATAAGATTTCTAATTGCAAGGGATGGAATCAGAACTGAGCCATCAACCTACAAAGTTTGTCTGTCATTTAATGGATTCATCTTGGCCAAGTGGATCAGCAGACTTGAACTTTGTATTTTACCATGGTGTAGTAGAAAGTAGTGTAACAAATCAGTTCCTCTGGTCTGGTCAGTGTGGAGAGTCAGGATTGCTAAGAGAGCAATTAAGAGATTGTAAGGAGCTATTAAGAAAGAAAAGGAAATTGACATAGAACTGGAATCAGCTAATTTTAACAGAAGAATTGAACAATTAGGTTCTATCACAGTAAACAATAGTAAGAATTCACAGGACAAAATGGAAAGTATGCAACAGATATGGGTGGAAAGGATTTAGTTCAACAGGATGTAAGGTGCACTTCTGACTAGAGTTCAGATTCCATTAATAAATTAGGTCCTGATCAACCTTTCGGTTTATTAATTGATTGCACAATTAAAATGTGGCAAGAGACCTGGATGAGATAATCTAATTTCAAAAAGAACTGTTGGAATTGCATGATAGTCACCAGTTTAGCCATGCTCTTTACAAACACTGATGAAACAGCACTTAATCCTAATGATTGGAATCTATCACTAATTTGGGTAAGGTCGGCAAAGCTGGCAAGATTTTGGAAGACTATTCCACAAAATGGAAAATATAGAACAACCAAATTCTTCCTGACAGAGCCAAATCACAATCTGAAAAGTTGAAGGGTAAAGTGGAATAACTTTTTAAAAAAAAAAACCTTACTATGGATTAAAACACTTCAAGAAAAATAAGCATTGAGAAGAATGTGTGTGCATACATATTTACACACATTTGCAGTCAAGATGTGAAACTAAGAAAAATATAATGGAAAAAGGGATTCTCACATAAAAACCAGGACACAGAAAGAGGGGAAGAGAAAAAGACAGCATATCTAAGTAAGTTAGGAGAAATTAGAACAAGAGAAATCATTTTAGAAGCAAAATAAAGAAAAGGCAGCAAGCATGAATGATATAGAAAAGCAGAGTGGGAGAAGAAGAGAGAAAACACTGTCCGTAAACAAGCAAGCAATAAAGGATGGATGTACTTCTGGTTCCTATCCATTTTAGCCAGATGAAGAGATGACAGAAATCTGAAAATGAAGCTTTTATGCTTGTTTCAGTCCACTTCCTGTATGTTCCGATCCCATTTTGTCTTACTCCAGCTAGCAAGTGCTTGTATGATCAATAACAAATGAAGAGTCTCTGGCAATATTTTTTTTTTAATTGAAGCAGTAGTCACATGATTTGTGCACATAGCTTTCTAGAATATTGACAGAATAAATTTCAGTGGTCATCTGACCTAAATTTTTTGCTTGTGCAAATAAACATCACATTTGATAATACATTATCAAAGACCAAAGATCAGTTCAAAGATAAATAATGTGCTGATATGTTAAAGGAACAGATCTGTCTGATATGACAGGGTGCCCTCTTAGAACCTGCACCTGATCTAAGGAAATGCTTTAGAAATGCCCTTAAACCCACCCTCTGGGTGAACTGTTCTCTTGTTTCTCAACAAAATCAAACACACAACATAGGACCTGTTTTGGCTTTTAATAATATCATAAGTTAAAAGAAAAGATGCCAATTCTAAGTCCTTTTATTATTATATTCCATCCGACCCATCTTCTGAGTGGAGAAGAGGTACAGACCTAGAAAAGATGCCACACCAAAGAGTCCAGGTAATAGACAGGAAATATTGTGAAATAAAGACCACACACTGTAATTTTTAAATTTCATGACCAGGCTAACCTACATTTTATTTAATGCAAATTACAGTACCAGTTAACTATTTCTGAACCAAGTCACACAGAACATAATGTATTTACAAAGGAGCCGAAGGGAGGAGATAAAATAATGAACATTAAGCATACATACCACAAAAAGTTTATACTTAAAATGAAAAAGTAATCAGTCACAGAGGCATTCAAGTAGTAATAACGTTATACATGTTTTGCTTCTTTGAATCAAGACAGCTTTGCGTGTGTATGCAATAGTTTGTATACAACCCACAGTCCATTATATATATATTTAGAACTCTGCTTTTAAGATGAAAGTGATCACGTTAATTGTGTGTACAAGCCCAAGTGATCAGCAACATAGTAACAAATGCAAATTTTACAAGCAAGCATTATTATTTATATATATAAATGGTTTTTTGTGGTTTTTTCTCAAAAAACCAAGAACAAACAACACTAGGAAGAGACATATCTCAAGCTAACCCTTTAGGTACCAGTCATTTTGCTTTTATTGCCTTGTTGCAAAATGAAACAAGGAATTAGTTCCTGTAGAAATATTAGGAATTAAAAGGAGTTCTGATGAGCACATTTGAAAAATATCAGTCCTGGGCTAGACAACAAACTGTGCTTTTTATTACTGGCTTTGATCTCTAGAGGTGAAGGTATTTAATGGAGAAAAATGCTGATAACATTTTTAATTTAGGATTGTTTCAAATTAACACTAATTACAGACATCAACTATTTCTTGGCTTATTCACAGAAGGAAGCTTGTTCAAGCACCAGCTAGATGACTTTAAAATAATCTATTTTTAAAAATCCATAACATTGTTTGAAAGGACATACTTCAAAATTAAGATTACTAGTGCCTTTTTCCTGATTTTCAGTCAAAGACACACAGTCATTAATGCCATTTTAGGATTATGCACAACTGCAACACAGACTAAGGATAGATTGAGAGACTATACGGTACTTCATTTAAAACAAATAAAATTTAAATTCCGAGTGGACTGTCAGAAACAAAATACTTTCACTGACCTTTATGTCACCAGAAAAATGGCATCCTCTGTCTTACTGGAATGAACAGAAGATGGTTACAAAAAGCTTTTAAAAAAGCAACCTTTGGTTTGATAAAAAGTTCAGCATTTTGCCATTAAAAAAAAACCTCATGTAGAATATTAACAAGTTGAATATATATGAGCAGAGTTTTAAAATCAAGGCCCTTGTGCTGAGCACAAAAATTAACGTTCATAAAAAAATTGGCAAGTAAATGAGAATGGAGGTGCTAATCTATGTTAATAGACACTTAATACCACCACTTTCTGTCAAAAAAGGCTTGCAAGATTTTTAGATCTAAAATATACAGATGTATATATGTGATCCCAGTTCTTCCCTCCCCAGTTACAGTTGCTTACTTATTTTACAATCTCCAATTCTGTCTCTGAATGAACAACATGGCCAAGTAAAAACTCTAAGCAGCAGTGATCCAACAAGACCTACTGAAGAACATATTGGGCAAGAATCTGTAAAAGATAAACCTGTCATTTTAGATACCAAGGTGTTATCGATATAATGAAACCGGTTACCGTGGGGATATGTTTAAATAAGTGAGCAAAAATACTGGGAAAATGGTGGCTATTCTGATGCTGCTGAGCCATAACTCGTTGCTATCGATTCAGCAGGACGAGCACAGCCATGATGTTTGGACGCATTTTCTTTTAATGCTGCTACTGACCATGAAATGGTTGAAAAAAGGAAAGCGTATCTGCACATATGAGGCATCTGTTACAAAAAGGAAGAAAAAAAATCATGGAAGCAAAGGCACTCCAAACTATATAGATACACTATACATTGCTAGAGTTATTGTTACAATAATACAGGCCAGTTATCTACTGTACATAGTTAGAATTATATGGCTTTAAAAAGCTTGTCTACATTTTGTCTGATTATTAAAACAAATTAACTGCCCTGAATGGTAACATTTGTTCATTAATAACAGTTCCTGTGTCCACGTATTTACATATAAAGCAATACAACTTAAAAGTTTAAGAACTAATGTACAAACTTGAATTTGGTGAGGAGCTTTTGTCAGTTTATTTACAAAAAATGATACTGAAACACCTGGATCTAGATTTATATAAAATTTTGCTTGCAGTTCTGCCATGATCCTTAGGGGAAAAAAATCAGGATCCTAGTTTTTACACACACACACACACACACACACACACACACACACACACACACTAAAAAAAAGTGTTAAAGCTTTTAATTATTCTCTCCTATTATTTAAACCAATGAAAATAATACAAAACCTCCTAAGATCTCCTCTTTCTGAACTCAGACCACAAAACTAAGCTTTGACTATGATGTCCGCACATTCAACATAGAAGATGCCGGTGGGCTCAAGCCATTTCAGCAAGAAAGTCTTCCAGGCCTCCCATCCATTATGGATTCTTTTCTAGTCAGCTTTAGTTTTCGAAAGATAGCTTCCTGACTCGTGGCTCTTAAAAATAGTTTAAGTTATGATTTGTGTGGTCTTTAAAGTCATCTGATTTTTTTTAGAGAAGCCACTACTCTTTTCTGAGCATGCCCCATTCTCCATTTGAGACCCTACTTCTCTTCTCTCAATGACTTCACACCTAACAAATGAATATAAACTACTTGCTCTCCTTGGTCCAATTCTAATTTCAAAAGGTTCACCAATGAAAGATATTGCAAGGTAACGTGAATCTGATGTAAAGCTAAATAAGTACAGCTATCAAATCAAAGAGGAAGCTAGTCACAAGAATCCATGCATTAGCAATGACATTCATGCATTAGTAATGACATTCTTTCTCAAACTGTTTCAAGGCATATTGCTTTCATGTCACAGAGACCTTTGGCCACAATTTAATTGTCCAGAACAAAGACATAGGAAACAGGCATTTCTGCTTCTGGATGTAAAAAATAAAAGGCAGCGCTATGTATATGCATGAATGCTTGTGTGTACATGTATAACACAATACACACACACACACACACACACACACACACACACACACACATACACTTACTTGACACCTGGAGCAAGTAATCTATTTGTCTAGAGATTTAATATTCTCCATTGTGACAAAAGCAACTTCTGAAAACCAGTAAACAAAGGTTAGAAAAGAAGAGGCTGAAAAAGGTGAATTTAAATATAAACCAGGATTTAAATCTACTTGTTAAATAAATCTAACAACTTAAAAACACTGTATGCTATGAAAATAGTATGTCCATTCACATATCCTTGCATCTTTTCCTCAGTGTTCTTCTTCAAGAAAGAAATTAGAATCAAAATGAATGAACAGAATGCAGGAAGATTTTTCTATTTTTTGCACATGGGGGGATATGCACATCTACTCTCATCTACTGAGGTGTGGATATGATTAGTCATGCTTTCTTCTATGCTTTCCAGATTTTTTAAATATCCAACTCCTAAAACATTGGGATAGGTACATTCAAGCCAATAGTGTATGTCTGCAGAATTCTTCAGAGGCAAATGAAATTTAAGGTGATTTGTTCCTTATTATTTCAAGCTTTTTTCCCCACACTGTAACTTCCCTCCTCCTTCATAGTTTCCTTTGGCAACTCAGCATATTGTAGCACTTCATCTTGTTCTTCTTCCTCACCTAACACGAAGACATTTAATTCCAGCAAATAATACTCAAGATGAGCAACTTGTTAAACTCCTAACCAAATTCAAGTTGTGCACTACACCAAAAATTGAAACATCACTTAAAAATACAAGGCTTCAGCAGAATGAGGGGTTTCTTTTTCCTTTTTTCTGGTGATGACGGTGATTGTTGGAGGGCGTCAGATAAGATTCCTGATTCTAAAGTACACAACAGCAATTATCTGAAATTAGAAGATTGTCATGGGAAGAGAAATTGGTGTTCTAATAATCCATTTCTCTTTTCTCACCCCACTTATTCCCCTGCCCCAAAAAGCCTGCAGAGTGAGCATACAATGAAACTGGTTTTTTACAAGGTTAAATAAGAACAACAATTTTTAAAAATCCAACACTATAATGAACAGTTTTTCCCCTTCTTTTTACATTTTCTTTCCAAATATGACCAGTATTGCTGAGTAAGACTCAAAATTACTGGTGATTGTTCCTGTACAAGCTGCTGCTTGAGATCAGTTCAGGTGGAGTTGGAAGCTGATGTTGAAGCTACATTATTGGTCTGAACTCGATCACCTGCACTGGCATCTGCAAATATCAGAAAAAAATATGAAAGAGATGGTTACATGTCAATAATATGAAATTTTATGGACAAATTACTATTCTGCCTTTTGTCCCAGGAAGGATAAAGGAACTAAGGAAAGACCCAAATTTGTCATCTAGAAATGGTGCATTCCAGAGAGAATGGCATCTTTGGCACCAGAGGTTATATTTCAGAATGTTTTTCATCTGCTGTTGACAGATGGATGGATGGATGGATGGATGGATGGATGGATGGATGGATGGATGGACGGACGGACAGACAAGACAGACAGACAGACAGAACTTCATATGTACAGTACTATGTTTAATTACTTCACACAATAGACCATGAGTTTTTAAAGATTTGGTCTGTAATCTGCCTAGTGAGAGGATGAGCACAATTTAATTCTACAAATGAAGCTAATATTGTCAGATGTAGAGGAGAAATGTTAGATATTAAAAATTTGCCATGCTTCCTACCTTTGCTAAATGTTAAGTTTTTTTCAACTTTTTTTGAATTGGTATTACAGACAACTATTACACAAGGAAAACTATTCAGCAAGAAAGAAAAGGCATGGTCTCATTTCTCTGTGACAAGGTAATTTTTCAGCAGGCTCACAGAATGATTTTTTAACGAAGGATTGAAAAAGGAAAATCTGTTTGAGACACCCTAAGAAGGTAAACCAAAAATATTAATCAAATAGATGCCACATATTAACCAAATAAAGTAACAAGAGAAATATTCACCAACTTTGCCCCATGTACACAAAGGCTGAGAAAATAATTAATTGTCCAAAATAGATAGTGAATAAGAGAATAAAGTGGGTTTTAACTGTCTGTCTAGCTGCTAATCTGCTTGCCATCTGTGGAAAAACTGAGAAAGATAATCAAGAAACTCAAGATACAGGTAAATTATGCTGATTTTCATTGGGCTTTTGGTTTGACTATAGTAGTGAAACCACTTGAGTCACTTTGATGTATTTATTACCTCTGCTGGAGAGAGATACAGAGGGTAAAGTGCTTATCCATTTTCTCCTTGATGAGTTTTAATACTGGTTGAATCAACAGCTTCATTATCCTGTTGTTTCTGGGCTCAGTTTAGAGTTGCTTTTGGACTTCACAGTCCTAAATGGCACAGTAGGCAAGTATATGAAATACTTAGGATTACTTTTTTTGTGAAACATGGTTTACTGGACTTGTCATGGTTGATAGCCACAGATAAAACAGCTCTAGAAGAGAACACATTAAGTGTATATCACAGGTGTCAAACTCAAGGCCCGCAGGTCACCTCCGGCCCGTGGGGTGCTTAAATCTGGCCAGTGGGACCGACCTGGAAATATCAAACGACCAGCCAATGGCCCATTTTTGGCCTCCACAACCTCCTGCAGCCCTCTGCCGGCCGAAAACGGGCTGCATGGGGGCCCATTTTCAGCCCGCAGAGTGCTGCAGGAGGACTGGATTACAATTATGTGGTCTCAAGTAAGTGCCTGATCTGGATAGAAAACAAGCAACATCCTATGTTAATACTATTGTTTAATGCCAGATTTTACATACTGTAGGTCCATTTAATCTACAATCAACAATCTATAATTGACAGCCATTTCTATTTACTATCCTGGAAATTTATCTCTGCTGTTAGATCTTGTATTATCATGTTATTTATGCTATTGTATTTTTATTATTAGTTGAATAATAAAAATGCAATAGTATAAATAGCTTTTCTGCCTGGAAAAGCAATTTACTATTTAACAATGGGGTATAAATTTAGAAATAAAAAGTTTAGTGGAGTATGAAGAATAATAAATGTTTGCCAGTAATATCTTATACAAGAGATAGGAAATGGTTAGAACTGTGGAAAGAAAGAAAGGGAAAAATGTATCTTGAGCCTGTGTTAAACGCCCACACCCACCCCGGGCAACATTACCACCACCACCCCAGCCCTCCGAGGTCAAACACAACCCTGATGCAGCCCACAATGAAATCGAGTTTGATACCCCTGGTGTATATCAATGGTTATTAGCGGTGGCAAAAAAAACGCTTCCAGAGATTTGCAAATTATTTGACTCGTGTGTATAATGGTATGTGGGAATAACCTTGGTACACAGGGCAATGAGACATGGACAAAGGAATCGTCAGATAAAAGGTAATTTAGCCTGCAGTGGGATTGTAAGTGGGCTGAGAAGAGACTCTCCCTGGTTCCTTAAATAAAGTAGACTTAGTTCATCTGGTTGGGTTTCCTGTTTGTTCATCAGGCTGACATTGGAAGAGGTTCCCTTGAGTGAAACTCAACTCCTGGTGCCTTCATGAACATGTTCATATAGTTTTCTCAGTAGCATGATGCCTTCTCCCAGACAAGACTTTTGCCTTTTAGGCTAATTCATTCAGGATGAATTGCCTTTATATTCTGTTAAAACACTATGACTATGTAGGATCTTGTATTCTTTTTCCTCCCATTCCAAGTCTCACAAATGATTTTCTTTTCTTGAATAGGTTTGACTAATCATTAAAAACTGGCAGAATAAATGTTCGCTCATTTTAGTGGGTTTTTAGGAGCCAATTATGAAATCCATTATTTATATATCCCAAGTACTACTATGCCTCCGCACAGTGGTAGGGCAGTGTATGTGTGTCCATTTCCAGTTGCTCAGTTAAAACAAACAGGCTCCTTTAGGAATATAGAAAAATGCTGTACAGGGATATCACTTGAGTATCAATAGCAAAAGCATCCTTCATATTGCATGGAAGAAAGTCACTCCTGTATTTTACTATGAAAACCAAGGCCCTGATGGTCCCTTGGGGTCAGGAAAAAGGAAGAATGAGAAGAGAAACCCATAGGAATGACATTCACCCATGTGGGCCATGGCAACCGACGGCAAGAGACCCAAGTGGAGCTGGAGGAACCAGATGAAGAATCAAGTGCAGGCGAACTGGAGTGAGAGGACTGGATGCTGGAGCCAGCCATAAGTTCCTGAGGGGATTGTTTGGTACTCAAAGCTCGAGAAGCCCTAGCCCTGGGGGCACATCCTGCTGATCAGCCGACTCCAGCCCCGGCAAGCAAGGGGCAACTACCTCTGCTGCTGCAATGGCGGTGACAGCAAGACCCTCAGCAACTGCAACCATCAAGCTGGAGAGGACACAAGACACCAGTCCTGGGAGTAAAGTTCAACTGAGACCCCAAGCAATTGGAGTTCTTCCTGGCACAAGTTTGGACATACATGCAAGAGTATGGTCTAGAAATAGCCACTGAAGGGACTAAGGTCCAATGCATGACCATGGCGTTAGAGGGGTAACAGCTGAATGGATGGCACCCTCCACAACAATGACGCTCCAGAGCTGAGAAACTTTGACCACTTCATGGCTGCATTTCAGAAGTGCTTTGAACACCCTCTAGCCCAGAGGTCTTCAAACTTGGCAGCTTTAAGACTTGTGAAAGCATAGCTGACTGGAGAATTCTGGGAGTTGAAGTCCACAAGTCTTAAAGCTGCCAGGTTTGAAGACCTCTGCTCTAGCCAATCGCAAAGCCAGAGATCACATAAATGTCATCAGTTAAGGGCACAGCAGGGTGGCTGAGTACACCCAGGAGTTTCGTGACGTGGCCTGCCAACTGGCTAGAAGACATCTTGATTGGATGTTTCCGAGACAGGGTAAGTGATGAGATCTACAACACCTGCATTTCTAGAGCATGCCCACCACCCACCACCCCCAATGGCTAATATATGCTAGCAGAGGAAGTGGAAATCAACCTGGCTCAATCCAAATACTGGCCGAGCTGTGGATGGCGAAGATCCCCTCCTGAAAAGAAAGAAGCCCCAAAACTAGTGCCCATGCCACTGGCTTCACTGGCTGCTTCAGGTGTGGGAAGGAGGGTTGTCCAGCTGCTTCAGGTGTGTGAAGGCGGGGCACCAATTCACTGGCTGATTCAGGTGTGGGACAGAGGAGCACTGACCTGTCGACTGCTGAGCTGCACACCTAGCCCAGAAGGTGACTTAGGGTCCTGCCCCAAAACCAGCAAAACCACATCAGCAAGCTCTTGAAACTGTCGTGAAGGGAGTAGAAGTCATAGAGTTCACCCCATCCCCCAATGAAGGCAGGAGTACTCCGACTGACCCGGTCAGCAGCCCAGTGGATAGCGAGTCGGACTACAAGATGATCCTTTGGTAAGTCACCCAGTCAACCCAGTGACCATCCCCATAGAACTTGTGGTTTAATCTTTGGAGCAAAAAGGGACCCTTGTAGTTCTCCTGGACTCGGGGTGTACCAGTTCAAACCTGTCCTTGTCAAGAAACTGGGTGTGAGACTCAAACAGCTTAAAGTGCCCATAGCTTTTTGCCAGATGGATGGCTCAGTGGCGGAACATCCCAGTTACATTTGTTACTGAACCAATAGAGATGAGGATAGATGCACACACAGAGACCTTGAGTTTCATTGTAGCCCCTGGAATGGAAAGGACTGGCTTCACTCCAGAAATGGAACCCCTATGTAAACTGGAAGAGGTGGCTGCTAAAGATCCAGCAAGCCAGCTGTGAAGGGGAAGGGGAAAAGGGCTATCAAAAACCTACCCCGAAGCTGCAGTAGGTGAAACTGAAAAGGGAGGTGGGAGTAGCTGCCAAAGATCAGCCCCAGGGTGACCTTCAGATCCCCAAAGAGTACTGAGACTTACTGGACGCATTCAGTGAGAAGGGGTCAGACGTGCTCCCATCCCAGCAGCCAACTAACTGTTCCATAGTAATCCCACTGAGGGCCAAACTAACCAAACCTAAACTGTATTCCACTAGGGAATTTCAGACTTTTATAGACAAAAAGTGTGGATTCACGCCAGACCGAGGGTGGCTGCCCCAGTACTTTTTAGGAAAAAGAAGGATGGGTCCCTTCATCTATGTATGGACTATCATGGACTCAATGTAGTGTGTGTGGGGAAAACATTTACTCACTCCCCCTCATGAAGGAAATGGTGAAGGGAAAGATCTTCACCATGTTGCATTTGCGGGAGGCGTACTACCAAGTGAGGATCAAAGCAGGGGATGAGTGGAAAACAGATTTCAATTGCCCCTTAGGATGCTTCCAGTTCCAGTTCCTCCCTTTTGGACTGCAAGGGCCCCCTGCTGTGTTTATGCAACTAATAAACGAAGTGCTGCATGAACACCTGTAAAAGGAAGTGTTAGTTTACCTGGTGACATTTTAATCTATACTGATACAATGTCAGAACACTTAAAACTAGTCAGAGCTGCGCTCAAGAAGCTTCAAGCGGCCAAGCTATCCAAGCTATCCAAATGCAAATTCCACCAGAGTAAAGTTGACTTTCTACTGTATCTCCCACAAGGTGATAGAAATGGACCCCAAAAAGGTGCAAGCAGTGCTAGAGTGGACTCTTCCCCACACCTGGAAGCAACTACAAAACCTCCTCAGATTTGCCAACTTGTATCACCAGTTCATCCTCTTGTTTGCCCAGATAGCCCTCCCCATCACCAACCTGTTAAAGACAAAAGGGTAGGAGAAACCCAAACCCAGACAGTTGCTTAAATAGACGATGGAATGCCAGGCTGCATTCTAAAAGCTTAAGTGCTTTTTTGCAGCAAAGTCAGTGCTGAAGCACTCAGACCCCATAAGAAGCAGGAACATGGAAAAGCTCAATTCATGGTGAATGATAAAATTGACTACGCAAGAACACCTTATGCATCAGTGAATTAATTGAGCAAATAGTATCAATTTAGTGGACAATCCTTCCATATAATGGTTATCCACATTTTTGCTCTAATCATTGGGGAAGAAGGGGATAATGAGTTTAATGTTCAAGTTCAATTTGAAATCAAAAGAACCTGCAAGCAAGATAACTTGCCTGTGGTTTGTGACTAGAATGCTCTCAGGCACAAGGAACCAAGACACTATGAGCTGATCAAAGTTACTTCTTTATTTGTTGCCTGTCTGTTTATGAGAATATTGCCAGACTGACTGCATTCTCTTGGAAACGATCAGATAAGGTTTCAGGGATTTAGGAGAGATAATGTCTGCTGCTGCTATGCAGCATAGTCCTTCTATGCAAGGACTCTAAGCTCAGCCCGCTCTTCCCACCTCTCCCTAAACTAGCTGGAGATTCCACTATAAATGCTGAAGTTTGAAGGAGGAGTTAAGCCGTATGGCCTAGGAAACAGAAATGAAGCATGAAAAGGACTTATCGGTTTCTGCCAATCCAATTGCTTCTTTATTGCTAACACATTCTTCAAACAATCTACTCTATATTAATGGACACCTCCAAATCCAATTAGGTCCTTGGATGAAAATCCTAAAGGGGAAAATACCTCAAGAAACTTGGGAAACTCTGAAAAGTATGATCATAAAAGCCCAGACCAGCACAATACAACTGAAAAACAAAAATAAGAAATCCAAGAAGAAACCAGCATGGCTGCACAAAGATATCTCTGATAAACTAAAGGACAAAAAAGACAAGTACAAAAAATGGAAGGAGGGACACATAACTAAGGCAGAATATCAGCAGATAACCAAATCTGCAAAGATGAAGTCAGGAAAGCAAAGCCTCAGAATAAAGAAAGACTTGTGATAATAGTCCAAGATAATAAAAAAAGTTTTTTCCAACATATAAATAACAAGGAAAAAAATCAAGGAAACAGTTGGTCCACTAAAGAGAGAAGACGGCAAGGAAGTAACAGGCAACAGTGAGAAAGCAGAGTTGCTTAACTCATTCTTTGCATCACAACTCATTTACACAAAAAGAAACTATAGCCCAACATACCAAAAACATAACTGTAAAAGACGGACTAGAAATAAAAGTTAAAATAAGCAAAAAAAAAAAAATAGTAAGAGAACACCTGTCTGATCTTGATAAATACAAATCACTGGGACTTGATGGATTATATCCCAGAGTTCTAAAGAAATTAGCAGATGTTGTCTCAGAACCATTGTACCATATCTTTCCATAATCCTGGAGCACCAGGGAACTACCAGAGGACTGGAAAAGAGCTGATGTGATTCCCATCTTTAAAAAAGGAAAAAAAAAACAGACCCAAGAAACTACAGACCAATCAGCCTAACATCAATACCTGGGAAGATACTGGAAAAGATAATAAAAAAAACAGATCTGCCAACATCTAGAAGTAATAACTAGTAGTCTGCATGGGTTTGTTAAAAACAGATCATGCCAAACCCATCTTATTTCGTTCTTCAACTTGATGACTAAATTAGTAGACCAGCAAAATACTGTGACATAATATACTTAGACTTCAACAAGGAATTCAACAAAGTAGATCACAACCTACTTCTTGATAAACTATAAAAAAGTGGAATAGATAGCATCACTACCAGATGGATTCATAACTGGGTGACAAACCGTACTCAACGAATAGTCCTTAATAGGTCTATGTCTACATGGAGGGAAGTAAGCAATGGGGTACACCACAAGGTTCGTCTTAGGGCCAAGTACTTTTCAATATATTCATAAACGACTTAGATGAGGGAATAGAAGGGGAACTTGGCAAACTTGCAGATGGTACTAAGCTGGCAGGAATAGCAAACACCCTAGAACCGTGATGGCAAACCTATGG
Source organism: Pantherophis guttatus (assembly GCF_059756535.1). NCBI lineage: Eukaryota > Metazoa > Chordata > Lepidosauria > Squamata > Colubridae > Pantherophis > Pantherophis guttatus. The sequence continues at coordinate 105,792,905 of NC_142064.1, read as the reverse complement.
CATGCATGCAGAGGCAGTGGCACGCCGGCCAGTTGGCCTTCATGTGCGCGGGAGCTGGACATGGAGAAACTGGAAGAGCAGCTGCCCAGTACACATGTGCACACTGGGAAAAATGAACCTTTAGTTTCCAGCACACGTATGCACATCGGTCAACTTGTCTTTGTGTGACATGCACGCCAGAAACCGGAAGACCAGGTGGCTGGTGTGCATGCATGCGTCAGAAACCGGAAGAGCAGCCGCCTGGCATGCACATGGGCACCGGGTGGCTGCTCTTCCGGTTTCTGGGACACGCATGTGCGTGCGCATGCTCCCGTTTCAGTACTTAGTGCCGAAAAGGATTGCCAAGACTGGAATAGATAGTACATGGCTCAATGGTAGTAACTGTGAGAGGGATTAAGTCCTAGTAGACCATCTAAGTATGAGCCAGCAATGTGTTGCAGTTGTCCCAAAAGCCAATGCTGTCCTAGGCTGCATCAACAGAGGGATAATATTAAGATCAATCTATACTTCACTAGTGAGGTCACACTCAGAATATTGTATCCAGTTCTGGTTGCTATAATACAAAAAAGATGCTGAGATCCTAAACAGAGTGCAGAGAAGAACAACAAAGCTGATAAAGGGTCTGGAGGCTAAACCACATGATAAATAGTTAAGGGAACTAGGTATGTTTAGTCTATCAAAGAGAAGGATTAGGGGTGACATGATAGCTGTCTTCCAGTACTTGAGGGGCTGTCACAGAGAAGAGGGGCACAACCTGTTCTGCACCTGAGGGCAGGACAAGAAGTAATGGGTGGAAGATCATTAAAGAAAGATCTAACCAAGAACTAAGGGGAAATTTCCTGACAGTGAGATCAATTAATCAGTGGAACAGCCTGTCTTCAGAACATGTGGGTGCTCCATCAAGGTTTTCAAGAAGAGATTTGATAATTACTTCTCTGGATGGTAGAGGGTCTCTTCAAGTAGGGGTTAGACTAGAAGACCTCCAAGGTTCATTCCAGCCATGTTATTCTATGTTATATTATCTGATTTTGTTTTTTGTTTCTCAGTTTTCTCTACTCTTTCTCAAATTTATCCATAACAACTGCTTTACTATCGTTCTGCATTTCTTCTGGTTCCCAATCAATGAGGTTCAGGACATGAGTGATTCCTGATGTTTTTTTAAAAATACTGGATCATATACTCAAGATTATAATCATGGAAACTGGTTGGCTTTGTTCTTCCACTTTACTTGGAACTTGTTATGAACAGTTTGTGATTTGTTCATGTTGTGTTCTTGATCGTATTTTGGTATTGTAACTGAGCTCTCTTCCAACTCCTTGTACCAATTAAACTCAATTTTACTTTCTTGTGCTCCATTTAGATTTAGATTTAGATTAACAGAGTTGGAAGGGACCTTGTAGGTCATCTAGTCCAACCCCCCGCCCAAGCAGGAGACCCTATTCTATACCTGAGTATGCATTTGATTTTTTCTGTCTAGGTGTAGGATCTTACTTTTTTCACCATTGAACTGAAAGTTGTTGGATATGGCCCCAATGCTCAAGTTGTCAAGATGCTTCTGAATCTTGAATATTCTAAAGTGTTGGCAATTCTCCCTGGCTAGGTGGCTGCAAATTTGATGAGCTCCCCTTCTATCCCCTCATCTAGATTGTTTATGAAGATGTTGAAGAGCACTGGCCTAAAACAGAGACTTGAGGTACCCCAATGCATGCTTCCCTCCATATAGATCAGTGGTTCCCAACCTTTTTTGGGCCATGCCCCATCTAAAATCCTGATGCCCCCCTCCCCCACCTTAACATATAATTCTTACTTTACTCAAAAAGTGAACTCTACTCACACGAAGGAAGCCTAAAAGGCCATTAACTTGGTTTAAACAAGGTTCAAATTGCCCCTGTTAAAAATCAAATTGCCCCCCTGTGGGGCATGGGACCCACATTGGGAACCACTGATGTACATGTAGTTCCATTGAAGATCTCACATTCAGTGCAACTGGTCAGTCACTTGTAAATCCATCTAATGGTGATGCTATCTATTCCACATTTTTCTATCTTATCAAGAAGTAAGTTGTGGTCAACTTTGTCAAATGCCTTACTGAAATTTAACTAAACTATGTCCACAGCATTTCTTCGATCCACTAATCTACTAAAAAGAAACAATGGATATTGCTAGAAACAGACAAAAAGCAAAACATAAAAAGGATGGTTTCCAGAAGAAACTTAAAAAAGAGTTTCAAAAGAGGTTGTAAGTGACAAGCAATATTATAATGACATTTCTAAAGGCACTGTAAGATGGAGTCAGACTTGGATAAATAATGAGTTTTCCAAAAGATCTCCAGAATATTCTGCCCCAGCCTGGCCTTTCAGTCTCCCAGTGGCCTTTTCAGGCCTCTCAAAATCAGCATGAACTTCTTGCTTTTTCTCATGTAGGGTTATGCATGTGAAATTGTGCAATGAACAGACGTTCCTTTCTATGGTGTGTGTATGTGTATGTGTGCACATGCGTGTGCATGTGTGTGTACGTATGCACAGAATTTCAGTACACTCCTTCCATCTTGAAGGTATTTAAAATACCAATTTGAGGTTGAAACTTCTTTCTGAGTTTGGAGATCTTTTGGAAATTTCTGGAGGAGGTCTGTCTATGTGATCACCACGAGTTGACATTGACTTGATATCATGCATCAGTCAATCAATCATTGATTCCAGAAAAAAGAAAAAAGGACTTAACTGTTTCTGAAAAGTAATTTCATAAAATAATTATCTTAATTTAGGAGGGGAAAATGGCTGTTATCTGCAAAATGACTTTCTTCTAAAGGTGCTTTAGCAGCAGAAAAAGCAGGTTCTCTTTTTGAGAAGCAGAAATTACTGATTCAGAGGGTATGTCATCTGTTTTACAACTCGGCACATAATTTGAAGGTGTGCTAAAATCTTTTATACTATCACCATCTTAAGGATGAAACATGTTTGTAGGAAGGCAACTATTTCAGTTGAGCCTACTATATTAATGCAGTTAAGTAAATGACCTGATTTCTTCTTTCAATTATCCTTTTAATTGTCACATCTCTATCTCATTGCTAAGTATATGAGAAAAACAAAATCTTACATTGGTCTTGTACACTCAAGCACTTCTTGAAATATTTTATATCCAGGTTACTGCATAGCTTCTTTTATTATTGTGCCAAATGTTATTATAGTTTACGTTTATATTGCTTCAGTCAGTAAAATTTCCAACAGAATTGTTGCTGCTGTTACAAAAGTCTCAAAAGAGTTGAATATTGAAGTCAGAAAAGGCTCCATGGCTGTTGTTGCTAGAAGTACAATAGAATTAAAGAAGGGATGGGCCTTTTGGGGATCCTAAATTATGCTGAGCAAAACTAGACAACTGCTTTAATAAAAGCTTTTATACAAGAAATATATTGGAAAAGTTTATTTTATCTCTGTTCCCTTTGCTTAGGCTGCCTTATCTCTGTTTCTAAAATGTACAGTTAAAGTTCTTTTGCACTATGCCCTAACACAGAAAAACTACACCCAGGAAGGATAACATTTTGTTAAATCTGAATAAATATTTTAGAGAGCTTTTTGTGATTAGCACTTAAAAGAACATTTTATAGCATTTTAACGTTGTTTTTGAAACAAAATAGTACCTACTAGAAGTGTGTTTACAATTGCTTACTGTTGCCTACTTATTTTCACTTTTTCATAACTATTTTATAATTCACTTATGGTCCCAAAACCAATCACACAAAAAAGAACATACAATATAATAACTTTAAAAGGAAAATATAAAATTATGAGAACATTCTAGAAGATCAGCTATCAATTAATAACATGACGAAAGAACCAGATAACGTCTAACAACTATAGCTATTGATAAAGAGTTTTGCCATCTTTATAGAGGTTTCTGAACAGTGATCACCCAGGAGAAGGGTAATGACATCTTGGTAACAATGGCAACTAAGAACTGTTAACAACTGGAAATATTAAACTTGATCACCACTGGGTGTACAATGAACACTTTAAAAGCACTTGTGAGATAGAGTCTATCTTTGTCAAGTCTGAACATCATGTTTTGCTTTTATATGGGAGGTTTATATATTGTTGTTGTTCTAATAGGTTATGAATGAAAGTAAATAGTCTCTTATGTGGAGGGTATAAAATATTAAATAAGTATCTAGGGACAGTCCAGGGAGAAGGAACAATCATACTATAAAAGGATGGGAGACTTTGGCTCTGTCATTCTGGATATCTAGATCCCGCAAACTCTGCTTCAGTTCAGTGGTAGCAGATCTCAAAGCAGAACACAAAATTTGTCATTTTAGGGTGGAAGATGCATTAGGAAGTCCTTTGTTTAAGAACCACAATTAGTTTGGACAAAATGATCACTAAATGAATCACGAGAGAGGAAGGGGGAAGAGAGAAAGGGGGAGAGATAGGATGTAAAGGTTGTTGGTTGCTGCCACTTGATTTAGATAAAATTTTCTTGTTTCTTATGAAAAGCACAACAAGGCACAGATGATGTTCTGGTCATCCATTGTGCTTAGTCCTATGTCTGATTGTCTCGACTCAGATGGGAACTGGGAAGAGAGAGTGAGGCTGACACTGTGCACTTCTCCTTCACTTAAATCAGAATTATGCACCAGTCTCAATATCATCATCATCATGACTGCTCTTCAAAAGAGTAAAAATAAAGAAGTTCTGAAGCGATGAGTGAGTGACAAAGCACTAAACACGAATACACTGGAAGCTGTTGTCAGGGACCTGCACACAAGCAATTCGGGTCTAATAGTCACTTTTCACTGACCAAAGCAGCATTGAAACCCAGTATTTGCCTAGGTGAGTTAGCAGTCTTTTTTAGGAATGCACTGCTCACCTTCATAGTATGAAGATGGAACTAGAATAGGTGCCCCAAACTTTCCCTGCTTCACTATACATTGGTCAGTTCACCACAACTAGTGGGGATCCCATCTTGGTGGTTGAACAAACATAAGATACCTCTCACCATTGTCACTTGAATATGTTCATGCTAGGAACAGCTTTAGTTGCCAGAGAGCTTGCAAGATACAGTGCAGCCCTGAGTAAGACTCTTCTTCTCAACAAAGGTCAGCTGGCTGGAATTGAAGGTGGAATTGAAGGTACACTTTTTCCTGCAATCATGGCAATGATGAGTGTTGTGATGCTGGAGTTGGGCTGGAAGTGGTTGATAGAAGTCATTTTGTTTGGAAACACTGCAGTTACCACTATAGCTATTCTGATCAGTGCCTATGTCTCCCACAATGACTAACCCCAAGAGACAAATGTTCTATGAAGAATTAGATGCCCAACTCTCAGTTTGTTTGGCAACTTTAATGCAAACAGCAACAACTTTCTGTTTGCCTACCATAACAAGACCTCCTAGATGCACCTTCACTCTAAGTTTGGCATTTTATTGATTATGTCATTGTCAGGAGAAAAGAAAGGCAGGATGTCAGAGTAATTAAGGACATGTGTGGTGCTGACTGTTGGACAGGTCACAAGTTGTCTCAAAAATGAAGGTCCACATCAGATTCAAAAGATGACCAAAAGGAAGCAAGGCTATGAAAATAATTAATCTAGTTAGATTGAAGAACCCCAGCATGGCTTCAGCACTGGCTGCAGACTTAGTAATTAAGCTTGTTTACCTACATCTTGCTAGCTGTGCAAGTCTAGCGCTATCAGGACAACAATTCCAATGTCTACCTGTTTGCCCAACATGTGGCAGGACATTCCATGCCCGAATTGGCCTGACCACTCATCTTTGGACACACCACACTTAGTTTTAATGGAACTAATGGTGCTGAGTCCTCATCTATGATGCTGGACAAGCAACACTAAATCTGCATGTAATTTTCTAAACCTTTATATTAGAGATTTATGATAAATCTATAAAATGTATTGATTCAAGATTTAATAGTGGTAACAACACTGGGATGGTCAGCATTTGTGTCACTGAAGATTGTGGGTGGAAGAACTGCACACCAAGAAAAAATATGCTAATATAAATATGACCTCACCTGAGGCTGCTGTAGTATTGGTAGGAGTTGAAACAGCGGCTTGATTTCGAGCATGAGCAGGTATGAGGATTGAAGCCAGAGATGGATTGCTTGACAATTCTAGAAGGAAGTTGAAGAAACATCATTTATAACAAAGCACAATTCAATTATCGAATTTAGCAGACCTCCTGATGAAGGCAGCAATGTAAGGAAGCTCTATGAAAAGTTCTATGATAATCATTACTGCCTTGGAAAAATAAAGGAATAAAGTTAAATCCCACCAGTGTTGCCAAGCACAGTGCTGTGAGGCATATGGGAAGGACGGAAGAATGTCAATACTGTTTCTAACACTTAAAAAAATACTTTGCCTTTTTCTATCAAAACTGTAGATCATGTGCCATAATGCTTTTTTCAAAAAACTAAAACAGACAATCCATCATAAGCAAGAGACTAAAACAGGGGATAAATAGAAAACAGATTTCAATTGCCCCTTAGGATGCTTCCAGTTCCCGATCCTCCCTTTTGGACTGCAAGGGGCCCCTGCTGTGTTTATGTAGCTAATAAACAAAGTGCTGCATGAACACCTGTAAAAGGAAGTGTTAGTTTACCTGGATGACATTTTAATCTATACTGACACAATGCCAGAACACATAAAATTAGTCAGAGTTGTGCTTAAGAAACTTCAAGTGCCCAAACTATATTCCAAGCTAAAGGCGAATTCCACTAGAGTAAAATCTGTCTGGAGAGCCACTGACAAGCTGCATGGATAATTCTGACACAGACAAATCAATGATCTGACTTAGCATGATAGATTCTTTAAAAGCAGCTGTGCAGTTCAAGTGCCACTGGGCATCTACTAAAAAATATACATATTTTGGGGGGACTAAAATGAAAAATGCTCAGGCATGAAGAATTACTTTCACTTTTTGTACAAATAACTATTCTTCCAAACAGAACTGCGTTAATAATAGTAAAGTCCTACACATACCTATTCAGAGGATTCTTGGCCTTTTGGCTAAGATCAAATCAGTGGTAGGTTGCTACCAGTTCGTTCCGGATCAGATGAACCAGTAGCAGCAGCAGTGGGAGGCTCCACCCACCTGCCTGGATGCTTCTGCACATGCACAGAAGCATTGCCCATGAGCGAACCGATAGCGACGGGTTTTGAAACCCACTCCTGGATCAAATGTATACCTATTCAGACACAACTTATTCCCAGCTATATAGGATTTTTTTAATGATTTTCCTACATTAATATATCAAAACATTTCTAATTAAAAAGTACTGCTTTTAGAAAAATATTATTTTTACTACTAAAAGTGGGCAGGAAAAATAATCTGAAAAGGGGTAGTTTCCCTTATAGTACTGAGAAGACACTGCTTTTAAAATGTTTCCTATGACAGCAACAAAGGAACTATTTAGTTGGTTACTTTGTCTCTTCAGCAAGTTTGAGCTACAGACGTGATTCCAAAAAATATGAAACCAAATAATGATTCTATTTAGCAGTATCAATAGCATTTAGACTTACATACCACTTCACAGTGTTTCATAGCCCTCTCTAAGCAGTTTACAGAGTCAGCATATTGCCCCCAACAGCCTATGTCCTCATTTTACCAATCTCGGAAGGATGGAAGGCTGAGTCAATCTTGAGCTTGGTGAGATTTGAACTGCAAAATTGCCAGCAGCCGGCAGTCAGCAGAAGTAGCCTGCAATACTGCATTCTAAGCACTGAGCCACCACGGCTCTTTAACAATATTTAGCACTATTTGAAAATATATTTAATCCCACTGTGTGTATATGCTTCCTATTTTATATTTCAAAAATAATCTTCATTAAAAAAATTGACTATTCAGTGTTCTTATTCATGTAATTATTGCACTATGGACTATAACCTCATCTACATTCATTTATTAATAATTCATTTATTAATAATCAATTAGGAAATGACTTGCCAACTGTGTAGAGATCATTTAGATTATGGGTTCAATTACTTTTTACATCATTTGTCTCTATCAAGAATGAACTGGTTACACCCACACGAACACAGACACAAAATTTGCAAATGTTTCCTTCTGTTCCAACCCTCTAGTCCAGTGATGGCTAACCTTTTTACCATTGCGTGCCAAAAGCGGGGGGAGTGTGGGAGGAGTCATGCGCACGTGTGCCCTCATCCATAATTCTATGCGCCCCACCCATCCCGTGCTCCCTCCGCTTTTGGCACATGATGGCACAGTGGGCCCGGTAGACCTGTTTTTCACTCTCCCCAGGCTCTAGAGCCTTTCTAGGAGCCTGGGGAGGGTGAAAACAGCCTTCCCCACCCCACCGGAGGCCCTCCGAAGGCTGGAAATGGCCTGATTGCCGACTGGTGAGCCCAGAAGCTGGAGCTGAGCTTGCGTGCCCACCGATATGGCTCTGCGTGCCACCTGTGGCACGCGTGCCATAGGTTCGCCATCACGGCTCTAGTCTATGCTATAGAAAGAGTATTTTGTCTATGCTATAGAAAGAGTATTTTCTTTTGAAGTGCCCAACACTTTATCCATCATTCACCCTAACTTCACTTGAGAGGATGCCATATTCTGGCATAATGTTTCAAAATTACCTTGAGTAGTGAAGTTAAAGAGTGCAGGTTTCTCTCGACCACTTGGCAATTTGATGTTTGGGTCCCGTAATTCATCAAAGAAAGAATGTGCACATGCTTCCAGTGGAGTCAGGCGGGCAGTTGGGGTATATTCCAACAGACGGCTACATAGAGCTATTGCTTCTGGTGGAGTGCGGGGTCGGAAGACCTATGGGGAAAAAAAGAGGGCAGGCTGACCATTTTGTTTTACTCTTATTAACAGACTATGACCTGAACAATTAAGCTGGTGTAGGTATTATTTTGTTTTTATTTTTAAAAAGCTAACATCCGATTTTTACCAACTGGCTAAGGCAAAAATGCTTATTGGCAAGGAGTTATACTGAATAAAATTGAATTTACAAAATCCCTGAGGACATGACGGACATCCAGCGCCAATCTGAGGAAATTTAGGAACAAAGGAAATAATACCTTTAAAAACATAAATGATACCACTAGGTTATGCAGATGGGCTGGAAAAGTGGAAAAAGCAAGTGACGGGATATTTTGAGGATTGATATAATCCCATTTAATTAGAACTAAATCCAAAACATAGATTTGGATTTATCAAACTGGTTTACGCTAATTTGTTAATAGTTTTAGTGGCTCTTTTAAATTACTTGGCAAGGAATTAATTAAAATATTGTATATTCTCAACATACAAACATTACTTGTGCACTGCAGATTTTCTTGGAGATTCAGGACTGCCTTAAATGTTAAAACTTCCTGACAGTGAAAACAATTAATCAGTAGAATGGGTTGACTCCATGGGTTGTGTTCTAGTTCTAAACTGTTTTTTCACTTATGTGGAATGTGCCCTATAAGCCTTGGGAGGATAAACAATGGTTAAATCCTTAGTGTATTGTGTGATAAACTGAATTCACAGTTCCACAAAATGAACACAATAGCATATAGACCACATATGAAATCAAATGCAGATCTGCATAAATACATTTTTAAAAGACGCATTAACTTCAACCACATGGAAAGTGCTTCAAAGTTATTCTAGCCTCTAATTTAGACAGGAAGAGACTGAACCTAATTTTATAAACTACTATAAAAATGATGAGTTTTTAAAAGTAATCAAAACTTTTGAGGGAGAGTTCCAAACACCAGATTAAAACAGAACAGAATAGAATTTAGAGTAAATGAAAACCAAAAGAACCAAAATGCTAAACAATTTTTAACCACTATATAAAAATCCCAAACTAATGCTGAAGCATGCGTGCATCTTTTGACAAGGCAACTTTGATGTAACAGAGTGATGGGATGATGAGAGGAGAGTACAACTCTTCCTACTCCAATTCATCACGGGAAACACCTCTCACTCACTCACATACTTAAACACCCATCCTCATATAGTTCCTTTCTTCTAATTGCACTGAAATCCAGTTTTTGATTTGTAGGAGAAAACCGTGTGAAAGGGAAGATACTCCCACAATCCATACACTAGGCAATTTTCCCTCTGTAAACGGACTTGAAAAAGCAGGATTTGAAATCCTGTGAATGTTGTTTCATCTCACTTAGCCTTGCCTTACCTTATAACTTAAGCCAGGAGAGTGATGAGGCACTCTCAGCTGTTCTCCTAATTCTTTCATTCCAAGAGCGGCAATTGCTTTATAGACCTGATAATTTTCAGATGAAAATAATATGAGGGGAACTATTGCAATAGCAGCTTCTGAATAGAAAACACAATACAGTAGTAATTGTGCTTGGGCACACATTTTGAAAGTGAATGGATAAGAGATTGAAAAATAGTCTTACACATGTAATAACATATATGATGAGATGAACAGTGGGGATAGAATTTAAGAGCAAAGAAATCAATGCATTGGTCCAAACTTTTCTTTTAGATATCCAATTTGGAAACTAATTTTGATTTTTATTTTAAAGTGTTTTCACTGATTCATTAGATGTGCATAGTTTTATGATTCTTAGGTAATTTTGAGAGTTATGTATTAAAATGATATGTGACATTAATGTCACATTATTATTATTTTTATTGTTGTTGTTGCAATAGTACTGAGACTTATATACCACTCCATACTGCTTTACAGCATTCTCTGGGTGGTTCACAATATCAGCATATTGCCCCTAATAATTTAGGTCCTTGTTTTACCGACCTCGGAAGGATGGAAAGCTGACTCAATCTTAAACCCCATCACAATCGAACTTGAGACTGTGGGCAGAATTAACCTGTAATACTGCATTCTAACCACTGTGCCATCAAAGCTCCTGGTCATTTTTTTAAAAAAAAACTCAGCTTCCTGCTTTAGACTCTATTTCCTTATTTCAACTTGTTCTTGAAAAAGTTTCATTGCTTTACTGTTATGGGCAAACACAAATATTACAGAACAAGGAAATTTAAAGTATTTCACTACAAACCCTGGATGAATTGTATGATCCCTCTTTGAAAAATAGAAGAGTATATGGATTTGGGAATTTTCTATTAAGGATGCAATTGTTGCTTTTTGAAATCTCATCAAAAAGTGAAATCTGTATGTTTCAAATTCTTGTTGGGAGTTTGTGTAGTAAGATCGACATTTTTTTTCCTCAAGGGAAAACAAGCCTCTTAGCCAGATAATTATTCTGAATGACACTTCAGTACATGATTACTAGATTTTGTTCAATCTCCAAAGGTGATACAAACCAAAAGGCAATGGATGTGATGGAAGCAAGGATGCTTTGTATGAGGACAGAAATGAATGGAAGACTATGAAGAATTAGTTTTAGCTATATTCCCTTTTCTTACCTTATGCCATATCTCTTTTGGCATAATATTTTCACACCTTTTTGTGATCTATACAATGTTCACTCTTAAACACATTACCCACATAGTATCTCTGCCCCAATACGAAATTCCAAGTGCAAATCAATCTACTGATTACAGACAAAGGGGATATTTGTAAAGAAACATACTTAATCTAGCATCCGCCAGATCTTTTAGAATATACCGTATTTTTCGGAGTATACGATGTACCGGAGTATAAGACGCAGCGTAGTTTTTGGGGAGGAAAATGGGGGGGGGGGGTGTGGACGACTGCCTACCAGGTATTCATCTGGCTAGCGTCCTTAGTCTGGTCAGCTTCAGCACATTAGTTTGCTGGTTTTTATCCTCTGCTTGGAGATAAAAATCAGCTTCTAAAGCACAACTGATCTTTGGAGAAAGAAGCAATGAGAAAAGCAGGCAAACCACAGAGATCACTTCACTCACTAGCGCCTCATTAGGGCTGAAAAAAAGCTTCAAAAAAGCTACATTCGGAGTATAAGACGCACCCAAATTTTCAACCTCTTTAAGAGGGAAAAAAGTGTGTGTTATACTCCGAAAAATACGGTAAGTCTTATCATCTCTAACTATGACAATTTTTAGTTTGCTTTTCTTTATTTTGGGGGAAACGATTAATATAGCATTCACTAATAAACTAGCAGAAATTATTCTCGTATATCTCCTCATGCTCTATAATTAAAATTGAAGCAGCCAATATAATTTCAAGCATTATCAGGGAGTTATTTTTCTTTGGAAACTTGAGATGAGTCATGAGATGTTTGCATAAATGTTGAAAAATGTAAACGTTACTTCTATTCCCAAACATCTAATTTTACACTAGGAAGAGAATTTTAGCTGACTGCTCCTTGGAGTCTAATAACTTGGTGTAAACTTTTCAGTTCTAATTTTCTATTTCCCCGGCAATTAACCTGGTGATATGGAAAAAAAATTATATACATACCCGTACTCCTGAGGTGAAATGTCCTGTTCCTGACGAGTCCTAAGGATGATAATGCAGTGAAATAATCCAAACAGGGGGAGTCAATCCAAAAGAATAGTCCAGCAAGGAAAAATATATCCAATATTATAAGAAATCCAAAGTGATGGGGAAATATTAAATGTTTAATACAATTAGAAATTTTAAACATCAGCAGCAAGTCCAAACTCAAAAAATTAATAAGAATAATTTTGCAAAGCTGAGGCATAATATAGAAACATTTTATTTTAATGCATGTTCCAATGCCAGTGATTTTACTAAAAAGTAACAAAAATATGAAATCAAATGTCTGTATAAAAGTAAAATTATATTGAATTTTCAGAACTAAGCTATAGATCTCCTCCCTATCTTGGAGAGAGATAGACACAGGAAGGAGCATGAGACATGCAATCATGCACAGACTCATTTATTCCTGTTTATCCTAAAAGCACAACTGAAAAGTGTTCTCATATAACACTTCTAAGAGAGAGAATAATTAAGTTTCTCATTTCTAAGATGACCACTTTAAATGTCTATAAACTACACCAGGCCACCGCGGATTATTCTTCATCTTGGATTGACTTCCCCGCCAATGGATTTTTTAGCATTTAGATTTTTAGCTGATATTTCATTAGGATGCTTCAGGAACTGGACATGACACTTCAGGAGTGATGGTAGGACCTAACTTACTTTCCCCTTTATTGTGGTTTCCTCCCTTATGCCCTCAGTCATTTATAAGTACAGGGGATTTATGTTTTTCTTTTTTAAGAGCAACTGATGATGACAGGAAGACACTCTTTAACTGCATTCTTTAACTCTTCTCACCCCAATCTGTCCTGATGCTTTATTCACCCACTAAGAACTACTTAACCACATACAAACAAACAACATTAAAAGCAAGGGACTGTCACAGTTACAGGTCAAACAGTCAATAATACAGTTTGCCAACACTTAAGCACAATGGGGCTACCAAAACAAGGGATGTTTTCAGCATTCTATTGTGCATAGGTGTCAAAGGACATCTTGTAAAGTTCACTGTTAGCTGTGAACTGCCCTCACTATTATGTTTTGAAGAGAATTGTTACTGTTTTTCATGTAGTTTTCAGTGAGGGAATTGCTTGCATAAATAATCCGCGGATTAGTTTTTAGTCTGCGGACTAAAACTTAGCACTTGGGTCTAAAAGCCGGCCCGTCGCAATGATATCTATTGAAATCTGAAACAATCTTGACCAAGGAAAGGAGAAGCTGACAACACAAAGAATAATGCAAGTGGGCAGACTAACCTTTAGTATGCAGACTAAATACGGCCAAGTAAATGCACAGGAAAGCCACAAGCAGAAAACTAAAATTAAAGTGACACATGTGAATGCTGACTAGAACTATATGATTTCAATTATATATTGCAAATTATATTTTACTATAATCACGGATAGTATTTTAATTAATTTGTTCAGTTTACTTATTAATTTAGTATGTTAAATTACATAAAATGCCGTGCTGGAAAAAAAACCTATCATGAATATAGCCATGTAATATACCTCTGTTGAAAGTGCCAACTTTCTCCAGGATATGCCATTTCATTGTCCTCTGCAGCAACCTAGGAATTACCATTTTGTAGCCCCTAAACATGTTCAATTTGCATTGCACTGTTATGGAGAGGAGAGTTCTATCCCTCCTCACTTATGTTCCATTTCTGCCTAGTTATTCTCATTCCCATATTGATATCTTTATATATTTAGTACATTAAACCTAGTACTGTTTTAGGAATTTTTTTGCCCACCATTTCTTTTAGCTAAAGATTCTTTTTATAGTTAAGATTTGATAGTATTGGTAGCATCTTTTTATTTTATGGAAAATTGTGTCTTGGCAATATGTTTATAAAATCACAATAAGGTTTTCAACCAGAAATAATGGTTACTTCAATTTATTTCAAAAAATCTGACATAATAATAGTCCATTAAAATTTAGGAATTATATTCATGATTTTATTTGGACACGATTTAGCACTGTAAAATATCTTGGAGGCAAAATATTAGTGAGCATCAATAAGATTTTTAAAAGTGACACATTTTCCAAGTTCAATATAAATTTCTACATCTTTGTCCCACATGCTCTACCACCTACAGTTAAGGACACAACACATTGGAGAACAAGTACTACAGAATTTTACTTGGATGTAATAGAAATATTGTATTCAGCAATAACGCTGCGCAGGTGTTTTTTCAGTGAAACAGGACTTCCGGAACTGCTCATTAAAGGCATAGAACTCAAAAGTTGTTCTCTGAAACACTGCTGGAAAATCCTATAGCTGCTGCTCTGTGCTGCTGTAGTGGTGAAATGTAGCTAACTGAGACTATTAATGAGGCTACAATATGATGCTGAGAAATATTGCTTTTTTGGACAGACGTGGCCTATTCAAGTGCAATATGAAAGAAAACAGCAGCTATATACCTCAACATAGTCGTCTTAACATAGAAGAGAAAAAGGAGAGAGGCAATGAATCAAGTCAAGAAATAAAACACAATGCTACATATATTCTGCATGAATCCAACCCTACTCACAATGTTCTGATCATGGAACTATATTGCATTCTATATTGAGAATTCTAACTTTCATTTATAAAATGGTGACATTTTTAAACCATGAGTTCCAAAAGTGCCAAAACAAGATTAGCTAAAAGAATTTCTCTTGTCTTAAAAAAAGTTTTATTTGGGGGGGGGGGTGAGGGGGGCAGTCAATAAAATGAATTTTTTTAGCAAGGACATGTGGAAAAAGTACTAGTGACACTACACATTTATGAAAAGAAGCCAAAATGAGAATTTTAAAGATTTTTTTCCTGAAACAACTGCAACTACTGAATACTTATAAAAAACTATATATGCTTGATTTTCAGGGAATAGCTTCATAAAGTTATTGGCAGCCCAATCCTAAATTCATTTATCCTGCCATTAGTATATGACATCATTTACTTTATTTATTAATTAATTAGTGTTGACATACATTTTAAGTCTTTTCAGGCAATCATAGCTCAGATTCTATAGTTTTTTCTTTAAGCTACTGTATATTTTAATATGTACGCATATAATGAACAAGGTACTTAATTTTAAATCAATGAAGTAAAATAACAGAAAATCAGTTATTACAAATTCTTGAATTGACTACTTGTTGATATAAATACACTTGCAAACGCTTTAAAACTAATTTGGCTCATTTATTTTGATTTTTTTCCTGGGTTTTTCCCATGGTATGTATTTGTTTTTCAGTTTGCTCTAACATAACTATTCATTATAATACATCAGAACAGAAGATTAATTCCTTCCATTATAAGTTGAAACTCAAATCTCCAATAAAAAAGGAATACATTATTTATAGATTAATAAGTCTATACATAATACTTTTTCTTAACCATAACAAGCAAAGAAGAAAACTGTTGTGAATCAAGCTAAAACTCTGGTACAGCACAAAACATATTAAGGTCACTTCACTGGATCAAGAAACTAAGATACATAAGAATAAAATCTTACCACTAAATGCTTTCCATTGAGAAAACAAGTGTCAACAAACCTATGAGTGGTAGTGCAAAGAAAATAAATAAAATGCTACAGGTCCCATTTGTGGCCTGTTGATCGAAGCTTTTGAACACTATCCAAGTAGCATTTTTACTGCTATATAAACTATCCTTGTGAAATGGAAGGTCTTCACTTCTAGCTTGTCTCCAATCAGATGCCAATGAAATGGAGCCAAGAATAGCGACACAGGTTTTTTTTTAAAAAAAATGAAAATCCTGTTGCTTGCAGAATGATGAATCATCATGAGTATAACTGCCTTACCTGGGGAGAGCGAGCATCTGAGTATCAGCTGCTAAACCCTGCACTTTCCAGTGCACCTTGTAAAATTGCATTTCATTTTTTAAATAGTCATTAGTCTCACATCACACCCTGTCAAATTTGTTCAGTTAATTAATTCAGTTTAGGCGCTGCCTGACTTCAACTGACTATCTAGACTGTTCATAACAAATTTACACGTGCACATACATATGTAAAGTAGACCTGCAATGCTGAGAGTTGATGTGTGATAACCATTTTAGACTTCACTTTATATTCTATGATGTACTCCCAGAGTTAGAAGTCATATAGCTTTTTGAAATGTGAATTAACTCCAACCAACCCACAAACAAGCTAGCTAATTTGGGACATATTCATAAACTAGTTGAATATCCGTGCTCCACTACGAAACTATGTGATCAGGCTTGATAAATTGACCCTTAAGAGTTTGAAAATTAATGAGTAGTTATGATTGGCCTCTCCTCTCCCCTTCTCTCCCTCAGGCTGGCCCCACAAAAGGCTCTCCTCTCCCTCAGGCTGGCCCCATAGATCCTCTCCTCTTCTCTCCCTCAGGCTTGGCCCCATAGATCCTTCTTTCCCTTAGACTTGCCCCATAGATCCTCGCCTATCCCCTTCTCTCCCTCAGCCTTGCCCCACAGAAACATCTCCTATCCTATCCCCTTCTCTCCCTCAGACTTTCTAGCCTCTTCTCTCCATGAGGCTTGCCCCATAGAAGCCTCTCCTCTTCTCTCCCTCAGGCTGGCCCTACAGAAGCCTCTCCTCTCCCCTTCTCTCCCTCAGCCTTGCCCCACAGAAACATCTTCTATCCTATCCCCTTCTCTCCCTCAGGTTTTCTAGCCCCTTCTCTCCAGGAGGCTTGCCCCACAGAAGCCTGTCCTATGCTATCCCATTCTCTCCAGTTATTTTCAAGTTGGGAGGGGGAGTAGAACATCTAACTAATTAGCATCAGAGCATGTTATAATAATATAGGAAATACTAATGCTCTGATGGCCATTTCAAAAAATCCTTTCTTAGTGAGCACCAAGAAGCCTAGAGGAACGTACGTAGCAAATTTCAAGTTTGTAGGCTTTACGGTTCTGGAGACTTCGTGATTAATGTGTGAGTTGTTTTCGCTTTTATATATATAGTTACTGTCAGAGAACAAATAAAACCAAATAAAACTTCTAAAAGATCATCCTTTATGCCTCTGAACCTTCATTTTGTTACATATTGGTTAGCATGGCAAGAACACAACCTCCAATTAGTAAAGTATATATATGCAACTACAGAACATAAAGAAAGGGCAGAACATGTCTGATAAATTATTTTTTAAAGTTTGCAAGTATATTTGTATTAGGCAAAGCACCTTCAAGAATTCATAACTGTTGACTTCCGGTTTGCTGCTGGTCGCCGCCAGATGTTCCCTCGGGATCGTCAGCTTCCATTGCCTGTTTAGAGCCGCCTTCACAACGGAATGGCAGCTCGAAAAAACTCCATTTCCATGAGGAAACGGAGATAGAGCCGGCTGGGGTGGGTAGAACTCTCTGCATAGTCCCAAAAGTTTTTTTTTACTTTTGGGATGGAGCGGATGAGATTCCCCATATCCCCAGCCGCTGCTCCGGGCTTTGGGAGACCTCTGCTACATGCAGAGCCAGGCAACAAGAGCAAGCCTGCGAATTTAACAGATCAATTAAAGAAAATGTGAGCTGGACCTGTGATACTGAATCGCAAGTATTTTACTTATTTTTTAAAAATTATTTAAGAGAAAAAAAGGAAAGGAAAAAACTTTTAAAATGGCGTCTGCCGCGGCTTGAGAAGAGGCTGAAAGGGAAAGTCCTTCCGTTTTCTATGATTACAATGTAGCGGAATAAATACCATTGGCTACAATTGTAGACAAAACTTCGCTCCTGTGTTTTTTTTCTCTCTTTTTTCTCTTGGAGATCTGATACTGCTTTTGGTTGGAAAGAAGTCTTTTTTCTTTTTTTTAACAAAGCTTGCCTGGGCGGAAACATGGCACTGAGACTTATAAAGTCAGACAAACAAGTAGTGGGGGGGGGATTCCCCCACTAACAACTTAAAGGAACAAGTTTTAAGTCTCCAGTCTCAGAAACCTGATTTTAATATAATAGAACTTCTTTTAGAGGAGATTGAAAGAAGGGATGAGATTGTGAATCAGCATCTTGAAAAATTTAAGCAGGAAATTAAAGAACTGGTGAAATCTAAGTTTGATTTTTTGGAGCGAAAAATTTTAAAAATGGCTAATGGCTTCTCAGAATTTATGATACAGTTGGATACAAATACTAAGTTATTAGAGTCTAAAATGGAAGAAACTCAAGATAATTTGGACAATAGAATTCAAAAAATTGAAAATGATTTGATAAATACTCAAGATAATAGCTCAGAAGAAAAACCTAAAATGGAGGTTGATCAAAAGACTGGCAATGTAGAAAATCTGCAACAGAGGATTGAAAGAGAGGTTTTAATGGTACAATATAATTTCACTGAATATGCGATAAGACTGAGAGGTTTGCAGGAAAATAACAGAGATGATTTAAGGAAAATATCTTCTGAAATTCTAGCTGGGATTTTAAAGGTTCAACCTGAGGAAGTGTTTTCTAGGATTGACAGAGTTTACAGAATAAACTCCTGGATTGCAAAGCAAAGGCAATTGCCTAGAGATGTGGTGATTAATTTCTCATCTAAAGAAATTAGGAATAACATTGTGCAAAATTCCTTCAATTCTAATTTGCAATTGTATGGAAGAAAGATTTGGATTTACAAAGAACTCCCACCCAAGATATTAACGGAAAGGAAGAAATTTGGTTTTCTGGTGACTGAGTTAAAAAAAAGAAATATCCCATTTAGGTGGGACGCCCCAGTTGGTATTATACTGAGATATCAAGGAGAAAGATACCAGCTAAATACTGTTGAAAGAGCGGAAGAATTTTATCAAAACATTTTGAAAATGAACTTAACATCTTTAAGCATAATACAGGATAAGCAGAAGGAGTTGGAAATAAAGGGAAAATATCGAACTACAGAGACTGCACTAGATAAATTGCCTTTGGATCTTTTGGATACCCCAGCTGGATTATCTACAAATTTGAGAGAAGTGGCATCTGACTCTAACGTGATGACTTATCAAGTCAAAGACAAGTATGGAAACCAATTAGATGATATACAAGGGGCAAAAAAGAAACATGAGATACAAAAACAAAACCAACAAGATCAACTTATAAAGCAGAATGACAACCGATTAGTTGATACACAACCTGTAGAAAGGAAACCAGGATGGAAATCAAACCCACAAAAAGAAAAGAAAAAAAGAAATAGGTCGCACAAAAATAGAACTTTCTAAATCAAGCAACAGTGAAGCCAGTGACTTTAAAAAATGAATGAATATGTGAAAAGATAGCTGAGGCGAAGTATTGGTCAATATTATCCTGAGGACAGTGACAGACCTCTGCATTGCCGTAATTCTGGGATGTGAAAAGAGCCTTAAACTGTTGGATTTGAATTATCTACTTTGGATTTTTTTTTTTTTGTATCGATAAATATAACTATCTTGAGTTATAAGGCAAGAGAGTTACGTTGGGGCATGCAGAAGATCTGGCTGTTACCCACTAGAATGATGGGAATCAAAAATCCTGATGAAAGCCACAATTACAACTATATGGAATATAATTATAATGTCACTCGGGTGGTTGTTTTTACTTTTATATACATATGAGGATATCTACTACTGATGGGGGCAGATATGATTGAAGATTTTGAACAAACTGTTGCATCAGGAAGCTATGTTACCCTATTATGGATGATGGTTTTAATAATCCAGTGGAAAGACTTCAAAGAAGATATTATATGGACTATAAATTTAAAGTCATTGTCTTTTCTTTTCTATTTAGACATAATGGAATATATACGTATATACATACATACATACATACATACATACATACATACATACATACATACATACATATATATATATATATATATATATATATATATATATATATATTTTAAGCAGAGTGGGCAGTGAATCAAAGATATTAAGAATTGTTGTGCACGGCAATTTTGCAGGAAAGTGGGTGAATAAGCTAATTTACAGACTGATTAGTTTAAGAAAAGGGATGTTTAAGTGATATATTTAGGGGAGTGGAGGAAATGGATAGAGTTGAATAAATGTTAAATTAGGTTTTATGGGGAAGGCTGCTTTGAAATGTTATATTAATATATATAAAAGATTAAATGCTAAAGTAGGATTTATTGTATAGTTTTAAAGTGGAAGGTGGTTTTGAATTGTTGTAATAATATATAGATATAAGTTTGGGAGAGGAGAAAAAGGGCAGATTATTGCCAAATTGGGAGTTATAATAATACTATGCTAAATTAGAAGTTATTATACAATGTTATAGTATAATGTTTTTCTTTCTTTCTTGAAATGTATGGCTAAAGGGGGATGTTATAATATTAATAATATTTCTAGTAAGTAAAGGTCAGTATTTAGAGGTGGGAGTAAGTAATCTGTTATGAATTAGGTTTTTGGTTATGAAGAAGTCACAGAGAAAAAAGGGGGAAAAATTTGTATTTGAAAACTTTTTCAATAAAAAAAAAAGAATTCATAACTGTTATCCATGCAATATTGCTTATTTTGGCTAAAGCTCCTTGCTATTATTATGTAATGTAAATATTAATACAATACACAAATACATGTATCATTTATGATTGTATAGATTTCAAATATTAAAAAATATATAATTTTAAAAATTTAATATACTGTTGTTTATATTAATAATCCTTGCAAATGTTTGAATTTAAAATCTATAATTTTTCTCTAGGACCAAGCTCATTTTTGTTTCAGTTGTTCCTGGGAAAATATAATAGTGACAAATAGACTAGTATCCACTGCAAAAAGGAGCTGGTAAAGTACCATATTTTCCGGCGTACAAGACGACTGGGCGTATAAGACGACCCCCGACTTTTCCTGTTAAAATATAGGGTTTGGGCTATACTCACCGTATAAGACTACCCCTCTTTCAACGCACACCAAATAAAAATTAAAAAACATCAACTGGCTCACCCACAGTGTAAAAGCAGCTGTGCTAGACCCAAAATGGCCCCTGCAACAAGCAGGAACCTCACATAGCCACAAAAAGCCCAAAAACCCAACTTTCACATTTTACACACACAAAATTCCACATACAGCTTTGTGAGATTTTGTATGTTTGTTATAGTTAGAGTGAAACACTACAGAAACACACTAAATTTCAGAAAGCTGCACAAATATTATTTTATTTCATTTTTATTTTTATATGAAAGCTAAATTTAAAACTTCCTAAACTTTAAATGGCTAGGTCTAAAAAAGAACAACTAAAAAAAACCCCAATTAACTCTTTTTTTAAAGCTCCCAAAGGGGAAAAACTTAACCAATAGAACAGGGGTCTCCAACCTTGGCAACTTTAAGACTTGTAGACTTCAACTCCCAGAATTCCTCAGCCAGCTTTGTTTTGCTGGCTGAGGAATTCTGGGAGTTGAAGTCCACAACTCCCTGCCTGCTTGATTGCAGGCAGGGAGTGGCTTGCTGATGGAATGGATTGCAGGCAAGCGAAGCAAGGCAAGCATTGCGACTAGCAGCTAAGGTAAGCAAGCTGGAAGGGGAAAACTTTTTTCCTTTTACATGGCTCTGGTGATCCAAGCTGAGTTGCCTGATTAGCAGGCAACTCAGCTGGGATGGTCAGAGCTTGGCTCATCAGAGCCATTTAAGGCTCATCAGAGCCTTTCGGGCTGGTCTGCCTGGTTACAGGAGAACAACACCTGGCGTATAAGACAACCCCCGACTTTTGAGAAGATTTTCATGTGTTAAAAAGTCGTTTTATATGCCGGAAAATACGGTATTAAAAGGTACAACTGGACTTCATAGGAGTAAAGTAATTTTACTTTGTTAATATTTGGATTTAATTTTATAAATGTATGTGTGTATATATATATATATATATATATATGTAGGTCTTTGGTTATTCAGGTCTTCTCCCACGTAAAATTGGAAGTGTCTTGGCGACGTTTCGACGAAGTCTCATTCATCATCTTCAGGCTGGTGTTCTCGGCTTTGTACCCCAATTTGCTCCTGGAAGCACGAAGCCGAGAACACCAGCCTGAAGATGACGAATGAGACTTCGTCGAAACGTCGCCAAGACACTTCCAATTTTATGTGGGAGAAGACCCGAATAACCAAAGACCTACATACAAACACCCGCGAAAACCTGAGTATATATATATATATATATATATATATGTTTAAATTTGCATATGTATGTATGTGTATGTGTGCTTTATATATTCCAATTGTAGGGATTTTTTAAAATTGAATTTCTTCCATCTTCCCAAGTCAGATAAAGTTACAGTGTTACAAAAAGACTCTGTGTGTTACAGGACCTGGCCTTCCTTTTTAACATTTTTAAACCCAAAAGTCATCTTCTTTACAACCTTCAAGATAAGGTTCACCAGACACTCCAATACAGTCCTTAATTCAATTTACCCTATCATTTCCCAAACATACCAACATTTTTGCATTAGTAAAGTTAAAGGTTCCCCTTGCGCATATGTGCTAGTCGCTCCCGACTCTAGGGGATGGTGCTCATCTTTGTTTCAAAGCTGAAGAGCCAGCGCTGTCCGAAGACGTCTCCATGGTCATGTGGCCGGCATGACTAAATGCCAAAGGCGCAGGGAATGTTGTTACCTTCCCACCAAAGATGGTCCCTATTTTTCTACTTGCAACTGCTTTCGAACTGCTAGGTTGGCAGAAGCTGGGACAAGTAACGGGAGCTCATCCCTTTGCGCAGCACTAGGGATTCGAACCGCTGAAATGCCGACCTTTCAATCGACAAGCTCAGCGTCTTAGCCACTGAGCCACCGCGTCCCGCATATTTTGCATTATCCCATATAAAAAGCTCTATCATCATTTTTATGCATATTTTCCATCTCCAAGCTGTATAATCTTGAATGCTTAGTGGATATAAGCATTTCAGGTGATGTGCATTTGTGTAATGAGGGAGGGTGTGTCCTAAGGAGATCAACACCTTATATCAAGGTGTGCATAATCATTAGGCAGCTTCTTTTCCTCAGGAAAAATGGGCCAAAAGAAAGTTAAAAATGGTATAAAGTCTTTAGAGGGATGTAACACTCTTGAAATTGCTAAGATATTGGGGCGTGATCACAGAACCATCAAACAGTTCATTGCAAATAGTCAACAGGTTTCGCAAGAAATGTGTTGAAAAAAAGACGCACCTTAACTGCCAAAGATTTGAGAAGAATCAAATGTGAAGCTACCAGGAACCCATTATCCTCCAGTGCTGTCATATTCCAGAACTGCAACCTACCTGGAGTGCCCAGAAGTACAAGGTGTTCGGTGCTCAGAGACATGGCCAAGGTAAGGAAGGCTAAAACCCAACCACCACTGAATAGGACACATAAGTTGAAATGGCAAGATTGGGCCAAGGAATATTTGAAGACAGATTTTTCAAAAGTTTTATGGTCTGATGAGAGTGACTTTGGACAGATCAGATGAATGGGCCCATGGGTGGATCAGTAACAGGCACAGAGATCCACTTCAACTCAGACACCAGGTAGGTGGAGGTGGGATACTGGTATGGGCTGGTATTATTAAAGATGAGTTAGTTGGACCTTTTCAGGTTGAAGATGGACTCAAAATCAACTCCCAAACCTACTGCCAGTTTTTAGAAGACACTTTCTTCAAGCAGTGGTACAGAAAAGAGTCTGCATCTTTCAAGAAGACCATTATTTTTATGCAGGACAATGCTCCATCACATGCATTGAAGTACTCCACTGCGTGGCTAGCCAGTAAAGGCATTAAAGATGACAGAGTAATGACCTGGCCCCCTTCTTCACTCTATTGACAATTTGTGGGCCTTTCTTAAACGAGAGATTTATGGTGAAGGAAAGGAGCATACATCTCTGAATAGTGTCTGGGAGGCTGTGCTTGCTGCTGCACAAAAAGTCAACAGATTAAGAAACTGACAGACTCCATGAATGGAAGACCTATGACTGCTATTAAAAAGAAGGGTGGCTATATTGGTCACTGATTTATTTATTTTTTTGAAATGTCAGAAATGTTTATTTGTACATTTTAAGTTGTTTGTTTATTATTCTCACTTTAACATTTATGGAAATAAATGAGTGAGCTGGGCAAATTTTCATTTTTCATTTAGTTGCATTCTAATTCTGCATATTAATACTTGCCCAATAATTATACACACATAGATATTCTCCTAAGAAAGCCAAAACCTCACTTTTACTTTCTTAAATATTCAGGTTTAAGGTTTATTAATGTTTTGGATTGACCAAGAGCACTGTACTTGTTCAATAATAAAATTAATCCTCCAAAATATAATTTGCCTAATAATTGTGCACATGGTGTATGTATGAATTAAGAATGTTGATTTCTTTTCCTTTCTTTTCCAATCACTAAAAATCAATTAATAAAAGGTGCATGAATGTGTTTCAGTTCAGACTGGCTATGATGTCATGCCTTAGGCTTCTGATTTCTCAAAATAATCTAATGGTTATATTAAAAAGATTTATCATTTTAAGATCTCAGGTGCAGACAATGAGGTAATTAGTATCATCATCAAGATCCAGTCTAATATAAAACAAATAATAAAATTTAAACTTCTTTATTCCTAAAAGTCAGTAAGAAAGAGACTCAAACTGACAAATGTTAGATCACTGGCAGGATCCTTTTGGGGTTCAGAAATATTGCTTCCAAACTGTTAGATCAACAAAATAAGCTCTTCTATTAATGTTCCATCTGTTCCTTTCAACAGACTACACACCACAGAGCTTGACTGAGGTTCAGCAACACTACTGTCCACATTGATCATTGAAATAGAAATAAAATGAGCAAGAATGAACTTTTACAGCTAATGGCTGCAGTGTTTTTTCACCTAGTTGATTGTTCTCATATCATCCTATAGCTTCAACAATCTTTACACTATATCCCTTGCCAGAAAGTAAACTTTGGTACAATTGCAAGGTGTCCTCAAACTGCAAATATGAGTCTATAATTGGAGTAAAAGCTACTGTGAAACTGCAAACTTCACCTATGAGAAAGAACCCCCTGTGAAAGGGAGGGCCTGGCCAGCTTTTTCAACAAGCGAAAAACAAACTTCAAAAAGATTAGTTTCTCATTCTTGTAAAAAAGAACAGTCTAATTTAACTGATATATGGAAGAAAGAAAACTCTGTATTATGCTTTTGACTGGAGATAAAACTGATAAGTTGCATGGACATGTGAATAGTTATGTTTTTTTATTGTTCAACTGTAAATTTTTGTAAACCTTTAGGCCATAATTGTACTCTAAAATACATGTTTAGCCTCTGAGAAGTATAGGGAGTGTGGCTGAAATCTTCAATGTTTTCATTTTTTAGGAAGAGTTTGGGAACATTAAGGAACAAAAATGGGCTTTAAATTGTAACTTTATTATTTTTGCAAAATCTCAGTGAAAACATCAAGTAGCACTGAAGTGGATTTTCAAAAACCAAGATAGAAGTGGAGTGTGACCACAGTCTGTGGATTGGCCATCTCCATTCCATTTTGATTGCCACTTAATATATTTTAGCTTCACTGGACCCTTATTTTATTTGGAGGCCAGAAATTGTGCCTTCTGGTTCCCTTCCACCTATTTTTTTCCCCCAAATTGTGCTATCTCGGTAAAAATTTCTTTCTTGCTGTTACTCTGTTTCAGTCACAATCTGTTTGGCACTCTTTTCACACAGAAGAAACAATGCTGTTCAAAAAAGACCTACTCTAAAAGCCTTTTTTAAATCACTTAAGCAAAAGGCATTTTCTATGCAGAAGAATTCTGTTTCCCTCTTCTTCAATGTGTATGGCAGCATTCCCATCCCAAATTGCCATTGGTAATTCTCATAAAATCTTCAAAATAACTTGTGTAGAAATATGGAGAATTGCAGATGAGAAGAAAAATCTGCACGTTTCAGTCATATCAACAAAATTATTACTCTGAATATAGATAAATAATTAGATTAGCAATTTGTAGAACTATTACATGATATAGTGTGATGGTTCAGTTTATTACTTGTGAAAATAAACATACAGACCTCAGTGTTGAATATGCCCCGCCACACATATACACACAACCATTTCAAAGAGACTCACCTTAGTCCATGGATGTGCTTTAATCTGAGGAAATTTAAATTCTGTATAGTTTGGATTCATTTCTCTAATTTGTTCTCTTGTGGGAGTTCCAAGGACCTGGAAAATAAAAAAAAAAGATGAACTATTAAACATTTCTTCAAGAAAGGGATCACTACCCTTAACATACAGTAAATTTCCTGCAAAAAAATACAATACAGCATGGTATGCATTTTAGATTCCATGAGCCATTTTAGAAATTTTAGATTTCTTGAGCCTGTGTGCAATATCAGAATTTTTTGAGGCAAAACAAAAGGAAAAAACTGGTTTTCAAAATAAATCAAGCCAACTAACCAACCCAAAAAAATATTACAGTAATCTTAAGTCATAGCCATGTTCAGACTTGTACAGTACTGATTAACTTTTAAGTTGCCTTTTGTGGATTCACAGACTTGGATTTTGTGACTACAGAGCCTGTTCAAAAACCTTTATTGCTTACGGATTTCCTAACAGAAATCCTTCCATTACCCATATCACGTATGATAAGGAAAAAGACAGAGAAAATGTCCAGTCCCAAGTGGCATGTGATAGAAAGGAAATATCTGGATGAAAGGCACTTTATCCCAATAAAAGTTAAGGAACTGCTGATCCTGATGCACTCCATATAACTCTCCCTCTTGGCAAGCTAATATAATGGCTATTGAAAGTGTGGTATTTGGAAAGATGAATGTGAGCATTAGCCACAACCAAAGCTTTGACAATCAAATAGGATCATAAAAAATTAAGCTGGGACTAGTAACAATGTAGGTGACTAAAAAGGACCAAATATTTTATAAAATGTTGAATTAGAAAAACAGAGAGAAAGCTACAAAATGCATCTTTATGAAAGTTACAGTGCCAAAACTTCATGAACCTGAAACTCAAGAGAGGTCAAAATGCTTGGTTTTTAGTTTTGAAAGGACTGAATTTAGCTGAGTATTTAACTTAAATATTAAATTTAGCAGAGTAATAGTTTTAGAGGGCTTCTGACAGATTATAGGAACCCCATCTCCTTTACTCCTAAAGAAAAATAAGATTGCATCCTCCACAGAAGATCTAGGCCAGTAATGGTGAACCTTTTCAGCACTGTGCCCAAACTGGAATGTGCACCAAAAACCCAAACACCAGCTGGCTGGTGCGCATCCACATGCCAGCCACCTGGTCTTTTGGTTTCTGGTGTGTGCATGCGTGCTGGCCAGCTGATCTTCGGGTTTCTGGCGCTCTGGCACGTGCGAAGACCAGCTGGCCAGCGCGCATGCCCACGCCAGAAACCAGAAGAGCAGCTGGTGACAGTGCACGTGCCCACAGAGAAGGCTCTGCATGCCACCTCTGGCACATGTGGATTCACCATCACGGATTTAGGCATTATATCTGCCTCTGATTGAGGAATATCATGTAAACCAGTTTTAATAGTGTAACAACCCATGGCTATTATGGTGACCACTAGATAAGCAAGAGGCATATTTGCAAAGACTATTTTCAGCAGAGGGGGATCAGTAGAAGACCATGCAGAAACCAAGACAATGTTGCCTGGAACCTGGATATCTACCGTATTTTTTGGAGTATAAGACACACCTACCTTTCTGTTTTGTTTTTTTTATAAAAAGTTGTTTTGCTTTGTTTTTTAGACAAACACACATACAAACATACAATGTATTTTCTTTGAACAGAGTATTTGGCCAGTTCACAAATTTAAACAGTGTTTAGTCATTTCAATTAAATTTACAATTTCTATATTTCCTTTTTGCCATAATTATTCCTCATCTATTTTTTAAAAAAACCAATATTACCTTTCATCATCTCTAATCTTAATCAAATTCAATTTTTCCCTTCTATTCTATATTATACCCCTTCCCATTGTCATCTATTTTTATATCCATCCTCACATTGGTTAATTATGTAATATTACAATTGTTTAATACAAATTCAACATTTTAATATAAATCAATTAGTTATATAACTATCTTTTTTGTATATTAATCAATATGAACATGAATATTCCAATTATTTCCATGCAATCCAATTTCTTACAAATCAATTAATTATATTTACCAATAATAATAAACCAAATAATTTCCTCCATATATTCCTCTAAACCACAATTTAACCATTTCTGCTTTCAACACAATAGTTGAACAATAGTATCTCAATTATTACAATTCCCTAGTTAAATAGAGCTTTCCCTTTATGTTACTCATTTTCACTTCTTAAACTCTCCCAATAACCCAAATAGTTTTGCCCATATAATCCTCCAAATCACAACTTAATCATTTCTACTTTCATCGCAATATATAATTAAAAATATTTCAATCGTTACAATTTCCCTAATTAAATTTTAAAATGTTCTAGCTGTTATCCAAGCTACAACTTAATCCTTTTTACTTTCACCATCATATACCATTAAAGGTATCTCAATTATTACAATTTATACTTATTCATATTTCTAAAAAAAATAAAAAAATAAAAACTTATCATTATCTAGATTTCAAAAATACAAAGACAAATATTCCAATTATTCATTTCATTTTTACAAATGATTTCCCATTTATTTCTTACTACTATTCATATTTCAATTCTAAATATGTATAACATCTTTCTCTTTTATTTTTTTTTATTTTTCTTTTTCTCCCTTCCCCATTTTTCTTTTTGCCTTTTTCTTTCTCCTTTTTTTCTTTTATGTTTTAAAATCTTGAACTCTCCTCTTTTGCCCTAAATTGCCCATTGTTTGCACCTACCTTTTTTGGTGAGGAAAAAGAAGAAAAAGAAATCTCCCTCTGCCTGTGCCTAATTTTGCGACATTGCAGCAAACAGCCTGCTTTACTTTCATTTTCGTTTTCAGCATAGCTTGATTAGCACAAGGGGAAAAAAAATCTGGTCCAGCAATTTACCCCTTTGCGGCAAGCAGCAGAACCCTGCACAAAACAGTTGAGAGCAAATCAGCTGAGAGTCGGGAGGCCGATCTAATCAACTTGTGCTAATTAGGCTGTGCTGAAGCTGAAAGGAGCTGTTTTTTCTTGCTGTTTGCTTGCAAGAAGGTAACTGCTGCGAGGCACAGGCCAAAGGGTGGGGGCCATGCAAACCGGGAGCAACCCACCACTGTTTCTGAATATATTAAGGATTAAAAACATAGTTAAAAACAGCAATATTCCTGTGATGTTGGAATTGTAACTAATAAAATTAGTAGTCTGAAGAAACATCTAAGTTTTCATCAACTTCCTAAATGCCAGAAGGGAAAGGGCAGATTACACTTTGGATAAATGCAATCAGGGGATATATAGAAGCCTGCCCTGCCAGAACCTATAGGGAGGGACAGGGAATAAAATGATCTCAGAGATACCAGGCTCTGAACATGAACAAATTTAAAGATAATAAGCAACATTTGAATTTGTTTATAAAATGTATATGTTAAAAGAGCCTCCAGAACTGCCCACATTGCTGCGCTCTGTACCAGTTGTAGTTTCTGAATACTTTTCAAAAGTAGCCCCATGTAGACCGCATTGCAGTATTCCAACCAAGCGATGATGGGGCATGAGTGACTGAGTGCTGGGCTTCACAATCCAGGAAAGGGTACAATTGATATACAACACAAAGTTGCATGAAAATTCTGCTAAGGAGGATTGCCACCTGCTCTTCAAGCAGGAATCATGAATCCACAATTGCACCCAGAAGCCAAATAGCAAGCAGTACAATTCTTGGAATAAATATATTTCATGGATACTTCGCGATCATGGGGTTTCCGGTTGGCGAGCTGCAGCGACATGGTGCTGAGTGAGTGACTGTCACCCCTCAACACCGTTTGTCACCGCGTTTTGGGGATCCCTTCGGGGGCGCGGGTCCTGGAGAGCCCCGCGGACAATAGAGAGAGACGGGTGAGCGAGAAAGTGAAGCGCACACACTTCTCGCTAAACCGGGCGGCTCTGTCAAGCCAACGCGTGTGAAGTCAGCCTTTCAATGGCTGACCCGAAGCTGTGGTAGCTGACAACCAGACGGGAAGCAAGGAAGATCGGAGGCTGCAGTGTCGAGATTGAACCATGTCCTCCCTGCCTACGTGAGAGTGAACATCAGGAAGGGGCCGGCGGAGTCGGGCGAGAAGGGCTTAAACAGAAAAGAGCGGCGATGGAGAGTGGAGAATAGACTGAAAGATCACGGAGCTCGACAAGCCGGCGTAGAGAACAAGAAATTGAGGTCGCTGAATTACCTGCGTAAGAAGAGGATCGGTGGGTATAGGGAGTAAGGAAGCCAAAAGAATTCAGAAGAACTTTTTTTTCTCTATTTGCTGGTTAAAGCAGAAAGATGAACTAAGCTGGAGATTGGACTCTATCTAATTGTGCCAGAGAACAGGAAGTGCAGCCATTGAAGAAGTCTGACAGAGCAAACTGAAAAGGACAGGCACGGAGACGATCTAGCTTCGAGGCTTACCATAGAGTTTTGACAGTGGCAAAGTAAACGTGAGAAGAAGACAGGACTGGATGAGACTGGCGGCTGAGTGAGAAAGAAAGAATATCACCCCTTTACTTTTGGGAAAATATTGCTTGCCCCCAACTAAAAACTTGGAGATTTTCCCCTCTCTTTCCCTCTTTCTTCTGAAAAATCTTTTTTTAATATTTTGATTTTCTGCATATTAACATTGTTATCAACAAGAAGCGTAGATCTCTATATTAATTAATTGCTTATATACAAGATATATTCTTATAGAGTTTATTAGATTTATATCTATTTATTCAACCATTTAATTGTATTTAATTATATCTATTTACATTTATATTTATCTGTACAAATAATATTTTCATATATTGATATATTGCTATATTAGAATTACAATTCCTACACATATTAACTTATTGGTAATCAGAAGTATAGAAATTTGAATTAATACTTTTTTTAAGCAGTAATTTAGACATAAGAATTGTAGTTATAGAGCATAGATTTACCTAGGAGTTAACGGGTTATTGTGATTAGAATTACCAGGTCTTGAATCAACTACGAATAAGTAGAAATAAGCCCCTATTAATCAATTATTATTTAACACACCAATTAATTATTATTATAATTACATAACTATAAGTCATAAATCAACTCTTGTTATTCATTTAAGACACTGATTGGAAGTAATATAGATTGATGAATTGATATTGATTGTTAAGTTTATTTAAGATAGTGATTGGAAGTGATACATGTGACACAAGTGATAAATAGACATTGATTTTGGACATTGACTGAAAAAAAAAAAATCCCCCCCCCCATACTTTGAAGAAGTATAAAAAAAGGTGACAGCCAGTGTATGAAAATTTGGAGAAATATCGAGAAAATAATTAGAGAACAAAAAATAATTCTGAAAGAAATGACGAGCATGTCATCAACGATCCTGAAAACAGGGAAGAAGACCCCCTCAAATCCCACCATATCCATGACCTCCCCGGCTACCCAAAAATCAACAGAAGGATTACAAAAAACGGACAAGGCCATAGCAACACCAACATTACTAACAGTACAGTCAACACTGACATTAATCCAAGAAACGATGATGGCCATGCAGGAAAAAATGTCCAATAACCACACCGAACTAAAAACAGATATCCACCAACTGGACCAGAAGATGAATGAGATTCAAGTCTCAATCTCGAACAACAAACAAAGGATCCAGAAGGCGGAGCAAAAAATAGAACAAAATGAGAAGAAACTGGACATGGTAGATCAGACGTTGACGATGCAAAATAAGGAATTAGAAGATTCATTAACACAATTAGAGATGGACAGGGCGTCGTTCTACTTGCGCTTTCAAAATGTGGAAGAAGATAAAGACGAGGATTTGGGAGAGAAGATGGCGGAACTAATTGCAGAAGTACTCCAACAAGACAAACGCGAGATTATTAGAGAACTGGACGACGTCTATAGAGTCCAAACAAACTATGCGAGGAGGAATAGGCTCCCCAGAGAAGTCCACATTAGATTCGCAAGAAAAAAAGTAAAAGACATCTTATACAGTATGGCGAGGGACGGACAAATAACATACAGAGGAAAAGAAGTGATAATACTTAAACAGATCCCGAGAAGAGTGAGGGAGGTGAGAAAAGGATACAGATTTTTGGCTGTGCAATTGAATAAAAGAAATATATTATTCAGATGGCTCCTGCCAGAGGGGATGCTAATCACCTGGCAGGGGAGAAAAATAAAAATAGACAGCTTGAGCACAGCACAAGACTTTCTCGACCAGTTAAGAGGTGCAGAAGAAGAACAAAGTAGTAAGGAGGAAATAGAGGCGACAAATCTAGAAGAGGAAGAAACCGCGGAGGAGAAGAAGACCGAAGAAGAAGCCAAGGAGAAAAAAACAAGACCAGTAAGAGCCGTAAGACTAAATAAGAACTAAAACCAAGCAAGGAAAACAGGAATGAAGGATTTGAAATTAATTTCAGTAAATGTCAATGGTTTAAACGATAGTAAAAAAAGGAAATTAACACTTACAAAGCTAGCAAAACAAAATATGGATATAATTTGCTTACAGGAGGTCCATATAAAAAAGGATGAGGGCAAATGTTTGGAGTATAAAAAATATGGTAAACTATTTACCTCATTAGCAGAAAAAAGAAAGAGAGGGGTAGCAATTTATGTTAAAAAAGGAATTGAAGCAGAATTGAAATATAACGACACAAAGGGCAGAATACTTATGGTTGAAGTTACGATAGAAAACTCTAAAATGTTACTAGTGGGCATTTATGCTCCAAATAAAAAACAAGGAGAATTTTTTCAAAAGTTACGTGAACAATTAGGGAATATGGAACATAATGAAATTTGCATGATAGGTGATTTCAATGGAATTGTAGATCTAGATAATGACCATAAAAGCAATAAAATGAATAAAAATAAAAGAGTGACTTTACCAAAAATCTTTTTCGATTTGGTGGAGGAAATGAATTTAATCGACATATGGCGAACTTTGCACCCAAGCGAAAGACAATTTACATTCTATTCCAACTCGCAACAGTCATGGTCGAGATTAGATATGGCTTGGGTTACCAGGACGTTGGGGTTAGAAATAGAGATGGCAGAAATTAGCCCAAACATCTGGGCAGACCATAATCCCCTGGAAATAAAATGGAGAAATGTAAAGAGAAAGAAACAACAGAGATGGAGGTTCAACACAAAACTATTATGTGACAAAGAGTGCGTAGAAAAACTGAAAGGAGAAATAAAGACTTTTTTTGGAGAAAATGAGAACCAAGGGACACCCCGTGAAATAGTATGGGACACAATGAAGGCTTATCTGAGGGGGGTAATAATATCCTACACCGCATATAAAAACAAACTAAAAAGAAAATCCAGGGAAGATCTTATCAAACAGCTAGATGAAGCAGAAAGGAAACTCCAGAAAATGCCTGGAGATACTGTAGCAAAAGAAAATTGGATGGTGTGGAGACATAAATTAAACATTCTAGATCAAGAAGAGCTAGCCCAAAAAATAAAAAGAACAAAACAGCACTATTTTGAGAACGCAAATAAATCGGGCAGGTGGTTGGCCTATAAATTAAAAAAGGAAAATGAAAAAGGGACAATCCAGATATTAGAAGACGCTGAGGGAAATCTCTTAAATAAAGAAGAAGATAAACTAGAAAGAGCGAGAGAGTACTATGAATCCCTATACAAAGAAGAGGAGACCTCGGAGGAAAAAATAGATCAATACTTGGCAAAGGCGGAGCTCCCGCAAATAATGGAGGAAGAGAAGGAGATGCTAAACGCTATGATAACAACTGAAGAGTTTAAAAAAGCCCTCTCCAAACTCAAAAACAACAAATCACCTGGCCCAGACGGATTCCCAGGAGAAATATATAAAAAATTGGAAGAAATTCTACAACCCAAATTAATGGAAATTTTCAATGAGGTTTTGACGGGCTCAAAAATTCCTGACTCGTGGAGGGAAGCTCATGTTACACTACTGCCGAAAGAAGGTGCCGACCCAAAAAAAATTCAAAATTATAGACCGATCTCACTTCTAAATACTGATTACAAACTATTTATGTGTATAATGGCAGAAAGAACCAAAAAAATATTAAATAATTGGATTCATAAAGACCAAAATGGATTTCTCCCGGGACGACAAATTAGGGACAATTTGAGAATTGTACTAGATACTCTAGAATACTACGAAGAACATCCAGAAAAGCAGCTGGCCTTAATTTTTTTGGATGCCCAAAAGGCATTCGATAATCTAAACTGGAATTTTATGACCAAGCAAATTAAAATAATGGGATTCGGGCAAAACTTCGAAAAAATGATAAAAACTATCTATGATAATCAGAGGGCGAGCATTTTAGTAAATGGTGACAGGACAAGAATTTTTCAAATTAAGAAAGGTGTAAGGCAAGGCTACCCTTTGTCACCGCTATTATTCATCTTGGCTCTGGAAATTTTGCTACGAAACATTAGAAACAACGAGGAAATCAAAGGCCTAAAAATTAGAAAAGAGATTTATAAAACGCAAGCCTTTGCGGATGACGTGGCATTAATATTAGAAGATCCATTAATATCTGGACAAAAAGTATTAGAGGAATTGAGTAAATATGGAGAGGTGGCAGGCTTCAAATTGAACAAATCTAAAACCAAAATACTTACTAAGAATGTAACTGAGATGCAGAAGAAAGAGATAGAAGAAACCTTGGGCTTACAAGTTGTCCCAAAAATAAAATACTTAGGAATTTGGCTAACCAAAAGGTGCTCATCTCTAAAAGAAGATAATTATACTCCATTAATTAATAAATTAAAACAAGATCTGGATAGATGGAAAAAGATCAAATTATCACTTATTGGCAAAATTGCGGCAATTAAGATGAGCATCCTCCCCAAGATCTTATTTTTATATCAAAATTTACCAGTAATTTTAAAGAATTTTTTTTTTCAGAATTAAATAAGACCGTTAGGGAATTTGTTTGGGAGGGAAAAAAATCAAGGATCTCACTTAAAATTCTACAAGAAAAAAGGAATGTGGGAGGATTTGGACTCCCAAATTGGGAAATGTATTACAGAGCAGCAAAGTTGATATGGATAAAGGATTGGATCACCTTGGAGAATAAGAGAATCTTAGTGTTAGAAGGACATGACCTACAGAAAGGGTGGCATGCATATCTATGGGACAAAGACAATAAAAAGAAAACCTACTTCCACAGGCATAAAATTAGAGACTCCCTAATACAAACGTGGGTGGGAATTAGGCAGAGATACTATTCAAAAGTCCCAAACTGGCTTTCCACGGTAGAGGCAATGATTTACCCCAACAGGTGGGGAATGGAGAAATTGTGCAGATACAAAGATATTGTCGATGGAGGGGGAAATATTAAATCAAATGAAGCCCTGAGAGATCAAGGTATAATCTTAGATTGGTGGACTTATCTGCAAATAAAATCAAGATACCAGAAAGATAAAGAAGAGTATGGCCTAGAATTAGGATATAAGGGATTAGACAAAATTTTGATGGGACCAGGGAAAAAAGCGTTGGCCAAGCTGTATAACTATTTATTAGAGGAAGACAGAGATGAGGATATAATTAGAAATCAATTGAGAGCATGGGAGAGAAATATTGGACACAGTTTGAATTTTAATGAATGGGAAGAAGCCTGGAATAAAAATTATAAATTAACTAGAGCAGCCACATATAAGGAAAATCACTACAAAATGCTTCATAGGTGGCATTTGGCACCTGCAAGACTAGCAAAGATGTTCCCCAATGTGCAGCCAAATTGTTGGAAATGTGGCCATGGTCATGGCACCTTCTTTCATACGTGGTGGACATGCCCCGAAGCAAAAAAGTACTGGAGTAAAATTCGGAGATGGTTGAAAGACATACTTAAAGAAGACATTGATCTGAATCCAGAAATATTTCTCCTGGGAATGGTAAAGAAAGGGTACGGAAAGGAAAAGGTCCACCTCCTAATACACATAACTACAGCTGCCAGACTAGCATACGCTCAATACTGGAAAAAGAAAGACCTACCACCAGATGACCTTATAATTAACAAAATATTAGAGTGTGCAGAGATAAGTAAATTAACTCACGAGATAAATGACGATGAAAATTCTGACTATGATACTGTGTGGGGAAGATGGTACGAATGGATAGATGATAGAATTAAGGAAGAAATAAAAGGTGCAGAAATTAATTAGAAATGTATAGTACAAATGACACCAGATTCATGTATATATGTATAAACACTGCGAATCCGATGTTAAACAGAATTGTTATTATATTTTATTTGTGTAAAAAAAAATCAATAAAATTGTGTGTGTGTATATATATATATATATATATATATATATATATATATATATATATATATATATATATATATATATATATATATATTTCATGGATACTTCGCGAGGAGCACTCATCATCACATGAGCTACCATATTCTAGATCAGCTACAGCTTCTAAATACATTTCTAGGGCAACACCATGTTCCATAGTATAATAGTCCAACCAAAGCGACCAAGGCATAGAAGACAGTGAGTTAATCCCTTCTGTTCCAGTAAATGGTTCAATTAGTGCACTATACTGAGCTGAGCAAATACTCTCTTAGCCATAGCTGGTTCCTGCTACTTGAATAGGAGCTCTGGGGATATAAAAGGACCCCAAATTGTGAACTGACTCAATCTGGTAGAGTGCTGTCTCATACAGAGTTAATGATGTTTTAACTCTTCGGAAGCAGACAGACTTCAAACACAAACATGTTTTCCCCTTGTAAATAATCTTCCTCACAATTATTTCTCTAAGATCATTGCTGATGTCTTTACTTTTTGGCATTGTGTTAACACACACCTCAGTATTGGAAATGACATGGTGTAATATGTCATGAGTTGTTATTCATTTGAAGTTGTAGCTATCTACTTTTAAGAATTGCTAAGGACCAGATGATTTTTTTATTATGTCCTGATACATAAAATCATAAAACTCAAACTTACTTTTTCACATAACTGTAAATTATTTTGCATGAGATATAGGCCACAACATGCATGTTTGACCTTTATTCTCGCTTGTCAGCCAGAAAGCCCAACAGTTAAGGGGTGAGTGGGTAATTAAGTGTGGAATGAATTCCATTTGCTTAAATGAAGCAGTTAAAATATTTTTAATTTTAAAAAATTCTCCCTGGATCCAGGTGAACTCTGTCAGTCTCAAATAGTTGAGACTGGAGAACTGGATAGAAATGGTCAACTAAAGTTGCCTCCAAAAAAAAGGAGAATCAACAACTGCAAAAAAGAGCTGTTGAGTAGACCAACTCTTTAGAACCTCCTCAAACAAGGAGAGGACAGAAGACTGCTCACATGTATTCTAAAGAGTTGCTCCTTGTGAAGAACAGTCTCTGGGATGTTTTGAATACTGAAGACAACAGGAATAGCCATCTTGCTCACAACCGCAATCAGCACCTTTCAAAGGACACTACCGTGTTTTCCCAAAAATAAGACCCTGTCTTATTTTCTTTTGATCCCCCAAAAAATGACTAGTGCTCCTTTATGAGGGTGTCTTAATTTTTTTGAGATGCAGGAGGCAGCAAGTGCAGTCACCTCATGGCTGCTCGGCCCCTTAATCAGCTGAGCCTGCGAGGGCCGGGAGCTCCACACACACCCCCGCCTGTGCAAGACTCCACGCCATGCACAGGTGCACATCCAAACTACTCACTCCGTGGCTTTGAAGCCTCCAGCCTTGCAATCCTGCATAGGGAAGGCGGAGGTTTGCTCCAAAACTGCGGCAGAGCATTGCACTGGGAAGCCTCCATGGGTAAGATTGAGTTGTGTCTCTTGCTCCAGCAAGAGGGGTGCAGGCCAGAGGCTTGGCAGCCAGGAAAGGTGGGGTTTTGGGGTGCAAAGGAAGAAGGGGTGATCTCCCCCTCCCTCCTCTATCCTGTGCAGAGAGACAGAACTTCTGGCCCTCGCTGGCTCTGCTGATCTGCGGGCTGCAATTAAGGTGCCGAGCAGCCATGGCCATGAGAAGGGAAGGGCTGTCTCCTGTGCTGGCCACGCCCACCCCCTTCACTAGGGCTTCTTTTTGGGGTAGGGCTTATATTAGGCCCACCCCAAAAATCAGGCTTATTTTTGGGGTAGGTTGTATTTTGGAGGAAACACAGTACTTATGCTAATTTCATTTTCTAATGACATTTGGGAATTGTTTATTAATTATTTTTAAGTCATTAAAGACCTTTTGATTGACAAGTCTGAAAACGCTACGTTTCCTTCATGAAAGAGAATTTTAATCAATTTAAAGGTTACTTTTTCGTATATTTGTACCTGTACTAAAGAAAGTTGAAAGTTATTTTTTGTATATTTTTCTTTTTTCTCTCTTGTCACTTTTTAACTTTTTCTTTATTATTTGTTAATTTGTATTTTATCTTTCTTTGAAACTTAATAAAGTTGGTTTAAAAAAATAATTTTAAAAATTTAAAAAGCTTGAAACAGCAAAAAGAGGAGTAAGACTTTGATCATAGATAGCCATAAACTTTGAAATCTAGATTAAGGACCCAGATAACTTTGAAATAAAATTTTGTAATTAATTATACAGAACCCTTCCCATTGGAAATAAATTTGTTTCGGCTTTTACAAGAGAAACATAAGCAATTTCTAACACTGGACACTAAAGAGAATTAAAGTTTGTAGTTAATGGAGAAAAATACACAGTTAACAACTAATTAGCTGGGACCTATAAAATGGCCTAAGACATTTTAAATATTGAAGGAAACTTTTGAAAAAATGGAATCAGAAGTTAGTGTCCACAATGCCAATAGTGATGTTTGCCTATATGGACAGACTGCATCTAATAGAGGTTTTGGAAGAAATGGCAGATAAGGAACAATTTTATTAAACAAGGCAGAGATGGCATTGAAAATGAATCTACAAAAGACAGGTTACAAGGAGGACATGGAAAAAAAAATCACACGGGACATACAAATCATAAATGGACTTTCTGCTGACACCAGGCCTGAAAAAATGATGTTTTATGGATTGTCTATAGATAAGATATGGGATAAAAAGATCATTGGTTGTAAATTAACTAAAAGTGGCTAAAGAGTTATAAAAATGTTTATACTTGATGTGATGAAGGTTGGAAGTAAGTTCTTTATATTTCTTTCTTTTCTTTCTTCTCTTGTAATTAAAATCCTTAATAAAAATTACACACACGCATGTGCACGCATGCACGCGCACACACAAACAAAATCAAATAATCTGTTCCTGAAAATAGTGACAGAAAAAAATGGGTAGACTCACAGCTGCAGGTGCATTTCAAACTAATTTCAATTAGAATTTCCTTTAAGATATGGTGTCAGCCTCCGCCTTTATTGCTTTGGCTGCCATAAGAAACGGGTGGGAGAGAATTAGAGAGCGTGGGGGGGGGGGGCAAGCGTCTGGAGGATTTTTGAAGAAACGAAACCTAATCTCCGAAGTGGCTATCGGGTCAACCGTCATCGCATTCCTGATTGATGACGATGCCAGACGTGCTTCCACCTGACCTCTGGGAGACCTTTGGATTGGGTGATTGATGATGGACAGTGGGAGGGGATGCTTTCTATATGCAACTTTCGCGCCTATTGCTTTAGTTTCAGCTTTTCCTTGGTAGCGTTCATTTCATTTTCCAGTAAAAGTACATTACTCTATAAATAATGGAGTTTGGCTCATTCTTTCCTGGACTTTGAACGAAGCACACCTGACATTTGGCATTGAGACTGCTTTGGCTGTCCTGGTGGATGATCTATGTCAGAAACTACATTGAAGGAGAGGAATGGAATACTATTTATTTTTCTGGATTTCAAAACTCAACCGCACGCCACTTATTGTTACTATAGGGTGTTTTGTGATATATGTCCCGTGGTATCTCCCCACCACCTTGTGTGTGTGTGTTTGTTTCACTGTGGAAAGGTGTTCTGCATTTGGTCTGAATGATCACAGGATAGAGGAAGAGAGTCTTGATTTACATTTTTTAGGATAAACAAAAATGGCAAAGTTTTAACAGAGAGCTACTGTGGATGAGTGACTGCACTAAACCCATTTTGGAGAAGCTTAACAATGACTGTAAAAGTTCACTGTGTGGATATCCTCAAGGCACAAAGATAAGGGTTATTTATCTGAAGGGAGAATCTTCCCTATAGCATTAGCTGTAGAATTACAAAATGGTGAAGTTGCAGTTTCCCAGGCAGAGGGAACATATTCCAAAGTGGGGTGGGGAAGAGACAAGAGACAACACAATCCCAAGATGGATGGCAGAATGAGGAAGAGATTTAGGATAGTCATTCCCCAGAACCAAGAAGCCAAGAAGATGGCTTCATTCTAGCAGTTTATAAAGTTTGATATAGACCAGTGATGGCCAACCCTTTCTGGACCAAGTGCCCAAAGCCCAAATCCCCAAAATGCAATATGCACGTACACCCCCCCTGCGCATGCACCCTGCTTCCGCGCACACACACCCCTGTGCATGCGCACACGGCCCCTGCATGTGCCCTGCACATGTGTGACAGACCCGACAACCAGCTGGCCGGTGGGAGGCGCACGCAAAGCACGGCAGACCTGAACTGGGGCAACAGCTCATGTGCCCACAGAGAGGGCACTGTGTGCCACCTGTGGCACGTGTGTCATAGGCTCGCCATCACGGATCTAGACAAAGAAGAACCGAACTTTAGCTGGAAAGGGCCAGAAGGCTAAAATGAGGTGCTTGGAGAAAGTGTGATCATGGGTGCTGTATCCAACATGGAGGGGCAAATATGCTAAATCAAATGGATAAATTCTCAAAACACTTGAATGATGAAACTTCAAAAGACTGTTCTGGTCATTGTAGCTGAAAACAAACTTGAGGAGATTAGTGGGCACTGCACCTAGTTATGTAAAGTAAGGACAAAAGAAAGGATCTCCAAATCTATTATCTCTAGAAGATTCCAAAGGTTCTGAGTAGGTACATAACCTCTTTACATGTGAATCACAAAGATCACACAAGAGAAACACTGCAAATATAGGTAAGAAATGTTAACTAGGTTAGAATAAATTTCTCCTTCTTTTAAGGAATTTTCAACTTTTACTTTTTGTTGATGTTTAATTGTTTTGTTTGCTTTTTTTGTTGGTTTTTTGGCTTGAGCAATCTTTTAGAATATGGAAAATTGTCTTCCCCATCTATGGAAAATCAGTTAAGACACCACAATTGGAGTTAGTTATCTCCAAAATATCTGCTCCTTATTTTAAAAGGTATCGCATTTAGTTTCAACTAGAAAGAAGACTTTAGAAAAGTTTTTGTTTTGTATTTTAAAATGATGTTCAGATAATAAAAAACCCTCTTACCTTAATTATTTCCACCAACTGATCCACACCACTATCTCCTGGGAAAATTGGCTGTCCTAATAATAATTCTGCCAACACACAACCTGCCGACCAAACATCTAGAGAGAGAGAGAAAAATAAAACATAGGGGACCAATTACAAGAATTGTATATCCAATATGGCTTTATCTATATCACAAACATAAGCAAATTTATACACAAGGAAGGTAGTATATATATAAATCAAATATTGTTTTTTACCTTTTAAGTTCATTCTGTTAGAGAAGGAATAAGCAATCTGGAGACCATGGGGCATATAGAGCATTCAGGGCCTTTATATTCCAATATTCTCATTTCTGCAATCAGTGTGTTGCTATTTAGTTAATTTCCAAATGTATGTCCTGCCTTTTCTTTATAAGCTCAGGATAATGGATCTAGAATTTTTTCGCCCACCACCTTTGAGGGAGGCTGGGTTCACAAACAGTGCTGTCTTAAAGTCATCTCATGAGTATTCATAGCTAGATTTCAATATGGTTCTCCCCATTCCTAGTCCAATATCTTATATAACAGAACACAATAATAGAATAACAGAGTTGGAAGGGACCTTGGAGGTCTTCTAGTCCAACACCCTGCACAGGCAGGAAGCGCTATACTATTTCAGACAAATGGTTGTTCAATCTCTCCTTAAGGCTTCCAGTGTTGGAGCATCCACAACGTCTGGAGGCAAGTCATTCCATTAATTGTTCTGTCAGGAAATTTCTCTCCTTAGTTCTAGACTGCTTCTCTCCTTGATTAGTTTCTTGTCCTGCCCTCAGGTGCTTTGGAAAATAAGTTGATCCCCTCTTCTTTATGTCAACCTTTTACATATTGGAAAACTGCTATCATGTCACCCCACTTCTTTTCATTAGATGATACATACCCAATTCCAACAACTGTTCTTTATATGTTTTAGCCTCCAGTCCCCTAATCATTTTTTTTTTTTGCTCTTCTCTGTACTTTCTAGAGTCTCGACATCTTTTTTACAATAGGGATGACCAAAACTGGATGCAGTATTCCAAATGTAATCTTACCATGGCATTATACAGTGGTATTAACACTTCACATGATTTTGATTCTACCCTCTGTTAATGCAGCCTAGGACTGCGTTGGCTTTTTTACTGGCTGTTGGTAAAAATTTATT
Organism: Pantherophis guttatus; assembly: GCF_059756535.1. Taxonomy (NCBI): domain Eukaryota; kingdom Metazoa; phylum Chordata; class Lepidosauria; order Squamata; family Colubridae; genus Pantherophis; species Pantherophis guttatus. The sequence goes on along the minus strand of NC_142064.1, from coordinate 105,750,056 downwards.
TCATATTTAATATAGTGTACAAGATCTCTCTCACAATTACTACTATTGAGCCAGGTAGCACCTATACTATACATGTGCATTTGATTTTTGTTGCCTAAATGCAGAAGCTTTTTTCACCATTGAATTTCATTTTGTTAGTTGGGCCCAATGTTCAAGTCTGTCAAGATCCTACTGTATCTTAAGCCTATCTTCTGAGTGTCGGCTATTCCTGTCAGCTTGGTGTCATTTGCAAATTTGATAAATTCCCCATCTATCCTCTCATATAAATCATTGATGAAGATATTGAAGAATACTGGGCCTAGGACAGAGCCTTGGAGTACCCCACTGCATACTTCCTTCCATATATATGTAGTTCCATTGAGGACTACATGTTGAGTGCAGTTGGTCAGCCAATTACAAATCCATCTGGTGGTAATACTATCTAACCCACATTTTTCTATATTATTAAGTAATAGGTTGTGGTCTACTTTACCAAATGCCTTACTAAAGTCCAAGTAAATTATAGCCACAGCATTTCTCTGGTCCATCAATTTTGTCATGCACATCATCTAGCCCACCACTGGGTGTCACACAACTGCTAACTAATTTACAGAGAAATTTACAAGCAGAATACTGCTTTCTCCCTAAAAATTGATTTCAGTGTGTGTCATTTATATTTTACAGAATAAGAACATGAAGATTAATAACTTTTTGCTAACTATATCCTCCACAGATTTGCTCCTCTTTTAAAATGTGGTGGCCATTAATATATTTGGCAGCAGAATGTTGCAAAGTTAAACTAGAAGATTTTCACTGCATAAGCTAACACAGTTCTCTGTGTACAACAGTTTAGCGTGTATTTAAATAAACATTTTTAAGTATTGTGCCTTTTTACTGTCATGGAATCTCCCCATATTTAATTTCAATGAATTGTCAGGAGTTCTAATATTTTGAGATGGAAAAAAACCCATTCAAATACCCTTTTTTCATGCTATACATACTTATAAATTCCTCTCGAATTTAAGAAGGCATAAATCTAGCATTTTCTTGTAGCTTAGCTGCTTCAGCACATCATTCCTATAGTTCTCTCTGCCTTAAAATATAATGGCTAGAATGATATATTCAAGCACAATCACAACACAACTGAGTAATCAGCAATCTTTTCAGGTAGTAGGTATCCTAATGGGAGTTTTTAGGTGTTGAGAAGAAATGAAACAATTTTAAAGTAATCAAAACGTCAAATATTTCATGCAATCTTATCTAAAATGTATCATTCTGGGAGGTCAGTAACATCAAAGAAGTTTTATGTGGCATATTGCTAATCCCCATATGATATCAGCCATGTTCAGAAAGTGAAAAGATAATGAAGAAAAATTAATTCTGGAAACATTTATTTATACCGCCTTTGTTTACAAATAACTGTTTACAAATTATTATTTACAAATAACTTGAGTTATTTGTTTACAAAATAACTCAAGGCAGCCAACTTAAAACCCTGTGAAGGGAGTTGGACTGAGAGAAAGCGACTGGCCCAAAGTCACCCAACTGGATTTCATGGCTTAGATGGGACTAGAATGTATGGTCTCCCACTTTCTACCTGATGCCTTAACAACTATTAGATTGCTTCTTCAATAAGAAGACTTTATGGCTGATGGGCCTTGTGGCAATAGTAAGTATGGGAGCTTTTAGAAGCTTCAGCAAAAGAAGCAGTGACTGCAATAGTGATAATTTAGGAGTGGCTAGATCGGGTGTCAGCAATCCATGGCTCCGGAGCCGCTTGTGGCTCTTTGGGCCCTCTGCTGCGGCTCTCTGTCCCATCACTGGCTGGCTCCTCCCCTCCCTGTCATTCCTCGCCTGGAAGGTAAGGGCAATGGCAGGGGATGGAGAAGCGGCTGGGGCTGATTTTCTGGTGCCTCACTCTTGCTGGAGCTTCTTCCTGCCCTTGTTGGTGCGTGCCTCAGTTGCTTGGGGAAGATGCGCAACCTGCTCTCCGCCCCGAGACACTGGCCCACCCTGGCCGTGATTGACACTGGTCTCACTAACACGAGGGCTGGCAGGGTGGGAATGGAATCCGAGAGGACACGATGACGAAAAGGGGGATGAGCCCGCAGCGCCCAGCCGTGGCTTTAAGAAGCTCAGGGCAGTGGGAAAAGGGGGCTGGCCCAACTGAACCTCGCACACCCACCCTGGGGGTCAGGAAAGCCGAGGCTGGGCCAAGCTGGTGAGCTTTCCTTGGGCTCTTCGCTACTACTTTTCTTTCTTCCTTTTGGAAATCCAAGCTGGCTGAGGAACAAGCGCGAATGCAGCAGAGCTGGCTGTGGCGGGAGGGTGGGGAGACCCCAAGAAAACGGCCAGCCATCCTGCGCACGCCTTTGCTCTGCTTTGGCCGAGCCCGCCTGCTTGCTTGAGGAGGGTCTCCCTGCTCGTGTGCACTCCCATCCCTGCCACAGCAGGAGGGAGAGAGACAGAGAGAGGGGGAGAGCTACAGAGAGAGGGGAAGAGAGGGAGAGGGGGGAGAGAGATACAAAGAAAGGGGGAGAGAGAGAGAGGAGAGAGAGGGGGGAAGATAGAGAGGAAGAGAGATACAGAGAGAGGGAAGGAGGGAGGAGAGGGACATAAGAGACAGAGAAATATAGAGAGAGGGAGGAGAAGAGAGGGAGAAAGAGATATACAGAGGGGAGGAGATAGAGAAGGCAATGCAGAGAGATATACAGAGAGGGGGAGAGAGAGGGAGAGGGGGGAGAGATACACAGAGAGAGAGAGATACAGAGAGGGGGAGATAAGAGATGGAGAGACAGAGAGATACAGGGGGGAGAGGGGGGAGGGGGAGAGGAGGAGGGGGAAGGACAGTGAGAGACAGAGAGAGGGGGAGGGAGGGAGAGAGACACAGAGGGGGCAGAGAGGGGGAGATAAAGAGGGAGGGGAGGGAGAGACAGAGGGGGAGAAAGAGGCATAGAGAGATACAGAGAGAGGGGGAAGAGAGAGGGGAAGATAGAGAGGGGGAGAGAGAGATACAGAGAGGGGGAGAGGGAGAGAGAGATACAGAGGGGAGAGAGGGGAAGATAGAGAGGGAGAAGGGGAGATAAGAGATACAGGGAAAGGGGAGAAGAGAAAGAGAAAGAGTTTTATGGTTCCTGGTTCTCTGCCCTAATGACCGGCTGGGTAGGCATAGCTAGGGGGTCATGTGCGTGAGTGAGTGACGTCGAGTTGGCCACACCAACCCAGGTTTTGTGGCTTCCGGTGGGTTTTTTTCTGTGGGAAACGGGTCCAAAAGGCTCTTTGAGTGTTTAAAGTTGCAGACCCCTGGGCTAGATAAATAGGAAGTGGTGTTAGTCGTCTCTCCTCGGAAATCTTAGTTTCCAACTATTCTCTTCAGCAGAGCCAAGACCCCTGGGAAAAAAAGAAGCTCAGTATGAAGTTCCTTGATAGAAAGTGACCTTTGCATTAACAATTATTAAATTCTAAAGTGTCTTAAGGTAACAAGGGATGGATTTCAAAGAAAAATTATTTTAAATTTTATTTAAAAATGGAAACAAACTTAAGGGATAAATAATTTTAAAATGCATTGTAAATTTAATAAAGCATGGCTTGGGAGGGAATCAATTTTAAATCTGGCTTGCATTATTCATTGCCTGAATCAACTTTGGGAAACAGCAGTATTAAAATTAAGAAAATGACATAGAAGTCATATCCAAACTGCAGGTACTTTATGTTCTTCATGAGTACAATGTACTATTTAAAAACAAACAAACAAACCGCCAGTTGGAATATCTGATAGTACTCATCCACTAATCCAGAAACTGAGATCTTACTGTCCACCATTCTAGAGCCCACACAAATTATTTCAATAAATTTAGTATAAACTCACTGATTTTTAGTAGGGCAACTTTCTATTTATTTTTTAAATAATAATAATTAAAATAAGCCTAGTAAACTTCTAGTCTTAGTAAGTGGTAGCACCTAGCCAAATACGTCTGATCTTGGAAAGATAAGCAGGATCAGGCCTGATTAATACCAGGAATCTGAGGCTGGATTGTAGATCAAGGAGGAAAAATTGCAATGGCAAATTCCATATGGACTGTTACCAAAAAATATATATTGTTATGCCTTTGTTATACTAGGAATCAAATTTTACTCAAGGGACATTTTTAAAACCTTCCAGTTGTCTTAACAAACCTGCTTTATTAAAAACAAGATAAAACTCCAATCCCTTTAAAAATATGAAAATCTATTTCTTCTTGCTCTTCTGCAATTCCTTGGAAGCAAAACAATATTTTTATCAAGACCCTACTGCCCTCAGCCTTTCTGGCATTTGGACATATTTGGTTTGTAACTTATTTAGCTACAAATTCCGGTGGGAACGTTATCTATTAAAAATTATTCCAATGAAAAACACAGACAGTGTATTGGGTTAGGATTTTACCTGGACATTGGATAGAGGAAGAAACTAAATTTTTCCAAGTCTGGGCCTGTTCTGAATTGAGAAGATGGATACTGTCTTAGTATCTACCTTGGCCCAATTAAATCTTCTATTTTGCCTCACTTCAAGATTAGTTAGTAGCATCTTATGAAGCACAGGCAATCTAGTATCACATCTGCCTTGGAAATGGATTGTGATTGGTTGATGATTGCTATTTTCCTTCACACATGCTTGGATGCCGGAAAAGAAGCCCAATCTTATTTCATGTAACATTTAAACAATCTAAAACAGTACAGAGTTTCCTGAATGGTATATAAAGGATATATAAAACCAGGTTCTTTATTTCATAAAACGTACAGGTTATATTTATAGTTCAAGGAGACCAGTTGTGAATCTGCTACATTTCTTTTGGGGATTCTAGAGCATGGATGTCAAACTCGTCGTGTCACGTTACTGTCACGTGATGTTTTGTGACGTTTTTCCCATTCGCAGAGCTGGGGTGAGCGTGGCCTACACGTGACACATCCGGCCCGCCAGTTTGACACCGCTGCTCTAGAGAGTCATGGTGGATCATATAAAAGAGGAAAAAAGGAAATTACCAACTGAATGGATTTCCTTTATTTTATTTCATTCATTAACGAGAAGAAATATGTGTTGTGGCCCACTCTGAGGTTGGGGAGGAACTTGGCCCAGTTCTGAAGTCTGGGGAAGGCTCTGATGGATGCTCTGCATCGGACACAGAGATAGAGCCAGGGCCATCCGACATTTCCCAGCCACCAGAGAGGCAGCTGCCTTTGGAGGCTGATATGAGGAGGAAGAACAGCTGGGGCCTATTCCAGATGCATGTATGCACAGAGCAGTTAGGAGAGCTGAACAACAGAGGACAAGGAGTCGACTTGGCAAGCAAAGCACACATGGACGCTGAATGGGCCCTCCCTGGCTGGGGAATAAATAGAAGGCAAGGGGAGTGGTTGTCATAGGAGACAACAGTTCGTATTTCTGAAGATTTTGCTCACTGGGTTTCATGCCACAAAGACTGCTTGCCAGAACTTAATTTGCAACCTTTTGGCTGGGAACTCACGGCCACTGAAAAGGTCTGTTACTGCAGTTAACTCTTTGAAGGACTATTGCCTGGACTTTTCAGTGGGTGAACACAATTAATTCATAAGAGGTAAATAAAGAGGGTTTTTCGTGACAAGCAGTCTGTTTCTTGCTTCTGCTAAGGCTGGGGCAGAACAATATGTTTATGTAATGCTGCATGTAATCTTTTCTTCTCCATTCCAAAATACTAATCACTTCAGTTTAAAAATGAAAAAATAAATACATACCTATACTAGAAGTATAATCTGTGGCTCCAAAAATTAACTCCGGTGCTCTGTAATATCGAGAGCAGATGTAAGAGACATTAGGCTCTCCACGAACTAGCTGCTTTGCACTGGAAATGAAATTATAATATAAAGCTTAGTATTCAATATACAAAATATATAATTTTCAATAAATTAATATTTAAAGGAGTATATGCAATTCCTCTAAAATTTACGCAAGTATTTAATATAAATATCAAAATGCAAATTTATTCAGCATTAATACCATGTTTCCCCGAAAATAAGACCCAGTCTAATTTTCAGGGGAAGTCTTACCCACTTAGTTTAGGACCACTGCAACCAGGCCTCCCATGCCCCAACCCATCACACTGCTGCCTGACTTCTTTTGCAGCCGTGAGCAGCCAGATGCCATGTGGCAAGTTGTGCCAGTGCCACCGCTCGCGTCAGGAGGCCACACAGCTTGTTGTGTTGTTTCACACACGAGTGGCGGCACTGGTGCAACGTGCCACAAAGCCTCCTGCAACAAGCATCAGCACCAGCACGACCTGCCATGCTGCCTCCTGCCACATACGACGGCACCAGCGCCACACGCTATGTGGAATTCTACCGCAAGCAGTCACACTGGCGTGATGCACCATATAGCGTCCAGCTGCAAGCAACTGCAGAAGAAATTGCAGCAGCGTGGCAGGTTTTGGGATGTGGGAGACCTGGCTGCAGCGGTCCTAAGGTAAGCGGGCATGTGGGGCAGCTCCACCCCCTACCCCCGTTTGATTTTTACGCATGCACCTTGCCCCACCTCGTACAACCAGGCGATGGGACAAGTAGATGGGGTCTTAACCAGGGCTTATTTTTGGGGTAGGGCTTATATTAGGCACACAGGGAAAAATCAAGCTAGGGCTTATTTTCAGGATAGGTCTTATTTTCGGGAAAACATGGTAGATAAACCATTTTATTATTCAATGTTAATGAGTCGGATACTGTAGTTAAGTGAAATTTAGTGCAAACAGGAAAAAGCAAAATGAAATATGTCCGCAGATTAAATCAAAAATTCAGAAATATTTTTTTCAAATCTCCATGGATAATATATAAATTCTTAGTAAAAAACCTAACTCTTCAAATATTACTAGGACAAATCTATCAGTTTTCCAGGAAATATTTTTAATTGATCCCAAAGGATCAGAAATATTTATTTAAAAAAATAAATATATTTTAAAAGGTAAAGAGTAAATATAAAGACCCTGAAGATTTATACACTGAATAATCCAATTTAAGTTCTTACATTAAATCAACGAACAATATGAACAAAAATATTACCCTAAAGGAAAACAAGGATATATTTCATATTTATAATACATTTTAAAATGCATGGGTTTTTTTTTTTTTGAAGTGTTAAGGTTTTTTTAAGAGAAATAATATATTTAACATGCACAAAATCCCCCACATTCTTGATTCCTAGAAACCAATTTAGCTTCTGATTATTTCTAAACCATGCAAGGCAGTGGTGGGTTTCAAATTTTTTTTCTACCAGTTCTGTGGGCGTGGCTTGGTGGTCATGTGACTGTGGGTGTGGCTTGGTGGTCATGTGACTAGGTGGGTGTGGCCAACTTTATGTCACTCACGTCAAGAGTTAGGGTGCCTGGCCTCTCCTCACCTCAAAGGCCTCAACGAGATACAATTTCCCTGTCTATTTATTTACTGAACATCCAAAATATACTATTTAATCCTATGTATATATGCCATATGTGGCATTTACATAGCAACGGTGGCTGAGGAACTCTGGGAGTTGAAGTCCACAAGTCTTAAAGTTGCCAAGGTTGGAGACCCCTGGCCTAGGAAAACAATCCATGTCGCTAAAAAAAAAAAACTATGTCGCATCTGTTTTAGGGGAGGTTCAATTCATCGCCCAATTAAAGACTGAAATGACATGCTCCAGGCTGACAGCATTGCTTCAAATGACATTTGGCTCCAGATCAGATGTTGAAGTGACCATCCCCAGTGCTGGATGCTGGGTACACCTCTTATTTTTGTCGGACCACTACCTCTTTGGGGCAAGGGTTGCTTTTTACAGCATGGCGAGAAACAAACAGCACCTCTCACTTTGGCTGCTCCTGCTGCTGCTGCCCTTACCCCGTAAAGATCCAATAAGGCCTCACTGAAACACCACGTCCGCTCAGGGATGCTTTCTCCTTCCCCTCCCCAGTACTATGCTAAGCGGTGGCTCATTCCTGTCCCACCGTGCCAGCGTCACGCGAAGCAAATTAAAGGCAGCCCGCCTCTCTCCCCCATGTCGCTTCTCAGCCTGAGCAGCAAAGCACCCCCCACCCCGGATCTCTGGTCTCTGCAGCCCTCCACAGCCCTTTGAGTCACTTGATCCAGCCAACAGCCCCTCTGACCACCACTGTGTCCCCCTGGAATTTCACCCGAGAGCCAAGCAGCGGAGAAGGCAATCCCATTTCCCACTGGAGGGGCGAAAGGAAGCCTCTCGAGGAAGAGGCTCTTGAGCCTCTGAAGCCTCTCGAGGGAGACATCTGCTGCTGCCACCGCCTCTGCTTCTTCCTTCTCTCTGCTGACAGAAGTCAGAGAGTTAAGAGCAGTTGCTTCGCCGGGTGTTTCTCCATGTTTCTATCACGAGTCAGCTGCAGCTGCCACTTCCCATCTGCTGTTGGGAAGGCGATGCTTGTGGCAGATGGGAGGTGGCAGCTGCGGCTGACTTGGGATGGAAACATGGAGAAATGCCCAGTGAAACAACTGACCTTTCCTCTCCGACTTCTGTTAGCAGAGAGAAGAGAGAGGTAGAGGCAGCGGTGGCAGCAGCAGAAGAAAAGGGGCCGATTGCTTCGCAGCCAGCATGGTTACCCGGGCTCCCTTTGACTGGCTTGTCTCACAGCGCTGCCACACACACACGCACAAGGATATCTCCTTCGAGAGGCTTCAGAGGCCAAGCCTTTTTTTTTTCTTTTCCCCCTCCTGCCACCGCCTCAAGGGCTTTGCAGCACGTAGGCCTCTTCCTCCATAGGCCACAAGGATGGGAGCAGCTGCCTCCCGAGGTTTGGGGAGGGAAGCGAGGCACGTTAAAGAAAGGTAAAAGGGAATGGGGGTGGCAAGCTGGCCACAGGGACACTGGGAAGGCCGCATGGAAGGCAGGCAAGCATCGCGGGGCCGCAGGGAAGGGAGTAGGCTGCTAGCTCCCTTCCCCACAGCTGGGCAGCTCTGCCATGCTTGCCTGCCTTCCACCCGGCCTTCCTGGTGGTCCCAGTGGCCAGGCTCGCTTGCCTTCCTTCGCAAGCTGGCCACAGGGACACCAGGAAGGCCGCGTGGAAGGCAGGCAAGCATGTCAAGGTCACCTGGCTGCGGGCCAAGGGGAAGGGAGTAGGGAAGGTTTTTGCAACTGGGCATGGGAATGGGGACCACCGGGAAGGCCGTGTGGAAGGCAGGGAACCATGGCAGGGCTATGGGCCATGGGGAAGGGAGTAGGGGAGGCAGGCTGTGATGGTAGGGGGGGCCGGGGCAGCTAGATAGGCCGCGACTTGCAGGCTTACCCGGAAGGCAGATCAGGGCTGCTCAGTTGGGGCGCAGTGCTTCAGGCAAGCTAGCTGCAAGCGAGATCTACACAGTAGAAATAAGGAGTGACTGGGTGGAGCGGGGCGAGTGAGCGTCAGGCAGCCAGTGTGAGGGAGCGGCAACCAGGGAACAGGTTCGGGGGCGTGGCCAGCCAGCGGTCACTACCAGTTCGGCCGAATTACTGCTATCGGTTCGCATGAACCGGTGCGAACCTGTAGAAACCCACCACTGATTCAAGGGTGCCAAAAGATGTAGCTAGATATAATTACTTTAAAAATTAAGATTCTTAATAAATATCCACTGCATTACTGTTAAGTAGGATAAACATCTTTAAATAATTGTATATTTCCTGTCCAATTCAGTTAGAATACTACTACACACAAAATATTCCAGAATTCCACCAACTGCCTTATCTTTGGACACTTTAAAGCATTTCACAATGGCATATAAATGTTGTTTAATCTGTTATTGGAAATAGAATTTAAGGACTTCTGGCGGTGACATAGGGCTGTGGCGGCACAGGAGAGAAGCGCTCTCTCTCTGTTGCCAGTTTTCTGAGCTTTTGGTGCCTTATTCGGCGAAGACCGATCTTGGAGAGATCGGGAATAGAGAGGGGAAACTTCGGGGGAGGCGAGGAGAGGTGCGATCTCCCGCCGTACCGAGAAGATCCCTCAATCCAGGCTCGGGAAGAAGCTAGCTGACGAGCGCAGCTGGCCCGGAGGCCCGACAAGCCGATTGAGACCAGCGGGGAAGCGGAGGAGTGAGTACAGTGCAAAACTGCCGAGGGTGAGCAAGCGAGGATCGTTATCTTGGAGTATTTTGGAGCATTTTGGCGCAAAACCGAGGAGGAAATAATTTTCCGGAGGAGCAGCACGGAAGAGAAGATCTCAGAGCGTAAAGGGGCGGCAACTGAGGAGGCGAGCAGAAAGGAAGAGGACGAGACAGAGACAAGCGGAGAAAGACTTTAAACAGTGAAGACGAAGGTGAGGAGAGGTGGATTTGAAGTGCAGAGATTTAAAGAATTAAAGAAAACGAACATTTCTTGTATCCTCCCTTTTTTGGCTGCTCTAACGGAAGGAGAGAGGTATTTTGGCAAAGAATAAATTGTGGACTGTGACTGCAGATTGGAGATCGCCATACTGAAACAGGAAAGACCTCTCTTTTGTTGAAATTATGACGAAAAAGACTTACAAAAGTCATAGAAATTGAATAGAAAATTGAAATATATTACTCCTATATAATCCTCTTTTTTAAAAAAAAACATAGATAATTGCTATTGTCATTGATATTTATCGGAATTAAGAATCATAGTGATATTTGTGTTCATTAATAAATAAATTAGTATATAGTATATAATAGTACTAATTGAATTAATTGATTTGTAAAGCCTGTGATTATCTATTTTTATATATCTATATTTATATCTATTTATATTTATATTAGCTATTTAGATTAATTTATATTAATATATTGTAATATCTATATTATACCCCAGCTTATATTTTTACTGCATTTTTTACAAAGTATTTTATAAGAGACAATAAATAAGTTAAAGGAATCTCACTTAAAGAAAATAGATAAAGTAAATGAGAGACTATTGAATTGAATTTTTTACAAGTGAAAAGGAAAGGGAAAGAAAGGAATTAGACAAAAGTTGGATGGTGATTTGGGAGAAAGTTGATAAAATACTGGTGGAACAATATAGAATTCTGAGAGAGATGACGAGCACTACCACGACAACGTTGAAGACTGCGAAGAAAACGACATCAATCTTAGCTGGACCATCAGCCTCACCGGTGTCACAGAAAACCCTAGAGGGAATGTTTGCATCAGAGAAACAACCCAGCACACACAGTCTGCCAACAATGCAAGCTACTTTAATGTCAATCCAAGAAACAATGGTCAAAATGCAAGAGTGCATGACCAGAAACCATGAACAATCTAGGAAAGATATGGACGTGGTAAAGAAGGAAGTTAAGAACGACATCCAAAAGATTGATGAAAAAATGGATCTGATCCAAGAAATTATCCAAAGAAATGATCAAAAGATAAAAGAAATAGAACAAAAAACTGAATTGACAGAAGAAAAGTTGGAAGCATTGGACACAAAAATGATGGGATTAAACAAAGAGTTTGAGAACACAGTAGCCCAGCTGGAGATGGAAAAGGCGGCATTCTTTCTGCGTTTTCAAAATGTAGCCGAAGAAAGAGAAGAAGATTTGACAATGATAATGGCGGAGATGATAGCTGAGGCTCTCCAAAGAGAAAGGGAAGAAATAATAAATGAATTAGATGAAGTGTACTGCGTACACACAAACTACGCCCGACAACACAAACTTCCGCGGGAGGTACACGTAAGATTCGTGAGAAGAAAGGTGAGAGATATCGTCTATAAAATAACAAAGGATGAACCTATGCTTTACAAGAATAAAGAAATAATAACTTTGAAACAAATCCCCAAGGGAATAAGAGACTTGCGAAAAGATTACTGGTTCCTGGCCACATTGCTAAACAGGAGATATATACCTTTCAAATGGACAATACCCGAGGGAATGTTGGTAACGTGGCAGGGAAGGAAAATAAAGGTGGATTCGCAGAGTAAAGCAAGGGAACTATATGACCAAATGATGGCCAGTGAGATAACAAACGACAGCAGAGAGGAGGGAGGAAGAAGTATTAAAGGAAAACAGAGTCAGGAATGTGAAAGAACCTCGCCACAGGGAGGAAAAGAGGAGGAAGGAGAGACTCAGGAGGAAGGAGGAGTACAAACAAGAGGCAAAAAAAGGAATTAGAAGAAACAAAGAAGAAACAACAGGAAAGTCAGTAAGACATGGAAAGAACTCTACGAATTCTATCAGTAAACGTAAATGGCCTCAACTCACCATCTAAACGACACCAAATTTTCAAAAAGATTCTGAAACAAAAGTCCGATATAGTATGTCTCCAGGAGGTACACATAAGAAAACAAGATATAAATTACATACAGTATAAGGAGGAATAACATATTCATCACTGGCAGAAGAAAAAAAAAGAGGAGTAGTGGTATATATTAAGGAAGGGATAGATAGTAATATAAGATATACAGACACTGAAGGTAGAATTGTGATGATAGAGTTAAAACTTGACTTCAAAAATATATTATTGGTTGCGATATATGCACCAAATAGCAAACAATTAGAATTTTACAAAAAAGTGCATGAGAAAATCATAGAGCAAAAAATGGAAAATGTATGTCTAATTGGAGATTTTAATGCCATTTCGGATGTTAAAAAAAATTATAAATCTGACCAGCAAAATAAAAATATATTACCTAGAACCTTTACAGAAATGGTTGAAGAGTTAAACATGATAGATAGCTGGAGGTTTTATAACCCCGAAATCAAGAATTTCACATATTACTCGAATCCACACAAGTCTTGGTCCAAGTTAGACATGGCATGGGTATCTGGTATGTTAATGAGAGAGATAGAAACCGTAGAAATCTTATCAAATGATTGGGCAGATCATAACCCATTAATGATAACCTGGAAGGGGCACCAGAGAAAGAAAAACAGATGGACAATGAATTTACAGGTAATGAAAGAGAAAGAATATAAGAAGTATATGGAAAAAGAACTAGAATTGTTCTATAAGGAAAATACAAAACAACACACCTCCCTACAAAATTTATGGGACACCACTAAGGCGTATGTAAGAGGCCTTACAATAGCGTATAATGCAAAAAGGAGAAAGGAAAGAGAAAAAGAATACAATAAAATACGGGAAGAAATTCAAAATTGGGAACATAAATTGCAAGGGAAACCAGGGGATGAAGAAATAAGGGTGAAGTGGATAGCGGCAAAACATAAGCTCAATATATTAGAACAAGGGAAATACACACTAAATTTGAAATATATAAGGCAGAACCATTTTGAGCATGCAAACAAACCAGGGAGGTGGTTGGCGTATAGGCTAAGGAAGGAAAGGGAAAAAAGAACAATTCAGAAACTACAAGATGATGAGGGGAAGATCCAACAAAGCATAGAGAAGAAAAAGGAAATAATACTTCAATATTATCAGAAGCTTTATGAGAAGGACATAGCAACAACAGAGGAAATTGAACAGTACTTAAAAGGAGAGGGGGGTACAAATATTAACAGAGGAGGAAAAAGGATTACTAAATAGGGAGATCACGATGGGTGAATTAAAAGAAACATTGAAGAGACAGAAAAATAATAAAACCCCAGGGACTGATGGTTTACCAACAGAATTTTACAAAACATTTGGAGAATTATTAAATGGAATATTATTAGAAGTATATAATGAAGCCCTGTCGGAGGCAAAACTTCCAAACACATGGAAAGAAGCGTATATCTCCTTAATACCAAAAGAAGGGGCAGATGCCACATTGATAAAAAATTACAGGCCGATTTCTTTGTTGAACACCGATTATAAGATTCTAATGAATATAATTGCTAATAGAATGAAAAAAATATTACATAACAAAATACATCAGGACCAAAACGGTTTCTTGCCCACAAGACAAATAAAAAATAATTTAAGGATGGTAATGGATGTTTTAGAGTATTATGAAGTGCATTCAGAAAGACAGATAGCCCTGATCTTTCTGGATGCACAAAAAGCGTTTGACCAAGTAAACTGGCAATTTATGAAACAACAAATTAAAAGTATGAATTTCGGCGATAAATTTACAAAAATGATATCATCAATATACCAGGATCAAAAAGCATGTATATTGGTAAATGGGGATCAACGGGATTTTTTGGAATAAATAAAAGAGTAAGGCAGGGATGTCCGCTGTCCCCTTTGCTTTTCATTTTAACGCTAGAAAATTTATTAATTAGAATTAGGGCAAATAAAGAGATACAAGGACTAAAGATATAAAGAGAGGAGTACAAGGTCCAAGCTTTTGCGGACGACCTTGTCTTTTTTATAGAAGACCCAATAGAAACAACCCTCAAGTTAATAAAAGAAATTGAAAAATTTGGAAGAGTAGCAGGCCTAAAAATCAATAAAGAAAAAACAAATATGATAACAAAAAATATGACAGCAAAGCAAGTAGAGCAATTAGTAAAGGTTTCACAACTACAGGCAGTTAAGAAGGTGAAGTACTTAGGGATCCATCTGACGGCTAGAACGGTAGCAATAAAACAGTACAATTATGAACCCTTGGTCCAGAAAATTAAAGAAGATTTAGATAAATGGGGGAAACTAAAGTTATCCCTTCTGGGGAGGATAGCAGTGGTAAAATCCAACATATTTCCAAGACTCCTTTATTTATTCCAAACGATCCCAATAAAATTGGATAAGAAATTTTTTGACAATTTGGATAAAATAACCACAAAATTTGTATGGGAGGGGAAAAAATCGAGAATAAAATTAAACATATTACAAGACGATAAAATTAGGGGTGGTTTCAGTTTTCCAGCGTGGCAAAAATATTATAGGGCTGCCAGTTTACTATGGATCAAGGAATGGATAAATTTGGAGAACCAAAGACTGTTAAAGCTGGAAGGACATGACCTAATGAAGGGATGGCATGCCTTTATTTGGAACTCTGGAAACAAACCATACAAACATTTTAATAATCATACCATTAGGAAATCTTTAATTAGTACATGGCAACAAATTCAACGTAAACATTATATGAAAATCCCCGGTTGGTTGTCGACAATAGAAGCAACCACCCACCCAAATATATTATCAAAACAAAAAATACTATGATACAGAGAAATATTAGATACACAGGGTAAATTAAAAACTAGGGAAGAATTAAAAGAACAAGGAATAGCAATAGACTGGTGACCCTATTCACAAATAAAAAGAAGATACAGGAAGGATCAGGAGGAGGAGGGAATAGATTTGAAACAAAATAGGTTGGATAAATTATTAGAATCTAAAGAAGGGAAATTAATTTCGAAAATCTGCAAATATTTACTTGAATATGATTTGGCAGAAGAATTAGTGAAAGGGCAGATGATAGCATGGGCGAGAAACATCGGGCACAGTCTACAGCTAGAAGACTGGGAAAGAGTCTGGGAAACTAATTACAGCATGACAAAATCGGTGGCCTACAAAGAAAATCATTATAAGATGTGGTATCGATGGCATCTGGCCCCCGCAAGACTTGCGAAAATGTACCCAAATGTAGATTCGACCTGTTGGAAGTGCAGAAAAACACAGGGAACCTTCTACCATGCTTGGTGGCTTTGCCCGGTCATTAAGAAATACTGGAACAAGGTAAGGATATGGATAAGAGAAATTACAGATTGTGAAATTGAATCAGAACCTGAGATTTTCCTATTGGGCATGATCAAAAAGAACATCCGAAATGACATAAAATATCTAATACTTCATATAATCACGGCGGCAAGATTAGCACTAGCACAATTCTGGAAAAACGATCGACTGCCAACGGACCAGGAATTAATACAAAAAATATATACATGCACAGAGATGGATAGACTAACTTTAGAGTTACAGGATAAGGAGGACTCTAAATATTATGAAACATGGAATAGATAGTACCAATGGATAAATCAGAGGAAAGGAAATGGGTAGAGATGAAATTTAGAAGAAATTAATATAACAAAAAACAGCACTGTCAGAGGTATAGAATATGGAATACTTTATTGTATGTTTGTATATATGTACATATAATACATATAATATATTTATATAGAATAATGGAAATTAGTTAATAGGTGACGTTTATGTACTGTATATGTAAATTTGTTTCTCAATTGTGAGAAACTTGTATGTTTTTAAATGTTTTTTCTTTTAAACAATAAAGTTTAATTTATTAAAAAAAAAAGGAAATAGAATTTAAATAAAAGTTATTTATATGATCAATCGGCTATAGCAAAGGGCATAAATAGTTATGTATGCGGGTTGTATGTATGTGTAAGAAGTGCCCAGCCAGTTGGAGAGGCATGTGGGGGGGCAGGTGTCATGGGTTAGGAAGGGTACCTGGAAGTGCTTCGGAGTATCCAAGAGGTGCTACGCTGGTCAGGGACTTCATGTGAGATAGATATGGGTATTGTGTGGGGATGCCCAAGAGGCACCACATAGTTGGGAAAAGCTCATGGGAGTGGAGCATATCGGGCAGGGTGCACAAGAGATGCTGCATGCTTTGGGAAAGGCACATGGGGTGGGACAGGTCAGGGAAGGTTTTGGGGGGGCAGCATGAGCCAAGAAGGGTGTGTGCAGGGGTTCCTTCCTCCCTGTCCCTTCTGTCTTTCCCCCTTCTCTTCTCCTTCCAGCAGACAGGTAAGTGGCTGATGCTGGGTGGGGGGGAAAGTGAGGGATTGTAAGACTGGCTGGGAAATTGTCTGATTGTTGAAAATGAATATCACATGATTGCAGCAGCAGCCCATAGCATTGAAGTAGGGCCAGCTTTCCCACATTTCATTCCCTTGGAAGTCATGAGTCCTGAATTTGGACTGGATCCAAACATTCTTAAATTAACCAATTTGAGGTACTTAGTTAAAAACAGTGTTACCCTCTGATGCACATTTCACCTAGTTGAAGATCATGACAAGAGTTTTTGTAGTATACAGATATCACCAACCAATACAAGTCTGCCATTCTGGTTTTGTGCCATTTGCTGCATATTCCAATCTCCATACAGACATAAATACAACAGGAATAAATACAACCAGCCCCATTAACTGCAAATAAATTAAGGAAATGTGAAACTCCAAGTATCCTGCTCACTCGACTCAAAACAAAGTATCTGGAATCCTTTCAAATCCATCTAAAATATATTTATATGACTTAAAAATCAAGTCTTTGTTGCCTAATGTAAAACACAGGTACTCTGCTAAGTCATTTCAGGAGGGAAAATACTTCTAAATATCAACTCCTAAGATAAGCTAGTTTTGAGTACAGCTAACAAAGATCTGCCCAAGGACCATTCTCCCTACAGAAAGTATCATCCTCAAAGAAACTTTGGTTAAAAAAAATTCCTCTAGACATGTAACGAAGATTGAAAAAAACAATTATCCATTACAAATTGGACCTGGGTGGCCAATAAATATAAACAAACAAACAAAAAAGGAGGATCTAAAATTAAGCATTAATACCGCATTGCTTAAAACAGCCCTGACTGTCAACACCAGCACTTGTGCCTCATGAAACAATGCTTGACTCACATGTAATCTGCATCTACATAACCAAACCGGGACTTCCCATCACTTCCCATGCAAAGCAGCCCATTCCAAGTTTTACAACTCATACATATCAGCATTAGACATCAACTAAATTTCTTCCAAACTGAATGGCTCACCTATTGTCAGATTGAATTTTACACCCTATTCTGGGCTATTCCAGGAATCTTCTGAATCAGATGAGTTTTGATTTCAGTCATAGTCCACATTTGGAATATATCTAGCTGGCATTCCAAACAAAATGTCCCTATTTTCACTGCTCTACATTATGACAGATAGTGTCTTCTCTACAGCATGGTAGCATCTTCCTCCAGGAAACATAAGAACCAACTTGGGGACTTTGGCTGGCATCTCTCTCTTCTAACTATCAGCATACCAAGTCTGAAATGTATTAAGAAACATAACTTTCTCAATTTAATCCAAACTTCAAGCAACTACGTCCAGTCCAATAATGTACACCTTTCTGTTTACTGTCTTAGAATTAAAATGAAAAAAGATATAGAAATTATAGAGTAATAAAGTAAACACTTTATTATACATTAACTTTGGATGAATTTAATTTTATGCTAACTAATAAAAAGGTACCTATAGACATAGATTAAAAATTAAGATTTTTATTTGTCCTGATTTTATTGTATACCAAGGAATAATTATTTATAGGTATTTTATATCTACCGTAGAGAATGGCAGAAGGTAATACGTTATCTTTCGCTCTAAGCAATTCTTTCTAAATGAATTGCAGATTTTCAGGAGTTCATGGTGATAAGCATTCTGGTGATATACATGAAAGACTATGTTCATACGATTCTGGAGAAACAGAGCATGCCCATCTTTATTGCAATTAATATAAAGGTAAAAGTAAAGGTTCCCCTCGCACATATGTGCTAGTTGTTCCTGACTCTAGGGGGCGGTGCTCATCTCTGTTTCAAAGCTGAAGAGCCAGCGCTGTCCAAAGACGTCTCAGTGATCATGTGGCAGGCATGACTAAATGCCAAAGGTGCACGGAACGCTGTTACCTTCCCACCAAAGGTGGTCCCTATTTTTCTACTTGCATTTTTTACGTGCTTTCGACCTGCTAGGTTGGCAGAAGTGGTACAAGCAACGGGAGCTCACCCTGTTATGCGGCACTAGCAATTTGAACTGCTGAACTGCCAACCTTTCGATCGACAAGCTCAGCATCTTAGCTACTGAGCCACCGCGTCCCTACAGCAATTAATATAGAGGACTGTAAAAGTAACATATAACATCAATCCTACAAAGATTCCCAGGTAAAGCAGGCAAGTTATATATTAAGTTATTATTAATTATATTGATCAATCAAATACTTTATTATGGTCAGGGACCAGATGTAGGTATAATTCAGTTACAATATTACAGGGGGAAATGGGAGTGGGATAAAGGTAGCTGAAAAATTATACAAAGCAGAAGGGAAACAGTAGGTAATAACTGGAGTACCGGAGCATATTTAAATAATGAGACAGCACGAACTGTAATAAATGTTTAATTATTAAATAGTTCTGAAGTTATTCTAGTGGAGTATTAAAATACTAAAATACTTAACAAAGATACGATGATAGAATGTAAAATTCTATCCTGAATATTTGGGGCATAATTGATGATTATTACTTATTGCCTACTTGGTTGTGTATTATGATCAAATTATAGGATTATAACATTGGAGGAGAGAAAGAGAAAAGAAAAATAAAATAATCCAAGGATGTTGAGCTATCAAGTTGACTCTGAAGTTAACTGTTACCTAGTTTTAACTGCTGCAATGATAAATGTAGCTATGGTGGGTGATGTAACAATATTAGTCTGAAAGGAGGAAGAGGGTATAGAACAGTGATGGCAAACCTTTTAGACACCGTGCCCACATATACCCAAACTGCAAGGTGCTTGCACAAACGCGCACATGTGCAGACATGCGCTCATGCACAGAAGAGACCCAAAGACCAACTGGCCGGCGGGAGGCGGGACATCCCAACACCTGCAGCGCAGCAAGAGGTAAGATCTTTTTCTTTTGTGAGCTTGTTTCCTCGTTTGCAGGGAAACAGAAGCTCACGAAAGAAACGCCACAGACCTGGGGCAATGGCGCCTGTGCCAGCAGAGAGCGCTCTGTGTGCCACTTCTGGCACGCATGCCATAGGTTCGCCTTCACGGGTATAGAAACTATCCATTCTCCCCAACATTAAACTATTATTATTGGACACAGTCAAGCCATAATAAGGAGAGTTTCCAACTATTACCAGATGCTGGGGAAGACATATCAATTGACGCCCACACAATATGTTGTGGTGAAAGAATCTACAGCATGGATTGAATAGACCTTGGGTAGATTGGCTATTAAGAATCGGGAATAAGCCTGCTACATAAAATTTCCTTCTACTCTGTCATTCAGAATTAATTTAATCCAGAAGGTAACATGGTCTATGCTGCTGTTCAATATTTAATCCAGCCATTCCAAACATTGGAATTACCTGGCCAGAGGTAAATATCTTTTTGCTGATATTAGGGCTATGAATCATGAAGCTCTTGACATCTGCTGGGAGTCATACACTTCCAAACACATAGCTTTGAATCACAGAATATGACATTTCCACTCCATGGAATTAATCTGGTCTGCCATGAAACCCTCAAAAATCATCTGGGGAACTTGCAAGCAACTTATCCCTTCCAATTTTTCCTAAAAAGATCCAGGTAATATTGAATGGGCTGCTGTACAGGAATCTTCAGGCTCAGTAAGTACAGAAAAGACAATGGTTTGCCACCATACGGGATCTAAGATGAGCTTTTACTAGTGCTGAGTCAAATTCTCTTTGGGTTTTCTGACACAATCATTCTAAACCACTTTTCAATGGCATTACCTCTTTCAGTTCCTTACAAAACCAGTTCATTTTGCTAAATAAGTGCTATCTTGTTGGAAAGTTATATAACACATCTTCAGATAATACATTTAATTGATAATCTTTCTCCTAAAATACATGGTACAATTGTTGCAAAATTGAAAGGATCTTTAATCTGCCTTTTGTACTGGCAAAGTAAGGATGGCAAAGCATGTCTGCAACACACCTTGGATAAGGTTAGGGCTAGCTTGGATAAAAAGTTGAATTCAGGTAATCCATTCGAGAATGGACGTTGACTTACCTGAACGTCCCTTTTCTGGGCGCTGCGTACACTATCCATCAATGGGTTAAATCCTTCAGTGCTTGGCAACAACTGAGTGAAAGCTAATTTCCCTTTCCTGCTGCCCAGCCACGCCCCCAAATCCCATGATTCCCCAGTCTGAACGAAGGCGCAGTAACCACACCGTTAAGTAATGAACCAAACTTTATTTTGCACAACAGAAACAACCAAGAACACTAAAATTGGCAGGAAGCCGAAACTAGGGAGGGTATGGATAGTGTACGCAGCGCCCAGAAAAGGGACGTTCAGGTAAGTCAACATCCATTTTCCTGTGCGCTGCTCCCACTATCCATCAATAGGATATACCCAAGCTCAAACCCCATGGGTGGGAGGCTGACTGCCTCTAGGGTCCTCCTCTGCTAGGACTCTCTGGAGCACCCTGCGGCCAAACGACACCTCTGCTGAACTAAAGGCGTCAATCTTGCAGTGGTGAACAAATGGTGATAGGGATGACCAGGTCGCCGCTCTACAAATGTCTGCTACCGATGCCTGTGTTGCCCAGGCCGCGGTAGTGGCCGCACTGCGTGTGGAGTGTGGTAGAATCTTGCCGGGCAGCGGTTTAGAGTTCAAGTCATATGCCAGTGCAATGCACGCCTTAATCCATCTGCTAACCGTGGAGGCTGAGATCTTCAAACCCATAGAGCTTGGAGTCAACGACACCAGTAGGGCTTCTGTGCGTCTGAATGAAGCCATCATCCGGATGTAGATGCGAAGCGCCCGACACACATCGAGGGTATGCCATTCTCTCTCTCTATGGTCACGAGGCGATGAGCAGAAATCCGGCAGGATGAAACTACGAGTTCACCTTGGGTACAAAGGTGGGGTCCAGATGCAGGATCACCGACGAATCTCTAAAGATGCAAAGATCCTTCCGGACTGACAGGGCTGCTAGCTCTGACACTCTCCTGGCCAAGGTGATAGCCAAGAGAAATGTCACCTTGAAGGATAGGCTGAGAGGCACCGCGTCCAAAGGTTCAAAGGGAGCCTCGTTAAGGCTCGCAACACCAAGGTAAGATCCCAGGTTGGGTAGTGGTGCACTGTGGGCGGGCACAGGTTTGTGGCGCCATGTAGGAAGCCCTTGATGAGCAGGTGATGTGCTAGCGTCTGGTATGGTGTGCACCTGATGACTGTTGATAGGGCTGCCTCCTCAGTGTCACGGGGGCCAGTCTCTTGTCCAGCCCAGACTGCAGGAATTCCAGGACGTCCTGGACCCCTGCTGTTGTCGGGTCCACATGGTGTTTTGCGCTCCACCGACAGAATGCCCGCCATGAAGCTTCGTAGATGCGGGTCATTGAAGGACGTCTGGCCGCCTGAATGGTGCTGGCGACCTTGTCTGACACCTTGTCCTTCCTCAGGATGATCCGCTCAAATGCCAGACGGTCAATTGAAGCCACTGGGGCTCTGGATGACTGACCTCCCCCTGGCACAGTACGACCTGGTGTGGTGGAATCACCCACAGTTCGTTCACTGAGAGCGCCACTAGGTCGGCGTACCACTTTCGATGAGGCCAGTTGGGCGCCACTAATAGAAGGGAGGCCCTCTCCGCCAGTAACTTCTGAATGAGGCGCGGTAGAAGTGGAATCGGTGGGAATGCGTATAGAAGGCCTCTGGGCCAATCGCACCGAAGTGCATCGTGATCTTCCGCTTGAGGCATTGGGTAGCGAGACACGAACCGAGGTAACTGCGCGTTGGCTGGAGTTGCGAACAGATCTACTACTGGCATGCCGAACCTTGTGGCCAGTTCCCGGAACAGTCGGGGTGCAGTTGCCACTCCGCCGGGTCTATCAGTTCTCTGCTGAGCCAGTCTGCTCTGACATTGGTCAACCCTGAGATGTGGTCCGCCTTGATCGAGAGGAGGTGTGTTTCCGCCCAGCTGAATAGGGCTTCGGACTCGTACATCACGTGACCTCGTGCCCCCCCCCTCTGTTCACATGCGCCTTGGCTGATATGTTGTCTGTCAGCACCAGGACATGGTGGCCTTGAACTGCTGTTTGAAACTGCTGAAGAGCCAGTCTGATCGCCCGGAGTTCCAGGAGATTGATGCTGCTGTGCCTTTCGCTCGGTGACCACTGGCCCTGAGCCACTAGGTTGCAAAGGTGTGCTCCCCACCCTTGCAGGCTTGCATCTGTGGTGAGAGTCAATCTGGTCGGTTATAGAAATACGCTTCCCTTGAGGAGCGCCTGTGACATCCACCACTTGAGGGATAGGCAGATCTGCGGAGGGAGACGAACTTCGCGCTTCGAGCTGGCCTGGCCTGCCCGTTGAAACGGGAGCAAGAACCACTGGAGGGCTCTCGAGTGTCTGCGTGCCCACAGAACGATGCCGAAGCAGGAGACCATCTTTCCCAGGAGGCCCATAGTTGGAGGACCGGGACTCTCCCTTGTTTCAAGATCTGCTGGATTAGATCTCGAATGCTCTGGATTCTTTCTGGAGATAGGAAGACCTGGCCTTTGTTTGAGTCTATAACTGCCCCCAGGAGGAGGGCAGGGTAGTGGGTTGAAGGAGCCGGGTAGTGGGTTGCAGTTGACTTTTTTCGAAGTTGATCGTGAACCCGTGTGCCTGGAAAGCTTCCAGGACCCGCTCCATATCCCTGACTGCCTGGTTTTGCAACGATGACAAGACCAAAATGTCGTCGAGGTAGCAGAGAATTCGAACTGGGATCGCCCGCAGTGTGGCCGCCACCACCGCCACCAGCTTGGTAAACGTGCGGGGTGCTGAGGAAAGCCCGAACGGCATTGCACGGTATTGAAAATGTTGGCCTGCGTACTCGAACCTCAGGTACTGACGATGGTTCGGGTGAATGGGTACGTGAAGGTAGGCCTCTCGCAGGTCGACAGACTGGAGGAGATCCCCCTGTCTCACCCCCGCTAGGATTGAACGAAGTGAGTGCATTTTGAATTTGCGATTCTGGACCGCTTGGTTCAGCTGCTTTAGGTTTAGAATGGCCCTCCAGCCTCCAGAGTTTTTGGGTACGAGAAAAAAGCTTGAGTAGAAGCCGGAGCCCCGTTGGCTCGATGGTACTAGTTCTATGGCTTTGATTCCTAGAAGATGATCTATCTCCTGTGACATCAGGAGTGTGAGCTCCTTGGAGGCGGGGACGGTGCAGCGCGAGAAGCGATGGGGCGGCCGCCCGGAAAACTCGATAGAAAGACCTGAAGAGGTCGTGCGCTGGACCCACAAGTCCGTTGTTGATTGGGCCCATTGATGGTGGAACAGGAGGAGTCTTCTGCCTATGGGACCCGCTGCTTGTGAGTCACTTCCCTCTCCTGGCGGTTTTGAAGCCAGCTCCACGGAAGGGGCTGTTGAGTGTGAGCTTTACGGAATTTAGCGAGGCATCTGCGGTGTATTCTGTGGCTGCTATGATTTTGTTTATATCTTGATGCATCCTGGTGTCCTCTGGAGGGAGCCTTTCCTGCAATTGCCGCAGCCAGATGAGGGCCGCCCTGCTGAAGAAGGACGTTGCTGTCGCTGATCTAATGGCCCAAACTGCCGCCTGGTGAGACTTGCGAAAGGCCCACTCGGTCTTTTTGTCTTCTGCCTTGAGGCCGTCCAGGGCGTCAGTGGAAATCATCAAGGAAGAGGTTAATGCCGCTACTGGTTGGTCTACCGATGGGAGGGTTAGAAGATCCTCCATCTCCGGAGCTGAGCAGTAAAGTTTTTTATCCAAACTGCTGGGTGTCGACAAGGATGCTGGTTGCCCCCAGAGGTTCTGAATGACATCCGCGAACAATTGCGGGCAGGGGATGTAGTCTTTCTCCGGTTTGGAAGACTTGAACAGTGCATCGTGGGGCCCTGCCGACACGGTGGCAGGGGTCTCCACATCTCCGGGTACACCCAGATTAGTCATAAACTGAGCTTTATGGAGAAGGGACTTAAAGAGTGCTGGGCGGAACAGGCCTGTGAAGGCTGGGGAGTCGGGCAACAGCCCCTCATCCTCGGAAAATTCCAAATTTTCGGGTCCCTCCTCAGCCTGGTCTGAGTCATCGGTTGAATCTGCCTGGGCATGAGGCAGCTGTGCAGGTGGCTGTTGGCGGTGAAGAGAGCCCTGGCCCCCCAGCGCTTGTAATGGACCTTGAGAGGTCTGCTGTAATCCTGCAGCCAGGAAGGATGAGAACGCTGACGACAGCATAGCCTGGAAAGCCAGCTGAGAGGGTGGCATAGGTGCCTCTGGCGAGCGCAGGCCTGCCGCCGTTGGAGTAAAGGTTGCCTCTGCCGCGCGTTGCTGAGCACGTGCTAGACCGGCTCCAGACACGTCTGACATCGATAGGGAAACCCCCTTTGCGCGCAGTAGGGCATGGCCCGACCTGCTGAGGTCTGGCGTCACCGGAGATAAAGCCAATTCCGCCAGGCTTGCCATGATAGGCGTAGCTTCCCCTGAGGCCCGCATGCTTTTTGCTGGACTAGGCTCCGTGGCTGTCACGGCCAGTGCAGCCTTCTGGGGTTTGGCGTATTGGTGCTCCAGAGTCTTGTGCATCCTTGTCCTGGATGAGAGGAGCCTTGTCCACCCTGCTTTTGTAGCTGGAGCTGCCAGACTTTTTCTTTTTGGAAGACCCCGCCTCCCTGCGGGGGGGGGCTCAGCTCCAGCTCCAAGTCTGATGACAGATGGGAGTCAGACATAACTGCCACCTCCAGATGTGCCCTCCAGAAAAGGAGAATCTGCTTTGCAGGGGGTATGCAGAGCTCCTGGAATAAAGCAGCGCTCTTCCTGGTCGTGAAAGGCTGCTGCTAAAGATCACTCAAAATGGTGGCCTGAAGGTCCCCCAAAATGGCAGGCGCACATGGCACCAGGATCTTGCAGGGCTGGGGAGGCAGCGGTCTCACAATGGCGGCCTGAGGGTCCTACCAAATGCCGCGCTCAGCCCATGGCGTTCCAATCGGCCCCTGTCCCCTGGGGGCTCAAAACTGCTCCTCGCGGCGATCTATGGCTCCCCGAAGCGTTCCCCTCGCCTCCGCTCTTCCCCCGACTTACAGCTGATGGGCGCGTTGCCAGGAAGTGCCGAGAAATGCCAATTGTGAAAGCCACTTCTCTGCGCTGTTTAAACTGACGAGGCGGCTGCTGAGTGCTGAAGCGTGGGCGGGCTGGAGTCCGCTCCGCTTCCCAGCTGATGAGCGCTTCGCCGCTCTTCGCTGCTTGAAGCAGCCCGAGAAGAAAAGGATATTCAAAAATAAAGAAAAAAGCCTAAACGCTGCTTTGGAAAAGGGAAAAGGCAAAAACTTGCACGAGCTCCAAAAATCACCTCAGTGTTTGCCAGCAACTGAGTGAAGACTGGGGAATCATGGGATTTGGGGGCGTGGCTGGGCAGCAGGAAAGGGAAATTAGCTCTAACTCAGTTGTTGCCAAGCACTGAAGGATTTAACCCATTGATGGATAGTGGGAGCAGCGCACAGGAAAAGGATCTAAACTTATTCTTATGGAATGGAACAGCCTTGTAGTTTGGACTACACTCAGTATCTGAAATCTTGACTGGTCTTTCTTTGGCTTTATCTATTTATGGTTAGGAGATTTAAAATAAAGCCTTACAAGGGGAACAAATTTAACACAATAGCATCTATGAGTTCTGGCTTCTTTCTGGCATAAAAGTAATTATTTTTCTTTTTTTTTGCTGCTGGAAGATAAATTAGATAAAGAAGACTGATCACAGTTCTTCTCAGCAATTAAACAACCTTGGTTCCAGAAAAGGTGGATTTGATTGAAGAAATTCTATATAGAACATATTATGATCTCTCAAAAGGATCAGTAAAATTTATTCCAATATATATTAAAAAAAAACTTGTTCACATAAAACTTTATCATATATTGCTAATTAACATGGTCCCAAGGAATAGATAAATAAGCAAAGTTCTTTAAGATCCTGAATCCATGTCCCAATTTCTCAGCCTAATTTTCCAACTACTCCTTTGTTAAAATGAAAGATTCTAGCTTTGAACTGAAAGCATTCATAAATGAATCACAGAACTGTGAAAGAATTTTTTTCCTTCAAGCTACTCCAACTGCAGGCATAAGTAGCTATTCCCACTAACTATAAAATAAAGCAAATGGTGAAATTTAACTGTTACTCATGGTAACTGTGTCCTGTTTATCCTGTTTTGCTCCATTCCCACCATTATTAGGAATAACTACTGAGACTACAATAATTATAATTAAAATGAGAACTGGGAAATGATGAAAAGAGTCCTGAAAATATTTACCTTCCAAAATCACAAAGTTTTAGAACAGCTGTGTCAGGGTCCAACAAAAGATTCTGTGGTTTTATATCCCGATGACATATCCCAAAGGAATGGATATAGGCTAAACTTCGGAATAATTGGTACATATACAACTGTAATATAAAAAAACAAATATTATGATCAAAGCTTCCATATCAAAACACTGGCAAATAGAAAATTTTATAAGGTTTTTATAATACTTGAAACACTATCTCAATAAGCATTTTTTTTCTTCATAACATACACATTTACTCATTTTACAAAACATTTTTTCACATTTCTTTTGGCATAGAAGGTACAGTACAGGTGTTCTTCAACTACAACTTCCAGTAGGCCTCAACAAGCATGGCTAACTGTAAAGAATGCTGCATTAGGGAAATCAAAGCAGTTAGATGTATAGAAATTATCACAATGATACAAAAATATAATTTTATCTAATTTATCTAATTTATAATATAATAGCTATTTAATTAGCTTCCATCATTAATGTTTTTTTCTCACATTGGACAAAATCTATTTATGTAACACAACCCTAGTTGTAGAATATTAAGAATATATCTTATATTATTCTATATAACAGTCCTTCATATAAGTCTTCCCCTTTGGAAAAAGCTAGCTATATTTACCTGAAATGCAACCCAAAGCAACTTGGAATGTCTTATTCAGTGCAAACATAAAATGAATTATGGGTTTCCTGTTTGTTGGAATGTTTTCAAACAAAAGCTTAATAACCACTATCAAGGATAATTTAACAAGCTTGTGTATTAATACTGATCCATTCCAACTCCTCCATTCTAGGATGGATGGATGGATGAAAGGAAGGAAGGAAGGAAGTTTGATGAACGGAAGGATGATCAGCTGAAGGGTTAACACTGGGCAGTTAAAAATTAAGTGGGAACTATGCCTGGTCACATAGCAAGGGGGAGAGGTGGAAACGGAAGGCCCCTGTAAACAGTTTGGAAGTATTAGAATGTTCTGAGCACAAACAACTTTGCCTCCATAAAAATATAAATTCATGTATATAAATCACAAAGAACACTAAAAAAGAATGAATAGTTAGTAAATAGCATCAAAAACCATTAAACTGTCCAAGAAAAAAAGGCCAAACATCTTTCAACGTATCAGGATGCAATGAAGCAAGCAAGGACTGCAATAGTGGTGAGAGAAAGTTTGTGAACCATTTATGAACCATGTATATATCTGCAGGACTGCTTGTACCCTGTTGTATTAGCCTGGGCCATTAGATCTGGAATAGAGCTCATGTTGCAGGTCCCATCAGCTAGGAACCTACGTTTGATGGGTCCAGGAGATATTCCTTCTCTGCCGTGGTGCCTGATTTAACACACACACACCCCGGCAAATAAATCAGCTCCATCCCTTTTGTTATTACAAAAAACCCCTCAAGATTTGGTTATGTTATCAAGCTCATTCATAGTGAGATGGCAATCAAGTGTGAATTTGAGAAACTTGGCCCTATTTTTTAAAAAACCCCACATATTAGGGGTTACCATCAGAATCTGCTTCTTTTTGACGATTTGTAGAAGTGAATCCTATCCCTATAAGATATACCATATTTTTTGGAGTATAAGACACACCTTAGTTTTTGGGGAGGAAAATAAGAAAAAAAGCTGATTGGCAGGTGGATTGGCCTCCCGGAATACCCCCAATCAGCTGTTCCCAGAGGTGAATTTTAGCAACAGGTTCATTGGTTGTGATCTCTGTACCTTCCTCTTTTTTTTGCTTTTTTTCCTGCCTCTGAAACTTCTGAAATTCTGTTTCAGAAAAAAACTTTTTTTTCCTGCCTCTGAAAGCCTCCGAAACAGAAAAAAAGCCTCTGAATCTTTGTTTGAGGGCTTCTTTTCTGAAGCTTCATTTCTGATGCTTTTTTCAGCCTCTGAAACCTCCATTTGAGAAGCTGGGTGGGGCTACATTCAGAGTATAAGACGCACCTAGATTTTCATCCTCTTTTTGGGGGGGGGAAGGTGCATTTTATACTCTGAAAAATGCGGTAAATTCTATATTTATACTATAGAGTATAAATAACTGAAGAGAGCTCAGAAAAAGGTTTTTTTAATGTTCATAAGGCTGGAAAAGGCTATTGTGGAAAAATTAGGCCTCTATCAATCCAAAGGCAGCCACATGGTGAAGAAAATACCATTGTTACCCTTCCTAGGAATGGCTGGTCTAGCAAAAATCAGCCCAAAAGCAAGACGTACAATTCTCTGAGGGACAGCAGAGGATAATGGCAAAGGATTTGTAGATCAGTCTTACATTATCTAATGCCAGTGCTCATGAATCAACCAAAAAGAAAATCATGAACAGGAGTGATATGCTTGAAGGATAACCAAGGAAGAAACCATTGCTGACTAGAAAGCATATTGTTTCCTGTCTTGTTTGCCAAAGAGCATCTGAATAATCAACAGTCTACTAGAACAAAGTTCTCTAGATAGGTGAGACAACCATGGAATGTTCTGGCATTAATGAAAAACATGATTTTTTGGGGGGGGGAGGGGGGGAATAATGTATTCCAGAAAAGAAGTCTCTTTCAGCCAATCATCAAATGCTGTAAAGAGAAACTGCTCATAGACTTGTCCCAAAGGTGCTTTCTTTCAAACCACCAGGACCTGGATCTCCATAGTCATTTGTTTATAGTCTCATACTTCTAAAAGATGAGGCTGAGAAGCACTGCTTCCCTATGGTAGTGCCAACATTCAGGAATGGCCTTCCTACAGACATCGGCCTCATCACTTCCTATTGACTTTCAGGAAAATGCTGAAAACAGTTATTCCATTCTCTTAACTTGAGCACTAGGCCAGGGGTGTCAAACTCAATTTCATTGAGGGCCGCATCAAAGTTGTGTTTGACCTCGGGAGATGGCTAGAGTGGGAGTGACCAGCTCAACATCACTGTCGGGGGCACCTGTGGTGGCCCAAGCAAAAACAGGCTCCCGAGCTGTTTTCGGCTGCCAAGGCCTCCTGCAACCCACTGCCAGTGAAAATGGAGCTCTGTTTTCACTGGTAGAGAGCTGCAGGAGGCCCTAGCAGCTAAAAGCGGAGCTCATGAGCCCGTTTTCTCTGGCAGAAGCACCGCAGACCAGTCCTTCGCTGTTTCCAGGGCTTCCCCGCAGGCCAGATCTAAGTATCCTGCAGGCTGGATACTTGAGTTTGACACCCCTGCACTAGGCCATCCTTCTCCTTTTAATTCGTCTTGTTCTTATTCTTGTTCTCTTCATTTAAAAATGTATGCTGTTATCATTCATTTTAATGTTACCATGGATGTTTTAAATTTGCTATTCTTTATATTGCTATTCTCTATGTTTGATAAGCTGGCAAGAGTTAGTCGGGTTCCAAATAAATTAATTAATGAATTAGTCTCATCCCAAATATGAAGCATGATGGTGGGAATCCCATAGTCTGCAGTCTCCAAATCAGAATGGCTTATAATCACTGTGGGAATGGATCATTTGCAAATTCCAAAGAAGAACATCAAATTGAAGCTTAAATGAATATGAGACATGCATCCTAAACACACAAGTAATGGCATCTGCCACAGTCTTTTCTTATTTTTTTATTCTGTCAACTGCCCTTCAATAGAAGATAACCATTCAAATTTGCAAAAAGACGTATTTGCATGAAGTAGAGGTTTCTCAGCTTCTGTTTGCTTCAGGAGTCACTGAAACAAACAAATCTGATAGGATGTCTACATGTTTAATTATTTATTAATGTAATTATCTATTAATTCCTACAGATGCAACAGAGAAACACAAAGTTTCTTCAATCCAGAATATTAGGCACATTCTGTGAAATACTAACAGCAATTAATTCCAGGGTTACCATCACCAGAGTCTCACCAGCAACAACATTCTCCAATGGGTTTGATACCTATAAGGGTTTAATGAAAAGTAGTGCCACCATTTCCATAGCTTAAGTTTAAATCAGGAATTTTTAATAAAAGAAAAAGGAAAACGGAATCACTTGATTGAATGAGGGACTATAAAAATTAATAAAATAAGTAAAATCTTTGAAATGAGCTCTTTTATTGTTTGTATTTACTTCTGTACATAGTCAATACCATTTGCTACATACATCTGCCAACATTGTGAGATCCAACTTTGCAATTGTCTCTTGGATGGCTGGAGGTGTAAAGCATTGCCTTGTGTTTCCAAGCTTGCTCAATTGTTTTAAAATTGTGACTGTTGCAATGTTGTACTTTTTGTTGACAGCTAATTCAAGGAAATCCATATGAATACTTTCATCTGCATTCCTCACTCCAAAGGTAACCATGAATTTTCCTGCTGAAGCCTAAGTTTTGTTTTGTTTTACCCCCTGCAGCTTTGTGATATTCCATGCACTGATGCTTCATTTCTGGATCATAATGATGAGTTCATATTACATGTATTGTCACAATGCTATGAAGAAATTACTCACTTTCATTCTCTTGAATGAAAGAGATAGATAGGTTTCTCTGAAACAAAATCAACAAAAATTGATAGGTTTCAGTTCTTGAAACTTTCTTCTCTGCCATCAGCATTCTAAGAAACCATCTAGCACATAGTTTGCACACATTGCCTAGCTTGATAATTTAGCAGCTCTAAATGATCTGCTAACTGTCTTTAATCAGTTTTTTAACCTTTCTCATCTGAAACTCAGTGGTTATTATCACAGACTGCCCACTTGATTACAGAAACAGATTATTCACCATCTTTCCATTTTTTGACCTAATGACACAGTATTTACAACCAGTGTCCTAAACTGCATCTGTCAATGAATTTCAATTTTTGATGTGATTGGCAATCAAAAATTCACTCACATCACATTGCTTAAAACTTAATGACAGGTTTCAACTTTATAAACAATAGCCATACAATTTTTGTTCACAGGCATTTCCATCAAATGAAGTGAAAGAACTGATGTTAGTACTGCCATCTCTTGGTGACTTTTAGTACAAGCCATTAAATTTCATACAACTCTCATATAAAACAACACCATCCAACAGCATTTTAGCATGAAAGTTTAGCATCCATTCCCACAACAAAATTGAAGTAGAGGAGTGTTAAAGGGAAAAGGAAACAACATTTACTGTTTCTCTCCAGAAACAGAGCAGGAAGAGATAATGGCTGTCTGTCAAAAGTAGTCTGCTTTATGGAGTATTCTTTGAAAATAGAGGCCCAAGTTCCACAAATCTTCCAGGGGGTGAAAAGTCAATCAACCATAGTCAGCACAAATTCCAAAAAAACAAATTGCAAAATGGAAAGAAGAAAAACAAAAGAAAGGGAAACAACAAGCAATTCAAATAAAATGTTAAAGTACGTGGCTTTGAATACCCATGATGGAGGTGGAGGATATTATGCTATCAAATACGGACAGGTCTAGGACTTTTCGGCTTGAACTCTTGGCACTGCCTGTTTCTCCACCAGGGTTTCGCCTCTGTGTTATTACGCCTCGGCACTTTGGGCCACGGCCCCTCCGTCCCAGTCCCTTTGCTGCGGCCCATTCGTCGCAGTACAGTTCGTGTTGGGCTTTTGGGCGCACAGGACAGTTTGAAGTCAGCCAATTGGTGCAGGGGCTCGGGGGCTTTGGGAGTAGAGCGAGGGCTGCAGTTCAGAGGGAGGCTCTGTCAGTTCGGAGCCTCCCAAGGCGGCCGAGAGCAGCGCGGGGGAGGGATCCAGCCACAAAAGACGGGGGGAGGAGGGCTGTAGAGGTTCCCAGGGCCTCTCCCTGTGGAAGAAGGGGCTGGGAGGCGGCAAAGGTATTTCTACCCTGACTGGGGCTGCCCTAGTTAGTAGCACTTGGGGCTCTGAAACCCCCACTCCCACCCCGCCCTGCCCAGGAGCCCCTCGCCTGTCAGTTTGGAGTTTCTCGAGATGGCCAAGAGCAGCGCATGGGAAGGAGGGCTGTAGAGGATGAGGGATCCATCAGGTGGAGCTTTTGCAACAAGCTGGCGGGAATGGCTGGCCTGATCTTTTGGTTTTCCTTCTGGTTTCTGATGATCTTTTGCTTTTCCTTCTCCTGGTTTCTGAAGACCCACCTGTCCCAAGAGCCCTACTTGCTTCTAACCCCCATCCCCACCTCTTCGTTCCTTCTCTGCTTCTCCCAGGTTTCTGGGAGTGAAGTACCTGGCAAAACATATGTCTCACCTTTGATCAGAGCCTCCCCCTTCTGCCTAAGAACGTATCTCAGCTTTGATCTGTTCACACAGGGGGCCATTTGGCCCCCTGTCACACCAGGGGGCCAAATGGCCAAAGGAAAGAGATTAGGCAGATAAGGCTAATGAGGAGTATTCTATCCTTTTTGGAGGAAGATACAAATCTAATTAGGAAGCCAGGATGTTATTTTATGACGTTTCTGGCTGTATCAAAAGGAGTTACAACACTAATTCCAATCGCTTATTCTTTTCTCTTTCTCTGCTCATGGCTCTAGTCCTCCCAGAGATGTTTGGGGAAAGGAACATGAACAGAGAAAGAGAAAAGGATAAGCAATTGGAATTAGTGTTGCTCCTCACTCCTCTTCATTTCCATCTGTAAGGTCCAATAATAATACATTTAAGCTCATAAATGCCAAACAAGAAACTTAAACGGAGGCTACACTTCAGAGGTGTAACTCCTTTTGATACAGTCAGAAACGTCATAAAATAACATCCTGGCTTCCTAATTAGATTTGTGTCTTCCAACAAAAAGGATAGAATACTCCTCATTAGCCTTATCAGTCTAATCTCTTTCCTTTCTCTCTCCTCCTTCTTTTTCTTTCTCTCCCCCCCCCCACCTTCTCTTCCCGTTCGGTGTCAGGGAGGCAGGATCAGGTATAGGGGAGTTTCCACCCCTCCCCTTCCTTCTCCTAACAAGCATCTGAGGCTGTTTAGCCTTGTCCTAGTAAACTCCTTCCCTTTTCTGTGAATTTTCCTCTCTGGTAGAGGCACCAAAATAACTCAGATGATATAAGGTTTCCTGCTAGAGAAGTGGGTTGCACTAGATGATCTCTGGGGTCCCTTCCAGCCTGAATCTACGTCTAGTTATAATAACATTTGGGAACCCCACCTGATGGATCCCTTGCCCTCTACTGCCCCCTCCCTTTGTCTTTTGTGGCTGGATCCCTCGTCCTCTACAGCCACCCTTCCCCTCCCCCACCCCGCTGCTCTCCGCAGCCTCGGGAGGCTCCGAACTCACAGGTGAGCGGCTCTTGGCTGGGGTGGGGGGCAGAGCCCCAAGCGGTACTAACAAAATACCTTTGCCGCCTCCCAGCCCCCTCTTCCACAGGGAGAGGCCCTGGGAACCTCTACAGCCCCCCTCCCATCCCCATCTTTTGTGGCTGGATCCCTCCCCCACGCTGGTCTCAGCTGCCTTGGGAGGCTCCGAACTGACAGAGCCTCCCCCTGAACTGCAGCCCTCGCTCTACTCCCAAAGCCTCCGAGCCCCTGCACCGATTGGCTGGCTTCAAACTGTCCTGTGCGCCCAAAAGCCCAACATGAACTGTACTGCTGCAACGAATGGGCCGCGGCAAAGGGACTGGGACAGAGGGGCCGTGGCCCAAAGTGCCGAGGCGTAATAACACGGAGGCGAAATCCTGGTGGAGAAACAGGCAGCGCCAAAAGTTCAAGCCAAAAACTCCCATTCCGATCGGGACTGAGGAGAAATAATAGGAGTTACAACTTTAGAGTATATTGACTCCAAAGATAAACGGATGGATTTCCTAGTAAATAATTTTCAGTTCCAAACCTTTCTGAGTGGTACAAATACAGATAAATAACATAACCAAGAATTATCAAGTTTCTCAATTCTTTTCACTTACCTTCACAAATATCATAGGGAGTGTCTGTTTGGCTCTACTATAATGCCTTGCCACTCTGTATACTGTCTCAGGAACATAGTCCAACACCAAATTAAGATATACCTCATCTTTCTGGAAAGGAGAAAAAGCAAGAAAACAAGAAAAACTGTAGTAAGATATCCATATCATAATACTCATTACTATTATAGCATAGTATGGTTTTTCAAGCACATATAGAAATTTTTAAAAACTTTTGTTAAAATTTGTTATCTGACAAATGTCATTTCTGCAAAGGCTACCACTTATGTAAATAAGGTTATATAAGGAATGCAATAAAATTAAATCCTATTTCAACACCAACTTATCATATGAAGTTTATTTGAAACAGAGGTATAGAGATATGAATATTATGAAGTAAATTCATCTACTACATTAACGGGAAAGAATAAGAAAAAAGAGGGAAAGTGACAAAAGAGCTCAAGGGGAACTAGATAGTGAAATATATTGTGTGTGCTATAAAAAACTCTAATATTTTAAACATTCAAAATGTAACCTAAAAACAGATTCTACCCCCTGAAATTACACTTACCTTTTGACTATAGTGTCAAGAGATCTGCTACTAGCTAGAATATCTCTTTCTCTTTAACCACTTTAATCAGCTTCTTTCTAACTTCAAAGCACAAAGATTAATGTAGTATTTCACAAGAATGAGAACTGTATTTGTTGCTGTTCAACTACATATTTGTTCCACCAAAAAGAGCCAGACTGCAAATACTGCTTCAAATATTTTCTTTTTTATAAACTCCTTTAAAATACATGCTGCTTATATGTATGCATTACATGAATGCATTCAGCCACCCTATTTTTGTTGTCAGATAATGACAGATAATGGAGATGATCCACATTAAAGCTTTGTCTGTTGCTTGTATTTCTCCTACACATCTGTTGACATTCTAAAATATCTTTTTTTTCCAACTTACCTTCTCTCCACTGGAGTAAAAGAAATAACGTAATCTGACAATGTTACAATGATCAAGCTTTCTCATGATTTGAAGCTCTCGATTCTAAAAAAAAGAAAGGATATTATTGAAAAGGTTGCTTGCTAAAATCTCATCACTTCATATGATTTGATATAGGGCTTATACATTTTGTCAGTCTGAAAAAAGATACAATATATTCTGCATTAACTTTTACTGAAACAACATGCTGTATGAAAAAGGATTTTAGTGCACTTGGACAGTATGTTTAGTATTTAAAATCATTTAAAGTATATAATATATTAACAGGATAGGTTCAAATAAAATTAAAGCTCCATACAAATTACCAGAAAAATTGGAAGGTTCATATTTCTCAATTCCTAAGAAAATATGTGTTACAGTATATTAGAGCCTGCAAAGAATACTTACAGAATTGAAAAGCCCATTAAGTCTGTTAAATCCAACTTCCATTCAATGCAGGAATCTAAATTAAAGCATCCATCTAGGATGATTGTCTAGCTATCTCATGAGTCAACAAATGGAACACTTATCATTTTGGGCAATTGCTTCTACATTGTTGCTTCTAATATTCAGGTGGAATCCTCTTTTTACACCCTGAGATTATACAAAATAGGACTTTACTTTTTTTTCTATATCGTATCTTTTGGGTACCCCCTTCAATATTTTCTTCTCAGTAACATCTAAAATCCTCTTCATAAGAGAGTTTATAGGTCAGTATATATTCTCCCCTTATTAGAGAGATTGCCATGGAGGGCAGACAATTTTTTTTTATTATTGAAAAGTTTTACAAAAAAGAAATACAAAAAAAAATTTTTTTCCCCATGTTCCCCCCACCCTTTCCCCCTCTTCATCCCACCCTCCCCCCGACTTCCCAGAGCAAAATACAAGGTATTTCATTTAATCAAACATAAACTAGATTAATCTACTTATCCTCAAAGTACTGCCTCCCCCACTGAAACCTTAACTCCACTACAGATAACCAAATACTTCAAATATTAACATTCATTCATAAGCTATTTGATATTTTCTTGTCTGATACTTATTTTGAATATAATCAATCCATCTTCTCCATTCCGATACGTATCTTTCTTGTGTGTGGTCCTTCAAATACGCCGAGATTTTCGCCATTTCTGCTAGGTTTGTTACTTTCAATATCCACTCTTCAATAGTAGGC
This sequence comes from Pantherophis guttatus, assembly GCF_059756535.1. NCBI lineage: Eukaryota > Metazoa > Chordata > Lepidosauria > Squamata > Colubridae > Pantherophis > Pantherophis guttatus. The sequence goes on along the minus strand of NC_142064.1, from coordinate 105,713,278 downwards.
AAAGAGTCCTTCTTCCAATATTGAGCTACCAGCAGCCTAACTGCTGATATTAAGTTCAAAATCAATTTAGTCTCTGAAACTGTACAGTCCGTAATTATACCCAATAGAAACAATTGAGGAGTAAATTTCAACCTTCTTTTCAAAATGTTCTGCATCACCCACCAAATTTTTATCCAAAATGCCTTGATTTTCTTACAGGTCCACCATATATGATAATAGGTTGCATCATTACATTCACATCTCCAACATTTAGCTTGCCAGTTCGAGTACATACATGATAATTTTTTAGGATCTAAGTGCCATCTATAAAACGTTTTATAAAAATTCTCTCTCAAATTTTGCACTTGCGTAAATTTAACATTTCTGACCCAAATCTTTTCCCACGTTTCCATCATCACTGGTTCCTGAAAGTTTTGTGTCCATTTTATCATACAATCCTTAACCAATTCTGTTTCTGAGTCTATTTCCAGTAATGCATTATACAACCTTTTAATATGCATCTGACTTCGATCTCTAATCTGTTTCACCAAATTTTCCTCATTTTGCATAACCCCAATTTTTTGATCCTCCCTCCATCTAGCTTGAAGCTGACCATACTGAAACCAAGTATAAATTATCCCTTCTTCTTTTAATTCATCTAGAGATTTCAGTTGCAACTTACCCCTTTCCAAAAGAAGAAGCTCTTTATAGGTAATCACCTCTATTTTTTGCTCTATATTTATATTTTCTATTGCATGTCTGGGATTTGCCCATATAGGTATCTTATAGTTCAGCTTATATTGGTACTTTTTCCAAACCCTCAACAAAACATTTCTGAGTATATGACCCTTAAACACTTTATCCGCTTTTTTTTCATACAACAAATAAGCATGCCATCCATATAACAAATCATAACCTTCTATGTTTAACATTCTTTCTTCAGTTAAGTTAAACCAATCACTAATTTGTGATAAAGCTGCTGCTTCATAATACAATCTTAAATTAGGCATTTTAAGACCTCCTCTCTCACGTATATCCTGTATAATTTTCAGTTTCTTGTAAGCAAATAACATCGTTGTTAAATTGTTTCAAGTAGTGAAATACTTACTTTCTTTTTTGTGGTGATTTTAGGCCATTAACATTCCAAGATAGGAATTTAGTTGCCATCTTTAGCCTTTCGAAGCCTTGTGAGCATCAGCTGAAGCTCCTCCTCCACCTTACTCTTCAGCCTAGCTCCCCCCACTGCTTCTGTTTTTTGGACTTCTTGAGATGAATCTTGAGATTGTTGCCCTTTTGATTGTTGTTGTTGCAATTTATAAGTTGATCGGGTCAGTCGTTGTGCTTTCAGCTCTCCCTTCTTAGGTGGTTCCAAAGTTGGGGGTAAGCCCCCAAAATCCAAATCTTCTTCCATAATAATTACTCCAGCTGCAGCTTCAGTGTAGGTTTGTATCTGTTTTCCATCTTTTTCTTGTTGTAACATCTCCATTTTCTTCCTCCCCCCCCCCACCCCGGTGAGGGTGGGTATCCAGCCTGTAAAACATTTACATAAAAATCTTTTGCCTTCCAAACTGTGTTTAACCGGTATCTTTCTCCTTTATAAGTCACTATTAGACCAGTTGGAACGTCCCATCTGTATGCCACTTGTTGATTTCTCAACTCATTTACCAGAAAGCCAATGTCTTTCCTGCTTCTCAACATCTTTGGAGGAATCTCTTTCAGAACCACCACCTCCTGCCCAGCCACCTGAACTTTATTCTTGTAAGAAGCTTGTAGAATTTCATTTCTGATCCTCCTAGTTGTAAAGTAGATCACCACATCTCTTGGCAGCTGTCTTTGTTTTGCCAACCAGGAATTAACCCTGTAAATTTTATCAATTTGGATTGCCACATCTTCTGGTCTTCCTTTAATTATCTCCGCAATAGCATCAGCACAAATGTCTTTTAAATTTTCTTTGCTATTTTCCTTCAGGCCTCTCAATCTCAGAGCACACTCCACAGATCTGTATTGTAACATTACCAATTCATCATCCACTTTCTCTGTTCTAGTCATGACATCACCCATTTTGCTTTCCAAATTTAAGTTGGCTTCATTAATTTCTTCAACTTTCCCATCAAGCTGAATAACAAGGTTTTAGAGTCCTGATACAGCAAAAACAATATCATCTCTTATTTTATCGTGCTCCTTTGCAACTGCTCCCTTGATCAAGCTTATGTCTTCCTCAATTTTCTTAAATTTCCCTTCAACAAGTAATGTTAAATTGTTCATTGCTTCTCTCATTGCTGTTGCTTGATTATTCATGGCTTCTTTCATAGCTTCCTTAAAATCATTAAGTGCTGCATCTTGACTCTGGGTCTGGCTCTATGTATCAGCCGGAAGTTGTGCTTTCTATGTCACCACTGACACAACTGGAGACCCTCCCCCTCCTTTAACAACTCCTGGTTTCACTTGTCTAGAAGCCATTTCCCCCCCCCCTCTTTTCTTTAAAAGCTACAAAGTCCTTAAAGATGTTAATTTATAGTCTCTAATTTGCCAGACAGAGGTTTTTTTTTTCTCTTCCCTCCGCACTCTCAGTTCCCAGCAGTTAATAGGCAGCTAATCCACTCTCCCAGCGCAAAGTTCTCAAGCACTTTCGTTTTTGGCTTTCACTTTCAAAGCCCTAACAAAGACGCCATCTTCCGCCTCCAGCTCAAGATTCAAATTGAAACAAAGTAACTTCGGAGTTAAGCTTTGTACTTTTAAGGCTTGTTCTCCTGTTTTCCGCTCTGCCTGCGCTTGGGATCAATCAAACTCACTTTTAAAAGCAGGATCGGATCACGGCTTCTCGCCCTGCTTTTGCAGAGTCGTCCTGGCTCCAGAGCTTCTTGGCGGGCTGACTGAGGAGCTCTCACCCTCCAAGCCTCTGGAAATGATCCAGAGGACTTTCGGGGGGCTCTACTCTCGCCCACCAGCTCTCCTCTCCTTCTTTTCCCGAAGGAGAGTTTTTCTTTTTTCTTTTTTATTTAAAAAGTTTTACAAATACATTTTCTCCCCAGTTTCCCCCCCCCCAAGCCCTCCCTAACCCTCCCCTCTCCCCAAGACTTCCTCAGAATAAAATCCAAATCAAAATTACATTTTATAAAACTTAAACCCCTCCACCCCGTGTACTGTTTATATCTTATATCAGTTGATCTATCCCTGCATAATACATTCAGCTAAAAGCTATCTGATATTTCCTAGTTTGATATTTATTCTGCACATAATCTATCCACTTTTTCCACTCCCATACATAAGTCTCTTGAGTTCGGTCTTTTAAATATGCTGAAATTTTCGCCATCTCTGCAAAACTGGCCATCTTCAAAGTCCATTCTTCAATAGTGGGCATAACATCATTTTTCCAATATTGACCTATCAATAATCTCGCTGCTGTCACCATATACAATATCAGCTTTGTCTCACCCAATGTAAAACCCTTAACTATACCCAATAAAAACAATTGTGGAGAAAACTGAAGTTTTTTCTTCAAGACATTTTGCATAACCCACCAAATTTTTATCCAGAAAGCCTTCGCTTTCTTGCAGGTCCACCATATATGATAATATGTGGCATCTAAGGAATCACATCTCCAACATTTTGGTTGAACATTAGGATACATACACGATAATTTCTTAGGATCTAAATGCCACCGATAAAACATTTTATAAAAATTTTCCCTCAAGTTCTGCGACTGTGTAAATTTAACATTCTGGACCCATATTTTTTCCCATGTTTCCAACATCACTGGTTCTGCAAAATTTTGTGCCCACTTTATCATACAATCTTTAACCAGTTTGTTTTCCGAGTCTCTTTCTAACAAAACATTATAAACCCTCTTAATATGCATTGGGCCTTTCTCTTTTATATGTCTAACCAATTCTTCTTCATGCATCATTATACCAATTTTTTGATCTTCTTTCCATCTCAGTTGAAGTTGATTATACTGTAGCCAAGTTAAGTTAATCCCTTCTTCCAACAGTATTTCTAATGTCTTTAGTTGCCATCTGCCCCCATCCATAAAAAGAACTTTTGTATAAAAACCCCCTGAGTGACATTATATTTGTATTCCACATAATATAACCAAGATCCAGCCATAACGATATTTTGTAATCCCATTTGAATCGGTGCTTCTTCCAAACTCTCATCAAAGAGTTCCTAAGTATGTGGCTTTTGAATACTTTATCCACTTTGTTCTCATAGAATAAATATGCATGCCAACTAAATTCAAGATCATGACTTTCTATATTCAGTATTCCAGTCTTTATCCTTCCAAACCAGTCACTTGCTTGCGTCAAAGCTGCTGCTTCATAATACAATTGTAGGTTTGGAAGTTTAAGGCCTCCCCTTTCTGGAACATCTTGCATAATTTTCAGTTTGACTCTCGGCTTTTTCTCATTCCAGACAAACTTATTCACTCCTCTTTGCCATTCTCTCAATTGTTTATCACTTTTAAGCACCGGAATCATTTGAAACAAAAAGAGAAATCTAGGCAAAACGTTCATCTTAACTGCTGCTATTCTTCCAAGTAACGACAGCTGCAGTTTTTTCCAAGTCTCCATATCCTTTTGTACCTCTCGCCACAACACCTCATAATTATTTTGGAATAATTTTATATTTGAATCTGCAACTTGAACTCCTAAATATTTAACCTTTGATACTATTTCAAAGCCTGCCTTGCTTTCAAGTTCCTGCTTTCGATCTTGTGTCATATTTTTAACTATCATCTTAGTTTTTTTCTGATTCAGTCTAAATCCTGATACCATGCCATATTCTTTTATAATGTCTTTCATCTGAATTATTGATTCCATCAGCTGTGTTAGGGTAACAACCAGATTATCTGCAAATGCCCTAGTCCTATAGTCTTCTTGCCTAATAGCTATGCCATATAAAGAGTTTGAGTCCCGTATTGTATTCAACAAGACTTCTAATGTTAAAATAAATAACAATGGGGATAGCGGACAACCTTGTCTTGTTCCTTTTTCAATACTAAAATTTGTAGTCAGACTTCCATTAATAATAATTTGTGCCGTTTGTTGTTGATAAATTGCTGAAACCGCCTGTATAAACTGATCCCCAAAGTCCATTTTTCTTAAAGTCTTTAATAGAAAGTTCCAATCCACTCTATCAAAGGCCTTCTCCGCATCCAAAAACACCAGCACTGCAGATATCTGTTTATTCTTCTCAAGATACTCCAATAAGTCTATTGTTTGCCTTACATTATCCTTCATGTATCTGCCTTCTATAAATCCTGCTTGGTCATGATGAATCACCTCTTGAATAACTGGCATTAACCTGTTGGCTAATACTTTTGCAAAAATTTTGTAGTCATTATTCAGAAGAGATATTGGTCTAAAATTCTCAGGTTTTTTAGGACCTGCTTGCTCTTTCGGTATCAATGAAATATAAGCTGCTTTCCATGAAGGAGGTATTTTACCCCCTTATTGTATACTGCAAAATAAGTCTTTAAGATGTTCAATCATTTCTGCTTGTAGAGTTTTATAATACACCGCAGTTAAACCATCCGTCCCTGGTGCTTTAGCTGTTTTCAATTGTTTAATTGCGGCAATAATCTCCTCAGCTGTTATTGGTTGACTCATTCTTTTCTTTTGCTCGCTAGAAATTTTCATAATTCTTCTTTCTTCTAAATATTTATCTGTAAGTCCAGTCTTTATATCATCTTTAGCATATAATTTGATATAGTAATCTAAGAAAGCTTCTTTGATTAGTTTTTGTTGAAAAATTTCCTTCCCTCCACTCTCAATACTGCCAATAACCCGTGTGCTCTGACGCTTCCTCAACGTATAAGCCAGCCATCTGTCCGGTTTATTAGCGTTGCAAAATGTATTATGTTTCGCAAATTGTAAGTTTATTGCTGTTTGTTCCGCCATAAGCATATGAAATTGATCTTTCAGAAGTTTTAAGGCTCCTCGTATTCTTTCATCTGTTGGATTTTTTATAAGTAACTGTTCTTTTTTCTTTATCTCTACTTCCATTTCAAGTCTTTTCTTTTGTCAGTTTAATTTATGTTTAGAATTCATATAAATGAGTACCCCTCTCATATATGCCTTGCTCGCATCCCACACAATTTCAATAGGGGTACCCTTATTCAAATTCATCTCAAAAAATTCTTTCATTTGCTTTTTGAGTTCATTTACATTCTTTTCATATCTAAACAAGTTTTCATTTACTCTCCATGATCTTCTCTCAGTCTTTCCCATTTCAATTTCTATCCATACCGGGCTGTGGTCAGTTAGAGTCCTTGGAAAAATCTTTGTTTTTTTTGTTTTTACAAGTAAATCAGATGATAATAAAATAAAATCAATCCTAGAAAAGGATCTATGCCTGTCTGAAAAGAAAGTAAAGTCCAAATCTTTTGGGTTATGTATTCTCCAAATATCTTTTAGTTCCAAATCTTCTTTCATATCAAAAAAAGTCTGTGGCAATCTAATCCTTGACTTTGCCAAACTCTTTTTATCTATTTTGGGATCAATTACTCGATTCCAATCTCCCATAATTAAAATAGATCTGTAATCCCATTGCAATATTTTAGAATACAATATTTTATAAAAGTTTTCTTGTTGTTGATTAGGAGCATAAATTCCAATCACCAAAATTGGACCATTTTCTGTATAAAGTTCAATTGCTATAAACCTCCCACAGTCATCTGCTTCTATAATTTTAGCTGACAATCTTTTATTTATGTAAATCACTACGCCATTCTTTTTTTCCAAATTTGAAGCTATAAATTGTGTTCCTAATCTAGAATTTATTAAGTATTTTTGATCTTGTATTCGAATATGAGTTTCTTGTAGGCAAATAATATCATTGTTAAATTGTCTCAAATAATTAAATAATTTCTTCCTTTTCTGTGGTGAGTTTAATCCATTCACATTCCAAGATAAAAACTTAATTGTCATCTGGAGCCTCTTGAAGCGATAAGAACATTTGCTGAAGGCTTTCTTCTAAGTTGATAGTCTTCGGCTTAGCTCCTCCCATGGCTTCACATGCTTGTATATTGCCCTTAGCTCCCTTCTTGTCTTGCTGTGGCTTGGACCTTTCCTGTTGTTGTTTTTCTTTGATTTGCTTATAAGCTGCTCGAGTTATACGCTGATCTTTAGCTTCACACATCCGGACTAGGTCCAAAACCACTTCTCTTGTATTTTTAGGTGATCCAGTTACAGTTTCCAGAGGGAGATCTAACAGGGGCTCATCCAAAAATCCCCCTGTAGCTCCCTGCATTTCCATTGCCTCCCGCTCCATCTGTTTACACTGCTCTTCAGTCTCTTGCTCGAACTGCTTCTCCTTATCACTCTCCTTTATCTCCAACACTAAAGATGTACGCGGGGATGTTGAACCTGTTTTAAAAACTGTAGAATAAAATTCTTCCGCTTTCTCAACAGTATTTAATCGATATCTTTCTCCTTCAAACCTCAATACTATACCAGTTGGAGCATCCCATCTGAATGGAATTTGCTGTTTCTTTAGTTCAGTCACTAAAAATCCAAAGTCCTTTCTATCTTTTAACATCTTAGGCGGCAACTCTTTATAAACTCCAATTTCCCTTCCATCCACTTGCACAATAGAAACAAAGGACCTTTGCAGAATATCATTTTTTATTCTTCTATCTGTAAAAGATATCACCACATCTCTAGGCAATTGTCTTTGTTTAGCCACCCAAGAATTCACTCTGTAAACTTTATCCATCTTGCAAAAAATCTCTTCAGGACTAATCTTTAACATCACAGCTAAAGCATCTGCACAGATCCTTCTCAGGTCTTCTCTACTATTCTCCTTTATACCTCTAAGTCTTACAACAAATTCCATAAACCTGAATTGCATCATTGTCATCTCATTTTCCATCCTTTGCATTTTATTATCAACATTAAAGATTTTATGGTCAGCCTCCTTCATTTTGACATCTACTTCCAATCTATATTCCTCCACTTTTTTATCAGTTTGCACAACTGCAGCTGACAGACCAGTCACCACTGTCATTAACTTTTTGGTCACCTTATCATATTTTTCTTGAACCACCTCTTTGTTTTCTTTGATCTCCTGCTTAATTTCCTGTTGAGATTTTTTAAACTTCTCATCCATATTTTCATCTTGCCTCATCAAAGCCTGAGCAATAAACTCTTTCAAATTTTCAAGATCAATCTCCTTTCTCTGGCTCTGCTGGCTAGAAGGCTGTTGTTGCAGCTTGTGAGTGGGGGATCCCCCCCCCTGCCGCCTTCGCTTCTTGCTTGGTCTGTTTTGAGGCCATTCTGCCACGTAATCTAACTTTTTCAAAGAAGGAAGTCTTTTTTCCCTTTCTTCCTCCACAGAATCCTCTGAAAAATTCCCCCAGGTTTGGTCAAATTAAAGATGAAATTAAGTCAAAATCAGGCTTACTTTAAAAGAATTTCCCTTTCTCTTCGCTTGTTGCAAACAATGTTACTTTGTAGCGTATTGAAATAACTATGCAAAACCACTTTCGCTTTCAGCTTTCCCTAGCGCTGAAGCCGGGCGCCATTTTCAGGAGACTTTCAATCTTTCACTTAAGTTTAATCACAGGGCTAGCATAAATACTTGCTGTTTTGGAGTTCAAGTCCCGATTTCACCCTGTTCGATAGGAAATTCTCCTTGTTTTCGCTTGTAAGGTTGGTCACGCCGTCTAGTTCTACAAAGTGTAGAATTGTCCCCGAGGTCCGGAGCTTCGGCGAGCTGGATAGGGAGCCTCGCCTGTTTCCCCCCCAGAAGCAGAAAAAAGCAATCTGGGGGCTCACAGGGGCTCAACCTGTTCTCGCCGGCTCTCCTCACGATTCCTTTGGGATTCAGAGTTTTCCAAGCCACTTCTCCTTTCTCGAAGCAGCTCTTTACAGGCGACGGGGCTGGCGGTCCAAAAAAAGACCGTCTGGCGACGACGGAAACCAAACCGGAAATCCCCGAAGGAGTTTTTCAGCCGCTAGACACCCGATTTGCGTTGTCAAAGCGGCTTTTACGGAGACGCAGGGCTGGCAGTCATAAATGACCGTTCACGGAGCCTGCGGTGCCAACCGGAAGTCGAGGGCAGACAATTTTTATGTAGGCTTTCTCCTCCAGGACTCAAACCCGGCTGTCATGCGTGCAGTGGCAAAATTCTGTGTTGCTGCAGTGTCCACAAGAAAAAAAATGGTTATAGAATTATAGCTGTCAACTTGTGCCAATTTTTTGGAGATATTTCTAACAATTTTTGGAAAATTATATTTACTCATATACGTATCGGCTCTCCACTTGCATAAACTAGGGAGTGATCTTAACTGTTTGAGAACATGTATTTTCTTAACAGGGATGTTATTATCCACTATTAATGTCAGTACTATTTTTTAACATATTGTAAACAGTGATGTCTATTGCTGGTCTATGACTGTAATAAAGTTCTGTTCTGTTCTGTTCTATTCCTCTTCATAATAATTAATTTCTAATTTCCTAATTATCATTAAAACCTCTCCTCTCTAAGCCTGCCCCGAGTTCTCTAAATTCTTCTTAAAGAGTAAGGTATAGAACTGAGGACTATTTTTGAGATGGGAGTCTCACTAAAGTAGAATAAGATAGAATGATTGTTTCCCATGATTTTAATTTCTATTTGAGGGTTAATAAGTAAACTGTGCAAGAAAGAAAAAAGCATATGCCATAGCGATCCATACCGTATTTGGATTAAATCCAAAAAAGCCGAGACCCTCCTGAAAAGAAAATACAAATACTACGGTGATAAAATTAAATATCTAATTTCCAATTAACAGTAATCAAATATTACAATGCAATCCTACTGCCCTTTACAGAAATTAACAAATTAACTGTTACTGTAAATATTACACAAACCAATAGGGAGAAGAATCACAACTGCAAAAGAAATTACATTTTGTAAATTTACCTGTAACTGATCATACCAAAGTCAATACAAATATATCTTCAGTGAGGAGTAGAGCTGCCTCAGTGGGTTCCTGCATTTGTCTTTGTAAATTATTCTCATTATTTTAAGTTGCCCCAATTTGTTAGGACTGTTTGAGATTGCTTGGGGTTTTTTCTTTCTTTTCTTTAGAGCTTAAAGTTCAAACACTCAAGTTTTAATCATTCAATCATGATATGCTATATTTCTCTGCATGTAATCAGCAAGGCAGCGAGTCACAAGTACAGCTAGTCCTCGACTTACGATCACAATTGAGCCCAAAATTTATGTTGCTAAGTGAAACAGTTTTGCCCCATTTTACAACCTTTCTTGCCACAGTTGTTAAGTGAATCACTGTAGTTGTTAAATTAGCAACACGTTAAGATTGTTAAAGCGAGTCTGGCCTCCCCACTGATTTTGCTTGTCAGGACACAAAGCTGTCACATGACTTAGCTTTTGTTATGGCTGTTATGGCAGAAAGATTTACAAACATTTGCTGGAAGTCAGTGGGACCAAAGCCATCACATACTCACTCATGCATGCATGCAGATTAACATTAACAACAGAATAACAGAGTTGAAGAAAAGAAGATATCTCACCCAGACTGTCCACTCTTCTCTGTAACCTCACGCTCCTGTTGTGACCACCATAGCTTCGTAGCGGCACATAATGGCCGCTTCCTCAGCCATCAGTTTGAGAAGCTTCTTCCAAGATGGGAGGGAATTTGCGACTTCCCTGAGCACGTCGGATTGCACTTCTCTTGCTCACCATCCCTACAGGACAGCTTCAGTCTAAAAAGACCCCCTGATGGCTGAGGTATCGACGGCAGCAGAGGACAAGCGCCCAGTCAGCCCTTGAGCTCCCAGGGCACTGGGACCCCACAGCCCAGCCCAGCCCCATTTCCCTAAGGGGGCACCTGGCTGCAATTACCTCAAGGCTACTGCTGCTGTGCTCACTCTCCTTGGCTAGGTTGCTCACAGTGTGTGCAAGACGGCAAAGGGTCAGAGAGAAGCCCACTCCCTCTCCTAGTAAGGAGATGCAACTCTGTAACCAATACAAATATTTGGTGACAACAACCATTTAAAAGAGCAAGTCAAGACTTTTAAATATCTGGGACTGTCTTCCAAGCTACGTACAATCATAAATCTTATTCTAACTATGTTACTTTAAATGCATTAAAAAACAGTGCAGCAATTAAAGTCTTATCAGCTAAGATCTGAGCCCAGCTCTTTTTTGGAGCTCAGCTAAGCTCCTACAGGTCAATCCTTCCTTTAGAAAGAGTTCAGTCTAAGTTTTTGACAACCATCTTTCAAACATCTCACTGCATTTTGAACATGGACCTTCACAATGAATCTGGCCTAGTTAAAACGGATGTGGTCTTACCTGAACGTCCCTTCTAGGCACGCTGCTGGAGAATCCAAAGCGTGGGTTATTCTTAGTCTATTAGCCAGAGACTGAGTGTATGTTCCTTTAAATTTCTTGGTCATGCCTCCTGTGCTCGGCTGAGGTCAGTTTTGTTCACAAAGATAGAATGATGAGCCCATATGAGAAATCGAACTCGAGCCAACCGGACCTGAAATATAGAAGCTCAACAGGATGGTTGGATTCTCCAGCAGCGCGCCTAGAAGGGACGTTCAGGTAAGACAACGTCCGTTCTCCAGCGCGCTGCTTGGAGAATCCAAAGTGTGGGATATACCCAAGTTAGTTCAAAGAAGGGGGGGCAGCTGACTAGTCTGGGGTGGCCGCTGATGAACGAACTGATTGTAATACGCAGCGACCAAAGGAGGCCTTAGCCGAAGCAAAGGAGTCGACCTTATAATGACGAATAAATGGAGACAATGTCGTCCATGTGGCTGCTCTGCATATTTCAGTCACGGAAGCTTGGGTCGGCCAAGCCGCGGTTGTAGATGCGCTTCTCGTAGAGCTAGGATCCTCCCTGGTAGAGGCTTGTTCTTGAGGACATACGCCTTACAGATACACGCCTTCAGCCAACAGCCGATGGTGGAGGAAGAAACTTTCCTGCCCAACGAAGCCGGAAGGAAAGACACAAAGAGGGCCGCGGATCGACGAAAAGGTGCAGTCCATTTAATGTACCAGCGGAGGGCCCTCCTAACGTCCAAGGTATTCCACTGTTCTTCTAACTGGTGTCTAGGATTCGGACAGAAGTTCGGAAGGATAAGCTTCTGAGCGCAATGATAAAGGGAGTTTACCTTGGGCAGAAATGAGGGGTCCATTCGCAGGACCATGTGATCCGAATGAAAGATGCAGAGATCGTCTCTCACAGACAGGGCTGCAAGTTCTGAAATTCTGCATGCTGACGTTATCGCCACCAAGAAGGCGACTTTGAGCGTCAGAAGACGAAGCCCAATGGAGCCCAATGGCTCGAAGGGGGATGACGTAAGAACTTGAAGAACCAGGGTAAGGTCCCATGTAGGATAGCGGTGGACTACAGGAGGCCTTAGGTTAGTAGCACCTCTCAGGAAACCAGGAAACTGGTTGCGCACCAGGTACAGAACAAGCGCCAGGTTGCATTATAGATCCTGGTCGTTGACGCTCGCCTAGAGGCCTGTATAGTAGAAATCACTGCCCTGAGAGATTGTCCTTCTTTACGAGGATCCTCTCAAGTGCAAACGGTCAACTGCAACCATTGAGGCTCTGGATGCAGCATGACCCCCTGGCTGAGAGAGATCCTGTCCTCTGGAATCCTCCAGGGACAGGTGATGGAGAGGCTCACTAAGTCCGCGAACCAGGCCTTGTGAGGCCAATGCGGGGCGACTAGGAGGACCTCCACCTTCTCCAGGAGCAGCTTCCAAAGTACCCTCCGTATGAGCGGAAGGGGCGGAAAAGCATAAAGTAGGCCCGGAGGCCAAGGACAGCATAGAGCGTTGATATCTTCAGCCTTGGGGCATGGAAACCAGACAAAGAAGCGTGGTAGTTGGGCATTGGTCGGATGAGCAAACAGGTCGAAGACCGGATGACCGAACCTGTCCGACAGCTCGCCGAAGAGAGAGGGGTGGAGATGCCACTCTGCGTGTCTATCTGCTGCCTGCTGAGCCAGTCTGCTTGGAGATTGGCGGTTCCGGAGATGTGCTCCGCCGTCAGTGACAAAGTGTGTTTCTCCGCCCTGGTGAGTAGTTTGTATGATGGGCTGTAGGCAGAGATCCCGCTGCTATAAATCTGGAGATAGTCTCCATGACAATAGACTGGACATCGAGGGACAAACTTGATTGGGTCCCTTCACCCGCGCGAAGGCCAGCTGCAGTAGGTGTGAATGTGGCCTCTGGGGCGGATCTCGTGGCCAAATGCTGTGTAGCAGGAGCCCTTCCCGATTGAAACTGTGTATCCATCGTAATTACAGGAACAGCCTCAGCAACAGCTGGCTGAGAGACCATGCCGTCAGAATCATGGACCCGGAGCATTTCCTATGAGGTGTGAGTCACCTTGTTGGAAGCTGGGACCCCCGCCCCGAGGTTTGCCGATCGATGGGAACCAGAGTCGTGAGCCTTCTGTTGAGCCAGGTCGAATTGTCTCTCCAAGGCTCTGTGTCTCCTCTGCTCGGCCTTATCAGTGGCAGACAACTGCCTGGAGGCCGTAGGGACAGAAGACACAGGCACAGATGACATGCGCTGGTTGCATTTTTGGAGCGTTTGGATTTCTGTTTAGCTGGTGGAATTACAGTGGAAGGGCTGTCAGAATGATCCAAGTCAGATGATAGGTCTAAGTCAGCCATAGTGAGAAGTGTAGGAAGAAAATTGAATAGCTAAAAACCTCAATGAAACTTCCTCTTAATGAAATAATTTTTTTAAAGAGGAGGGGGAGGTGCATCAAGAAGGCGTGGGATCAACAATACACTTCTTACAGTATAGCAGTCAATTCAATATGTCTATCTGACAAGGCACTGGAGTAAGGGATTACCCTTGAACACTGCTTCGCAATTGCCCTTAAGGCTTGTCAAGGAGGGACTCAAGTTTCAGCGACTGGCTGCGCGATAAAGGCAGTCAGGTAAATAGTCGCGCTCCTCCATGCCTGCACAGCGCCTTGGCTGTGCGTTAAGATAGACTAGTAAAGAGTCACAGTCCTCCACGACTGCGCAGTGGCAGGCAGATTCAAAATTGGCACGAGGAGAGGGGAAAAACCTCCCCTCAGCGGCTCCGCAGTCGTTTCGGCAATTTTCAAATTGGAACAAGGCAGGAAAATCGCTCCTCAGCACCACCCCGGCCGTTTAAGCAGGCTGTAATTTAGCACGAATCTGAAATTTTTCCTTAGCGGTTGCCAATCACGCCGATGAGATGACAAATGGTGGGAGAACAGAAAGCCGATCTCAAATGCCTCCATGGTTACAGTAATGTGCGCGAGCAGTCAAATAAACGCTCCCAGCGCAGCGAAGCAATCTGTACACACAGAGTATGCCCTGTCAGTTGGCAGTGACTCTGGGGCCGCCACAGAGATGGAGGAGCAAGGTGATGGTGGCGGTTGTGCCGGCAAGCTGGGTAACCAGTTGGGTAACCCACCAGTGGCAAATCAAACGAGACAGAGATTGCCCTTCAGGGGACAGAGCTCCAAACTGATGGCTGCCTCTGATATTGACAGGTCGGGGAGCCGGCCTGGGGCCCCAGGGCGACTCACCACCACTGGCAGCAGGAAAGAGTCAATAAACAAAGTCCAAGTGTAAAACAATAACAGGTCCTCAAGTATAACGGTGAAAAGAATCCAAGTTGAGGAGAAATTCTTGGTCTATTTTCCAGAGCTAGCCAAATAAAATCTCTTCAGCTCGACTGAGTGAATAAAACTGACCTGTCGAGCACAGGTGTGACCAAGAAATTTAAAGGAACATACACTCAGTCTCTGGCTAATAGACTAAGAATAACCCACGCTTTGGATTCTCCAAGCAGCACGCTGGAGAACTGAAACTTCTGCCTGTACTTTCATCTTGTTTTACTGGCTTAAGCTCTCTTTTTTCCAGTTGGTTTGGTCCCTTTAATTATGACTGACATGTTCTTGGTGGGTTCCCAAGGAAGCTGTTGATATCTCCACTGTCGGGTGGTCTCTAGGGACCAAAGCCAAAAAAATCCCCTTCAAACAGAGACTGTGCTTATGCAATAGAGGAATAATTGAACCAATGGAACATGTTATTCTCTATTATCCACTCTATGTAGATGCTCACCAGGAAATAATTCTGATTTGTTTTATCTCAAGATGTTATTCTCAGATCAATCTGATTTTATTTCATTGAACACAGCCAAGCACTGTTCTATTGTCTGCACAGTACACCACAGTATTAAATTTAATCCTTTAATTTAAATTTTAGAATAACTATATTTTCCTTTTATCTTAATTCTGATTTTATTTATTTATTTTATTTATTTGTTCAACTTGTATGCCGCCTTTCTCCAAAGACTCAAGGCGGCTTACAATGCATTTAAAAACCATATATAAAAACATTAAAAATTAAAACATTAAAAACAATTAAAACCCATTCACACCATTCATGGCCGGATCTCGCCAGATCGCAACAGCGAAATCAACGGCCCCAGGCCTGCCGGAAAAGCCAGGTCTTCACTGCTTTTCGGAAGGCCAATAGGGTGGGGATGGTCCGGATTGTGTTTTATTTGCTGGTCTTTGGCCAAATAAAGATAAAATTGATTTAGTTTGATAATTTTAGTAACCACCCCGAATCAGTAATCCAAAAATGTCTCTCCCCTCTGCCCAGCTTTTACAGATTTACATTTCACCAGAAAGATTACTGCTTTAATTTTCTTAATTTAACTAATCTGCAATCTTTTCTTTCACATACACATAATCCTCAATTTACAACAGTTCATTTAGTGACCATTCAAAGTTACAATGGCACTGAAAAAAGTGACTTATGAACATTTTTCATACTTAAGATCATTGCAGTATCCCCATGGCCATATGATCAAAATTTGGATGCTTGGCAACTGGTTCATATTTATGACAGTTGCAGTGTCTTGGGGTCATGTGAACAACGTTTGCGATCTTCTGACAAGCAAAGTTAATGCGGAGCCAGATTCACTTAACCGTGTTACTAACTTAACAACTGCAATGATTTATTTAACAACTATGGCTAGAAAGGTAATAAGATGGGGCAAAACTCACTTAACAAATGTCTCATTTAACAACATAAATTTTGGGCTCAATTATGGTTATAAGTCAAGGACTACCTGTATTAGGAATATTTTTTTTCTACTTCAGTTTTCCCATTGCTTCCCAAATCCTTTTTTGCACTAGTTAAGCACACTAAGTTTTTAAACCAAACTTTTCATGTTGAATGTACATCTTTCAGATCAAAACTTGCTGCAGCACCCACTCCATTTAATTTTCTAAATATAAACTAATACTTGTCCTGTTCAACAATATGCACTTGGATTACAGTTTTCCATTTTTTGTTTCCTATTATGCAGTTGCTTCATTTTTCATATTGTCCATCTGAGATAAAGTTTAAGTTGTTTATTTATTTATTTTATTTATTTATTTATTATATTTCTATACCGCCTTTCTCCCATAGGACTCAAGGTGGTGTACAGTCAAGAAAAATATAGATACACAAACATCATAAAATTGCTAATTAAAATTATTATTATAACATAGTTTGGCCCAATTACATAGAACGTAAAATTAGATAACATTTTAAAAAACATTCACATGTTCATATGTTTAGCCCCGCCTGTTGGAACATCAGGGTCTTGGGGGCACGGCGGAAAGCACGGAGATCAGGGATATTCCGTATCTCAGGGGGCAGTTCATTCCAAAGGGTTGGAGCCCTCACAGAGAAGGCCCTCCCCCTGGAAGTCGCCAGTCGGCATAATTTGACTGATGGTACCCTGAGTAGTCCCTCCCTGTGAGAATGAACTGGTCGGTGGGAGGCTATTGGTGGCAAAAGACGGTCTCGTAGGAACCCAGGTCCTAAGCCATGGAGCGCTTTAAAGGTGATAACTAACACCTTGAATCGCACCCGGAAGACCACCGGGAGCCAGTGCAGCTCCCGTAGGACAGGTGTTACATGGGCGCAACGAGATGCGCCCATAATCACCCACGCAGCTACGTTCTGGACCAGTTGGAGCCTCCGGGTGCTTTTCAAGGGGAGCCCCATGTAGAGAGCATTACAGTAGTCCATACGGGAGGTAATTAGGGCATGAGTGACCGTACGCAAGGCGTCCCGATCCAGAAAGGGACGCAACTGGCGGATCAGGCGAACCTGATAAAAGGCACCCCTGGCCACGGCCGTCAAATGATCTTCTAAAGATAGCCGTGAATCCAGGAGAACACCCAAGTTGCGGGCCCTCTCTGTGGGGAGCAAGATCTCATCCCCAATTGTCAATGATGGTACCAGCTGACTATACCGGGACGCCGGAAGCCACATCCACTCGGTCTTGGAGGGGTTGAGTCTGAGCTTGTTTCTCCCCATCCAGATCCGCACGGCCTCCAGGCAACGGGACATCACAGCAAGGGCATCATTGGGGTGGTCTGGGGTGGAAATGTATAGCTGTGTGTCATCAGCATACTGATGAACACTCACCCCGAAACCACGGATGATCTCGCCTAGTGGTTTTACATAAATGTTGAACAGAAGGGGTGAGAGGACTGACCCTTGCGGCACTCCACAAATAAGGTGCCTCGAGGTCGACCTCTGCCCCCCTGCCAACACAAACTGCGAAAGGTCAGAGAGGAAAGAGGAGAACCACCGAAGCACGGTGCCCCCTATTCCTAACCCCACCAGCCAGTGCAGTAAGATACCATGGTCGATGGTACCAAAAGCTGCTGAGAGATCTAATAGGACCAGGATAGAGGAGCAACCTCTGTCCCGAGCCCTCCAGAGATTATCCACCAACGCAACCAATGCCGTTTCCGTGCTGTATCGTGACGTAAAGCCCGACTGAAACGGATCCAGATAGACTTCATCCAGGTATTGCAATAGTTGTCGCGCCACCTCACTCTCAACAACCTTCGCAACAAAGCGAAGATTGGAGACTGGACAATAATTTGATAATATAGCTGGGTTCAGGGAAGGCTTCTTGAGAAGGGGCTTCACAACCGCCTCTTTCAAGGTGGCAGGAAAGACACCCTCACTCAGAAAAGCATTTATAATCCCCTGGAGCCAGCCTCGTGTAACCTTCTGGGAGGCCAGTACCAACCAGGAGGGACACGGGTCCAATAAACATGTGGCAGCGTTAAACTTGCCCGGAATCCTGTCCATGTCCTCAGGAGCCACAGAGTCAAACTCTTCCCAGATAATGCTCTCAAGACCTGCCCCCGTCTCCTCCCCTGGATCTACCCAATCAGAGTCCAGGCCTTCCCGAATCTGAGCGACTTTATCATGCAGGAATTGCACAAAATCCTCAGCTCGACCCTGTAAGGGATCTTCCCGTACCCCCACCTGAAGTAGGGAGCAAGTCACCCTAAACAGCGCGGCTAGGCGGTTCTCTGCAGATGCAATAAGAGCGGAGAAGTAGCTAGACTTCGCCGCTCTTATCGCCACTAGGTAGGTCTTAATATAAGATCTCACCTGTGTTCGGTCAGATTCAGATCGGCTTGTCCTCCAAT
Organism: Pantherophis guttatus; assembly: GCF_059756535.1. NCBI lineage: Eukaryota > Metazoa > Chordata > Lepidosauria > Squamata > Colubridae > Pantherophis > Pantherophis guttatus. The sequence goes on along the minus strand of NC_142064.1, from coordinate 105,694,818 downwards.
CGCTCTCCAGGGGTCTTTTCCGATGCTTCATCTCTCTCAGCTCCTCGGAAAACCAAGGAGCTAGACGAGATCGGCATCAGGTCAGAGGCCGCAAAGGCATGACACGGTCCAAGGCCCCAGTAGCCGCCCTGTCCCAGGCGACCACCAGATCCTCAGTCGAGTCGTGAGCCAGAGTTTCAGGAAATGGCCCAAGCTCCGTCAGGAACCTTTCGGGGTCCATCAGGCGCCTGGGACGGAACCATTTCGTTGGTTCCGTCTCCCTGCGGTGGGTGGAAGTCACTTGAAAGTCCATGTGAAGGAGAGAATGATCAGACCATGACAAGGGCTTGATGTCTATATCCCCTATTCTTAGATCATTCAGCCACTGATCAGAGACAAAAATCAAGTCCAGAGTGTGATTCCCCAAGTGGGTGGGGCCCTTAACTACCTGGGTCAGGTCCATGGCCATGAACTCCCGAGCCGTCTCCGACATCTCACCAGCGGATGGCAGGTTAAAATCCCCCATAACAATAAGTCTGGGGGTTTCCACCGCCACCCCGGCTATAATGTCGAGCAGCTCAGGCAGGACCGCTGTTACGTGGCAGGGAGCCAGGTACGCAATCAGTAAGCCCATCTGAATCTCCTGACCCCACTTCACAAGGAGGGACTCACATCCGGCTATCTGAGGAACAGTGGCCTCCCTCGGGCAAAGACTTTCTCTAATGATTGCTGCCACTCCCCCACCCCTTCCCTGAGTTCTTGGCTGATGGAATGCACGGAAACCTGGGGGGCACATTTCCACAAGGGGAACTCCTCCCTCCTGGCCTAACCAGGTCTCCGTAATCCCTGCCAGGTCAGCACCCCCCTCTGAAATAAGATCATGAATGAGGGGGGCTTTATTTACCACTGACCTGGCATTACATAACATCAGCCGTAGACCCAGGGTCTGAGACTCTGAACAACCCGGGAAACGCGCAATGCTTTGGGGGTCGGAGTGCGCAATTGCTCGTAAACATCGAGTGCGCACTCCCGAAACATAATATGGCCCCCTGCAGCCGTCATATCTGCCCCTCCCACTTACTATACTAATGCCCATCGCTTCATCCCCCTGCATCCTTGTCAGATTTCTGTCCCCATCCTCCCCACCGTGATCATCAGATCCATTACCCCTTTCAGTGGATTGATGGAATCCCCCAGATCCATTCCCACAATCCCTCCCAGAACCCCTTAAAATAGAACTTAAAAGATTTATCTAAAAAACCCCAAAGCCGTCGGTTTTTTGCAAACCACCTCTCGGTGTTCCAAAACTCGTCCTCAAGGGCGGCCCTCGATAACTGAGAGGGCCAGACATGCGAGAGGGGGGAATCTCGCAGTGCAAGGAGCTCCACAGTTGAATACATCAAAGATAGGAGCGAGTTGAAGGAGATGAAGGATCATTTTCTTCTAAGAGTGTTAGAGATGGTTAAGACAGGTAATTTAAAATAAGGGAGGAAATAGATGTTAAAGGAAGACCAGTATGTTACAAATGTCAATACATCAGGAACATCATCGCCCTCTCACGACGATGGGAAGTCTTGTGGTTGTAGTAAGTCCATCCAAAGGAGGTGGGGGTAGAGGTCTCAAAGGGTCGTCCTCTCACGGCAATCAAACCATTTGAAACAAACAAAGAGAAGGTGGTCTATCTCCCCATAATCCAAGACTCTCAATGTCTGTATCTCCTCCAGTCCTGATACCAGCGATGGCTGAGCATTAGATCAAAAAAGTAAGGCAGAGCCACTGGACAAAGTGCTTAGGGTTAAATAATCAGGGTAATCTTGGGGAATAGGTGGTAAATAAAGCTGCAGATCGATCTAAGATTGCAAGTTAACGCTGAGTGGTCATAATAGGCCTAGATCTGATAAAGGAGAGAGGGACAGTTGAGGGGTGAGTATGTCATCATCTCCAGTTTGTAACCCTCAGTCCCTATCCATCACCTTGCTCAGGCTACTTAGTTCATTAGTTTAATAAGTCCTCAGAGTTTCAAGAAAGAGGAGTGCAACAGATCCCTAGAGGTTGAAGGGATCCTAACATTTATAGCCTTTGCAGCATTGCCCTCTCCTTTATTAACAACGAGGGCTTCCTTGCAGCCTCCTGGTGTTGCCAGCGCCATCGCTGCCGTTAGCGCCATTCCCCTCACCATTGTGGTAACCCCCTTTGCTACACGCAGCGCCTATTAGCCCAGGCATCATTATCAACACCCTATCCGGAGTCGCTGTGCCACCGTCTCGCCAACCATTTCATCAGTTGTATTAGACTCAGTGGTTGACCCGGTCGTGACAGCCAGGCTTTGATGTTGACATCCTCCGCACTGCCCTCAGTCTTTTCACCAACGAACAGCTGATCTTCGGGCTCAGCTCGGGTTTTATCCTTGGGCTCCATCCACGGCTCTATTGAGCTGAAAATACCTCAGCTTGCTGGGAGGGGGGTCTATGGATGGTTAATTGACCCCCACACTCTTGAAAATGTCAAAACATCTCCCTCCTAGCCTCAGAGTTTCAGCAACTGTCATTTTGTTTTGCAACTGTCAACGGAATCCGTTTGAAGTAGGTGCTCACAATGAACAATGAATTCTTGGTAAAATTCATTTTAATTTAGGATTACTAATAGAGCTGTTCAACAATGGCAAAGACTGCCTTGGAAAATGGTAGGCTCTCCTGTCTTGAAATGTTTAAATTGAAGATGGATGGCCATCTCTTGGGGATTTTGTAGTAGATTATTGACTGGGGAAACATTTGGATTAGATGATCTTCAAGATTCATTCCACTTCACATTTTATAATATTGCAATTCAGTGTAATAACATTTTAAAAAGAACTGCAGTAGAAAAAAGATTTGAAATCTGTTTCTTCATAATATATATGAGCAAATACATTTTCTATTATGAACTTTCTTTGCTTGCAGCAAATACTACTTGCTGGGCACATGTATTTTTTGCCCCCAAAGAAAACTGTGAGTAGCAGCAGTTGCATGTTTTTGCATTTCAAAATATTAGCACAGCAATGTTCTCAGCAAAATAACTCAGCAAATATCAGCAAATCAGAAGCCTCAGTCAAAAACACTAACATGAGTAACACCCAGTGGTGGGTTGCTATAGGTTCACCCCAGATCGGGTGAACCAGTACGGTGGCGGCGGGAGGCTCCGCCCACCCGCCTGGATGTCTCTGTGCAGAAGTGTCGCATGCGAGCGCCCACAAGCGAACCGGTAGCAACAGGATTTGAAACCCATTACTGGTAACACTCAAGTGTAGAGTTTGCAAAAGAATAAAACACTAAATACTGAGAGGCAGTATTTAGAGGCAGACAACTCATGAACTAAATTTCACTCTAACTGCTCCATATGTATTCCATAGATAGTCCAAAACTGCCAGTTTCAGTCTGAATGCATGGTTTTGAAAATGGCAGCTTCTCTCACCCACTTCCAAATGCAGCCAGATGGCCACTATATGTGACACTATTTGGTCCTATGGTTTGATGCAGTAGGGCTTTTATGCTTTCACTATGCTTCCCTCTCAGCTCTCGGGCCAAGGAGCAGAAAAGTAGGGTTAGTGTTTGCAAACACTAGAGAAATTCTTCTAAAATCCAAATAAATCATAATTTTAAAGACAGAAAAATGATTACAAGAACTTTGGAACCACTTGTTCAAAAATTGTTTTGTTTTAAACTTCGATCTGGCTTTGATTTTATGACAAACTCTCAGAGGATAAGGATTTTGTTTTGGGTTATGAAGACTGAAATTGTCAGTTTCAGTTTTTGAAAGCTTGCACTCCCTTAGAGAAAATAAGCATGTTACCTTTATGATGAGAAGTTTTACTTATTCCTTCTTTCTATTTTTCTAAGTTACAAGAGTCATGGATAAGGTGGCAAGCCTTCTCAGTAATAGCCTTTCCTTTATGGGACTCTTGCCTGAGAAGTACAGGCCACTCTCACGTTCCTGGTTTTTCTTAAACAACTTAAAATGGTTTTATTTCATTGTCTCTTTGCCCCAAGTTTAATCAGGGTTCAATTATTTTTTTCAATAAGCATTTTAAAGTATTAGATGTTTATAGTGTTGCTGTTTTATTGTTGATTGCACAGAATCTACTGAGAGCGGTCTCAAAATAAAAATAAAATAAAATAAAATAAGCTGTTCTTGTCAAATTATGAAGGAAAAAGGAAAATACCAAGAACATTGGAAAACAGACATGAAGCAGTTGCAACTTAATTGATTGAAGTTTGGAGAAAACTGGAACAATTGGGGGAGGTCACTGAAAATAAATTCATCTCTCTGAAAACTATTTTTGTCAACAACTGACATCTGGAGGTTAGAAGAAATAATGTTTTCTGTAGTTTGAACATTTTTACTAGATTAGAAATTTGATCTTTGATAAGTAATGACATCTGGTGGTCAGAAACCATAATACACAGCAAGCCTCAAATGGAAAACCTGAGAAAAATTATAGGCAGAAATACACACCCTCATGTCACATACATATTTGAATGAGGACATACATGTAAATTATTTTTACTTTGGTAAAACTCTACTTCAAGCTCTGTGTCCAGTTCTGCACTCCAACTTGAAGAACAATTTAGATAAATTCAAACAAGTTCTGAGAAGGGCAAGGGGAATGATCAAAGGCTAGACACTAAATCCTAAAAACAGAGATTGAAGGCTGGGCATTATCAGGACTAAGAACAAAGCTGAACAGAGATATGATAGTACTTGTCAAGAAATTGATAGGATGTGATATAGAACAGGGGTCACCAACCTTTTGGACCTCAGGGACCACTAAATTCATAATTTTAAATCCCACAGACCACTAATATGAATTTTTTAAAAAGATAAATAGTATTTAGTGCAATATAAAAAATGCAAATGAACGTTGGACTTACCTTGAACGTTCTTTCTATGTGTGCTGCAGGAGAGTCCAAGCATGGGTTAATTCTGTCTGTGACGTCAGAGAACTGAGTTGGAAATTTCTTTGGCCACGCCTACTTCTCCCGGCCGAGCCTGTTTTTTTCAACGAAACCAGGAACAGAAGCAGTCCATTGAAAAATCGACCACTCCTGGATCCTGGACCATGACAAGCCAGGGTGGGATTGGACTCTCCTGCAGTGCACATAGAAAGAACGTTCAAGGTAAGTCCAACGTTCATTCTCCTGTGTGCCACTTGGAGAGTCCAAGCATGGGATATACCCAAGCTAAATTGTTACAGGGCGGGAAACAGATTGGTCCAGGGTCCCCTTGGCCAGCAGGACTCTCTGCAAAACCCATCTCCGCTTCCGCAGATGCGTACTGGTCCAGTTTGTAATTCCGCACAAATGGAGAAGGAGAAGCCCAAGTGGCAGCCCTGCAAATCTCCAGAATCGAGGCTTGCATAGCCCAGGCAGCAGTAGTGGCCGCATTACATGTAGAATGTGCCGTAATGTGACGGGACACGGGCAGGGCCTGTTGTTCATAAGCTAAGGTAATACAAGCCTTGCGCCAACGTCCAATGGTGGATGGTGATACTTTCTTCCCCATAGACATGGGCTGGAAGGATACAAATAAGGCTTCCGTTCGTCGGAAAGAGGCCATGCGTTTAATGTACCTCTTTAACGCTCTTCGAACATCTAAGGTATGCCAGCGTTTTTCACGCGGATGTCTCAGGTTGGGGCAGAAGTCTGGTATTTATTTATTTTTATTTTTATTTATTTTAATTTGATTTATATGCCGCCCTTCTCCGGAGACTCAGGGCGGCTTACAATGTGTTAAGCAATAGCCTTCATTCTTTTGTATATTTTATACAAAGTCAACTTATTGCCCCCACAAACTGGGTCCTCATTTCACCTACCTTAGAAAGGATGGAAGGCTGAGTCAACCTTGAGCCTTGGCGAGATTCGAACCAGCAGAAATTGCAGGCAGCTGTGTTAATAACAGGGTGCACTAAACCACTGTACTATCAAGGCTCTTATATGGTAGAATAACTTCCTGCGCCCTGTGAAACAAGTTATTTATTTTTGGCACAAATGTCGGGTCTAAGCGAAGAATGACCCTGTCTGGGTGAAAGATGCACAAATCCTGGCACACCGAAAGAGCATCAAGTTTGGATATTCTGCATGCAGATGTAATCGAAACCAAGAAGGGAACCTTAAATATGAACAGTCTAAGAGTGGTGGTCCGTAAAGGCTTGAATGGTGGTGATGTGAGAGCCTGTAAAACCACTGATAGATCCCAGGTTGGGTATCTGTCGAGTGTTGGAGGTAACAAGTTGCCAGCTCCTTTCAAATAGCTGCGGACCCTTGGATGGTGAGACAGAGGAACAGCTCCCTCACCTGGCAAGATGGTTGCCAAAGCCGCAACCTGGCGACGGAGGGTATTGGTAGACAACCCCTTCTCCAGGTCCCGTTGCAGGAAATCCAGGACCTGAGGGACAGTTACAGATGTAGGAACCAGGTTCTCTTTGGTGCACCAGCGAGAGAATGATGACCAGGTGGGCTTCCGGTTTGCTGCTTGTCGCCGCCAGACGATCTCTCGGGATCGCCAGCCGCACTGCCTGTAAAGAGCCGCCCTCACAACGGAATGGCGGCTCGAAAAAACTACGTTTCCATGAGGAAATGGAGATAGAGCCGGCTAGGGTGGGTAGAGCTCTCTGCATAGTCCCAAAAGTTTTTTTTTTACTTTTGGGACGGAGCAGATGAGACTCCCCATATCCCTAGCCGCCGCTCCGGGCTTTGGGAGACCTCTGCTTATGCAGAGCTAGGCGACAAGAACAAGCCCACAAATTTAACAGATTAATCAAAGAGGACGTGAGCTGGACCTGTGATTCTGAATCGCAAGTATTTTATTTATTTTATAAAAGTTATTCAAGAAAGTAAGAAGGAAAAAAAGATTTTTTAAAATGGCGACTGCCGCGGCTTGAGAAGGGGCTGAAAGGGAAAGTCCTTCCGTTTTCTATTACTACAAAGTAGCGTAATAAATACTTTTGGCTACAATTGAAGATAAAACTTCACTTTTGTGTCTTTTTTCTCCTGGAGATTTGATATTGATCTTGATTGGAAAGAAGTTTTTTTTTCCCTGCTTTTCTTCTCTTTTCTAAAAAAGTATGTCTGGGCGGAAACATGGCATTGAGACTTATAAAGTCAGACAAACAAGCAGTGGGGGGGGGATTCCCCCATTAACAAATTACATGAACAAGTTTTAAGTCTCCAGTCTCAGAAACCTGATTTTAACATAATAGAATTTCTCTTAGAGGAGATTGTAAGAAGGGATGAGATTGTGAATCAGCACCTTGAAAAATTTAAGCAGGAAATTAAAGAATTGGTGCAATCAAAGTTTGATTTTTTGGAACGGAAGATTATAAAAATGGCTAATGGTTTTTCAGAATTTATGATCCAGTTGGATGCAAATACTAAGTTATTAGAGTCCAAAATGGAAGAAACTGAGGATAATCTGGACAATAGAATACAAAAAATTGAAAATGACTTGTCAAATACTCAAGATAATAGCCCAGAAGAAAAACCTAAAATGGAGGCTGATCAAAAGACTTGTAATGCAGAAAACATACAACAATGGATTGAAAGAGAAATTTTAATGATGCAATATAATTTTACTGAATATGCGATTAGACTGAGAGGACTGCAGGAAAACAATAGAGATGATTTAAGGAAAATATCTTCTGAAATTCTGGCTGGGATTTTAAAGGTTCAACCTGAGGAAGTATTTTGTAGGATTGATAGAGTTTATAGAATAAATTCCTGGACTGCAAAGCAAAGGCAACTGCCTAGAGATGTGGTGATTTATTTTACAGATAAGGAGATAAGAAATAATATTGTGCAAAATTCTTACAATTCTACTTTGCAATGATTTGGAAGAAAGATTTGGATATACAAAGAGCTCCCGCCCAAGATGTTATTGGAAAGAAAGAAATTTGGTTTTCTGGTGACTGAACTTAAAAAAAGAAATATTCTATTCAGGTGAGACGCTCCAGTGGGTATTATATTGAGATATCAAGGAGAAAGATATCAATTAAATACTGTTGAAAAAGCGGAAGAATTTTATCAAAAAATTTTGAAAATGAATTCAACATCTTTATGCACAATACAGGATAAGCAGAAGGAATTGGAAATAAAGGGAAAACATCGAATTATAGAGGCTTCTGTAGACAAATTGCCTTCGGATTCTTTAGACACCCCAGCTGGATTATTTACAAATAAAAGAGAAGTGGCATCGGATTCTAACGTGATTATGATTCATCAACTCACAGACAAGCATGGAAATCAATTAGTTGATATACAATTGTCAGAAAAGAAATATGAGTTACAGCAAAACCAACAAGATCAAGTCATAAACCAGAATGAAAATCGCTTAGTCGATATACAACTTGCAGAAAGGAAATTAGGATGGAGAACAAACCCACAAAAGGAAAATAAAAAAAGAAATAGGTCTCACAAAAATAAAAATTTCTAAATTAAGCAACAGTGAAGCCATTTAAAAAAAAAATGAACAAATATATGAAAAGACAGTTGAGGCGAAGTATTGGTTAACAATATCCTGAGGAGAGTGACAGACCTCTGCAATGCCGTAATTTTGGGATGTGAAAAGAGCCTTAAACTGGTTGGATTGGAATTATCTATCTTGGAGTTCTTTTTATTGATAAATGTATTATATTTATGTCGAGCTATAAGGCAAGAGAATTACGCTGGGGCATGCAGAAGATCTGGTTGTTACCCATTATGATGATGGGAATGAATAATCCTGAAGAAAACCAAAATTACAGATACTGTATGGAATATAATTATAATGTCACTCGGGTGGTTGTTTTTCTTTTTTATATATATAGGAGGAGATTTATTATTGATGGGGGCAGAAGACAACTGAGGATTTGGATCAATCTGTTGCAACTAGGATGCTATGTTACCCTAATATGGATGATGTACTCAACAATCTAGTGGAAAGACACTAAAGAAGATATTATATGGATTATAAATTTAAAGTTATTGATTTTTTTTATATAATGGAATACTTTTTTTTTTAGTAGGGTGGGTAGTAGATTAAAGATATTAAGAACTGTTGTGTATGGCAACTTTGTACCAACGTGGGTGGAGATAGGTTAGTTTACAGATTGTTTAGTTTAAGAAAAGGGATGCTTAAGTGATATACTTATGGGATTGGAGCAAATGGATGGAGCTGAATAAATGCTAATTTAGGATTTATGGGGAAGGCTGCTTTGAAATGTTATATTAATATATACAAAAGATTAAATGTTAAAGCAGGATTTATTACAGTTTTAAAATGGAAGGTTGTTATGAAATGTTGTATTAATATACAGATATAAGTATGGGGAGGAGAAATAGGGCAGATTATTGTTAAATCGGGAGTTATAATATTATTATGTTAAATTAGAAGTTATTACGCAATGCTATAGTAAAATGATATTTTGAAATGTATGGTAAAAGGGGGAAGTAATAATATTAATAATATTATTAGTAAATAAGGGTCAGTATTTAGAGGAGGGAGTAAGGGGATGGTAAAATATTATATAATCTGTTATGAATTAGGTTTTTGTTGTGAGGAAGTCATGGGGGGGATGGGTGATGAGGGGGGGTTAGGGAGGAGGGGGGAGAAAAATGTGGGGAAAAAATTTTTGTATTTGAAAACTTTTTCAATAATAAAAAAAAAAAGAATGATGACCAGGTGACATTATAAATCTGGATTGTCGATGGCTTCCTAGAAACAAGAATAGTGGAAATCACATTTGATGAGTAATGTTCCTTCCTCAGGGTCTCCCGCTCAAGTGTCAAACGGCTAGCTTGAACCACTGGGGTTCTGGATGTTGTAGGGCCCCTTGGCTGAGGGAGACCTTGTGTGGTGGTAATATCCAGGGACGCGATATGGACAGTGACATCAGATCTGTGAACCATGGACGTCACCGCCAATGAGGCACCACCAACACCTCCGCCTCTTCCTCCAAGATCTTCCAGATCACCTTCTGGATTAGCAGGATTGGAGGAAAGGCATACAGTAGGTTGGCCGGCCACGGGCAACAAAGTGCATTGGTCCCTTCGGCTGCTAGTGTCCAGTACCGGGAGAAGAACCGAGGCAGTTGGGTGTTTTGTGGAGTGGCAAATAAGTCCATGACCGGAGTCCCAAAGCGAACTGTTATGAGGTGAAAGAAGTCTGGGTGGAGTCGCCATTCAGACTGGTCTATTGTTGCTCTGCTTAACCAGTCCGCTATGCAGTTGGATGTCCCGGCTATGTGTTCCACCCGCAGTGACAGCAGTGGTGTTCTGCCCAGAGACCCAACTTCCTCACTTCGCGCATAAGGATCTTGGAACGAGTGCCCCCTTGTCTGTTGACATGCGCTTTGGCGGTGACATTGTCCGTCAACAAAAGAACGTGGTGATTTGATAACTCAGATTGAAAGTGGCACAGCACTAGGTGGGCTGCTCTCAGCTCCAGCCAGTTGATGTCATTGAGCAGATCCTGCTGAGACCACCGCCCTTGGGTCACTTTGGAATTCGGATGAGCCCCCCAATCTAAGAGGCTGGCGTCCGATGTTAACACCAGCCTGGGAGGGTCTTGAAAAAGGCAACCTTTGTCCATGGCTGCTGATTCCACCAGTTCAGGGAGTGAAGAACTTGTGGAGGAACCCTGACCCTGCATAGTGAGTTGCTGTGCCCTGACCTCTGACTGGGCAGAAGGAACCATTGCAAGGCTCTCGTATGTAACCGAGCCCAGGGAACTATTGCTAGGCAGGATATCATTTTCCCTAATAACTGGGAAATGAACTAGGTGTAGGGACTGGACCCAAGCTACCAACTCCCTCAAAGTGTCCCTGCGATCTTGAGATAGGAATACCTGTGATAATTGAGTGTCTATCACTGCCCCTAAATGAGTAAGTCTGGTGGATGGTATCAACTGACTTTTGTCCCAGTTCACGGAAAAGCCATTTTCCTGAAGGGTTTGGACCGTAACTTGAAGGTCCAGTTCTGCCTGCCTGAGGGACGACTGAATTAGAACATCGTCCAAATAACACTGCAGGCGGATCGGTTGAGCCCGCAGATGTGCCGCTACAACATCCAGCAATTTGGTGAAGGTGCGTGGGGCTGACGAAAGGCCGAAGGGTAGAGCTCGGTATTCCCAGTGATGGCCTGCAAAGGCAAACCTGAGGAAACTTCTATGGGACAATCTGATGGGCACATGGAGGTATGCCTCCTTGAGATCTATGGATGTTAGAAGATCCCCTTTTCTGATGCCACCCATGATCGTCTGAAGGGATTGCATCTTGAACCTTTTGTACTTTATATGAACTTTTAGTTCCTTTAGGTTCAATATGGCCCTGTGGCTGCCCGAACTTTTGGGAACTAGAAAGAGGATGGAGTAAAACCCCAACCTCCTTTGTCCTTCTGGCACTGGCTCTATGGCCCTGATATCCAGCAAGTGCTGGATCTCTGCTTCCATCATAACCTTCTTGGAGGCATCCCTGGGAACAGGACATTGAATGAATCGTCGTGGGGGGTTGGAACAAAATTCCAGTGTCAGTCCCGAGGTTTACCGTCTGTAGGGCCCAAGTATCTGTGGTGGTCACCCGCCACTGGTCGGCAAACATCCTTAACCTGCCGCCAATGGGGACCTGAATCCGTGAGTCACTTTGAACGACGGTAGGGCCTGCCACCTGCACCCCTGAAGGGGCGTCTAGATTGCAGTTGCCTAGCCGTCTCGAAAGGTAGACCTGTCCTGAGATCTGTCCGTGCTGTGAGAGTACCATCTATGGAACTGGGATGCGGAATATCCCGCCTCAGCAGTCCGAAAGGGCTGCCTGCGATAAAAGGGGGTAGACCTTCTGTCTGACCTCCTAGATATCTGAGGCAGGACCTTATGTTTATCCTTGCCCTCAATTAGGATAGGGTCTAACACCTCCCCAAACTGCTGTCCTTTAAAGGGGGCCATAGCCAACCGCCATTTGGACCTCATGTCCGCCTGCCACTGGTGTAGCCACAGTAAACATCTAGAAGTGACATTGGATGCCAGAGCTCTAGAAGCAAATTTGGTAGCGTTAAGAGTCGCATCAGCCAAATACTCAGTTGCAGCAATAATTTTACTCATGTCTTGCTGAAGACGGGTATCTTCAGGAGATACTCTAGCCTGCATTTGTTTCAACCATAAAAGAGTTGTCCTAGAAAAAAATGAAGCTGCTGAGACAGATCTAATTGCCCAAGCCGCTGCTTGGTGAGTTTTATGTGCAGCTAACTCCGCTTTTTTATCCTCAGCCCCTCAGCAGTGTCAGAAGGGAGAAGAGTAGCTGAAGCCAAATTAGCTAAAGGAGCATCTACAGACGGGATTTGAAAAAGTTCCTCAAGCTCCTTCTCCGCTGTGTACATCTTTTTATCCATGCCACTAGGTGCAGGTACTGAAGCAGGTTGTTCCCATTGCCTTTGAATGACATCAACAAAAAAATTTGGAGAAGAAATGACTTATTGAGTTGTGATTTGTTCTGTAAAAAGACTAGCACAAAGTTCCTGAGACTGCATAGGATCTGTGTTAGAACTATCCAATCTACTCATATTGGCCGTAGCTTTGGCCTTAAGTAATAAGGTCTTAAACAGATGAGGTCTGAATAGACCTGAATATGTGGATCTATCTATGGAATCATCCCTTCTTCATCTGAAAATTCAAATTCCCCTAATTCCTCTTCTCCTGTGAACTGATTGGGATGTACAATGGGAATCCTCAATATGGCCTTTGTCTCTATGTTGATGGTGCAAGGGATCAGATCTAGAAGGGCCTGGCTGTGAAGGAGCCAATAAACCCCTTTTTGCAAGAGCTTCATCAATGCCTTGAGAAATAGTCTGCACTATAGCAAAATGCAATTCTGCAGATAACCCCTGTGCTGCAGTCTCCTGAGGGCAGAGTCCAGGTGCTGTGGGAGTAAAACTTGAAGATGGAACAACCTGTCTGTTAACAGGTACAGGTGATGCACCTGAAACAGACAGTACAGGAGCCTGATCAGCCTCTTCCTGAAATGGAACAGTCTGGAATTCTACTGACTCCTGATGCACATTAGGAGACGAATTAGGTTCATCTTGTGAACTGGGATTAAACTCCTTATCAGCCCCACCCTGACTCCCAGAACTGGTGAAGCAGGAATGCCAGCTATTTTCTGGGCTTTTGCAAAATGCTTCTCCAAGGCTTTTTGCCTTCTTTGAGCATCTTTCTCAGCTGCTGCAGATGAGAGTTTGGCCTGCTTAGTCTGAGAACTGGCAGCCACCTTGCTAGAAAGTAATCTGGGTTTCTTAGGGGCAGAACACCCTGCCTGATGTAGACTAGATGATGACTCTTCTGAATCACTAGTATTTGCCATTATTGAAGAATGCAAGGTCAAATTATACTCAAAGGTGACTAATTGGGGGAAATTGTGCTAGGAAATCCTAGACATACTCACTGCGCAGCCCAGGTCACCAATTTAACACCAAACCAGCAACATGGTTTGTAATGTGTATAAGTTGCAAACAGCAGCAGCAGCAGCAGCAGCACAAACACCCACATGCTAACAATGGCGCGAGACCGGCAACACGGTCTACTTGCATTTCAGACGGCTTCCAAATGATCTCCAAGCCTTAGAAAGCTGATTCCCTGAGGCAAAATTGCTGCCTGGCCGTCTGATCTCTCTCTCGCTGCTGCAGAAATCGCAAACAAAATGGCCGCCACCCACAAACTGGCAGCTATCGGCCCTCCGATCAGTGCGTGAATTTGCTGCTCCGCAACTCCCTCGCGGCAAGAATGAACGAAGAACCAGAGCCCTGGCTCTCCCAGCAGCAGTGATGGCCGTTTCAAGCCTCTGCCACCCTCACCGCTCCAAATAATCCATGTGGCAATGCTGCCTTAGTAGCGATCTGATCGCTACTGTAAGGCAGCCCTCAGCGCTGACTCACTTCCTCAAGCAGTCCCTGTCAGTCAGATTTAAAGAGGCTCTGTCCTTTCTTTTTTTTTTTTATCAAAAATGAGCAAATTGATCAATAATTTGAAGAGCCCAACTCAACAAGTCTCTCTTCCAGACTCAGTTGAAAAAAACTGAGGCTCGGCCGGGAGAAGTAGGCGTGGCCAAAGAAATTTCCAACTCAGTTCTCTTAAGTCACAGACAGAATTAACCCATGCTTGGACTCTCCAAGCAGCGCACAGGAGAATAATTTTTCTGCGGACCACTAAAATTTTCTCATGGACTACCAGTGGTCCAAGGACCACCACTGATATAGAACATCAAAACTTTTTATCTAATTTTGGACAAGGAATAGTTTTGCCTACATTCCTGCTGCAGAGATTTATTTTGTTACTGGAATAATAAATTATTATTGTTGTTGTTGTATTTTATTTGTATTATTGGAATATAGCATTAGGAGCAAAACAGTAAAAATTATCCTGAGGTGAGAAGCTTTTCTTTTACAGTTTATGTTCAAGTGAAGCTCAAATCTCACACTTTCATCTGGATATCCTGACTCAGTAAAGCAGGGGTGTCAAACTCGTGGCCTGCAGGCCGGATACATCACGTACTGTCCCCGACCCTGCCTGGTTTAGCGAAGGGGGGGAAAGTCCAGATATGTCATGTAACGCTGTGATAACATAAGTTTGACACCCCTGCAGTAAAGGGTCAGGAATGTTGCCTGCTAAATCTATGATAATAATCTATTCAAACCTCAATTAAACCACAATTATCAAGAATAATTTAGAATTATCATATATACATCTGATTTTTGATAAGTACCGTATTTTTCGGACTGAAAGACGCTCCAGAGTATAAGATGCACATTAGCTTTAGAAGAGGAAAACAAGAGAAAAAAAATCTGCCTCTGCCTCCACCACCCATTTGCCGCAGCCTGTTCACCCCGCCGCCCATTCGCACCACCTGTTCGCCGCTGATCACAGTGAACAGGTGGCACTGGCAGTGGCAATCCCCGCCGTCTATAACAGCTGATCAGCACATCAAGTCCCCTCCCTCCTTTTCGTCTGCTATGAATATTCTCATTCAGCTTTAAATGACTCTGGATTGTAAAATTTGAGGATACAGACATAAACATTTTTCTATTTTCTTTCTTCACAAACATAACTGTAAAGACTTTAGCACATCTCTTTATATAACACCTTTCCCAACACTGAATATACTGAATGCTGTAGCCACTATATATTTGATCATCCTTTTCTGTGCCACTGAATCTATGAAACATCAGAATTTTCTAGGAAAAATCTCATTACAAATGTATCAGATATGGCCATTTTTTCCTGCATTGCAACTCCCAGCAGTGAGGGATTGGTAACAATCAGTTCCCAGATTTTAAATTGGCCAACTAGCTAAGCAAGATCAATGTTCCAAAATTTAGAAGAGCTTGCTTTGGCCCATTTTTACATTCTCGTCTGACAAGAGAAAACCCCTTTGCTAAATAATAGTGTTCTTCAATGCATGTGTGATAGGAACTCCAGCTCATGTTTCATTATATTGCCGGTTTTACAGGGATCCTAATTTACAATTGATTTCCTCTCTCCTTTTTACATTTTCAGGGCAGTCTGATTTATTTTACTTGCATTACTTATTAACAACATATAGTGTCTTTAAATGTCCCTACATTTTATTAACCATGTGTAAATTCCATCCTATATGAACTACCGGTTAGCTTTTACTTTGGGGGCAGGGAGGTGGGACTAAAAGTGCAATCCCGTTGCGAACCGGTAGTAAAGTTAAGTAGAACTCACCCCTGCTGTGGGGCATCCTGAAACGGAAAGCGGAGGCGCGCAAGGTCTCTAACATCCACCAGCTCTGTGACTTCATCATGGAAGAGTGAAAGAAGACTCCAGTGGCAACCTGTGAAGCTCTGGTGAACTCTATGCTCTCTTAACCCCAAGAGGGTTAAGGCAGTGTTGGAAAATAATGGTGGCCACACAAAATATTGACACTTTGGGCCCACTTGGACATTATCACTTACGGGTATACTCACTTTTGTTGCCAGCAGTTTAGACATTAATGGCTGTGTGTTGCGTTATTTTGAGGGGACAGCACATTTACATTGTTATACAAGCTGTATACTCACTATTTTACATTGTAGCCAAATGTCATTTCTTCAGTGTTGTCACATGAGAAGATATACTTAAATATTTACGAAATGTGAGGGGGTGTACTCACTTCTGTGACATACTGTAACTCCAGTATCTTGAAAAGGTAATATTTCCATTCTTCATATTCCAGCGTTGAAAACAATTTAGAGTGTGTTTAATTTTTCAAGTTTCAATTTCCAAACATTAGGGATGCTCAAAAGTTATGATATGCCTTGGAGATTGTAAAGATATTTTGGTCACTTTAATATAATTTAGATGTGCTTGGGAAGTAAATATCATAATCTTTTAACATTTGTTTCATAGTATTATATTCATGTTGCAGCGTTTGAGAACCAAACCTCCTTACAGGACAAACGTGATTCAGAATTAAGTATGAGCCCCACTAGGTAATCCTTACAGAAAATCACCTTCACAATAAGATTATAATTTTTATTGAGATTGATTGATTCCTTCATTTTCATCCACGTGATTTTCTACAGTAACTGACACTACACTTACTCCCTACAGTTACTCCCAACAGTCTAAGGGAACCCCAGAGGTTGGATTCTACCAGTTCGCACCTATTCGCTAGAACCAGTAGTTAATTTTCTAAAGCAGTTCGGAGAACCGGTTGTTAAAAGAAATCTCCTTTTGTTTTTTCCCACTTCTGGTGTTGTTTCTAGCCTAATCTTTATTGTCCTGCTTACAGAAACTGCTTCTCCATTAACCCTTATTACATTCTTGGCAGTACACCTAGAGTGGGTGTTGGTCCTACCTAAGTTCTGATTTTCGGCTGCGGAATGGAATTTGATACAGTCTGATCTGCCTGGAGACTGAGTCATAATCTTTTGGCCACGCCTCCACGTCTCTCCGTAAGGCTTCAGTTTTCAGCAATGTAAGACCTGAAAGAGAATCTAAGCCAGAGCATTAGTAAAGCCCTGGCTCCAGGCCCACGTGATGACAGGCAGGACTGGACCATTCCATACCCGAAGAGAATCGGCACTTAGGTAGGACCAACACCCATTCTCCTAATAGGCTGCAGAATGGTCCAGGAATGGGACATACCAAAGCCTGGCTGTCCTAAGGGTGGGAAGCCGATGGGCCTGGAGCACCCATGGCTAAGGGCATCTGCTGAAGGACCCGTCTCCTGAAGGACGCCTCCGCAGAGGCGAAGACGTCCAACTTATAATGTCTGATGAAAGGCGAAGGAGTGCTCCAGGTAGCCGCCCTACAAATTTCCTCAAGGGAGGCTTGTGTGGCCCACGCAGCAATCGCTGCACTACATGTAGAGTGCGTGGTAATGCGCCTAGGTAATGGCAGTGCATGTGTCTCATATGCTCGGGCGATGCAGGCCCTGATTCAGTGACCCACGGTTGAAGAGGACACTTTGGTGCCAATCGACGTCGGCTGGAAAGATACGATATGAAGAGAGCCTCGGACTTCCTGGAGGGCGCAGTACGTGTAAAGTACACCTTGAAGGCTCGCTGCACATCCAAGGTGTGCCACTTCTTCTCCAAGGCATGGAAAGGCCGAGGACAAAAGTTAGGCAAGATGACCTCCTGGGCACCAGGAGTTAACCTTGGGAATGAAGGAGGTCGAGCCATAGCATTACCTTATCCGGATGGAACATGCATAGCTCAGCCCTTACCGAGAGAGCTGCTAGTTCGGATATGTGCCTAGCGGATGTAATAGCCACCAAGAAGACCAACTTAAGGGTGAGATGATGAAGGCTCGCCGTTCTCAGAGGCTCAAAGGGAGGTTCCGTCAGGGCCCGCAATATTTTAGGTAAATCCCAAGAGGATAGCGGTGTACAACCAGAGGCCCCAGATTACTGAAACCCCAGAGGAACCTGCGGATGACGGGGTGATGAGTGAGGGACTCCGCATCTGGGCCCGACAGGACGATGGAGAGTGCGGCCACATGTCATTTGATGGTGTTGTGAGCCAGTCCTTTGTTGAGGCCATCCTGAAGAAACTCCAGCACCTGTGGAATGAAGCTGAGACAGGGTTAATGCGGCGCACAATGCACCAGTTAGAAAATACCTGCCAGGTGGCGTTGTAGATCCGGATGATGGACTGCTTCCTATGTGCCTGAATGGTCCGGATGACCCTCTCGGAGACGGACGGCATCCCGTCTCAGGAGGACCCCTTCAAGTGCCAGGCGGTCAATTGGAGCAACTGAGGCTCCAGAGTAGGACCCCCTGGCTGAGAGAAATCCTCCATGAGGGAATCCTCCAAGACTGTGAGATGGACAGCACAATGAGATCCGTGAACCACAGTCTCTGTGGCCAATGAGGGGCCACCAGAATCACCTCCACCCTTTCCGTGATGATCTTGTGAATCACCCTTGGGATCAGGGGTAAGGGGCGGGAAGGCGTAGAGCAGGCCGGGAGGCCAGTCACAGCGGAGCACATTGGTTCCCTCTGCTCCTTGGGTCGGAAACCTCAAGATGTAGCGAGAGAGGTGCATGTTCAGGTTGGAAGCGAACAAGTCTACCAGAGGCTGGCTGAAGCGGGAGCACATGTCCAGGAAGAGATCAGGGTGAAGACGCCATTCAGCATTGTCCACCGTGGTCCTGCTCAGGAAGTCCGCCTGAGCATTTGACGAGCCCGCAATGTGTTCCGCCTTCAGGGAAAGGATGTTTGTTTCTGCCCATCTCCCAAGGCGGAGGGCCTCCTCCATGAGGCGCCGTGATCGGGTGCCGCCCTGGTGGTTGACGTGTGCCTTTGCCATTGTGTTGTCCGTAAGAACGAGGACGTGCCAGCCTCGCACTAATAGGTGAAAGTGTTGTAGGGCCAGGTAGACTGCCCTCAGCTCCAACCAATTGATATTGTGGGCAAGATCCTGGGAGGACCAGCGACCTTGTGCCACATGGTGGTCGAGGTGAGCTCCCCAGCCATAGAGGCTGGTGTCTGACGTGATGGGAGATCCTCCGGGGTTCCTTGAATACTGTCCCCTTGTCCAGGGTGGGGGACATCCACTAGTGGAGGGAACGTCAGACTGTCAGAGGGACCTGAACTGGGGTCTGGGAGTTTGACACCTTGGCCCATTGGAACGGAAGCAGGAACCACTGTAGGCTCTGCAAGTGAAATGGAGCCCAGGGCACAATTTGGAGGCACGATACCATCTTTCCTAGTAATGATGATAATGTGGCCAGGGAAACCTTGGAGTTCCAATGTATTTGGGCCACCAGTGTTCTGATGGCTTCCTTCCTGTCCTGGGAGAGGAAGACCTCTCCCATCCTGGTGTCTATGAGGGCGCCTAGATGGGTCAGGCTGATCACGGGATCTAGATGGCTTTTTGGGAGGTTGACCAGAAAGCCGTAGTCCCTCAAGGTCTGAAGGGTCAATTGCCGGTCCTCCTGAGCCTTCTGAAGGGAGGAGGCCTGAACCAGTATGTCGTCTAAGTACGCCTGAAGCCGCACCGGGATTAACCGCAGGTGGGCAATCAAGGCAGCCAGAATTTTGGTGAAACAGTGCAATGCCGATGCCAGCCCGAATGGCAGGGCACGGTATTGCACCAAAAGGACCATCTTTAGGATCCGATCTGATGGCCCCTGTACCAAAATGGCTGCCTGTCTTGCTGGCAAAACTGCCCCTGCTGGTAAGACCGCTGTTGGGATGACCCTTCATGAGGATTGAATCAAAAGGACTGTCTTCGGGAGTACGCAGTAGCTCACCCATCTGCCCTCCTAGCTGCAGAAGGTAAAACCTTGCGCTTGTCTTTGTCCTCTTCTTGTAGAGGATCAAGGGCCTCCCCAAACCATTTGGTCCCCGTGTAGGGGGCTGTGGCAAGCCGCCACTTGGCCCTGAGATCTGCTGGCCAAGAGGTGATCTCCTAGAGGTGATTGATGAACCCAGGGCTATGGAGCTGTATTTTGCGGCATTGAGAGGCGCCTCAGCGGAGAATTGCATGGCAGCAAGGATCTTATTAAAGTCCTGGTGGACCCTAGCCTCGGAGGGTGGCAATCTAGATTGGAGCTGTTGCAGCCATAAGATAGTGGAACGGTTGAAGAAAGACGCCGCAGTAGCAGCATTAATTGCCCAGGCAGTCACCTGGTGTGTCTTTCTGAAGGATAAATTCAATTTCTTACCCTTGGGCCTTAGGTTTTCAGAAGGATCCCCTGCTGTGTAAGGCAAAGAGGTCAACAAGGCCGCTACCAGACTGTCCAGAGATGGGACCTGCAGCAGCTGACTAAAGCTCAGTGCCAAATTATAATACCATCTATCTGTTCCACTGGGAGTTGGAAGGGAGGTGGGATTAGTCCATTGGTTCTGGACAATGTCCAGGAAAGGTTTGGGCGCCGGAACAAATAGTTGTTTAAACACCGGCTCCGAAAATATCCCATGTCCCCGCCCAGGGGTAGGGGTGTGTGCTGTGGGCTCGTCCTCTTGTATATCGGCCATAGCCATTGCCTTGTGTAACAAAGAATTAAAAAGCGCAGAAGGGAAGAGCCCTGTGAAAGCCGGGGTATTCGGTAGGATGCTTTCCTCATCATCAGAGAGATCAGGGTCTCTTCTGAGTCTCTTCCCCCGATACCAGGTCCACACTGCCCCCTGAACGGGAGGGTGAGTGATGAGAGGGGTCTGCCAGACTAGCTGAAGGCACTGTGTGAGCCTGGCGGCTAAGGTATTCTGAGACCAGGGAGGCAAAGCGGTGGCTATGAATGCCTGCAGCAATACCTTTGAAAATGGCCCTAGAGACCAATAATTGGATGTTGTCTGGTAAGTCACCCAGGTGGAGCTCAGACTCTGGAACTGGTGTAACCTTGTTGTCTGCTTGGGGGGAACATGCAAAGGGATGCCGCTTCTTAGAGCAATCCTGGTTAGTAGCCTGCTCCAGTGGAGTTGTTATAGATGGGCCTGGGGAAAGGCCACCTGTGCCTTCTGGGAGCAAGGCCCGGGGCGAGGGGGTGGTTAACTCCTGTTGAGGTTGATGGGAAACAGACTGAACACTGAACTGTGACAGGGTTTCCAGTTGTGCCTGTCTCCGTTCTGCCAGTGAAAACTGCTTTTCTAATGCCCTCTGCCTCCGCTCTAGGTTCTTTAGTTCTGCACTGGAGAGCTGAGAGGCTTTACAGCCATGTTTGGATTTTCAGGAAGCCTTTCTGCAGGTACAAGCCTCCGGAGTGGTAGGAGGCCTAGGGACCTCCACCATTTTGAATGCTCAATAGGCTGGAGTGGCCATGGAGGCAGAAGATGGTGGCGGTGGCTTTGGGAAACCAAATTGACCAGCTCACTCTAGACCTCCAATCTGTCACAGGGTGGCTTACCCAAGGCGAACCTGGGTAGTACCAGGTCCTAAGCCCCCCCCTTTTTTTACTGGGCCCGCTTAGATACTGGTAATACTTGCCAAGGTGCAGCCAAAGGTTGAATGGTGCTCCTAGGTAGTAGGCTGCTCTTATGTTGCAGCAGTCAAGATGGCTGCCACATAGGCGATGGCGGCTCCGCGATGAATGTGTGGTAGCAAAGGCGTGCCACGCAGGAGACCTTTGAGGCTTCAGCGGCCAAATTTCTTCACTGCAGACTTCCAGGGGGCTGTGGCAGCGGCAGAGGTACTGAAGAGCCGCTTCCCAACTGGGGCTCCGTATCGTGTGGTCTGGGAGATCAGCGGCAGCAGCGGCGATCCCGAAGAAGCGGCACCAAGAGCCGCTTCCTTGATGGCTGGCTTCACTGTGCGGCTCAGGAGAGCAGCGGCAATGGTAGTGGTGGGGCGGGAGAAGAACGGCCGCCCAGGCTGCAGAGCACACCATGGGGCTCAGGAGAGTGGTGTTCTGTCCCAGCTACGATCCCAAAGAACGCAGCACAAAGTCCATACAAACCTTAGTTTACTAATTAAGGACTACTAATGAGCTTTCTTAGTAGTTGTTCGAACACAAGTACAGTTTAAATCAGTCTTTTCTGAAGAAGGGCTGTTAATTTAACTTCATTAACAGCCGACAAGAATCCAAAGAATAACAAATCATAACAGTAGCATACAAATTATATTAAATAAATAAACTCAATTCTGAGGCACAGTATTTCAGATAATTGTAATCTTACTGTGGTTGGCAGAACACCCAGAAGCAATTTGCAGGAAAACTGTCAAGAGATAAACAAGAGCCGAAATCAAACATTTCTGGAATCAAGATGCGAAGGAATATGAACGAAGTTGTTTCCTGCAAATTGCATCAGTCATCGTCCTTCCTTAAATAGGCTAGGGGAGTGGCCAATTAGTCCCAAGACTTAATCTCAAGGAGACCTCCTCCTGAGGACCCACTCCTGCCTTTTAACAGCTCTGTGTGCTCGTGCATTGAGAAGAGGCTCCTCTCTTCTTCCTCTTCACTTATGGGAGCTTCTGGAGGTTCTTAAGGGCCTGGCTGAATCCCTGCCTCTGGCACCACATCTTCTCCAGCCTCCTCATTGTCCAACTCGAGTGCCAACTGCACAAGCTGCTGGCGCAGCACCACACCAGCTTCCTCGCTGTCGGAATCAGCTACTAACTGCACAGGCCGCTGACGGGCCACAAGAAGTTGCCGCAGCGGTAGCAGTGGGTGGGGCGGGAGAAGAACGGCTGTCCAGGTTGCAGAGCATGCCATGAGGCTCCTGAGAGGGGTGGCAGCGGGCCCATGAGCCGCCTCTCAGCTGAGATGCCTCACCACGAGGCTGGGGTAATGACGGCGGTATTACAGGAGCCACCCTACAGCTGTTGGCTTCGCCACAGGGCTTTAGAACGAACGTTGTCTTACCTGAACGTTCCTTTTCAGCTCTCTGCGACTGCAATCCACTCCTGGGCTTCTTTCTTCTTCGCTTCTTTTGACTGGGTGATATTTTTCCACTGTCTCTCCGTGCTGTGGCCACGCCCACTTTCCCATGATGCACCAGTCTTTGAACGAAGGCGTGACCACCTAGCAAAGATAATCAGAAAACTGAACAAGATATATAAACCCTGAACTCTAGAACCAGTAGGAAAACCAATAAACAGAAAAAGGAACAGGGTGGGTGTGGATTGCAGTCGCAGAGAGCTGAAAAGGAATGTTCAGGTAAGACAACGTTCGTTTTCCAGCCCTCTGCTCCTGCAATCCACTCCTGGGATATACCAAAGTTCAAATCCCAGGGCGGGAAAACTAATTGGACCCAGCCTCCTGGACCTCAAGAACACTTTGGAGGACACGTCGTCCAAAGGATGCGTCAGTTGAAGCATACGTATCAATATGGTAGTGCCTGATGAAAGGTGTCACAGACGACCAGGTAGCGGCCCGGCATATGTCAGAAACTGACGCCTGCGTAGCCCAGGCGGCCGACGCTGCCGCACTACGTGTGGAGTGAGGTAAGATGCGACCTGGCACTGGACGAGATTGTTGCTTGTAGGCTGTAGCTATGCATGTCTTTATCCACCTGCCCACTGTGGATGACGAAATCCTCTGGCCCAAAGACGGTGGATGAAAAGACACCAGAAGAGCCTCAGTTTTCCGGATGGATTCAGTCCTGCGAATATAACGACGTAATGCCCTACGTACATCAAGGGTATGCCAGTCTTTCTCGCGTTGATGTTTCGGTGACGGGCAGAAATCCGGAAGGATGAGCTCCTGAGCCCGATGAAAATATGAATTCACTTTGGGTAAGAATGCAGGGTCCAGACGTAGAATTACGGTATTAGGCTGGAAAATACAGAGATCTTTCCTGATTGATAGAGCAGAAAGCTCAGACACACGTCTGGCTGAGGTAATTGCCAACAGAAACGCTATCTTGAAGGACAAATATCTTAAAGGAATTGATCCTAAAGGTTCAAATGGAGGGTACATCAGGGCCTGAAGGACAAGTGACAGGTCCCAGGTCGGGTACCTATGAACAGTAGGTGGGCATAGGTTGACGGCCCCGTGCAGAAATCCCTTAAGTAGCGGATGCATAGACAAAGACGAGTATGGAGGACACCGAATCACCGTAGATAATGCAGCTGTCTGACGACGGAGGGTAGATGGCGACAACCCTTTGTCTAAACCGGCTTGCAGGAAGCACAAGATGTCCTCTATCCGGGCTGAAGTAGGGTCCACCAGGTTGGTCACACACCAGAGACAGAAGACCCTCCAGGAAGACTCGTATATCCACGAAGTCGAAGGCCTACGGAAGGCTTGGATCGTACCTATGACGGAGTCGGGAAGTCGGTCCTTCTGCAAGATGAGCCGCTCAAACGCCAAACGGCCAATTGGAGCCATCCTGGCTCTGGGTGGTCGATGGCCCCTTGGCGTAGAGCGATGCGGTCCGGTGGAATCAGCCATGGTGGACGAGACGATAGGGCCACAAGGTCTGCGTACCACTGCCAACGAGGCCAATCGGGAGCCACCAGGATCATTTCGGCCCTTTCTTCCAAGAGCCTCCGAATCACCTGAGGAATCAAGGGGATCGGTGGAAAGGCGTACAAGAGCCCTGGAGGCCAACGGCAGCGGAGCGCGTCGTGATCCATCGCTGAGCGGCACGGGTAACGAGTCACGTAAAGCGGAAGCTGAGCATTCGACGGGCTGGCGAACAAGTCCACAACAGGCGTGCCGAAGAGTAGAGTGGCTTCGTGGAAAAGACTTGGATGCAGTTGCCATTCCGAGTGATCGAGGCTCTGTCTGCTGAGCCAATCTGCCCGCACGTTGTCTGCGCCCGAAATGTGATCGGCTCTCAAGGAAAGAACATGGCGTTTGGCCAAGCGGAATAGACTCTCTGCTTCCAACATCAGTGCCCTCGAATGCGTTCCGCCTTCTTTGTTTACATGAGCCTTGGCTGTAATGTTGTCCGTTAGGACAAGGACGTGGTGACCCTCCAACTGAGGTTGAAAATGTCTGAGGAATAGGCGGATGGCTCTCAGTTCCAACAGATTGATGTTGCGGCCTCTTTCTGGAACAGACCAACGACCTTGCACCACCTGATTTTGAAGGTGGGCCCCCCAGCCCCGAAGGCTGGCGTCCGAAGTCAGAGTCATTCTGTCTTGAATCAGAAAGTGCGAGCCCTTGAGAATGGTTGGTCCCATCCACCACTGAAACGACAGACGCAGTTGAGGTGGAAGGGATACTTTGTGAAGGGAATCGCTGCGTCCCGAGCGCTGGTAAGGGAGCAGAAACCATTGCAATGGCCTCGCGTGGTATCGTGCCCATGGCACAATTGAGAAGCACGACACCATCTTCCCCAGCAATTGTGAGAGCTGGAGAAGGGGAATGGATCGATGGGACAGAATTTGACGTATCAGGTCTTGAATACTCTGACTCCTGTCTGGAGATAGAAAGACTTGACCTCGAATAGTGTCTATCACCGCCCCCAAGTGCAGCAGTGATGTGGACGGGTAAAGGTGGCTCTTTGGAAAATTTATTGAGAACCCGTGATTCTGGAAGGCCGTGATGACAAGATGAAGGTCCCGAGCTGCCTGACTCCTGGACGATGACAACACCAGGATGTCGTCGAGGTAACAGAGTACCCGCACCGGGATTTTCCGGAGTGACGCCGCCACTACAGCTACCAATTTGGTGAAAGTTCTTGGGGCAGAGGATAAACCAAAGGGCATTGCGCAATATTGATAATGATCGTCCCCAATTTGAAAGCGCAGAAATTTCCTGTGTGTATGAGACACTGGGACATGCAGATATGCCTCCCTGAGGTCGACCGATTGAAGGAGGTCGCCACGACGAACCCCCCCCCCAAGATGGACCCCAGGGAGTGCATCTTGAATCTGCGATAGCAAATGAAGAGGTTTAGTTGTTTCAAGTTCAAAATGGCCCGACAACCTCCGGAATGTTTTGGGACGAGAAAGAGTGTCGAATAGAATCCTAAGCCATGTTGTTCCGGCGGGACCCTCTCTATCGCCTTGATGCTGAGTAGATGGAGGACCTGTTCCTGTAGCAAGCGTCCCTGTTCGGGGGAACGTGGCGCAGGGCAGCAAATGTGGCGAGAAGGAGGACATCCCAGGAACTCGATCAACAGGCCGGAGGACACCGTATGACGGATCCAAGAGTCCGTGGTCGACTGCTCCCATTGATGGTGGAAAAGTTGCAGGCAACCGCCAATGGGATCCTGTGACCTGCAGTCATTTCCCCCTGCGAAATTGTCGGTATCCGGATCCTCGGAAAGGACGCTTGGAAACAGTGGGATTCCTGGTTCTGTCACGAAACCGCTGGCAATCGGAGGAACGGTAGGGCCCAAAGAATTGAGAACGTTGCGAATAGGCTCCGCCCGACCCAGACGTCGCCCGAAAGGACTGTCTTTGATAGTAAGGCGTATAACGTCGTTCAGGCCTGCGATACGAGGAAGTGGGCATAACCTTCCTTTTGTCCTTATCCTCAATAAGAGAGCGGAGCCGAACAGATTCGGAGCCTTGTATGGCGCCGCCGCCAAGCGCCATTTAGCCTTGGAGTCCGCCCTCCAGTTCCTAAGCCAAAATAAACGACGAGATGTGATTGAAGCCGCCAAAGCCCTGGATGTAAACTTTACAGAATTCAATGATGCATCGGCCGAATATTCAGTAGCCGCCACAATTTTGTTTATGTCTTGGTGCAGGCGTGTATCTTCAGGTGGTAGTCTATCCTGAAGTTGCCTCAACCAAAGCAGTGTTGCCCGGTTAAAAAAAGATGTAGCGGTCGCGGTCTTGATCGCCCATGCCAGAGCTTGATGTTCTTTGCGAAAAGACAGCTCAGACTTCCTGTCCTCCGATTTTAGGCCGTCCAGCGCATCTGTTGACAGTAAGGACGACGAAGACAGGTTAGCAATCGGTGCGTCCACCACGGGCATAGTCAGCATGGCGTCCAAATCCGGCGCCGCACAATACAACTTCTTATCAATGCTATTGGGGCCAGTTGATGAAGCTGGTTGAGACCAAGGAGATTGGAGCACATCCGAAAAAAGTTGAGGACAGGGAACAAAGTCCCTGCCCGGCTTGGAAGAGGAAAATAAGGCCTTGTGGGGGGCCGATGTGGACGCAGTCTCAGACGGTACAGGAGCAGAAACAGGCATGTTCGTGATCTGACGTGCCTTATGTAGAAGCGATTTGAACAAAGAAGGCCTAAAGAGCCCTGTAAAGGCAGGGACATCAGGAGTGAGGCCCTCGTCCTCAGAAAATTCCAAATCCTCAACCGTATCCTCCCCATGATCGGAGTCGTCCGAGGAATCAGGCGCCAAAGGATGAGAGGGCTGCGAAGGCGGTACCATAGGTGGTTGAGGCACCTGAGGGGGAGCCGCCTGTTGAGGCATGGATGGCTGTTGGATTCCTGCGGCCAACAGGGATGACAAGGCGTTAGATAGTAAAAACTGCAAGTCCATCTGGGCAGATGATAACTGGCCATCAGCCCCGCGAAGTCCGGCGGCGGTTGGTGTGAAAGTCACCTCAGGACGAGAAGTAGGAGGAGGGGCGGGATTGAGCAGACCCACCGACGAAACATCAGGCAATGAGATTGATGCTCTCTTGGACAGCCGTCCAGAAGTACTCGGTTGTGCTGTATCAGGTGCCGAGGCCCGACTGGGCGAAGGAGGCAAAGGCGGTGGATTCTGGCCGGTCGGAAAAACAGATGACAAGGTGGCCTGTCTAGCCTTGTCATATTGGCGCTCCAGAGCCCTGTGGCGGCGTTGCGCGTCCTTATCCGCCGCTGCCGACGATCTAGGTTGGCGGGAGTCATCAGAACCAGATGCGATCCTGCTACGAGATTTACTCTTGTGCTTGGCTGGAGCCCTAGGAGGGCTGGGCTCATGCTCCATATCAGATGAAAAATAGGCGTCCGCCATTATTGAGAGCCCGAATATAGCAATATTATTACTATATAATACTATTTTCTTGTTTGTTTTTTTTTACAATTGAACAATGTAATGAAATAAAATATTTATTATATTGTCTTCTTTCTTTACTTTTTTTTTTTTTTGTAAAAATATACTAGAACAAAATGAACTATATACACTCAGCCACCCTTAAAACAGAGGGTAGCTAAAGTAGGCCAGCCCAAAAAAAAAAAATACTGTCCAGGCTACAAATCAATGGGCAACAGGTAATTGGTACAATTAATTGAGGAGGCTGACCAATGGGCGCACACCCCCACTAGCGCTAGGGCATAGACAGAGTGGGGTAACACAGGAAAAACGGCCCTTAATGAATTAACTCAGCAGTCCAAAACGGCGCTCGTAAAATTGCCGCCAAGAAAGGAGCAACAAAATGGCGGCCGTGGACGTGCGGAAAATGGCGACAGCGTAGGCGGCCGAAAGCGCGTCCAAACAATAACTCAGGGCAATATCGCATCAGACGCCGCCCGAGGGACGGGCGCCAACAAACCTCCCCACTGCAGAGTTAGACAATCGTCCAAGCGCTGTGGACTGGACCGAAGCCGCCGACTCTGCCCAGGCACTTGAAACCTCAAGCGGCAACTTTGACAGGCTTGTAATTAGAGCGCAGCGTCGGGAAATATGCAAAACGTCAGAGCCCGCAGGGCAGACCTTGCGGAAACTCCGGAGCCGCCCTACGAGAGCCAAAAACAAACTGAAGCAAATTGGTGTGGGGAAGGGAATGCGGCAACCGCAAAACCCAGCGCTACACACCGGCGGCTAGAAAGGAAGAAGGGAACCGCCCCGAAGGGTCGGTAACCCGAGCTGCTGTCAGAAGATGACAAATGCCGTAGGCGGAGGACGGGCTGGATCCCCAGGCACCTCTCACACACCCCGCAGCTCACAACAAAGGCTCTCACCGATTAGAAGAAAAATACTAAGAATAATAAAGAAAAAAACCTAACGCAATACAGCTAAGCTTTCCAAATTTGAGCACGAAGAGAAAAACACACCAGTCAGTCAGCGACTGAGTGAAAAGACTGGTGCATCATGGGAAAGTGGGCGTGGCCACAGCACGGAGAGACAGTGGAAAAGTATCACCCAGTCAAAAGAAGCGAAGAAGAAAGAAGCCCAGGAGTGGATTGCAGGAGCAGAGGGCTGGAAAAGGCAGCGGCAGCGTTGGTGGCATAGAAGCCCGCTGCAGGAGGGGGGTGCACCCTTTGATGTTAAAGACGATGGCCTGGTTCCTGGCCAAGGCCAGAGGACCTAACAGGGCCCCCCAAAGGCAGCGGCGGCATTACCAGCCAAGGCTGATCTGGCCAGCACGCAAGCCTGCAAGGAACTTGAAAAACCTGATTCAAAAATGGTCCAGGAATGGATTGATTGGACAGCAACTGCCAAAGATGTCTCTATCAGACGACTGAGTCATATACTCCTTTTGTTCCCCTGTATGAAAGGAAATGCCGAACACCATACTCTGGGTGTTGTAAAACAACATCTCTGTGGGGGTTTTGGGGGGGGAGGGGTTTTTTCAGGGTCAATGCCTTTATATGAGACCAGGAAAAGACTGGGAAAAAGAGAGCCAGTTTGGTCTAGTGCATGAGTGTCAAACTTGATCGTGTCACGTGACATATCATGATGTTTTTTGCCTTTGCAGAGCCAGGGTGTGTGTGTCCTGCACGTGACGCATCCAGCCTGCAGGCCGCCAGTTTGACACCCTTGGTCTAGTGGTTAAGGCAGCAGGCTAGAAAATGGGAGATTGTGAGTCAAGTCTCACCTTGGCCATGAAAGCCAGCTGTGTGAATTTGACTCTCTGTTCACTCTCTGTCAGCCCAACCCACCTCACAGGTTTGTTATTGTGGGGAAAATAGGAGGAGGAAAGTATATTGGATATGTTCACTGCCTTGAGTTATTCGTAAAAATTATAAAAGCTGGACACATATAAAATAAAATGAGTAACTGGGTCAGTTTAAGAACTACTGTTCTCAGCAGTATATACAGTCAGGTCCAGAAATATTGGAACATCGACACAATTCTAACATCTTTGGCTCTATACACCACCACAATGGAGTTGGAATGAAACAAACACGATGTGCTTTAACTGCAGACTGTCAGCTTTAATTTGAGGGTATGTACATCCAACTCAGGTGAACGGTGTAGGACTTACAGCAGTTTGCATATGTGCCTCCCACTTGTTAAGGGACCAAAGGTAATGGGACAGAATAATAATCATAAATCAAACTTTCCCTTCTTAATACTTGGTTGCAAATCCTTTGCAGTCAATCACAGCCTGAAGTCTGGAACGCATAGACATCACCAGACGCTGGGTTTCATCCCATGTGATGCTCTGCCAGGCCTCTACTGCAACTGTCTTCAGTTCCTGCTTGTTCTTGGGGCATTTTCCCTTCAGTTTTGTCTTCAGCAAGTGAAATGCATATGCTCAATGGGATTCAGGCCAGGTGCTTGACTTGGCCATTGCATAACATTCCACTTCTGTCCCTTCAAAACTTCTTTGGTTGCTTTTGCAGTATGCTTTGGGTCATTGTCCATCTGCACTGTGAAGCGCCGTCCAATGAGTTCTGCAGCATTTGGCTGAATGTGAGCAGATAATATTGCCTGAAACACTTCAGAATTCATCCTGCTGCTTTTGTCAGCAGTCACATCATCAATAAATACAAGAGAACCAGTTCCATTGGCAGCCATACATGCTCACGCCATGACACTACCACCACCATGCTTCACTGATGAGGTGGTATGCTTAGGATCATGAGCAGTTCCTTTCCTTCTCCATACTCTTCTCTTCCCATCACTCTAGTACAAGTTGATCTTGGTCTCATCTGTCCATAGGATCTTGTTCCAGAACTGTGAAGGCTTTGTTAGATGTTGTTTGGCAAACTCTAATCTGGCCTTCCTGTTTTTGAGGCTCACCAATGGTTTACATCTTGTGGTGAACCCTCTGTATTCACTCTGGTGAAGTCTTCTCTTGATTGTTGACTTTGACACACATACACCTACCTCCTGGACAGTGTTCTTGATCTGGCCAACTGTTGTGAAGGGTGTTTTCTTCACCAGGGAAAGAATTCTTCGGTCATCCACCACAGTTGTTTTCTGTGGTCTCCCGCGTCTTTTGGTGTTGCTGAGCTCACCGTGCGTTCCTTCTTTTTGAGAATGTTCCAAACAGTTGTTTTGGCCATGCCTAATGTTCTTGCTATATCTCTTTGATGGGTTTGTTTTGTTTCTTCAACCTAATGATGGCTTGCTTCACTGATAGTGCCTGGGCAGATCTCATCTTAAGAGTTGACAGCAACAGATTCCAAATGCAAATAGCACACTTGAAATGAACTCTGGGCCTTTTATCTGCACATTGTAATTGGGGTAATGAGGGAATATCACACACCTGGCCATGGAACAGCTGAGAAGCCAATTGTCCCATTACCTTTGGTCCCTTAACAAGTAGGAGGCACATATGCAAACTGCTGTAAGTCCTACACCGTTCACCTGAGTTGGATGTACATACCCTCAAATTAAAGCTGACAGTCTGCAGTTAAAGCACATTGTATTTGTTTCATTCCAACTCCATTGTGGTGGTGTATAGAGCCAAAGATGTTAGAATTGTGTCGATGTCCCAATATTTCTGGACCTGACTGTAGTTTTAAAATGTATGACAATAAATAGAATTCTTACCAAATAGTTCCTCACTGCCTAAGGAATAAGAGATGGATATCACTTTAATTTTTAATAATTTCATGAATAAATGTATAAGTAGTTCTTGTTTAGCAACTCCCTCATTTAGCGACCATTCATACTTATGACAATGATGAAAAAGTAAGTTTATTCTTAATCCATTTATGAGATTCACAGATATATAACAAAGGAAAGTTAATGTATGATCATAAGAGCAGTTGCAGTTTCACTAAGCAATTGTTTCACTTAACAAACAAATTATTGGTGCCAACTAAATGAGGACAACCTATAACTATGATGGCGAACCTGTGGCACGCAGAGCCCTCTCTGTGGGCACGTGCACCGTTGCCAGCTGCTCTCTTCCGGGTTCTGGTGCACCCGCTGGTCTCGAAGACCAGCTGGCCGGTGCACATGTGAGACCGGACCCCAGAAGAGAGCAGCTGGCCGGTGCGCTCTCTGGAGCACATGCTCCAGTTTCAGCACTCGGTGCCAAAAAGGTTAACCATCACTGATCTATAATATAAGGAATGCTCTGGTGAAGACTGATACAAGTCTTGTTGGTTAGGGACATGAATGCAATGCTTCTGAGAACCCAAATAATATCAGCAAATGAGATAGATTACATGACACCACGTCAGGAGTGAAATCTACTTACCTTTCCTACTGGTTTGGAAGTGTGCGCTCTGCGCACATGTGCAATTTTGGACCCTCTGTGCATGAGGAAAGCCTTCTGCGCATACGCAGAGGGTCACAAACAGGTTACTTCCTGGTTAAAACCAGGAAGTAACGACGTCTGGGTGGGTGGGCGGAGCTTTATGCCACCACCACTACCGGTTCACCGAACCACACGCCACCACCGCTACTGGTTTGCCTGAACCGGTGCAAACCGGTAGAATTTCACCCCTGCGCCATGTGGACTAGCAACCTGAAAATTACTATATCAAAACCAAAGTACTTGGTTTTGAGAGGAAAAATTAGTGATAAACATATGTGTGTAACTGGATAGAATATTTACCAAAGATGGAAGAGTAAAGAAATTTTAAGATATTCAAAAGCTGTTAGAAGATACTGAATAATTCACTGAATTCCTTAAGTCTCTATGGATAGACTGAATATTCTCTTACTTGGGTAGATTGCAGGGACTGTTACAATAAGACCAAAATTTCAGTAAATCTGATTTTGAGACTGCTATTACTTTATTTCCCTCAATGTACAGATCATCACAAGCTGAGGCAAAAACTAAATCAAGAGCATATCTTGCACTATGCAATGTCACATAACATTTTAGAACTATTCCATGGTAGTCTTGGAAGCAATTAAGTCCCAATTTGCCTCTATCAGGATATCCTCAGCATGAATGTTAAAACTGCTATGAACAACATCTTGGGATTTTTCAAACCACCTGTGTAATTAGGAATGCCACCGGATTGCAAGATAGGTAGTACAAACTTTATGGACATCAAATTATGGACATGACTGGAAATATATAACTCCACCTCTTGTAGCTAGAAGGCATGGTAGGACTACCATTAGTCACATGCATTAGTACTAGGTGAGTGTAGTTGCCATTTTTTATCAAATATTTTATCCTTGTTATTGTCAAGAAACAAATAGAAAATGGAAGCAATGACTGTTTTGACTCTGGGTCATTAGCAGCTATAGTGTCATCTACAGTCAAATTACAGATAAGCAATATTTTATTCTGAAGTGACTTGGCATTAAACAGCAACATCAGCAGTCCAGAAATCTTAGTGGCAAGGTTTCAATTCAATTTATTTATAAAATGGAAGCTGAACCAATATGTGAGATGCTCTACAACTGTATATAATTCTAGATCCTCTTTCTTCCTTCCCACTCCATACAGGTAGTCCTCGACTTACAACCATAATTGAGCCCAAAATTTCTGTTCCTAAGTGAGACATTTGTTAAGTGAATTTTGCCCCATTTAAAAAACTGTCTTGCCACAGTTAAGTGAATCACTGCAGTTGTTAAATTAGCAACACGACTGTTAAGTGACTCTCGCTTCTTCATTGACTTTGTTTGTCAGAAGGTTGAGAAAGGTGACTGCATGACCTTCTGCATGACTGCACTGCAATCTTCATAAATGTGAATCAGTTGCCAAGCATCTGAACTGTGATCACATGACGTAGGGATACTGTCAGCCTCCGCCTTTATTGCTTTGGCTGCCATAGTAACGGGAGGGGGGAGAGCTAGGTAGTATTGGGGGGGAAGCATGCTGGAGGAATCTGGAGGAATCGAAAGCGATAGTTAAGCCACCGGACTGTATCTTTGAAGCTGCTGTCGGGTCAACAGTCGTGGCATTCCTGATTGATGACGCTGCCAGACATGTGCTTCCACCTGACCCCTGGGAGACCTTTGGATTGGATGATTTACGGTGGACAGTGGGAGGGGATGCTTTCTATATGCAATTTTTGCGCTTATTGTCTTAGATTCTGCTTTCCTTTGGTTGCGTTCACTTCATTTTCTACTAAAAGTACCTTTCTCTATAAACAATGGAGTTTGGGTCATTCTTTCCTGGACTTTGAAGGAAGCACACCTGACATTAAGCAGAATCTCAACTCCAGCCATCCCGGATAAACACCGAGGGGGCTGAATCCAAAATATGTCTGACCAAGAGAGTGAAGGAGACCAGATGGGAGCTTCTGGCTCTACTAAAATTTCACTTCAAGCGGAGAAGGAAGCTGCAGAATGGATGGAAAAAATTCGGCTGAGAGAGGAGCCAGAGGAAGCTAGATGGTCCAGGGCAGTAGGAAGGTTGCCGGACCTGGGGAGGACCCCCCAAGGAGTAACCAGCTCCAGACCCCTTAAGGGAGAGGCAGTGTGGCTGCAAGAGCAAAAGGAGAGCCTTTTGCTCTTGCAATGCAACTCCTCTGCGATGCCGAGGAAAGCCGGAAAAGCCATGAGTCTTATGTATTCCTGTGGGGAAGGGAGGAGACTACCCCAGGCTGGATCCAGAAGAGACAGCCTTGGGGGAGAGGAAGAGGAAGCTGGGGAAGAAACATCTCAGGCTTCTGGAGCTCAAGCGAGGGATGCAGCAGCCCAGGGACCCCCAGCCTTGCAGGTCCCACCCCACAGATGCAAAAAGCCAAAAATTCCCCCCCAACCGAAAAATATGATGGGAATCCAAAGACCTTGGGGCTTTTCTTGACCCAGGTGTGGAACCACATGCAGGACTGGGGGGAGGATTACTTATCAGATGCGTCACGAGTGAGATGCGTCACAAATGTCTTAGAGGGAGTAGCAGCTGAATGGATGGTGGTCCTCCACAATAGTAACTCCCCCTTGCTGAGGAATTACAACCTGTTCATGGAGGCTCTTAGGAGGCGGTTTGAAGACCACCTAGCTGAGCAGAAAGCGAGACTCAGGATGAAGGGTATCCAGCGGGGCCAGAGATCGGTGGCAGAATACACCCAAGAATTTCGCGAACTGGCGCCCTACATGACAGGGTGGTCAGAAGTGGCCCTACTAGAGAGTTTCAAGGACGGACTAAATGAAGACATATACAAAGACTGTAGAGCATGGGGGGTCCCCGAAGACTTGCAGAGTTGGTATGTAGTAGCTGAGGACGTGGAGATCGAGCTAGCCCGAAGCCGACTCCGAGGGGGCCGTGTAGGGGACCCGTCATCATCCTTCTACCGCAAAGGAGCACCAAAGACGGGCACGGGGAGAGCGGAATTCAAACCAAAATCGAAGCCCTTCACATGCTTCAAATGTGGAAAGGAAGGCCATCGGGCCGCCGAATGTTTCTCCAAGCCAGTGCCAAAATCTACCGGCTTGGGACCAAAGAAGGCTGACAAAGCACCCGCAAAAACTCGCGAAACCGCCCTGAAAGGAGAAGTCGTTGAGTTCGCTCCACGAAACCAGAGTGAGTTGGGAACTCCGACCACCGTGGACGACAGCGGGACGGACTCCGACTCCGACTCGATGATCTGGTGAGTCACACTGAGGGCTCCATGCTCATCCCCATAGAAATAAGGGTGCCGTCCACAGGGGCACATGCACAGATGTTAGCCCTATTAGACTCTGGGTGCACCAGGTGCATAATCAGCCCAGAAGTGGTGGAGAAAATGGGCATGAGGCTAAAAACATTAAAAAGGCCCATTACGTTCTGCCAGTTGGACGGATCAATTGCAGGAGTGGCCCAGCCAGCTTTGTGACCTAACCCATTGAAATGCAATTGGGGGATCACGTAGAGACCCTCAGTTTTATTGTGGACCCTGGCATGGAACGACCCCTCATACTTGGACTGCCCTGGCTCCGTAGATGGAACCCACGTGTTAACTGGAAGATGGGGGTTTTGCGCATTTGCACATGAAAACTGAGACTAGAGAGGAAAGAAACTCCCCTGGAGGACGGAGTAGAACACGAAAGGGCAGAAGTGGAAATAGGCCATATCGAAGGGGAGGAAAAGATTCCAAAGGAGTATTGGGATCTCCGAGAAGTTTTTAGTGAAAGGGCCTCGGATGTGCTGCCCCCCCCCCAGAGCTACGGACTGTACCACTGAAATACTCCCCAGGGTGAAGCTCCCTAAGACAAAGATCTACCCCATGACCCCTCGAGAACTAGGGAAATTGTGAAAATTCATTGATAAAAACCTAGAACGGGGTTTTATCCAACCAGCCAGACCAAGGGTGGCGGCGCCTGTAATGTTCCGAGAAAAGAAAGATGGCTCCTTTCGTTTGGTAGTTGATTATAGGAATCTCAACGCTATTTGCGTGGAAAACGTTTACCCCCTAGCATGAAGGACATGCTAGCACACTTAGGAAAGGGGAAAATTTTCACCAAATTGGACTTACGAGAGGCATACTACAGAGTAAGAATTAAGGAGGGGGATAAATGGAAAACAGCGTTTAATTGTCCACTGGGATGTTTCCAGTTTCGAGTGCTCCCTTTTGGACTACAAGGAGCCCCTGCTGTGTTCATGCAATTGATTAACCAAGTACTGCATGAGCACCTGTATAAGGGGGTGCTGGTCTACTTTGATGACATTCTTATCTACTCTGAGAACATGGACGGTCATGTGAAAATGGTGCGAACTGTCCTGAAAAAACTCAGGGCTGCTGAACTATATGCCAAACTCTCTAAACACGAGTGCCACCAAAGCAAAATTGACTATCTTGGATATCGCATATCGCATGAGGGAATAGAGATGGACCCTGGAAAAGTTCGGGCAGTATTGGAATGGGCTGCGCCACGCACCCACAAACAACAACAAAGTTTCCTCAGATTTGCTAACTTCTATAGACAGTTTATCCCCTCGTTCACCAAAATCGTGCTGCCAATAACAAATCTCCTGAAAACAAAAGGTGAAGTAAGACCAAAACCCTCACGAGCCCTTGAATGGACTATGGACTGTCAGGCGGCATTCGAAAAGTTGAAACGGTTGTTTGCTGCTGAACCAGTCCTCAAACATCCGGACATGGAAGAGCCTTTTGTAGTACAGGCTGACGTGAGCGACATGGCAGTAGGAGCAGTACTTCTGCAGAAGAATGCAGAAGGGAAATTACAACCCTGTGCCTATACGTCCCGCAAATTGTCAGAGACCGAAAGGAGATGGGCCATATGGGAGAAGGAAGCTTTTGCAGTGCGATGGGCATTGTTAACGTGGAGACAATTTTTTTAAAAAATTTAATTTATATGCCGCCCTTCTCCGGAGACTCAGGGCAGCTTACAATGTGCTCAGCAATAGCCTTCATCCTTTTGTATATTTATACAAAGTCAGCTTATTGCCCCCACAACTGGGTCCTCAATTTACCTACGTTAGAAAGGATGGAAGGCTGAGTCAACCTTGAACCTTGGCGAGATTCGAACCTGCAGTAATTGCAGGCAGCTGGTCTTAATAACCAGCTTAATAACAGGGTGCCTTAGACCACTGTACTACCAAGGCTCTTTTTCAATTTCTTGAATTTCTTGAAGGAGCTAAGCATCCTTTTGAAGTCTGGACTGACCATAAAAACCTGGAGGCTTTGAAAACACCGCGTAAGCTGTCACCAAAGCAAGTTCGCTGGGCTCAACACTTCAACCGTTTTAATTTCACTTTATGCTACCTTCCTGGTGGAAAGAACTTCATGGCGGATGCACTTTCCAGATTGCCTCAATACAACAGTACCAAGGAGGAAGTGGTTCGGCCTATCATACCTGTGACACAACTAGCAGCGCCAGTAACTACCAGAGCACAGACAAGGGCCAATCCAGCCCTCTCGGGCGATTTGCTTCAGAAACTACAAGAAGCTCTAAAGACTGACGAGTGGTTTCAAATCCACTCGAATGAATATACACTCCGTGATGGACTAGCTTGGATTGGGGCCAAATTGTATGTTCCGGCCAGTTTAAGAGTAGCGGTGTTGCAGCACGCTCATGACGCCAAGACGGCGGGACACTTTGGATTTGTTAAAACTCTACATCTCGTTAAAAGACAATTCTGGTGGCCTGCACTCAAAAAGGACATAGCGGCATATGTAGCTAGCTGTCCGGTGTTGCCTCAGCTAAGAGACCTCCGGGGAAGCCACCTGGTTTACTTCAGTGTGGCGCAAGGCCAAATGCTCCTTGGAAAGATATCCATGGATTTTATTGTAGACCTGCCAGAGAGTGGGGGGTGCACAGTCATTTGGGCAGTAACGGATTTGTTTTCCAAACAAGTGCTTTTCATCCCTTGTTCTAAAATCCCTTCAGCTAAAACCCTTGCAAAATTGTTTATTCAACATGTTTATCGATTGCATGGGGCTCCAAAACATATCATCTCAGACAGGGGTGTGCAGTTTACCTCCAACTTTTGGAAGGAGTTTTTAGGGTTAATAGGCTCCGCTCAGGGGTTAAGCTCCGCCCACCACCCCCAGACAAATGGGGCTTGTGAGAGAACCAATGCCGTGTCAGAACAGTACCTGAGATGTTACATAAATTACCAGCAAGACAACTGGGTAGACTTATTGCCATTTGCGAAGGTGGCGTATAATAACTCCATACATAGCAGCACCGGTTTCATTCCGTTTAAGGTGGCCTCTGGCCAAGAGTTTGTGCCAATCCCAGAGCTACCACAGGATAACCCACAGAACCCCTCTTTAATTGAATGGATCGAACAGCACCAATATCCATAAACTGTCACTACCTCTAGCATTCAGCAATCTGGGGGAAGGCCTACTGAAGTGGGTCACCAGCATCTGCTCATCACACTTCACCAAAATCTCATCTCCCTCCCCAAACTCCTAGCAAAATCAGGCCAAAAAGACTGAAGTTGAACCTGGGCTATTCTCCCAGGTTGTCCGACATAACAGTTGTAAAGCATTCCAACCTAACAACTACCACTGAAGCAGCAGCTAGCAATGCCCAGAGAAGAACAGGCCAGCCACAGGACTCAGAATAATAACCAGAGCCTGTTACCAGCATTATTATGATAATAATACCAATACCAGTAGATGTTATGCAACATCTAAATAAAAAAATTGTATGGATTGCCCCAGGGATTCTAGACAGTATTCCAGTTCTGTGTATGCTGTATCTCCCCATTTGAAAATTAGGAAAATCAAAGCAACAGGCTTTAATCTGGAAAATGCTGAGAGTATAATACAGGGGTGTCAAACTCGATTTCATTGAGGGCCGCTTCAGGGTTCTGTTTGACCTTGGGAAGCCAGGGCGCGCATGGCCAGCTCAACATCACTCATGTCAGGGGCACCTGTGGTGGCCAAGTCCTAACGCAGGACTTCCCTCAGACCCTCCCTGCCTCTCATTATAATGTCCTTCCTTCCTGCTTTTTTCCCTTTTCTTCTTTTTTCCTTCCCTCTTCGTTCTCTTTTCTTCTTCCTTCCCCTCTTTTCTTCTTTTTTCTTCCCTGCTCTCTTCCCATCTTTCCTTCTTTTTCTTTGTCTTTCCTCTTTCCCTTTCTCCTTTTCTGTCCCTTCTTGGATGATACTCAAATGCAAAAGGGGAAACATTTCTCCTTTTGTTTTGTTTTTAGTCTGTTTTGCTAGCCTTCTGCCAGTGAAAGCAGAGCCTGGGGGGGCTGAACATGGGGCCCCCCGAGCTCCATTTTTGCTGGCAGAGGGCTGCAGGAGGCCATTGCAGCCAAAAACAGGGCCTATTTTCACTGGCAGAGGCACCCCTGGCCAGTCCTTCCCTGTTTCCAGGGCAGCCTTGTAGCCAGATCTAAGCACCCCACGGGCCAGACCCAGCTCCAGGGCCGTTAGTTTGATACCCCTGGTATAATACAATTTATATTGCTGTTTTAACTACCAAGATTCTGCTATTTTACCAATAGAACAATTCTAACTTTAGTAAGATGATAAACAAAAAGGGTATACATTTTGGTGGAAATAGGGATAGGGATAGGGATAGAATGATCTGTGATTCACGAAGAATAAAAACACTAAAAGTTTCTTCAAGGTGAAGGAATAAAATTGAAGATTAACAGAAATATAGTAAGATTAATAGTTACTAACTTTAAATTAGTTTAAATCTTCAAGACCAGATTAAGTATATCCTAGAAACACTAATATTTTTTTAATCTTTATCTCTAAACAATCTGAAGAATAGGCAAAGTACCAGATGACAGAAAGAGGGCAAGATCCACAGAGCACATCACTGAATGTGATACTTATGCCTGGAATATTCCATAGATGATCATAAACTAAACAAATCTAAACAACTTAACAACAGTGCATAATTATCATAAGACAGTAAGGATTTGTCAAAAACAAATTAATCATATCAACTTTGTTTCATTTTTTTATGCAGGAATTGTAGGAGTTCATCACATCACCTGACGTTAATTAGAGATAGCATGCCATGACAACTATGGTAAGTGAATCAACAGTTAGTTCAAACAATCAAGCAGACAATGGTTCCTTTAAGGAAAATCAAAGTTTAGTCTACGATGTATACTCTTGAACTCTTTTTAATTATTTGAATGAAGTAAAAGAAATGTTTTATCAAAAATCTTTTTGGTTTGTATTAGGGGCATAAATCACTACTAATAAGAATTGTTTCATTTCAGTATCTAATTTGATCATCAGAATTCTTCCCTCATCATCTACATATTTCAATTCTGATTTTAATCTTTCTTTTATGTACACTGCTATTCCTCTTTTGTTGGGAGAGTGACACATATAGTTTTCCTAATTTCTTATTTTCCAATAGTTTTTGAAAGTCTTTCTTTATATGGACCTCTTGCAGGCAGATCACATCCATGTCTATTTTTTTTAATTTCGTAAATATCTGGGCTCTCTTTTTCTGAGCATTTAGGCCGTTAATATTCACTAAGAATAGAGATATTTTTTCTTCCATCTCTTACTGTACTTGCCTTTTGGTGTTTCTTGTCTCTTTCTTAACTCTTCCTTTTGCTCCCTCTCTTTCTTCTCGTTCCTTTTCTCAGGCTTTCTTTTGTTCTTCCTCTCTTTCTATTTCTTCCTGTTGTTCCTCCTCCTGACTTTTATCTTCTATTTCTTCCTTACTTTCTTGTTCTTCTTCTAGGTAATTTTTATAGAACTCCTGTGCTTTTTCTACTGTGTCCATTTTGAATTTTTTGTCTTGCCAACTAATAAGGACTCCTTTCGGCATGATCCAGCGGAACATTACTTTGTGTTGAATTAATTTGGATGTCAGGAAGTAATATAACTGTCTTTGATCCCATACTCTTTGTGGGGTTTGCTTTAAGATAATAATCTCTTTCCCATTGTACGTTATTTTTCCATCCCTTGATTTGTTATATATTTCATTTCTTATTGTTTTTTTGCAAAATCTGATATGTACTTCCCGTAGTAATCGGTGCCTTCTAATGTAGTTATTGTGTACTTGGTATGCTTCATCTATCGAGTCTTTTACTTCTATTTTGTCTTTCTGTATTATTTCCGCTATTATATCACACATTTTCTCTTCCAAATCTTCTCTCTCTTCAGTGACATTCTGGAAGCGTAGGAAGAAAGAGGCTTTTTCCATTTCTAGGAAAGTAATTGAGTCAACCAGTTCTTTATTTTGTTGTTGTAATTTCTGTTCGGCCATTTCTAACTTTAAATCCAAATGTTCTACTTTGTCTTCTATTTTTTTTTACTTTATGCTCGTTCTCTGCTACTGTCTGTTGAATATTCTCCATCTTCTCTTTCATACTTTTCAAATCATCCTTTAGCTCTCCTAGTTCATCTCTAATTTCTTGGTGATTTCTTCTGGCTTCCTCCTGGTGATCTGCCATTTTTTCTTGCGATTTCAATTTCAAACTGGACAAAGTTGCAGATTTCATGGATGGGAAGAGTGGCAGTAATAAAAATGAACATTTTGCCCAAAATTTTATTCCTCTTCCAGACTATTCCGATAAAAATGGGGAAATATTTTTTGACTTATTAAATAGATTAACTACAAAATTTATTTGGCAAGGAAAGAAGCCTAGAATTAGGTTAAAAGTATTACAAGATACCAGAGAGAGAGGAGGAGCCGCCCTCCCAGATTGGGAGACCTACTATCAAGCAGCAGGATTAGTTTGGATAAAGGAGTGGATGGAATTGGAAAATAAAAGTCTGCTAACATTAGAAGGACATGATCTAACTATAGGGTGGCACGCATATTTGTGGGGAAGAAAACAAAATATTTATGGATACTTTAGAAGACACACAATTAGGAATTCTTTACTAATAATTTGGAATAAAGTTAAAAAACAACATTATATACAAATCCCGTCTTGGATTTCCCCAGAGGAAACTTTAACATATCCAAATTTAGTAGACTGGACAAAATTAATTAGATATAGAGACATAATAACCAAGAGGGGAATATTAAAAACTAGAAACAAATTGGAACTGGACTTAGGAAGAGAAGTGCAATGGTGGACATATCTGCAGATAAATTCAAAGTACACAGAGGATATAAAAAAAGATCAAGTTCGACTAGAAGAAACAGAATTAGATAAAATCATACTAGGGAATGATCGAAAACTAATAAGTAGACTATACAAGTTTCTAATTCAGTATAAAATGGAAGAGGAAATGGTGAAAGACATGATGATCAAATGGGCACAAAACATTAACCATGTGATAGAACTAGAGAAGTGGGAGAGGATGTGGAAAACAAACATGAAACTAACAATTGTGAAGGCATACAAGGAAAACCAGATGAAAATGTTTTATAGATGGCACCTCCCACCGGCCAGAATTGCGAAAATGTTCCCCACCAACTCCCCGAAATGTTGGAAATGCAAGACTGGCTACGGAACATACTATCACCAATGGTGGACTTGTACGATGGCACAAAAATTCTGGAAGAAAATCAAAACTTGGATAGTAGAAATAACTCAGAATCCAATAGAGGGAAAACCGGAACAATTTCTGTTAGGAATTTCAATCAGGGTGGATTTGATTTAAATCAAACTGATTTAAATCAAGATTTAAATCATGATTTAAATCACGAGTCAGTAAGGCTTGATTTAAATCATAGTTTTCTACATAAAGACTAATTCTTGCTGGTATAACTTTAATATGCAAGTAGATGAAGATTTTTAGAATAACAACTTTTCATATTAGTTTTTTTATCCCCAGTTTAATAGGTTAATCATTCATATTTGGAGCTTTTCTGTTGTACTTAGGAAGGAGAAAAATAATCATTACCTTAATAATAACAATTTAAATAGATTTATTCAACTGAAACAATAACATTACAGCATATGTTATTTGCTTAAACAAACATCCATGTTTGTTAACTAATTTGGCTAAACAAAATATATATAATTTAAGAAACTTAGACTGTCAGCCCAGCCTACACATGAAAAACTTAAATACTGTCCTCTGTAGCTCACTCATCATCTTCATCTTCTTCTTCGTTCATAATCTGGAAAAGAAAAACAAGTTTTCCTGCTTT
Organism: Pantherophis guttatus; assembly: GCF_059756535.1. Lineage (NCBI taxonomy): Eukaryota > Metazoa > Chordata > Lepidosauria > Squamata > Colubridae > Pantherophis > Pantherophis guttatus. The sequence goes on along the minus strand of NC_142064.1, from coordinate 105,651,470 downwards.
ATCCGGTCCCAAACGATTTCTTAATTTAGAATGAATGAGTCCAAAGGAAGAGAATATTCTTTCAACGCCTGCAGAAGCTACTGCTGTTAAAAGTGAAATCATTACTTGAACAGTCTCTAAATCCAAGTGCTTAAGTGACTTCCACCAGTTCACTGGTGTGACTTTTTTTAAAATATCTTCAGCAAACATATATTTCTTGAATGGTTCCCCCTTAGCTTTGAAGTTTATTATAGTTGGCATTACAGATGGATGATTGCTGGATACCCATGTCATAGCTAACTCCTCTCCCTCAGCACTTAAGTTTTGACCCTGATACTGGATATTGACAATATTTGCCAAAAAATGAGCTGGAGACAGTACTTGTCCCATTCATTTTTTTAATGCTTGTAATTTAATTCTGTCCATGTGTAGTTCTGTTTTTAAGTCTTCACTCAGTTCCTTCCAAATTTCAACAGCATCAGCAATAAAACAGCTATTTTTCTGTATTTTGTTTAAAGCTTCAGAGATGGGTTTCAGGATGCTCAGCATATGTTCAACATTTCTCTTAAGCCCAATGTTGAGGATTTTGGCTGTGACAGTGCCATCTATTTTATCTTGATTTTCTTCACAAACAGTCATCAGAATAGGCCAGTTCTTGATATACTGCTCAAAACAGTCCACCACAGAGTTCCATCTAACATCTTGTGGGAGCGTTAGCTTGTTCCACCCATCCTTTTCAGAGCTGCTGCTGCAAAATGATTGTTACGGAAGTATTTAGCAATTTCAACAACATTTGTCTTTATTTCTGGAACACTTAAGTCTTTGGCTAAGAGGTGCAGCAAATAAGCACTGCAACCGTATGTTATTAGCTTTGTATTCCCTTCCTGCTCTTCTAAATTTCTTCTCATCTTGGATACATTTGCAGCATTGTCTGTGACCAAACTGCGTACTAGACATTTGAATTTTTGTTCACATGTTATTATAGCTTTTACTGCCACTTCTTGTAAGTATTCTGCTGTGTGTGCATTTCCTGACGTATCAATTGTTTGTGCAAGGAAGACTTTCCCTTCTTCTGTTGTTATACAAGCACATACAATAGGATCATTGTGGACATTACTCCACCCATCAATACTTAGGTTAACAATTCCACCCTCCAGAGCTGTTGCACATTGCTCCATTTCTCTGTCATACACTTTATCCAGCAGTTTCCCTGCAACATCTGCTCTGCTGGGTGGACTGTATCCTGGTCTCAGTGACTGAACCATATTAATGAAATGTGAGTTCTCAGTCAGACGGAAAGAGTTCGTTGAATAAACAAACTGGGCAATTTTTTTATCAATTAACTTTTTCTAATCTGCTAGTTTTTATCACAAATTTATCTATGGTGGTTCCAGGAGGGAAGGGTTTTTTCTTTCTTTTAGGTGATAGTGATATGTGGCTGTGGGTGTCTGATAATGATAATGCTAATGAAGCACTATCCCGGATGGATAACTCTGAAACTGTAGAACAGGAGGATGGTGATCTTGAAGGTGGATAGTTTCCAGAATCCATGAATTCCCCTAAACAAAAAAGTCAATGCTGTTATTTTATTGTTTATACAATTTCTGCTTATTGTACACAGCACTGCCCCAAAAGGAATATTTGCTTTTCTTCATAACTGTACCAAATGATAGTAACATGCAGTAATAATAAGAAATATAATTTTGCTCAAACATGACAGTTCAAGGCAGTCTTTAGAAATATGATTCAATAAAAATGTTTACCAACCTGAAGATCCTGCCTGTTCAAATGTGTTTCTTTGGTCATCTTCATCACAGCACTTCTCATGATGTTGCCTCATTCGGGCCACCAGGCCTTGCATTTCTTTGTTGCAGTGTTTGCAGTTTGCACGCATGCCTGCCTTACCGATAGGTAAAGGAACTTCATTAAAATATTGCCAAACTGGGTCTCTTTTACGGCCTGCTGCCATTATAGGTTTTTTCCTCCAAGGAAAGAATGTGATAAACCTCAGGTCATACACACAAAAAGATCCAAAGACTTGTCTGTCTGTGGCTGTGCAGTATTGTGCTCAGAAAGTTTCACTTTCATTTTGTACTGCTTGTCTGCTTTCCCCTTCCTCCTCACACTTAGTTTCACTTTCTTCTTGTGCAGATCTATTCCACTCCAAACAATCAGAAAAATATTGTTTCTATTCTATTCACTGAACTTCTTGAAACTTAGCACTGAAGGGGTTGATTCTGTATTCATAGGTTTGTAGAACAATAGGATTAAGGTCTTTTTCTCGATTCTGTTCATGTTATAACATTTTTGCTGTGAAGAAGAGGCATGTGATCTCTGCTGAGTCAAATTCAGTTTTGAGAACTGCAAAAGTAAACCAAGCATCTGTGATAATATCTTGTAGGCAGAGAAACTGCCCAATAATCTTACAAAAACCTCTGGAAGAGCATGACATTGTGAATGGATTAATGGAATTTATTTACCAAAAAAATTAAACAGATACAGCCTTATTCTACAGAATTAAAAAACTAATCTTTATTTCATGATGGAATAACCTTTGGATGGTAATATATTTTCCTCAAAAAGCATTTTATTTAAAAAAATCGATTTAAATCAAAAAATCTGATTTTTTTTTATTTTTTTAAAAAAATCATTGATTTTTATCCACCCTGATTTCAATAGACAATTATACTAAAGAAATACAGTACCTTATATTGCATATATTGACTGCAGCACATATTGTATACGCACAATATTGGAAGAAGGAAACACTACCAACCGAGAGGATTTAATTTAAAAAATTCTAGAATGTGCAATATTAGATAAATTAACTAAAGAAATTAAGGGGAAAGAAGAATCAAAGTATTATAAGGTTTGGAGTAGATGCTACGAATGGTTGAAACATAAGGGAATAAGTTAAATGAATGAAGAAAGGAGGGAGAAAATGTGTATGATCTTTTGTTAGTAAAGAAGAAATGATATAAAGTAGAAAATGAACGTCAAATAAGTTTATACTTAAATATTTGTAAATATTGATGTATAGAAAGAGCAGACCGCTGTGTATAGCTGAAAAGAAAAGTGATATTTTTCTTTTTTTGTGTTATTTTTTGTTGTATGTATAAGTTTGATTTTTAATGTGTTTTTAATGTGTTTAAAATAAAAAACTTTTTAATAAAAAAATTTTTTTAAAAAATGTTTTATCAAATTTTCTTGTGATACAAAAACTTGGATAGTTAGCTTACTATAACATAAACAAAGCACAATGACTTGGATAATGGGGTTGAAAGTCACCCAGAAAGTTTATGAGACAATGCTGGGATGGATGATTAGAGAGTGGGAGATTTTAAAAGATGGAGAGAGCCTTGGGCAATGAGCTGAAATAAATGTCTAAAATATAAAGTTCCAAATTTGGGTAAGGAAAATGAAAGGCATAGGTATAAGGATGTGGAGACATAGCTTAATATTAATATATGTGAAAAGAATCTGGATGTCCTTGTCAACTTCAAGTTGAACAAAAGGCAACAGCACTATGGAACTACAAATAGGGCAAATGTCAACTTGGGAAGCATTAATGGAAATGCAGAATCTAAAGTGATTGTTCCACTCTGCCTTATTCAAACTCCTATTTAGAGTCCAATTCTGGGCACCATGATCAAAAAAATGAGGGTAGCAAACTGGAGCAGGTTCAGAAGGCTACCAGGAAACTGTGAGATCTGTAAACAAACCTTATGAAGAAGAGCCAAAGAATCTACCATGCGTAGCCTATAGAAGATACAACCGAGGGGGAGATATGATAGCAATCTTCAATATGTTCCGAGGTTGTCACATAGGAGAGAAAGTGGGCATTAACTGTTGCCTCAAAAAGAAAGACAGAACCAACAGACTGAAAATACAGGGAAGTTAATTCAAGTTAGATAGGAACTTCTTGACTATATAAGCTGTCAGCATGTAGAACAGGTACTACTTAAAATGGTGAGTTCTACTTTGCTAGAGCTCTTCAAACAGAAGCTGAATGGTCATCTGTCAAAGATGATCTAATAGATCTTTCAATGAATAGGAAATTGAAGAAGATAAGGGTTAAGATTCCTCACAACTTTATGAGTTGTGAATCTTTATCAAGATTCAACCAAGACAAATGCAAATTTCTTCACTCAGGAAAAAGAAATGAAAGGTTTTTTGGGGGGAAACCTGGCTTGGCCAACAGTACTTTTAAGTAACATTTGGGAAAAACAGCCTTGAGAACAGAGGAGTAAATAGCCTTCATGTATCTAAAACAATGTCATCAGAAGACACTCAAAACTTGTTCCGTACCATTCCAGATCAATACATTTTAATTAAAGGAAGTCAAATACTGGCAAAATGTTAAGGAAAATATTGTAACAATAAGGGCAGTTCAACGATGAATTTAATTAACTACAGAGGAGACAAGCTCCTCTTCAATGACTGTGCTTTAAGAAGGAACAGAGACAATTCTCTATTCCTTCCTCAAATAAAAAATCAAATAAATAAATTCTGGGAATGCTTTCATTTGGAACTCGCCATATAGAATGAGGCTGAATTTGCTGGCCAAAATGACCTATTCAGCTATATATACATACCAGGGACGGGTTTCAAAACCCATCGCTACCAGTCCACTCGTGGGTGCGCGCACGCATCTGCGCATGTGCAGGTGGGTGGGCGGAGCCTCCCGCTGCCACCGCTACCAGTTCGCCCGATCTGGGGTGAACCAGTAGCAACCCACCACTGGTACATACCTATGTAATTTCTTTTTAGAACATTAAATTTAAGGAATCTTACTGAAAAATAACCAAATAACCAAATATAAATTAATAAATCAATCAAAGCTTAAATAACCAAATATCCAAACCTTTATTTAAAAAAAAACATGCCAGGTTTTGTTTTTTGAAAAATTAACTTCCAGGCAATTCTTCTGAAACTTCACTATCTCAGCATTTGTAGAATGAGATACAGAAATTCATGTACGCAAATAAAAATGCAACTTAAATGCCATTTGGTGTTTGTAAACTAATAGCATTCTAGGTGGATATAAACCAAGAACAGAAAATTAAGTTTAAAAAAAAGCCATATCCAATTAAAATGGTTTATAAAATTGCAAATACCTAATATATTAGCTATTTATAATATGATTTAATATCTACAAGTTTCAAGTATTGCACCTCAGCCACTGTACTTTGTAAATCATGATTTAGAACTCAAAGCACTAAATAATTCAACCAATTATTATTCAACAAACCAGTGAAAATAAACTGTGATCTAGTGATCTCTATAAAATAGTAATTGAAAGCTTATTGTAAAATTAATTAAAATTATCCTATTAATTTATTTTCCCTAAGCAACGATATTCAGATTTTTTGAAGAAAAAACCCTCATCTTTATCACTAAAATAAAACCACTAAATCAGTCAATTTTTCTTTTTCTTATTGTCCATCTATCAGCTCATTAAAAATACTTTATATTTCAGCATAATATTTCTGTTTTGCACCAGACTATATTTGAAATATTGAGATGTCAATGCACATAATATGCTCTTTGGAGAAAAATCAATCAGAAAGGAATGAAAGAGGACAGAGGTTATTCTTAAGAATGTTTTTTATGCCTTTACCTTAAATCTCTTGTCTTGCAGAACTTTTTTAATGGCAACCAGCTCTCCTGAGTCACAGAGTTTGGCTTGATAAACAACACCAAAAGATCCATTCCCGATCACTTTAGTGTCTGTATAACTAACTTCTTGAGGCCTATCTGGACCTTGTCCGGGAGTTGCTACTACTGTAGTCACTTTGCTGCCATCTTTGTCTCCTGGAACAACAAGGAAAAGATGAGATACTGTTAAATCTATGCTGGAGGAGAAAAATTTCCAAGACATAATTTAATATATTAGTCATATGTATGACATAATATATTGGACATATCAATGAAACTATAGTCATTGGCCTCATTCGAGATGGTGATGAGTCTGCAACCAATGGGAGGTTGAACAATTGGCCCTGTGGTGCAGCCCAAACAATCTGGAGCTGAACACTCTTAAACGTAGATATGATAATGGACTTTAGGAGGAACCCTCCTATTCTACTACCTTTTACAATATTAAACCACACAGTATCAACAGTCGAGACCTTCACATTTCTGGGTTCTATAATCTCCCAGGACATAAAATGGACAGTTAACATTAGAACCATAATTAAAAAGGCACAACAAAGGATGTTCTTCCTGCGTCAACTCTGAAAGCTCAGACTGCCCCAAGGAGCTGCTGCTACAGTTCTACAGAGGAATTATTCAGTCTATCATTTGTACTTCTATAACTGTCTGGTTTGGTACAGCAGTCGAAAAGGAAGGTACAGACTTCAACCGATAGTTAAGACTGCAGAAAAAACAACTATAATAAGCCTGCCTTCCAATGAAGGTTCATGAGCCAGAAAGAGGGCTGAGAAAATATCTACAGATCCTTCATATCCTGGATATAAACTGTTTCAACTCCTCCCCTCAGGATGCTGCTATAGGGCACTGCATGCCAAAACAACTAGACACAAAGCTAGTCTTTTCCCCCATGCCATCACTCTGCTAAACACTTAATTCCCATAGCACTATCTTATGCCTAAGGATATTTACCCATGTAGTAGGGCTGTATTACTATTATCCGTCTCATCTTCCCTACTACCTTCTCCTATTGGTGATTCTCCTCTTATGATTATCATTTTGTTGTTTGTATATAGACCTTATGCACAGGAGACAAATTCTTTGTGTGTCCAATCAGATTTGGCCAATAAAATATTCTATATTAATAATTGTTATGAAAATCATCCTTTTAATGTCTAAACTATGAAAGAATAATTTTTAACTTTAGACACAAAAGGCATACCCTCCAAAGTCCAATCAAATTTTATCTCAGACCAATAGATTTTACATGACCTGCATTAATTGATCACTGTTTCTTGCCACTATTAAAAATAGAAAATCTAACATTTTAACCTCATTAGCCACTGATTGTCAACTAACAGAGATCCAGATTGTTAATTTCCTATAGTAGTTCACAGTTGATGTCTAAGGGAAAGAAAAACTAAGGAAGATGAATAATTAAAAGGGTATGTGCTTGTGGGATATGCACATATGGGGATGTGTCCAATTCTTGCATTCTATACAGTACTTTGTCTAAAAAAAACACATTCCTATTCCTCCACAAAGCTAGCCACTCTCATGTCATGTAATGACACAAACTTTGTAACCCTCAACCCACACAAAAATTTTATTCATTTATTTATATATGTTGAGTGTAAAATATAAAAATGATCCAAAGATTACCCACTCCCAGTGTAAAATTTAGTTTCTTATAAAAAGAGGGAAAGTATAGTTCATAAGTAACACAGATTGTGGCTCATTTATTCATTTACAAAACTTACGTGGCCACTTATTTTATGCATGATAATTCTAGGCAGCTCAGACCAATTGTCTAGAAAACCAAAAAATATAACTTTCTCCCAAAAGACATCACGTTTACAATCACAGCACCACAATATCCTACCAACTCTACATTTGCTGAACTCATTTCCAACTCAGCTCAGTGCTTCAGTAAAAAGGCAGGTTTTCAAAACCCTCCCACAAAGTTAAAAGGGTGGGAGCCCTCTGAGTAGAGGCTATTCCAAAAAGGACAAGGGCACCCATGGAAAAGATGGGGTTTGCACCTGGAAGGAACTGGAAGTCATGCAGCTTGTGCAACAGCAATGTAACTTGGGAAACTCATGAAATACCCAGAACTGTGTGCACTGCTGCATGCTGGATAGTTGTAACGTCTGAGTGGCCAACCTCATGTAGAGCATACTGCAGTAATCCAACAGAGGATGACTAAGGCATGAGCGCCTGAGCAAGTCCTCCTGGTCTTGGAAATAGGAAAATCAGCACACGACAAAAACCTGTGCTTGTCACTGTACCTTTATCTGACGTTTACTGTATTTTCCAGCAACAAACCATAATTAGAAATCATAGTTTAGTCTTTAAATATAGGAAGCAACAATGATTGATAAGCAGAACATCTTCAAAGGCTGATTTACTTGTGTCGTTTTTTTCTACCAAATGAGGCTTTCCTGTTGCTATCTGCCTGACAACAGAGGACAATTCTCCACCCTATTAATTCCTCATCAGAACATTTCTTAGGGTAGAGTATCTAGTCTGTAGTTGTTTCAATAGCAGAAAGCTGTTGACCAATGAAACTGTGCAAACTTTTGGATTCAAAGACAAAAATTGCATTGCACATGGCAGCTGCAGAAGGCACTTGCAGATTTGGAAATTTGAACTTACTTAACAATCCTTAATTCAGCAACCATTCAAAGTTATAGTGATGGTACAAATGGTAGTTGTGTTCAGTCTCCCAAGTTATACTTTTTGGAGTACCCCTGCAGTCACATGATAAAAATTCAGACGCTTGGCAAACAGCCCTACACTTTCAACTGCAGAGGAGCTTCAACTCCTCACACCCACTTCTTTGCCCCCTTGGCCACGCTACACTCTGCTGCCTCTACTGTCCTGCCCACCGCTGCTCTCCACTGCCCCAACTGCCTTTGCTCCCACTGCTGAAAAAACACTCCCAGCCTGGCCCTTCATGAAGCAGCTGCTTTCCTTGCAAGAACTTGGGAGGAAGACAAAACCAGTAGAGTGCAGGGCAGCTAAAAGAGCAAAAATGTGAGGGTGGAAGGGAATTAGTGGGAGGAGTTAAAGAGGAGGTGGGCATATGGAAGGCCAGGAAAGGCAGTTGATGACCATGCCAGGCCTTCTTCCCACAAGTTGTGCATAGCAATTTGGGGGGGGGGGGGGCAAGGCCTTGGTAGTACAGTGGTCTAAAGCACCCTGTTATTAAGACCAGCTGCCTGCAATTACTGCAGGTTCGAATCTCGCCAGGCTCAAGGTTGACTCAGCCTTTCATCCTTAGGTAAATTGAGGACCCAGTTGTGGGGGCAATAAGCTGACTTTGTATAAATATACAAAAAGGATGAAGGCTATTGCTTAGTGCACTGTAAGCCGCCCTGAGTCTCCGGAGAAGGGCGGCATATAAATCAATTTTTTTTAAAAAGGGGGGGGGGGGGGCTTGCATGGCCAGCAGCTGCCTCACAAAGGGCCATATCAGGCAAGCATCTTCAGCAGAGGGAGCAGGAAAATTCCAAAAGTCAGCTGGGATGGCACAGAGCAGGAGCCTTGGAGTACAGGTTAATGAGAGTGCCCTCCAGATTGCAAAATACCTTGCTGCTGGGCTGGGTTGGCTGCAGCTTAGCGTCATACTGTTAGGGGTGGCTAGGATAGCTTCAGCTTTGCACCAGACTGCTATAAGAGTAAACAGAGGGTCTCTTAGTACTATGCTTGCCTCTACAAACTGCTGAAACCTACAGGCCAGTTCTCCAAGAGCACATCCAACATTTGCTGTCCAGAGCATGCCAGAAGCGCTTCTGAAGAACCAGTCTGCAGGCTTCAGCATGTTGGAAGTTACTGACCCTTTACGAGTCTTTGCAGGAGGAAGGCTGGGCTCAGAGCAAGCAGAAGGTCTGCAGATAGATTCTGCCAGGGCTGGCTTGCCTCTATCCCTCACTGAAGCCTACTGACCAGCTCCCCAGAAGCACTCCAACATGAGATATATTGCATGTACTAGAAGTGCTCCTCAGAGAACAAGTCTGTGGGCTTCAGCATGTTGGAAGTTGCTGGTCCTTAATGAGATGTTAAAAGAGGAAAGCGGCAGCGAGCTGTCTACAGTGTGAGGCAGGCAGTCTAAGCATGCATAGGGGAATGTATGGTGGGCTGAGATTGCTGAAGTAGGGAAGGCATATCGGGAATCTGATGTGGTGGCAATGGCAGCAAGCCCAGCACTGACAGGAGTCCCTGGGCTGAGGAGGTGGAAGTAGATAGTGAAGGTCAGGGGGTAGCTGGCAGGCAAGGTTGGCCAGCAGGCAAGGCAGCCAAAAGTGGGGGGGTGGGGGGTGGACAGGTCAGAGTTGAAGCAGAGGCAAGTCTGGCAAATCAGGAGAAGCATGTGTCCTGGCCTAATGACTGCAACTGGGACTTATGGAACCACCATGAAGTTTTGCCTAAAAACTGCTTCACCTAGCAATGGAATTTCGATTCCCAACTAGGATTACCAAGCAAGGGCTACCTGTAGCTACTTTAAAGATAGGTAGTGTATCTGTACTCCTGCCATTTCAAAATATTTTCTTGCTTCTTTGAATATGAAGTGTTGTACCTAAAACCAAATAATTGATCCAAGGACCTGAATAAGGGTTATCAGCTGCTTTTCTTTAAGACATTTTCTATATCAAAGGTTAAATTTGGCACTGGGAATGCTTTGAAGGTTGCATATGATTGGAATAAGAAAAAAGTGATTGTGAATATATGCTAAATACACTTCCTTGTATCTTTAAAATTTGGCTATTCCCTTTCCTAGCTTACCTGAAAAATAAATTGCTCCTCCCAAACCATCAATTAAATACTGTATTTTTCAGAATATAAGACGCACTCCCCCCCCCCTTAAAAGTGAGTGGAAATGTCTGTGCATCTTATACAGCGAATGTTGCAGAAGTCCCACCCACCTGCCGGCCCCCACCCTTCTGCCATTTTCAGCCTCCACACACCCCATTTTTTGCCTCTGCACGTCGCGTTTTCGGCTGCTTCCAGGCAGTGGGGATCGCTGCTGCCACGGCCAATCCCCACCAAAAACACAACGCACAGAGGCCAAAAACGGGGCATGCAGAGGCCAAAAATGCGACGCACAGAGGCAGCGATTTGTAGCAATGTGCTGTGGCGATCCCGGCAGCCTGGAACAGGTCTAAAACGGACAGTGCGGAGGCCGAAAACGCGGTGGCAGCAATGGGCTGTGGCAATCCCCGCAGCCTGGAACAGTTGATTGGTGGTATTCCGAGAGGCCAATCCAACCGCCAATCCGTTGCTCTTGCTGAATCAGGCTGCGATAACGTGCTGAAGCTGACCAGGCTGTTTGCTGTTTGCTGCAAGGACGCTAGCCAGATGAATACTGATGGATGCTGGTAGGCAGAGGTAGAATTTTTTTTCTTGTTTTCCTCCCCAAAAACTGATGTACGTCTTATACTCTGGAGCGTCTTATACTCCAAAAAATACGGTACATCAACTATCAAGTTTATTTATAATTGGCTAAGTAAATTGAATTCTAACTGTAAATAAGGGATAGAGAGAGAAAGAAAACAGATTTCAATTAGCATTAGTGGGGTAAAGATAAAAGCAAAAATGGCAAACAACAAGCAGTGAGCAACTGGAGACGAACCCAAAGTTTTGAAAACTACATACAGCTTGAAAAAATGATTTATGAACTACTTTTACTTCTTAAGAATGGCTACAGGAAAATCTTTGAGCAGACCAGATTGGAACCACTATGGATAAGGAGAGGATAGGAAATTGGCCACATGTGTTTTCGACAGATTAACTATCTTGCTCACAACCATGTGGAGACACTAAGTTTGCAAACCTCACTTCATAATTATTTTCAGAAATTGCTCATTGATTACTTCTAAGCTATTACACATCACTGGAATGATGTTGAAAACACCAGGTGAGTCTACATTCAATCCTGAATGATACACTAAGGGTTCAGAAAAATTGGAATACTCAATTTTTTACATTTTTATACATGTTAAAACTAATTATAAAGAATAAGCAACTTCTAATGAGAAATAAATTCTGTCTTCATTTTTACAAGACAAAACAAAGTTAATTAATTTCTTTATTTCAAAAACTGGATGCTCGAGGGGACTGTAAGTTTTAAGGAGAGGAAAGATTTACAAACTTGTAAAATGTTGCAAAACCTTCTAACAATGAAAATAGTAAAGGAGATTTTTGAAGTCTGAAATCAGAAAATAGTAGTCACGATATCAAAAATGTCAGTAATGATGTTTGCTTCTATGAAGAGACTATGTCCAAAAGATATTACTGAAGAAATGATAAATGTAGAACTTATTTTAGCTGACAAGATATAGATGGGATGAATACCATGTTTCCCCAAAAATAAAACCCAGCAGACTGAGGCAGAGACGCAGGGGGGAGGCAGACAATCTGGCTGCACCGTGTGGGCCACAGGAAACCTGAGTCTGGGGGCTGGAGCGAAGGGCTGGCCATAGGAGGCTCATCTTCGTGCAGCAGATGGAGGCACAGGCACAGGGCAGAAGGCAGGTGATCCCGATGCACTGCTTGGGCCGCAGGCAAACTGAGAGATGCGAAGACAAGCCTCCCGCCAGCTCCAGTCCAACGACTCTTGGCTTTCCTGCGGCCTGTGCGGCACGTCATGATCGCGTGTCTCCCCCCTGCCTCTGTCTGCTGCTTGGACAGATAATCAACTCACCTGTACTGCATGGGCTACAGCTTTAGCCAGACACCACTGACTCACTCATGTAGACTGCCTCCTGTGCTGGCCACATCTAACCCCCTTCACTAGAGCTTATTTTTGGGTAGGGCTTATTTTTGGGGAAACACGGTAATAGATTTACAACTGAAAGGCCAAGAGAATGTCTTAGAAAAGAATGTTTCACATCTACAAAAGAAGGCTTTAAAATTTAAAAGGGAAATACAAATGTCAAACCAATAGAGTGACTGGGATAATTCTTTTCTACTAGGTTTATAGAAGTGACTTGTTAAAGTCTTTAAGAACTCTGGAATGAGACAGGAAGAAATGAAGAGAAATCAAATCCTATGACAATATTTGAATGAACTAAAGAATAAGACTCTAAAAGGAAGTAATATAAAGTGAGTTTATTTGATCAAGGTTAAAACAAGATACATTGTTATCTCTGGCAACTTTTATACTTTTGCTGCCACCAGGACTGAAAAGGATCGTTGGTCTTACCTGATACGTTCCTTCTCGTTGAGTGGAGACAGCAGCCAGCGTGGGTAGTACCCATCCAATCAGCTTGAAGGACTGAGTCTGCCAATCATTCTTAGTCCCGCCCTTGTTGCCGAGCAGGCCAGCTTTTGGCGAAGACTGGAAGACAGACTTGGTGTGTGGGACAAAGGAGAAACCAAAGACAGAAAAGGACAGAAACCATGCCGAGTCCAGCATGAAGAAAAAAAGGGGAGGGTCTGGCTGCTGTCTCCACTCAACGAGAAGGAACGTATCAGGTAAGACCAACGATCCTTCTCCATTGAGAGTGGAGACAGCAGCCAGCGTGGGACATACCCAAGTTCACTGTCCCGATGTTAGGGGGGGATCAGGCTGGACCGCATTGTCCTCTCCGGCAACCACTCTTTGCAGAACTCGGCGACCAAACGATGCTTCGGCCGACGCAAACTGGTCAAGTTTGTAGTGTCGGATGAAAGGGCTAGGGGAAGTCCACGTGGCCGCCCTACAAATCTCCAGCAAGGTCGCCTGTGTTGCCCAAGCTGCCGTCGTAGCTGCGCTGCGGGTGGAATGAGCTGTCAAACCTGAAGGATGCGGAAGGGACCTGACATCATAGGCCGTGGCAATAGTCTGGCGAATCCAACGACCGATGGTTGAAGACGATACCTTACTGCCTTGAGAGGTAGGTAAGAAAGAGACAAAAAGCGACTCCGAACGACGGAAAGGAGCCGTCCTCTTCAGGTAGATCCGCAGTGCCCGCCGAACATCAAGGGCATGCCAATGACGTTCCCGAGGATGAGAAGGCCGGGGGCAGAAATTAGGCAGGACAAGTTCCTGGGCACGGTGAAAAACTGAGTTAACCTTTGGCACGAATGTCGGACCCAGACGGAGTACCACTCGGTCTGCGTGGAAAACACAAAGGTCCGGACGAGTGGACAAGGCGGCGAGTTCAGATATGCGACGAGCCGAAGTAATGGCCACCAAGAAGGCAACCTTGCAGGTGAGAAGTCTGAGACTGGTAGTTCGAAGTGGTTCGTATGGAGGACCCGTAAGAGACTGTAAGACCAGAGGAAGATCCCAGGTAGGGTATCGATGCAGAACAGGAGGACACAAATTCTTAGCTCCCCGAAGGAAGCGGCGGATCAGAGGGTGTTGAGCCAGAGATGACAATGAGCCGCAGGTAAGCACCGAAGATAAAGCTGCAATGTGTCGGCGGAGAGTGTTAGGAGAGAGACCTTGGGAAAGGCCCTTCTGCAAAAACATCAGAATATGTATAATAGACGGTTGTAGAGGCATGACACCGACCTGGTTACACCAGCTGCAGAAACTCCGCCAGGTGGCAGAGTAGATGCGTTCCGTAGAAGGCCGTCGGGAGGATAGTAAGGTATGCACAACGTCTGCCGGAACTTGGACCTCCCTTAAAGTGCACCGCTCAATCTCCAGGCGGTTAGATTGAGCCAGGCCGGGTCTGGGTGCTTCAGAGCGCCCTGCGAGAGAATATTGTCCGAGAGAGGAATGCGCCACGATGGGGTCACCGATAGGGACACGAGGTCCGCAAACCAGGGTCTCCGAGGCCAGTGAGGTGCCACAAGGATCACTTCCGCTCGCTCGGATAGAATTTTGCGGATGACCCTGGGAAGGAGGGCCATCGGGGGAAAGGCGTACAGGAGGCCCGAGGGCCATGGAGTCCGAAGAGCGTCGACGCCGGCAGCTCGAGGGTGAGGATACCGAGAAAAGAACAGCGGAAGTTGAGTGTTCTCGTGAGTCGCAAACAGGTCGATCACTGGCCGGCCGAAGCGAAGAGATAGTTCCTGGAAGAGGAGCGGAAGGAGACGCCATTCTGCATTGTCTATCCGCTGGCGGCTCAACCAGTCCGCTTGAACATTCTGTACCCCGGAGATGTGCTCCGCCCGAAGGGAACACAGGTGTTGCTCCGCCCAGATGCCCAACGCGACTGCCAGGGTCAGAAGAGACTTCGATCTGGTGCCTCCCAGTTTGTTCAAATGAGCCTTTGCGGCGACGTTGTCCGTAAGGACGAGGACGTGGGCTCCGGAGACCAGATGACGGAATGACTTTAGAGCTAGAAGGACAGCCTTCAGTTCCAGCCAATTGATGGGATGACGAGTTTCCGAGGGTGTCCAAGTCCCTTGAGCCAGTTGACCTTGACAATGAGCTCCCCAGCCCAGGAGGCTGGCATCTGTCGTCACCACTACCCGTGTGGGTTCGAGGAAGAAGCAACCCGCCAAGAGAGCGGGGGAGCGCCACCATCGGAGGGATCTTCGTACCGCGGGAGGAAGCGGAATCGGCTTCGATGAAGTGCCTCTGCCTGCCTTCTGCAAAGGTAAGAGAAACCATTGGAGTTCCCTGGCGTGAAGCTGAGCCCAGGGAACAATAGCTATCGCAGATATCATCTTACCTAAGAGTTGAGACAAGACATAGGGTGAAACAACCCGACTCTTCTCAACCTGGGAAATTAACTGTCTCAGGCTAGTCTGCCTATCGGGAGAAAGAAAAACTTTGCCTTGGAGGGTGTCAATCAGGGCACCCAGGTGTACTAATCTAGTGGAGGGCGAGAGATGACTCTTCTCCAAATTAACGGAGAAGCCATGAGCCGCTAGCGTCTCAACCGTCAGACGAATATCTAGGGCAGCCTGTTGTACAGAAGGGGACAATAGCAGGATATCATCTAAATAACACAAGAGACGGACTGAAGGCGGAGCCGAGCCGCCAAAGCAGCCAGCACCTTCGTAAAGGTGCGAGGGGCAGAAGAAAGGCCAAATGGGAGGGCCCTATACTGGTAGTGAGCACCGCCATAACAAAACCTCAAAAACTGTCTATGGGACGGAAGGATAGGGATATGAAGGTAGGCCTCAGTTAAGTCAATGGAAGAGAGGAGATCGCCCCTCCGAACACCGTCGAGAATAGACTTCAATGATTGCATTTTAAACTTTCGATACACAACGTACCTGTTTAAACGTTTGAGGTCCAGAATTGGGCGCCACCCCCCCCCCGAAGATTTAGGAACTAGAAACACCCTTGAATAGAATCCCGAACCTTCCTGACCAGGAGGCACAGGTTGAATTGCCCTGATAGTCAGGAGATGCTGAACCGATGAATCCATAAGGGACCTCTTAACGGGATTACGAGAAATCAGACAGCAAACAAAGGTGCGAGGGGGGGGCAATAAATTCAATGGCCAACCTAGATTTTAAGGTGGCGTGGACCCACTTGTCCGAAGTGGAGTCCTCCCAAACAGCGGCAAAAAGACCCAATCTACCGCCAATGGGAGGGTCCAAAGGGCAATCAGCGACGGCGACGGGCGAAATGACCTCCTCCCCCTCGAAAGGGCCGCCTGAGGTTAAAGGGGCGCCCTCTGAATGACCTATCAGAAGAACCCCGCTGTCTGCTGAAAGACCCATCTCTCCTGAAAGAGGGGAAGGAAGAAGGGGAGGGGGACCCCCCATCCGCACCTCGGGAAAAAGAACGAGGAGGGTAAGGTGAGAAACGGGGCGCTCCTCTCCGGAAAACAGCTGCTAACACCTTCTTTTTGTCCCTGGTTTCTGTGAGGAAAGGGTCTAAGGCGTCCCCGAAAAGCTTCGTGCCCTTGAAGGGAACCGAAGCCAATCGCCACTTGTGCCTGGCATCCGCCTGCCAGTGACGGAGATACAGCAAACGACGAGCCGTGACTGTCGAAGCCAAGGACTTTGCAGAGAACTTGGCAGCATTCAGAGTAGAGTCGGCTGAAAATTGCACAGCAGCCACAATTTTATTCAGGTCTTGTCTGATGCGAGCATCTCCGGGGGTTAGCTTTTCTTGCAACTGGCGCAACCACAGCAAAGTTGTCCGATTGAAGAAGGAAGCCGTAGTGGTGGCTTTAATTGCCCAAGAAGAGCTCTGAAAGGCCTTTTGAAGAACCTGATCTGATCTGCGTTCATCAGGACGGAGACCTTCATCAGGCTCGCCCGGAACATTGGAGTTAGGAAGAAGAGCTGCAACGGGGGCATCCACCGAAGGAATTTGAAGAAGAGCCTCAAGATCCGAGGATACTTGAAAGTTTCTTTTGTCATTTGATGAAGGGAGGGGAGCAGAGGCCGGGGACTCCCACTGTCGTTTTACTACATCCAGAAAGAGAGGAGGGGTAGGAACGGATGTTATGGGCCTAGCTGGTTCCGCGAACATTGGGTCCAAAGATCCTGAGGACGACGAAGGAGGAGCCGGGTCAGCATTTGGAGAGGATAAACGGGCCGTATTAACAGCCTTGAAGAGCAATGATTTGAATAAGGCTTGAGGAAAGAGGCCTGTGAAAGCCGGCTGGTCTGGGGGAAGGTTCTCATCCTCCGATAGGTCAGAATCAGGATCTCCCTCGCCAATCAAGTCAGAAGGGTGGCTGTAGTGAGAAGAAGTAGGAGAGGTGGACCGAATTGAATGAGAGCATCCTTCATCAATACGGCCCGCTGAATAAGGAGAAGCCTCTCTCACCGATCCATGTCGACTGGAGGAGCCCGAACGGGCGGCCAAGGACCTTTGCACCGCCATCTCAATCATTTGCTGCAGTTGATCTGGAGGAACGATAGAGTCCAGAGAGCAGACAGGCACAGGATCAGTAGAAGGAGCCGCCTGTACTGATGCTGGATCAGGGGCCAGTTGTTGAGAAGCTGAGCCAGAACCCCACAAATTGTCATCAGAAATAGTCACTGGACAATCCTGCAAAGATAGCTGGTCAGGAGTAGGCGAATGGGGTACGGCGGCTGGGGGTGAATTAGAAGGGCCAGGTGGTTGCAGAGAGGAGGGGGTCAACTGGGCGCATGCCTTGTCGCATAATCTGGTCAAAACTTTGTCTCTACGTTTTTCCACTTTGGAAGAGGAGGATGTCAAGTCCCGAGAGGAAGACTTGTGATGAGAACGAGAGGGTTGCGAAGTCCTGGAATGAGACCTGGCAGATTCCATGGCAGATTGCTGGGTAACAGACGCGGAGTCTGATTGGCCAACTTCACCTGCACTGGCCTTACGGCCGTGCTTAGACTTTGAAAGGGCCTTAGGCATGGAGCCAACAAATGAGATATAAAAAACCCCCACGCACCAGACTGTGCCTCAATAAACAGACTCAGAATAGATAAAGGGAGCGAGAGGAACTCCACGTGAGGAAGCTTCGAATAAACTGTCACTGAGGAATTACAACCAGAGGCCAAACAAAGTAAGTTGGGAGCGTAACAACTCCACGAACTGGAAGGCGTGGTGGGGAAGGCCTTTTGAAACGTTGCTGAGGGGAGGGCAATCAGTCAATCAAACAAATAAGCAATTTTAGGCCACAGTCCTGTGACCGTTGTAAAGCAAGAACAAGGGTGGGGGCGCGAAGCTCCACTAACGTTTAATGAAGGTCAGTGTAAATAAATAATTGAGTCAACAGAGTAAGGGGGCGTGAAGCTCCACTGGGCGCAATTAGATAAACCTCCTGACTCAGGCCACTGTAGTGCAGAAGAAGGGGGGTGGGGGTGGGGGCGCGAAGCTCCTCAGCTGCAAGCAAGCAGCTAGCTATCTAATTAGCCTGCGCTAGAGCGATTACGAGGCAATTAATAGGCCACCGTTGCTGGCTACAGTAGAGCAGAGGCGGGGGCGCGAGGCTCCTCAGAAGAACTGCTCAGTCACGCTTCAAATCAAATTAAATCAGTTCTGTGGAGAGCGGCTGCAAAGAGAGGCGTTCCAGGGAGAAATTACCCCAGCCGGCAGCAATTGATAAAGAAAGCTCGCAGGCTGCTAAACTATTGCTCCCCCCAACGGCGGGAAAATTAGAGCCCAAAATGGCGCCGCCGCTACAGATCGCCCGCCGAAACTGCCGATAATGAAAGGACGAGGGTGGCCAAACAAAGAGATAGAGGAGAGCACCACAGGGAAAATGTCCCTCGAAGATCACACGACCATAAGCCCTCCCTTGAGGGAAACGAGGGCAAGGAATCCCCACGCCCCTGGTAAGCCAGGGGAGACCGGCGTTAAACGGAGGTCTAGGCAACTCACAAACTCGATGTCAGGACGGTCCAAGTCAGTCTGAGAAATCAGTCAATGTTCAAATCGGAATACTAGAGCACAGTCAAACAGTCCAAGTCAAAAAAATCCGAGAAAAAACCAACACGAAAGAGATAAAAGAGAGTTTAAACTAGAGAGAAGTCCCACACACCAGCCAGCGCTGAAGGACTGAGTCAAAAGCTGGCCTGCCCGGCAACAAGGGCGGGACTAAGAATGATTGGCAGACTCAGTCCTTCAAGCTGATTGGATGGGTACTACCCACGCTGGCTGCTGTCTCCACTCTCAATGGAGAAGATAATGTTTGTAGAAATTTATAGATAAGAGTTGATACTGGATGAAGAATTAAATGTTTGTAACCTTTGAGGCAATGAAGACTGACCAGCGTCTTTATATATTTCTTTTCTCTTTACTAATATTATTTTTTTCTTGCATATTTTACTTCTTTATAATCTCTTTTCTTTCTTTTAGTTTGTATTAGATTTTATTACTACAATCAAAATTCTTAATAAAAGAATACATATATATGGAATTGCTACATGAAAATTGCTTCTTTTTGCTGTATCTTGCAAATATAGTTCCAGTTATTGTTTAGGAAAGTGACCCTTAAATGCTGTGTTTGATTCAGATTCTGCACTTTGTTACTAATAAACAAAACAAAAATAAAGTATTAACTGTGAAGTTATCAAATTCTTCACAAGCTATTGCTCCATTTTGATATCATTAATTACTGTCAAGAAATCAGATAATACTTCCAACTTAAATTTCAAGTTGTCAGACATGCTTACTATTTAAAATCATTGATAGAGATCAAAACCTAGAATTCCTGCTTTTTCTCAAGAAACTGAAGCTGCAAATTAACACGCAGAATGCTATCTGAAAAGATGAGTTCCTATGGGTCTTTCTGCCGAAAAACTAAGGAGCTTCAGAATAGAATGGTCGTTGCTTACCTGAACGACCCTTTTATACTCGACGTTCAGACACTCCTCAGTCTGGGTAACGATCACTCCTATTTGCTCAGCTGAGTGTCAATCAAATCCCTCTGGAGCTGCATCCTCCTCTCTTCCTGCTTCCTCCTCAGACTTTTCACGAAGACAACTTGGCTCAATAGCAGCAGGATCGACCATTAGAACTCCATCAGGTAGACACACAGGAAGCAGACAGCTACAGAGGGAGAAAAAGCAGACCTCCACCAAAGCCAGGCACGGCCAAGAAAGGGAGGGACGGAGTGTCTGAACGTCGAGTATAAAAGGGTCGTTCAGGTAAGCAACGACCATTTTCCTACTCGCCGTTCAGACACTCCTCAGTCTGGGACATACCCAAGTTAGAAAGAAAAGGGAGGGAATTAAGCCGTAGACTGGCCCTGTGGAGAGATTACAGCTTGTAATACCCTTCTGCCAAAGGCAGCATCTGCAGAAGCAAACTTATCCAGCCTATAGTGACTTACAAAGGATGAAAGGGAAGACCATGTGGCCGCCCGGCAAATATCATCTACCGAAGCCTGGGTAGCCCAAGCCGCAGAGGTTGCGGCGCTACGGGTAGAATGGGGCAATATACCACCCGGGACAGGGGCCTCTCTTAAGTCATATGCCTTAGAAATACAGGCTTTGAGCCACCTTCCTACTGTGGTTGAAGAAACCTTCTGACCCAGGGAAGAGGGAAGGAAGGACACCAACAGAGCCTCAGTCTTTCGAAAAGGGGCAGTCCTTTTAAGATATCGTCTCAATGCCCGTCTCACATCTAGAGTATGCCACCGCTTCTCAGCAGGATGACGCGGGTTCGGGCAAAAGTTAGGTAAGACGAGTTCTTGGGCTCGATGAAAACGAGTATTCACTTTGGGAACGAAAGCCGGGTCGAGGCGTAGAACAACCCGGTCAGGATAGAAGATGCAGAGATCACTTCTCATGGACAAGGCAGCAATTTCGGATACTCTGCGCGCCGAAGTTATTGCTAACAAAAAGGCCATTTTTAAAGACAAGTAGCGTAGACTGGACGAAGCGATGGGTTCGAACGGTGGACCCGTTAAGGCCTGTAACACCAAGGTAAGGTCCCAAGTGGGGTAGCGATGAATCGGTGGAGGCCGCAAGTTTGAGACCCCTTGGAGGAAGGAACGGATCCTGGGGTCCTGAGACAAAGGAACACGAGATTCTCCTGACAGGACAGTGGCTAGAGCCGCCACCTGTCGGCGTAGAGTCGCGGGGGCCAAGCCCTTGGAGAAACCCGCATGCAGAAAACACAGAATGTCCGGAACAGAAGCAGTTGTGGGGTCTACATGATGAACCCCGCACCATCTCGTGAAGGCAGTCCATGAGGCATTATAAATACGAATCGTTGATGGCCTTCGAGCTGCCTGAATGATGGAGATAACATCGTCAGACAAATTGTCCTTGATGAGCTTTATGCGCTCAAATGCCACACGGCTAATCGAAGCCATTCTGGTTCCGGATGACGGATGGCTCCTTGAGTCAGTATTATCTTGTCTGGTGGAATCCTCCACGGTGGTTCGACCGATAAGTTCTTGAGGTCGGCGAACCACTCTCGACGGGGCCAATACGGTGCTACTAGTAGAAGGTTCGCCCGTTCGTGAATGACCTTCCGCACTACCTTGGAGATGATAGGAAGGGGAGGGAAGGCATAAAGAAGGCCCCGGGGCCACTGACTCCGAAGAGCATCCAGCCCCTCCGCTGCTGGACATGGATAGCGGGAGAAGAATCTCGGCAATTGGGTGTTCTGAGCCGTCGCAAACAGGTCCACTAGGGGAAGGCCGAACCTCCTGGACAGGTCCTGGAACAAGCTGGGGTCTAACTTCCACTCGGCGTGATCTATTTGATCTCTGCTGAGCCAATCTGCTTCTCGATTGAGAGTCCCCGAGATGTGTTCGGCTTTTATCGAGGAGAGGTGGAGCTCCGCCCATGACAGAAGACGCTCCGTCTCCTGCATCAGTGTCCAGGAGCGGGTCCCCCCTTGTTTGTTGATATGGGCCTTGGTGGCCACATTGTCCGTTAGAATCAGAAGGTCCTGGCGATATACAAGGCGTTTGAAGTGTATCAGGGCGAGACGGACCGCTCTGAGCTCTAGCCAATTTATATTGTGCAGCTTTTCCGCCGATGACCAGGCACCTTGGGCTAGCTGACGGTCGAGGTGAGCCCCCCAGCCTCGCAGACTTGCGTCCGTGGTCAACACCATCCGAGCTGGTTCGAGAAAGGGAGAACCCTTGTTGAGGGCCGGAGACAGCCACCACCTCAGGGAAAGGCGAACTGGAGCTGGAACCTTTACCTTGAGAAGAGACTCCGCTCGACCTTGTCTCTGGTAAGGGAGCAGGAACCATTGGAGGCGACGAAGATGAAAACGCGCCCACGGAACAATGTCTATGCAAGATATCAACTTCCCCAGAAGCTGGGAGAGAGACAGTAAGGTCACAGTCCGGTGTAGTAAGACTTGAGATGTCAGTTCCCGAATGCTGGCTTGTCTGTCGGGAGATAGGGAGACCACACACAGTGCCGAATCTATTGTAGCTCCGAGATGTAGGATACTCGATGTGGGAATAAGATGGCTTTTGGCAAGATTCAAAGTGAACCCGTGGTTTTGGAGGGACTGAAGTACTAGCTCCCGGTCCCGGGCCGCCTGTTCGGGAGAAGACGACAGTATCAAAATGTCGTCGAGGTAGCATGCCAGACGAACAGGAACCTTTCTGAGCGACGCCGCTACTGCCGCTAGCAACTTTGTAAACGTCCTCGGAGCGGACGAAAGGCCGAAAGGCATCGCCCGATATTGAAAATTGTGGTCTCCAAACGCAAACCGGAGGAACTTCCTGTGCGACTGATGAATAGGGACGTGCAGGTACGCTTCCTTTAGATCTACAGATTGCATCAGATCTCCCCGACGAATGCAGCCCAGCAGAGACTTGAGGGAATGCATTTTGAACCGACGGTACAAAATGTGTTGATTGAGACGTCGAAGGTTCAAAATACCTCTCCAATCGCCCGAGGATTTCGGTACCAGGAATAGTGTTGAATAAAAGCCGGTTTTGAGTTGATCCAATGGAACCTGTTCTATGGCCTGGATTTGCAACAGATGGTGAATTTCGAGTAATAGAAGAGATCACTTCTCCGGCTGAAGTGGCCAAGGGCATTGAAGGTAAAAGTCCTGTGGCATGTTGGTGAATTCCAAACGTAACCCTTCGGTGACAGTTTGGACAATCCAGGCATCCGAGGTGGTAGATGGCCACAGGTGAGAGAATGCCTGGAGCCTGCCCCCGAATGGGACCAGAGGCGGTGAGTCACTTACCGCGCCTGGAAAAGCGGCCCGCCGACTGTCTGAAAGGTCGCCTGAAGTTGGATTGTCGGCGACCGCGGTCACGAAAGGGCGCCCTGTCCGAAGTTGACTGGTACTGGGACTGCGAAGATCTGTAGTAAGAGGCGCCCCCGGCGCCTTGGTCTTGTCGAAAAGGCTGTCGATTATAAGGAACATAGCGCCTGTCCTGACGTCGGAAAGACGTGGGTAACACCTTCTTCTTATCCCTATTCTCGACCAGCACAGAGTCCAGGGATGAGCCAAATAAGGCAGGGCCCTTGTAAGGGGCAGCAGTCAAGCGCCATTTGGACTTGGCGTCAGCTCTCCAGTTACGGAGCCACAAGAGACGTCTTGAAGATACAGTCGAAGCTAAGGCCCTGGAAGCGAACTTAGCTGCGTCTAAGGACGCGTCAGCCGAATATTCAGCAGCTGCGACCAGTTTGGCCAGGTCCTGCTGTAATCGTGCGTCCTCCGGGGGAAGCCTGTCCTTCAATTGACGCAACCACACCAGCGATGCCCGATTAAAGAATGATGAGGAGGTTGCAGCACGAATGGCCCAAGCTGCCGCTTGGTGTGTTTTACGAAATCCCATTTCGGCTCGTTTGTCCTCAAACTTGAGACCATCCCCAGCCTCACCTACCAGGATGGAAGACGATGTGAGACTCGCCACCGGATCATCAATTGAAGGTAACTGCAGGAGGGCATCCAGCGCAGGAGCCGAGGCATAAAGCTTTCGATCAAAAGAATTCGGGCCCGACAACGAGGCGGGGCGGTCCCAAGGCTTTTGAACAACCTGGCAGAAAAGATCCGGACAGGGAACAAAGTCCTCATCAGGTTGAGGTAGATTGAACAAGTTACTGTTGGGGCCAGATGGAGTAGAAGAAGAGGAGCCCTGAAGAGGTGTGGAATCCATATTAGTGGCAGCTTTTGCCTTGCGTAGGAGAGAGCGAAACAAGGAAGGCTTAAATAGACCCAGAAAAGCCGGCTTGTCCTGAATCTCTTCTTCATCCTCTGACATCTCAAAATCTTCTAGGAAATCGTCCTCCCGGGCTGATTCAGGCACAAGGCTACAGGCAACAGATTGCTGCTGAAGTTGTGCACCAGGGGGATGCATGGAAAAGGCAGAAGTAGTGGGGCACGTAGGAGCAGAGAAGGCACCAGAGGCTTGCTGCAACCCCATTTGATACATATGGGACATGGCCTGGGTAAAAAAGGACTGAAAATCCACAGGCTGAGGGAACCCTGGGCCCGCTTCAGGGCGGAGGCCAGCTGCAGTGGGTGTAAAAGTAGCTTCAGGACCTGGCCTAGAAGCTTGAGAAAAATGGCTTGCAAAACTAGAGGAGCGGGACCTTACACTGGCCCTTGGCATTGGAGCCTCCTGAGAGGTTGAGGGGCCATCCTCCCTCAGACCACTGGGCAACAAATCTACATTATGAGAGGCCGAGGGCTCACAGGTCACCTCATGGCTCAAGCCTTCAGGAATTGGTCCTTGACCAGGGTCCTGGGCCCGTTGCCTAGCCTTATCAAACTGCTTTTCTAATGCTTTATGCCTCCTTTGGGCATCTTTATCTACTGTGGCAGATTTGGAGGACTTTGCCTGCCTGGTAGCCTTAGATTTCTTCCCCCTAAGCTGTTTAGGGGAAGGTACTGGGGAGGGGGAGGGACTCCTGTCCATATCAGAAGAAAGAGCACCTTCCTCCCTGTCATCCATGATCAATCACCCCAATGAATTATTAATTAATTAATGAATTAATTAATTGTAAATAGAACTTATCAATTCTATATATATATGATAGTATATTGGTAATAGAAATTGTAATATATATATCTATATGCTCTTATATAATTATTATTATTATTATTATTTTTATTTTATTTTTTTTTTATTTTTTTAATATTTCAATTGTAATAAATGCAAGAAAAATCTACAAGCACAACCAGTCTATCAAGATAACCAGGCAATCGCCCCCCCCCTTTTTTTTTTTTTTTTATTAAGAGTGTAAATTAATTTAAGCAATGTGTACTTCCCTGAACTTTCAGGCACCCCTCTGCAGGCCGTTGTGAATTGCAGGTACGATCAGGACAGCGTCCCCACCTGCCAGCAACCTAGCGACCCTGGAAACCAAAGCCCAGGTCGCTATGGCCACGGAGATCCAAAAACGTTGCCGATGATCAGGGCTCAAAATGGCGGCCCGCGAGGGGAAATTCCAGAAGTCCTGAGCCAGGCGAAACACAGCGCCTGCGGCCGGACTGAAGCTGCAGCAAAAGAGCAGTCACAAATCTCCAAGGCAGCTGATGAGTATGCCAGCCGGCAGGGACTCAAGCCGCTCGATCAAATGGCCACTAAGGCAAACCGGAGCCTCGCAAAGTGACTGGCAGCAAAATGGCGGCAATGGCGGCAATGGCGGGAAAACCGTTAAAATAAAGCGCCAGCCAAGCCAAGCCGCAAGCGGCGGCCGGAGCCCCGAACCGCCGCTACGCGCTTTAACCTTTTCCAGACGAAGGCAAACGAAGCGCAACACTTTTAAACAGTAAATAAACAATATTTAGCCAATTCAGAAAGAAATAAGTAAATTAAGAACGAAATGCAATCAAGAGAACAGACACTCGATGCTATTGCAATGGCTGAGTGAAAAAGTCTGAGGAGGAAGCAGGAAGAGAGGAGGATGCAGCTCCAGAGGGATTTGATTGACACTCAGCTGAGCAAATAGGAGTGATCGTTACCCAGACTGAGGAGTGTCTGAACGGCAAGTAGGAAAAGGACTGGGGCATGAGTCCTCAAATTGTGATGACACATATATCCCAGAGATCACAAACAATTTAAGAATGGAGACTATTTTTTAAAATGACTTAATTATTATAAATATTATATAATAAAAGTATAAATATATTTTAAAAGAATTGCCTTAGTTGTTATATTTTAAAAAATTATAATTTGTTACTCTAACACAAATTAAATCATGTCATAACCTATTATTAGTTGTTGGCATTGACAATTATGTTTAATCGGTTCAAAATCAGTTTCTTCTCGGTTAAAAAAATACTTTTAGACTAAAGTAAAGGTAAAAGGTAAAGTGTCATTTGAGTTTGGTATCATAAACCCGTGACGGCGAACCTATGGTGTGCCAAAAGTGGCATGCAAAGCCATCTCTCTGGGTATGCGAGCCATTGCCCATTGCTCCTCAGGGTTCCGGCGTGCTGGCCAGCTGGTCTTCATGTGCGCGGGAGCACCAGCCACCTGGTGTTCTGGTTTCTGGCGCGCATGTGCACGCGTAGACCATCTGGCCAGTGCACATGCACATGCTGGAAACTGGGAAATCATCTTCCCGGCATGCACACCGGGTGGCTGTTCATCCGGTTTCACCAGTTGTTCTTCACGTGTGCATGCACGCCAGAAACTGGAACACCAGGTGATAGGTGTGCATGCACGCACCAGAAACCGGAAGAACAGCTGCCTGACATGCGCACTGAGTGGCTGCAGCACACGTGTGCGTGATCCCGTTTCAGCACTTGGTGCTGAAAAAGTTCGCCAACATTGTCATAAACCATCCATGCAGTTTACGATGCAGAAGAATATGGTACAAAAGTGGGTTGCCACTGCCTTCTTTCACAGTTTTTTTCTTTTTTTATTTTCCTGACTAGTCTCCAACCCTGGAATTCCTCTGCTGTCTTCCTATTCAAGTACAAACCAGATAATCTTATCAGTAGAAGCCAAAGATCTATCTCATATTCAAGAGGTGAGACACTATAACTAACAAGGAATTAGAAATTGAATTGAAAAATTATTCAATTAGAAGTGTAGACCTCAAATTCAGTAACACAAGTTAAACTGATAGTACCTTATGGCAGGTCCAAGCAGACCATGTAAGTGGGACTTGGGTCTCAAGCTGATGTGGGATAAATGTATTAATATATCTGCATAGAGTAGACATCATCAAGTTTGAAAATTCTGCTTCTAAATCAACTTGTCAATCCAACAACAACTGACAATAGTCCAATTAAAATATACAGAGGAAATTTGTGAACTTCTACTGCAATGGTGGCTACCAAAAATTGATCAAGATGCAACCCATTGCATTCTCTTATTTCTTCATTTCTGTGAGAGAGGAAGAATAAGGAAAGAGCCTATATTTGGCTCTCTTGTTGTTACAAATATTATAAATATCAAGAGATATCCTTGACCATTAAATACTATAATTAAAAGCCGTGAAGATTGAACTTGCTGTCTCTACTGCTTATTTTGATAAATGAGTTAATTTCTCCTTTAAACAAGAGAGCATGTGTAAGTTGCCATTTGAGAAAGTGAGAAAACATATCACATACCACAAGCAGTGTCTTATCGTGCTACAAAACTCAGAGCTTGTTTGCAAACATACCATTGTATTTCTCAAATGATAAAAAACAAAAAACTTTTGAAAATCACAGCTACCTTCTGCTAGTTATACAAATCTATTTTCATAAATAAGAAAGATATTTGCGTTCCTTGGAAAATGCCTAGTAAAATGACTACAATGATATCCATTCTGGGAACTCAAAATAAGCAAGATTGCAGACCACTTACGAAGCAACTCCACCCTTTTGTATGTACGTTGACAGTGAAACAGGGCAAGAATTCCATCAGGATGGTTTGTCTGCCACCTGATTTTACCCCCATATTAATGGAATGCAAGGCAACCACAATATCTTAACCATCAACAAAGTTGGAGAGATCTTGATTATCTAAGTCAATAGTCTTCAACTTAATGCCAATGTTTAATAAGATTTGATAGTTGGACAAACGCATTTGTCAGTAAGCAACATATAATAGAAGGGCTCAGTTATCTGTTCTTGTCAGTAAAGACAAAATGAGACCTTATAAATTAAGACAGTATTACATCTGTGTTAATTTTTTTAATGTTGGAAGCTTGAGTAAAAGCACCACTTAATTTTTTAATGAATCTGGAAAAGAATAGCAACAAAGAAAAAATGCATAAATAAATATAGCAATAGCACTTAGACTTATATACCACTTCATAGTGCTTTACAGCCCTCTCT
Source organism: Pantherophis guttatus (assembly GCF_059756535.1). NCBI lineage: Eukaryota > Metazoa > Chordata > Lepidosauria > Squamata > Colubridae > Pantherophis > Pantherophis guttatus. Next base: position 105,623,299 of record NC_142064.1, on the reverse strand, counting down.
AAGTGGTTTACACAGTCAGCACATTGCCCCCAACAATATGGGTCCTGATTTTACCAACCTCTGAAGAATAGAAGGCTGAGTCAATCTTGAGCCAGTGAGGATTCAACCCCTGGCAGTCAGCAGAATTAGCCTGCAATACTGCATTCTAACCACTGCACCGTCACAGCTCTGATTATTAACCAGAGATAATTTAATTTATAAGCCTAGGGCACCTGCCATCTTCAGGTTCTCTGCAAAAGCCCTTGCATGTCTGGCAATGCAGAGGAGGAGTCTGACCTTCACTGATACTCAATGAAGCCTAAAAAATACAAGAAATTAATAATCAAAGATATATGCCTATATTTCATTAATAAACATATGCTAACATTGCTTTACATTAATTCCTTGATCTAGCCCTGCCTCATTTTGTAAATTGTCATATTTCCATTTCCGCTTTTTTATTATGGTATCCTGATATCTCTCAAGAACTCCAGATGTACCATCCAGCTAAAAGGTTCCATTTCACTAAACTAACACAAAGTTAGTATTCCTAAACTCAGGCTGTTACAATCTAGTATTTCAGATATTCTAGGAAATCATGGGGGAAAAGGGATGTCTAAGCTAATAAAGTATCTACCCATGGAAATAAAGAAGTTTCTAAATAGATGCTATTATTTCAATATTGATGAAAAATATATAATGAATGTAAAGGTTTCTCATAAAGGACTAATATCAAAATTACCTAACTTAGCAATTTAGACAATTGTTTCTTCAGGAGATAAATTTTACTTAGTAATTTTCTTTGGAAAACATCACTTTGATACTCTTAACAACTTTTTAATTATTGTCTCACCTTCTGTTTTCTATATGTTTCCTTCCATATTAGAAGAGATAGTACTAAGAACATTACTTATGTGTATTTACCTCTGCCAGCCTGTGGTCTCACCCCCTAGGAACCACTTACAACCCTCGCTGAACTGCCTGTGGATCACCATTGAGCATCCCTCCCCCAGTCACTGAGCCCCCATTGAGCCACCCATGATCCCTGCACACTCCCTCTCCTCTGGGGATTCTCATCTCTTCCCACTTAATGGGGATTCCCCCACACTTGAGATTGCAATTTTGTTGAATAAGGGGGACTTAATTAATCCTCCGAATTCTGATCATCACAAATCCCTGCAGTCAAATGATTATGAAATTGCAGTGAGCCACAGTCACATGATCACAATTTCGAATGTTCCTTGCAAGCTTGCCAAGCAAGTCAATGGAGAAGCTAGCAGCAAGTCTGAAGTCAGGGTCATATAAGATCCTTGCTTAACAATGCATGTAGTCACATGATATAGAAACCTATGACCATTTCAATGCCAATTCTACTCCTAACTATCATTGTAACCAAAGGACTACCTGTATTTGCTTTTCTTCCATGAATCTCGTGGTTTGCTCAAAGTGAAACTAAAGGGAGATGTACAATGTTCTCTATGAGGTGTTTCACGCATTTTTTGCTGAAAATGGATAAAAAATGAATTGGTGATTTTGGGATTTGTTGATTAAAAAGACTTGTTTATGAGAAGAAGGGAACCATGATAGATTATTTGGGTGGAGCAGTTATGTTTTGTATGATAAAACCCACAAGAAGTCATTTTTAGATATATTTTTCTTTCACTTTTTATTTTATTCTTTCATATTTCTTTCTTTTTCCTTTTCCTTTTATATTTCCACAGTTTTAATACCATGAATACAAAAAAGACAAAGCCAGGACAGAAGAAACAGAGAGATAGCAACCCTATGTTGTAGACATTTTCGTTCAAACTGAAGACACTCCCCTCCATCAACACCCACACAAATTCTTCTATGGAGGATTTAAGAGGAGAAATAGATAAGTGATTTCTCCTTCAGTACCAGATTTGATTTTAAAATTACTAATCAAAATGCACCAGGATAGCCTACAAAGTGAGAAAGTAACATACATATATAAGCAGATAAGCCACCAAACAGGTCATCAAAATATGTGATGAAAAAGAAAATTATAAAACCTGCAATGTATTTGTTGTTATTGTTAGTTGCAAAGTCGTGTCCGACCCATCGCAACCCCATGGACAACGTTCCTCCAGGCCTTCCTGTCCTCTACCATCCTCTGGAGTCCATTTAAGCTCATGCCTACTGCTTCAGTGACTCCATCCAGCCACCTCGTTCTCTGTCATCCCCTTCTTTTACCCTCAATAGTTGCAATTAAATTCTAATTCCATAAACGGGACATACATTCAGGGAAGTTTTACTATTAGAATATATAAAATGTATAGAATATATATAATTCAAGAAGCATCTATCTCTCCAGCAAGATCTTAAAACAAAATCAAGTAGGTGTTCCCTGTCACAATGAAGTCCTGAGTTGTTGAGGGCTTTAAAGGTCAAAGTCAGTACGGTATCTTGAAATGGGCCCAGAAGTAAACTGGCAAGCACTGCAGCTCCTCATGAGCAGTGTAATATGATTCCCTCTGGCTACAGCTGTTAACAACCTAGCTGCTGCATTTTGCAATATCTGAGCAAAAATAAACGAGTCTTTTTTCTCCCAATCCTAGCCTGATTTTTTTGTACATTTCACAAAAGTAATGTACACATTAAATCTATTTTAAAAACTGCACTAATTTTCCTACTTTATAGTGGGATGGAGAGATAAATACCGGTAGTATTTCAAAAGGAAAAGCATGTATAAAAATGTGTCTTAAAATAATGCATTGAAACAAATACATGATTTTTTTTTCTGATATCAACAAACTGATATGGAAAGAGGACCAAAATATTTGCAATGAGAAAAGAAAATTGATATAATCATCCATCCCTAAATCAGGGCAATAGGAAACCTGTGACTTTTCATAAATAGTGGTACTGACTCTAGGTAATGTGTAGAAATAAATACTATTTTCATTCACTCATACAGTGTACGCAACAGAAAAATTGCAGCATATTGACACTCTAAATAGCCAATATCTGTATCCAAAGTACTGCTTATCTTTTACTACGGAATATACTAAGACCCAGAGATTTAATTGGTTGAATGTGAAAACACAATTATAGAATTATTATAAGTATATACTGAGCACTAATCCCTGTAGTCTAAATGAATATGAGAGTCAGTCTGGCGTAGTGCTTAAGGTAGCAGGCTGGAAACCAGGAAACCATGATTCTAGACTCGCCTTAGTCATTGAGCCAACTGAGTGACCCTGAGCCAGTCACTTTCGTTCAGCCTTAGGAGGGAAGCAATGGAAGCCACTTTTAAAACCTTGCCAAAAAACTGCAGACCAGTGACTGACATTTTTCTACCATTTAACATATTATATATACAGATACACACACACACACGCTCATTCCTCATTCAGATGAATTTAAGTTTTCTACACTACTCTCCATTACAATACTGTACAGTACAGATACAAGTCATTACAAATCTGACCAAAGAAAAATATAGATTTTTCTCTGGTGACATTTAATCTTGGCCTGAGAATATATATGCAACTTGCTACTTTACAATTTGCTGGTATTCCAGATTTTTGAGAAAACCTATTGATAAAACTCACAAGTTTCATAAACTATTTTGATTACATAGTTTGCATTTTACTTTAATTGATGTTTTTAAACTTTTTGAGATTATTTCTTGTGATCTGGAAACCTACATCTAAGATCTTTCAAGTTTATATATAACCACAATTTTTACATTTGAATTGGCCTTTATACAATACCTATGATAAAACTACTCATAAACTCTTTAAGTCTACAATTAAACTTAATTAAATGTACTAGCCATCTTCATTTTTTTAAACTTGGACAAGAAATTCACTAACCAAAATTCTACATGGAATACACATTTTAATTAATTACTATTATAACTATATAATTGATTTTATATCCAAAACAATTAACTCCATTGTTCATTCTGTAAAATTGTATCTGTTGTAGGACTTTCCATATAGGAGCCTTAGGCTACTTGATTCCTGCATGTAAACCATCTAGAAATGAAATCAACTTAAACAATACCTTTCCAGATTTTTTTTAAAAAAATTAATCATTCTTTCAATTTTTGCTGTAGTGAGAGTCTGGTATTATTTGGAACATGGCTTATTTTGGTCCCTGACAGGTGACTTTTATAGTTCCTTACTCTTCCGATCATGACTGGAATCTATGCACTAATCACTTTCCTTTCCATAGATACATCTTTGAGGATGCATGTTTTCACTTTTATACCTTTTATATGAATCTCCCTCTACACACTCGCCCTCAGATTTGACAGCCTCCTGCATGGTGTCAATATAATAATAGTAAAGAAAATAGGACAGTTCTACCATTATTCCAATCATCTGAACAAAAAAAAAAGAAATTGGCAGAACTTTGTCTGGCTTTAAGAAGAGAAAAGAAAGATGTACTTTTGGACCCTTCCAGCAATGAATTTGTAAAAGAAAAGAAAAAAAAAAGGGGGGGGGGGAGTCCAGCTTTTCAGCGAATCTTTTCAAAAGATCTGATCCAGCAGCCAAGGATAAAGTAACCATGGAGAGCAGCAACTAGTATCTGTAGGGTATGGGAAGGAAGATGCATTTTTGCAATGTTGCATAGTACCCAACCACAGGTAAAGAAGTTGTAGCTGGGCAGTAGCACCTATAGTGGGTTAAGGCTGCCTTCCCAGTGGGCTGGGAGCATATATAAGATGTCATCATGGATCCTGCCCTAGGAAATGTCAGTACCAGAGCTAGGGCAACCTACTCAAAACAAATCAACCCATTATCTGGTTTGAATAATCAAAGCCTAAAAGATACGTAAGAAATTTGTGTCGGTTTCCACAAAATACCCAACTTTAATAATGCTAATCATATTGATAAATACAATAATATGTAAAAGAAATAAGAAAGTAAAAGAAGGAAAGAATATTACTTCTAATTTATCACAAGAGTACAAGAATATTAAACAAAAACTTTTAAGTGATAAAACTATTTTGTACATTGTAATTGTCAGCCTCTCAAGAAAAACTGACAGGAAACACAGCAAGATGAAGTAAACATACTTGGGTATGTTTAGCTTACTAGGTATATTTAATTTAACAAAGAGAAGACTGAGGGAAGACAGGATAGCAGTCTTCTAATACTTGAAAAGCTGCCACAGAGAAGAAGGTATCAATGTAAATTCATTCTCATATTTATTTATTTATTAATTTATTAATCAAATTTCTATACCGCCCTACTCCCGAAGGACTCAGGGCAGTGAACAGCCAAGATAAAATACAGATAATATAAATATTAAAAATCCCTTAAAATTATTAAATATTTTGGCCGAAACACAGATTAAAACACCCAATTTATAAAATCACGAATTAAAAATTTAAAAGAGGAGAGTTAGGCCAAGCCAGCCTGCTGAAATAAAAAAGTTTTGAGAGCACGACGAAACGTGCGCAGGTCCGGGATCCTCCGTATCTCTGGGGGGAGCTCATTCCAGATGGTAGGTGCCCCCACAGAGAAGGCTCTCCCCCTGGGGGCCGCCAGTCGACACTGTTTGGCCGACGGCACCCTGAGAAGCCCCTCTCTATGGGAGTGTACTGGTCGGTGAGAGGCTATTGGTAGCAGAAGGCGGTCTCGTAAATACCCCGGTCCGATGCCATGGAGCGCTCTAAAGGTGGTAACCAAAACCTTGAAGCGCACCCGGAAGACCACCAGGAGCCAGTGCAGCTTGCGCAGGAGGGGGGTCACATGGGAGCGCCACGTCGCTCCCATAACCACCCGCGCGGCCGCATTCTGGACCAGCTGGAGCCTCCGGGTGCTCCTCAAGGGGAGCCCCATGTAGAGAGCATTGCAGTAGTCCAGGCGGGAAGTAACGAGAGCATGAGTGACCGTATTTAACAAGTCCCGATCCAGAAAGGGACGCAACTGGCGAATCAGGCGGAATATTCCATCGTAATAATAAGAAAAATGTATAATCACACACTTCATGCCAGGATTCAAAGAAACCTGTATAATGCATAGATCAGTTTTACACACAGAACAATTTCTTGCTCCATAAATATCAAAAATAAATGGAAAACAAGGACATGGTAAAAGATGGATAATGAAAAGTATATCCAAAAAGGGTGTCAGCCTGGCCTAGTGGTTAAGGCACCAAGCTAAAAACATGGAGACTATGAGTTCTAGTCCTACCTTGGGCATGAAAGCTAGCTGGGTGACTTTGAGCCAGTCACTGTTTCTCAGCCCAACCTACCTCACAGGATTGTTGTTTGGGGAAAATAGGAGGAAGGAGTATTAGCCATATTCAGCACCTTGAGTTATTTATAAAAATAATAAAGGTGAGATTAAAATAAATAAAATCTACCCTGTTTCGCCAAAAACAAGATCTATCCTGAAAATAAGCCCTAGCATGTTTTTATGTGTGCACCTAATATAAGCCCTACCCCCATAATAAGCGTTATTTAAGAGCCTGCACAGCTGGCCAGCCACCCATTCTGACTGGTTACTTGCAATGCTGCAGCCACGAGGTGAGCCAGGGGATGGAGCTGCCCCACACCGGCTTACCTCTGGGCCAGCTCATCCACACCCCGATATCTGCCTCGCAGCGGCAGCACCAACAGCCATGTGCAGCAGGAGCCCATGTGGCTGCCAGCCCACTTCTGCTTGCTCGTGGCCACAACGGAGCAGGAGGCTGAGTGGCATGCCTGAGCTGCTGCGAGGCGAGGCAGGTGTTGGCGTGGGCGGCCTGGCTGCGAGGGCCCTGAGGTAAGCCGGTGCAGAGCTCATGGGGAAGCTCCACACAGACCCACCTTGCGGCAGCAGCACTAATGTACCATGAGGCCTCTTGCCTCACCATGAGAAAACAGAAGAAGTGGGCCTCCCATACATGGGGGGATAAGAACCCCCCCCATATAAGCCCTAGTGTTTATTTTGGGGCCCAAAAGAAAATAAGACCTCGTCTTATTTTCAGGGAAAAACATGTACCACAAGAAAATTGATAAAGAACTAAATGACACAAAAATGGTACATTTCCCAGAGCACTGACCCCACATAACTTGAAATATTAAGTGAAAGTTTGAATCACGCTATACTTCATCAATAAGCAAATGGTTACTAAATATATAGGAATTATGCCTCATATGATTTAAAAGTATTTCAAAAGTGCATTCACCTCACTTTATCTAAAACCTGAGATACTTCATTTATCTGACTGAAACCACTAGTGCTGTGATGGCGAACCTATGGCATGGGTGCCACAGGTGGCACGCAGAGCCATATCTGAGGGCACACGAGCGTTGCCCTAGCTCAGCTCCAGCACACATGTGCCCACCGGCCAGCTGATTTTCAGGCCTTCCGGGCCCACCGGAAGTCGGGAAATGGGCTGTTTCCGGCCTCCGGAGGGCCTCCGGGTGGGTTTGAGGAAGGCCCTTTTTGCCCTCCCCAGGCTCCTAGAAAGCCTCTAGAGGCTGGGAAGAGTGAAAAATGGGCCCACTGTGCCATCACGCGCCAAAAGTGGGGGGGAGTGCGGGGAGAGCACACGTACGTGCGCGAGAGGGCGGAGCACGGGTGGGCACTGAATTATGGGTGTGGGCATACACGCGCACAATCCCCCCACTCTCCCCCCACTTTTGGCACGCGACAGCAAAAAGGTTAGCCATCATTGCACTAGTGCATAACTACTATTTCACACTCCGAATCAACTGAATTCATATGCTAACTGTAAAATGCACAATGGATTCTGGTAGATTTAAACATCAACAGCATGACCTCAAGTTAAGAAATGTGCATGTGTGGGCATGCATTTATGCACATGTGTATATATAAATTTAGTTATCCCAGATTTTCTTTTAAAAATATTAAAGGATATAACACAATTGTTTAAAATGCAAAAGAAATGAAATTGAGATTAAGATAACTAATCTAATACTTCAAAGCAGCCTTCTCCAACTCAAGACACACTTCTATCTCCAGAATTCCCTAACCGAAACTGTCATTGCCAGTGCCCAAATTAGGAAAGGCTCCATTTTCTGGACTAAAAATTCCATAAACACGCTAAGCAGAGCTAAGGATTAATAGTCTATGTAGTGGTTCCCAACCTTTCTTACTCCATAGAACAGCAGCGGTGGTGGCAGCAGGGAAGAAGGGATGGTTTCATGTGTGCAACATAGCTCCAGCGCATGTGCAAACAAAGCTTGCCCAACACTTTGCAGACTGGTCCCCAACAGGCCACAGACTGCTACCAGGCCGTGGGACAAGGATTGGGGACCCCGCTCTAATCTATCAGAAAAAGATGCAAACTTTATGTATTTGATACTGGTCCATGGCCCATTGGGAATCAGTTCATGCAAGTGATAGGCAAGCACATGAAACTTCATTTGCACATGCATGGGAGCTAGGTCATGATGTTGGTGTTTAAATCTGCCAAAATCCAGCCTGGAGGTTGGGACCCCTGGTCTAAAGCATCACTGCCAAGAGATTCAACACATGCAAACCTTTACATCAAAATATTACATGTGTAAGATTTAGTGGATGCATCTGTTTCACTAATCAATTAAAAAAACACTGAATAAAACAGCACCACTCACTAATTGGACAACGTATTTTATTTATCTTAAGACCTGTGAATATACAAACTGCAGTTGGCATTCTTCCATTTTCACAAATGAGAAATGATGATGCACATATTTACTTATCAAGTGTGCTGATTTCAAATGTATTACTTATATTTAATTTATTAATATTTCAATCAGTCAGGAATGATATATTTGTATTTCTCATCGAAAATGTATTTAAATAGACTGAAACCGTACTATTAATAAACTTTCTTTATTCTTGAAATATTTTATGCTTATGAAAGAAACAACATAATGGGCAGGTATGTATAATATTGGATAACATACGTAAGTATGTAAATGCTAAATAATTTCCTTATTAACAGTAATTACTATGGATATAGATTTTAAAAATTTGAAATATTTTATTGAAAACAAATTTAGATTCAGATCCTTTGCTTCATCTCAATTCAGAATTAAAGTACTTGGTTGCTTAAAAATAAAAACTGCAAGTTATGCCAGAAAATTTATTCATCATTAACAAATAAAGTGAGGCAGGAGAAAAATATCTCTATTCCACCGCAAAAGAACCAGAGTTGGTTGGTGGAGAGAATTAAATATCTCTTTCCACCTAGATTACTTCCTGAAAATATCCTATATACACATCCGATCCAACCTCATGCCTTGATATAGCTTTATCAAAACTGTGTTTTATTATTGTAACCAGTTAAATTAAAGAATGGCCAATCTTTTTTATGACCAAGGGCCACATTTGATATTTTTCATCTACAAATGCTATAAGGTGTGTGATAATCACTAAAGATTGTGCAGAAATCCCTTCTTAAGGTTCTTTTTCCCTAGATGGTACTAAAAATAGTATTATTTTAATAACACACCTGTTTCATTGTACAGTTTTTTTGCAAACTCCCTTTTTTAATGGGCTGAACTGCATTGCTGTAACTGCAGTATCACAATCTTGGACTTCTCTGGATGCTGTACTGTATCTGAACCACTTGTATTTAATTCAAACATTTTTAAAAGCACTGTGTGAACCAAAGCATTATGTCACAGTATGACTTGTTTGAATTTGGCTTCAGCATGAAAAATGAATTTATCCATTATGGCTTAGTTTTGGATGCAAATCAGATACAATATTAACATTTTTTTAAAAAAAAGAAAACCTGACTTGTTGCAAATTGTAAATTTGGGCATTATCTGACCTAGGTTTCAATTCTACATATGATTCTCCAATAGGCATCCTTGAAATCTACTGATTTGAAATACCAGCATTCCCAAAAATTACCATTCTGGCTGGGAAATTCCTTAACGAGTCACCTCATGACTAAAGATCTCTGGACTGAGAAAGGCTTATATATAGTACTGAGGGTCAGATACTGACTATATTCACAATCTGCAAACACTACTACACAGATTATAATTTAAATCAATAGGGACTATTTCTGAATAGACAGGTTGTGTGGCATACAACTGTTATTTCATATGAAGAAATTACCATAAAAACCAATGTCACATTTCTCCATCATAATTGACAGAAAAAGGTACAGTTTTACATTTTTTGTGGTCAGCTTTAACTTTCTCACATCAATAAACTGGTTGAAAACTTTCAGAATTGCAAACCGATATATTATGTTATTAAGATGATGTAGGATGTAAAGTTTTGAGAATGAAACTATAATTCCTCAAGGGCTCTCATCTATGGTAATATTCACATGGATCAATTTGCAAAATATATCATATTCTACGATTTAAAGATATCAAAGATTGTATTATTTCTATACAAAACATGCTAATTGTCAGCAGTGCTTTTAAAAAACTGAAATACAATCTAGATTTTAAATTAGGATTGGGTAGAATTTAATCTTTAATTCAAACCTGTGTAACTAGTAATTCACCAAGTCAACAGTTTACCTGAGGCTTCATAAACATGTTGTGCCTACTCCATGAAACTTCAAAAACAAAGAGGGGGCTGTCACACATTTTAGTGTATTGATTGTCTGGCTTGCAGTGTTACATATTCTTTTAGTTTTTTTGCAGGTCAGCCTCTTCAAACAAAAATAAGATTTCTCAGAAAATAAGGGAAGAATATTCAGTCCCATTTTTTTTCAAAAATAACAATATTTAATAGCAAGTTCTAAGGCCATTTATCCTAATAAAATAGAATATCTAGAATTATGTTGGTAATCATTGCATTGAAGAGGCACTCTCAAAAGAAAGGAAGTAGCAGATTTAAAGTTTTGTTGCACATCACTGCTTTGAAATAGAACTAGCCATACCATAGTATCTTTAAAAAGTTTTATCCTCAGTTTTCTGACAATAGGAAAAATAGAATTATATAAAGTTGCATTAGTAAAGTAGTCATTGCCATACACATCATGATTTATACACTGAAAAGTTGATTTACCACAAAATCCCATTTGTCAAGTATGAAACAGTGAGATCTAAAAACAAGCAGAACACAGGCCTCAACTTTGAAAAATATTGCACCACCAAATTAAAATTTATATTCTAGATGCAAAATCCTTAAACTTACATATTTTTCTTACTTACCATACATGAAATAGAATCTAAGAAAATAATGCATTCATTGCCTAATCATTTAAAAGCTTGTGACATGAATCAAATACATAATTCCAGATACCTCTCCAAAATCCAATCTTTAAAAAGTACAGAATTGTGTGTATAGAATTCTGCCACTGTAAAATAAAAACCTGTGGTAACATACCATGGAATACAGATAAAATATACTGGAAAGCAAGAGAAGAGTTTTTTTTCCTCCCTAGATGGAAGCCATAGGATAGGCCTAATCAAGTTATGGGTGGAGAAAAAAAAAATAGAAGCAGGCTGCTGAAAAGACAATAAGGATCTGACAATGCTGAACGTATAGAAACCAAAAAATAAAATATTGTTAAATATAAAAACCACATGCTTCGTTTTGGAAGAGCTGGTGTAAAAAGGACAGAGGATGGAAATCAATACTCACTGCTAACTTTCATGCTGCCAAAGGCTGAAGGCTGCTGCACCGGTTTGCAGCTTTCTGCAAAGGAGGTGGTTCTCGGGCGCCCTGACATGGTTGTTAGCTGTTAGCTTTTCCTCCCTATCGGATCGACTTTCTCCTCCTCTGGTTTCTCTTCCTTTTCTTTTCTCTGCTCCGTTTCGTCCTCTCAGCGAAGAGAAGAAAAGCAGAGTGTAAAGATCGGGGGCCCCACCCTGAAAGGAGGGCGCCCCCCCTTTTAGTCTCTCCCAGCCCCTTTTCCGCTTCGCTTTATCGCAAGCAGGCCACCATCCTCTTCATGCCTAGGAGCAGCAGCAGCGGCAGCGCCTGGGCTCGCGGCCGCCTCCGCCCAGCCCTACAATCCAGTCACTCCCCGCCCCTTTCTGATGCGAGGGGCAGGAAAGAGAAGCAGCACCGCTCGGCTTTCCGATGCTACGCCTTTCTTTCTTCCTCCCTCGCTCGCCCGCTCGCCTTCCTTCCTTCCTTCCTAGCTAGCGAATCAGTCACGTGAAAGGCGACGGCCAGGAGGTCCTTTTTTTTTTTTTTTTTTCCCTCCTCTGGGTGGGGGCGCTGGGGAGACACAGAGAAGGGACGGACTATTTCCCGGCGGAGGAATATGACGCGAGGGATGGCGCGTCCGCAGGCAAAAAGAATCTGACAGAGTGGCGGCCAAACCGCCGGGGCCGTATGAGGAGAGGCGGCGGGGGCAGGAAGGGTGCGGGGGAGGGGCGGCCTGAGGAGCGGGCTCCTTCCTTCCTTCCTTCCTGCCTACCTGCCTCGTCACTCCGTCTCTCGCTGGACTACGCGGGGGCCGAGCGCCGCCGGAGTTCTCATAGCGCCCGTGGGGCGGGCAAATCGCGTCCGGAGGGGCGGCTCAGGCGGACGGCGCTGCAGTGCAGTTGGAGGACGGCGGGGTGGTCCATGGTGCTGCTGCGGCTGCTGCTGAAAGCGGCAGATCTTCCCGACTCAGCCGGCTGCGGCGTTGCTGGCGCTGGGTCTCGCTTGGCCCCGCCTCCGCCACCCCTTCGCTCGGCTTCCTTTGTCCGCTACGCGCTCACGGGGCCGTTGCGGCTTCTTTTCTCTCCGTTGCTGTTGATACGGCCACAAGGTTCTAACTCCTTGCTCCGCTTACGCGCCCCTACGGACTACTCTTCGGGAATACGGAACCGACCGCCCCATTTCTCCGGACTCGGAAAGAGCCGCTGCGCTCTCGTCGGTGTTACGCACGCGTTCCCCTCCAAGCCGAGTTACGCAGCCTTGCTAAGCGTCTTCCGTGGATGCCGAGCCGAACACCCGAACGGTCTCCGAGCCGAAGAGCTTCGGAGGAAAATCCAATCAGGAGAAAGTGAACGCACAGAGCCCTCCCTTCTAGCACTACATCGGGACCAATCGCCGCCGGTGGAAAGGAAGCATCCGCGCTATATAATCAGCCAATGACAGAAGAGCTACGAAAATAATCGGGCCGCGCATTCTTTCCTTTCTGGGATCCAATGAAGAACGCCGGGGCCTGAATTGTCACCGCTGCAGAACCAATGGAGCTCACGGATACTTCCCACGGCATTTGGACGAACCCGGAGAGGAGGCTGATGCGAAATGGGCGGAGCTTCAGTGGGAACTTTCCTGCCGCGTTCCAGGGCATCGTCTGGAATTGTTCCGTCGCCCCGAAAGCAAGTCTGTAACTCGGCTGTTCTCTTGGTGGCGCTTGCTGTGCTTTGATGGCCGAGTGTCGCCTGCTCCGGTGGGGGCGTTGACTGAGTGCTAATGTGTCGGTACCGCTTAGGGGACGCATGCAGTCGTCGCCCTGCGCGCTGATAACCGAGTTAGTCTTAGTCATGCCGCGGTTTGAGGGGAGAAGGGAAGTTCCACCACGACTCAAGGTGGGTCTGCTTAGCTAAGCACTTTGCTTTCCACGATTGCTTGCCCGATGCTGCCGAAGAAGGAATGTGGACCCCAGCTCTCTCCTATGGTTTACCTCTCTGCACGCGCCTTCCCTCGAGGGTACGATGCCTCTAAACGTTAACCTTATAAATCACAAGTATTGATGTATTAACTGTTGAGAAGACCGTACCAAATACCTGCACTGCCTAAGAGATTTTGTGCATTGCCCAGAAACTTCTCATGCCAGGTCAGAATTGATTTGCCAAGAACAAGTCTTGGCAGGCTAACCTTATCTCATTTTTGATCAAGGGCATGACATCTAACATTACCTCAGAAGCTTAGATTAGTAAAATACATAATTATGGCTTTGATGATGTGAATACTGCTGTTGGCTCAAGACTCTCGAAAAGCGTTCATTAGAATCAATTTCATTGTATACATGATGTACAAGGACAATAAAGGCTTCGAACTTTAGTTCATCAAACTGAAAGGAGATACGGAGTGATGTGTTGCAGGTTTCTGTTCCATTCACATTTTTATTAATGAGAGGTGAAAAAATGGCTGTGAAATACATAACACAAAATTGAATGGGATAAAGCTTGGAATTGAGGTTGACCAGAATTTTAATTAATCAACAGTATAACATTACTGCAAATGAACTGTAATTTTATACTGCATTAACACAAATATACCGGTAATTGGCAAATCACCAGGAGTTACCCTATCTTTTGCATTGATCATATGCCTTCTAGAAATCTTTCTACTATTCAGCATAGTAGAACAAGTTTACAGAATGGCAACAAAGTTGATCAAGCGATTGGAAACTAAGCTCTATAAGAAATGAGTTAAGGCATCAGGCTACAAACATGGAGATGGTCGTAGTTCCACCTTAGGCATGAAAGTTGACTGGTGACTTTGAACAAGTCACTCTGTCAGCCCAGTTCATCTTTTATAGAATAGAATAGAACTTAAGGGACTTTGGAGGTTGTCTAGTCCAGCCCTCTGCTCAAGCAGGAGGGCCTATATTATTTCAGATAAGTGACTGTTTAGTCTCTTCTTTAAAAACTCCAGTGATGGAGCACCCACAATTTCTGAAGGCAAGCTGTTCCACTGGTTAATTGTTCTGTTAGGAAGTTTCTCCTTCATTCCAGGTTGCTTCTTTCTTTGATTAGTTTCCAACTATTGTTTCTTATCCTGCCCTCCAGTGCATTATAGAATAATTTGACCCCCTCTTCTTTGTGGCAGACCCTCAAATACTGGAATACTGCTATCATGCCACCCCTAATTCTTTTCTTTAGACTAGCCCAGGGGTCAGCAACCTGCGGCTCTGGAGCCACATGCGGCTCTTTGGGACCTCTGCTGTGGCTCCCTGTCAGGTGATCCCACCACTGGCTGGCCCCGCCCCTTGCCCTCCCCTCCCAGTCACTCCTCGCCTGGCCTGAGAAGGTAAAGGCGATGGCCGGGGATGGAGAAGCAGCCAGGGGAGAGCAGAGAGATACTGAGAGAGGGGGAGAGAGAGAGACATAGAGAGATACAGAGAGAGAAAGAGAGAGAGGAGGGAAGGAGGGGAGAGATAGATATGTCAAAAGGGTTTTGTGGTTCCTGGTGTTTTTTGACAACTGGTTCTCTGCCCTAATGACCAGCTGGGTAGGCATGGCTGGGAGGGGGGTCATGTGACTGGTGGAAGTGAGTGACATCGCATTGGCCACACCCACCCAGGTTTTGTGGCTCCCGGTGTTTTCTTTTCTGTGGGAAACGGGTCCAAATGGCTCTTCGAGTGTTTAAGGTTGCAGACCCCTGGACTAGCCAAACCCAAATCCTGCAGCCATTCTTTATATTTTTTTAGTCTCCAGGCCTTATCATCTTAGTTGCTCTGCTCTTTGAACTTTTCCCAAAGTCTCAACATCATTTTTGTAGTAGTATGGTGACCAAAATTGGTTGCAGTATTCCAGGTGTGGTCTTAAAAGAGTTTTATAAAGTGGTACTAATACTTCACGTGATCTTGAATCTATACCTCTGTTTATACAACCCAGGACTGTATTAGCTTTTTTGGCGGCGGCTGCATGCACACTGCTGGCTCATATTCAAGTGATCATCCACTAGGACTCTTAAGGTCTACTGTTTTTGAGCCAGGTCTCGCCTAATCTGTACAAATATCTTTGATTTTTCCTGACTAAATGTAAAACTTTGCTTTTCTCCACATTAAAATTCATTTGGTTGGATAGGGCCCATTATTCAAGTTTGTCAAGATTTTTTTGAATCCTGAGCTTGTCTTCAGGGGTGTTGGCTATTCTTGCCAGTTTAGTGTCATCTGCAAATTTGATGAGTTCCCCTTCTATTCCCTCACCTAAGTCATCTATGAAGATATTGAAGAGTACTGGGTCTAAAATGGAGACTTGTGGTACCTCACTGCTTACTTCTCTCCATGTATCCACATATCACCTTGTTAGTTTTCAAGTAGAAGATAGGCATATGAGTGCCATGGCTCATAAATCACATATAGCTTGAAGTGTCAGGTAATTACAGTACATCTGGAAAGAATTGGCCATGTTTAGGTAAAGGCTTAGAATGTCTCAATTGCTGCTGGAACTACATCTCGTTACAACCCATACTCGTATGCCGCAGGCTACATTTTTCTTCTGATTCCTTAATCATTTTCTTCATCTTATCTGTATTTCTGCCTTGTCCTTTGAACCCTGATTGGAATGCTCTATTGGTCTCCAGGAATTTTTCATCCTTTACATCATTTTTAGCCATGGTGGTGCACTGGTTAAAATGCAGTATTGCAGACTAACTCTGTTGACTGCCAGAAGTTTGATCCTGACTGGTTCAAGATTGACGCAGCCTTCCAACCTTCCAAGGTTGGTAAAATGAGGACTGAGCTGTTGGGACCAATATGCTGACATTTGCAAACCACTGAGAGAGGGTTGTAAAACACTATGAAGTGGTATTTAAGTCTAAGCACTATTGCTATTGACTAACAATGCTTGCCTTACCTTTTGAAACCAATTCACTGGTAGGATATCTGCTTTAATTCAGACTGAATTGGGTAAGTCTTGCCTTACAAATAAATTGTGGTTGATTGTTTAATTAATTTATGATTTACTTGAATCTGATAAGCAATGACAGACATTAGAAGTCCTTGCAAGATTAGTTATACTATGGAAGACAGGAAGATAACAGTACAAGTTTGGTAGTTGGCAATTTGCTGCTACAGGGAATCAAAAGAAATGTATTGGACCAATTAGCTTGTGAGCACATTGTCTGCCTGGAGCAAGGACGTGACAGAACTATTTCCAAGACTTACCAGGTACAGTGACAGTTTCCCTTCCTGTTAAATTTAAGTGGGAATAATGACATTGCAAAGAACACCCCAACCCTATTACCATAGTCTTTCTTTCTTTGACTTTGAAGAATTTCAAAACTCTGAAGGCCTTGGTAGCTTTTTCACCCATTTTTCCAGTCCAAGGAAGAAAGAAAAGGAAGAATTCTGCAAACTCAGACTATGTAAATAGACTTGATTTCTTAAACCATGCTATCAGATGATACACTGTGGGAGAGTGACTGAATCAAATGAGAACCTATGAATGGAAATGATGGAAGCTCTGAGAGTATCAGTTCAACCAACTCTTAATGTTATAGAAAACATTAAGTAATATTTTTAGATAAAGAAAATGCTTTTGCTGTATTGCCCCAGTGAACAATAGATTTATAAATTCAGAAAGTGGTGTATGCAAACTTGAAAGGTAACAAGTAATTCAACCTTCCATACACAGATCTCGTCTTGAAGGAAATAAACTTAGCACTGTTAACATCATTAGATCTGAATTTAGTTTCTCAGGTAATTTTTAAATACTATGCTTAATTCTTCACATGTATTTTTCTTCACATGCCGGTAGTCCTCAACTTATAACTAAGATGGGGATCAGAATTTCTATTGTTAAGTAAGTTGGTTAAGTGAGTTTCACCTGATTTTAAAACCTTTTGGTGGCAGTACTGATTCTGTAAAAGCTTTCAAAGGGTCTTCTCTGTTCATATGACTAGAGCATTTTCCATTCAGAAAATCTTTCACTAGTTCATAGTCAAGCAATTTGTATTTCTGAGATGCAACAACTTCCTTTCAACAAAAGAAATTTTCTATCAAATGGATAGTTTATTTTTATTAAACACAAAAATAAACAATATACAATTATGAAGAAAAAACTAAAAAAAATAGTAGTTAACATGCTGGTCTAGTAACCAGAAGACTAAGTTCTAATCCCACCTTAGTATGAAAAGCCGGCTGCATGATTGCATCAGTCACTCTTCCTCAGCCCAACCTACCTCACAAGATTGTTGTGAGGAAAATAGAATGTTTGCTGCCTTGAATTATGTAATAAAAACATGATTTAAAAAATATAATTAATATACCAATCCATGTTCCTTCAGTTTGGCAGGAACTCCAGAGAAACAGCAGAGATGGACCCCCTTGAGCTAGCAAGTGCATAATACTTTTCTTTCTGGGTTATTAGGGCTGGGCCAAGATTCAGCATCTGGGGACTTTTGACATCATTGGTCATCATTCGGATAGTTGACCCATTGCCAAGAATACAGGATTCCTAGCAGAGAACACCTAGGGATGGTGTGATTATGTATCCCAATTGTGTATCCACATAATTAATTTTATGCCAAATATATATGTAGATACATCATTATTTCCCGTTATGTCAGATTAGAGAACTCTTACTATCAATTGTTCCAAGTAGCAACACAGCTAAAAACTAAGAGAATTTATAATTCAGTAATGCAATTTGGAAAGCTTGCTAAGTAAAAAATAATTACATACAAATGGTCTCAGCTGGCTGAATAATCCCTTCTACACAGATGTATGTTATACAGGCAAAGAGAAAAAAAGGACCATGTCACTGTCTCCATGTCAATCTTCCATGCTACTAATCATAGACTTCAGCCTGTAATTACATTTTATATAGCCATATCACACTGATGACTCATCCTCATCTTACAAGACGTTACTACTCCAAGATATTTTTCACAACCAAACTAGATACTTGTCCCTGGATTTTTGTTTCCTAAATGAGGAATACTGCACTTGCCTCTGTTAAATTTCACTTTGTTGCTTTCAATGTATTTCTCAAATCTGGTAATTTTGAATTGTATTTCAGTCTTCCATGGTATTAATTCTCCCTTTCAATTTTGTATCTGCAATTTTAATAATTCTGCCCCTTCATCCAAATCTTTAATCAAAAGACTGAAAAGTAGATCTAGAAATGTTCCTTAGGGCCACTCACTTGATACCTGTTTCTATAACTAATCAAGAAAGACTTCTTGATAAACCATGCTGGTTTCTGGTAATTAACACATTGATAATAATTTGAGTTTGCTCACAAACGTGTTTCTTTTCTTCCTTTTGCACAAGCGTTATAAAAAAGCAATAAATGAATGAGTGGATTGATGGATACTAAACTTTTTAGAAGAGGTCTAGCAAATCAGAATTGAAATTGGTATTTTCCTGTGCGCTGCTCCCACTATCCATGCATGGGTTAATCCTTCAGTCTTTGGCAAACAACTGAGTGAAAAGAACAAAGGTTTTTCCCCTTTCCGGTTCCCAAGCCACGCCCTTGATCCCATGATCCCCCAGTCTTCACTCAGTTGTTGGCAAACACTGTAGTGATTTTTGGAGCTCCACAGTTTTCCTAAAGATATAGTGCTTCTGTGGGGTTTCTTTCTCTTTCTCTCTTATTTCTCCTAGTTGTTTTACTTTCCTCTTTCCATTAGGCGATTAGGTTTTGTTTTGTTGATTTTGAACAGCCTGCTTTTCGCGGTTTTTTCCTTGTGGCGTGAATCGCTATTCAGCGACCTCCAGCTGGAAGGGGGGGAGCAGAGCACAGCCACCCACGCGGCTTGCTTGGCTAGCCCCTCATTTTTAAACCACTATCTCTCCCGCCTGCGGTCCTGCCGCCAACGACCCGCATCTCTCCAGCTGGCTAGCGGGCACAGAGGAGCAGCCCGCCTATTTTAAACCGCTCGGCTCACAAGAAACAGTTCCGGGAGCCGAGCGGCTTTGCCTTCATCAGCTGGGCAGCGGATTCGGCAAATCCAGCTGCCCACGCCGCACGGCGCCCCCCCCTCCACCGCTAGAGCGATTCCGCTGGATCGACATCAGGGCGAGGGCGCGAGGCGCAACAGAGAGCTCAGCAGCCTTCCCTGCACTACAGAAAGAACTCTCACCAGGCAGTAGCGCGGCATTTGGTCGGACCCTCGGGCCGCCATTGTGAGTCCGTTGCCTGAGTCGGGCACAGTGGATCGCCTCACCACGTGCCAGCACCATATTGGGGGACCTTCAGGCCGCCATCTTGGCCAGACTCACAAGCCTGTGTCCCCATCAATCAGCAGGAATGGCTACAGAGCCCGCCCCACACCTCCTGGGGGCAATAAATTCTCCTCCTCCCCACCATCTGAGGAGAGAATCCGGGGCAGTTCGAGGCTCTCCTTGGAGAGATTACCCCTCGACTCATGGAGCTGCAGGGCAGGGGGTCTGCCCGAAGAATCCAGCGGCTGCAGCCATGTCTTGCTCCCCTCCGTCCTCAGATATGGAGCTGGAGCTCACCACCACCCCGCGCAAAGAGTCAAAAGGGGGGGAAAAGAAATCAAAGAAAAGGCATGAGAGCTCTGTCAGCAGGGCTGCTTCAGAAGGGTCCCTACCTTTCCAGGATAGGGACGCCTTAAGGAGGCACAATGCACTGGAGCGGCAGTAGGAGAGGGCTCACAAGGCAGCCTCAGCGACCCCATCCAGAGAGCCTGTGCCATTGGAGCCCACACAGGCCCCTCCAAGAGAGGCAGAGCCGGGAATTACAAGCGTGGCCAACATTGCAGTGACCCCAAGAACTCCAGACTTGGGCAGGGCGGGTCGAAGTACACCCCGCTTCGAGGCAGGCTCAGGGGCCGCACCAGGGATTTCAACGACCCCTTCACCAGCTCAGCATCATCGGTCCAGGGAAGCAAGTTCCACGCCATCAAGGGCAAACCCTCAGCCTCAGGGGGGGCCAGGAATGGGAAACCCAATGGATTTTCAGGCCATGTTCTCGGCGGCCCTGTCGTCCTTCTTCACTGCAACCTTGCAGCAGGCGTCTCAAGCACCTGGACAGGCCGCACCAGGCTAGGTGCGGCAACACCAGCTCCAGCCCCATCCTCTACTGGAACAGGGCCAAGGCTCCTCGTCTGAGGAATCAGACCACGCGGAGGAGGGGCCTGAGAAGGTGGAGTTATCAGAGGACGAAGGCCTAGCACCGGACACACCGGCGTTCACAGGGCTTTTTCGCCCGGCCCTATTCAAGTCCCTGCTCCACAAGGCTAGACTCATAACCAACCTGGGAGTGCCAGGGGACGTCACAACAGCCACCCCTTCAATGGTGGGCCCTCACGACGCGCTCTTCAAATCCGCAAAGCCACAAAAGGACTGCATTCCTTGTCCTCAGCTGTTTGCGGATGTGATCCAGAATCCCTAGGGCCAGCCAGCCTCGCTAGCAACACCCAGCAACCTGGATAAGAAACTCTACTGCTCGGCCCCAGAGTTAGAGGACCTTCTGGCGCTCCCTTCAGTAGACCAGCCGGTGGCAGCGTTAGCTTCTAGCTCGTTGATCTCCACTGACCCTCTGGACTCTCTCAAGGCAGAGGAGAAGAGGATGGAGTGGGCTTTCGCAAGGCTCATCAGGCAACGGGCTGGGCAATCAGATCAGCGACGGCAACTTCCTTCTTCAACAGAGCGTCGCTCATTTGGCTCCAGCATCTGCAGGACAGGCTTCCCCCTGAGGACACCAGACTGCATCAAGACCTAAATAAGATAATAGCCGCTACAGAGTACACAGCCGACGCTTCTCTGAACTCAGCCAAATTTGCTTCAAGGGCCCTGGCTTCAATCCTTACAGCCAGGAGACTTTTCTGGCTCCGGCCCTGGAAAGCCGACTTCAAAGCCAAGTGGAAGTTGGCAGCCGCCCCATACAAGGCACCAGAGCTGTTCGGCGCTGCACTAGAGCCCATGCTGGTAGAGGGGAAGGACAAGAGGAAGATCCTCCCATCAACGTACCGGCGCCAGGAACGCAGATACACACCTTACCCGCTCCAACAGCCCTTTCGTGCCGGCGCTGGACCCAGGGGGTCCGTCTCGCATCGCCCCCACTACCAGGGAGGTGATAGATTTCAGGACAGACAGCAGTTCCGAGACCGAGGACGAAACCAACAGCCTAAGCGCAACTTCCGTGGTGCCGGTCCTAAGCCCGCCAGAAGGGGGAAATGACTCCAGGCCACCAGGTCCCATAGGGGGAAGGCTCATCCTCTTCCACCAACACTGGGCCAGTTCAACTTCGGACTCCTGGGTAAGGCATACGACCTCTTCAGGATTATGCATCGAGTTTTCCTGTCAGCCTCCACACCGGTTTGTCCGCTGTCCAACGCCACAATCCTCAGAATTTCAGGGGCTAATGTCGCAGGAAATTGCCCACCTCCTGGCAATCAAGGCCACAGAACCAGTCCCGCACAGCCAGCAGGGCTCAGGCTTCTACCCAACCCTCTTTTTGGTACCCAAGAACTCCGGGGGCTGGAGGGGCATACTGAATCTAAAGCGTTTGAATCTGACTGTCCAATACTGCAGTTCAAGATGCACTCCCTCAAGTCCATCTTACCAGGGGTGAGACAGGGCGACCTCCTCCAGTCGGTCGACCTCCAGGAGGCCTACCTGCACGTACCCATCCATCCAGATCACCGTCAGTTTCTCAGGTTCGAGTACGCGGACCACCACTATCAATACCATGCAATACCATTCAGACTTTCGTCGGCCCCCCACACTTTTACCAAGCTAGTGGCGGTGGTGGCAGCCAGGCTCCGAGCCATACCGATCCGGGTGCTCTGTTATCTGGACGACATTCTGGTTCTATCGTCCACGCCCGGCCAGGCTGCCAGAGACATGAAGACGGTACTGGAGGCATTCCAGGATCACGGCTTCACCATAAACTTCGAAAAGAGTCAGGTCCAGCCGACAACCAGGCTGCTTCACCTGGGGGCGCTAATAGATTCAACCAGCGGCCAGGTATTCCTCTCGCCGGACAGAGTCCAGAGCATCCAAGTTCTGACACAGCAGATCCTGACAAGGAGGAGGGTTGCCCTAATCCACCTCTCATGCCTCCTCAGGAAGATGGTGTCCTGCTTCAGCATCGTACCGTGGGCACGCAGACACTCGAGGCCCCTCCAGTGGTTCCTGCTCCCCTTTCAACAAGCGGGCAGGGCAAACTCCAAGCAGGAGGTACGCCTCACTCTCCAGGTCCGCCGGTCTCTCAGGTGGTGGATATCGCCCTCTCTGCTCAAGGGGTCCAGCTTCCTAGAACCGGACCGGTTGATACTCACTACCGACGCAAGCCTTTGAGGGTGGGGAGCCCACCTCCACAACCTAGTAACACAAGGTCAGTGGTCAAGACGAGAACGACAATGCAGCATCAACCTCCTGGAGCTCCGGGCAATCAGACTGGCACTGCGCGACTTCCAAACAACGGTGCAGGGTCATCACATCTTGATCCTGACCGACAACATCTCCGCCAAGGTGCATGTCAACAGAGAGGGGGGCACAAGATCCCGTACCCTGATGTGAGAGACCGAGGAGCTGTTCAGCTGGGCGGAGAGGCACCTGCTCTCGATCAGGGCAGACCACATATCGGGGGCAACCAACGCCAGAGCGGACTGGCTCAGTCGAGAAACAATAGATCAGGCAGAATGGCAGCTCCACCCTCATCTGTTTCAGCAGCTCGCCTTACGTTTCGGAAGACCGGTGGTGGATCTCTTCGCAACCCGGCCAACGCTCAGCTCCCCCGGTTTATGTCACACTACCCAACACCACAAGCGGAGGACCACGATGCTCTGCGCTGCAGGTGGCCCAAAGGTCTGCTGTATGCATTCCCACCAGTCCTTCTACTCCCACGCCTCATCCGGAAATTACTGGCAGAGGAGGCCGATCTGCTCCTGGTAGCCCCGAACTGGCCCCGGAGACCATGGTACGCCGACCTAGTGGCGCTGTCCGTCGTCCAGCCATGGGTGATTCCCCCACAGCAGCTCGTTCTATGCCAGGGGGCGGTCACGTACCCAGACCCCCAGTGGCTTCAATTAGCCGTCTGGCATTTGAACGGGTCATCTTGAAGAAGGACAACATACCGGACAGCGTCGTTGCCACCATCCAGGCGGCTAGGCGCCTGTCTACGGCACGCATCTATGAGGCATCATGGCAGGCATTTTGTCGCTGGAGCGCCCGCCAGCATATCGATCCAACTTCGGCAGATATTCGA
This sequence comes from Pantherophis guttatus, assembly GCF_059756535.1. NCBI lineage: Eukaryota > Metazoa > Chordata > Lepidosauria > Squamata > Colubridae > Pantherophis > Pantherophis guttatus. Next base: position 105,599,571 of record NC_142064.1, on the reverse strand, counting down.
GATATCCTGCGATTCCTACAGGCCGGCCTAGACAAGAGCCTGGCTCCCGCAACCTTACAAAGGCAGACAGCGGCACTGTCGACGGTCATCTCATGCACCCCGTATCAATCACTCTCGCACCACCCACACATTAAGGGGTTCCTGCATGGGGCCTCTAACCTGCGACCACCCACGGTTCACCGCTACCCGTCTTGGGACTTGCCGCTCGTATTGTGGGCTCTGACCGGACCACCATTCGAACCTTTAGACACGGTTCCTCTCAAGCTCCTGTCGTTTAAAGTTACCTTTTTGCTGGCTATCACCTTGGCTAGGAGGGTCTCAGAAATAGCGGCCCTCTCGGTCCGCAAAGATTTGTGCATCTTCCGTGATTCCACGGTGACGCTACGCCTAGATCCGGCCTTCATTCCGAAGGTCAACTCGTGGTTTCACCGGGCCCAGGAACTCATCTTACCGGACTTCTGCCCTTCACCTCGAGACCCCAGAGAGAAGAGGTGGCACACACTGGACGTTCGTCGCGCAATCCACATTTATATCCGTCGGACTGCACCCTTTCACCGCACAGAAGGACTCCTGGTCTCCTTCAACCCGACGTCTATGGGACAGAAGATATCAGCAGCCACCGTCAGCAGACGGATTAAGGCCTGCATCGCCATGGCGTATGACCTGAACGCCAGACCAGCTCCTGGCAAGATACTACCTCATTCTACCCGCAGCGCGGCCACCACGGCAGCATGGGCCACTCAAGCCTCCGTCATTGACATCTGCAGAGCAGCGACTTGGTCGTCCCTCACACCATTCATCCGCCACTACAAGATCGACGCGTACAACTCAGCCGAGGCGTCGTTTGGCCGCAGAGTTCTCCAGAAAGTGCTGACAGACGAGGACTGTGGGGGCAGTCAGCCTCCCGCCCAGGGGGTTTGAGCTTGGGTATATCCCATGCATGGATAGTGGGAGCAGCGCACAGGAAAATGAACGTTGTCTTACCTGAACGTCCCTTTTCTGGGCGCTGCACACACTATCCATAACCTTCCCTTCATGGCTGCCTGCCCAGCCTATAACTAAAACTAGTTCTTTCCTGTTACGTTAAGTTGGTGTTAATAAAGTTGTGTTCAAAAAGTACTTCATGATTTGGTTCCTTGTCTGCTGCGCCTTCGTTCAGACTGGGGGATCATGGGATCAAGGGCATGGCTTGGGAACCGGAAAGGGGAAAAACCTTTGTTCTTTTCACTCAGTTGTTTGCCAAAGACTGAAGGATTAACCCATGCATGGATAGTGTACGCAGCGCCCAGAAAAGGGATGTTCAGGTAAGACAACGTCCATTCTATAGAAAATATGTTACTTGAGCTTCTATGTGATTAATTTTTATAGGCTCAAACAATTCACAGAAGAAGCCATGCTTTTGAGGATATTCTCATTTACTACTGAAAAACAGAAATGTATAGTAAATTCAAATTTTATTTTTATACGTAAGTGGGTTCCAAATCTTCATTGAAATTCACAATTTGTTTAGGTTTGCTGTAAAGTTTTGCATAATTTAACATACTATATTCAGGATCTGTGTCAATCATGCAGCTGTCACTAGAAGAAGAAAGACTGCAATGGCAAATTTCACAAGCCTGTGTGTGATGGCAATAGGTTGTCTCCCCAGAAGAACTGCTGCCAGAATCAAAGTAAAAATGCTGGAAGGGAGACAGGCCTGGAATAGCTCTTGTCAGAAAATCTTTCTGCTGATAATGAAAATTCTTCAAGTTTGTGGGATAAAATGTAGATGCACAGTTCCCTACTAGATGATTGTCTAGCAGCAAGCCATAGTCTTGATTGTATAATGATTCAAACCCACTGTCAGGCTTAGTTTCAAGTGGGTTTTTGAGCACCAATGATGGCAAAGGTGGAGGCTGATGCAAATAATCTCCATCCTTGGTGCATCTTGGTGCTGACCAAGGATATTCTATTAATCTGCTCATTCTTTGCATTCTGTTGGCTGATTTATTCACACCACATTGAATACCGGACGCCATGGAACCAGAAAAGTTGAAGGGGACTTCCTTCTGAATCTCCTTTGGTTGCAACCTTATTCTCCTTTCATAATTGTACTTGGGTCCCCTGGAAGATGGCTGCATTGTAGTAACATGATCCACACTCAGATCCTGAAAGTTTTCTTGAATTCTTTTATTGCTCGCAGAACTTACTTCAGGGCTTTGCTTTTGCTTCAGTGCTGAAAAATGTGGTTGCCTTGCTCCTTTGCTCAGTGTGCTGAAACTGTGTTCATGTAGCCTCTCTCTAGTAAGTAAAGTGCTGGATTGGGAAAACCATTGCTCTTCATCATACTTAGCACCTGAATGCTTCTTATTCACTAGTTTGCACTTAGCAGTAATGTCTAATGACATGTTTTCTTTATTTGTATGTTCTAGGTCATCAATAGACCTTTTTTCACTAAGTAATCCTGCTACATATTGTGAATTTGAGAGGTTAGAATTCTGCCATGGTTTCAGCTCCTGGCTAAGTGAAAAGGGTAGTTTTTCAATTGCCGCTGAAGAAAAATTAGCTGTCGAATGAGAAGGCAATAAAATGGAGGTTGAAAGAAATGGAGAATCAGCAACACTGTGGTTATCCTCTGTAGCCACCAGTCTCATCAACTTCTCCTTAACACCGTTCATTTGTTCTTGAAGATTTGCAATTGCTGTATCTTTCTGTTTTAAATAAACTATGATAAATACTTTAATTTAAATGCACCAAAACACAATTATAGTTCACATAAAATGAATATTTGAAAAAATTAAGACAGGCCTGCTAGGCAAAAGAATGAGCCGGAATAAGTAATAAATGTTATACTTCAACAAAAATTATCATGTTGGCTAATAATGATACACATAATAAATGTACATAACAAACAAGAAACACAGGAGGAGAAAAACAGAATATTGCTTATCAATCTTATATTAAAGGTCTTTGACAAACACAAAGCATTAACATTGTGTGCACTATTTTGTTAATGAAATGCAACTATAAACAAGATACAGTAGTACCTTGATACTCAGTTGGTTCTGGGAGGCTGGATGAGTACCAAAAATGATGAGTACCAAACATTTTTCCCATAAGTAATAATATAGTGAGTCACAAGGCAGATGACATCAACAAGTTCAAGTTTATGCGTTGAATACCAAACAATTAGGACAAAATTTTCACGTCAAAATGCATTGAATACCAAATTTGATGAGTTTCAAAGCAGTTGAGTACCACTGCACTTGTTCATTTTGCCTTTTAACATCAGTCTTCCAAATATTTGGAATATACTGGAGAATGTATTCCTTTCATCTGAACCTAATCTGAAATGCCACAAAATGGACTCTATTACTTCAGACTAAATGGCAAATCAAATGCTAAAATCTCCACTTAATATGTGGGGCTATGATTCCTCTTTATAAAGTGCTTCATTTATTTCATAAGCCACCTAGATTTGCTTGATTAAAGTGACATAAGCATTGATTATGGATACAAAAACCTATCTACTCAATTGTACTTTTTTAAAGGCAACTGGACTTGGTTTTTCCTTGTAAACATTTCGCTTCTCCTCCAAGAAGCTCCTTCAGTTCAGAATTGAAACTGAAGAAGCTTCTTGGAGGAGAAGCGAAACACCTTCAAGGAAAAGGAAAAGTCCAGTTGCCTTTTGAAAAAGCACCTTTGGGACAACCGTGACCTGGATGACTCAGAATCGCCATAGATAATGACTCAATTGTTTTCAGTATTTTTTTTAATTTTAAAAAGATAGGAACATCACACAGCTCACATGTAAGATCAGGTTGTATGGCTTTGGGGATTTCTTCCCACTAAAAATTATTCAATGTTCTTCTGACATGTTGCAACCAAACAAAGCCAAAGCATATTCTAAGAATGGTTCTACTTGTTCAGAACTATCTGTTTTACCTAGGGCTCTATACTTGGAAATGTTGCTGTAAAAAGTACCTTGCTCAGTGGTGAAATCTAAAATTTGTTACTACCGGTTATGTGAGTGTGGCTTGGGGGGGTAATGTGACTGGGTGGGTGTGGCCATTATTTTTTTTTTACTTTTAAAACCATTTTTTGAAAAAAAAATGCTTTCAAAAGGCTCTGACAATCAGGCAACTCAGCTTGGATCGTCAGAGGCATTTAAAAGAAAAAAAGGGATGTTTTTCTTTTTTAAAAGCCTTTGACGATACCAGCTGAGCCGCACGATCATCAGAGGCTTTTTTTTTTTTTACTTTTAAAAGCATTTTTTCGGCAGAAGAGGTAGAAAAAATGCTTTTAAAAGTAAAAAAAAAAAAGCCTCTGATGATTGTGTGGCTCAGCTGGGCAGGAATTTTTGCTACCGGTTCTCTGAACCACCTGCCTCCATCGCTACCGGATCGAGCGATCCGGTCCGAACCAAGAGCATTTCACCCGATTTCACCCCTGATCTTGCTGCTTCCTTTATTCCAAGGATTTTCTATCTTGTTAAGTGAAGATAGTTGGTAAAATTTTCAATGAATTGATTAAATCCCACCTTTAAATCTGCCAGAGAAGTGGCTATATTTAAACCGTTTCCATCATGGGAGCAAAAATCCATGAGAGTAGAGTATTTGCTGAATTCCTCACATACTACTGGAATGACAGTCAATGAACTATTTTTTCAGTATGCAATGAAAATTCCTATAAAAAGCTAACTTCAGTATTGGGAAATATGAATATAGTCCATCTCCATGCAGAGATAGGTGTGCACAGCAGCTGCCTTCTCGCACAATTGTTTATTCAGCAATTTGTATCTATATCCTCTTTGAGATGAGCATGTTCTTTTATGATTTATGATGTTGCAAACATCTAGATAGCAAAGAGATTTTTTAATAATATAGATTCCTGATCACCTGTATATTTTTCTGACCATTCTAAAATGTCTGGCAGGGAAAAAACACACCATGGACTATAATAGTTTCCCTCCCCCCCAAGGTCTGCCATATTTATCACTCCTGTTACTTGCCCCAGCTCCTGTCCACTTAACAGTTCTAAACCATGCAAATGCAAGTAGATAAATAGGTACCACTTTGGTGAAAAGGTAACAGTGTTCCCCTGCACCTTTGGCATATAGCCATGCTGGCCACATGACCACAGAAATGGTCTTCAGACAACTGGCTTCCTCGACCAAGAAACTGAGATGAGCACCATGCCCTAGAGTCTGACATGACTGACAGGGAAACCTTTACCTTTTAAATCAGTTTAATCCATTTTCTTGTTTTTATCCTATTTTATCTTATTTTCAGATCTGAAGCTCAGTTTTAATTCTATGAGATACTTTAATTATGTTCATATAGCATGTGAGAATGGTTGCATAGTGATGAGATGCTGTATTTTCATTCTTTCTACTAATTATGTAAATATTTCCCACCTCTACAAGCTGCTGTATCAAGGTATTTTTTTCCCCGAGCAGCTGGTATATCTCTTCATCACTATACATTGTAGAGTGGAAATTCTTGTTGGAACCTGTAAAATATTTGGCCATGTTGCTGGTATCAATTTCTTGTTTTTCAAAAGTCTTCCACTGTCTGATCTGCTGAACATTACAATAGAATTAGAGCTCAACCTAGTCAGAAGTAAGGATCAAGATAGAGTACAGTAGACAAAAAGTGAAAGCTATGGAGAAGTGGGGGGGCAAGTCTTGAAACTGCTGAGTTGTTTTGTCCTCATAGATAAAGATCTCACTCCCTTGTACACATGCAAACTTTTCACTTGAAAGGCAAGGTTCATTTTCTTTGTCCATGTCTCTGTCTCCCTCCCTCCCTCCCTCTCTCTCATACACACATTTTCTTGGACAAAATATTTTACTGCAGGCCTTTTCACTATTTAAAGAAGGAAGACAACAAAGCATGGAGCAGGTCACTTGGCAGCTATAGCATCAAAATATTTCACAGTAAGAGTACAAAATGTTTGAATCACATATGTGAAATAAACTCTTACAAATACCTGAGAATTCACCCATATTAAACAACCTCCTATCCCAAAGTTTATTGCATTTTACAGACAACGGGCGATAAAGCCAAATATTTAAGACATATTCAGATAAATAGGCCACACTAAAATATATGCACATGAACACTGAAATAAACTGAGGAGAGAGCCCACTGTTTCCATGAGGTTATCTGACAGTGACTTGGAATTGAACTTTCTTGCTGCCAAAGCTCATGTCCTCAATGTCCTCATTTAAATTGAGGACATTGATAAAGCCCCGGCTGGTGGGGCTTTAGATCGAGTCGTGCCTTTGCGGCCTCTGACCCGGTGCCGATCCCATGTGGCTCCATGGTTCACCGAGGAGCTGAGGGAGATGAAGCACCGGAAGACGCCTGGAGAGCGGTTGGAGGGCCAGTCTCGCTGAATCTGACTGAACACTGGTAAGGTCGCATATTAAGACCTACCTAGTGGCGATAAAGGCGGCAAAGTTTAATTACTTTTCCGCTCTTATTGCATCATCAGATAATCGTCCGGCCACTCTGTTCAGGGTGACCCGCTCCCTGTTACATCCGGGAGTGCGGGAGGACCCCCTGGAAGGCAGGGCCGAGGATTTCGGACAATATCTGTATGACAAAATCGCACAGATTCGGGGGGATTTGGACTCTGACTGGGTAGATTCGGGCAGGGTGGCGAGGAATAGTCTTGAGAATGTTATCTGGGAAGAGTTTGACTCTGTGACCCCTGATGACGTGGACAGGACTTTGGGGAGACTTAGTGCAGCCACGTTTGCTGGACCCATATCCCTCCTGGTTAGTACTGGCTTCCCGGGAAGTTACACAAGGCTGGCTCCAGGGAATTATCAACGCTTCGTTGAGTGAGGGTTACTTCCCCACGGCCTTGAAAGAGGCGGTGGTGAGGCCTCTCCTCAAGAAGCCTTCCCTGGACCCGGCAGTCTTAGCAAACTACCATCCCGTCTCCAACCTTCGCTTTGTGGCGAAGGTTGTTGAGAGTGTGGTCGCATGACAGTTTCCACAATACCTGGAGGAAACGTCTTATCTGGATCCATTCCAGTCGGGTTTCAGGCCCGGGTACAGCACGGAAACGACATTGGTCGCATTGGTAGATGATCTCTGGAGGGCTCAGGACAGGGGTTGCTCCTCTGTTCTAGTCCTGTTAGATCTCTCAGCGGCTTTTGATACCATCGACCATGGTATCATGCTGCGCTGGTTGGAAGAGTTGGGGATGGGGGGCACCGTGTTACAATGGTTCTCCTCCTTTCTCTTGGACTGGTCGCAGTTTGTGTTGGCAGGGGGGCAGAGGTCGACCTCGAGACACCTCATATGTGGGGTGCCTCAGGGGTCAGTCCTCTCGCCCCTTTTGTTCAACATCTATGTGAAGCCGCTGGGTGAGATCATCCGTGGCTTCGGGGTGAAGTACCACCAGTACGCTGATGACACCCAGCTGTACATCTGCACCCCGGGCCACCCCAATGATGCCCTTGAAGTGATGTCCCAGTGCCTGGAGGCCGTGCGGATCTCGATGGGGAGGAACAGGCTCAGGCTCAACCCATCCAAGACTGAGTGGCTGTGGTTTCCGGCATCCCAATATAGTCAGTTGACACCATCACTGACTATTGGGGGCAAGTCTTTGGCCCCCTCGGAGAGGGCTCGCAATTTGGGCGTCCTCCTGGATACGCAGCTGTCCTTGGAGGAACATCTAACGGCTGTAGCCAGGGGGGCTTTTTATCAGGTTCGCCTGATCCGCCAGTTGCGGCCCTTCCTAGATCGGGATTCCTTGTGCGCAGTCACTCATGCCCTCGTCACCTCTCACCTGGACTACAGCAATGCTCTCTACATGGGGCTCCCCTTGAAGAGCACCTGGAGGCTCCAACTGGTCCAGAATGCGGCCGCGCAGGTAGTTACAGGAGCTGCATGGTGCTCCCACATAACACCTCTCCTGCGTGAGCTGCACTGGCTCCCAGTGGTCTTCCGGGTGTGCTTCAAGGTGTTGGTTATCACCTTTAAAGAGCTCCATGGCATAGGACCTGGATATCTTCGAGACCGCCTGCTGCTACCAATGGCCTCCCACCGACCTGTGCCCTCCCACAGAGAGGGCCTCCTCAGGGTGCCATCGGCCAAGCAATGTAGACTGGTGGCCCCCAGGGGGAGGGCCTTTTCTGTGGGTGCACCTGCCCTCTGGAATCAGCTGCCCCCAGAGATACGAAGAATCCAAGACAGCGGTGCCTTCCGCCGTGCCCTGAAGACCTTTCTTATTCAGCAAGCCGGGCTGGTTTAACATATTTTTAAATGTTTTTAATAGGTTTGTTATTGTTTTTAATTATGGGGCCAAACGCATATATATCTTTTTAACTGTATTTTAATGTTTGTATTTATGTTTTTACTTTGGCTGTGCACCGCCCTGAGTCCTCCGGGAGAAGGGCAGTATATAAATCTGATAATAAAATAAAATAAATAATAAATAAAATAAATTGTATTTGCATTTTTTTCAGACTAAAAGAGATATTTCACCTTTGGAGAAATCATACTTCAAAAATGGGTAAAATTGGCTTCCAGTTGGTGCCGCCGTCGTCGCCAGACGGTCTTTCAAGACCACCAGCCCCGCCGCCTGTAAAGAGCCGCCTCTACAGCTGAGAGGCGGCTCGAAAAACTCCGTTTCTTTGAGGAAACGTGAGGAGAGCCGGCAAGAGCAGGTAGAGCCCCTGTGAAGTCCCCAGAGTGTCTTTTTTGCCTCTGGGGAGGAAGCAGGATGAGGCTCCCTATCCAGCTCGCCGAAGCTCCGGACTGCGGGGGAACTCTGCATGTAGCAGAGCCAGACGACGCAACCAATGTAATCAGCGAAAGTCAAAAGATCTATTAAAAATAAACAGGGTGAAATCTGGATCCGGAACTCAAAACTGCAAGTATTTATAATAGCCCTGTGATGGAATTTGAGAATGGAGAAAGAGAAGAGTGAAAGTTTAAAATGGCGTCCGGCTTCAGCGGCTTGAAAAAAGCTGAAAGCGAAAGTGGATTTGCCTGGCTGTCTTAGTACGCTACAAAGTATCTTCTCCCTTAGAGACTTGCTTAATTCTGAGAGGACTTTGTGGTAAAGGGAGAGAAGACTTCCTTTTTAAAAAAAGAGTTTCTCTGCGTGGCAGAATGGCTTCAAAGCCAGACAACAAAGCCGGGGGGGGGGGGCTCCCCCACTTATAAGTCACAAGAGCAGTTTTTAAGTTTGCAGATTCAGAGCCAGAGACAGGAGATTGATTTTAAAGATCTGAAGGAATTTATTATTCTGGCTCTGATGAAACAAGATGCGGTTATGGACCAGAAATTTGAAAAATTTCAACAGGAAATTAAGGAGGTGGTTCAAGAAAAGTATGATAAGATGAAGCGAGATATTTTGACAGTTTTGACTGGCTTTTCAGAAGTAATTGTCCAGATTGATAAAAAAGTGGAAGAAATTAGTTTAGAAGTAGAGTCTAAAATGAAGGAAGCTGATTATAAGATTTACAATGTGGATAATAAAATGAAAAGGATTGAAAATGAAGTGACAATGATGCAATTCAAATTTATGGAGTTTGCTATAAGACTGAGGGGGATAAAGGAAAACAATAGAGATTTGAGAAGGATTTGTGCTGATGCTTTGGCTGTGATGCTAAAGGTTAGCCCCGAAGAGGTTTTGTCCAAAATTGACAAGATTTACAGAGTGAATTCTTGGGTGGCAAGGCAAAGGCAATTGCCCAGAGATGTGGTGATATACTTCACAGATAGAAGAATAAGAAATGACGAAATGATTTACAAAGAGCTGCCGCCTAAGATGCTAAAAGACAGAAAGGATTTTGCATTTTTGGTGACTGAACTAAAGAAACATCAAATTCCATTTAGATGGGATGCTCCAATTGGCATAATATTGAGATATCAAGGAGAAAAATATTGATTAAATACTGTTGAAAAAGCGGAAGAATTTTATCTTAATGTTTTTAAAATTGGCCTAACATCTCCATGTACATCTTCAGTATTAGGAATACAGGAGGGTGATAAAGAAAAACAAATCGAACAAGAGATTGAAGTCCAGTGGAAGCAGATGGAGATGGAACCAATGGAAATACAAGGAACTACAAGGGGCTTTTTGGATGAGCCGTTCCCGGATCTTCCTTTAAAGGTTATAGGTGGACCACCTAAAAATACAAGAGAAGTGGCTTTGGATCTTGATTTGATGTCCTACAAATCAATTAAAGACCAGCACATAACTCGATCAGTCTATAAACAAATTCCAGAAAAACAACAACAGCAGAGGTTTAAGCCAGCACAAGGAAAGAAAAGAAGCAGGTTCCACAAAACTAGAAAATTTTAGATCAATATCTCTCTTGAATATGGATTATAAAATTTTTGCAAAATTATTAGCCAACAGATTAATGCCAGTTATTCAAGAACTGATTCATGATTAAGCAGGACTTATAGAAGACAGATATATGAAAGACAATGTGAGGCAAATTATAGATTTATTGGACTATCTTGAGAAGAATAAACAGATCTCTGCAGTGCTGGTGGTCTAGGAGGTGGAGAAGGCCTGTAATTGAGTGAATTGGAACTTTCTATTATAGATTTTAAGAAAGATGGATATCTGTCCGTTGAAGGGAATAGCCATGAGGCAAGAGGATTATGGAACAAGGGCATTGGCAGTTGATCTGGTTGTTACCCTAACATGCTCGATGGAATTAATACTCTAGATGAAAGACTTTATAGAAGATATCATACGGAATATAAATATAAAGTCACTCGGGGGGGGGGGTTATATACAGAAGTATTCTTCAATGATGGGGGCAGATGGCAACTAAAGACATTAAATACGCTGTTGGAAGAAGGATTTGATGTGACTGTTTAGATGTTATAAATTATTATATATGGTGGACCTGCGGGAAAGTGGGTGAAACAAAATTGATATGGTATATGGTGATAGGCTAGGTTACTGATTGTTTAATACTGGAAAAGGGATGTTATGTTTATTATTGAAGAATGGATTTTGAAGGTGGCCAGTGTCGCAGAAATGGTGAAGATATCAGCATACATAAAAGATTGGACCCAAGAGATCTATGTATGAGAGTGGAAGAAATGGATAGATTATGTGCAGAATAAATATTAAACTAGGAAGTACCAGATAACTTTTAGTTGAATGTTGTGTAGAAATGTATAGTACAGGGGATAGAATATTAGAATGTCAGGAAGAAATGTATACTACACAGGGGGTAGAGTAGATGGGCGGTAAAGTATTATATAATGTGATTTGGATTTGGATTTCATCCTGGGGAAGCCAAGAGGGGAGGGGAGGGTAAGGGAGGCTAGGGAGGGGAAGGGGGGGAGGGGAAGGGGGAAAATCTGTATTTGTAAAACTTTTTCAATTAAAAAAAAATGGGTAAAATTATATAAAGGAACAAGAACTAAATTTAAACTAATTAATGCATTTCCCCTATATTTCAATTTTTAAATACATTTTAATGAAATTCTAACATTAAAATTTAAAAAGTGTATAATATGAGGGTTTTTTATTATTCCTCTTATCATTCTACAACTGTCTATATAGTGCTGAAGTAGGCTATGTGGTATGGCACCCAACTATATAAATCCTTGAATCACTACACAGCAAAGCTAAGAAAAGTGTTTTTGCAAGTCCCAGTATGATGAGAGTCCTGTCATGAGCTTACAGGAAGCAGAATACATTTATTATGAGCTGAGGATATACAATTGCATTTTCTTGCCAAGTAAACTATAGTTATCAATGAGATTAACAATTTTTAATTAATTTGTATATTCACTTTATGTCAGGAATTCCATTTATATGCAAGACTCTGGGGAAAGGTAATTTGCAATACTGCTCATCTGCTTTCTTACCTGTGGGATAAAGATCAAACAATTTATTGAAAACATACAGACAAAGATTCCTCCTGAAGTTAATCCATACACCAGATTGTACCACAAGTTGAAAAAACTATTGACCACCAGCATAATTCCAATAAAGAGGAAAATAATGGCTACTGCACTTATGAGTGTCAGGGACTGATTAACTGGTGGGCAACTCAGATTATCTGTTAGACCTGCAAGATAAATTCCATACATCAGTAGGATTCCCTGAAAAATAACAGAGGAAAAGTTTTTTTAGTAGGTTCAAACATGAGTTAAGTCTAAACTTCCATTCTGTTAATGTAATCATACATTGATAAAAAGTTCATAAAATATCCTTACTGCTCACTTGATGCAAAATCAAGACGCTATGATGGAACAATAGCCATAATCTAGTATTCATCCCTGGATAATATTAGGAGGGATAGGCATCCAACTCACCTGTGATGGAGATGATGCTTCCTAGCACCCTATCCTCTTCACTGAAGTCTGCCACATGGAATGACTTCCAGATCACTTTGCAAGATTCTACTTCTGTCTGGTTCATACAAACTGCCCATACAGAGCCAAGACTTATGTAAATTTGAGCCACATTGTGGCAAAATATTGACCAAATTTTCATAAGATCCTGTGTGCAGATCTTCTAACTCTCAATCCCCAAAAAAGAAAGTTGCTATAAGGATGTGTCTCTGCCTTAATCACCTCCAGATAGGCACTTATACGCAGGTTTGGTCAAGTTCACTTCTAGTCTTTCTCCATCAATGCTCTAATCTCTTCATCCCTTTTATTTCCAAGTGTTCCTTATTGACCCAAGAATCCTCTCCAGAGTTATGGAAGGAGCGAAGCCACCCAGGAGCGTTTTCATCTTGCAGTCACAAGGATTAACTATGTGTTTGACAGAACTGACTGCAATTAGCAGAAAAACTCTCCAAATGCCTATCATGACCCTAAAGGGTCTGTGGATTTAATAGAACCTTCCAACTAGCATAGATTCCAGGCAACTATTTGCCTCAGACAAACCAGTGAATGATTTGAATACAGCAATGGACTCTCCATAATATCCTCTATCTTCAAATCACATAATAGATGCTCTAATAAAGGCCAGATCTGGAATAATGCCCAATACATGTGCTTAAGATAAACTAGTTCAAGTCTACGATTGCCATGAATTTCCAGATTATTTTAGAATACTGCTGAATACTCCTGAATGCCACCAAACCTCCCCTATCTTGGCATTCAAAGCAGATATAAACTCAAATGTGAGCAAGCACCAGGTTTTAGTAATACATGTTAGATCCATTTGTTCACTAATATGGACTTGGCATTTACTAGCATCAACCAAAATCCAGGACCTCCAGCAGTCTGGCCACCTGACCCTTGGAATAGGTCAGTGGGTAACTAGCAGCCAACTGAAGGTAGTCTTTTCATTGGAATGACCCATTTTTTCTGGTAAAACAGCATTCATAATGCAAAAATAATAAGATACTCTCCTTCAACAACCATGAGATGTGAAGCAACTCTCCAATTTGATGATGGGACATTGGTATGTTATTTGGGTGATAGAGGGCAGATTGGAAAGGAAATTACACTATGGTCCCATAACTTAATCCTTTTGCATTAAAATGCTATTTTACCAGAAAAAGATGGGTCATTCCAAGAGAAAGGCTACCTTCACTTGGCTGCTGGTTACCTGCTGAACCTATTCCAAGGGCCAGTTGGCCGGACTGCTGGAGGTCCTGGATTTTGGTTGATGGTGGTGAATACCAAGCCCATATTTGTGAACAAAACACAGAGTTTTGTCCCCAAATTTTCATGGTACAATTTGGGGGGCTTTGGTGACCTATTATCCCTCTGCCCTTTTATAAGATACATTATAGTTGAATGAAAAAGGTAGCAATTATTTTACATTTGTTTTATAAAGTTTTAGGATTTACTACAAGTTGCGTTGAATTCAATGTCCTTATAGAAGTAGAGGGAATGAAGACATAAGAAATGTTCCTCATCTTGAGGAAGCAACACAATCATCAATCAGGGTTCCATCTAGCTATCTTCCATGCAACAGGTGAATGCATTTTTCAGAGTTGTGGCTAAGAAATGTGATGTTTTTAAAAATATTTTTTTCAACTTTACATAATGAATGTATGAATATTTGTACAAAAACACTGTCCCTAAATTAAATAAACTTAATCTTTAAAGTATCTAGACATAACAGACAATGAGCTTAAGCTCTTATCAATGAGATACTAGAATAAATAACATACCTTAAATCCCAGAAGAAGAATAAACCAAAATTCAGAATAGAGAGATTTACAGATGTATCCATATCTCAATATGCAACTCAAGCCTTTGTCAGTGACCTGCCGAAGAGTGAAATATATAGCTAAGAATGTCTTAGTTTGCAAAATGTTGAAAATCCTAACACTTTATTTCCATTTTCCTATCATAGAATTTAATTTTAAGATATTATTAAAAGAAAGAAATTAAAAACTTGGAAAGGAACAGAGGTGGGGGTTACTTGGAGAGTGTCAGTAGTAGCTCCTCAATAGCTTGTGCACCAATGTTAAGTGCATTTTTCTGATAAGGTTTCAGAATGTTATGAAAACAGTCTTCTTGAAGAGAACAATTGGGCTTGTTTGAAGGCATGTTTATTTACAGTTTTAATAATGTTGTTTTATATTGGATTTTATGAGTGGCTTTTATAATATTATTTTATTTCATATGTTATAAACTACTTAGAATCAGAAAAGGAAGCAGCATATAAATTTTGGCATAGTAATTAATTTGTCAGCCCAAATTTGTCTAATCCTTTCCTGCTTCCCTTTCAAGTCAATGGACTCCTAGTCATTCTTGTCCTGTTGAATATTGAATTCATCTTGCTTCATGTTTACCTAACAGTTCTGTCTAATCTGAAAATAGCTAATCCCTATTTCACAATGATTCCATTTTTACATGTCTATGTAAACTACAGGCTTTTGTAACAGGTTGTAACATTCTTTTCACTCTTTTCCAAGCAGCTTTCCCATCCTCTTTCATGTTCTTCCATTCATTCTTTTGGATACAAATGTATCTCTTTCTTTCATTCACTCGTTTTTAAATCATAAACTATCAAATCAATTGAGACAACTTTATTTCAGCCACTGATCAACATTTTGTAAAATTGCTGTAAGATGTTACAAAATACTAATGAAAAAGCATAAGTATTTCTAAAATCTTAGAAATGAGTAAAATCTATAAAAATAAATGTATTAATACCATAGCACTATATATGCAGACAATACAATATTAAGAAATCTAAATATTAAAGCTATTTTGTGAATAAAAGATTGACATGTTGTGTACTAAGTACTGAACTACTGAGCATATATTGAGGCAGAGGGCTAGTAGGAGAGAACTTTTATAGCATGTTATAGAATTCTTTCCACTTTAGGCAGAATCTTAGTTTCTGGCTGAACCATCAGGTTGGTTGAAATGCTTGAAATTATTTTCCAGAAAAGGTGCATTTCTATCCTTTGTAGTTTGAAAAAGTTATTCCTAGTTGTCTGTACGTAGGATGTGTAAAAAAATTGATTCTTTTTATTCAGTTTTATAACCCCTTTTAAGATCAAATAGCTGATTCCTGAATGGGACAGTTACTGAATTTGTAACATTTGAAACTTATCATCAGATCTACCATAGCTTGCATGCAGTTCTAGTCTAGGGTTTCTCCCTAAGACAAAAGCTCACAAGGTGCAAATGTGTTAATAATGAACTCCAGAGGTTGCATATCAGAACATTATATTGGCTAATGCTCCTGAAGAGCCCATAGAGCTCAAGGGACCTATCCAAGGCAAGAAGCAGTTGCCTTGCAGTCTCTTCAGGCCATCTAAGCCTAAGAATGGCTGGACCCAATGTCACTGTCCCAAGCCTTTTGATTTCCAAAGAAATCAAAAGAGGATTAAGGCCCACAGGAAGAGACAGTGACAAATGATCCCTATCCAACAACAATCTAATTTTAAAGATGTTAGTAGACTAAAAACATTGTATGAAATTAAATTGTACTAGATAGAACCTTGTATAGTGAACTTCTCACTAGTGCCAAATCTGGCTTTCAAATTGCTTACCAATGTAAAACCAGTGTTAGGATAATCCCAAATAAATTGGGACAGATAATTCTCCAGTTTGTCCCATCCAGAAAGCAATCTATGAGAGGAAAGTTAGACATTTATAATTAAAAACTGAGCCTGACTGGCGCAGCAGACTAATGCTACTGTTAAAGGTAGTATTTAGCTTCCAGCTGCCTGCAATTACTGCGAGTTCAATTCTCGCCAGGCTCAGGGTTGACTCAGTCTTCCATCCTTTCTAAGGTAGGTAAAATGAGGACCCAGATTATGGGAGCAATAAGATGACTTTGTATAAATATACAAAAGTATGAAGGCTATTGCTTAACGCATTCTCCTGAGTCTCCAGGAGAAGGGCGGCATATAAATTTTAAATTTTTTTAAAAAAATTAAATTCAAATTAAAAAAAAAAAAGATTGACTCAGCCTTCCATCCTTTCTAAGGTAGGTAAAATGAGGACCGGTTTGTGGGGGCAATAAGCTGACTTTGTATAAAATATACAAAAGTACGAAGGCTATTGCTTAACGCCTTGTAAGCCGCCCTGAGTCTCCGGAGAATGGCGGCATATAAATCAAACTAAAATAAAATAATAAATAAATAAAATAAAACACTATGCCTGAGTCAACTGACTCTAGAAGCTATTGCTGGGTATTCACATGACTCCAATTATATGATCAGGTTCAAAAGGTTATTTGATATGAGTGTACAGATGTGGCACTTGTAATGGTATTTGGTAATGACTTGGGATACAGGGGAAGAGATTCTGTCTAGGGGATGGTCAGATAAGACAGGGCATAGTCTGCAGTTGTATAATGGGCAGATTAAGAAGCTCAGAAGTTTTCAGGCAGTAAAGGAGATGGCAGGAGATTGGTACTTTCAGGCTTACAAGATTCTGTTATTGCAACCTTACTTTAAAATAGAATTAGTTCATCTAGTCTGTATTTTTAATCTGGTCTATCTGGGACTGACACACCAGAGACAGCATTAACAGAATGCACTTACTAACCTTGTAATTCTGGGGGCTCTAGGAAACCAGATTTCCTGCTTTACTTTCCCTTGGACCAGTTTCATGGCTTGGGCAAGCTCTTCAATTTTAAATAATATCTGTTTATCTTTAATCATCATGCTGTAAGAGATAATCGGTTCCCTTTCAAAAGCACCAAGCAATATTTTCCTTGTGTTGGTGAAACATTTATCTACACTTCCTGGTATCAAGGTCAGAGATAAGGCAGAAGAAACCTGGCAACTGTCCAAGGTAGAGGAAGCATTTTGGAGTGTATGAGCTGATATAATGTTATTTAGAAAGGTTCTCACATTTTGGTATTGTTGGTTTGCTAAAAAAAACAACTGAATCACTGTCTGGCAGTTATAGTTCAATTTAATATGAACAAAGGTCAATGGCTATGAAATAGTTGGCTTAGAAAAAAGAGACAGTCTATGGAAATTCATCTTCCCACAGCTATACTGTTATTACAAAAAGCCAGAACTTACTGTATTTTATTATAGTGTTGTAAACTCATTTAGGTGAGATGGGCGGTATAGAAATTTAATAAATAAATAAGTGTTCATATTGATATATCAGGTTCCTTTTATTATCTGATCTTAAGGGAATACAACATTTGATGTTTACTGGCTGCTTATTAATTAGGGGGTTGGGAATCATTTGTATTTTTCTTGAAAGAATCCTCTAAAGACATCAAAAATTTTCTTCAGATCCTCACTTTTTACAGAAATAATCAAATAGTTACAAGGCAATATATTCTTCAGAATAGCCAGTGTGCAAAGGGTCCATAATTTTCATTACAGAGAAGAAAATTTGACATTTAATCCAATTGCTGGAAGAGTACTTTGTAACTGCTTACTGGAGATTGGCCTCAGTAGAAAACTTTTGAAATGAAGAACTCATTCATCTACAGTTGTTTTGTTGCTTTGACTGGTTTCAAAGCTCCAGAGCTGGTTCTGTGTTGTTGTTTTCCTACCCATAGTGTCAGATGCTTTTCAGTGGCAGGTCAGGAGTTTAAATTTATAAAATAGATAAAAGAAATTCAAATAAGATAAAATAGGATTTCAAGAATAAGAAAACAATAACAGAAGCTGAATAAAATGAATATATCTCCAGAGCTAACTAAAGAAGCTGCTAGTCCAACACCATTTTAGGGAGGGGAAAGCCAACCAATAATACTTTCCACTTCATTCCTTTTCCACATAGATGCCTGGACAGATTTTTGTTTAAATCATGCATTCAAAAGTCCTTTTTCTCATTTACAGTCACAATTCTCATTCATTCTTGGGTCTACAAATGGCATAATGACTTAATTTTTTTGGTATTATCTAGTTTTGTCATAGCATCCATTCATATCTTTTGAGTACTTTTTGGTTCTTTCATTATCATTCACTGGAATACAGCAATGCAACTATGACCAACCAAAAGATTCCTTCTTTCTAACACTCACAAGAACCTAGGTGACACCAATTTATTATTTCAAGCATATGTTTTTTTTTTGTTTTTGTTTTTTTAAATTTGATTTATATGCCGCCCTTCTCCGGAGACTCAGGGCGGCTTACAATGTGTTAAGCAATAGCCTTCATACTTTTGTATATTTTATACAAAGTCAGCTTATTGCCCCCACAAACTGGGTCCTCATTTCACCTACCTTAGAAAGGATGGAAGGCTGAGTCAACCTTGAGCCTTGGAGAGATTCGAACCAGCAGAAATTGCAGGCAGCTGTGTTAATAACAGGGTGCGTATACCACTGTACTATCAAGGCTCTTTTTGTTTAGCTCTTTCGTTCATAATTAAAGCTAAACCTACTCTTTCCTACATGTATTCAACCTCACTCCACAAGACCCGACTACCTACCTTCAGATCTATTATATTCTCTCCCTTTCTTTTAGATCTACAAACACTATTTTTCATTCATACTCCTTATCATTTACTTGCCTTACTATGTGTTAGTGGTTTCTGTAATTTATTATTAAATGCAGAGACAGAAAAACAAAACTAAGTACTGCACCTTTCATTTCAAAATGAAGCATTTTGTATTGTATCTTTTCTAGGCCAATTATCTCTAATAGTTACATAATGTTATTAAAATCATTCATTGGATTTTACAAAACTCAAAACTGGAAAAGGGAAAAAACTTTTTTTTTGGCTTTCTGTCTGCTATTGGAAATCCTCACAAAGAGATTTTGTGATTTACCAATTCTTAGCACAGAAACAGATATCTAAGCGCATTCCTTGGGTTCTTCCTCACTACATTCAAGAATGCAACTAGTCCCTCATCAAGCAAGATCATATGGCTGCTACTGAATTTTTTTGAGCTTGCTTCAAGTAATGCACAGCACAAATTGTTCTTGCAGTTGGAGGGGATTCCCTAGGATTATGCAATAGTGATTACATACCACCAGGTCAGGTTTAACTCTTAGTGATCGCATAGATATTCTCCATGAACTCAGTAATGACAGAAAAATCGATGTAAATATTAAGATCCAGAAAGTTTTCTGGGCATTTTCTTATACAACTGCTTCACAGATTCTAAAATTCCAGCTTAACATTCAAATTATTTTTCTCATGACTCCAATTAATCCTTTGGTTCTGCAAATCTTGGTTTACAACTGAGTGAAACTATATTTCATAATTAATAATTAATTTATTCTGGAGATGTGCAGAGTTTACTATACATATACTATACATATACTATACATTCTATATACTATTCTATACATTCATTTCTAGCAATTGAATTTCTTCACAATCCCAAACTTAAGAATGCAGGGATCATCATTAAAAGTCAGCCTAGTTGGACCTTTCTCCTTGAACATTTGATGGGACAAATTTATATGTTTGCTTCCTGGCACATGTAGAATTTGATGGTTAACTGGTTTTGTAATTGTTCTGGGGAAGGGTATTTTCAAAATAGGGATACTTGATCCAAAAGATCAAGTATCCAAAAGATTCTCATCTCCTATAGTCTGTAGCCCTACCTTTTTCCTGTACTGTTTCAAATGTTTTTCCCCCCTGAGATTAGCAATTATCTACGTGCCTTTTTAAAATCTCAGTGCCTTTTATACTACTTAAAAGAGAATTCTGATGAACTTGTAATTCTGTGAATGGGGTTTCCATGGAGATATAGCAAACCGAGGAAGGTGAATAGACAGGTTTTTGCAATCCAATAAAGATTGCCCACGTATGCTCCAGGCAGCTGTTCCTCATGAAGTTTTCCACAGGTTTGAGCACCAGGAGATAGTGGGATCAGTCACGTTGCTGACAATCACAGTGAAGCTTTTTAAATGCAAGTTTAAGTTCAATCACTTTTGGAAATTGCCTATTGATTATCTTAAAGCTATCAGAGACCTTTGGAACGACAAGTTTGAAAAGTCTTCATCAGATGAATTTATCTTCAACCTTGAACCAAAAAAATTAATTAAGCTTGCGAACGTAAAATAATTTAAAATAAACAACAAAAACCTACATATGTTTTTGATCTAGAAAAGTTATAAATGGATTAAGGGTCCAAATAAATTTGGGATATTTTTAATCTAAAGTTATGGAATTCATAGTAAAAATTAACAACTCCTCCTGCGAAACAGTTTTATTTTGGCTATTTTAGTATTGCAAATTATAACAAAAGTGATGATTTTAGAAACTGAATATCAGAGGTTACTAAAGATTTTAAGCAGAATACAAGCCTGATGTTAGCTAATACATAAAATAAATAAAATGTGGTATATTCTTAACTCTGTGTATGTGTACATGTCTTGCAGATAATTTCTGGTTTGCCTTGTCAATTTTTAACTTGGAAATTATCCATGAATAACTTGCATTAATTCAGAGATGCTCACATACGCATAGGGAGCAGAAATATCCCATTTTTATAGTAACAGACAATGTGTACATTTTCTATCATGATTCAAAACAAGAAGATTAACATTTATTATTTGATATTCAGTCCTCTAATTTTAATCTTTCTCTGTCTTACCTTCACATCTGCATTAAGATTTTGGAGACATTGGACTGGGTCCAAGGAGATCCATATTAAGAGCAGGATAATATCAGCCAGAACTAATAATGATAACATCACCAGCAGCTGAAAATCTTTGATAATCTGCAATGCAAATATTCAATATGCCCATTTCATGAGGTATTCATAATTTCTTTACAAAAAATGTGATATTTTTCTTTAGATTTGACAACTATCAGTCTGATTGTTTCTTTAGTAATTCAGTCTGCTTAAGGACCAATGTAGATTGTTCACCTCTGTGAAGCCCTCCTTCCAAATCCAGTCCCACTCAAGGTCAACAATCTGATGATGCCACTTTCTTTCTGCACAGAATTATAGAAGTTAGAAATATAGAGTGATCTAGCATAGTGGGATAAAATATAATTAACACATACAAAATATAGGATTAATAACAATACCCAAAACTGATGCAAGCATAACTACTCTCTTCCAAGGGAAAATATAAAGTACAGTAATAAAACTTGTTAAGTCAAGCAAGCCTTTGCAAAGGAACAGCAAAGTAAAGGAAAGATTGGAAATTTGCTTAGACAGACTCACAATTATATAGACTAAAGATCAAAACAATATATTTCCAAAATAGACAGAAATGAAACATCAATCTAAAATTAGATTGTAAGAAACAACTGTTGTTGACTTTTGCTGGAAATATTTTTTAAAATAATTTTTATTAAAAATATTACATAGAACATAAAAACCACCACAAACAAATAAAAAGAAAAACCAGTGGGGAAAAACACAGAAGTGCAGAAAGGAAGAACAAAAAGAAATAGGAAGATAAAACTTTGGATTGCCTTTCCAACAAATATAAGCACAATTACTAAATTATCTCTTACTCTATGATCACAAAAGAAAGCTCACTGTTTTCTATTATCCCATTTTTTCTAATCAAAACTACAAATTATAATTGCATTTTTCCACTTTATGTAAAAATTCTATAATAAGGACCGAATCAGTCATGACTTTTGCTGGAAATGTTGATGATAATCACATATATATGAATAAAATGGGGTATAATAAATAAAGATAAATGTAGAAATTAATTCCAATAAGGTTTATCAGACCATAAAGTTGTAAGAGATAAAACAGATGAAACCTAACAAGAGACCATACCACTTAGACATTGAACTAATGTTTTGGGAGTGGGGAGCAAAGGAATCTATTTCTATAAATTAGGTAAATGCTGGCATTTGATGCAGACCGTAAATATTGTCACTGAGGTAAGTTGGTATTCACCACTAATATGCCTCAAAGTCTGATTCAACACAGTGCTAACCAATAGTTTTCCCTCAAGATGACAATAGAAATGTTCTATAGGTATGTTTCACAAGGCATCTTGCTCTCACAAATGCCCGAACTCCTGGACTAACAAACTTTCTCCCCACCTTTCCAAAGAAAATTAAAATAAATTGCTAACAACCTTATTCTTATTCAGTATATTGTGTGTCCATGTATCTGTTCCTTTGTCAACATATAGTAGTATGAACTCTTATTATGGCAGGAAACGATTCTGCTGGGCAAAGCACTATTCTTGCTTCTTTTAGGCTTTCAACCAGGCACCTTTTCTTTTTTGCAACTACTCCAGTTTTGAAGAACACAATAGAGCCTTCCAATTTATGAGGGTGAGCAAAGTAATGGCTTGCTTGAACCAGTGATTGGGAGGAAGGATGAGGCAAAAAATGAATAATAAAACCACAACGTCTAATCATATCTGGTTTCTATGTGTCTAAATAGAAACCATGTAGAATTACAGCCAAATTTATTAATAAAATTGTGTGCATTTCCCCCCATAATAGTTGGGTTGCAGTAGATACTGATCAACTTTGTGCTCAGAAGTATGCTCAAGCAAGAGCAATTTTTAAAAAACCAGCCTGCATGCAAACTTCAGCATGGCAACAACAAGAACTATCACAAAAAAGTCCAGCTTTGCTCCTCTTTCTGTGTGCAAGACTTACCACTCTTTTGTCTGGAACCTTTTGAGTGAATACTCTATATAAACGCCAACTCTTTCCCAGGATAGGGCCCAAAGCCAAGGAACCACTTATGTATAATATACAAATTCTCACCTGTTGGAATGGGAAAGATCCATCAGTAAAGTGTAAAATTACATGGTAGGGGAGATTTGGAATGTTCCTGGATGAGTGATATGCAACCTATTCTAGAAGACACCACACATTTTCAAAAGAGCAAGAGTATACAAACAAAAGAGTATACAAACAGAAGATAACTGACCCAGCAAATTCATAATTAAAGCTCCAAGTTGTTTCTAAAACTCAAGCTGTAACCGCAACTGGATAGACAATAGATACTGTAATCTGTTACAGAAGAAGCCACATTTAAAAACTTGTCTTAAAAACACGTACACTTAAGTATCTACGAGGAAGGGAATGGGGACAAGGGATAAAACAGGAACCATGATGCCTGGGAGTGACCTATTTGCATCAGAACTTAAATATGAGGTGAGGAGCTGCATCATAATTCATAGCTGGCACATATATCTCTATCATCTGACTGCCTGAAAGTTTATTTGGGATGAAGAACCTACTGAACTACATTCACCCAAAGTACTAGGCCCCCATTATTTACAGAACAAAACCAGAATGACTGGATTCACATCAATTATAAATTGTCATTGCAGACTGTAGTGGCTATATTTATGTAACACCAAAACTTAATTTGTTTGGTTGTGGCCTAGTAAATTATCTGAACCTAGCCAATGATTTAGATGACCAGGCATAGGAAATGGCAGTGCTAATATAAACCTGTTTCTCTGATCACTTGCTAGGACAGGAGTTCTCCAACTATGGATTTGAACTCCCTCCCAAGAAACCAGCAACTTCAGCAAAGGGTTACAATTTTTTAAAATCAGATGAGGCTTCCCCAGACAGAGTGGGAATCGATCAACCTAGCTCTGAACTTTGCTCCTTACTTATGCAAATTTGAAATATGCAAATGCTATATTGCAAATTTAGAGAACTGAGATATACAGATTAAGGATTAAAAATAAGTGGTATGTTTGATTCTTGCCCAACCCCATCTCCAAAAAGATCATTAAAAATGAACTGTTCATATATATATATATGAAGATTTAATTTGTGCACCACCTACTGACTATGGCATAAACATACCATTTACTGCTGTGTCCGTTACTTCATCTCATCCCCAATCCACAAGTGGGAGAATCTTACATTCTCCTTTTTGTTTAAAGCCTGAATCTATATAGAATCTGCAGACTTTGTTACCCATTTCTTCAATGGGTGGAGGGGAAGGCTTTCTGCCCTTCTCACAAATGTCTGCACCAAAAAAGTGAGAACAGTTATGGTCATATATTGCCATATATCTACCCACATTGTGGATAGAGTGGACCATTGGTTTGAAAGAGGAGTAAAAGGTAATTTATGTTAACACTGAGCAACCCTATCTCAACAGAGGGGGAAGGATAAGACATCTCCTGTCTACAAAGCTATCCTTTTAGCAGTTCCAAGAAGATTTCACCCCATTTGCACTGTGATACAGATGACCCTGAGGGCACAGATACCCTAGTAGCCTCAAGAGCAGTGGTGGATTGCTACCGGTTCAGTCCAGATCTTGTGAACTGGTAGTAACGGCGGCGGGAGACTCCACCCATCTGCCAGGATGTCATCACAGACACTCTGCGGATGCGCAGAAGCTTCTGTGCATGTGCAGAAGCGCTGTGCGCAAGCGCTCCCATTGCAAACCGGTACAAAGGTAAATGTAACCTACCCCTGCTCAAGAGCTCTCAGGGAGAATGCTAATGACCAGATGACTGCAAAGAAATATGATCCTTCAACCCCCACCCATCTTGTCAGAACTAATCCTTCCATCATCCCCACCATCCAACCAGAACTGATTTCTCTTGGATGAGAAGCGAAACTACTTCTTCCTCCTCAGGGAAAAAAACAGTCCATTTGCCTTTTGAAAAAGCACCTTTGAGACAACTATGATCTAGATAATAGAATTTCCACATTTAGGATTACCATACTTGAGCTGCAACATTGCACATAAACACCAGATGGCAGCAGAAGATACAGAAAACTAAATGGAGCTAAACTGGGAAGGCTTTATTCCCAATTTTGTTATGCCAGAAGAGGCATAACAAAACCTCACTAGTACTCTTCCGGTACAAATATAGAGAAAACACTAGGCAGGCCTGATGAAAATGGGGCTGGGAGAGGAGGGTTCTCTGTATACCCGCAAATGTGGCTCTTTACCCAGTTGGTGTGATTATATGCTGTCAGATAGAAAAGTAAGAAACTACTCAGATTACTATTAAGCATATTTTACAAATGTCTCTCACCTTAACTCAATACACCCAAATTTACTTAGTTTTTGGAAAGGCTTTTTTCTTCTCTTTTTTTCCTTTTTTAAAAAAAAATCTTTTTTTTTTCTTTTTGCATTATGCTTATTGACAGGAACGTGGAATTCTAAATGTTAGAAACTTTAAAAAATGTTTAAAATGCTTTGGAGAGGTTGCTTCTGAAAGGAAAATATTGAAAAATAAAATCTTATTCATTTCCACATATTCCTCTGTATATCAGTAATCTGCTGTGTAACTAGATCACTAAGATCAATACATAATAAATCTCATGATTGTTCTCAAAATGTGCATTCACCCACTTGAATCAGCATCTCTAAGGATGGTCTGCTCAAAGGATTCTGTTTTTCAATTCCAAAGAGATACACACTACCGTAAGTCAAGCTACTCCCCAGGAGACTCACAACATTCAAGTTTGGACTAGACATTTTCACAATCCTGTAGAAGATAAAGGATAACAGAGAGAACATGAGAAAAAGAGTTATTGGAAGAAATAACTGCATTAGACTTTCCTTCCAATATGTACTACAAGAGTTTGTTTCTTGACACACTGTACCTGGATTTCACTACTCTGACTTTTCTTCCTGACTGAAAAAGTATCAGCCAGAACTGAAATGCTCCCTCCTTCCAAGTTAATTACATTTCCTGAAGTATCATCTTAAAAATGACATTTTCTTCCACTAAGAATGGAATTCCCTAATCCCCATCTCTAATTCTGGTGCAGAAGGATCCTATTGTCAGAGGTTTCTAAAGTTGTCAAGAAATTTAGGATAATTAACCATCATACTTAGTAGTTGTTTCTTCAAGCCTGAATTCTTTTAGAGCAACGATGCAAAAACTGTGAATTTTGTGCAGTCTACCAGCACCTCTTTTTCTTCAGCAGCGGTAAGGAGATAACTTTGTCATTCAACACCCAGGCTGTAAGGATACAGGTCAAACCATTGAACACCTGTTGCCACTACTCAGCATTTGGCCTGTGGGATGATTGGCTCATTCTGCTTGCAATGATTTCATATAATAGTTCATTCTGAAACTTTCAAGCCATTTTTTTGTGGGGGGACACTACCTTGGAAATTATTTTCTGCTATATATGTAGTTCAGAAATGTAAGAATTAATGAAATGTACTTATTGTAATATTTTCTCTAGGGAGAATAGGCAGAATAGTACAACTGCCTATATAAGTAAATAAATGAAAAACCCGTTCTTTCCTTAGTTTTAAATTTTCATTAGGTGAGCATTTATTGAAAATTTGGCCCTTAAAACTTCCAAGGCCCATGTATTGCTCTCTCATTGTGTTTGGTAGGTTTGACTTCACTCTCACGAGTGACAATAAGGAATCCACAGTCATGTTTACTTCAGAACCTGAAAGTCTAAAATGTATAGAACTGCTGTAAACAAAAACAAGATTCTTCTCTTGAGAAATTCTTGAATGACAAAGAATCAGAAGATCTTGCCCAGAGAGTAAAAACATAGGACTGACTTGGCCTTACCTATTTTTTCTGAAGCGAATTGTGAAGACGATGAAGAAAAAGCTGAGCAGAATTCCGCTGGTATTAAAGGCCCAGACAATTGCCAAGAGAGCCACTGAAAAGGAAGAGGTGTTCTTACAGCCGGTCTCTGAAAATGGCTGAAGAAAAAGTAAGGTAAAAGGAGTAAGAATTGCTTTGGAAATTTCTCTCCAAAAAAGATAAAGTGGCCTGCCTCATAAGAATTCGCTGTCTTTCACTGTGAATACACTAATATTTAATATCTCATATACCAAGAACAAAGTGCCTTTGTTGTAGTCATTTCTGGATAAGAGAAAAAATATATTTCATTATGAGAAATCCTATATTTTCTACTTTTAAAAATTACCTGTTTTATAACTGAGTCAACAATTCATATTATTTCTATAATACTGGATATGTTTCACGCAACTCTTGCATTTGTTTAGAATGTAGACTAAACATGATGTCATGACACAATTAAGCTAATCCCTAAATTGACCTGGTCAAAAACACTGAGGCAGCATGATTTTAAGTGATTTACAAAACAAAGCATGTTTTGAAGTCTTTAGGGCTTGATTATGGAGAAAATACTGAATATTAATTCTTTATCTCCTTTCCTTACGTAAGAGACCACATGCCTGTGAAGAAATTTAACAAATTCTCAAGACAGCAACATGTAATGCTAAAGGAAGATTTCTGCTGCATCAGTTATTTTATCTAGAAGCAGGAGGTCCAACAGATTTCGGACCTCTCTTGCTGGGAGATTACAATACATAGATGCTCCAAAAACTCCGTATTTGGCCCATGCTGTTTAACAACTTTATCAACAAGAAAAGAGAAAACTGGACTTCCGGTGGCACCGCAAGCGTTGGAAGACATTCCTTTGGAAGCGCCAGCCCCGGATCACGTTAAAACCGCTAGGACAGTGCAAATCAGCTGTCTAGTGGTTTGGATACTTTCCCCTCAGGAAAAGGGGGGGGAAGGTGAGCAGCCGGGCGAAGGTAGAGCTCCCCAAGACCCACAGGAACAATTCTGGGGTTCGAAGGGTGAGAGCTCCCTAGAAGCCTGACAGAGCTCCAGATCTGGGACGCTTGTGCTTTAAGCAGAACAAGACGCCGCAACCACCCCTACAACAATTTCTTAAAAAACATCGATTCAAAAGCAGGCAGAGCAAAGGCAGGAGTGATTATAACCGCAAGTACTAAACTTTAACTCTGATTGAGCTCTACTTCCTTCTGAGATCATTAAGAGGGAGAAAAGAAAAAAGGAAAGGAAGATGGCGCCGTAACTTTGAAGGGGTGTGGAAAAGTGAAAGTTAAGAGGAAAGTGCTCGTTAGCTCTGGCAGCCCGTTCAAAATTAATGGACTTTACTTCAGAAGAATTAAGATTTAAAGATTAAAGAATATAGTACTGACTTTTTACAAAATATAATATTTACAACTAATTGGACTTATTGGACTTGTTGATTTGGCTATGGAAAAAGTGCAATTTGAAATTTAGAAAATGGCTTCAAAGCAAATAAAAACTGGTGCTCCTAAAAGTGCTGGGGGATCACCAGCTTTACCATCTAAAATGCAGTCTTTGCCAGCCCCAGCGGATTCACAAACATTGACACTTGAAGCCCTTCAGGAGGCTTTAAAGGTGCAAGCCTCTGTTTTAGAAGGAAAAATCACATCTGTTCTCCAGGAGAAAATCAAAAACGTGTCTGAGGAGATGGCTGAAATTAAGGAGGTAATTCAAATTCAAAATAAAGAAATAAGAGAATACATTGTTTTGGCGCTTCAGGGTCTGGCAGGCCATACCGAATCGTTGGAGGAAAGGGTGGAAGAAATCAATCAATCCAATGTGAGTTTGGAGAATAAAATGGGTGAGGCTCAAGCCAAGATGGAAAAGGCAGACGCAGAAGTTACAATGATACAATATAGAGAGATGGAGTTTGCCCTGAGGGTAAGAGGTTTGAAAGAAAACAATCAAGAGAACTTGAAAGAGATTTTTGCAGAAGTCTTCACACAGCTAATTGGAGATTCAAAGGTAGAGATTGGATGGCAAATAGACAAAATTTACCGTGTCAATTTATGGCTTGCCAGACAGAGACAATTACCAAGAGATATTGTAATCTACTTCACTACGTGGAAGACACGAAATGAAATTTTACAGGTTTCTTATAAAAACAAATTTCATGTGGCGGGACAGGAGGTTTTAGTACTGAAAGAAATCCCCCCAAAAATGTTGAGAACTAGGAAGGATTATGCCTTCTTGGTCGAAGAACTCAGAAATCGCCAGATAAAGTACAGATGGGAGGCTCCAGCTGGATTAGTGGTGAACTACTCAAGAGAAAGATATCGTCTCAATACAGTTTGGAAGGCAAGAGATTTTTATATCAATGTGCTAAAGGCTGGATGTCCACCGTCTCCAGAAATTAGAAGAAGAAAAGAAGCAGAGGTGGCAAGAAAGGGGGAGGAAGAAGGACTTCAGGCACAAGCTCAAGGAGGGGCCTCGATTACTCAAGAAGATTTATCGCAACTTTCGGGTACTGTTCAAGTTCTGGAATTATTCGAAAAAATAGAAGAACCAAAGGATCAAAGACAGACTCGAGTGGCAACCAAACGAAAAGAAGAGGAATTAAAGATACAGCAAACTCAGTCTACAATCCAAGAAATTACAAATACAGAAGCAGTGGGAGGAGCAAGGCCGAAGAAGAAAATTCAGGAAGATTTTCAGTTGGCTGAAGTTGGCAGCTTCAAGGTGCCAAAAATCGCAACTAGATTTTTAACCTGGAATGTTAATGGCTTAAATTCACCGCAAAAGAGAAAAAAGTATTTCATTATTTTAAACAGTTTAAAAATGATGTAATTTGTTTGCAAGAAACACATATTAGAACAAGAGACCAAAAGTATTTAATAAATGCAAGATTGGGAACACATTTTGTTGCATCTGCTCCAGAGAAGAAAAATGGTATAGTTATATGCTTAAAGAAAGACTTAATGGCTAAATTAATTGAAGCAGATGTTCAAGGAAGATATATAGCAATTGAATTGTTAATAGAAGGGAAGAAAATACTCTTAATTGGAGTATATGCACCTAATCCACAACAAGAAAAATTTTATAAGCTTTTGCATACTAAATTAATACAATGGGATTACAAATCGTGTATATTACTGAGTGATTGGAATGGAGTATTGGATACCCAGAAAGACAAAAAAGGACTCTTGCAAAATACCCAAACGCGTGCTAAATTGCCCAAATCTTTTTTTGATATGATGGATGATATGGAACTGAGAGATATTTGGCAAGAACGGAATGTTGAAGAACAAGATTTTACATTTTTCTCTGACAGGCACCAATTCTTTTCTAGAATTGACTTTATATTAATTACTAATGATTTTTTTCTAGGGTGAAGAAGACGAAGATATGTCCAAGAATTTTAACTGACCATAGTCCGGTCTGGATGGAATTAGAACATGGCAAGGGTCTTAGGAGGTCTTGGAGGTTAAATGAAAATTGATCTAGATATGAGGAAAATGTGAAAGAATGTAAAAAGTTAATGAAAGAATTTTTTGTTATGAATATGTATAAGGGCACACCCATGGAAATGGTTTGGGATGCAAGCAAAGCATATATGAGAGGTATTTTAATATACTTGAACAATACATACAGATGTAGACAGGGATTAAAATGGATGGAGTTAGAAGAGGAAATAAAAAAGAAAGAGCAGGTGTTAATATTGAACCCAGCAGATAAGAAAACAAAAGAAGCAATTACACTATTGCAAGGGCAGTTTAATATGTTGATGGCAGATCAGGTTGCAACTAATTTGCAATATGCTAAACATAATACCTTTTGTAATGCGAACAAACCAGGTAGGTGGTTAGCATATTTGTTAAGGAAAAAACAAAAGTTACGTACTATAGAGAAAATAGAATACAAAGGTAAAGAGGTGTATCAACAAAATATGATTAAAAAAGCATTTTTAGAATTTTATACAAGGTTGTATGCTAGTGATAAAATCCAAGATATAGATATAGATAGATATTTACAGAGGGAGAATATTCCTACAATTACAGATGAGCAAAGGGAAAGATTGAATCAACTGATAACCTCCGAGGAAATTCTCTTGGTAATCAAGCAGTTAAAAGTTGGTAAGGCTCCTGGAACAGATGGTTTGACAGCTGTTTATTACAAAAATTTGCAGTTAGAAATGGTGGAACCACTTAGGAAACTATTTAGTAAAATACAATCCGGAGGAGAAGTACCCCCATCTTGGAGAACAGCCTTTATTTCTTTGATCCCGAAAGAGGATCAAGATCATAGTCAGCCAAAAAATTATAGGCCTATATCGTTACTTAACACAGACTACAAGATTTTTGCTAAAATATTAGCGAATAGGTTAATGTCAATCATGCAACAAATGATTCACAATGATCAATCAGGATTTATAAATGGGAGACAAATGAAAAGCAATGTAAGGCAAATTGTTAATATATTAAGAGTATTTGGGGAAGAATAACCAAGTCCCTGCAGTGCTTATATTTTTGGATGCGGAGAAAGCATTTGATAGATTGAATTGGCATTTTTTACTGAAAATAATACAAAAGATGCAGTTTGGAGAGTATTTTACACAATCCATTAAGGCAATATACCAGAAACAAACAGCACAAATAATAATTAATGGTAGCTTAACAGAAACTTTTAACATTGAAAAGGGGTGTCCCCTGTCTCCATTATTGTTTATTTTGACTTTGGAACTTTTGTTGAATAAAATACGTGAGTCAGACAAAATAAAGGGAATTAAAATTAGGAATTATGATTATAGACTAAGAGCATTTGCAGATGACTTGGTTGTTACTTTAACCCAACCAGTGCAATCAGCTATAGGCTTAATGGATATAATTAATCAATATGGACAAGTATCTGGATTTAAAATAAATACGGGGAAAACAAAGATAATAACTAAAAATATGACTATAAATCAAAAAAATGAATTAGAAAGAGTAACAGGATTTGAAATAGTAAAAAAGGTCAAATATCTAGGGATTTATATTACAATTTCAAATGTAAAATTATATAAGTATAATTATGAACCGTTATGGCAAAAAATTCAGAAAGAGATGGACAACTGGAAAAAACTACAATTGTCTTTGTTGGGAAGAATAGCAGCAGTAAAAATGAATGTTTTGCCTAAATTTTTATTTCTTTTTCAAATGATACCTATACTTAAAAAAGATGCAAATTTGAGGGAATGGCAAAAGGGTATTAATAACTTTGTTTGGGCAGGGAAAAGACCGAGAATAAAATTAAAAATAATGCAAGATATACGTGAAAGAGGAGGTCTTAAAATGCCCAACTTAAGACTATATTATGAAGCAGCAGCCTTATCAGCAATCAGTGACAGGATTAATTTAACAGAAAGAAGAATATTGAATATTGAGGGATATGATTTGATATATGGATGGCATGCCTATTTATTATATGATAAGAAGGTGGATAAGACTTTTAAAAGTCATATATTAAGGAATGCTTTATTGCGTGTCTGGAAAAAGTATCAATTACTTTATTAAATGATAAGATACCTATATGGGCAGTACCCAGACATGCCATAGAGAACATAAGTGCAGAACAAAAACAAGATGTGATTACATATAAAGAGCTTCTTAATATGGAAAGAGGTACGTTACAGTTAAAGTCTTTGAATGTATTAAAAGAAGAAATGATAATTCAAACATGGTTTCAGTATGGACAGTTACAAGCTAGATGGAAAGAGGATCAGAAAATTGGTATTATGCAAAATGATGAAAACTTGGTAAAACAAATCCGAGATCAGAGCCAAATGCATATAAAAAGGTTGTATAACACATTGATAGAATTAGATTCAGAAACGGAGTTAGTTAAAGATTGTATGATAATATGGGCACAAAATATTGAGGAGCCAATAATGATGGAAACGTGGGAAAAAATATAGGTTAGAAATGTAAAATTTACACAAGCCCAAAATTTGAGAGAAAATTTTTACAAAATGTTTTATAGATGGCATTTAGATCCTAAAAAGTTAGCTTGTATGTATCCAAGTTTGCAATCCAAGTGTTGGAGATGTGAGTGTGATGATGCCACGTATTATCATATATGGTGGACATGCAAAAAAATCAAAGCATTTTGGATAAAAATATGGTGGATTACACAAAATATTCTTAAAAAGAAGATAAAGTTTACTCCACAGCTGTTCTTGCTGGGTATAATTACAGATTGTACGGTTATAGAGACTAATTTGATTTTAAATTTAATAACCGCAGCAAGACTTTTGGTGGCGCAGTATTGGAAGAAGGAAGACTTGCCTACTATTGAAGAATGGACACTAAAAGTAATGAACTTAGCAGAGATGGCCAAAATTTCAGCGTATTTGAAGGACCATTCAAATGAAAGATATATTTTGGAATGGAGAAGATGGATTGACTATATTCAAAACAAATATCGGATTAAAAAGTTTCAAATAGTTTATGAATGAATAAAGAGACTTTAGAAAGTATTTAAATTTAGTCATGTAAAAGGGGAGTTAAAAGTACAAGAGGGAGATAGGAGTTTATAGATAGTTAGCATATGTTAGTATATGATTGTTAAATGCTATACCCTGTATTTTGCTCTGGGAAGTTGGGGGTGGGGGATGGTTGGAGAGGGAGGGGGGAGGTGGGATGGGAAAACATTTGTAAAATTTTTAAAAACTTTTTAATAAAAAAAAAGAAAACTGTGTCACATTTCATGCTGCACTTTTCTCTGGATGTTCTTACATTTTACATTGTATGTCTATACAGTATACACTGACTCAACTGTTTGATTTTTGAATTTATTTGAATGATGGTAATGTTTGGTACAGTTTATATAATGCCCATTCTATTCTGTCAAAAATGGCTTGTGCCCGAAGAGGAAAAACTCAAGAGAAAACCATCAGTATTATAACTCCAGAGAGGGCAGCCAATACAGCTGATATTTTCCTGTTATTTTCAGACTACATAGTTTAAAAGCCTGCAAGAACATTTTATTGTTCTATGAGTACTGCAAATTACTTGCACACACAATTTGAATGATCCAATTGAACATTTTGTGTGTGTTTGGCTTTATAGTTCATTATTCATAGATACTTACAATTGTTGAAGTACAGAGATCCTTCAGAATCAGTTGCTGTTTTTCTTGGCTCTCATTGTCAAAGTTATTGTCATATAACTTGGAATAATTGAACTCCATCTCCACACCACATTCTAAGCCTTGATTCAACCACATGATCTGAGCAGTGATTAGTTAGGTCTGGTATAGGAAACAAGGTTAATCTCAAAAACTGAGACTCAGATATATACAGTGACAGCTGAGAATTACTTGACAGAAATTTCTCTATCCTTAAAAGTCCTGAGTTCAGTGATAAGAATCATGAGCAAAATTATTAGACTGTAATGATTTAACTCGGCCTCTCATTTAGTATCTATCTATCTATCTATCTATCTATCTATCTATCATCTATCTATCTATCTATCTATCTATCTATCATCTACTCATAAATTTTAACATATGCATAAGAAAAGATTGAAAATAGCTGAATGAAGTCTTTGTTCACCCACATGGCACACTCACTACTATATCAGACTAGCTATTGTACATATTTATTTTAAAAATCCTGTGTTTTGTAAAGTGTGAAAAGTGAACTACAAATCTCTCTCTCTCTCTCTCTCTCCCTCCCTCTCTCCCTCTCTCTCTCTCTCTCTCTCTCTCTCTCAAACCAATATAGTTGCCCTTAATCTTGACTGTTGTTAATGAGTAAGCAAGCTAGAAATCGTGTAAACATATTTATAAAAATTATTTGACCTAGAATACCATGAGAGAGAGAGGAAAAGAAAATGCTGGCTTTACCTTCTGTAGCTGTACTCACTCCTGGGTTCAGTTACCGGTACATTTGGTCACAGCAGCCCTTGTCTGACATGCGAGGTTCCTCTGGTAACCCTTAATTCTGCTCCCTGCTGCAGACGTGTGTCCTGCAATTGAAGGTCAAGGCAGGAGAGCTCAGGTGGAGGGAAGTGTTTGGCCAAGCCCACTCCTTCTCCCTCTCCTCACCCTGCAGTCATAGAAAGGGTCTCCTGGAAAGCACCAGTCCCAGCCTTTCTCTGGGCAGGGGCATGTAACAAAACTGCAGAACTGTCCCTATTGGTCCCTACAATTACATACCTGACCTTGAGAATGTTGCTTATTATGAGTGTAGATGTGGTATCAGAAATAATCTTTTTTTCCTGCTGTTAATTTGCCCTGACTTGATGTTATGCGAGAATGGAGGTGGGGAAGATATTCAGACAAGGTACTGTAACATGCTAGCAGAAAAAACAAAAGAGAGTGCTGAGTGGTCCAGCATGATCGCTGAAACGAAGTTACGATGAAGAACTATAACCTTGGGAGAAACTGTGTTGCCAATCAACCCAGATTTGCAGGTTTGAAGGAACACGATCTCTGCAACATTGCAAAACTCAGGAAAGACGGGTCTCCGTCATCGGTCAACTCTTTCTTCCATTCTTCTCCACCCAGCCCAATTTCATTTTCTTTAGTTCGCTTGCCTGAAATTTGCTACGATTTCGTGGAACTTTCGCCCGCCTTATAGCAGAATTGCCTCTCTGCATTAGCTTTCTCTTCTAGCAACCTGGCTCCTCTTGCTTTGCGTCTGTCTGATATTGTATTGAATCGATAGAAAACGGAAAGGGCACGAACACCTCTTACTCGTCTTCTTTTTAAATGGGAAAAAATGGGGCGGGGGGGAAACATGCTGGTGGGAGGGGCAAGATTGGATTGAGTCTATTCCTCTCACCCTGCAAATCTGACCAAGCCGGCCAAGCGCAGGCCCGTGGATCTCCTCGCCGGTTCTTCCAGCCCGGGGACTGGAAGACAGGTGCTCCGCATTCCTCGCCTGTCCACCTCGTTCCGTCTGTGAACGAAGCTGCGTGCGCGCTTCGGCCAATCCGATCCGGCGATGATATTGCGGGCAGAGGCATCAATTGAACAAGAGGGGCTTGGCTCAAACTGCTGGGGAGCGGCTGATCGCTTCTTCAGAGGAAACCAATGGCTTCCAATGGGGTCTGGTAGAGTCAAATTGGAACATCAAGCCTGAAGCTGGGTTGCTAATCGAAGAGAAACGAGCAGCTTTAATAATGAATGGGACTTTCTTAGATATGAGTCACTTAGAATCGCGTTTGCCTCTTGTGTATTTTTATGACTAATGGCTGCCCGGTTTAGGCGCCACAAGATTTCTCTCCAAATAAAATGATTGGTTTTGTACATTCTTTCCCATGTGGTGATTCAAATGCCTGAGACGGAATGGGATTCGGAATTAATTAAATCATGCTTTACACCCCTCCATGGGCTCTTTCCTTACAAGACACTTTAGGAGCACATAATATTTAACCATTAAATGTTAAATTAAAAGACACTTGCTCCTGGGGAGGAAAGCTATGGCAAATCTAGACAGCCTACTAAAAAGCAGAGACATCACCCTGCCAAGGCTATGGTGTTCCCAGTTGCAATGTATGGCTGTGAAAGTTGGACATAAGAAAGGCTGAGCACCAAAGAATTGAGGCCTTTGAACTATGGTGCTGGAGAAGACTCCTGTGAGTCCCTTGGACTGCAAGGCGAACCAACCGGTCAGTCCTAGAGGAGATCAACCCTGACTGCTCTTTAGAAGGCCAGGTCCTGAAGATGAAACTCAAATACTTTGGCCACCTAATGAGAAGGAAGGACTCACTGGAGAAGAGCCTAATGCTGGGAAAGATTGAGGGCAAAAGAAGAAGGGGATGACAGAGAATGAGGTGGATGGATGGAGTCACTGAAACAGTAGGTGTGATACCATAACATCAATGTCTGGATTACCTCAAAGTGCTGACACTAGGTCTTTACCATCTCTGGTCTTGATGGGATTGTATTTCCCTAGAAAGAGAAAGTTTAACTGCATCCAGCAAACCCATTTTCCATAATCGTAGTCTATTGCTTCTAGTATTAGCTGAATTGTGAATTGGAATTGCTATTTTAATTAACTCTTATTCAGAGTCGTTGGAATATAAAACAATTTTATTGAAGTTTTGGAAATGCTGGTGGACCTCAACAGGTAAGGATTTCAACTGGAAGCGTCGCAGCGAGACTGACGAACCGCTGCCGAGGGGTCTTCGGACCAGAACTGTCTTGTAGGGATGAGGAAGAAGGAAAGGCACCTCGGAAGACCAAGAGGAACAGGCAAGTTCCTCGAAGGTCAGAGGAAACCATTGTGGCTGTCACGAAGCTGGGGCAACTGGACTAAGCATTCAGCAGGAGTGGTGAATGGAACAGAGTTTTTTGAAGCCGGGTGAGTGACAGCCAACCCATGGCTGAAACAACAATAAGGAAAAAAAAAATTAACTTTAAGACCCCTAGAGATAAAACAGCGGCTAATGAGCACAGGGGGAAGAAAAGAAGATTTTGAAGCGTAATCTTAAAGGGACAAAAACCAATGGAAAATTGACTTTTGAACAAAATTATTTGGAAATAATTTGGAAAATTTTAAATAACTAGAGAAATTGCCCCAAGATTGGTTAAAGGATCGGAAAGAAATAAATAGAACTTTTTTTTTCTCTTTCTTTTTCGAATTTCAAAAAAAACAAAAGAGAATGGACAATAAGCCCTATAACAGAAGTGTTGTATAAATAAAAGGAAAAAAGGAAAAAATAAGTGAGAAGAGCTGTTTCAATTTGGACTGGACTATAAAACTGATTTGATATTTTTAAAGCTAAAAAGAAAAAGAGAAGCTAAGTAAGATTGTTAATGTAGATTGAAACAAAATCGATATTTGTTAGACAATCGGAAATTGTGGATTGCATGAATTTACGAGACAGATCAGGGTGGAATGGGGATCGTTTATACATTCCAGAACTGCTTCGAACTACAGTTTTAAGACGGTGCCATGATGCCAAACCAGCAGGTCATTACGGTTTCCTTAAAACACTTCACCTGATTAGACGTCAATTTTGGTGGCCACGAATGCGTGGTGAAATTGAACGTTACGTTAAATTGTGCCCCACATGCGCGGCAGCAAAACCATGGTCAGGAAAACCACTCGGTCGATTACAATCGGTGGCTGATCCTAGTCGTCCGTGGGAGGAAGTGGTGATTCCTTCAGGAATAAAAAGGAATATTGCAACTTGGTCTTTGTTTTGGAAAATTGTGGACTTTACAGATAACAGCCATGAGAACTTTTGAGGAGGATTTCTTTGTCTGCAAGCAGCTTGACTTTGGGGGAAAAAAAGGAATACAACAGAACTTTTAAAATATTAACTCAAAAAGAATAAAATGGCGCAGGAAATTAGAGAAATTATTAAATCGATGTACTTGTCATGGAAATAAGAGAAATAACTACAATGTTACACGGAGGATTAAAATCTGAGGATACAAAAGCTGAGATGGAGCATATGCAAGCGGACAAGGAAATGAAGATGGACAAGCCAGACATAGAGGCTGAAAATAAAGAAGATAAAGACAATGTGATTAAATATGAAGAAGTAACTGAACATGTGGATAGTAATAATAAAAAGGAGGTTTTTAGAGATTACATTGGGATTAACAATGAAAAAAATAAAGAGGATGGAAAGAGACAAATAAGGAAAGGAGGATGGAACAGAAAGAATATAAAGAACTTAAATGATTACACTGGGATTTTCAGTGAAAAGATAAAAAAGAGAGAAAAAGGGTGGAAAATAACAGGAAATAAATGGCAAAATAGAAGAGTTCAGGACTTTGAAATACAAAATGATAATACTGGGATAAATAGTGGGATAAACAGTGGTGAAACAAAAAAGAGAAAAGAGGGGGAAAAACATGAAATATAAGGCAAAACAGGAGAGATCGGGATTTTAAGGTACAAAAGGAAAAAAGGGGAAAGAAAAAGGAAAAATAAAAAGGGAAAGGGAAAAAAGAAAGAAATTAAAGAGGAATATGATGTATATGACTAGAATTGAAATATGAATTGCAGTAAGAAATAATGTTAAATCATATGATGGTGAAAATGAATTGAAAAATAATTGGAATAATAATTGAAATGTTTTTAATGGTTTACGGTGGTGTGTGTACAAATGATTAAGTGATGATTTGGAATAATACAGGGGGAAAGCTATATGATTAGAGGATAATAGAACGCTTTTAAATTCAACTAAGTTTTTTTTTCTTCTGGTTCATATATAAATGAAAAAGATCTATATAATCAATTGATTTATATTAAAATGTTGGATTGTATTAAGGAAATGTATGTTATAAAATAAATGTGTTTATTATTAATATAAGAATTAAATAACTGTAACACCACATAATTAATTAATTTGATGATGGATATAAAAATTAGATGATAATGGGAAGGGGTTTAATATAGAATAGAAGGGGAAATGGAATTTGGTCAAAATTAGAGATGAAAATGAAGGGTAATATTGGTACAAAATAGATGAAAATAAATGTTATGGCAAAAAAGGAGATGTATAAATTGTAATTTTAGTTGAAAGGACTAAAAATTGTTTAAATTTGTTAACCAGCCGAATACTCTGTTTAGCAAAAATACATTGTATGTTTGTGTGTGTGTTCATGTAAAAAATAAAAAAACTTTACAAAAAAAAATACACACAGGTAAGAGATCACACCCAAATAATGAAATAACATACTTTTATAATCATCCTAACACCCCCCTCAGCTTACACCACATCCTTCCTTTCCAGGCCCATTTGATAGGCCCAGTCTGGTCACATGCTTTCTGACTGCCTATAAACTATCACCCCTAAATGTTTAAAATTGATCAAGCCCTTATTGTCATCCAAGCTTGCTAAGCATTTACCCCCCTCTCATGTCCCACTTCTTTGTTATTCCTTTATTGGTTCCTTTCACAAGAATGGAAAAGAACATTTCTCAAATGAAAGAAACATTCGAGAGAGAAAAACATCAAAGCAGATACATTCTCAGCCTGCCCAAAGTTGGCTTGACTATTTTCTTTGTTCATAGAGGCTTGAGAACAGCTAAAAATGCCACAATGTATTAAATGCTCTCCTGCCAGTCCTGGTCTCAAGGAGAGAGGGGGGGTGGGGGGGGGCGGCTTTTAAGGTTTATAGAAAATTCCATCAACCCATCAATCAAATTATCAGTAAGAAAATTTAAACATGGCTGTAGTGTGGCTATATGTTAAGATACTAACTCTAGGTAATTTGAACAAAGGATAAACATTATGTAAACTATAAAATATAGTATTAAATGGAAAATTACAGCTTATTATGTTATACCCCACAGTTTTCACTCTGTAAATTTGGTAGGCTACTAGAGTCCAGATGGTTTTAGGATGTAGACAAATTTAATAAATGAATGAATGAATGAATGAATGAATGAATGAATGAATAAATAAATAAATAAATATGCACAGTGGTTGTTAATTATATGATTCCAGTATATTGTACTGTCTATCTCTTCCCCCTTCTACAATCAAAATATACTCCCCGCTAGACTCTTCTGATTTGCCCATTCCATTTCTTCCTCTTAAAAAAAAGGTTAATAACATCTCACCAGCTTGCCTATGTTGCCTCTCCTTTGATACTAATACATAATTAAAGTAAATGGCTGTGAATATATTTCTTGACAAACAGGTGTATTAGTGGTGATACTAATAACCCGTTATTACAGACACCTCACTCATCTGTACAAAATTAATTGTCTCTAGTGATCTAGACAACACATTTGAATAGTTTAATATTAAAATTCCTGTAAAATCCCAGATTTGGATCTGTTTTATTTCTTTTTTGGGGGGGATAGGTTTGGGAGATGTAGGATTCCACAAGGTGCAAGAATAATGCTAACAAGTTTGGAATTTGTTGTATCCAATTAAATTCTTGGAGAACATTAAGAGGGATATACTGTAGTTATAATGGATGGAGGGAACATTCTGTCAAGCACAGGAAATAAGAAGTCAAGACATGAATATAAAGGTTTATTGCAAGTTTATGCTCTCTACAAGAATCTGAATTACTAATGGTCAAAGCAAATTGATAGTAGATAAGAGTCAATGGAATTCATGGTGGGCTGAATTTAGATGTTGGTGGATGTGAAGGGACTCAAGACTGATGATGTGTTTGACCCCTCCCTCAGCCTCAGCCTAGTCATGTACAGATTCAGGGCTTTGTTTGCCTTGTTTTTCTCTTACTGGTTATATCCTGTTTCAAACATTCATGAAAGTTAGATTTATTCAGTTATAATTTTTATGCATGTTTACTTTCCAGTTGGTTAAGTTTAGCGCAATTAGATTTTTTTGATAAATATATACAATATCAGAGTTCAGATGTATTGGAGTGTAAATTTTAGTAAATTTTAAAAGAATAAGAGTATTAACGGCAGTAGAATCAATAGGAACTAGTCTTGATGGCTTAGTTACGTTCACTATTCCAGACAGCAACTTGCCTTAAATACCATCTTCTGAGTAATAACAGGAACCTGGATCCTTCCTGTTTTGTGTGCAAGTATTTCAATAATTACTACAGACTTTTGATTTAATCTATGATGGTAGTTGGTTGATTGATTGGTTAAATAATTGAGACATTCACCCATCTCATTTCGATAACTCTGAGCAGGTACTTTAAAAAAGAATCCAAAGAAATGCAACATTACAAAAATATAGCTGATGTCCTTAAAAAACTTGCATCATGCAACTATATAGTGGACTTCACTCATCTTCTAGGGTGGTGGCTATTCCCCCCAGTGTGGTGTTGTCTGCAAATTTGATGAGCTCTCCTTTTATCCCCTCATCTAAACAGATTATGAAGAAGTTGAAGAGTACTGAGCCCAAGACAGAATTTTATGGTACTCTACTGCATGTTTCCATCCATTGAGGACTACACATGGAGTGTGGTTGGTCAGCCAATTGCGAATATATCTGGTGGTGATGTTGTCAATTCCACATTTTTCTATTTTACCAAGAAGTAGATTTAATTTAATTTAATTAATTCAATTTATATGCCGCCCCTCTCCAAAGACTCAGGGCGGCTGTTTGTGTTCAGATTGTGGTCTGCTTTGCCAAATCCCTTATTGAAGTCTAAGTAAGCTATGTCCACAATATTTCCCTGATTCACTGATTTAGTCACTTTGTAAAGAATGCAATAACTTTTGTCTGACATGGTTTTGACAAACCTATGTTGGCTTCTAGGGATGCAGTGGCTCAGTGGCTAAAATGCTGAGCTTGTCAATCAAAAGGTCGGCAGTTCAGCAAATTGAATCCCTAGTGCTGCATAACAGGGTGAGCTCCTGTTACTTGTCCCAGCTTCTGCCAACCTAGCAGTTCGAAAGCACATAAAAATGCAAATAGAAAAATAGGGACCAGCTTTGGTGGGAAGGCAACAGTGTTCTGTGTGCCTTTGGCATTTAGTCATGCCAGCTACATGACCATGGAGATGTCTTCAGACAGCACTGGATCTTCGGCTTTGAAATGGAGATAAGCACCGCCCCCTAGAGTCAGGAACGACTAGCTCATATGTGCGAGGGGAACCTTTACCTTTATGTTTGCTTCTAGTAAACAGCTTTGCTTGTTTCCAAGTGTTCACAGATCCGTTACTTGATTAACTTTTCCAAGATCTTCCCAGGTATTGTTGTCAGGCTGATTGGTTTGTAGTTTCCTGGATTCATTTTTCCCCCCTTTGAAGATTGGAACCTTATCCTCTCTTTTCCAGTTCTGGTAGTTCCCTGGTGCTCCAGGATCTTTGAAAGATATGGTTCAGTGATTCCAAGATAACATCTGCCAGCTTCTTCAGAACTCTGGAATGTAATCCATCTGGTCCTGGTGATTTGAGCTCACCTAGAATGGACAGGTGTTCTCTTACCATTTTCTTGTCTATTTTAACTTGTATTCCTATTCTGTCTTCTGTGGGAGTGCTTTTGATAGGTTGATATATTTTTCCTTTTGTCTAAAGACACATACGAAGAATGAATTAAGCAGTTCTACTTT
Source organism: Pantherophis guttatus (assembly GCF_059756535.1). Lineage (NCBI taxonomy): Eukaryota > Metazoa > Chordata > Lepidosauria > Squamata > Colubridae > Pantherophis > Pantherophis guttatus. Next base: position 105,556,777 of record NC_142064.1, on the reverse strand, counting down.
CTTCCTGCTACCGTCATATTTTTACCATCTTCTCCCAGTTGTGGACCAATCATTTCCTTGACTTTTTTCTTGTTTATTACATGTTGAAAACTCTTCCTTGTTATTTTTGACATTTCTTGCAAATCTTACTTCATTTTGAGCCTTAGCTTTCCTGACTTCCAATCTTCCCTCAGATCTCTCCCCAGTCTTCTTTTCTATAGGCTAACCATACCCAGTTCCTTTAAATATGAGGACCCAGTTTGTGGGGGCAATAAGCTGACTTTGTATAAATATACAAAAGTATGAAAGCTATTGCTTAACGCATTGTAAGATGCCCTGAGTCTCCGGAGAAGGGCGGCATATAAATCAAATTTAAAAAAAATATATGTGCTATATAGGACTTAGTTTCCAAACTTTTCATCATTTTAGCAATTCTCCTTCAAATTTGGAACTCACTTCAGTCTGCCAATGTACTTTTTAGGCTTTGGTGCCCAGAACAGAGCTCACTGTTAATTTACCTGGTAAAAGAGGAATATACATAATTAAAACTTTCTTTGATTTCCATACTATCACCTCCTTCCCAGACTCTGTGAATACCAAAAAGCCTTCATCCAGATCATTAATAAAAACATTGAACAGCCTAGAATTGACGACAAAATCTGTAGTTCTCCACTTAATAAGATTCTCAAAGCTGATTATGAAATCATTTATGAGTACTCTGAGGGATTTCATTCAGCCAGTTATGAATCCATTTGAATTTGTATCATCTAGCCATATTTTACCATTTTAATGAGGATTTCACTGGAATTCATGAAACTCCTCTGATGTTAAGCTAATGACTCTTAAGATATGAAATAAGGTGTGTATGGGTGTCTTTGTGTGTTTTAGTGCCTTTCAGTCAATGCTGACTTTGGCAACTTCCTGGGCTGGTCCCTGCAGTTTTCTTGGCAGCATTTTTGGAAGTGCTGTGCTATTGTCTATGACATACCCTAAGGGTATGGAAACAATGTCTCCTAAATCTGTGTTCAAAATTTCTCTTTCTATAGAATCTATGATATTATTTTTTTAAGATACAACTAAGTGTGCTATACAAATATGAATGTTCCTTCTGGCAGTTTCTAAGATAGAAACTTTATTATTACACTATAAACATTGGTCTGAACAGCAATAATCTTTTCACCAAAAAGCCCATGGATGACTGTAAAAAACCAGCATGGTAAAAATGATTATTTTTCATTGTTGGATAAATATTTTTGATCCATTATCCTAAATAGAATATAAATTAAAAAGACAAAGATATCCTTTGGCATGCAATCTAAGGTATTTTAAAAATTTAAGAAATCAGAAAAGCCACTCAATTTTTTTAAAAGAAAGAGTGATAAGCATTAAGCAAGGCACATTAAAATATTCAGCAAGAAAATTGATTAAAATTTAATTGGAGGGAAATACAAAAACTTTACAAATTGCTTCAGGTATTGTCTCCAAACTTTCTGTACAGATTCTAAGGTGCTAATTTTTAATTTATAAACTCTCCCTCTAGCATTAATGAATAAAGAAATGATTGGAAAAAAACACAGCAAGAGAAATGAGGTCATTAAGGACATTCAGATTTGACATTTTTTTATGCCATGGAAAGAAAGAATCAAAACAAAATCTAAATAATGCTTTAATGAAACTTGCATGCCTGTGGGTGGAGCACATGTACAAACAATACAAATGTACAAACAATATTTTCAATCATAGTTTAGAATAAGATCAATCCATGTAAAAACCAGAAAATTTATATTGCCTAACTTATTATCAAAAATGCCAGATTAAACAAGAATCAATATTAGGTTTTACCTGTATAGGACTGACATGAAATAGTATCAAGATTCCATTAAACACATAAATCATTAATAAATTAACAGGAAAAAATAGAAATATTATACCAATAACATATATAAAATTCAGTTAGATTGTATCTTAATTGGAATCAACATAAATGTCACCAAATAATTTACAAACATTCTAAGTTCTCCAAAATCTTGAATTGGACTGATATAACATAAAACATTTAGAGGAAACTTCTTAGGGCTGAGAGAGACTGGTCCAAAGTCATGCTCTTGTCTTTGTGCCTAATGTAGGACTACAAAGTCACAGCCTCTGTTTAACCATTACACTACTTATGGCCCTTGGTCATATCAAAATGCAGAGTTCCAGACACAAATTATTACTAAAATCTGATAAAAACAATTTAAAATGGAATTGGATAAAATACAATTTAAAATGAAATTGGAATAGAATACGATTTAAAATGAAATTGGAATAAAATACAGTTTAAAATGATAGCTTTGATTAGCCTATAGGCCATATCAAAACACAAGGTGCAAACACATATCGCCAATAAAATCTTATACAAACAGTTTAAAATAAGAGTAGGGTAAAATACAATAGTTATAGGATAAAATACAATAGAATATAAAATAGAATAAAATTACATAAAATTACATTTCGGTGTCACCCTTATAATCTACCCCAATCAGCCCCATGTATGCAGATCTCAACCGAACCATTTTGTTTAAGTACTGTGCTGTGTTATTAAATGTTATTTTCAGGTTCTGGCCACACATAAAGTAAGTTGTTTTGATATGAGGATCCCAATGGGTCATTCGTTTGGTATATGGACCAAGGTACATGTCTCTCATCCCCTTATACAAGCAACAGTCAAATAGGATGTGAGCCAGGTTTTCTACCTCTGCCGCTCCGCAAATGCAGAGACGCTCATTGTAGGGGATAGAATGGAATCTCCCATATCTGACCATTGTGTCAAGCTGCTCGAATCTCGCTCGCGTAAATATCTCCCTAAGATGTTTTGGCAGTTGTAACTTCAAATAGCTGTCTACTTGAAATGTATTTCAAGTTTGTATTTCAAGTTTGTATTTGCTCAGCCATTTCAAGTTACCACCAAATCAGCTCTTGAGATAAGGTTAGGCTGGTATAATTTATTTATAAATCTACCATGCTGGCTTTTGCTATTCTTATTCAAGTGCTCACAAATATGCTGTTCAAGGATATCAAGCTGATAGATCTATAATCATCTATCTTCTCCTCCCCTCCCTCCAGTTGTTAAAGATAGGAACAACAACTGCTCTCCTACAGTCTTGTGGGAACTCACCAGTTTGCCAGCAATTCTTGAAGACTACTGAGAGCAGTTCTGCAATCATTTTGCTAGCTCCTTCAGTACTCGTCTAGAATGTAATTCATCTGGCCCTGGAGACTGAGCTCATTAAAACTTCAGATCGTCAGATTCCATCAGCTGCTGCTATATTACAGTTTATAATGTAAAAGAAAGAAGAAATTATTAAATATATGGGGAACAATCATGTATAAATAACTGTAATTAAACTTATATTGAATTCCTCATATCAAATTTTAACCGGTCATCTTTACTTGTTGGAATACAGCATGGAAATGCTTATGGTAGTTGCTAGACCAAATCAGATATTAATTTAAAAAAAACAAGAGTCTTGTGACACTTCAAGACTAACCAATTTATTATTTATCAGCTTTCATGGATCACATTCCATTTCATCAGGTGCCTGGAGGCTGGTTTTGAAAGGAGAAATAAGAGTCAGAATAAATTATTACTATTAATAGAAATGTGATAGTTTGGTGAGATATATTCTTGCACACTGACGAGCTAGTGGGATTTCTGGTGTTTATATTTTCTAATGAATTCTAGCTCAATTTAATAATGGTATAGGCTTTATAATTATTTTCCTGAAGGATTATTTCCTTAAAAGCAGTAATGGAGCATTGGAAGAATTGGAAGCCAACACACTTGCCAAACATCATATTGATAAAAGCTTCAAATGCCTGAGGTCCAGATATAGAAGGGATATAACTTATTCTTACTATACTCTAATGTGAAATTTGTATTCTTTAAATCCCAATGCTACAACTGCAGATATTAGAAAGTTTCCAATCTAAATAGGGTTCACATTCTATAGAAAAAATAATAATAATAATCAGGGTGCACCCTTCATGTTGTTCTAAAATAATGTGAATAGATTAACTTTTTGTTCTGCTTTGTTCTGAGCAGAACAGACTAATAAATATTTCAATAGATTAGCCACTTAAGGGGATCAGAAAAGAAAATATTACATTTCCTATTAATGAATGAATTAATGGATGATTCAAGTTTGCTATGAGAGGAAGAAAATGTTTTTACTCAACCCTTAGTAAATAAACATTAACAAAATTATTTTGAATAGTGGGTATCAGTATGCATAGATTAAATCAGGAGGAATATTCAAAACACTTTTTGGGAAAATATTTTTCTTTATAATTAATAATATGACAAACATATAATTGGAAGAATTATTTAATTTGAGGAAGTTGATACTGGATAAAGTGTGCAAAATGTATCAATCAAAATAAATATGGGATTAGAACATTAAAAAGTAGCGCTGGGTTTTTTAATTTAACTTAGAATTGATAGTGGTACATAATATTATGTATGGTATGAAATGTGGATAAAGAAAAAGTTTATCCCATTTTCAGAGTATCACATCTTAGGCCTTTAAAACCACAGTAATTTCAGGGAGTTTCAAGACCAATAGAAGAAAATGCTCTGGTACATAATATATAGTTACACAAGGAATTCACTGCAATCAGAAGTGATGATGATCATCAATACAGACAATTATGAAAGAGGACTGAAAAAAAATTAATGGAGGATCTTCATTCTCCTATCCATGATTCAAGCTTCCAAAAGATATATAGTTGGCTACTATATAGTGCAAAATGCTAGCCCAGATAGGTTTTGAGCAGGATTCTTTTTACTTTTGTAAGAGTAACTACTCAAAACATGGGCAACACTAGATTTTAGGCTATATTTTGATTTGAAGGGAGGAATTTACATGACAAGAGTGTGAATGAGTTTCTTTTAAATTCATGCTATTTCATTATGCCATCTATTTTATTGTTATAAAATAAGAAATCTTTCTTATTTTTGAAAACAATTATTGTTTAAACTTTAAGGATATTTCAAATAGAAAAATAGAACCCACGAAATATTTTTGTGAAACTCAAAAGGCAGTTCTCTATTTTGTAAGTTTGGGTTTGTCCTGATGGTTATTTCACTGACCTTTTAAATATAAATTCACAACAGTTTTACAGTGATTCTCCTCCTTTCTCCAGGCGCAGTTTCAATCAGTGCTCATTGATGGGGACAGATCACAGGGCCCTCCTTTGTGAGATCATCTGCTGGTTTGGGCCTGGTATCATCAGAATGCTGATGATATCCAATTTTATCATTTGACTTCAGGCCAGCCAAGTGAGGTGCCTGGAGGTCCTGTGGGTTTGGATGGGAGGAACTCTCCAGCTATCAAGACTGAGTGACTGTAGGGGTTTGGACCACCCAGATCCAAATTTTAGATGGAGTGGCACTTTCTAGGGTCTTCCTGGACTAACAGCTCCTGCTTAATGAGTAGGTGGCAGCTGAAGCCAGGAAGGCCATTTCACAGCTTCATCTATATAATATATATAAGTATAAGCATGAATTGAATACATAAAATAGATACAAATAGAGGAAACATTAGGACAGGGACAGTAGGCACGCTGGTGCTCTTATGTGTGCCCCTTAGAGACCTCTTAGGAATGGGGTGAGGTCAACAGTAGACAGTCTTAGGTTAAAATTTTTGGGGGGTTGGGATGAAACCACAGAGTCAGGTAATGTATTCCAGGCATTGACCACTCTGTTACTGAAGTCATATTTTCAGCAATCGAGTTTGGAGCGGTTCACTTTAAGTTTGTATCTATTGTGTGCTTGTGTATTGTTGTGGTTGAAGCTGAAGTAGTCATTGACAGATAGGACATTGTAGCAGATAATTTTATGAGCTACGCTTAGGTCATACCGAAGATGGCGTAGTTCTAAGTTTTCTAAAGATCCTTGAGACAGTCATTCATGCTCTGTTCACCTCATAATTTGACAGCTACAACATGCTGCACAAGAAGTTGCCCTTGAAGTTCATTCAGAAGCTTCAACTGGTTCAGAATACAGTCGTATAGGCAGTGATGAGCATGTCATAATTCAAGATGCTGATTGCTACATATAAAATCCAACTGGCATAGGACTTGGTTACTTTAGGAACTGCCTGTCTCCCATAGTATCTGCCCAGCATCTGCTGGAAGAATTTCAGGTTCCTTCTACTGTGTTTCCCCGAAAATAAAACCCTGTCTTATATTTTCTTGAACCCCGAAATAAGTGCTTGGTCTTATTTTCGGGGAGGTCTTATTATTTGGGGACGTGTGAAGCAAGATGGTGCTCCTCTTGCTGTCTTACCTGATTTCCTGCTTTGCATTTAAATATTTTTGGGGAGGGCTTATTTTCGGGGGGGAGGCTTATTTTAGTGCATGCGCTCAAAAGCCTGATTGGGCTTATTATCAGGGGATGTCTTATTTTCAGGGAAACAGGGTATTAAATATTGCTATATTTAGGACCCTGGAAGTGTGCCTTCTCTGAAGCAGCACCTGCCCTCTGTGATGAGGTTTCCTCTAATATTGGAATGTATTTTGGTGAGGGTGATTGAATCTCTTTTGGGGTGAGTTCCCATCTATTTTTGTCATTTCTGCCACTGTTATTCTTTTGTTGTTGATGATATGTTACTTCCTTGTTTTTAAATGTTTTGAACAATTTGTAAACTGTCCAGTCACTGGGAATCAGATGACATATACATTTAAATAATAATAAAAATAGTAACTAGCAATATAAATAAAGTCAACCAAATCCTGAGCCAAGCAGCTACAATCCTGCTGGTACCTCCAAAAAAACAAGAGATCAAAAGCATAAAGCAATGCTAATTTAATAGGACAAGTTGTCTTTTTTCTGAGTTCTATCAGAAAAATCATTGCAAAATGTGGTCTGCTCAGACTAGCACACCAATGACACTAGTGCTGCAAAAGTCTTTCCTGGAAGAGTCAGATTTACTAAACTGTAATGCTAGTTCTCTTGACATTTTCCTCTCCCTGCATCTGCCTCCAAATCAGGGATCAGACATATGTTTGAGGTGTTCTAAAAAATCAAATTTTTCTAAAAGTTTGGATTTTACATATTTTTAGAAGTTCAGATTTTTAAATTGGAGGACACTGCATGGAAACTGACTGCAATATTCTGCCAAAGCAAATAGATGACCATTCACAACCAGGCCAATGTCAATAGGAAAATAAACCCAAAGCTGGAAGACATCCAACGAGACCATTGACAAGCCTCTAGCTCACAACCATAAAAGCTGGATTCTCGTAAGGATCATTAGTCATTGCATGAAAAAAGGCAGCTGGCTACAGATTCTTAACTGGGTTTATATCAGGGGTGAAATTAAAAAAATTCTCGTACCGGTTCTGTGGGTGTGGCTTGTTGGGGAAGGTCATGTGCCTGGGTGGGCGTGGCCAACTCAGCATCACTCACATCGAGGGGTTCCCCCCTGGCCCCTCCCCTCCCACTCCTTGTCGCAAATGGCAGGAAAATGGGGAGGGGAATATTCCTGCCTACCATCCTTCCCTCAGTCTGTGCTGAGATTGAGGACTGGATGACAGACAGGAAAATCCCCTTCCCCATTTTCCTGCCTTTCACAAAAATTGCTCCATTCCATCTGCTCCCCCCCACCCCCTCCCTCCTGGGGACTACCTTAAAAGGGACAGGCTGCAGAAGCTCCTTTGTGAATGGAGGGAGAAAAGTTAACATTCTCTCTGCTGCATTTAACATTGAATTCTATGGCAGAGAGAATGATAACTTTTCTCCCTCCATTCACAATGGAACTGATGCTCCCTTTATGGTTCCCTCCTGGCCGCCTCCCTCCTGGAGATTACCTTAAAAGGACAGGCTGCATTCTCTCTGCTGCATTTAACATTGAATTCTGTGGAATATCGAGCGGCCAGAAGAGGTGAGAGGCGACCGGCCGGTCGTGGGTGGGGCCAAGGAGAGGTAATTGCTACCGGTTCAGCGAACTGATGCCCATAATCCCTAGTGGTTCGCCCAAACCGGTACGAACACATCACCTCCACTGCCTCACTGAACTGACAGGGGGTGGAGATATACAGCTGGGTATCATCAGCATATTGCTGATATCCCACCCCGTATCGTCGGATGACTTCACCCAGCAGTTTCATGTAGATGTTAAATAGGAAGGGAGAGAGGACTGAGCCCTGAGGCACCCCGCAAACAAGGGGCATAGGGGTCGACCTCTGTCCTCCTACCAACACTGTGACCGACCAGAGAGATAGGAGGAGAACCACCGCAACACGGTGCCTCCCACTCCCAACTCCCTTAGCCGTCCCAGAAGGATACCATGGTCAATGGTATTGAAAGCTGCTGAGAGGTCAAGTAGCACCAAGATAGAGGAATGACCCCCATCTCGGGCTCACCAGAAATCATCCACCAGCGTGACCAAGGCAGTTTCCGTGCTGTAGCCAGGCCTGAAACCAGCCTGAAAAGGGTCCAGATAATCCGTTTCATCCAATGATCGCAGGAACTGAAGTGCCACCACTTTCTCTACAACCTTTCCCACAAAGAGTAGGTTGGAGACTGGCCGAAAGTTCTTTAATTCTGCTGGGTCCAGGGAAGGCTTCTTGAGGAGGGGCCTTACAACCACTTTAATGGTTGCGGGAAGGACCCCTCCCTCAAGGATGTGTTAATTAAAGCCTGGAGCCAGCCTCGTGTCACCTCCCTGCTGGCCCAAACCAGCCAGGAGGGGGTCCAACAAACAAATGGAGGAACTCATCGCACCTACGGCCTTGTCCACTTCCTCAGGAGACACTGGCTCAAACTCCTCCCACACAATAGTACTAAGACCCGCCCCTGTCATCTCGGTCGATATTGCCCAATCAGAGTCCAGGTTCATCCGAATCTGAGCAACTTTATCCAACAGAAACTGCACAAACTCTTCAGCTATACCCTGCAAGGGATCCTCCGCTCCCCCTACATTAAGGAGGGAGTGAGTCACCCTAAATAGGGCGGCTGGGTGGGAATCAGCGGATGCAATAAGTGCGGAAACATGTGAACATTTTGCCGCCTGTATTGCAACTAAATAAGTCCTAATAAAGGCTCTCAAGAGTGTTCGGTCAGATTCGGATTTACTGGTCCTCCAGCATCGCTCTAGATGTCTCTTCTGGCGCTTCATCTCCTGGAGCTCCTCAGTAAACCAGGAAGCTTTCCTGGATCCACTGCCATTGAGAGGCCGCAAAGGCACAATCCGGTCCAATGCCCCAGACGTCGCCCTATTCCAGGAAGCCATTAGGGCAGCCACTGTGGACAAGGGAGTCAGGTATCTCCCCAAGCTCCTTCTGAAACCCTTCAGGATCCATTAGGCGTCTGGGGTGGAACTACTTAATCGGCTCCGCCTCCCTGCGATGGAGAAGTGGCGTCTTAAAGTCCAACCTCAACAGGAAATGATCTGACCATGACAAGGGAAAAACCTCTATACCCCTTAATTCCAGATCCTGTCTCCACTGCTCCGAGAGAAACACCAGGTCGAATGTGTGTCCCCCTCATGGGTCGGACCCTGAACTACTTGGGTTAGGTCCATGGTTGTCATGGAAGCCATGAACTCCTGAGCCACATCTGAGGATTCGCCAAGTGACGGCAGGTTGAAGTCCCCCAGTACCATAAGCCTGGGGAACTCTACCGCCAACCCGGCTGTTGCCTCTAGCAGCACAGGCAGGGCTGTTGACACGCAGCTGGGAGGCAGGTACGTCAACAAGAAGCCCAACTGAACCCATGAGTCCAACTTCAAGAGGAGAGACTCACACCCAACAATCTCCGGGGCAGGGATCCTGCGAGGACAAAGACTCTTTGGGAACCAGGTTTTGTGTCAACTTCCAAAATGGTGTCAGTTGAAGCCATGCTGACTTGCACTACATTTCTGAGGGAATTGGGGCAGCACGGAGGGGGATGAACCAGAGGGGAGTGAGGGATATGGTGCCTTTACCTAACTAGATTTCTGAGTTGTCCCACTTGGGGGGGGGATTGGGGCAGCACGGAGGGGGATGAACCACAGAGGGGAGTGAGGGATATGGTACCTTTACCTAACTAGATTTAACAGCAGCTGGAACCAGCGTGGGGATCAAAGACATAATGCCAAACATCTGCTGAGACCAGACCGTGGGAGGAGTTCCCAATGATTAACCTGCGTGACATGGAATACTTGGAGGGGGCGGGAAGTTCCAAACTTTCTTATGTCGCTGAAGTGTGGCAGTCCTGCAGAGCAGTGGTGGGTTCCTCCCAGTTCAGCCCAGTTCGGCCGAGCCACTAGCGGTGACGATATGACGTCACTGAACCGGTTCTCTGTTAGGGAGCAGGGCCCTTCCAGCCACCCCCGTGTTATTCTTACCTTTTATTTGGCCCCGCCCCCAATCTATTCGCTACCTCCCGAGTCCCAGCTGATCAACTAGAAGGGAAAAAAAACTGTTTAAACTCTTGCCGTGGGGCTTCAAAGGGCCGCCCTACAGCTGATCAGTGTTAAAAGGCAGTGTGGTGGTAGACCAGTATGCTCGAAAAACAAATGGGTAGACTGGTGCCTCCAAAAACAAATGGGTAGACCGGTACAGCTCTGCAAGCAGTTAAAAGCCTGGTAGACCAGTACCTCTGCTAAATCCTAAATAATTGTCACATGACCAACAAACCATGCCCACAAAATAAGCCACACCCACAGAACCAGTAGTAAAAAAATTTAGAACCCACCTCTGCTGCAGAGTTAGCTTTACTTCACTCAGTGCTGATGCTATGTACTCATTAAAGGGGCTTTTGAGTCTGGTCGGTGCATCAAGAGGCCTGATTTAATCGGATGCATTTCTCGGAACGTTAACACAGTGGAAGTGGCAGGCGAGCACACCAAGCTGCATTTGCGCAAGCAGCTTGCACACACAAAACCATCCCCTCTTCCACCACAGCTGCTGCCACCAGTCCAGAGCTGGAAAGGTTGGGGATCACTGATTTAGCAATAGAAATTCAGTCCAAAGTGTGGTTATAAATTTATGACTAGCTATAAATTATTCCAGAGTTTTGCTAGCATGTCAAGCTAATTAGTCTACCATTTACTCTCCCCCCCCCTTTCCACATTTGCATTTCTCAGTTCTTCAGGCACTATAGTGTCCTCCATGACTGCAGAAAGGCATCCCAAGATGACATCATAAGCGCCTTCAAGTTTCTGTAATTCACAATAGCCAACCTGCCTTGGATTGTTTCCTTTCCTCCTTGTTAGTTGCTCTGCTAGAGACCTTTCTGTCAAAAGCCTGAGGCAAAGGAAGTGTCTCCTCTTCCTGTCCCGTTGCTAACCAAATATAATCTTCTAGAAGTAAATTACCTCTTCATTTTTTGACTGATATAGCCAAAAGGGGACCCTTTGGATCCCTTTAGTTTTTTTGCCAGCCTAAGTTTTCGCTGTTTAGCTATTTTTTGCAGATTATTAGCTGCTTGCTAATATTTCCTATATCAGTTCCTTTTAATTTTCAACTCGTTTCCTAAGCTGCCCTCCATTTTTTCTAATAGGAATGTGTGTGACTGTAATTTCTGTATGTCATTTTGTATAAGATTCCATCTCTCCTGCATTCCTTTTCTTCTGAGGATTTCTGTCTAACATATTGCCTAGAACAGTGATGGCTAAGCTTTTTTTCCTCGGGTGCTGAAAGTGCGCGCACGCGTGTGCCCCCCCCATAATGCAATGCCCCCCCACTCGCAATGCCCGCATGCATGCGACTCCCCTGCTGCCCCCCCCCCCCGTGAATGCATGCGCAACCCCCCCTGCATGCTTGAGACCCACACACATCCCGTTTTGGGCCTAGCAGCCACCCTGAAGTCTCTGGAGGCTGGAAACAGCCTGTTTCCGGATTTCCGGTAGGCTTGTTTTTTGCTCTCCCCAGGCTCCGGAGGCTTTCCTGAACCTTCTGGGAGGACTGAAGGCCGGAAACGGCCTGTTTCCAGATTTCCGGTACTTCCAGGAGGCCTGGTTTTTGCCCTCCCAGACCCTCTGTGTGAGCCCCGTACTTTACCTGGCATCCAAAACATGCCATGTGGAGACTCCTGGGAGGAGAGGAGCAGTGTGGGCAGGGTCAGCTGAAAATCAGTGGAGCTGACCTAGGGCAACAGCTTGCGTGCCAGCAGAGATGGCTCCGCGTGCATGGCATGCGTGCCATAGGTTCACCATCACGAGCCTAGAACTTCTCTAAGGGTATTGAAACCATGTCTTCTAAATCTAATGTGTTCAAAATTTCTCTTTCTATACAATCTATGTTATTATTATTTTTATATACAACTAAGCGTGCTATACAAATATGAATGTTCCTTCTTGGCAGTTTCTAAGATAGAAACTTTATTATTACACTATAAACATTGGTCTGAACAGCAATAATCACCATGACTGTAAAAAAACCAGCATGATAAAAATGATTATTTTTCATTGTTGGATAAATATTTTTGATCCATTATCCTAAATAGAATATAAATTAAAAAGACAAAGATATCCTTTGGCAAGCAATCTAAGGTATTTAAAAAATTTAAGAAATCAGAAAAGCCACTTAATTTTTTTAAAAGAAAGAGTGATAAGCATAAAGCAAGGCACGTTAAAATATTCAGCAAGAAAATTGTTTAAAATTTAATTAGAGGGAAATATAAATATACAAAAACTATACAAATTGCTTCAGGTATTGTCTCCAAACTTTCTGTACAGATTCTAAGGTGCTAATTTTTAATTTATAAATTCTCCCTCTGGCATTAATGGATAAAGAAATGATTGGAAGAAAACACAGCAAGAGAAATGAGGTCATTAAGGACATTCAGATTTGACATTTTTTTATGCCATGGAAAGAATCAAAACAAAATCTAAATAATGCTTTAATGAAAACTTATATGCCTGTGGGTGGAGCATATGTACAAATCATACACATGTACAAACAATATTTTCAATCATAGTTTAGAATAAAATCAATCCATGGAAAAACCAGAAAAATTATATTGCCTAAACTTATTATCAAAAAATGCCAGATTAAACAAGAATCAATATTAGGTTTTACCTGTATAGGACTGACATGAAATAGTATCAAGATTCCATTAAACACATAAATCATTAATAAATTAACAGAAAAAATAGAGATATTATACCTAAGAAAAACAATAAAATTCAGTTAGATTGTATCTTAATTGGAATCAACATAAATGTCACCGAATAATTTACAAACATTCTAAGTTCTCCAAAATCTTGAATTGGGCTGATATAACATAACACAATTAGAGGAAAGAAGTATGAGACTCTCTCTCAAGATGGAAATTGCAGACTGAATGAATATATGCCTACATGCATCAGTTGTAACTATAATGCTAAAATGAAATAATAATCATGTTCAAGTCTGAAAACACTCCCTTTAAAACTATTTCTAAGCCTTAGTGAATGTATAGGAGTTAATTCTAAATTGAGGTTGCAATATTGATTTTATGGAAAAATCAATATGGGTTTTATTGGAAAAATCCAATAAAGGATTTTTCCTTTTGATCATTTTAGTAAATTAGATTATATTAACAAGGGAACATGGGGAAAATATATATTGCTGTTAAAAGCAGCATTTCTTAAATGCATATAAAGACATTCTTTGTAAAACCAGATCATTCTTGTTCTCTAGATGCTAAAGATCTTGCAGTACACTATTGTATTGTGGTTGGCTGAGGTTGGTGGAAACCAGAGTTCAATAACATTTGAATCTAAATATAAATTAATCTGATAGGGGATTCTGGCCCAAGATGCATACCACGTTCACTCTGTAAGATTTCTTTCTATATATACAGTATATATGTATGAAATCAGCCATTGAAATGGCTGGAATGGTTCTGAAATGAGCCATTTCAAAGACTTGTGAGTAAATGATATATATGTATCCATGCAAGTCCACAAACCAATCCTATCAAACAGAAAATCTTTCACTGGAGGCAGAAGCCACAATGGAAAAGCACAAATAGCTGTAGATCCCAATTTCTTTTACAAGTCTTGCAATAATCCCAGTAATAATACTGCATTCCTTTCTCCCTAAAATGCCGGGATCTTTCTGTGTCAGATTCCCTTCTCACTTATACATATAGATTTCTATGTAGCTGAGAGCATTCCAAACGTCATTCAGAAAAGAATCTGTCCATTGCAAAAGTATTACTTTTAATCAGCACTCAACATGTGATTACTATTGATAATATTCATTCAATATGCAAAAGAAATACCGCTTCTGGAAAGACTGAAGACCCCAAACAAACCTGTGAAAAAGAGCATATCTACTGTAAAGAAAGGAGAGTTGTGTGCTGAAAAATGATTGCATAACTTTATCAACACTGTCACTGATAAACCTAGTGATGCCTAATAACAGCAACTCCTCTGTGAATATTTATCTTTTGTAGACACTAGACATATCCCTAAATGTATGAGGTATCTTCAATACTTCAACATGCTTAGAAATGTGAGGCAGGAAATTTGGATCAGAGTCTTGCAAAAAGGCAATGCACATATGATAAAATCTAATGTGAGTATAAATAAGGGAAGAGAGGAAGCATATAATGTAAGTAACTTTGCAGTAAAGAGAACGGAAGAAATAAATGGATTGGTAAAAATCTGATTTTTATACTTATGTTAAACGTATGGCTACATAGATAATTACAAACCCAAGGAAGGCACTAATGATGATAGCATAATACAGACATTGGAAACTTTCCCAATTCTGCTGAACCATAACTTTCAAGAGCACTAGCCATAGGGAGCACTGCAGCAGCCCACTGAATTTAGCCCCTGTGGAAGAAATTGGGACAATTTAACTGGCAAAATAGAGTTTTTCTGTTTGTCAGTCTTTCACCATGCACACATTTCATACACACACCTATTTCAGTTTTTTGTCAAAAAATAGCAAAAGTGCTACCAAAAAAGCAATAATTTTGCTGCTATATATTTGGAGATACAATTTAGGAATGCACTGAAGGACAGAAAAATGGAGCTGGTATAAAAATATGGAAAGGCACATTAATGCTGTTATAGCATAGCATTTGATCATAGGCAGTGAAGCCAAATAAAGAAGGAAGTAACACATTTTGATATTTGTGCATTTTGGAGGAAGTTTGTTAAAAATAAATATATAAAGCCCAAGCACCTTTATGGGAAGACCAATATTCAAGTAGGATAGTTGCTTAACACATTACTAAAGAACTCCCACTCTGTATTCTTACATAAGTATTAGTGTTATCTCAGTGACTAAGATAATCCACTTCAAAGCCAGTATCAAAGATGAAGTTTAAAATATCTCTAACAAGTAACCAATACCAAGAATTCCTGAAACATCTCAAGCTTTAAGAGTATTCTTCCAGACAGCAAGCTGTAAGAAGTCTTTTTACTAATTTCTCCCTAAGGCATTTAGTGGCTTTCTTATGGATGCATTTTCTACAGGTGCATTTTCTGTGAATGATATAACATAGGCAAGCCCATTCCTCAGGACATCAGGCACTTGCTTCTTGTATTATCTCTTCTTCCTATCCCAAAAGAACCTTTTGCATCCTGCGTGCAGCAACAATGGCTTCATCTTCTGAATCAGATTCACTCTGGGAATTAGAACTCTGAGATGCAGAACTGTAAGGAGAAGAACACTCTGGGGAACAAAGGTAGTGCATCAGTGGAACGCGGTACTTCCCACAGAAGTCGACAAATTTTATTTGGCGGACACAGCTGTCAAAATAGACTCCTAAAAAGAGATGAAAGGATGTTCTTAAAATAGAGTTTGCGGTTATTGTATAAACATGGGCATACATCATGTTTCATGGTCTGCTAAACTGAATCAAGTCAATGGCACAGTTGTCTTTCTTGTTTGAGGGGGATCTATGGCTGGCTGGTTGGCTATAAGCTGTCGGCTACCAGCTTTTTAAACGTATCACTAACTTATTTCAATCCAGCTACACCTTTCTTTGAAAGATGCAAAAATTAAATTGCTCATCAATGTTTCAGATTGGATTGAGATATAGAGACTAAAAACCTATCCACTTCTATTTAGAAATAAACACCACTGAGTTCAATGTAAGCAACATGTTTATTGTACAAAAAAAATCAGCAGTTCCATAGCATCTTTTTTGACTAACAAGTTTTATTAAAAGGCATAAGCTTTTAACATGAAGGCACAAGTTACAAAAACATGCCTTTTAATAAAGTCTAGAATCTGACAGTTCTAAGTAACTGGAACACAAATTATAAAAATTGGCATTTTCACCCAGAAATGTTGATAGCCTTATGGCAGGATGATCGTTCTTGAAAGCAAGCCTGGATTTTATTTATACTTTTTAAAGCTTCTCTTCTGCTTTGCTTTTTATCTCTAAAAGTTAACCGGCTGATTAAATGCTGGTTTATTTTAACCCCTGCTGGACTTTATCTGTTGTCCTTTTGCTTTACATTTGATCTTTTTGGCTGTTTTGAATAATTCTTGCTTCCATAAGGAAGTAATGGCATATTTCTGGCTAATGAAAAGTGTTTGGACTTGATTTACATTTATGTGGGATATATATAGGGATTTTGCCTTTTATTAACTTGCAAAAAGTTTGGAGGGGGTTTTTTTATTTTTTTTATCTTGGATCAAAACATTCAAAAATATTCTCCCTGTCTCTCCATATTCTCACTCTGAGGAATATTACTTCAATGTTCTTTGTTCCCTGTCTCTGAGGAGTTTTATCTCTCATTGCTGTTACATGAGAGCATATTGTATCAGATTGCAGACAAGTAAATGTGGCTGGCCTTTGAAAAAAGACTGGTAATATACAAACCCAAGTTGAAAACTTTTTTAAAATATTTGACAAAATAATAATGTTGCAAAAAATGTCCAGATGCAAGTAACTGTAGTTAAAACACCTTCACAAATGGAATTTGATTTAAAAGTGGCAGATTCTGTGAAAGAGACTTACAGACTTAGAAATGACTGAGGGGATTGCACATGCCTTCCTGAAGTTCAGGCCTCCATTCCTTTATAACAGCAGAAAACTAACTGAATGGTAAGTGATCAATTGGTTTCCCCTAAAAACACTGAAGGAGATTGGGAATAGATTTATCATAGTCAGCCCAGAAAACAATTTCATCTGAACTTTTTTGGGAAGGTAGATCGACTTTGGAGAATGGATTTATTATATTAAACTGGATAACAATTGATAAATTGATAAAAGATGGTATTAAGAAACAAACGTGGATATTTGATTCAGGACAAATCATAATTATTTGTTGGAATTATCTGGGATAGATAAGAAGCTGTGGTAAACTTTCTACAAGTTGAATACAATAATAGTTTGTTAACAGAGGGTTTTGAAATTTTACTCGTCTTTTTTGTTGTTCTACCTGTTAACTGTTTTGCCATTAATATGGTAGATAAATGACAGGTTAATAATTTGCAAATAGAATTAGAAGTTTAAAAATGTTTTGGGCCTGTTTTGCAAGGGATGGGAAACTAATATTGTTGCAATATATTTATCAGTGTTCAGCGGGGGGGGGGGGCTAATATGTGTATATGTTTGTGTCTTTTTTTTAATGCAACTTTAAAATGTTTTGTTTTTTGTTTGTTCTTGTTAAAAAATTGAGTTTCATATTTTAACTTTTTTTAATAAAAATAAAAATTACTGAGTTATTTTGATTTTTTAAATTTTAAGCTTAGCACTTAGTAAAAAAAAAACCCATTAAAATGGTTCCCCAAATGTCTGGGGAAAATGCTATTGATTTCTAAACGTAATATTCTCTTAAAAGCAGAGAAAATAATGTACCTCCACATTTAGGATTAGGACAATTGCTGGCCAGACGCAAATATCGAAGGAGATTTCCAGGGAGATCACTAGCAATGTAAGGAATATTGCGAGTTTTGATAGTGCGTCCAGCCAGTTCTTGGAGGCTTGGAGGATTGTAGGTCAATTCACGGACAAACCTCACAACCAAAGGATTCCCACGCAAACTCAATTCTTCAAGCTGAACTAGATTCAGGATCTCCCGAGGAAGATATGTCAGTAAATTATTGTGGAGGCTAAGAGAGCGAAGTGAATGCAACCTGGAAATGAGAGACAGGAAAAATTATAAGACTCTACCATCAGGTATACCAAAATGAGCAACAAACTCTCTTTCAGGATGATAGATATTATCTACCTGTGAATTAAACAATGCACTTCCCTAATATGCATAGTGGAGCTATTATATAACTATGAACGCACAGAATGATTTCTCTGTGGAGTTTACAGTGCTAATATAGAATGTTTCTGCATTTTCTGAACACACTATATTCCTTATTAATTTTTAGAGTAATGAAACTGCTTTTTAAAGTAATTAAAAAACACACTTTTAAAAACTTAGTCATTAAAAAACACGAGTCTAATTTATAATATACCAAAATAGGACCATATACATGGCTCCATAACAAATATATGTACTTTTGAGTGTAATAGATTTAGGGCATTATCCTGATTACACTTATTAAATACTGCAATTTTATCAAAGGAGACAAAGTTGAACAGGCACAATGTATTTGCAAGAAAGTTTCTGTTTTCTTGCTAGTGCCTATTAATTTTAGCATGAAAATCCAGACACTTACCAACATGCTGTTTGACAATCTGGTCAAAAACTTGCCTACTGTAAATGTCAGTATCAGATCTGTAGTTTTCAAATCCTTCTGAAGATGGGTTTGCCTCCTCCAGTGTTCTAGGATTTCATATAACCTTCTGGAGTTCTTAAAGATTACTAAGACTGGTACTGCAACCACTTCTGCAAGTTTGTTCAGTACAGTGCTGTAGAATGTAAGCCAACTGGTCCTGAATTTGTTTAAATTATATGTAATCATCATTTAGCAACCACAATTGGTACCAGCTGCTCTGGCAAGCAATCATTAAATGAGAAATCACATCACTGTGAATATCAGGCACAAGCAACCAGAACCATTTGTGAATAGTCTCAAGCAGAAGCTTTATTTTAATCACCTATGTGATTTTTCCTTTCAAACAGTCAGATAAAGCTTCAGAAATTTTTGGGGAGGTCAGACCTGTGCCGTTTTTTTGAAGTGTAAGGAGTCTAAGCTCAGCAACCTCTTAACCCCTCCTTCCAGTTGGAGTTGGAGATTCCAGCACAATGACTCTGCTTTCCTTTTGCCCATTTCCCACCCTTTAGAATGCTGATGCTGGGATAACTAGCAAGAATGGAATTAATGTTTGTGTTTATGTTTGTTGGAGAAAGGGATTACAAGAGAGTAAGTAGGCTCACAATGCGGAATACACATCAAAATAATTGGCATCCCAGAGCACACTTGGAGCTAGGAGTTGCAAGTGCTCTACCCAAACAGCTGATGTATTTCCCTGCTTACTCTCTTGCTGATGTTTTCCTGTTTACTCTTGTAATTCCTGCTTAATCTTGTAATCCCTTTATCTCCAAACTTTCTGCTCTGCAGGTGGGAGCCACAGGACAATGTATACAGACTGTAATGATAATCGCATGACTGAGGGACACAGTGAAGATCATCAATGTGACACTGGTTGTAATTTTTTTTTTGCACCATGGAAACCAAATGGATACTGAATGAAGCAGTTGGTAAGCAAGTCTAAGGTCTCTTCTTGTTTATCCTAAATTACCCTTCTCTCATTCCCCTGCAGTATAATGACCAGCTAGGGCTCCATTTACCCTCAGAGGGAAAATAGACACAAAATAGGAGAAATTCTGCCTTCTCACCATTATGCATTACTGCTGCACCACTTTCTCTTTAAAAGTACCTTGTTTTACTTTAATGTCTAATGTACATAAAGAACCATTTTTATTATTTCGGGTATCTCTTGCAAGCTTCACCACATACTGAGTTTTAGCCTTTTACAGTTTCTTGACACCATTACCTCTTTGGTTATGTTTTCTTTCTTCCATTTTCTGTAAATTTTGCTTTTCCTCTGAAATATTTGAGAAATTGCATATATACACACTGGTATCTTTGAATTTATCCTGTTTTTCTGTTCCCATTTTCCTGAATACTTTTTTTGAGGAATTCAAACCAATGGATCTGATCCACCTTCCTTTAAAGTTCATTAAAATCCATTTTCGAAGTTCAGTTTTTAGGTGGCCCTTCTCAACTGCTCCTTTAGATATCATGAATTCAAGGAAAACTTTACTTTCAGTATATTTGATTCTGTGTTTTAGCTACATTTTCTTTTTATTCTCATTTGATATCCCCCTGATGAGATGGTGAGATTCCTTTTCAGGTTTTATAAGCCGTATCCTATCTCTTCTCAGCAATCCTTTCTGAAAATAGCAAGAGCCCTTGTCAACTTCCTGTTTGTTTTCCCTATTTGCTTGCTTAGTAAATAATGTGTACAAATTATTCTCCATTACTGCTGATAACGAATCCCACAACATAGTTGCATTATTCACTATTCGCACTATTTGAATTGATAGTTCTATGGAAAATAGGGTGCAAGTAGTCCTTGTTTAATGACCTCTTGTTCAGCAACGTTTCAAAGTTATAACAAACTGAAGGAAACTTATGACTAGTCCTTGAAGTCTGGCCATCCCAGCACCTCCACAGGCATGTAATCATATTCTGGGTGCTTGGCAACTCACTTACATTTATGATGACTCAAGGTCACATGATTGCAACCTTCCTTGAAGTCTTCCCAAAAGTAAATTTGTTGGAGAAGCTGGCAAGGTCACAAGTTGCTTGGGTCTTTCCTACCTACCCACTTCACACAGCCCCTCTGCGCCTGTGCTGCATCTCCCCAGTTACTCACACACCCTCCTGAGTCTTGTTGAACTTATGCTTCATCTCCCCAGCCACTTGCACACCCTTGAACACTCTCCCCAGGTGTTCTGCTACACTCTTGCTATGATTACCTGGCAACTCACACACCTTTCTTACCCGGCAGCAGCCATCTCAAGTCCAGTTGTCCATTTCCATCACATTTGTACCCTCCCTGAGCCTTACTGCACTTGTGCTGCATCTCCATGGCTACCCATACACCCAATCTCCCACTGAAAGTAGACTCTTACCTGCCTGTGGCCTGCTTACAACCCACTTAGGACTTGCAAAGAGGTACTTGCTTAACAAGCCACAATCCTCCTTTAGGGACTGCATGGATTGCCATCACGCTTTACATTATGACAGTATTGCTTACTAATGGAAATTTTGGTCCCAAATGCTGTTGTAACTCAAGCACTATCTGTAATCAGTTTCAGCTCAATTGAAATAGTATATATACCAATATTATAATAGTATATAATTTTCACTAAATCACTAAATCAAATATTACACTATTTGAGCTCACATTAATTGCAACCTACCAGTATTGTTTATAGATCAGTATGTACAATTATTGTACAATTTTCTGATTGTAGTGCTGCAATGAATTACACCTTTTCGGCATTGTGAGATTGTGTTATTATATTGAAGATATTCTCCTTTTCATACAAAAACACTTCAAAAGAAAATATCATCAGTTTTTTACACAACTAAATTTAGGACATAGATATCAGAAAGAGTAACATGGCTAGAAATACTCACTGTGCCAACTGAGGTGGAATACTCTGTATCCTGTTATCACAGAGGACTAGATAATTTAGTGAAGACAGGTTTGCTAACTCTGGTGGAATGGAAGTAATGAAATTTCCTCCAAGATACAAAAATTCTAAACTGAAAGAGAAACGAAAATCAATACCTAAAATTTGCATCCATTTCTGACAGAGTACTGATTCAGCATGTCATTTAGAACATAAATCAGTGGACATCAACCCTTTTATATATATTACAAAATGATTATATTAAAGAAACTTTAATAAACAAATAAACTTGAAAACAAAGTAAGAAGAAATGGTTCATCAGGTTAAGTTTCTCTAGATAAATTCCTTCAATTAAAAAAAATGCTATCAGGAAAATAATAATGATGAAAAATAATTTTTCTCCCTCTCCAAACTCTGATATGTGCCTCCCAAAAAGAATTTCTATCTGCCAGACAGTTGTTGAAACCACTCAGAAAATCAATACTCAGGAAAGTTTTACAAGGTGCTCAAAGCAGTCAGTGTCCGGTAAATGTAAAAGTTATGGAACATGCATTCTGAAGTCAGGAAGTGAACTCAGTCTTTGTATTTGTATTCCAATTTGGATACAAGTACAGGAGCCATAGTTTGCATTATGACACATGGTTTGTCATTCCTTTCCCATCCCTTTGAAGATGCTTGTGCTTAAAGCTGTACTACAGGAACATAGCAGAAGTCTGGATTGATGTATTTCTGATTGATCATAATCCTATTTTAGAGGAGGTTTCAAAGATTTCAAAGACAATAAAATGCCCTGCCAGTTTGCTGAGTGAGATGTGAGATGCCAAGGTGACTTTCATATCTTCTTTGTTTATGTCTGTTGAAGGATTTGGGAGGAGTCATTTGACACCTGATCCAGTAATGCCAGTGGTACATTGACATTGACAATATTGATATCAGGCAAATATGTTTTATTTTCCTCCAGAAATACAAAAGGAAAAAAAGAAAAATAAGTCATGGTTGGGCAAAGCCTATATAAACCCTAAGTGAGGCTAGAGAGCCAACTGCTGTGTTCCTCCTCTAATAAAGCTTATTGGATTTATTTTGAGTTCCATTTAGATTACTCCTTCATCTATTACCAATTGATAACTGGCACGAACCACATTGGCCCACATCAAATTATAAATAAGAAATTGTTTTTATGCCTCTTCAGTATGTGGGAGAAAGAGAACTTTGATCTTGAAGGGATACAGAGTATTTTTTTCCTTATAAGTACATTCTGTCTGCTTATAAGCTCAAGTCAGCACATAAAAACTAACTTGGTGGAAGCAATTGGCACAAGGTTACCTGTTAAATTTCACAAATGAATAGATACTTGGACCTAGATCTCTAAATGCTGCATTAGAGTGTAGTTAACTTTGTGGCAAAGCTTAGCTCTATTAACGATTCTTTATTAATAGTAACAATACTTTAATATTTAAACACATAACCATAATGTTCAGAAATTGTATGCCTCTAAATACACAAAATTAATTACCAGGTAATATTCAGCTTTACAGATTAACAGAGTTGGAAGGGACCTTATAGGTCATCTAGTCCAACCCTCATCCAAGCAGAAGACCCTACACCATTTCTGACAAATAGCAATCCAATCTCTTCTTGAAGGCCTCTAGTGATGAAGCTCCCACAACTTCTGAAGTCAAGTTGTTCCATTGGTTGATAGTTCTCATTGTCAGAAAATTTCTTATTTCTAGGTTGAAATTCTCCTTGATCAGTTTCCATCCATTATTCCTTGTCTGGCCTTTAGATGCCTTGGAAAATAGCTTTACCTAATAGTGGCAGCCCCTCAAATATTGGAACACTGCTATCTTGTCTCCCTTGGTCCTTCTCTTCACTAGACTAGCCATGCCCAGTTCTTTAACCGTTTTTCATGTTTTAGTCTCCAATCCCTAATCATCCTGGTTGCTCTTCTCTGCACTTTTTCTAGAGTCTTAACATCTTTCTTATAGTGTGGTGGCCAAAACGGGATGCAGCATTCTAAGTGTGGTCTTACTAAGGCTTTATAGAGTGGTTTATATATTTAGTATATGGCAAATACATGGACTTATAGTAGTTCAAATGTTAATGTCCAGTCCACCCAGCCATTCAAGGACAAGGTGGTCTACGTTGAAAAAAATCAAACATTGAGCTGATGTAAGCTCTTGATGGACATTTGGACACAATGTGATGGATATTTTGTCAAGGAGCACCACAGTCACACTGGGGGGTAGAGACAAGACCCCACTAAAACAATGAGTCCTGGCAGACACCATGTTGGGTACGGATTCTGTTCAGAGTTGACCAATGCTGGCGAGGAAGGTCAAAAACTGACACCTTTTGTGATGCTAGTTTGCGTCCTCGTGGTGCACTCTGGGTGTGAACCATTCGGAAGTGTGAACCGAATGACTAGCAACAATTGGCAGCCAGATTACATTGAAGAATTGTCAGTTAATGATAGTTTGCAGAACTCCTGGCTCTCTAAATACATGGCAACAAAATGGGCCTTTTCAGGCCTAAAGGACAAGATAGATTGGGGACATTGTCAGAATACAGAGTGGTATTAGTACCTCACTTGATCTTGATTGTATCCCTCTGTTAATGCAATTTAGGATTGTATTGGCTTTTTTGGCTGCCACTGCACACTGCTGGCTCATAGTTAACTGGTTGTCCATGAAGACTCCAAGATCCCTCTCACAGTTACTGCTATTAAGCCTGTACTTTTGATTTTTCTTGCCTAAGTGTAAGACTTTACTTTTCTCTACATTGAATTTCATTTTGTTAGATAGGGCCCAGAGTTAAAGTCTGTCAAGGCTGTTAGCTATTCCCGTCAAGTTAATATCATCTGCAAATTTGATAAGTTCCCCTTCTATTCCCTCATCTAAGTCGTTTATGAAAATATTGAAGGGTACTGGGCCTAAGATGGAACCTTGTGGTACCCCACTGCTTACTTCCCTTCATGTAGATGAGGACCCATTAAAGGACTACTCATTGAGTACGGTTTGTCAACCAGTTATGAATCCATCTGGTGGTGATGCTATCTATCCCACTTTTTTCTAGATTATTAAGAAGTAGGTTTCTTAAATTTGAAGGCAATGCCTGGATTACCTTCATACCAAAATGGAGAATACCAGCAGAAAATTAATAGACGGTGAGAAAAATATACTGACATGTTCATCTGCAAATCAGCTATAAATAATTAAATTCTAAAAGAAAATGGAATTGTGCAAAATATTAAACATATACTTATCAAATATTATTTCTAACATTATTCTAAAATCATTTTCAAGAGGATGTTGTACTATTTTTTCTAACTTTACAGAACCTCTTAAATATATATAGCAAACTGATCATACTAAGAAGGAAGAACATAGGAAACTACAATGAGAGATCAGAAGAGATTAAACAAACTATCCCTGGGTTGAAATATTGGCAAAGGTGACTAGAAAACAAGCTATAGACTAAAATGATGAAAACTGGAACAACTGTATTTGAACTGGAAGCTAGGCTTCCAATTGCACATTTGCACTCTCATTCCTGAGACATGTCCTCCCCTTCACAAAAATTTCTTTTTACTTGAGTGTGTCATGATTCTATGACTAGGACCCTTGAAGAATAAAAATTCCTGAGAATTGATGCACACTCAGATCCATTATACTCCCAAGAATCATTGTTCATGTCCCAGGCTTCTTATGGTCTCTCACTGATATTTCCTATTTTTTGCTTTTCAGTGTAATTAATATGCTTTATTTCCAAAACAGCAGAACAGAGGAAAAAACTTATTGTGACTGAACATTCCTAGCATTATAATATATAAAGCAGATAGTAGGAAGAAAATAAAAATAGATACTGTATAAATTGAGGACTAACCCCCCTCACTGTTTTCATTACAAGGCATCTATATGAACAAAATTAAAATCACAATATTCATTAAATATACAGATAAAGAGAAAATTCAAAATACAATAATAGATTAAACTAAACAAATTTGGTCTAAATTGGCCACAAATACTCTTCCCTGTCTGTTGAAAAAGAATCATTTTCAACCATTACTTCCTGAAGTGAGGCTGTATTTTTTAATTGAAATGTGAAAATATGGAAAAGAGGAAGAAACTTAACTTCTGCATTTCACCAGAGAAAAATTGATTCAAAGTAACAATTTTGTAGATGGCCAAATTGAAATTTCCAAATAAAAAATTTATGAATTTATTTTTAAACTACAATTCTCCTATAACATAAGCCTCCTATGAATAAAGGGACTAAAACAAAGCTCATAATCTAATATTGTATCTTTGTGAGTACGTGTGAATCTATCTAGCTATATCATGGAGCATTAAGTGGTGGTAATGAACCAATCCATTCATAAATGAAAGTAAAATTCAATTCTCAAACTCATCACAAGGACATTTCTGAAACTCTTATATTAAATCATAACTGAAGTCAAAATGAATTAAAGTGTTGAAATTACCTGAAAGATTGCCTATTTCCATACTGTAATGTTTGCTCTACATTCTTTTGTAGATTTTACTACAGATACAAGTTCAGCAGATTGTATAGTTATAGTTAACTAATATAGTTATGAAACAAGCTGCTGCAAGTTGAAAAATACAAAACTTTTTGAATAGCCTGAATGAAAAAAAAATATGAGAAAATCTATTTTTCCATCTAAGCTATTCAAAGAATGTTGTATTTTTTATAAATATTATCTTTGCACCGTTTGATATTTTTTAAAGCCATTCAAATATGTTGTATTAAGTGGCATTCAACCAAAGCTACAAAAACCCAGATGGCTACTAAATGGCCATGAAGGGCAGGGAGAAGTCTCAGCTCTCTGCTGCCAACTATTGGTTACCTATATTTTAGCAGTCCACAAGTAGTCTAATATAGAAGTTCTAAATAACCCAATAATTATAATTTATTAAACTTGTATCCTATCAGTGAAACAAAGAAATTACAACAAAATCAGTAAAAGATAAATATGGCAATGAAGGGAGGCCTCTCCCCCGCCAATAGCATGGTTGAAGAAGCAAATAATAAATTCACTTTTTGTTCAAGAGATTACTGGGAGTTTATGTATAGAACAGTCCCAGATTATCAACACTGAAGGAAAATACCGAATGAGTTGATGCCCCACTTGAAATAACTCGGTAGTATAAAATCACTGAGACCTCCTAAAAGATGCGTGCCTTGACTGAAGCAGAGCTCACAATTCGAGGAGCAGCAAAAAGCCCCGCGTTGTCTATCGTGGTGACTGGTGCACCTCCCACAAAATGCAGCCTAAGCTTTGGCTCGGAAGGTCGCCCGCGGCCGGCTTCCCCGGGGGCTCTTGGCCCCTTTTCCCAGCCGGCTCACCTGCTAAGCTCCTGGATGGCGGGGGGGATGCTCTGGAGCCGGTTGCTCCCCAGGCTGAGGCTCTGGAGGCGGGAGAGGCCCAGGAGCGAGGCGGGGAAGTGCGTGAACCGGTTGCCGCTCAAGTTGAGGACGCGCAAGGACCGGCCCAGGGGGGCGCTGGCCAGGCCCTTCGGGAGGGACCCGCGGCACCCCAACCGGTTGTTCTTTGCCAGCAGCGTGTGCAGATGCGCCAGGTCCAGCAGCTCGGGGCCCAGCACCGACAGCCCCGTCCCGCTCACGTCCAAGACCTCCAGGGCCGGATACCAGCTCCCGAGCCCCGCGGGCAGCTCGCCCGCCGGGGACAGCCATGAAGCGGGGAGCACCAGGCGCCGCGAGGACTGCTCCGCGGCGCCCCTCGGCCGAAGCTCGCCTTCCTCGCCCGCTCTTCGGGCTTCGGCTTCGGCCTGCCCTCCTTCCTCCGCCATCTCGTCAAGACCGAGCCCCGGAATCTGAGTACGACCGCGCTCGTGGGGCCCTGAGTAGCAGAACGTCAAGCCGCGCTTCGGCCGCTTTCTCCTGCAATCGGTCGAGACTTATACAGGTTCCCGGGCTGCTCCCGCAGGAACGGGCTGACCCGCTGACGGAGGGTGTTTCTGGTTCGGCTTTTCCGAGGGGCGCCCTGGAGGTCAGGGGCGCAATGTGCTGTCAGTGACTTCCACGGGCATTTTTCAACCGTAGGTCTTTGGCTGGCGCATCTTCCCCAACCTGCTCGACCTCTTTTTTCCTTGCAGTGTAAATTTGCTGTTCAGTATTTATTCCATTCAGAAACTATTGAATTTTACTTTTTTTGTTTTAGCAAGGTGACTTTTTCATACTGTACAGTTGACAATTTCGCATGGTTTTTTGTGAAAAATACTCCCGTACAGAAACATGGGAAGCCACTTTATACTAAAGAGGGTTAGGGATCCATCTAGCTGGGTGTTGGGTACATAGGCAATGCACCCAATTCAAAGGAACAGTTGTGGGCAGTAGTGAAATCCAAATTTTTTTACTACCGGTTCTGTGGGCGTGGCTTGGTGGGCGTGGCAGGAGAAGGATATTGAAAAATCTCCATTCCCACCCCACTCTGCGGCCAGTCAGAGGTGGTATTTGCCAGTTCTCTGAACTATTCAAAATTTCCGCTACCTGTTCTCCAGAACCTTTCAGAACCTGCTGGATTTCACCCCTGGTTGAGGGCCTTTCCAGGTAAAGCTAGTGAGACTCCAGTGTGAAACACTTGGGGTCTACTGTTAATCAGTACACAGGTACAGTGGTACCTAGCCACTCATCTGGGATTCGTTCCTAGAGATACAACTAGTACTAAAAATGGATATTGAGTAAACCATGTGATCCTTTATTTCAGCCCAAAGGAGTAGTGAGTCATGAGGCAGGTGACGCCAGCCAGTTCTACCTTGAGCGTCAAGTACTGGTAGAAAGATGAACATTGGGAAAAGATTTTTGCTTCAAAACACATTGAGTATTGAATTCGTTGAGATTTGAAGCATTCAAATACCGAGATCTGGCTGTAGTCCCCACCTTATAACCATTCATTTAGCAGCCATTTGAAGTTACAACATCTCTGAAAAAAGTGATGACTGGTTCTTAGGTCCAACACAGCATCTCCACGGTCACATGTTCAAAATTTGGGCACTTGGCAACTGTCATGTATTTATAACAGATGCAGCATGCCAGGGTTACCTGATCATCATTTGCAACTTTCCAGCTAGCTTTGGTCAAGTAAAGTCAGTGAGGTAAGCTGGATTTGCTTAGTGACTATATGATTCACTTAACTGCAGTGATTCACTTAAAAGGCTATTGCTTAAAGCATTGTAAGCCGCCCTAAGTCTCCGGAGAAGGGCGGCATATAAATTGAACCAATAAAAAATAAATAAATAAATAAAAACCATGACAAAAAGGGTGGTAAAATCAGGTGTGTCTTATTCAACAATCGCCTTGCTTAGCCACAGAAATTTTGGTTCCAACTGTGGTCATAAGTTGATGATTACCTGTAGTTTAGAGGCCTCTAACCTTTGGCAGGAATTCCTATGGGAGTTTATTCAGTGCATTAAGCACCCACCAGCAAACAAGCATCCACAAGCAAATATTCAAAATGCTACAAATTTCTGTGTTTGTTCCTGTCTTGATTTTGCATAAAGCAACAAGACCAGATTTCTTACTTATATATAGTAGCAACCAAATTCTGAGAATTTCCATCTCCAGTGTGTATACCAATACTAGTAATATTTATTCAGTAGCTAAAGAACTATAAAGCATAAACAGAATAAAAAAAAGTGACTGTATATTTTGGTTATCATCTGTTTCTAGAAGTGTTATTGGTTAGCTCAGGCCTGTCAAACTAGTGGCCCATGGGCCGAATGCGTCATACACAGGCCATGTCTATCCAGGTTCTGCAAAAAGCATCACAATACGCCATGATACATCAGATGTTGCGATCAAGTTTGACACCCTTGGGTTAGCTCTTTTTAAATAAATGCTTTGCAATGGGAAATAATGGCTCATGATTCCGTTGACAGTTGCAAAACAAAATGGCAGCTCAGAGCTGAAACTCCGAGGCTAGGAGGGAGATGTTTCAACATTTTCAAGAGTGTGGGCGTCAATTAACCATCCACAGACCCCCCTCCCAGCAAGCTGAGGTATTTTCGGCTCAATAGAGCTGTGGATGGAGCCCAAGGATAAAACCCGAGCCAAGCCCGAAGATCAGCTGTTTGTCAGTAAAAAGACTGAGGGCGGTGGGGAGAATGTCAACATCAAAGCCTGGCTGTCATGACCGGGTCAACCACTGAGTCTAATACAGCTGATGAAATGGTTGGCGAGACGGTGGCAACAGCGACTCCGGATAGGGTGTTGATAATGATGCCTGGGCTAATAGGCGCTGCATGTAGCAACACGGCGGCGATGATGTCTATAGCAAGGGGGATTACCACAATGGCGAGGGGAATGGCGCTAATGGCAGCGACGGCGACGGCAACACCAGGAGGCTGCAAGGAAGCCCTCGTTAATAGAGGAGAGGGCAATGCTGCAAAGGCTATAAATGTTAGGATCCCTTCAACCTCAAGGGATCTGTTGCACTCCTCTTTCTTGAAACTCTGAGGACTTATTAAATTAATTGAACTAAGTAGCCTGAGCAAGGTGATGGATAGGGACTGAGGATTACAAACAGGAGATGATGACTTACTCTCCCCCTCAACTGTCCCTCTCTCCTTTATCAGATCTAGATCTATTACGACCACTCAGCGTTAACTTGCAATTCTTAGATCGATCTGCAGCTTTATTTACCACCTATTCCCCAAGATTACCCTGATTATTTAACCCTAAATATTTTGTCCAGTGGCTCTGCCTTACTTTTTTGATCTAATCCTCGGCCATCGCTGGTATCAGGACTGGAGGAGATACAGACATCGAGAGTCT
Organism: Pantherophis guttatus; assembly: GCF_059756535.1. Lineage (NCBI taxonomy): Eukaryota > Metazoa > Chordata > Lepidosauria > Squamata > Colubridae > Pantherophis > Pantherophis guttatus. The sequence goes on along the minus strand of NC_142064.1, from coordinate 105,526,457 downwards.
TGGATTATGGGGAGATAGACCACCTTCTCTTTGTTTGTTTCAAATGGTTTGGTCACTGTGAGAGGACGTCCCTTTGAGACCTCTATCCCCACCTCCTTTGGATGGACTTACTACAACCACAAGACTTCCCATCGTCGTGAGAGGGCGATGATGTTCCGATGTATTGACATTTGTAACATACTGGTCTCCCTTTTACATCTATTTCCTCCCTTATTTTAAATTACCTGTCTTAACCATCTCTAACACTCTTAGAAGAAAATGATCCTTCATCTCCTTCAACTCGCTCCTATCTTTGATGTATTCAACTGCGGAGCTCCTTGCACTGCGAGATTCCCCCCTCTCGCATGTCTGGCCCTCTCAGTTATCGAGGGCCGCCCTTGAGGACGGGTTTTGGAACCCTGAGAGGTGGTTTGCAAAAAACCGACGGCTTTGGGGTTTTTTAGATAAATCTTTAAGTTCTATTTTAAGGGGTTCTGGGAGGGATTGTGGGAATGGATCTGGGGGGATCCATAAATCCACTGAAAGGGGTAATGGGTCTGATAATCATGGTGGGGAGGATGGGGACAGAAATCTGACAAGGATGCAGGGGGATGAAGCGATGGGCATTAGCATAGTAAGTGGGAGGGGCAGATATGACGGCTGCAGGGGGCCATATTATGTTTCGGGAGTGCACACTCGTTGTTTACGAGCGATTGCCCACTCCGACCCCCAAAGCACTGCTCGTTTCCCGGGTTGTTCAGAGTCTCAGACCCTGGGTCTACGGCTGATGTTATGTAATGCCAGGTCAGTGGTAAATAAAGCCCCCCTCATTCATGATCTTATTTCAGAGGGGGGTGCTGACCTGGCAGGGATTACGGAGACCTGGTTAGGCCAGGAGGGAGGAGTTCCCCTTGTGGAAATGTGCCCGCCAGGTTTCCATGCATTCCATCAGCCAAGGACTCAGGGAAGGGGTGGGGGAGTGGCAGCAATCATTAGAGAAAGTCTTTGCCCGAGGGAGGCCACTGTTCCTCAGATAGCCGGATGTGAGTCCCTCCTTGTGAAGTGGGGTCGGGGGATTCAGATGGGCCTACTGATTGCGTACCTGGCTCCCTGCCACGTAACAGCGGTCCTGCCTGAGCTGCTCAACATTATAGCCGGGGTGGCGGTGGAAACCCCCAGACTTATTGTTATGGGGGATTTTAACCTGCCATCCACTGGTGAGATGTCGGAGACGGCTCGGGAGTTCATGGCTTCCATGACGGCCATGGACCTGACCCAGGTAGTTCAAGGCCCCACCCACTTGGGGAATCACACTCTGGACTTGATTTTTGTCTCTGATCAGTGGCTGAATGATCTAAGAATAGGGGATATAGACATCAAGCCCTTGTCATGGTCTGATCATTCTCTCCTTCACATGGACTTTCAAGTCACTTCCACCCACCGCAGGGAGACGGAACCAACCAAATGGTTCCGTCCCAGGTGCCTGATGGACCCCGAAAGGTTCCTGACGGAGCTTGGGCCATTTCCTGAGACTCTGGCTCACAACTCGACTGAGGACCTGGTGGTCGCCTGGGACAGGGCGGCTACTGGGGCCTTGGACCGCATTGTGCCTTTGCGGCCTCTGACCCGATGCCGATCTCGTCTAGCTCCTTGGTTTTCCGAGGAGCTGAGAGAGATGAAGTGTCGGAAAAGACGCCTGGAGAGCAATTGGAGGACAAGCCGATCTGAATCTGACAGGTGAGATCTTATATTAAGACCTACCTAGTGGCGATAAGAGCGGTGAAGTCTAGCTACTTCTCCGCTCTTATTGCATCTGCAGAGAACCGCCCAGCTGTGCTGTTTAGGGTGACCCGCTCCCTACTTCAGGTGGGGGTACGGGAAGATCCCTTAAAGGGTCGAGCTGAGGATTTTGTACAATTCCTGCATGATAAAGTCGCTTAGATTCGGGAAGGCCTGGACTCCGATTGGGTAGATCCAGGGGAGGAGACGGGGGCAGGTCTTGAGAGCGTTATCTGGGAAGAGTTTGACTCTGTGGCTCCTGAGGACGTGGACAGGATTCTGGGCAAGCTTAACGCTGCCACATGTTTATTGGACCCGTGTCCCTCCTGGTTGGTACTGGCCTCCCGGGAGGTTACACGAGGCTGGCTCCAGGGGATTATAAATGCTTCTCTGAGTGAGGGTGTCTTTCCCGCCGCCTTGAAAGAGGCGGTTGTGAAGCCCCTCCTCAAGAAGCCTTCCCTGGACCCGGCTATATTATCAAATTATCGTCCAGTCTCCAATCTTCGCTTTGTTGCGAAGGTTGTTGAGAGTGTGGTGGCGCGACAACTACCCCGATACCTGGATGAAGTTGTCTATCTGGATCCATTCCAGTCGGGCTTCAGGTCACGATACAGCACGGAAACAGCATTGGTCGCATTGGTGGATGATCTCTGGAGGGCTCGGGACAGAGGTTGCTCCTCTATCCTGGTCCTATTAGATCTCTCAGGGGCTTTTGATACCATCGACCATGGTATCTTACTGCACCGGCTGGAGGGGTTAGGAATAGGGGGCACCGTGCTTCGGTGGTTCTCCTCCTTCCTCTCTGAACGTTCGCAGTTTGTGTTGGCAGGGGGGCAGAGGTCGACCTCGAGGCACCTTATTTGTGGGGTGCCGCAAGGGTCAGTCCTCTCACCCCTTCTGTTCAACATTTATGTAAAACCGCTAGGCGAGATCATCCATGGTTTTGGGGTGAGTGTTCATCAGTATGCTGATGACACACAGCTATACATTTCCACCCCAGACCACCCCAATGATGCCCTTGCTGTGATGTCCCGTTGCCTGGAGGCCATGCGGATCTGGATGGGGAGAAACAAGCTCAGACTCAACCCCTCCAAGACCGAGTGGCTGTGGCTTCCGGCGTCCCGGTATAGTCAGCTGGTACCATTACTGACAATAGGGGATGAGATCTTGCTCCCCACAGAGAGGGCCCGCAACTTGGGTGTCCTCCTGGATTCACGGTTATCTTTAGAAGATCATTTGACGGCCGTGGCCAGGGGTGCCTTTTATCAGGTTCGCCTGATCCGCCAGTTGCGTCCCTTTCTGGATCGGGACGCCTTGCACACGGTCACTCATGCCCTAGTTACCTCCCGTATGGACTACTGTAATGCTCTCTACATGGGGCTCCCTGTGAAAAGCACCCGGAGGCTCCAACTGGTCCAGAACGTAGCCGCACGGGTGATTATGGGCACAGCTTGTTACGCCCATGTAACACCTGTCCTACAGGAGCTGCACTGGCTCCCGGTGGTCTTCCGGGTGCGATTCAAGGTGTTAGTTATCACCTTTAAAGCGCTCCATGGCTTAGGACCTGGGTACCTACGAGACCGTCTTTTGCCACCAATAGCCTCCCACCGACCAGTTCGTTCTCACAGGGAGGGACTACTCAGGGTACCGTCAGTCAAATTATGTCGACTGGCGACTCCCAGGGGGAGGGCCTTCTCTGTGGGGGCTCCAACCCTTTGGAATGAACTGTCCCCGGAGATACGGAATATCCCTGATCTCCGTGTTTTCCGCCGTGCCCCCAAGACCCTGATGTTCCAACAGGCGGGGCTAAACATACGAACATGTGAATGATTTTTTAAATGTTATCTAATTCTGGGTCTTATTTAATTGACCAAACTAAGTAATAATTTTAATTAGCAATTTTATGATGTTTGTGTGTCTATATTTTTCTTGACTGTACACCGCCTTGAGTCCTACGGGAGAAAGGCGGTATAGAAATATAATAAATAAATAATAAATAAATAAATAAATTTAAAAAGACAGCTGCTGCCCCTCCTGCAGATGCCTATGATGTCATGCTAAGCTAGAAGCTGTTTATCTTGGTGTGCTTGTTGCCCTACAAAAATAGCTTGGCTTTCAGTAGAAGTCTTTCCATAGACAAATATTACATATTTATTTGCATAGATATTTAATTGTATGAAATTTTACCTGAGTCTGAAATGATGCAGTTCAGAGATAGGTTTGGTTTTTCATAGAAAGCTATAATCTAAACCAAACAACCTTGCCTCTAATAGCCAAAATTTGCAAGGATAGAATCAGAAAAGCTGACTCAGAATGAATTAAGACTTGCAACAAATGCAAACAACAACAAAAAAGTTTCAGTATGTAAGGAACAAGAAAAAGGTCAAGGAAATAACTGGTCTACTAATGGGAGACGATGGCAAGAAAGCAACAAGAAGAAAGTGGAACTGCTTAATTTCTTCTTTGCCTCTGTCTTCACCCAAAAGGAAAAAATAGTCCAACCTAACAAAAGCAATACCATGGAGACAGAACAGGAATGCAGATCAAAATAGGCAAGAAATTGGAAAGAAAACACTATCTACTCTAAACAAGTTCAAATTGTCAGGAACAGATGGTTTAATCTGAGGGTTCCGAAGGAGATGTGATCTTGGAATCACTGAATGAAATCTTTCACTACTCCTGGAACATGAGGGAACTGCCAGAGGACTGGAAAACTGTTCCAACCTACAAAAAAGGGGAAAAGTGGAAACTAAAGACCAATCAGCTTGACATCAATACCCAAGAAAATCCTGAAAAAGATAATCAAGCAGTGAATTTGTGAGCATCAAGAAATTAACAAGGTGATTATCAGAAGCCAGCATGCGTTTGTTAAAAAGAGATCACTCCAGACAAACCTTATTGTCTTCTTTGATAAAGTGACTAAATTAATGGATCAGTGAAACATTGTAGATATAGTATACTTAGACTTCAGTAAGGCATTTGAAAAATAGACCATTGTAGAGAACTTCTTGGTAAGATAGAAAAATGTGAGATAGAAAATACCACCACCAGATGAAGTTGCAGTTTAGTGACCAACCACACTCCTTATGTATTCCTGAATGAAACTATTTCTACATGGAAAGAAGCATGTAATGGGGTACCTAAGATTCTGTTTTGGGGCCAGTGGTCTCTAACATCTTCATAAATGAACTAGATGAGCGGATAGAAGGGGAGCTCACCAGATCTGCAGGTGACACCAAGTTGGGGGGAATTGCTAACGCTTTGCTAAGACTTTGGATTCAAGATTCAGTAGGATCTTGATAGACTTGACACTGGGCCCTAGCCAACATGCAGTTCAGTGATGAGGAAAGTAAGGTGCCTGCCCTTAGGCAGGAAAAACCAAATGCAGAAGTACTAAGTAGGCTGTACCTGGCTCAGCAGTAGTAACTGTGAGAGAGATCTAGGTGTCCTAGTGGACCACCAATTAAGCAGGAACTAGCAGTGTGCTGCAGCTGCCAAAAAAGCCAATGCAGTCTAGGCTACATCAATAGAGGGATAACATTTGCTCCAATAGTACATAAAGAGAATTCTATCAAGATATTTAAATCTAATTATGAATAAATTATGAATAAATATTAAGACTTCAAACCACAGCATGCTTACAATGATACAAGTTAATGATCAGACCAAGTTAACGCAAGACTTCAGCACATATACTATTTGGCCATCCAATACGATTGCTTAACTTTTGAGGAAGAATAAACTTTTATTCAAGTAGTTCCCAAGGTAATTCTTTCATAAAGAGAAGGAAATCAAAAACACCTATCGCTAGGTGGACCTTTCTTTGGACTTTACAGTACATATGACCCAGAATGTAATCCTAATGATGAATTTCTTCAACATGATTTAGGACCTTGGAGGTTTTCTAATCCAACCTCCTGCTCAAACTATGCATTTGTACAGAAACAAGAGTCCAATTCCTTTCTTAAGCATATGCAAAAACAACAACAATGCTTTTGATGTTTGTTATAACAAGTGAGGAGACTGGATCTCCTGATTTTATTGCCAAAATTCCTAAACAGATCGATTTTGCATCAAAACATGCAATGCATTTATGATATTGTGCATTCTCCTTTTCTACTTAGGGACTAGTTGTCAAAAACCATCAGATGAGCTCTAAGTCCGCAAACCTCAGGCATATATCTTTCCCTTTGGGAATGACAGCAGCAGTGCCTCAGTATAAAGCACTAGATATGTACATATGTTTCTTGTTGATCTATCTTCCAAACAGCATAGGGAATACTTACTTCATGCTTGACAAACATTACTATTTCCTTCTATTTAATTAATAGGGTTGAGTGAATTCTTGAATAAAGTCAAGAATTGCACCTTTCTCCCATTCCTCACTTCCTTGAAAGAATGATGCTGTGGGAAGCTTAAGAGTATCTCTCTCAAAAACTCTGTTCTGCTCTGTCCATACATGAACCATACCGTTTACAGTGAAAGGTGCAATGGCAAATTTAGAACAGCCATATACAATCTTGGTCCCCTTGGTGCTGCACTGATTTTACTTCCTTGATACATGTAGCTATAATATAAAGCATGAACACAGAAGTACAGCATTTTCCAGAAGCTATAAACAATATAAATCAAAGATACAAAAAGCTCAGTTAAAAATCATTAATTAAAAAGAGTAAGAAGGTGATAAGAAAATATATTGTAGCACCATTGCAAAGAGAGGAGGAAAGAAAATGAGGTCAGTTTGAAACATACGGAGTTCTGTGGCTTCTGGTAGGGATAAAGAGCTTGCTCTATATTTACTAGGGACTCTCAATGATATGCACATTAATCAATGGCAGGGGTAGGGGGGATTCTGCAGGAACTGATTGAAACATAGAAAAAAATGATGGTTGGGTGAAGCACAGAAGAAGAAGGAAGGCTAAATATCAAAATGGAGTGCAGAAAAGTGATATGCCATGGAATATATGCATAGCTATTGCATTTTCTTTATTGGGCTCCTCCAGTTATAGTAATATTTGTGAAAAAGTATTTTAGGCTGCAGCAAGAGAGTCATAGGGCAATGCTCCACCATCAATACAACTTCCACAGAAGACACCATGATCCTAGTTTACAGTGATGCTTCCCCTGAGTTCTAGGAGCTCCAGAACTGGAGTTATTTGCTGTCCTCATTAGTCGCTATCAATTCAACTTCATATCCTTGCTATAGAAGCCATAATATTGGCGGGGAGGTTCTTTTAAATTTCAAAAGAATCCATTTTCCTTTACCTCCCTCCCATTGCTACACAATGTAAATATCTGTGACTGAGCAATAATTTCTAAACATGTTTGCATATTGAAGGAAGATTGGTAGGTGAGACAGGTAACACACTTTGCCTTCTGGTGTGTACCTCTCACATTTCTTTGGTAGTCATTTGCTTGATCTTCTCAGAGGTCTCCTAAGAACAATGAGAGGAAGAAAGAAAACAGGATTTAGCCCTTCTATCTGATATAGCCATCCTCTTCCACAAGCATGCAGCATCAGGAAGGATGAACATGGAACAGTAAGGGAGGAAGGAGACACTCTCACATTCAACTGTATCCACCAAACCAGCCCTGGTAACTAATGATATGACAGATATTGAAGCCAATCACTCTCCTGTCCAAATTAATAATGATTACTAAGGCTTTTCCATTCTGTCAAAATGTGCCATTATAATAATAAAACCTTGACTGAATTTAAATAGTAAATTTGGGACCAAGACACCCAAACTGCTATATCCAGTATTTCTTACCTCTGCACCATCCACCCGCTCCCAAATTATCCCTAGATATTCCAACATCTTTCATGCCCCATTCTTCTCCCTGCTCAAAATGGCATGTTATCCACTAGGGTGACAATGGATACACATACCAGTGTCTCTTATAAATTCTGCACTATTTTGATATAGAGGCAGAATCTGGATCACATGGATTGTTAAAGTTCCCACTGTACACTCAAAGGTGAACATATATTAAAAAACCAGTTGCCAAAAAATGTATTTTTTCTTATGATTAAGAAGTTAACACTCTCCTTTTCCCTGACTAATTTCCAGACACTTCCAAAAAGATTGCAACATTTATAGCAATAGCTTATTGAAGTAATTTGGTTCTTTCATTATGTTATTAAATGTTTCAGGCTTGCCTTGTAATTTTATTTCTTTTCTTTTTTTATTCACAGTACCGTATTAGATGTATTTTAACTTTGGGCTGTAAGTAAAATTGATTAGTATTTTAGGATGTTATTTTTTATCGCAGCCCCAGTTAACTTTGGCTATCTAAGAAAGCTTAACTAAAGCAAACCTAGTTAGAACTTAAATGGGAGGTCACCGAGAAGTTGAAAAAGCTGGCTAGATTGGGAAGTTGAAAAGCATGCTGGATGAATGCATCAGCAATGCACATTTGCATCATAGACAGAAAAGTACACAAATATGTGCAGAATATGTGCAGGATCTGGGATTACTTGAGAAAGTATTTATTTTTCATTTACAGGGTATGGTTCTTCCTGCTACATCTCAAGAGGGCTACTAAGATTTTAAGAGGACTGGATTACTCCTTTATGAGAAAAAGAGGAACGTTAGAGATTTTTTCCCATGTAAAATGCATAAATGGGAACATAACAGAGGCATACAAAATTATGCAATTTGTCTATTTATTTGTATAGGAGGGCAAATGTTAGAAAAAGCATGACATTGCAATGCAAATGATTTGTGTGTGTATATATATATATATAGGTCTTTGGTTATTCAGGTTTTCTCCCATGTAAAATTGGAGGTGTCTTGGCAACATTTCGACGAAGTCTCATTCGTCATCTTCAGGCTGGTGTTCTCGGCTTCGTGCTTCTAGGAGCAATGTGTGTGATCGCAGCTGTTTCTCGAAATCACCAACATCCTCTGCACCAGCAAGCCACCCAAAAGCAACTTACCCAAAGAGGAACAGACAGCACTACTTAACCTGAAAGAAGACACTAGCATAATAATCCTACCAGCAGACAAGGGAAACGCCACGGTGGTTATGAACACATCTGACTACCAAACCAAATTAACCAACCTACTCCAAGACTCCACATACAAACCCCTAAACACAGATCCCACCACCTACCTGGAAAAAACCACTAGATCCAAAATAAAAGCCTCCCCCATCAGCAAAGAGATCCAGCAAAGAATCATTCCCAGAGAGAAATCATCCAGATGCCCTAAGCTCTATGGTCTCCCCAAGATACATAAAGAAGGAATCCCACTTAGACCCATAGTCAGCTCCATAGGCTCACCTCTACAAAATCTAGCCAAATTTCTCGCCAAACAACTACAGCCCTATGCAGAATCCATCAACTCACATGTAAAAAACTCATTCCAGTTCATAGAGATAATAAAGAAACAAAATTTACAGCCCAGTGACCTACTCGTGAGCTTTGATGTCATATCCCTCTTCACCCAAGTGCCAATCAAAGAAGCCTTGACAGCTATCCAAAACAAATATAACCCCCCCAAGCACATCCTAGATCTAACCAACCACTGCCTATCCAACACATACTTCATCTATAACGGACAAAAATACAAACAAATAGAAGGAGCACCCATGGGATTATCCCTCTCACCTGTCATTGCTAACCTCTACATGGAACACTTTAAACCCAAGCTCTAAAAAAATCTGATCACAAACCGAAACTCTGGCTCAGATACGTAGACAACACCTTCATAATCTGGCCACATGGGAAAGAAAAACTGGACAACTTCCTCACACACCTCAACAGCCTACACCCCAAAATACAGTTCACCATGGAAACAGAAGCGAACAACCAACTTCCCTTCCTGGATGTCTTAGTCTACAAAAAATCCAATGGCTCCCTAGGACACACCATCTACCAGAAGAAAACACACACAAACCGCTATCTGCACGCACTCTCACACCACCACCCAGCACAGATCAACTCCGTAGCCAAGACACTCATCTCCAGAACAAAACGCTTAGCTGACGAACAACACCTAAAAACCGAACTACACACTCTCACTAACGTACTAACATCCAATGGATTCCAAAGAAATAAGATCACCAACCTAATCCAAAAAGAAACCCCCACTAAAATCCAAGACAGAGAACAAGAAAATGGCAAAGCCCTCCTCCCATACATAAAAGGCACCACAGACAGAATCAGCAAGATCCTCCACAAACACAACATCAAGACAGCATTCTGCACAAACCGAAAAATAGTCACCATCCTAAGAAACCCCAAAGACAAAATTGAGTTAGAAAATCAAGGAGTATATGAAATCCCTTGCACCGCCTGCCCCATCACATACATCGGACAAACCAACAGAAGAATAAGTGCACGCATTGAAGAACACAAGAACTCAGTTAGAAAAGAGGAACCAATTTCTTCCCTGGTCCAACACCTCAAAGCCGCAGGACATGATATTGACTTTAAAAAGACCAGAACTATCGCCAAAACTGAACACTTCAACAACAGAATGATCAGAGAAGCCATCGAGATAGAAAAATGTCCACACAGCATGAATAAACGAGATGATACCTCCCGCCTGCCAGCCATTTGGAAACCCGCCCTTATTGACAAACAAGTCTCTAACACAAAGAATGACACCAGACCCACACTCACGAGAGCCACACAGGATGTAACCACCACACATCCACGCAGAAAGCGGACTCAAACCCACACTGATGATGAGGCACGACCGCGGACCAGAAGCCAGACCACAGCTGCATCATTAGCCCCTTTAAACCCCTCCAATCCATACATGAAGCAGACTGACACCCACCATAAAGAGGTAGCACGGCCACGAACACGAAGCCAAACAACAGCAACACAGCTCACCAGCTCAAATCCCCCTGCTACTCAGCCTAACCCAAGCACAACCAAGCCCCCACCTAAACAGAACACACACCCATCCAATCAGAGCACAGCCAACCCTCCATCCAATCAGAGCACAGCCAAACCTCCAACCAATCAGAACACACCTCCACCCAATCAGAACACAGCCAAGCTCCCACCCAATCAGTTCACACCCCCACTGGCAGTTAAAAGGAAGAAACAGCTGCGATCACACACATTGCTCCTAGAAGCACGAAGCCGAAGACACCAGCCTGAAGATGACGAATGAGACTTCGTCGAAACGTTGCCAAGAAATCTCCAATTTTACGCGGGAGAAAACCCGAATAACCAAAGACCTACATACAAACACCCGCGAAAACCTCAGAAAACATATATATATATGATTTATGTACTTGCATCCAACATCAAAACACAAGTAAGAGTCTGAAGTTTGCATTGCAATGTCATCGTATATATTTCATCATTTTGAGGTCATCATGGTTGGTACCAAATGCCTGTGTTCACCTGTATGCATGCATTTGTCTCTATCAAATTTCTAGCTGTTTGCCAACATACAGTCCTGGTTTCAGATATATTAGCAACCAACAAATTACAGATTTAAACTATGAGGAATCTCATAGCATTTTAGCAGAATAAATGTACTGAAATACATAAGCTTGTACACATAACTCCTTCTAACCTGATGCTTCTGCAGCTCTTGAACATATCTGGCTAGCTCTTCTTCAGTCAGCTTCTCTTCAGGCTGCTCTTGAAAAGGGATCTTCTGGTTTTTACCTATGAGCAGAAACAGAGTTTATGATATTCAATGCACATTGAGTATGCATGTATTCAACAAAAGACCAATACAGAGATGTAGTGTGTTCTTTCACATTAATAATGGATGTTGGATCTTTTGGCAAAACATAAGGGAGAAATTTGCCATCTTTACCAGTGGATGGGGCAGAGAGAGAGAGAGAGAGAGAGAGAGAGAGAGAGAGAGAGAGAGAGAGAGAGAGGGAGAGAGAGGGAGAGAGGGAGAATCCCAGGTGGTTCACCTGTAGCTTCTGAAGATCTGTTGGAACGATAGGGATCTACAAGGGCAGCCCAAATTTTGGATCAGCACAGTTCTTCCATGTGAAAGGGATCAAGCCCTCCTTTTTGCCTTATTACCCAGCTTTAAAGACCATTCACTATATTTTTGATATTTTCCCTCCAAACCTTCTACTCTGCAGTTATAGCAATAGCAATACAGTAGCACTTAGACTTATATACCACTTCACAGTGCTTTACAGCCCTTTCTAAGTGGTTTACAGAGTCAGCATATTGCCCCTAACAATCTGGGTCCTCATTTTACCGACCTCGGAAGGATGGAAGCAGTGATAGGAATCAGCCGGTTCACACTGGTTCAGCCGAACTTTGTGTGCAGTTTGGCGAACTGGATGAATCACCATGCAGTTTACCACTCCCCCTCCCTGACACTCCTCACCTCGGCCAGCCTCTCCTGAGGCCATTTTGACATCTTGCTGCTCTTTTATCGCACACTGTTTTGCATGCGATATCTGCGCATGCAAAACCCCAAGGCAGCTCTGACAAGGCACTTGGAGGGAGTGGCTGGGGCTACTAAAAAGGCAGCCAAGTGCCTGAAGGACCTCATCTGTTACCAAGAGCCTCAGCTGGTGGCCAGGGAGGCCTCGGCTGGGTTCTTCAGAAGGCAACAGTCTTTGCAGGGGGCCAATCTAGCACCTGGAGCTAGCTCTGCCCTAAGGAGACTGGGGACGTCATTGGGGCTCCAGCGAAGAGGGGCTCAGGTCCGGTCTCCATGTGGCACCATGATCTGATGAACTGCTGCTGGCACTGTGCGGCTACCTGGGTGGCAGGTGGGCACCCCTCACCCCTCCCCTCCCCGCCACTCCTCACCTGGCCTGAGAAGGTAAGGGCAATGGTGGGAGAGGGAGACCAGCAGCTCCAAGCCTGCCATGCTCGACCTGTGGGGGGTACACGGCAAGGCTTGGCTGTCTGTATGGGCAGGCAGGCAAGCAGGAGCCAGCTGGCAGAGGGGTGATGTGAGCGGCACAACCTCATAGCCATAACTCTTCTATGCGCATGCCTAAGATGGCGGTTGTGCCCTGAAGCTCTGCGGAGGGATGGGTGATATCGGGCAGATTTTGGGAGCCCCGGGGCCGCTTTGACCATCTATGGCCACCACCCCGGTAAGCAGAACATTATGCCAGCCAGGAGAGTGTTGTAACACTCTCGAAATCCACGGTGCTGATGGAGGGGCGGCATTGAAGTGCAGCGGCTGCGGCGGCTTTATGGGCGGCGGTGGCAGCAGCAATAACAACTTGCTCGTCGGCTGCTTGTTAGCTGGCCCCCTGAGGCTTCCCAGCGAGAAGATCAGCTGGGGAGCTATGATGCCGGCAATTGAAGTAATGTCGGCTCCGGCAACAGCTGAGGCAGCGCCGGCATCGGCTGCGGCGGCAACAGCATGGGCGTGGGCGTCGCCAGCGTCGGCGGCAGCATGGGCGACTTTCTCTCCGTCAGAGCCGGAAGCCTCACGGGGGCGAGGACAACGCCGGATGGATGCGGGTGCTGGTGTGGGCGGCGCCCGGTCGATTCCTATGGGGGCGCTGACAATGCCATGGACGGCGGTGCAACAGCTGGCCGAGAGGATAGCCGGTGGTCTGGCAGCAGCGACCGACGATGATACCCTTCCAAGGCATGTTTATTGGCCTGAGGAAACGTAGATTGACTTTTCCTGGGCCTAGGATTGGCGTTATTTATCTATCTACCATCTTAACTATCTTGTTCGCTTACCGCATAGAGTGGGGCAACTGGGGATGTACTGAAGGAACTGGTTCAGAACTGCATTTTCATCACCGGTGGGGCCATTTCATCTGCTCCTTGGCCAAGTGGGGCCAACCACCGTGAGAGGGTGGCTATTGGACGCCTACCGGTTGGTCGATATGCCAAGATTCTTACCCACTGTAGTGAGAGGACAGTGGGGACTTATTTGAGACTCTTGAATTTCCAGTTACACCCAGGATTGCTTCCCCCTTTTATACCAGCATGGCAGACTCCCTAGCTATATTTATCACCGTCCCAAAGCTTGGGCCTATACTGGATGTATTTTACAACCGATCTTCTAGCGCTGCGAGACTCCCCCCTCTCGCAGGCCTGGCCCTCCACGTTATCGAGGGCCTATCTTGATGATGGGCTTTGGAACCCCGAGAGATGGCATGCAACGAAGAGGGGGTTGAGGGGTTTTTTAGCTAAATTTTTAAGGAAAATTTTAAGGGGACCCGGGAGGGAGTTGTAAAAGCGGACCTGGGGGGGTCCAGATAGCGACTGAGCGGGATGATGGGTCGATTAGCTGCAGCAGAGGGGTCGCAAAAGGAAAATTAACCGGGGAGCAGCGGGACAACAGGAAGGGCTGTGTAATTGAAATAATGAGTGGGAGGGACAGGTATGATGGGCGCAGGGGGTCATATCAAGTGTCGGGGGTGCGCATGCGCTGTCACCGAGCGATTGCGCACTCCGGCCCCCAATGCGTGACTCCTGTCCTGGGTTGTGCAGAGTCTCAGGCCCAGGGTCCGCGGCTGATGTTGTGTAATGCCAGGTCGGTGGCTAATAAAGCCCCCCTCATTTGTGATCTTATTTTGGAGGGGGGTGCGGACCTGGCAGGTATTACGGAGACCTGGTAGGGCCAAGAGGGGGGGTCCCCCTCGTCGAGATGTGCCCGCCAGGTTTCCGTGCATTTCATCAGCCAAGGGCCCAAGGGAGGGGTGGGGGAGTGGCGGTAATTATTAGGGAAAGTCTTTGTCCGAGGGAGACCACTGTTCCTCAGATAGCCGGATGTGAGTCCCTTTGGGTGAAGTGGGGCCGTGGGGTGCCGATGGGTTTGCTGACTATGTACCTGGCTCCCTGCCACGTGGCAGCAACCCTGCCTGAGCTACTCGTCATTGCCGGGGTGGCGGTTGATACCCCCAGACTTATTGTCATGGGGGATTTCAACCTTCCATCTGCGGGTGAGGTGTCAGAGGTGGCTCGGGAGTTCATGGCTTCCATGACGGCCATGGACCTGACCCAGTTAGTTCAAGGCCCCACTCACATAGGGGGACACACTCTGGACTTGATTTTTATCTCTGGTCAGTGGTTGAATGATCTTGGTAGAGGGGACCTAGATATCAAACCCTTGTCATGGACAGATCATTCGCTCCTCCACTTAGACTTTCCTACCGCCTTCCCCCGCCGCAGGGAGACGGAACCGACCAGAAGGTTCCGTCCCAGGCGCCTGATGGACCCTGAAAGGTTCCTGACGGAGCTTGGGCCGTTTCCTGAGACTCTAACACACGACTCGACTGAAGAGCTGGTGGCCGCCTGGGAAAGGGCGGCCGCTGGAGCTTTGGACCGCGTCATGCCTTTGCGGCCTCTGACCCGATGCTGATCTCAATTGGCTCCTTGGTTCTCTGAGGAGCTGAGAGAGCTGAAGCGTCAGAAAAGACACCTAGAGAGCATTTGGAGGACTAGTCAATCCGATTCTGACCGGACACAGGTGAGGTCTTATACCAAGACCTACCTAGTGGCGATAAAAGCGGCAAAATCTAACCATTTTTCCACTCTTATCGCATCTGCAGAGAACCGCCCAGCCGCCCTGTTCAGGGTGACCCACTCCCTTCTTCGGGGGGGAGTGCAGGAAGATCCCTTGCAGGGTCGTGCGGAGGATTTTGTGCAATTCCTGCATGATAAAGTCGCTCGGATTCGGGATGGCTTGGACTCCGATTGGATGAGTCCACGGGAGGAGACAAGGGCAGGTCTTAAAGAGTGTTATCTGGGAGGAGTTTGATCCTGTGACTCCCGAGGATGTGGACAGGGTTCTGGGTAAGATTAGTGCCACCACGTGTTTATTGGACCCGTGTCCCTCCTGGTTGGTACTGGCCTCCCGGGAGGTTACACGAGGCTGGCTCCAGGGAATTATAAGTGCTTCTCTGAGTGAGGATGCCTTTCCTGCCGCCTTGAAAGAGGCTGTAGTGAGGCCCCTCCTCAAGAAGCCTTCCCTGGACCCGGCTGAATTAGCCAACTATCGTCAAGTCTCCAACCTTCTTTTTTATGGCGAAGGTTGTTGAGAGCGTGGTGGCACGACAACTTCCCCGGCATCTGGATGAAGCTATCTATCTAGACCCGTACCAGTCGAGCTTCAGGCAGGGGTACAGCACAGAAACGGCATTGGTCGCGTTGGTGGATGATCTCTGGAGGGCCCGGGACAGGGGTTGTTCCTCTGTCCTAGTCCTATTAGATCTATCAGCGGCTTTTGATACCATCGACCATGGTATCATGCTGCAGCGGTTGAGGGGGTTAGGAATAGGGGGCACCGTTCTGCGGTGGTTCTCCTCCTTCCTCTCCGACCGCTCGCAGTTTGTGTTGACAGGGGGGCAGAGGTCGACCTCGAGGCGTCTCGCATGGGGAGTGCCGCAAGGGTCGGTCCTCTCGCCCCTCCTGTTCAACATTTATGTGAAGCCGCTGGGCAAGATCATCCGTGGTTTTGGGGTGAAGTGTCATCTGTACGCTGATGATACTCAGCTGTACATCTCCACCCCAGACCACCCCAATGATGCCCTTGATGTGATGTCTCGCTGCCTGGAGGCCGTGCAGGTCTGGATGGGGAGGAACAGGCTCAGACTCAACCCCTCCAAGACCGAGTGGCTGTGGCTTCCGGCGCCCCGATATAGTCAGCAGGTGCCATCGCTGACTATTGGGGGTGAATCTTTACCCCCCACAGAGAGGGCTCGCAATCTGGGTGTCCTCCTGGACACACGGCTGTCTTTAGAAGAGCATATGACGGCCGTGGCCAGGGGGGCCTTTTATCAGGTCCGCCTGATTCACCAGTTGCAGCCCTTTCTGGACCGGGACGCCCTGCGCACGGTCACTCACGCCCTTGTTACCTCCCGGTTGGACTATTGTAATGCTCTCTACATGGGGCTCCCCTTGAAGAGCACTCGGAGGCTCCAACTGGTCCAGAATGCAGCTGTGCGGGTGGTTATGGGCGCAACTCGTTGTGCCCATGTGAAAGCCCTCCTGCGCGAGCTGCACTGGCTCCCAGTGGTCTTCCGGGTGCGATTCAAGGTGTTGGTTACCACCTTTAAAGCACTCCATAGCATAGGACCCGGGTATCTTCGAGACCGTCTTCTGCCACCAATAGCCTCCCACCGGCCAATCCGCTCCCACAGAGAGGGTCTCCTCAGGGTGCCATCGGCCAAGTTATGTCGGCTGGCGACACCCAGGGGGAGGGCCTTCTCTGTGGGAGCCCCAGCCCTGTGGAATGAACTGCCCCCGGAAATATGTAAGATCTCTGACCTCCGGGTGTTTCACTGCGCACTGAAGACCCTGTTGTTCCGCCAGGCTGGCCTATCAACATAATAATTTTAAATTGGGGTATTTTAAATTTCTGGGGTTTTAAATTGAGCCAAATCTATTTAATCATTTTAATTTTTAACTGCTGTTTTGTCTTGTGTTTTTAAATAGGCTGTACACCGCCTTGAGTCCTTCGGGAGAAGGGCGGTATAGAAATAAAATTATTATTATTATTATTATTATTATTATTATTATTATTATTATTATTATTATTATTATTATTGCCGTTGGCCACCCGCATCTGCTGGCAGCTGCGGCAGGTGAAGCCCAGCAGCTGCGGAGAGTCCACGTTCTGGCCAGTCCCCCGGGGACCGTGCCTCTCTCTCCATCTCCTACCTCCATGGGAGACCACGAACCACAGAAAGTGAGGCTCTCCTGGATGGCCACCTCACACATGCGCCTGGCATTGCACTCTCCCAACACAGGGAAGCAGCTCCATGGCGACCTCCGGGAGCTGCAGTGGGAGCAGCTGCTGGCCAGAGAGCAGCTCTGGGAGCAGGAGCCTGCAGCCTCAGCAGGCCAGTGGTGGAAAGGCCCTGGCCCCTTCCCTCACTGCTTTAGGCAGGCTTAGAAAGTCTGCCAGGCTGAGGGAAAGTGCATGTGCCACATGCTGCAAATGCCCCACACTTGGCTTCCCTCCTCCCTCCATCTCTTCAGTGCTCACTCACTTGCTTGCATTCTCCCTCCCCAGACTAGCTTGACACAGGCAGCAGCTCACAATTGCCCTTTGCAAGCCTGCTGTCGATGAAGCTGAGCGCCAGTGGGGGCTGGCTTTTTGCCTAGGTTTGTCCAGCTGTCGGGGGGGAAATGGATGGGGGCCTGGGGAGGAAGCTGTTTCCCCCCCCCCGACAGCGAACAAACCTAGGCAAAAAGCCAGCCCTCACCGGCACCCATGCTTCCCCAACAGCGGGCTTGCAAAGGGCCTGCGTCAAGCTAGTCTGTAATATCAATTTTCCTTTGCTAATCAATAGGAGGCCCAGCAAGTTTGGATTTCTGACTGGACACTCTGATAAAGATAAAGCAATCTTTTCCTTAAATATTGCAAAACCTCTTGTCCCTAATTTTGGCTCCTCCTCTCCAGTAATATTTAACTATTACTTACTGATAACTATGGCTTACAGATTTACTAGATCCTAAACAAACAAGTATCATATTCAATTCTTCAAGGTCTTATGAACCGTCTCAATTATAGATACCCATAAGTGGAAGAAATTCAGCTGTCAGTTGTAGACAGGGGATTGTTTCCTTAATAGACAAATAAATGATCAGTGTGAGACAGTGAATTAAATGAGAAAGCTATGACCCTGGCAAGCTATTCATCAGTTGTGGAATGTATTATTTCTGTTGCCTTCTTTATATCAAATAAGTTCTTTACCCCAGAAAATCAGTTCGTTTGATCAAAAATGGATAATCTGTCTTGATGTGCTATTAGTGAGATCAATATGTTATTCTACCTCTTTTTCTTTAATCTGTAGTATTTTCATTTATTTAGTCAAGCCACTTGTTGAATCAGAACATGTTTTTCTTTGAAAAGTGGGGTGAATCCTTCTAAAATGACTAAATTATCCAATTGCATAGACGATAGACCATACCTTCACAGGTCATGGCGGTGCACACCCAGTTCCCACAAGCACAGACGCAGCGGTTACAGTTCACTTGAGTCTCTGCTCCATCTTCATATGATTCGTCTTCTAAGGCACATTCTAAATAGAAAAAAAAATGCAGTTAATGTACATGGGAAGAAATATAAAGATAAAGGTTTCCCCTATCCACTCATGTCTGACTCTAGAGGACAGTGCTCATCTCTCTTTTTATTCACAATTTGGGGAAGAGTCAGAGCGACTGGATGGAGCTAAGGGTTTACTGGCCAGATGCCTTTCCTGATGCCACACAAACTTCGCAGAATTTTTTTCTTTGCACCCTAGGAGAGAAACATTTGCCATTACCTAGGATTGAATTCTCAACCTTCCAAGTGGGAGGCCAGCATCTTCATCACTAGGCCACCATGTCATTCTATAAGCATATGCAATACATATCTCAAAATGGCAGGGTGGCAATTAATCCCGTTCTGCTTTTGGGTAATTGCACCTTGATTAGAGAATGGATCGTGGCCTTTCCTTGCAAGTATACCTTAAGAAAATAAACCCGAAGATATATTTTCTAAGAAAAACTCATTTATTTGTTATAAAGAAAATAAAACATCTTACTAATCTAATTAGTTACATCTTGGCAAAGCTTTCCCGGCCACCTCTCTTGGCCGGAGAACAAAGAAAGATAGAAGAAAGTGAAAGAATGTGGATATGCGCAGTTAGCTTACTGATAAGAACTTGGCAAGCTATGGTAAGTCTGAAAGTTCAAAAATAAGAGCTCATCTGATAAATACAAAAACGCAGTGACACAAAACTCCAAATTTGGGCAGAAATCCAAATATGTTGCAATTCGTTCAACTACATTTTGAAACAAATGTGCACATATTACTTCTACCCTACTATATTCAACTTTCCCCATTCTTCTAACAACTCCAGGCCCATTTTGTGCAGACACAGAGCTCCTACTTTTTTCTGGTGGATTGAAGGTTGGGTTGAGGCACTTCAGGAATTCATTGAAACTCAGCTTCCAGTCAGCATTTTCATCAGAGAGCTCAATGAGAGCATCTACACAGAGTCCCCTGAAAGACATACAATACACAGTTATCCAATCAAGAAATGACTCCCAAACACATCACAGGAAAGTGTGAATAGTTAATATTTAAATTATAAATTGCCGTCATGTCAGATCACTTCATATGAACCAGACTTTTGGGCTGTCTACATCCTGTGGAAATGGATTTTTCCTGCGGCATACATCTTATTTCTAGTACTCAGGAGAAGCAAATTTCTCAAGAAAGAATTTCATAATTCATTATCTTTTGGAGTCATAGTTATATATTCTGATGTTCTTCTGCCTGAAGCTACCTGAGAAGCTTGTTCGTCTCTTGATTCATATAAGTAGAAATGTTGACAGCTGACTCATTTTGTTCTACAAACTTCAAGAATTCGTTGGAGTCAAGGCGGGAATCTCCATCATCAAAACTCTGTAAAATCACAAAAAAGCATTTAAGAAATGTTAAACTACCTGGAGTTTCCATCAGCTCCCTTTCCCTGAAATAAACTGACAGACTTGATAATCAGTGATTTTTTAACATGTTGGAAAATCTGAGATTTCAGCACTCTGCACTCCCTGTCCACAAGAGTGCGGCCCTGCACACGGACATCCAACTGCATACATCAGCACAATGGCACATTGCTCTTGTTTTTTTTTTTTAATAGCTCAAGCTGTTCTTATTTGTAGTCATACAAGTTTTCACACTCCTTCCAATGTAATACATATTAGTTAATTTATTTATTGTTTATTGGATGGATGTGCTGCTCATCTCATCTGGAGGCGACTTTGGGTGGCTTACAAACAATGCTTTACTGAAATTCAGGCTAAGCTTATTAAACTTCCTTTATCAGAAAGTTAGCATTAAAAGTTTTGATACTCTGAAAAGAGGAAGATCGATTATCCCTTAGTGTCTGTTTTTTTCATTCATTCATTCATTCATTCATTCATTCATTCATTCATTCATTCAATTTCTTTAGCTACCCATCTCAATCAATGTCTCTGGGTGTCTTATAATTCCAAAATATAAAAACAATTAAAATAATAAAAAGCAATTTAAAACAGTAAAAACAATTATTCATGATCCCGTAAGCTACATTAGATGCAGTACTTCAACTACCTCATTCATACCTTGAAGTACTTTTCCAAGATGTCTGTATAGTTGCTGCCTTTGGAGAACCACCCATCAGGAATGATTTCAGCTTCAAGCCACTGGATGACACGACGCCGAAGTTCATCACGATCAGTCTGATAGCAGACCACTATTGAATGGGGAGGCGGGGAGGTAGGACCAAGAATGTAAAGCAGAAGAAACAACAGAGAAGGGGGAAATGGTTTTTTAAAAATGAGGTTATTGAGAACACTTTTATTTTAAACCCTGTGTTTCCAAACATTGTGACCCCCCTAGGGGTTTATGAGCAACTTAAGAGGGTGAAGTTGCAAAAATCTGATCAAGCTTGTATAGGCAAAATTTAAGTGCTGTCCAAACTCACTTGGCGCTTTGAAACCTGCTTTGTCTGTGTAGATTAAAAGTGGAATTATTAAAAGTGACCAATTATACTTCTTGCCTAGCTCTGATCCCCACCCCCCAAATAACCAATTTTTCAAAAGGGCAAGTTTCACAAATTCATTTATCACTTTAGGGATCATAATAGAGCAAAGTTTGAGAATCTCTATTTTAATTTTTAGAAGAAAATGGTTTGGAATATATTTATTTCCCAATATTTGCTTTACTCTTTAGGTGCATGACATATCTGAAAGAAACTACTTTCAGGGGGAAAAAGCCTTTCATTGCCTTAGGGAGGGAGAGGGACTCAACACTTTGCTGAGTCCCTTATGGATTTTCAATTACTTTGGTTTAATAGACAAATGAATTTCTTGGAAGATATTGTGGCAAAGAATGCTAATATGAATTTTAATCTATATACAGAAATAAGATTATTAAAATACTACATCCTATCCTAGTGACTCAACTGAACTAACACATTTAGACTTCTCTCTACAAGTGATCTGAACAATTAATTGTACTTCAGTGCTATGACTGCATCGTATTAGAATGGAAAAAAATTGCTGAAAGAATTAGGGAAAGGGGAGAAGAGAAATATGATTCCCCCACCCCCCTGTCTTCAGGACATTCAATAGTTTTGTTTTAAATTACTCCAAAAATCAGGATCTGAGGATGATGAAGAGACAACTCTTAAGAATGCAGCACTTCCTATTAAAATACCAAAAGATTTTAACAAAGGATTCAAATTCAGTATAAAATGTAAAGTACTGTCCAACATTAAATGGGAAAATGTTAATGTTCAGTTAATATATTCAATAACAACACAGTTTATGATATGTACCACTTAGGCATTTTCAACTTCTCCCAAATTATTGATTGATACTTTACATTTTAAAAAACCTTCCATTCTTTTTCAAAACAACATTTATTCAGACATATTGATTCTTCATTTGCAAGGAGCAGGACATTGCAGGACACTGAATATGATCAGTATGCAACAGGCAGAAATCTGTCACTTGTAGTTGTAGTATTCCACCTATTCAATTTCCATCTATTTCATTTACTACAGTAAAAATAATCTGAGGGAAATATATCTTAATAGATATAATGGTATGTGAGTATGACCTTGAGGGATAAGGGGAAGAGGAAACAATCAAACAAGAGAAGCAGGGGTCCTCAGTGGTTTAATAGTCAGAGAAAAAACTTAGGAAGGACCCATAGTAATGGATCAAGCACTTAAAAGTGGTAGCGGCAAGTTTATACTTTCAGATTTGCAAGGTTCTGTTAATGTAACCTTACAATAAAGTAGGATTAGCTCATCTAGTCATGTTTTCTGTCTGGTTTACCTGGGAGGACTGACAATAGACGATTTGGTTATAGATTCATCCAAGGCAATGGCTAAAGAACTTCTACCTATTTGGGTTCTCTGGTTATATCTTCTTTTCTTCCTATGTGTTCTTCTTTTGAGGGGCTTTGTAAGAGAAAAGCCATCTTAGTCTATGGGCAAAATGTCAAAAAAAACCTAACAGTACTTTCCTAACAAATTTTATTTCTTAAAATTTTAAAAAATGTTTAGATATTAAACAGTTTATGCCTTTAAAAATTGGAATTAGTTGGAAAAGCTGTTGTCAATCTTCTGAATATTAGGAGTGGGGTTTTTTTTAAATGTAGGATCACTTTTCTTTATATTAAATACATTTTGGAATCTGTATGCGAAAAAAAAGACAATAAATAGAGTATCTATTGATAGAGTACAGTATTTTGGAAAGGAAGAGACTCTTCTTGAATGACCAGGGGGAGGGGCTTAAGGAGAACCATGGCTCTTTAGGATTATCACCCTATTGTTAATCCTGGTTCTGTTTCTTATGGCTGCAGTCATGGGTGGGCTTCCCTCGAGCTCAACTGCTTTAATGAACATAAACTGTCACTGCTCATCATCCCTCCCCTTGGGGAATGGATATCCACACTGATGGTCCCTGGAGGCAACTGGATGGTCAAAGCCCCACCCCTTTTTAATGTGCCAGATGCATTGCCTGCATGTCAAAAGGGTGCTGTTTTGGTTACCCAGCCATGCCCCCTGCTTTGAAACCAGTTACTGTTGCCGAGGATGCTCTTCCATCAGATAAATAAAATATTCATAGAGGTTATTACGGTTATCATTATAACTACTGCTGGTATCTTTAGAATGATTGCCTGCCAATTAATTAAAATTTAGGCCACAATCCCTAATCCTAACAAGCCACTCAATCCCTCCATTTCTTACATCTATATTAAATAAATAATTCTGGGCAAAGGAAACCCAAACTCTCTTACTCCTCAATCCTCCGCTTGAGGTTAAAGCTGTATTCCCTGACTAAATTCACAGGACGCACAGGTTAGCCATCACATTTTAGATTGCTGTGTTGTGTAAAATCAGATTTATTATGGCATATAAATCCAGAAAATTGGGTGGAGGAAACCGTTCTTAAAGTTTACATGGATAAGCATACAATACAAACATAACTTCAAATAAAAAATATACACTGCATTCCATTTTTAAACTTTATAAAATGTTAAATGTTTAATGAGGAGCAGAGCGGTAGAATATGATAATCAGAATACGGTAGATGTTTCAGGAAGATAGTTTCAGACCATCTAGGAGCAGACAATCTGCTCTTCAAAACACTTCTCCAAATATCAGGCCCATCTTTCCAAACCCTATTACTGTGTAATATACTGCATTTTTTCTGTGTCATAAAAACTGAACAAATTTAATAATCAGAATGCATAATAAAAATAATAAAAAGTAAAATACATCATATAAATGTATTTACCTGGACTTGCAGCTGAATTCTCAGGCTTCTTCTCTATTAATAGGAAAAGATATGGTCATTTGATCAAAATTTGGATGCTTAGCAACTGACTCATATTTATGACTGTTGCAATGTCCTTGAGTCATGTGATCACCTTTTGCGATCTGACAAGCAAGAGTAATGGGGAAGCCAGATTCGCTTAATAATCATGTTACTAATTTAATAGCTGAAGTGATTGATTTCACTCTTGTGGCAAGAAAGATCATAAAATGGGGCAAATTCACTTAACAACTGTCTCATTTAGCAGCAGAAATTTTGGGCTCAATTGTGGTCATAAGTCAAGGAGTACCTGTAATTCTGCCCCACCCCTTCTAACCAACAGCCCCTTAAATACTTGAGAATAACGTCTCTTTGCAGGCTTTTCTTCTCCAGGCTAAAAATAACACTTCCAAATATTCCATGACATTATTTTCTTCCAGGTGCCTTGTTTAGCAGCTACCTCATTTAGCAACCATTTGCAAATGTGATGGTAAAAAATATTAAAAATCATTGTCCAAACAACATGTACCCTTACAATCCAATTTCATGCACTTGATAACAACACGGTAGTAAGATTGATGCTAGCATATCCATATGAGAAAACTTTATTTGAATTCTCTCTCCCTCTCTCCCTCTCTCTCTCTCTCCATTTTTCATTTAAGACTATTTTGTTTCCAATTTAAGGAACGGATTGTAGTAGCTAAATGAGGAGAAGATGTAATTATATTTTCTAACTGTCATTGAGTTTGTTTACTGAACAGCAGAGGCCCCAGTGTAGAAACCTTTATTGGATCACTTGACTCTTTTAGCTTGACACTGAGCCACCAATGTACAATCACTGGTATCAGTGTTCAACCAGGTATGTCTAACAGTAATTCAGTCCACCCTACATATTTTCAATATTCTCTCTTTTCCTCAGCCGTGCCTTTTAATAAGAAAAGTGAAGAAATCACCACTTGTGTCTCCATTTTCTTCACCTTCTTATCCAGTGTTTCATAATAATGAAGTGCTGCAGTATTTTCTTTATTTTTTTTGTAAATATTTTTTATTTATTTTTTCAAATTTAAACATAAAAACATAACTTTCAAGAGCAAAAATCTCGATCCGGTCATAGATGGTTACCACGCTTACATTCCTTTCACAAGCTCAATTCACAATTTCCATTACATCTTTTATAAATAAACAAAAAGAGGGGGGAAAAAAAGAAGATAAAAAAGAAATTCAAAACTTAAGAAAAAACCAATTTTACCTCAAATTTCACATTTTCATCTATATAAATCCATTATATCTATCCAAAATTAGTTTCAAATTCACTTTCACTCATTTTTACATCTGCATAACAATTCTAAACATATCTTTATTCTTCTTTACCTTATATCTTATACAAGTAATATCAAAATAATTTTTACAATATTCTAACCTAAGTGTTTACCTTACAATTTTATCACCATTTATTCTTAGTTTCAATTCAATACCACTCCATTTTTATTATATTTTATAAAACAACATTTTATCTAATTTTAATCCTTTGACCCTTATCCTCAAATCAGTTTATCTTAGGTTTTTTTTCCCAGTTTACATATTACACAGATTTCTCTCAAAGGCATATTTTATTTACTCCAATTTCTAATATATTTTCCACTATATCTCCCTCTAATATTTAACTATCTTCCATCTTGTTCTATTTGATTAATTCTCAGCTTAATCCCCTCCAAAACACCAACTATTTAGTTGATTTTAGAATAGTTCCTCAATCTCCTCCAACTCTCCTCCTATTTGTTTGACTGTTTCCAGCATTTTGTGGGCTGATTTCCAGCACAGTCTCCTCCTTGACTCCCTCCATTGTTTGGCTGATTTCCAGCATAGTCTCCTCCAACTCTCCTCCTATTTGTTTGGCTGTTTCCAGCATTTTGAATTAATTTCCAACGTATTTCCACCGAGTCTCAAACTCTTATCTAGTTGGTATCCATCCCACACATTTTAACTGTAATATAATTATCTGTTTTATATCATTTTTCCATCCTGCTCTTTCAATTTAAATCTCAGTATATTTCATAATAGTCATCATTTCCAACTTGTATTACCTTAATTCAAGACTAATCACTAGCATCTGTGTATCTTGTATTTTATTCAATCAATCCTTATTCATCAGTTTAACATTTGTTTGCAAATTAAAATTAAAACGCATTACATCAAACAGTACATTTTCTTAAAATTTTCCTGCCTCAAAATATATTCTTCTTTATTATTTTTATCCCCTTGATATCATCCACTATTTTAATAGCCACCTCTTATTTTCTATTTTTATTATTTCACAACCCTTCCTGTTTTTATCCAAAAATCATATATACCTAGGCTTTTAAACTTTATCATATATACATAGGCTTTTAAACTTTACATTTCAGTTAGTCACATTTAGATTTATCCACTTTAATTCTTCCTTTTCTTCCTTTTCCTCTCTGTCCAAAGTGCTCTATTTCAAGGTTCATCAGTTCAAAGTAAAGAATTTCTGTATGTCCCTTTAAAACTTTTAAAATGTCTGATCCAAGCGTAGTGCATCAGCTTCCTGTCTTTGTTAACTACGCCACACCTAGTTTTGTCAGTCTCCATTGTTAAAATCCAAAATGTTCTTTCTTTCTTCTTTCTTCTTTCTTAAAATCATCTGGGACAGAGTAGGAATCTCCAAAATCCTTATATCCAATATTAATTTCAAGTAATCCAAGGTAAAAAGCCAATTAACATGTTTCTTTTCCACCCGGAAAGGGAAATCTCTTTAATCCACTTCTCTGTTTAATCACTGCAGACTCCATGGCTATTTTGTAGTCATCCATCTCTATCTTCATTAGCTTCATTTTCTTTTAGAGGCATTAATTTTCAGGAATATCCATTTCTCCTCTCCACTCCAGTTAAAGGCGCAGTCAAATTTCAGAAATTTATTAATACCAAATCATCCAGTTTAAGTTTACTGCAACAAAATTCAACTTGGGTCTTTTACCCATTTTTTTTCCTTTTCAATCTTTAAGCCCCGCAGTCCAATAGCCGCTTTTAATTTGGGGGTCTTATTTTCCAGTAATTCCAAATAGGTACGTTATTGCCTGGGTTGGTGTCACTCACCCAGCTTCTTGATTTTTGTTCTTTCTTCATCTTCTTCCTCCAGCACAATCCTTGTTCCCGGTTGCCGCAGTTTCAGGGCAGCCACCATGGCTGCCATCCCGCTGCCGCCGGCGTGAAGGAGAAGCCTCCGGCCCCGAGGAACCCGCCCGTTCCTCTCGGCCGCCCAAGGCGTTCCTTCTTGTCCCCCTGTCCCTACAAGACAGGGGAGGTCCGCAGACCTATCGGCGGCAGCTTAGCAGAGGGGATTTGGCAGGGCTCTGCGGAGCTCGCCATTTCCCCGTCTGTGTCCCCGCGGCGCCAACCGGAAGTCCCCTAAGTGCTGCAGTATTTTCAAAAGATTTATCTGATGATATCACATAGAATCATCAAATGAAATGGCCAATATAGAAATTTAATAAATACCATTTTCTTTCACTGTGGGTAGGTAGAAGTGAATTATTTGTCTGTTGCCTTAAAAATTCTTGGGAGCCTTTCCCTTACATTCAGAATGTGAGCTCCAGGAAGGCAGCAAACTGCTCTAAATAGACTGTCAAACTGCTTCCTGCCTCACAACAGTCTTTGGTCGCTATCATTTACTGCCAGAACTTTGGGATAAAGGCAGGCATCCTCCCCTTTGCAGAACTTGTAGAGCAATGTTTCTCAACCCTGGCAACTTGAAGCTATATTGACTTCAACCCCCAGAATTTTGGAAATTGAAATCCATACATCTTCAAGTTACCAAGGTTGAGAAACACTGTTATAGAGTCTTCTTCAGTCCCTAGAACAATGGCATTAATTACCTAATCTGAAGTGTTCTTTTACATTTGACCAAATTCTTTTATACCAGGAATTGTGCTTAGAGAATTGTTAAGAAATTGATACTACTGATATTTCTTTATATTTAATTTCCTTCACAGCTTTTTTATACAACAGCAGAGTGGAGGGGAACACCAGATCTTGGAGGGGAACCTCATTCTAGAGGGTAGGTGCTGCTACAGACATTCTGGGAGATGACATTGTTTAATTGAAGAAGCTCAGAGCACACCAACCCTACAAGATCAAATTGGTCAGGCAGATATACTTTTGTGTGCTTCTTTTTTTTCCTCCAATGTTTTTCTTTATGTATTGGCAAAAATATTTTTAAAAAATTAGATGTATTCTCAATACAGAATACAGAAGACTTTCTAACCCGAACTTTATGGTAGAAAGAAGCTGGATTTTTCTGGAATGGCTTCTTAAACTAACTAATTAAAAATGAGAAAGAACATTGGCTTCTAAAATTGCAAAGTTTTTCTTTCATATGCATTGAAGTCTTCTGTGAGAAATAAATGAGTGAGCTCTTGGTACAAAAGGGAAATAAATTTAACAGAGATCAGATGATATGACTACAATAATTTGAACATAGCAATTAAGCAATGTTGTTTGTTCAAAACAAACAGTACATTACTGTAAAAGTATTCATTCCTGCTTAGAAATCCAGTTGAATGAACCTGGAAACACTGTAGAGAGCACGTGGATTCAATTAGGTGAAGGAATGAATAAAATGCTGCTGATGTCTACTACTGTTTTCCCAAGCCAAGAAGATGTGGCTGATCCTTTTCAAAAGATGATGTCAAGAATTGGGTGACAGAATCACAAAAGGGGCTCGTTTTTCATCAGAATAAAAGCTGCTTGATCAAGGTGACAAAATGCACAGATCTACTAGAAGCCACACTGTGAAGCAAATTGTTCAAAATAAAAGCTAGTAATAATTTGCACCCTAATTTCCAAAAATGTAATATTTATGTTTCATTTCTATTACATTTCTGTTTGAGGCAGCAAGAAAGATCGAACATTGGAAAGACAGAACCATTCTGAATTTATAATGTTTCACCTTGTATTCATGAACTGGTTCTTCATAAATCTAATGAAAAGGTGGATTTTTCTATGTAGTCAAGATTTAAAGATATATTAAAGGTTTACATTTCTTATAGGCTAATGTCTTATTTTCATTTCTTTTTTCTATCCTATCCTTGAATATTGTTTCTTTTTTATATTTATATATATTTACAAAGCAAAACTTTTCTTAATGTTTCCATTATTCAGTGTTATTGAGATGGCAAGAGAACTGTTTCCCATTCCTTTGTGTTAGTTTTCAAATGTTAAATGTCGTCTACTTTTTGTTTTTAGTTTTTGTGGATTTTTTTACATTAAAAAATGTTTTTATTATTTGAATAACATAGGACATCAACAGTAAATGAAAAACTTTTTACATTAGCTTTTTTGCCTTAAATAAAATGTTTCCTTGCATGATGAGATCTTTTTCAAAAATGCATTTAGTCCCATAGAAATAACATTTTACAATAAGCAAATGCACTTTAACAAAACTGTAAACAGCTTAGATGGTCCAAGTGGAACCCAGAACACCCTGTGCTCAAAGTTTAATCAACTTGTTTTATTTACATTCTTGTTCAGGAGCTTGCTCAGTCCTTGCTGGCAGAGTCTTCAAATCTGAAATCCCATATTATACAGTAGCTTGCTTTGCTATGTCCAGCCTCTTTTTTCCCCCAAGACCTTCATCAGCAGAAGTTTGAAACTGATTAATTTTAATTGCATGACAAGATTTAAGATTTGTTGTCCAGGCCTCATAGAATTCAGTTTACCTTAATGGAGCCCAAGGTGCACCCAGGTTTCTTGCTTACCTTTACAATGGCCATCATAGTCCACCTGAATCTTGGAACCAGTGAGGCAAGCATCACGGTGCAGCTCACAGTGGTTCAGGTACGTCTTACCATTGCTGCCACATACTGGCCTCTTGTGGGTTTTACACTTCTATAAAAGAAAAAGCCAGGAAAGAGGTCAAGGAATTCATAAAGGAAAGTCTGAGTTTAATTTTGAAAATTGAGTCCTTATGGAATAACTTGATCAATCTACTTTTTTTAGCATTAGATTCTAATTTGGTAATTTCGTTATCTTGAATGATATGGACTGATTAGATTATAAATGGCACAGAAAAGTCATGTAGGTATTATAAAACTGATTTTGCCTGGATTCAGACAGTGCACTTAACCATAAAATACTTTCCTTGGCTTAACTATTCTTGTATGAAATTGCCCATTGTGGTTTAGAAATGATTACCTTATCTCATTGAAGAACTTTTTAAATATTTTGCATGCTTCAGAACATTTTGACCAAACACCACAAGATTACTAAATGCAGCCAATTCTTCATTTAATATCTTTTATAGATTGCAACCAATTGATTGCATATTTTTATATATTATGCAATTTGAAGGTTTGCACACATGATTTGATTTAAAATTCCCTCCAAACGAATACCTGAGAACAATCATTGGATCTACTTTAATACAGCTGTTTCTTTTATTATGCAGTGGCATGTTTACAGTTAAATTAAATTCTGCTATTAAAATAATATTTTTAAAATTAAGCTGAATTGTTTTTCGGTAACTAATTGCATGAATTTATAATATAAATTATTTATTCCTGAAACAATTTTAATCAAGACAAGTATATAAATACAGTATATACAGTGTAGCCTTTCAACTTGGCATAAGTATGGAAACAATAAGATTGTTCCATGCTACACTCTAATGAAAACCATATTTGAGCATGAAAATTACTTAACTACATCCCCTTACTTTTTGGCAGGAATTCTTTAACCCAATTAAGAATATTGTATATAGTTTTTTTTCTTCACTTGATGGTTTTATAGGAAGATTCTATTTATGGAAAAGGAGGTTCTTGGATAATCTACCCCCCACACACACACCTACAATTCAGACTTAAAAAAACGTTGTTGGAAATTATAGTTCAGCAAATTTGGAGACCCATATGGTCCTAATCCTGCTTTAAAGTCTGCCTAAGCATTTCATGGCAAGGATCTAACTTTGAACCATAGAATTCTTCAGGCTGATTAAGGTTGATGAGAGTCAAGCCCAGACCAATAGAAAACATTAGGTCACCTACTGCTGTCATAGCAACAGTGGCTACTGATTACAATGACATAAATGCTTACACATAGTCAGAAAACTGTTGGGAGTTCTTGGTCATCTCTGAAATTAGTTGTTTGCTTATAAATGTTTTGTTACCAAATATGTGACATCATTAGTGCAAATGAGTATGGTGTTTGATTTCTGTTTATATACAATAGCTTGCCGTGCCTCTTTTGAATGGTATGTAAATCTAGTTTATCTCTATATGTCTACTGATGGCTAAGAAGAGTTTGCAGGACTATATGACTTACAACTGCCACAAGCAAAAAAACCCCAACAAGTTACTCACAGAAAAGTTTATGCTATAAAAGAATTTTTGCTGTTAATAGTCTATATCATACCTCAATGCACAAGCAGGTTGGCTCACTCTTTTCTGTTACAGCACATTCCCGGCCAGCTCCACAAAAAACATTGGCACAGATTTTAGACTTGCTAACTGGCTCTTCCTATAAGACGTTAAAACAAAATACATTGTTGAAAGAACATAATTCAGAAAAAATTGTGCTTTTCAGATAGACTCCCTTATATTATTGGCTATAATAGTTTGGTGTTTTTTCACACGTTTTCTTTAGAACATATAAACTATGTGTAGCAAATAGGTATACAAACCATAAATTGCACTAAATGAGAAGGCTGGCACAGATGAAAATATTTCTCCTTCTGCATTCAAGCAAGATATGAATCAGAGTAGGGATGTCTTAAAAGCAGAAGTTTGCAAAAATAGTGAAACAGTGAGTGGTGTTGATATAAGTAAGTTTGACTTAAAATATTTTCTGTCTTTCTCTTGCTCATTATTTTTTTATCTCATGCTTTATGTAATGCTGCCTACTTCAAAAATAAATAGCATAATAGACATGCATAAATGTGTGTATTCAAGCAATTGCAATCAAACAAATACGAGCGATATATGCCTATGATTTTGTGGTTTTCCACTGATTACCCTCTCCCATGGTTAGTCAAGAATGGAAACTGTCTGATTGTTTTCTACACCCATCTGGCCAATTAACTGAAGCAATCTACAAAGTTTCAGCATTGAAATGTTCACTTTTCTTAAAGATTTTTCTGCATGTCTCATATGCTTCCATTCCTTTCTACAGATCAGCCAAACACAGCTGCAAAACTCATCCCTTGGGAGGAAAGAGACCATGCCCATTCAATCAGAGCAAGTCTCCAGGAGGTTAGGCAATTTGGACATACCAGAATTATAAGGTCAGAGTAGTTGAAATCATTTTAAAAGCAGCAAGAGCCTCCCTAAGTTTCTGGCAATCAAAAAAAAAAGCCTTCCAATTCTGTCAGAAGATTAGAATGCCTTTAATAATACTGCAAATGTGTACAAGACAACTAACAGACATTTTTATGTCTGCCTCAGCTGCATTGAAACTTTTCAGTGATAAAACAGAAATGCCATAAAATAAAAAAGGCATCCTCTATAGTTGCTGGTATAACAGAAGGATGCCTGAGATAATAGTAAACTTGTTTACTGGACTTCTGAAAATGTGTGCAATTTTACACTTCAATTGCATATTTCTGTTTTCAAATTTCAAATTTCCATTCTTCCAAACATAAATGACAATACAGGTTTTGTTTCAGGCTAAGGGGAAAAAAGTTCAGGAGAACCAGCATAATACAATTCTTTTCTTTACTCCAATACTGAAAAGTCTGACTATGAATACTGTATTGCTTTTTCATAAAGCTCTTCACATAGCACCATCAATTACTGATATAATTATACCGTTCTTGATATATTTGTTAAAACAGTCCTCAAGTGAATTCCATTAGAAACCTTCTGGAAAAGATTTCTCTACAGATCAGTTGCTGCAAAATGGCACCCCAAAAATTCTTTGCTATTGCAGGAGGAGACTTAATTTCTGCAATAAAGTCTTTTGCTAATAGAGGCATCAAGTCTGTGCTAGAACTGTATGGTTTAGCTCTTCTTTTCTTTTATTTGAAGCTCTTTTCATCTTAAACATATTTACAGCCTTATCAGCTAGGTTTGCATCAACCTGCTTGGCTTCATCTTGGATGGCACTTTCCAAAAGAACATTTTCCTCCTATTTTTTCCCCACAATCTTCCTTTTTCCAGGCAAAACTTATCCACTATCTTCAATCAGTCCTGTTAACTGGCCCTTGTTTGGTTTTTCCTTCCTGTCTTCTTTGGTTAGCTGTTTCCATTGGACACATTCCATTTTACCAACATGGTGCCAACAACTTAGATTATTCTAGGTGCAGTCTGATGGGTGCAAAACAGATATGGATGTTCAATAAATATTGGTTACTCTACTATTGACAATATAACTGAAGAGTTAAACCCTACAGTTTTATCTGGTGTATTATTATTGAATTCAGTGCTGGCATCAACATAACTGTGGATCAATGCTGTATGTCAAAGCAAGTGTATGTTCTTCTTTGTTATATCCCTAGTATACATAATCATATTTTAAAAATTGTGGGTTTTTAAAGAATAGTTATTGGATAAAAGAAACATTATACAGCACTAGAAGGAGAAATCTATACTCTTGTTTGGTTTGTAAGAATGGATCACTGATGACTTACTAAATTTATAGTACAGCATGTGTAGTAAGGGCAGAAACAGGAGTCCATGCGACTGGCACTAGGGCCTTGTTGAAGACTGTTTATTATTGGTTGAGAATAATCGAGATGGAGGAAGGGGGGTTACCAAAATTAGCGCTAATGGAGCAGATTATCTCAAGTAATAAAAATAACTGGTTATCAAGAGTTCTGAAGCAGGTATCTAGCTCTGGTATCCCTGTAAATTGGCAGCAGTACGACTATAGGCAGATCCGAAATTGGATTGCACAGAGATTTAAGGACATAAGTGCCCAATCGGATATTGCATAGGTGACAGCAGTAAAAGTTTGCCCCTGGTTATCAGCCAATAAACAAATTTTCAAAATAGAAAAATATTTAGCTGTGCCTTTGTTTCCCGTCCTGAGAAGATTCTTTACAAAATTGAGGTTGGACCAACTTGGAACAAATATGCTCTGGGGTAGATATAAGGGTATTCCTGTAAGGGAAAGGGTCTGTCTATGTGGGACGGGGGAAGTCGAAACAACGTCCCACGTAATTTATGATTGCCCCCTATATTCAGACCTGAGGGAACATCAACTGGGCAGGATCTTTTATACCAGCACCCCTAAGTCTAAAGAGCACTTTTTGCGATATTGTTTGTTAGGTTCCAACTTGCAGTTGGTAAAATGGATTGCTAAATTTGTGGTAAAGTTGATGGGAAGGAGGACAAAGTTGGTGCAGCAAAATGCGGTAGATTGTAAGAATGATCACTTGATCTAACAATGTAATTTTAATAGCAGTTAACACTGATTGGGTAGATGCAGGGGCGACATTATAATATTTTAATTATATTTAAATGGTACTTTAAATTATTATATTTTATTTTATTTTAGATCGTATTTTATTCTAATTGTATTTTAATTGCGAGTTATTCCAATCTTACTTAATTTGTTTTACCAAACCTTTGTAATGATTTGTCTTTGTAATTCTGCACTTGATATGGCCCAAAGGGCTAATCAATAAATAAAAACTGAATTACTGAAGTGGCTTTTTTCAGGAGGAAAAGAGGGAGATTTCTGAGCTATATGGTCAGATTATTCTTTTACTGTAATGCAAAGAGCTCCCATTTTTTGTTCATCAATGGTGCTTTCTTCACTCTCACAGCCCTGGCAGTAAAAGCAGATTGGTCTAAGAATCCTACATTATTATGGATATCAACCAATATTTTTCCAGTTTTCTGTCAATATTTTCCTACTATATGACACCCAAATACATTAAGGCTACTCAGCGAATTTTATCTTTGCTATCTACCAGAAATACTTTGAATAAACAGCTCAGGTGAACTAATGAAAAGCTGTTTGCTAACTTGCAAAACAAATTAGAGGCATTTCTTTTTACAATTTTTTTTTTATCTTGGAACTTCTGCAATCAGTTAAACAGTCCAGATTTTTTAATTAGCTATACATATAACAAGAACTAATAAAACATGGTGTTAGGCAAAACTCTGTTCTACCAAGGAACTCTGAAAGGCATTAAGAAATCCCAATAGATATAAGCATAAGTCAGATCTGAGTGCTCAATGGACTACTGGAAGAGTAACCTCTTATACATGCACTTTAGGTTAGGTCCTGTACCAGCTTTCACTGGTACAAAGAATAAAAATGACAATGCAGTGAAGGCATGGTGAACACAGAGCAGAGTTTGGGAGCTATTCTTAACCAGACATATTGTGCAATCTCATGATTTTTGCTTTTATTGTTAGGGTTAGCTTGCTGAATACGCCTACATTTATGGTTTGTAAAGTAAGGTTTATAGATTAGTATAATTGTGGTTTATTCATAAAGCCATCAATGATTTGGTAGAGTGAATCATAACCATTCCCAAATGTAAACAAGCACCCACTATAGCTGGTTTGTCCAAAGGTTTTTTACAGTTATTCATCAGCATAGACAAAGGATAAGAAAAGTTACTGATTTAGACTTTAACTAACTAAAGAAGAAACATGAACATGTTTTCATCAGCAATTTAGGCAGTTTTCCAGAGGGTTCTGCACCAAGGACCATTTTTTTCATAAATGATCCACTATTAGGGAAGAGTAATTAAGTGACTACTGGTATCTGCAGAAAAATTATGCAGCAAATTATTCAGAGTTATGAAAACCAAAGCAGCTTCTGATGAGCTCTAACAAAGTATCTCCAAATTAAAAGAAATGGATCATAAATGGTTTAATAATGTATTATCCCATGACTAATAATGAGAGAGGCAGAATATTAGTTTTGCCTTCTCTATTTCTCAATATTCGGCATTGCCATACTATGAAACTGAGAAGGCTTGTATTAAAAAAAAATATTTAAAAAACGACTCTCAACATAACCATGTCCCCCCCTCCCATATTCATATATTATATATAAATCACACACATTTCCCCCAAAAATAAGACCTATCTAGAAAATAAGCCCTAGCGTGTTTTAACGTGTGCGCCTAATATAAG
Organism: Pantherophis guttatus; assembly: GCF_059756535.1. Lineage (NCBI taxonomy): Eukaryota > Metazoa > Chordata > Lepidosauria > Squamata > Colubridae > Pantherophis > Pantherophis guttatus. The sequence goes on along the minus strand of NC_142064.1, from coordinate 105,490,367 downwards.
CCCTACCCCCCAAATAAGCCCAATTTAAGAGCCTGTGCAGCCCGCCGCCTTCCCATTCCATCTGGCTGATCATGGTGCCATGGCCACAAGGCAAAGCGGGGGGTGGAGCTGCTCCATGCACCTCGTACCAATTTACTTCAGGATCCCTGCAGCCAGGCCATCCACGCCCTGACACCTGTCTTGAGGCAGCAGCACCAGCAGCCATCTGCAGCAGCCCATGTGGCTCCCAGACCACTTCTGCTTGCTTGCAGTTGCAATAGAGCAAAAGGCTAAGCAGTGTGCTGGTGCCACAGCCACAAGGCAGGTGTCAGGGTGTGGATGGCCTGTCTGTGTAGGCCCTGAAGTAAGCCATGTGGGGCACATTGGGCAGCTCCATCCACCCCACCTCACTTTATGGCCATGGCACCGGTCCATCGCTCAACTTTCTGCTCTGTTGTGCCACGCGCAAGCAGAAGCAGGCCGGCGGCCATGCAGAGTCCTGCTAGATGGGGCTGCCAGAGCTGCCACTGCGAGGTGGGTGTGGGTGGTTTGGCTGTGGGGACCCTGAGGTAAGCCGGTGTGGGGTGAGTGGGGAAGCTCCCCCCACCTCGCAGCAGCAGCACTGGTGTGTTATGCGGTTTCCGACCCCGCCGTGAGCAAGCAGAAGAAGTGGGCCTCCCATACATGGGGGAAAAATAAGACCCCCCAAAAAATAAGCCCTAGTGCTTATTTTGGGGCCCAAAAGAAAATAACCCGGTCTCATTTTCAGGACAACACGTATACATATATCCATACATACATGTATGTATGTATGTATGTATGTATGAATGAATGAATGAATGAATGAATTGGTCTGAACCTGCAGATGCTAACCAGTAACGGGATTTTGAGCTTGTTTTTTAAAAAGTCACAAAATACTATCCCCGTATGTAGCACTTGGGAAGAGGATAAATAGTTGCATTTATATGAACATATGGGACATATCAGCAAAAGAATACAAATAATTATAATACAGAAACATAAGAATGAACACTACTGAGTTGCCAAGTAGTCTCTTTTCTCCTTTTGACGATAAGAGCAGTTTTTGCCTTTCTCCGGGCATCGAGTAAGCCAATTTGATGTGCAGCAGTGGTTAAGGCATCAGACTACAAACCAGGAGGCTGTGAGTTATAGTCCTGCCTTAGCAGTGGTGGGTTGCCCCCGGTTCGCACCGGTTCTATAGAACCGGTAGTAAAACCGGTGGGAGGCTCCGCCCACCTACCCCGACGTCACCAAAACGCTTCTGCGCATGTACAGAAGAGTGTACGAGAGAGAGAGCGAAGCGAGCGCGCGGCCCCGCTGCAAACCGGTAGTAAAGGTAAGTAGAACCCACCCCTGTGCCTTAGGTACAAAGCCAGCAGGGTAACCTTAGGCCAGTCGCTCTCAGTCTTTGGAAAGAAGCAACGGCAAGGATGCAAAATGGATTAACCCAGACAACATTGATAGAGGAAAGGGAGTACTGGCAACACCAGATTAAATTATTAGATCAAGAGGAATTAGCAAATAAACTAAAGTGGACTAAACAAAATTTTTTTGAAAGGGCGAATAAAACAGGAAAATGGTTGGTTTACCGGCTTAGAAAGGAGCAGGAACAACGGAGAATAGAAGGGCTGAAAGATGTAATTGGGAATTTCCATTGTACTAAGGAAGGCAAGAGAATGGTAGCTCAGGATTTTTTCACACAGCTTTATCAGAAAGGAGAGGAAAATATCTGTGAAATTCGGAAATATTTGGAAAAGACAGACTTGCCTAAAGTCTCGGAAACAATGAAGGAAATTCTTAATGCAGAATTTACGATGGAGGAAGTAGAAACAGTTATGAAAGCACAGGCGAATGGCAAAACCCCGGGTAGAGATGGCCTTCCAGTTGAATTATACAAAATAGTGTTTGACGTGATAGGAAGACACATGACGGATTTATTCAATGCGGTTATGAAAGAGGCTCAGGTTCCAGTATCTTGGACTGAGGCTTATATTTCTATTATCCCAAAAGAAGGAACTGATCTATCTCTTATTAAGAACTATAGGCCAATATCATTACTAAACTCCGATTATAAGATATTTGCGGGGGTTCTTGCAGCTAGCCTTAGCTGCTTCCTTAACCAATTCATTCACTCAGACCAAAACGGCTTCCTTCCTAATAGATATCTACGAGATAATCTTAGAATTATCATGAATACATTAGAATTTTTCGAAAATCGCCCGGATAAACAATTAGCCCTAATTTTTGTTGACGCCCAAAAGGCATTTGACAGAATCAGTTGGGAATTTATGATTTCTCAATTGGAATATATGGAGTTTGGTGGGAATTTTATTTGGGCAATTCGAGCTATCTACCGGGAGCAGACTGCAAGAGTTCTCATAGATGGAGAGGAGACGGAGAGAATTCAAATTCGTAGAGGTACAAGACAGGGATGTCCCCTTTCCCCATTGCTATTTGTATTAACTTTAGAGCCCCTGCTTAGAGAAGTGAGAGGAAACACGGAAGTAAGAGGAATGAAGATTAGGCAGGAGGAAGTTAAAGTTCAGGCTTATGCAGACGATCTTGTATTTATCTTGGATCAACCACTGGACTCGGGCCTGAAATTATTATGCTTGATTAGAGAGTATGGGAAGGTAGCGGGGTTAAAGATGAATGAAGAAAAAGCTAAAATCCTAGTGAAAAATATGACTCAGATGCAAAGGCAACAGCTGGAGCAGTTAATGGGCTTAAGAATAACAAATAAAATTAAGTATCTGGGTATATGGTTGACCGCCAGATGTTCCTCCATAAAGGAGGATAACTATCTTCCTCTTTACAGCCAGATGCTCAGAGACTTAGAAAGATGGAAAAATCTCCAGCTATCAATTTTGGGAAGGGTGGCAACCATTAATATGTGCGTGTTACCCAAATGGTTATTTCTATTCCAAACAGCCCCGGTAAGGTTGAATAAAGAGTTTTTTACAAATTTGGATAGGAGTATATCTAAATTTATCTGGCAGGGAAAGAGGCCGCGGATTAGACTTAAAATGTTACAAGAACCCAAAAATAGAGGAGGATTTGGACTCCCAAATTGGGAGCTCTATCACCAAGCAGCGAACTTGATTTGGGTGAAGGAATGGATGGTCCTACAAAAGAGACGACTTTTGACATTTGAGGGAGCCGGTCTTCAGCATGGCTGGCACTATTTTCTATGGCCGGGAGCATCCGGCCGTCCTAGACACTTTGATGATCACTATTTACGTAGGACGCTTGGGTACACTTGGGAAAAGGTTAGAAGAAGAGTATATACAAAAGTTCCATGTTGGATTTCGGCGCAGGAAGCTCAGGCTTACCCGACATTGTATAAAGGGGAGAAAACCTTGACGTATGAAGGATTCTTGGATGTTCAGGGTAATCCAAAGTCACGAGAATTATTAACTCTTCAAGGATATAAGATAGACTGGTGGTCTTATTCGCAAGTGTACTCCAGGTATAAAAAAGATTTACATAGTGAAGGAATCTACAGTAAAAGACAAGAATTGGATAAGATCTTATTAGAAGGAGGGAAAGGGATATTATCTAAATGTTATGCATATTTATTGTCTCTGCAGATAGGACAGGATGTAGTGAAGGATTGTATGATAGCATGGGGGCGAAATTTTGGATATCCCCTTGACTTCCAGCAATGGGAACAGATTTGGTTGAAAAATATGAAATTAACCATGGCCTCCTCATATAAAGAAAACATATATAAAATGATCTACCGGTGGCATCTACCCCCGGCGAGATTAGCTAAAATGTTTCCCGGGACATCTGCCTGCTGTTGGAAGTGTGGTTACAGCAATGGAACCTATTTTCACCAATGGTGGACCTGCCCGCAGGCGGTTAAATATTGGAAAAAAATACGGCAATGGATTTTGGAAATTACACAGATTAATTTGGAATTAAGACCTGAGATTTTCCTATTGGGGGCAAAACCTTTGAATGTTAAGTCAGATATATGGTTCTTGTTGATTCACATTATCACTGCAGCAAGATTAGCGTATGCGCAGGAGTGGAAAAATCAATACTTACCGATAGATTTGAAAATAATATATAAAATTAATGAGTGTGCGGAATCAGATAGACTAACTAGATTGATCAATGGTAAAAAAGATTCAGAATTTTATAACAGTTGGAAAGTATGGTACGATTGGGTCCAGAAAAGGTGGGATAGAATAGACATATGATGATGTATATATATGATGGCAAATATGTATGTATAAAGGAATGATTTTATACTTATGGACAATGTAATCATATTATACCATGGTGGCAGGATTGTATATTTTATTTGTGTATTAGTGTATAGAATATATTAATAAAAATTATATATTAAAAAAAATAATAAATAAATAAATAAATTAAAAAAAAAAACCTTTACCATAAAATAGGGCTGTATTTCTTGCCATTTCATTTGTTGACTTAGTCCACAGTGATGGCTGCAAAGGGCTGATGGCATAGGAACTGGGTGAAAGTAGATTTGTTTTGTTTGGAAAGAGGCTAGTAGACCCCAGGAAACAAATTATATTGCCAAAATGCTAAAATTCCAAGTTGTGGCATCCCCTCCAGGGACCTCCTATTAAAACTAAACCCATCTCTAAGGCAGTGATGGCGAACCTTTTTGGCACCAAGTGCCGAAAAGGTCGCGCGGAAATGTCGTGTGCATGCGCACCAGGCCCACACTCCAGAAAAGCTGAAATTCCGGGTTCAAGTGGGCATGCCGCATGCGCAAAGGACAGCTGCATGCATGCCAGAAACCCAGAAGACAAACAGGCAAGGCTGTGCGTGCCGGGCGACATGACTTTGTGTGCCACTTTGGGAACGCGTGCCATAGGTTTGCCATCATGGCTCTAAGGCTTAGCTGGAGAGGAAAGGTGCAAGGCCAGCATAGCCCTTGAAAAACTGAAATCATTTCACTATTTTTTCCTACCCTGTATATCCAGCAAATGTTTTATTTATTTCTCATTGATATGACCAGTTAGGGTATATAATGGAAACCATATGTGTATGTGCATTTGTGCACCATATATATATAGACAGACAGAAAGAGTGAGTGACATAACAAAACTGTTTTTGCTATTTATTTTATCAAACAATGTAAAATAATTTCCCAGATATCCTCAACATACCAAGCCAAGATCAGACCACATCTGCATCCATATTGGTTGACCATGATCAAGCTCTGATTTGGTACATTTGGGTCTACGATGTAACTCTGTATTTGTCTTGTTAATGTCAGTAGGTAAATCATTTTCTCTACTCTCATGTCTTCCAAATAACCTGGAATATATAGTCTTTAATTTATACCTAAATTAAGAATTGGCACCCATTTTATAAAATACATCATAAAAGTTTTCAAACCATAATGGTTTGAAAAATGCGGATTAAAGCATATATGTACATATTGACATACATACTTATCAATTACACTATTTCCTTTGAAGGTAGACAATATTGTGCTAAGTACAATAATAGAGAGCCAGTTTGGTGTAATGGTTAAGGTGCTGGGCTAGAAATCAGAAGACTGTGAATTCTAGTCTGGCCTTAGGCATGAAAGCCAGCTCGCAGGGTGGTTGTTATGGGGAAAATAGAAGGAAGAAGGAGGTAGTAGGTACAGTTGAGCTACTTACATAGTAATAAAGGCAAAATAAAAATCTAATAATAAAAATAATGAAAGGCAAAAGATAAAAGAAATGAAAATAAAATCTAATTAAATGTAGTTTACACAGATTACCAATAACTATATCTCTTTCATATCTTTTTATTCTGCAAATCATTCTTGGTTCCATCACAGCCATAAAATCATTTATACATTGCATTTTATTTTTTCTCATCATCTTTTAAGGATCTCACTAACCACCCAATCCTGATTTTTTTCCCTCAACAAATGCTTAACATTTCTCTGTCCATTTCCCCATTTTAGTAAACATTCAACCAAGATATTTGCTCTAGTTTTTCACTGTTTGCATTTGTTCACTGTATTCTTTTTGTCCAAGATAAGTATCTTGGCTTTTAATTTTCAGATACATAATCTATTGTATTACATCAGTGGTGTCAAACTCAAGGGTGTTTAAATCCGGTCCCCGAGGCTGGCCTGGAAATATCAAAGGATTGGCCCACAGTGCCTCTGCTGGCTAAAACAGGCCAGTGCGGGGGCCCTGCAGCCTGTTTTCGGCCTCCACAGCCTCCTGCAGCATTCTGCCAGCTAAAAACGAGCTGTATAGAGACCTCTGAGGTTTTAGCCGGCAGAGGCACCGGTTTTGGCCCGGTTTTGGCCGGCAGAGTGCTGCAGGAGGCCATGGAGTCTCCCCCCCACCCCCTGCCAGCCCATGGAGAACTACAATGCTGATCCAGCCCTCGAAGAAATCCAGTTTGACACCCCTGTATTACATAATCTACCTTCATTTGGATACAGCATTATTTATATACAAAATATCATACATGTTCACATTCACAACATCATAAGTGTTCCTTATACCATATTCATAAATATATTAAACAACAATGGGACATCACACATTATTGTCTTATTCCCTGCTCACTGTTAGAAAGGGAAATATATTTTTAATACTTCCCCCTAGTGAAACTGTATGGTGTTTGTAACAGTTTTCACTAACTTTCAATCTACTTCTGGGTTAATCTTCCTTACGTACATCCACCTTTCGCGGACCTTTCTTTTTCTTTTATAAATAATTTTTATTAAACATATTTCAACGTTTACACCACATTTCCACTTTTTACATCCACCTTTCATTCATTCTGTTGGGAGGAAATTGAATTTGCTTTTCTTGAGTATCACCATTCATTGAATCATAACAGGAAACTATTACCAAATTATACTTTCTTCTTTCATATACACCAAAACAATCTAGATGACACCAAGACATATTTTCTGATACATTTTAGCTCTTTCATTCATAATAAATCTACAATTCCACTTTAATTCAATTATATTACATCCTTCTTCTTTCTCTTAGTTTCACAAACATATCGCATACTGTTTTTCTTTTTTTTTTTCATTTTATTATGTCCTTTACTACATCCTCCTTTTATATTTCAAGTCACATATATTATTATTATAATAATAATTATCTTTTACCAAATTTGTATATCATGGAACTATTATAGCTGATATAAAATAAGCTGTAATAAAACATCTACTCTAGATTACCAATAAATGAGTCCATGAAATACACTATTGTCCACCATAACGTAACATGACTTTGGTTAACCAAGGCTTTTACATACAATAAAATATTTTATTGTATGTAATACTTTAAGTAAAATAAAGAGTATACGCCATTTTCAACCTTAGTTGCTCCCAACCTACATGGAGCCTTTGCTGTTAATAGCAAGGAACAGTTTGTGCATATTTATTCCAGCTTGCTAAAATCCAGACATTCCCCCAAGCATGCTGATGCTATTACATGCAAGCTAGGATTGCTAATCCAGATACCATGTTGCATGCTACTGTTGTATCACTTATATCTAACACCATCCAGGAGGCACAGATTTCCCTGAATACCAGTTCCTTCCACTTATTGTGCATTTCCTCAAAAGTCATTCTTTGGGCTTCCATGCCTTTAGAAAATCAAGTAGTCTGGAACCTAAAGTTCATAGGACTTTCAGTGGATTTGAAATTTTCTTGTTACAGAGGTTTGCCAGATAATACTTTTTGCTAAATTTGTTGATATGAAATCACTGCATGAGGTTGGGCTCTCTAATAACAGGGGCAGGGGCATAAATGTGACCTTTCTATGCACTATTAACTATGTTAACAACACAACTTTCAGAAAGTTGCATTTCTGTCGTATAAAGCTCTGGTCAGCAATATTATATATATTTCAAAGAATGTTGCTGAATCTTTAACAGGCCTGTTAAATATTTTTTAGAAAAGAAAACTGGTAGCTGGTATAGGCAAGCTGCTCACAAAAAAAGACAAAACAAATGGTGCTAGAAGATGCTAGAGACCATTCTAGAAGGCTAGAGGGGAGGTTTATCGGAATGTCTTATAGAAACGGACGTTTCGTGGTTGTTCCTCTTTGGCAGCCATTTTGTTAATGGACAGCACTGTTGTTTCTGCCTAGCCTTTGAGCATAAGTGTCTTGTTTTCAAAATTCCAAATATATGCACTTGCTAGATACTCAGCTTTCTACTTTTACCACCTTCTAAACATGATATATACTGACTATCGCAGAATTATCACCTTTCTGGCTTGTCTCCATCACTGCTCCTTTGCTCCCTCTCATCGTGGCACCATAGCATCCATATTGCTTGCTTTGAGAAATCTTCAGAATAACAGCCAATTAGATGCCATGGTTAGGGGTCAGTTTAGGATTGGAGAGATCTGGGTTCAAATCCAATCCACCTTCAGCTATGGAAACTCATTGAATGACCCTAAGCTAAGGATCACATATCTTACATGGTTTTTGTTGTAGGGATAGATAAAAGGGAGAACCCCAGCTACGTAAGTAGTCTTGAGCTTATGGAGGCGAGGCAGGATATAAATCAAACACATACATACAAACATACATAAATTTAATAAAGGGTGGGAAATTCAGAAAGTTGCAGAAGTTTAGAATACCTGCACTTTTCAATAATTGCTTTGAGGAATCCTTAGAATGTTTTTAAGGTAAACTCCCAAAGCAGGAGATCTCAGAGTGAGGTAAAATTGCTTACACCACTGTAACATAGGCCATCTCTAAGACCACCATATTCAAAGTGAGAAAGAGTTGTTCGGATAAACCAGACAAAAGAAATATTCCTTACAAATGTAACTTTGATCAATATCAAATATAACAGTTCTGCAGTTAATATAAAAGGAAGGGAAAATTGTGTAAAGGACAGCATGGAACTCACCAGAGATTTTTATAATGGATATTTTGATCCTTTGCCTGAAGCAGCTTGAATTTTGTTTGTTTAAAACATTTTCTATGGCAATTATTAAGTGCTTAGTCAATGACTTCACTTTTAGGGAAGCTTTAATTCTGGGAATTCAAGCACTATTTCTGATCCCTATTTCCAAGAGTAATTTATTAATATGCATACAATAAAATAGTGAAGCGGAAATCCATAAGTTTTCAATAAATTTATGCATCTTTATAAGGCCTTCCAGACATTATTCCAGTCATTATAATTTATCTAGTTAATTTCTTAAATTTAATAAGAAATTATTTCTGCAAGCCTAAAATAATCCGTTTTGTTTCCAGACGAGGATGACTCATTTGCTGGGAACATAGAATAAAAACTACTTTTTTTTCATGTTTTTTATTTGGTTGCACTTCTCCCAGAGGGCTTTTCCTTGCATCTCTTTAACATGTAGACTTCTTCACTTTAACAGACTGGGACGGGATGGGTGGGTGGGGAGGAATCCCCTTCCTCAGAATAAATTATATTAAATTGATTCTTCTGATTCAGTCAGGATTCACATAGTTGATTAAAATGATATGGGCCATCTGGATATATGGACACAGATGGCCAGTAGTCAATTATTTCACATTAATTTTAAACTAGCATGCACAACACTTAATAAGAGCTCAACAGCCACTTCTTTTGCTTTTGAAAACATCAAGACAGAGATGAGAGGCTAAACCAGCTTTGTCTGTATTTTAGGGCAATTTTTAGCAGTCATCTACAGAATGCTCATCAAGCATGTAAAAGGAGAGAAATACTATATGTGCTGGCCATTAATTAATTCTAATTAATTCCATGTAAGTATACATATTGGGGAAGGAGAGAGAAAGAGAGATAGAAGGAGACTGAGAGATCTGCCAATGTAGTACTTGGGTATCAGTCATAGAACTCACAGGCAAAAGCTTGATGTTATTGAGAAATTTGATTTGAACTGACTGAATCTCCTATATCACCTTTGGGAGCTTTTAAAATGCCCTGAATACGATGGTACTATATCTGTTGCCCACTCTTAATTCTCTCCTCTTTTTTGTATTTTATTTTCACCTACTTAAATATCTGCCCCTACAGTCTTCTTGAAAGATGGTTCAAGGCATTGCTCCAATTAAAACCAAAACAGTTTTGTGCATTGTTTGAAACATTAATGACAGTTTATAATAATGCCTTTGTAAATTGCTGTATGACTTTTCTACCATTACTTTGCTCTATGTTCATGGTCTAATAGCAAGGTTTAAAATTTAGATGTGGGTGAGGAGGCTGGGAAGCATGCACATTTAGGAGCGTCACAGGACTACATTCTCAAAAGTAGTTTAAGGACAGGAAAAAAGTAATTCAATTTATATTTATATATAATGAATTACATGATCTTCCCTATACAACCATTTCCTCCTTCTGTCATATTAAACATCATATTTGGTGGTGTATTCTGGAGGGGCTCAAGAGCCCAGATATAGTTCCAGAGCTTCAACATTGTGCATCCTTGTCAACTCTGCAATTGTAGGCTTCTTGGAGGAAAAGAAACTTTCTCTCTCTCTCCTCCCCCTCCCCCTCCCCCCTCTCTTTTTTTCTTTCACAAAACCCTCACTGGGTACAACATATTTTCCGTTACAACAAAGCAAAACTTTTTGCTCCACGGAAATGGCAAAACTAGCTATTTCTGTCTCTCTTAGGTGCAGAACCTCTATTTTTCAAGAAGACCCTTTTGTTTCCTCGGGTGAGGGGAGGACGACTCCTCCGCCTCCCAGAGCTGGCAAGAGCAGAGGCTCTGGCCTGAAGCAGGCCGTGCTCTGGAATTCGCCCCGGAGTCTCCCTCCTTTCTTTCCATCCCAGTCCCGATGCCGAATCCTGGGAGGCATCATTCCCCTAACGGCGGCTGCGCCGATAAGCGGCGATCGAGGACGCATCTCTTACCGAAGTCCGGAGCCCCAGGGCGATCCCCGTCACAACGACGAAGATGAAGAGGTGGTTGCACAGCTGCAAGGGAGACAGAGAGAGGAGAGCTTAGAGAAATCCGCTTAGTCCCCTAACCTCAGAGCCAGCCCCCATCTCCACGTCGGCCGAGCCCCCTCACCATCTTGCTGGTCTCGCTTGCGGGACTCGCCAGGATCTCGTCTTCGTCTGGGAAATGAATCCGAGGGTTCTCGGGATGGAAGCGCGGCGCGGCCAGCAGCTCCACCCAGTCGCTCCGGCAGCTTTTTGGCTTGCTTTCCTTCCTTCCCTCTAGCCCGCCCACCATGCATCACAGACCGACAGGGCGGAGGAGGGTCGTCTGTGAAGTTGGCGGAATGCGCGGCTCCCCCAGCGAGTCCAAGCGGGCCGTGGAGACCGATGCTCTGGGCGGAGGAAAAAAGCTTTCGTGCGCAGCAGGAAAGGAAACTGGTTCCATTTCAAACGAGAGCTAATATGAGCTTCCAGTAAAACTTGAAAAAATGTACACGACGTAAATTCATTCATTCATTCGATTTGATTTTATTTGTAACTGCCCTTCTCCTTCACGCCAGTAAAAGAACAGAACGAACACTAGATGCAATACAATAATCCAAACATCTGCCTTGAAAAATAATATCAACCCCTTTGGGACAAGAATAGTTACTCTGGAACACCATCAGTTTAGCTTATAACTTTTTTGCTTGTGCTTGTTTCTGCTTTTTTGCAGCTGCTGCACACTGCTGGCTCATATTTAAGTGATTGTCCACTAGGACTCCAAGATCCTTCTCACAGTTACTTCTATCGATTTGATGTCAAGCCCTTACAGCAATGACCTTCAAGCATTTTGCAGTAGTTCTAGCTGATAGAACTACACAAAATGCTTGACATTAGGCTCCCTTGAAGGTAACTCAGTAACTCAAGGTGGTCTGAAATGTAGCAGTCCAACTGCTGATAGAAAAACAGAAAACAGAATAACAGAGTTGGAAGGGACCTTGGAGGTCTTTTAGTCCAACCCCCTGCTTAGGCAGGAAACCCTACACCACTTCAGACAAATGGTTATCCAATATCTTCTTTAAAACTTCCAGTGTTGGAGCATTCACAACTTCTGAAGGCAAGTTGTTCCATTGATTAATTGTTCTAACTGTCAGGACATTTCTCCTTAGTTCTAGGTTGCTTTTCTCCTTGATTAGTTTCCACTCACTGCTTCTTGTCCTGCCTTCAGGTACTTTGGAGAATAGCTTGACTCCCTCTTCTTTGTGGCAGCTCCTAAGATATTGGAACACTGCTATCATGTCACCCCTAGTCCTTCTTTTCATTAAACTAGACCAGGGGTCTGCAACCTTAAACACTGAAAGAGCCATTTGGACCCGTTTCCCACAGAAAACAAAACACCGGGAGCCACAAAACCCTTCCTGTGCCTGACTATTTCTTGAGCGGCCACGAAACTACCATATGTAGTTGAATTAAACGTTCTGTTTAATTCTGAAACTTTTCTTTTCTTGGATTTATCCAGGGGTTGAAAAGTTCAATAAATCGCATGCCGGCGGATGTCACACATTGGCGGTTGCGACACATATTTTGAGTGACAGGGAGCCGGAGCAGAGGGGTGAAAGAGCCACATGCGGCTCCAGAGCCACAGGTTGCTGACCCCTGAACTAGACATATCTAGTTCCTGCAGCCAATACAATAGGAGGTTGTACAATACAATATAGTAGGTTATATTGATTACCTACCAATAAGCTTCTGCATCAGGCTTTTCAAAGGGTTCATTTGAACCTTTAAAATCCTACATAGCTTGGTCTCTGCATATTAATAGAGTGTATACTGTCTGTGTATTTTCCTGACCAAAGTGATCCAATCCTGTGCTTCCCAAGAGGGGCTGCTCTGAGTCCCCGCACCATGTGAAGATTGGAGATGGGGTCCTGAAGTCACATTATTAAGATATCAGTCCTACATTTTGGAACACTTTGGCCACTAAGGTGATGGTACATTTTTGTATTATCAAAATCTAACTAAGCCAAGACATATATGTCACTCTTCTAGAAATTAGCATCAGTCTTGATTTCAGGGTTGGATACTGTATGTGGGGTGGAACTGGTCCATTGTGATAGCTTATTTGAGAGTAGGCTCACATACCATTATACTTACATTATTAAAAATGTATGATTATCTTTGTGCTAGGTTGTGCCAGGAGTTTTCCTGGTGTACCAGCCACTGTGCTCACCATCTGGATCTTCCTCTGATTCCAGGACCTGGTTGGTTGCCAGTTGGGTATTGGGAGACTTCAACCTTCATATTGTGGTAGCTGGGGATTTACAGTCCAGGAGTTCATGGTTTCCATGGAAACTGGGGACTTGTCATGGTAATCTTGGACTCAGCACATGTAAGTGGTCATGTATTAAACCTCAGTTTTGCATTGGAGCAAATATCCATGTGATTTGGATATGAAAGGTATTGCTACCATTCAGTGGTGAAAACTAAAATTTATTACTACTGGTTCTGTGGGCGTGGCTTGGTGGGGGGAATGTGACTGGGTGTGGCCAATTTTTTTTTTTTTTTACTTTTAAAACCATTTTTTCCACAACCTCTTCAGGGAAGAGGTTGTAAAAAAATGCTTTCAAAAGGCTCTGACGATCCCAGCTGAGTTGCCTGATCGTCAGAGGCTTTTTTTCTTTTAAATGCCTCTGATGATCAGGCAACTCAGCTTGGATCGTCAGAGGCTTTTAAAAGAAAAAAAAGGGGTTTTTTCTTTTAAATGCCTCTGACGATCCAAGCTGAGTTGCCTGATCAGCAGAGGCTTTTTTTTTTACTTTTAAAAGCATTTTTTTGGTGGAAGAGGTTGTAGAAAAAATGCTTTTAAAAGTTAAAAAAAAGCCTCTGATGATTGTGCGGCTCAGCTGGGCATGGGGGGGGGGCAGGGATTTTTGCTAGTGGTTCTCCGAACTACCCGCCTCCATCGCTACCGGATCTGGTGATCCGGTCCAAACCAGGAGCATTTCACCCCTGCTACCATTGTTTTATCTGACACATAAGGAGAAGTAGGGGCAGCCATGACTAGAGGAGCCTTTGCACAGGTTTGCTTTGTGCACAAATTGCACTCTTTCCTGGACCAGAGATGCCACTCACATCTTAGCTACCTCTCAGGTGGATTATCACAATGTGCTCTATATGGAGCTGCCCTTCAAGACAATTTAGGAGCCGTAAATAACTCCTAAATACCCTTGTGTTAGCTGATTCCATACGGCCCCTTGGTTTTCAAATATCTTTTTGGAGATGAACAGCAGAAGCAATTCTTAGAGAATAGGTGGAAAACAAAGAGTGAAAGCCTCTGAAGATGGGTAAGTGCCAATGATTCAGGCTTACTCCATGGTGATAAGAAAGATGGGACATTCTTTCTTCCCTTACTGCATCAATGGGCTGTCATCCAGTGGCCTTACTTAGGGTGGAACCCAGATGTACAAACTTCTCCCTGGCCCCTCTCACTAGTTAGGACAGCATTTTGCAACTAAAGTGATTCAGATTTGCTTGAGTCTTGACTCCATAGGGCATTTACTTGCCAGGTTATCTGGGATTCTTTTTGACCTGTTGCCTCCAAGGAAATGGATAGGGTGTTCTGTAAGATTTCCTCTGCTGTCTGCTTTGTCATGCAGCTGAAGAGGGAGGAGTGTTTCCTGGCTCTGGGATGGGTTATTGCTGACAACCTTGACATTTTTGTCTGTGTAAACCATTGAAATTTGTGATATATGAGGGCAGTATATTGCAGTAAATAAATAAAAGTGAGAACCCACAAAACATTACAGTTTCTGATTTCTTAGTTATATGCTTTACTAATCCTAGCTGAAAGTCTTCACAATTTTAAATGATAAACGGAAAGTAATAGTAAATATATTTAGAAAAGGGATGCCTTTATGGCTACTGAGAAAAGAAAAAGATATTTACAAGAGAATACACTGTCTTTAATACAGATTTATTGGATGACTGACACAAGCAATCATGACTAAGAAGGGAACAGCAATGTTAGAAAACAATGTTGTTGGTGTTTTATTACCATACAGTATTTGAATGGTTCATATCCAAACCACATGAATTCAGCAGTTAATTCCCTGCTTAGAAAAGGGTGGAGAAGTAATTCTCCTAGGAACTGAGACTATGATATCATCTTATTATAATGCAACTCACTCCCCTTTTTTATAAATCTTGTTCACTAGGGGATGGGTAGTACTGTTAATTTCACACACTGATTTGAGCCAATTATGTCATTAATTCTTGATTGCTCCTTCATGCCTCTTCCTAAGCTTGTCTTTTTTGCTCAGGTTAAAATGTCTTACTACTTAATTCATATTTAAGAATTAAAATTGTTTAATTTAAGATAGAATTTGTTGTTTAAAATAGAATGTATTCTCTAGTACTGTGTTTTGTACTAGTGCGTTGAAAAGCAAGTACATCACAAAATGCATCATATATTTTGCATCAAGGCTATAAAAACCTTATTCAATATTATGCTGGCTTTTCATTCAAGTTGGGATTTTGTTTGGACTTATTCTTTCAAGTCAATAATGGGTTTGGGAGGAATACATCTAGAGAACATCTAGACATCAACAGAACAATCCTCTCCAAATACTTCATAGAGATGCCCTTGGTGGAATTACGCAGATTCATCTATATATTATAATCCTTCTCTAAAACCAATATATAATAATTGCAGTATGCAGTTAGAAATCAATAGAAAAGAATATTCATAGATCGGGGTTGAACTGAGGGAGTCCTTGGTGCTCTCTGAAATTGGCTGTTTTCTTGTTACCATTTCATTATCAAGCTAGGTAACATCATCAGTGCTAATTTGGTAATGGAATGTCTGCAAGAAAATACCAAGCTTAGAGAGCACCAAGGATCCTGCAGTAGTTAGGAATCTAAGAAATTTATTATTTAATACTGTTGTCAGGGTTCCAAGGAACACCCCCAACAAAATAAAGCTCTGAATCCTGAGGTTCCTCAAAGTTCCAATTTATTAGAGATGTCATGTTGGCACATCTGAGAAAACCTGAATTTGAAAGCTTCCAGGTTTTCCACACCCAGCTGACAGTTCACAGCCCTGCCCCACACCCACAAGTTCATCACATTGTCCAATCAACTTTTCACACTCAACTGGATACAATCTTTAGGCAGTCTCCATCAGATGGAGGCAAAAGTCCTTGAATATGGAATGTTGTTACGACTAACTTTCTACCGCTCCAACAACAACCCCCTCCCAACTTCCCCAGCTAAAATATGTGGCAGTTAAAAAGCAAAAAAGAAAATTGTCTTCCAAAACTGACAGGCTTCCCCCCCTCAGGAAAGGAATGTATCCTGGAACAAGACTGAAGTCAGGGGTTAACACAATTAGCACATTAACCACTTCTCCCCCCCCCCAGGAGGACCGTTAGGCTTATCAGGGAATTTATCATGAAATTGCCTAACTAAGGTATCTGCCTGAACATCCCAACTCTTCACCCAGATGTCTGCCTGAACATCCCAACTCTTCACCCCTTCACAGACAAGGGGTATCCCTTCCAATGAACCAAATATTGCAGAAGTCCCCTCTGCAATCTAGAGTCCAAAATCTTCTTCACCACATAATGAGTCTTACCCTGCACTACAATCGGCTTGGGGGGAACAGCAGGTTGAGGTCTCAATTTAGATCCCACAGCAGGCTTTAACAGGCTGCAATGGAAAACAGGATGAATTTTTCCCAGTATGCGGGGGAGATTTAACTGTACAGTCACTGGGTTAATCACTTTCACTATGGGGAAGGGACCTAAATATTTCAGTTCTAACTTCTTACTCTTCAAATTCAAACGTATGTATTTGGTGGAAAGATATACACGATCTCCCACCCGAAAGGGGGGGAGTTGGAGAGATCAGTTTGCCTGCTTGCTTTTTGTATGCTTCGGCCGCTTCATTCAGGGCTTTTTTGGTATTCTCCCAGCCTTTCTTTAATGACTCCATCCATTCATTCAGAGTCATGGAAGAAGGCTATTCTCTTGGCAATTCTGGCATAGGGACAAATTCCATGCCACTCGTAATCTGAAAAGGCATCAGTCCCGTACTACTATGCACCGCATTATTGTATGCCACTTCTGTGAAAGGAAGCAAATCAGTCCAATTATCTTGCTGGTAATCCACATAACATCTGATGTATTGTTCCACCATGGCATTAGCGCATTCCGCGGCTCCGTTCGTACTCAGATGGAAAGCAGAGCTAAGCACCTGAGATGACCCAATGGACCTCAGGAACTCCCTCCAGAACTTAGCGGTGAACTGAACACCTCAATCGGAGATCACCCGTCGTGGAACTTCATGCAGCTGGTAGATCTGTTTCACAAACATCTTGGCTAATCTCTTAGCCGAGGGAAGTCCAGAACAAGGAATAAAATGGGCCTGTTTGGAGAACAGGTCTATCACAGTCCATATTTCCGCCACTTTCCAGGATCTCTACTATACAGTCCATAGCTATTTTTTCCCACAGGCGGCTGGGATCAGCTACCTGTTGAACCAAACTGGGAGGCCTCCCCGGTCTTGTCTTATTGCTGGCACATGTGGCACAACTTTTTACATAGTCCTCCACATCAGCTTTCATCTTTGGCCACCAAAACTGCCGTCTAATCAGATGAATCAGATGAAGGGTCTTTAGAAATCCAAAGTGACCAGCCAATTGAGAATCATGGCTACGCTGGAGCACCAGGAGTCTCATGCTGTTGGGGATGTAAATTTTCGAACCTTTCCAAGCTAATCCATCACGGGTCGTCAAAGTGTCTTGATTGTCAGCTAGCCATGGATTAGTAGATAGTGCTGCCTTCAAGTTAGCAGTTAGCTTCCCATCGATGGGGTCAATCTGCCTGCTGGCCTGATTCCGGGTAGTGACTTGCACCGCACTCTGCGTGTCTAGGATGATGGCATGGACGACATCCTCCCTCTGGCTGTCATATTGGGGTTTCCTTGACAGGGTGTCTGCAAGCAGGTTCTTCCCCCCTGGGATGTATTTCAGCTTGAAATCAAACCGCTTGAAGTACTGCGCCCAGCGGGAGAGCCTTCGTGGGGTCTTTAAGGCTTCGAGGTTTTTATGGTCTGACCATACCTCAAAGGGGATCTTGGCTCCCTCTAGGAAGTGCCGCCACAATAGAAGAGCCCAACTAACAGCAAAGGCTTCCTTCTCCCATACTGCCCATCTCCACTCGGTGTTCGTGAGTTTTTTGGACACATATGCACAGGTAAGCAGCCATCCTTGGGGGTCTTCCTGGAGGAGCACTGCTGCCACTGCAACGTCACTGGTGTCAGCCTGGACAATGAACTGCCTATCTGGGTTTGGGTGCTGAAGGATGGACTCCTCTGCAAACCGCTGTTTCAAGCTTTCAAATGCTTTTTGACAGCTTAGCGTCCAGGCTAGAGGCTGCGTCGACCATGGCTTTGTGGGGGAGGGTCCTGTCTTTAGCAGTTCGGTAAGTGGCAGAGCCACTTCCATGAAGATTGGGATGAATTGCCGGTAGAAGTTAGCAAACCCCAGGAAATTTTGCAGCTGTTTCCTGGTGTGAGGGGGCTGTCAGTCAAGTACAGCTCGCCCTTTCCCGGGATCCATCTCTATGCCTTCGTTCGACACTCGGTAGCCTAGGTAGTCCAGAAAAGTTTTGTGAAACTCACATTTGGACAGCTTCGCATAAAGTTTTGCGGCTAACAGTTTCTTTAGTACTTGTTGGACTAGTTTCATATGTTCTTCTGATGTCTCACTGAATATGAGAATGTCGTCCAAGTAGACTAGAACCCCTTTGTATAAATGTTCATGCAGCACTTTGTTAATCAATTGCATGAATACCGCAGGGGCTCCTTGGAGACCAAAGGGCATGACTTTGAATTGGAAGCTACCTAGTGGGCAGCTGAAAGCAGTCTTCCATTCATCCCCTTCCTTTATGCGCACCCTGTAGTAGGCTTCTCTCAAGTCAAGTTTGGTAAACATTTTGCCTTTTGAAAGGTAGTTCAGTAGGTCTTCCATGAGGGGAAGGGGGTAGGTGTTTTCCATGCATATCGCATTTATTCCACAAAAATCCATGCAGAGCCTCATCCCCCCCATCTTTCTTTTCCTTAAACAGCACTGGGGCGGCTACTCTGGATTTTGCAGGTTGGATGAACCCTCAGGCTAGGTTAGTATCGATGTACTTCCTCAGCTCAGCCATCTCTTTTGGGGTCATTGAGTACATCTTTGGTTTAGAGAGTTTGGCCCCAGGCTCAATCTCGATCGCACAGTCAGTGTGGCGATGGGGGGGAAGGATGTTACATTCCTCCTCACTGAATGCTTGAGCCAGGTCCCTGTATTCCTTGGGGACCTGGGGAGTCCCAGATAGGACTTCAATGGCTGTTGTGGCCACCTCTCATTGGTGGGGCCCCTGAGGGCTCGTCTCAGTGGGTTCGGCTTCAGGAAGGACAGATGGCAAGGGGCCCACCTCATCATGACTTTTCGGTAGCAGTCCTCCCATTTGATTGTAGGGGCCCATTTGTCTAGCCAGGTGAGTCCCAGAATGATTGACTCTGCCATTTTTGGGGCTACTACGAATCGAATGAGTTCTGTGTAGATCTCCAGTTCCAATCTGACAACCTCAGTGATCCATGTAGCAGAGGTGCCACCTATTAAGCTCCTGTCTACTTGCTGAAAGCGTATGGGGTGGCTTAAGAGGTGTGTCTTTATGCCTAGCTGCTCAACAATGGGGAAGCTAATTAAGCAATGGGTGCAGCCGGTGTCTATTATTGCTGCTACCTCTCTCCATGCACCCCTGTCTCTGGCACTGTCAGCTTGACTTTGACCGCAAAAGGGTGGATGGTCCCACTTACCATCGGGTTGTCTTCGCCGCTGCTACTGCTGGCCGGCCCAGGCAGCAGGTCTTCGGTTGAGGTCTTTTCACTCTCTCCAGGGGAGGGGAAGTCTCTCTGCTGGGCAATTCTGCTGGCATCCGGGGGCTTTCATGGGTCCCTTCTGCCTCAGGCTGACGTGGCGGGGCGTGGTTGTGGAACCGGCAAAGGTGCCAGACACTCCACAGCTCGATGACCCACTTGTCTGCAACGGTAGCATTTGATCACCCCTGTAGACTGAGCAGGAGGGATTTCAGTAGGGTTTGTCAGAGGATGTCTAGCCAAAGTTCTCCCTGGGGACTTCTCAGCTGAGGGGTTGTGGCGTGAGTGAACTTCTATCAAGAGCTATTGATATGGTATACCAGTCTTGCAGTCACTCTGGCACCTCCCCAGATTCCACAGGCGGTTCTGACTTCTTGATCAATGGCTTCTTTCAAATAATGCAGAAGTATTCTGTCCGGCCAATGTCCAAGGTTCCCCGTGATCCATCTAAAGTCCCATATGAAGTCCTTTATTGGTCTATTTCCTTGACTCATCACCTTTATCTTGGCTTCATTCTCGTTGATTCGGTCTCGGTCTTCGAATCTGGCCCAGAGCACCTCAACAAAACCTTCAGCATCATGTAATTCAGCAACCCCTCATTATGCAGCTGGGCTATCCAGTCAGCAGCATCTCCCTCATTCATCCCCTCTGAGATTGCAGATACTAATTTGCGATCTGTTTCGTATTGCTTTCCATACTGATCTATATGAGTCCATACTCGGCTGAGGAAATAGGCCAGTTTGGTAGGCTTACCATCAAATGTCACTCTAAACCGTGGTGGCGAGATCCTTGCTGGCAGAATCGCCATGGCGACTGGAGATGGGGCAGGGACCTGTTGGGGTGCTGCGGCGGGCAGTGGGGTGAATGCCGGCGGCTGAACTGGAACCTGCGGTGGCGGCACTGCTAGCTGCTGGATCTGACCCCATTGCAGAACTGAGATTGTCAGGGCAAAATGGGCCCATGGTGATCCTGTAAGAGGGGGAGCAGACGGCACTGGCGTCCAGTGGCACTGGCGTCCAGTGGCACTGGACTCACCCCTGGCCAGGACAGAATCCCCAGCCTGGGGGCATAAATTCCGCAGGGGGTAGCATGAAGGCAGGTTGACGAGGGCTGTATATGGGACGACTCCAGGCAATCGTTCTTTCAGTCCCATCTCTGGAGTTGGATCAGGCTGGCAACTTCTCCCAGAATCCATCTCCGTGGACCGAGCGCCTAGGCTTTGCATCATCTCTGCAGCTTCAAGGCCTCGTAACACGCTTTCAGAAGGAGAATACCGGGTCTCAATAAACCTTCCAGTATGTGTTCCCATGGCTCCCTCTGCAATCTCCTTTCTGTTTTCCATCTTCGCTGAGTCTTCGCACAACCCAAGCTTTAGATTGGTGCTGGGGCTCAGCACCCCATTCAGCCCCCTTTCGGGGTGCTGCTTAGATATTTAGGGGATTTGGGTTAATGTCAGGGTTCCAAGGAACACTCCCAACGAAATAAATCTCTGAGGCCTGAGGTTCCTTAAAGTTCCAATTTATTATGTCATGTTGGCATATCTGGGAAAACTCGAATCTGAAAGCTTCCAGGTTTTCCACACCCAGCTGACAGTTCACAGCCCCCCCCCACACCCATAAGTTCATCACATTGTCCAATCAACTCTTCACACTCAACTGGATACAATCTTCAGGCAGTCTCCATCAGACGCAGGCAAAAGTCCTTGAATACGGAATGTTATTATGACTAACTTTTTACCGCTCCAACAACAACCCCCTCCCAACTTCCCCAGCTAAAATATGTGGCAGTTAAGAAGCAAAAAAAAAATTGTCTTCCAAAACTGACAACTGTTTTTGTTATCTATATTAATTTTAAATAAAGCTGTACAAAATAACCTGGAATCTTGGCAAATATAAATGAAACCACTAAAGGCACAGAGATCCTAGGAACCATTTAGAAACTGAGCTCTTCTCAGCACAGAAATTCAAATTAAAGAGTCTCCACATTACCTCTATCATAGTCATTAGAATATTAACTATTATACCCCATTTTGTATCCTCTGAAAATCTGATACATTCTTTTCACTTTCCTTTCTTGATGATATCAGAAATCTTAATATTTCACTCCAAGTATGGATTTCAGTTTTCATTTTTGCTTATCTACCTCATCATTCATCCAACTCAGTAGTTTGCCAATCACAACATTCTATGGTGCTTTACCAAAGATTTGCCAAAGCCAAGCTTTCACAATCTAAGTAAGTAAGTAAGTAAGTAAGTAAGTAAGTAAGGAAGGAAGGAAGGAAGGAAGGAAGGAAGGAAGGAAATCAGTCTCCTAAACCTTGTTAAAGTCATGTTCACTTCCACTAAGCTATTCCATTATTTTCATGCTTCCAGACTAATTGCTTTATTGTTTTAGATGTGGGTTCTCTCACTTGTGCCAATTGTTCATTAGTGTACTTGACAATTCTTTTGCTGCCACCAGACTTTGTACACAATTGTTATTATTTTATAAAATGGGAAACAAAACAGTAGAGATGGACACTTTGATACTTGAGATTGGGGAAGTTAGAAGCTTTAAAATCAGGATGATATTATATATATTGGCAGGACTAACCTGAGCATGGTCGGAATTCACTAGAATAACTTCTCTTAAGAGATTTCCTCAAAACTCTACTCTTTCAAATCAGATTACTCTTTGCTTTTGATATCTACTATAATCAGTAGCAAAGTTAAATTAAAGCTGAATAAGAACCACCCAAGAACTAATGGGTGGAAGGTCTGCAATGAGAGAATTCCTAATTTGAACCAAGGAAGAGGTTGGACTAGACGACTTCCAAGCTCCCTTCCAGCCCTATGATTCTATGATCTAATGGTAGAAAGGAATTCACCTGCAAATAATTGAGTTCCCACGTTTATGGCAAGTCCCGGAGCAAAGTGCTCACACACACCTCCAGCAGCCTCTGGCTGTGAATAGTCCAGCAAAACGCCATTAGCCCGATGGCTTCAAGGCAATGAGTCCAATGAGGCAAAGGAACAAGGAAGCAACAAGACAAGGAGTCCAGCGAACCCCAGACATCGACAACGGCACATGAAACTCCATAAATTCAGTGCTTGTTCCTGACAAGTGTCCCTCCCCATGGTGTCTCCTTAAGTCTCAGTCCCCAGGTGTGCCATGTGAAGAGGGGCAGGGCACTCTCCTCCTGAGTCATCTGGTCGGCCTGTGCTGCTCCCGCCGCCTCTCTACTCTATGTACTCAGGGATAGGAGGGGGCACTCCTTGCTCGTCGCCTGAGCTCCGTCGCTCCTCCTCTCCACTGCCTGCCCTCTCTTCCCCCCTCTCTCAGTCATTCTGCCCCCATTCTTCCCTGCTGGCAAGCCGTCCCAGGCCCGACGGCTGCCTCGTCCTGCTCCTCCCCGCGTTCCTCCGGAGCCAACAAAGCTGCACCCTCGACCTCCATCGGCCCCAGCTCTGGCTCATCCTCCATGGACTCATGCTCCGACAGGGCCATGACAGGTAACCTGACATAGAACAATATTGATGTAAATATTCTAGTAACACCATTAAAATTTGGGTTCAATAAAACATAAAATTGTCAAAGCCTTTTTCTGCACCAAGAAAAGTCACAGCCATTGTTTAATTTTTTATTTAACTTGTCAATAACATTAAAAACATATCTGATATAACTTCTCATACATCCTGCTTGGGTGGGGGGTTGGACTAGATGACCTACATGGTCCCTTCCAACTCTGTTAATCTGTTAATATATCCCTTTATCTAATCAGGATATTTCACTTCAGTCAGTAGTTTATTCTGTTAGCAAGAATTAATTTAAAATGTTTATAATCTATATTCACTATAGGATATACCATAAATCTAAATAACTCTGGATGTTTCAAATCTTGTTTTTTATAAATTAAAGAAATAAAGACTTCTTTCAATGATTTTCATTTTCCTGAATCCCATTCATTGATTGAATTAAGGCTCGACCAGAATATTTACTGTAATATAATGTATAAATACCATTAAATTCTGGAGTCTTATTCAATTAAAACTGCCTCTTAGTTTTATCTTCTATTACGGGTTAAGAATTCTTTTTGTTAATTTGTATATTTTGTGAATAATATTTCTTTCGGATATTCTTCAATCTTTTCTAGATCAGATTTGTGTTTACCATATAATTTGGAATAATTGGCAAATAGCTGTATCATTTTTTTAATTGTAGAAAATTGCTTTCATCCCAAATAGAAGTAAGTATACTTTCATCTGTCTTCTTATGGAACTGATAAACCAGCAATTTGTCTGACTTCATGGGTGGATTAATCAAGGAAAAAATTTCCTTGATACTTCCATCTATTGAGACTGCAGTTAAACCATGGTCTGGGCCACGGAAGAACCAGGGAAGGTGAGGTTCGTAGAACCTGTGAATATCCCACTGATTGAGCACTATCATGTTGCCAATCTTAAGCAATATCCAATCAGGCTAGAAGCCTGATTACAACCAGTTGTGGAGCTGTTTGTTAAATTTGGTCTTATAAAACCAACTTGTCTCCTTGGAACACACCTATCCTGACAGTATAGAAGCCAGATGGCCCCTATAGATTTGTGCATGATTTGAGGCTGGTTAATAACAATACTCTGACCCCACATACACCTTAATGGGACAGATTAATCCAGAGGATGAACAGTTTACAGTCTTAGACCTAAAGGATGCTTTTTTTGCATCCCATTAAATGATGCAAGCCAACAGCTATTCGCCTTTGAGTGGCAGGACTCTGATACCAATCAAATTAGGCAATATACATGGACCAGGTTATCCCAGGGATTTAAAAACAGCCTGGCAAAGGATTTATACTGCCGTATATGGGTGAAAGATGATACCATTTTGCAATATGTGGATGATTTCTTTTTGGGACCCCAAACACGGAATGATTGTCAGGATCTATCAAACTACTTAACTGGTTAGCCACTTATAATTGCAAGATATCTAAAGAAAAAGCCCAATTGGTGGAGCAGAAAGTTAATCCTAGAAATGCAAAGAAACCATGGATGGGTATACAGGCCAAAGGTCCATGTATAATCCAGGGGCCATTTAGGAGGTGGATTTCATGGAGTTACCCTGTAAGCAGACCTTTAAGTATTTGTTGGTATGTGTGTGTACCTTCTCAGGCTAGGTCGAGCCCTTTCCATGTAGGACCATAGAGCTAAGGAAGTGGTGAAACTATTCAATTATTTACTCAAGGAAATTATGCCTAGATTTGGCATCCCCTGAAAGACTGGGTCAGATAACAGGCCCCATTTTGTTGTATAAATAGTACGCATGTACCCTTTCCTTCAAGGACCTGGTGGACAGGAAACCATAATAAGAGATCAATATCTTAAAGATTATTTGGTCCAACTCTCTCTGGTGGTGGAATCTTTATCTCATTATTTACAGGAGAACAGTCTACCCTGCCTCGACCAACCAGTACATAAAATTCATTCAGGGGACTGGGTACTGTGAGATCTTGGACCGCTGGATGCCCCTTGGAGAAGTGGAAGGGACCATTCCAGGCATTGCTAACCACATATACATCAGTGAAGGTTGATGGCCTGAGGTCCTGGACACACCACACAAGGCTTAAGAAAACTTCAGAACCGAACCAGTGGACTGTGACACTGGCATCCTCAGACCCTGATGATCTAGAACTGAGATTTCTGTTTAAAAAAATTAAAAGGACTTAGCTTGTTGAAGGTAGGGTTGGACTGATTGGTGGTTCCCTAGTTCCCAAGGTGGTGACTATGTGGGCAATCACTGAACACCCTCTTGACCAGATCACTAAGAAGCAACATGGACTGGGATCTTTTGACTGTATCCTCAACCAATCATTACGGCCTCTGTATATGTCAACAAAAAACCCATTGCATATGAAGAGCCACTAGCCACAGGCAGTCGCTTAATTTGTATACAAAACATAGCCTTTCTACCCCCATCAAGTATAACCTTTATTACAGTCAAAAGCCCTATTGGACACACTGATGGGAACAGCTAATGCGAGATGCAGGTCTCATATGGTAATTTCCTGTTGACCCTTTTTTGTTACATCAGGCAAAAGGCATGCTATGGAATGGCCACAGTAATACCCTTTTCAATATGGTGCAAACAGTGGCAGCTGCGTTCAACCTCTCCCAATGCTGGCCTTGGAAAATGGTGCCACTGGACCCTAAGTATCTGGCCCTACCACCTAGCTACACTCAAGTGAAAATAAATTGGACTATTACTTCTGAAGTGACCCAGATTAAGGAAGTAGTGCTTCTGAATAGGATGGCTCTTGACTAACTTTTAGCTGCCGAAGGAGGGGTTTGTGGAAAATTTAACTGGACTAATTGTTTGCAAATTGATGACCACCACCAAGTTATTTTATAACTTACCAAAGGCATCCGACAAGTAGCCCACATACCTGTACAAAAATGG
Source organism: Pantherophis guttatus (assembly GCF_059756535.1). Lineage (NCBI taxonomy): Eukaryota > Metazoa > Chordata > Lepidosauria > Squamata > Colubridae > Pantherophis > Pantherophis guttatus. The sequence goes on along the minus strand of NC_142064.1, from coordinate 105,464,162 downwards.
GACAACTGGAACTGAGATTGGTTTACTAGCCGATTTCCCAATTTTTCATGGCTGAAATCTCTTTTTTTCTTACTCCTGACTATTTTTTTCATTTTATTTATTTACTTGTTGCGATTGGCAGTGTTTACTCTTATGTTTTCCAAACCCTTAAGAACCAGATACTGGTTATTGGTGAATCTTGGGGAAATAATTTTTTCCCAGATTCAAAGGGGGGAAACGATGGCTCATCTATTAAGAATCAATACACCGCCATCCTAGGAAAGAATAAATACTTAGAGAAATATAACTGTACTATGTGTCCAAATAAAGGAAATGTAACAACACTGCCGTCTATAGGGAAAATAACATGTATACTCAGGTGATACACAACTCCACAGACAAACAGACATGTATGCTAAAAGCAAGGTAGAACTCCAAAAAAGGTGATAGTTCTGTAAAATTTTACTTCCCTATTTCTTGAAAATAACTGTACAGTATAAAAGATTATGCTTCACTATTGTTCAGGGTCTCAGCTCCCTTAGTGGTTAGGATCCTTTTTCTAGAGCGCTTTAATAAAAGTTTTTCCAAAAGTCCGTCTCTCGTGTCTGGGTCTGATTGGCTTTTGCACCAAGCTAATCCATTTTCAGACAACAAAACTGTAGCTGTACATGACTGTTCATGTTTTTTCACTGTCTCTATCAGTGATGTACAAAATGTTCCCTGCATAATGTTACATATCGAAGAGGTGGTTTCTGCTGGTCTCTGCCCAAATGCTGTAAAATGGACATTTCAGATGTGGTCTATGCATCGAACAAAATACAGCTGTGTGATTGTCAGCATGGGTTACTGGCAATTTGGTAATTACCAAATTGGTCAATTTCCAATTTAGTTTACATCCAGCACACACCCAGTCAATCCCTATATCAGAGCAAACACACACAATACTCAGATTAACTAGCAAAAATATAGCTTGATGTTTCTGTATTAAACATTAGCAAACATCAAATTAGTTAAGTGGTAAAACAGGATAAAAAGCAGGGGAAACAGGGCAGGGAGGAGAGAGAGGAAGATGTGAACAATAATCAAGAATTTATACTATATCTTATCTATGACTTTCTCTTTTAAAAGGCACAGAACTTTCAAGAGCCATTGGGAACAAAACTGTGGCTAATTAGCATGAACAGTCCTAAAGGCAAGCATTTGATTGTTCTGATTGTAAACATGAAATGTACCTACCAGTAACAGCAGCAGAATAGAGATGGAAATAGAAGTAGGACATCAGGTACCTCTCCTTTATTCTGCATTACGAAGGAAACACTTTGATGTAAGAAATGATGTATTCAACATAGATCAACAGATTCCTGATTTAGGTATAGATGGTGTAGAGAGGAAGATGACAAAAAAAAACCTTGCAAAGACATCAATAGTGATCATAAATGAATGGAGGCAAGGAAGGAACAGGATACTGGGAACTCTGAAGGCAGATGGATAGGAAGGTAAGATAAGACATACTGGAAACTTAACACTGGCAGCAATTGAGAAGAGGAAGCGAGGGAAAAACTGGGAAAGATGAGGGGCAAGCAGAGTAGTGGAATAGGCTAAGATATAATGGCTTAAAGAAGTAAAGATACTTGGACAGTGTTTTTTCAGCAATTTTAAGGTGGCTGGATTTCCAGAATTCTGCAACAAGATGCTAGCTGGGGAATTCTAGGATTTGAAGCTCACCCATCATAAAGTTGTTGAGATTGAGCAACATTGTACTAGGAAGATTGAAAGGCAGACAGGGAGCTGCTGAGCAGGAACTGCAAACAAGAGGAGGGGGTGATATACACCCCTCTTTCCCCTGTCTAAATTTTGTTTTGTCTGAAATTCAGAACAGTCAAAACATTTTGACTTTTGGTTTTGCTGAACCATAGCTGACCTGAACGAGTTATGCAGAATGAGTTTGCTTTCTTCAGGTTTGAAACCATTTTGTGCACACTGTTAGTTTACATACTAATATTCAGAGTATGGCAATAAGCAAAATGGGTCAAGGTTTTATTACCAAAAATCAGATTTGATTTATTAGGTGAAATGGTGAAACCGGATTTGATGATTCCCCTGACTGAAAAACGAACAGGAAACTACTTGCTCAAAGCAACAGAGGCAACAAAAGCAATATAAAGGGAAAGAAAATGTATTCTATGTTAAAAGATATCTCCCAAATCCGCAAGAAAAAAATCTGCGCAATGATGTCAAGAGCACATGGACTAAAATAAGTGAAAAATATTCAATAAAATACTTGTTTTGCAAAACTTACTAGTACATTCTCAGGACCATGGATCTTTTTGTCCACACTCATAGAACATATAATCATAAGGCAGGAAAGAACCTTGGAAGTCTTCTAGGCCAACCCCCTGCTCAAGGCAGGAGACCTTATAGCAGCGGTTCTCAACCTGGGGCTCGTGACCCCTTTGGGGGTCGAACGGCCATTTCACAGGGGTTGCCAAAGCCCTCTCTCGCCCCCCCACCCCTTCACTCACCCTCACTCTCTGCTCTGTTGGATCACCGGCCGTTCGCTTACCCCGCCCACTCCCAATCTATTGCTGCCTCCAGAGTCCCAGCTGATGGCTAGAGGAAAAAAAAACTGTTCAAATTCTTGCTGCGGGGCTTCAAAGGGCCGCCCTATAGCCAGTGGTGGGATTCTGCCGGTGCCCCGCCCCTCCGCACCACTATTTATTGCCAATAAATAGTGGTGGGTGAGGGGCGGGCAAGTCAGCAATTTAACAAATGGTTCGGTGTTTTTTTGTAATTTTATTGGCCCGCAGAGCTTCAGCATAGGCTAATTAGCCCTTGATTAGATCGGCTCCCGGCTCTCAGCTGATTTGCTCAGGGCTCTGCTGCTTGTTTGCAAAGAGTGCTGGAGCAATTTTTTTCCCCCTAGCTATGCTGAAAAACGAAACTGAAACTGCTTTGCTGTTGCTGCAAGGTTGGAAAATTAGGCAGGCAGATTTCTTTTCTTTTTCCTCACCAAAAAAGGTAGGTGCAAACAATGGGAAATTTAGGGGAAAAGAGGAGAGTTCAAGATTTTAAAACACAAAAGAAAAAAAGCTCTATTTAACTAGGGAATTGTAATAATTGAGATACTATTAGCTGTATATTTCTGAAAGCAGAAATGGTTAAATTGCGGTTTGGAGGAATATATGGGGGAAATTATTTGGTTTATTATTATTGGTAAATATAATTAATTGATTTGTAAGAAATTGGATTGCATGGAAATAATTGGAATATTTATGTTCATATTAATATACAAAAAAGGTAGTTATATAACTAATTGATTTATATTAAAATGTTGAATTTATATTAAACAACTTAATTACATAATTAACCAATGTGAGGATGGATATAAAAATAGATGACAATGGGAAGGGGTATAATATAGAATAGAAGGGAAAAATTGAATTTGATTAAGATTAGAGATGACGATGAAGGGTAATATTGGTTTTTTACAAAAATAGATGAATAAATATGGCAAAAAGGAAATATAGAAATTGTAAATTTAATTGAAATGACTAAACACTGTTTAAATTTGTGAACCGGCCAAATACTCTGTTCAAAGAAAATACATTGTATGTTTGTATGTGTGTTTCTAATTATTGTTATTTATTCATAATTGTTCTCTTTATTCTTTAAAGTTTAACAATTCATTCTTTATCTTAATATCTTTATATTTGTTTGGGGTTGGCTTTCTTCCCTTTCATCTTTTTTATTGTACAGCAATCTTTCTCCTCAAACCTACCACCTCTCTCTTTTCTTTCCTTCTTACTTTCTCTTCCTCCCCCTCTTCTTCTCCTCCCTACTTCCTCTTCCTTTCTCCTTCTCCTCCTCTCTTCCTCCCTCTCTTACCATCCCTTCTACTCTAATTTCCTTTCCCTTCCTTCATCCCTCTATATTGCTGTATCCTTTTATGCATATGGACTACTCAGAGGGCTGAAAAAGTTATTTTTGACTGGTCCTCGCACTTTTGACCAGTCCTCGAACTTACGACTGTCCTCACATTTTATGTTTTTGCCCTATCTTGTCACCATGGTGAAGAGAAGCAGTTGTGAAATGAGTGACACGGTTGCTAAGAATGCTGCACGGGCATAAATGTGAGGATGGTCATAAGTGTGAGGACCAGTCAAAAGTGCGAGGACCTGTCAGAAATGACTTTTTTTCAGCCCTCTAAGTAGTCCCTATACACATAGCCATGGCCATCCGGTCACATGATCAGCTAGCCACGCCTACCCAGTCACATGACCTCCAAGCCACGCCCACAAAATAAGCCACACCCACAGAACCGGTAGTAAAAAAATTTAGAACCCACCCCTAGTTGGGGGTCACCACAACATGAGGAACTGTATTAAAGGGTCGCGGCATTAGGAAGGTTGAGAACCACTGCCTTATAGTCTTATACCATTCCAGTTAAATGGTTGTTCAATCTACTTTTGAAAACTTCCAGTGATGAAATACCCATAACTCCAAGAGGCAAGCTATTCCATTGTTTAGTTGCTCTCACTGTCAGAAAAGTTCTCCTTACTTCTAGGTTGGATTTTTAACAAGCTTTAACAGGTTTCCATCCATTACCTCTTATTCTACCTTCCAGTGCTTTGAAGAATAGATCAACCCCTTTTTCTCTATGACAACTCCTCAAGTACTGTGGAACTGATATCATATCACCCCTAATCCTTCTGTTTGTTAGACTAGACGTACCTACTTCCTGCAACCATTAATCATTAAATAAATGTTTCACAAGAGGATGAATTTTGTGGCATTTGGGCATTGGTGGAATTCAAAATTTTTTACTACCAGTTCTGTGAGCATGGCTTGGTGGGTGTGGTGTGGCTTGGTAGGCGTGACTTGGTGGGTATGGCAGGAGAAGGATACTGCAAAATCCCCATTCCCTCCCCACTCCAGGGGGAAGGATATTGCAAAATCTCCATTCCCATCCCACTCTGGGGCCAGCCAGAGGTGGTATTTGTCAGTTCTCCAAACTACTCAAAATTTCTGCTACCAGTTCTCCAGAATCTGTCAGAACCTGCTGAATTTCACCCCTGCATTTGGGGAATGGTCTAGGCTCAAATTAGTTTTGGAAGGTCAGAATGTTGAAGTCAATATAATTGGTTTAATCTGGAAGAAAATAATTTTCTTTTCCGGGAGCATTTTGTCCCCACAATTGTAAGAGTTATGCATTTCTAGAAAAAAGCAGCTCCTTTCTTACTGTTCTGTACAGACCACCCAAGGAAGAAAGTATCAAATTGCAGATTTTTCAAAGAGACATGAAGTACCAGTAATGGGAAACTTTAACTACCCCAAAATTTGTTGAGAAACAAATTCTGCCACATATGGCTCTTCCATTAATTTCCTGACCTGAAGGAAGGAACAAGAGGATTTGCTATCCGTGACTTGATCCTAATCAGAGAGAAGTTAATTAAACTTTATTAAACTAGGGGGAAGAGATAGAATCCTTAAGCAAAAAATGTGTAGAGCCGTTAGCTTATGGCAAAAACTCAGTTTGGAAGCAATTTTACTAGCTAACAAATTTTATTAAAAGGTGCTAGCAAACTCCTGATAATTTTTTAAATCTTAAGAAATTAATTTAGAACAATGATAACTAACATTCCATGGCAGGAGACATTAATGGGAAAAGGAGTCTAAGGTTCTGGTGACTGTTTGAAATAGCAAATGCTGAAAACCCTGAATCACAAAACATTCCATAAGTTTATGTGAATAACCTAACATGGGTAGTGATTAGTCAGATCAATTAGTTATAGTAGTATTTTCTCTGGTGCTGTCTCTCACAGTAATGGTTCTTTTATTACCATCTTTTTCTCCTACTTAATGGAGAGCTTTGGGTTTTTTGGTCCTTGAGTTTTTTCCGTTAATTTGGAAAACATAGGATAATAGAATTATCTTGGTTGGCAATTGTTTTTCATGTCCAGAGCCTCAAATTGGTCACTTCTGATACTATGAACTTTCTCCTAGTTCATCCACTATTTACTTCTGCAATGTGGGTGCCTTTTCCTACCTGGAGCTTTCCTCATGTCTCACCAGCTCCATTGTAGAAATCTCTTATTATTTTGCTTCTATTCACTCACTCTACTGTGGTTGTGAACTTAGCTGTCTTCTTTTTTTTTCTAATACCCATATCCTACCCTCTATTTTCTATGTTAACAAATGATATATTTTACATTTAGAGGAAAAATTTATTGGAGACATCTCCATGATCTTCCTTGCTGAGCTCCTGTTAGTTTATCTGTTCTCATTCTTCTTGGAAAATGGCTGCCTTGTGTCCAAAGTGAAAAAAGAGTCAATAGGCTGGAAGCAGAGGCTACAGAATATTCCACAGGCTTGTCTATGGAAATTCCCAGTCATCCAGGCCATGGTTATCCCAAAGATGCTTTTTCAAGAGGCAACTGGACTTTGTTTTTTCTCTGAAGACATTTCGCTTTTCAACCAAAAAGCTATTTCAGCTCTGAAAAAACACCTTTGGGACATGCCACAGACTCATTGCTGGTGTGGGATTTAAAGGACCCTCCATTTCTTTCATCACTATGAAATCTCAGAAAGTTCCACTGGCTGCGATCTTAAGAGCAATATCACCATATAGTGGCACAGTAACAGAGGCCATTGCAGGAATGCAAGATTGCAAAGCCAGATCCCTTGGAAATAATCCGAACTAGTATCATTATTTGCCAACTTGGTACGTAAGATTAGAGTGCCTTGCCTTTTGTATTGTTTAACAATGTTTGACATTTATCTTGTTGCCCCCATCCAAGAACCCTCGCATTGCTTGAGATACCCAGGTCTTTTGATGTAGCCTACTCCATCACTTCTCATTTTGCCTCTCCCCTTTGCAATTCCAAACTCAATACCTGGATTACTTAAGCATCTATATGACATCTGTACAGCCTCAGATATTTGCCTCCTCTTGCCCAGAATATTTACAACGAATAACAGCATGTAGGAATATCATACTCTGACCTGGAATTTGAAATCCTTCTAGTCCTATATGAAAAGAGAGTTTGCTGCAACTGGCCAGGAAGGCGTCACTCTTGACAGTGTGCCTTGTTCTTGCATAGCTTTTTAAATGTATAATAAAAGGTTATAAACCTGAAATAAGGTTCTCAGATTGTCTAATAATAGTGTTCACCAACCTTGCAAATTTTAAAATATGCCGACCTAAACTTCCGAATTCTCCAGCGAATACAGTGTACTGGGAGTTGAAGTTCACCACGTGTTAAATTTGCCAAAAAAGTTGAAAAACACTCTTGTCTCCCATTTATTACTGCAACTATAAAGGGATTCGAGGTTTCACAGTCGTTTTTGGGAATTCCGTGCATGGAGTTCTCCACTTTCTTAGTTCTGTGGCGCAGATGAAGGCAAGGCGCCGTGCCTGCGCATGCGTGGGAGAGCAAGCCGAGCCTATGTTTTGCCCTCGGCCATGGTCGTGTCCTCTGTCTCCCGCTTTGCGTCCCAATACCGCCCGGCGCCTCTGGCGAGGTTGCCGCCTCAGCTGGACCCCAACGAATACCAATGGAGCCCCGAGAAACGCCGTGCGGAAGCCGAGCGGGTCGCTCTCCGCTCCCGCATCAAGCGCGACTTCTTCCTGCGGCTTAATGACCCTCGACGGACGCAGCACGTCGTGAGTCGCGGGCGGGGCCGGGCTGGGCTTCCTTCCCGGCGGGGGTCGGTCGTTCTCCTTTCTCGGGTGTCGATCGGGTCGAAGGAGAGGCGCCTACTTCCAGGAGAAGAGCCTGCTCCCAGAGCTTGTTTCTTCTTCCCCGTCGAGGGTAGGATGGAGGTGGTTGCAAGGTCCAGGGAGGTCAGCCCGCTGCGCAAAGTAAAACGGAACCTCGCAACAAGCGGCACCCGGAGTCCCTGGGGATGCCCGCCCCCTCGTTTGGCACATTTTCCATAGGGCAGAGGCAACTCCGAACTCGGCGACTTTGTGGACTTCAACTCCCAGGATTCCTCAGGCAGCCAAGTTGGTTGGGGAATTCTGGGAGTTGAAGTCTACAAGTCTTAAAAGTTGCCGAGCTTGGAGACCTCCGATTATAGTACGTGGTGCAGAAAAAGCCACGAAAGGAGTGATAGCATTAAGGTGGGGGCAGGTGCTTGCTGCCATAATTGACTTCTTTGGTTGTGTAACAGGCCGATTTTTCATTCTCTTTGATTTAGGAAGATCCTGCTATAATTCGTTGGGATTATGCCAGAAGGCAAAATGTGTATCCTAGTTATCGTTTTACTCCTAAAAGCTCCCTATTGAGTCTTCTTTGGGGAGTAGGGCCCTTTGTTTTCTGGTACTATGTCTTGAAAACCACTAGGGTAAGTTTAAAAAGTTTACATCCTTACTTTGCATGAGTATATCAATAGTTGGGTTTGCTGATAGAAGTGACTTTCTGCCTGTAAATGCTTCCAGTGTCTCTAAAGCCTAGGGAATGACATGATGCATAATGCAGCGTGTCCCCTTTACTATTACTTTTGTGATAGCTACCCTGTTTAACCGAAAATAAGACCTCCCTGGATAATAAGTCCAATCAGGCTTTCGAGCACATGGGCTAAAATAAGCCCTCCCCTGAAAATAAGCCCTCCCCGAAATATTTAAACGCATGCACAGCCGGTGCCCGCCATTTCCTCTGGTTGCTTGCCGCACAAACAACACAAGGTGAGAAGGCGAGGCCAGAAGGGAGGGAGGAACATGCCCCAAACACCCCACACACCCTTACCTAATGGCCGCTCCCACAACACTAGCCACCATGCCCCTTCTGTCACGCTAATGGCTGTCGCAAAAACCATTAGCGAAGAACAGGGAGGCAACAGCGGTAACGGGAAATCCGGTTGCAGCCGTGTGGCCGGGCCAACGGCATGGTGCAGAGTCCTGGGAAGCATGGCTGGAAGCGCATGCATGGCCTCGGGCAAACTGCTGATGAGCGGCTGTGTCAGCAGCAGCCATGAGGTGACCACGCTCATCGCCTCCTGCACCTCAAAAATAATAAGACCTCCCCGAAAATAAGGCCAAGCGCTTATTTCAGGGGGTCAAAAGAAAATAAAACCCTGTCTTATTTTCAGGGAAACACAGTATTTTTCTATGAGGGGTCTTTGGTGCTCTCTGAGCTTGCTTGTTTTCTTGCAGATATTTCATTACCCTAACTAGGTAACATAATCAATGCTAGTTAGCAGTGTTGTTTGCTGTCAGTTTATATTCTGGCATCTTGGCTGTCTTGGGGGATGGGTCATAAGAGATTTTTTGGTTGGGCTGTTTATTGATAGCTCTTTGGAAGCTTCTTGATTGGGATATTGCTTACTTGATTGTTGGTCTGAAGTTCTGCCAGCCTCGTGCCTGTTTGTCCTACATAGTGTTTATTGCAGTTCTTACATTGTATGTTGTAGATGACTCTTATTTTTTCTTGAGTCTTTTCCTGAGTCTTTTGGTTTGCTTAGGATGTTTCTACCAGGAGGAGCATCAGCCAAAAGATCCAGCAATCCCAGAAGAAAAAACAGGAGTCATCTACAACATACAGTGTAAGAACTGCAACAAACACTACGTAGGACAAAACAGGCAGAAGGCTGGCAGAACGCATCCATGAACACCAACTGAAGACATGATGAAAATTCTTTAATTTCACAACATATAGACAGATTTAACCATAGTTTCAATTGGGAAAATGTGATTATCTTAGAGACCAGCCAAGTCCAAAAATGCCAGAGAATTTCTAGAAGCCTGGCACTCTGACAAATCAATAGACACATAGACATTAACAACATCTATAGACTATGCAAGGGACAGTCAACCAGCCCAAATGAGAAAAAGACTCCAGCACTTCTCCACCAGTAATCAGCACTCAGATCAGATTAACTCCAAGGTCAACTTCAGATCAACAATTAAATAAGCAATACCCCAATCAAGAAACTGCCAAAGTGTCAGGGTTCCAAGGAACACCCCCAACAAAATAAAGCTCTGAGTCCTGAGGTTCCTCAAAGTTCCAATTTATTAGAGAGATCATTTTGGCACATCTGGGAAAACCTGAATCTGAAAGCTTCCAGGTTTCCCCCACCCAGCTAAGAGTTCACAGCCCTGCCCCACACCCACAAGTTCATCACATTGTCCAATTAACTCTTCACACTCCACCGGATACAATCTTAATACAGTCTGCATCAGACCAGGGAAAAGTCCTTGAGTACGGAATGTTGTTATGAGTAACTTTCTACCGCTCCAACAAAACCCCCTCCCAACTTCCCCAGCTAAAATATGTGGCAGTTTAGAAGCAAAAAGAAAATTGTCTTCCAAAACTGATACAAAGAGCCAGCAGTAAACAGCCCAACCAAAAAATCTCTAAGACCGCTCTCACTCACACAGACAGGCAAGACACCAGAACATAAACTGACAGCAAACAGCACTCCTTACTAAAATAGCACTGATGATGTTACCTAGTTAGGGTAATGAAGCTGTGCAAGAAAACAAGCAAACTCAGAGAGCACCAAGGATCCCTCATTTCAACTCTGGGCTAAAAATATTCTTTTATTGCTACTTTTCTATGAAATTCTGTGCTTGGAAATATCTATATGGAAGGTGCTTATCTCATTGGGCTGAAAAGTGGAAGCCTTTTGAAATCCAGGTCCCTCTGACAATTGATACAATTCATTTCTGAATTTAGAGTTAAAGAGACTCTTCACTGACATTGGAACCCACCTTGAAAAAAATCCTTGGTGTATGCTTCCTCTGATTCATAAAATTATAGTTCACCTATACAATGATCTAAACAAAGAAAAGGGCATTATTTCTTTTTTTTGGCTTAGAAATAAATCTTATTAAATTTAAAAGAAAAGGCCATTAGGCATATGTTTTGAAACTCAAGAGACCTGGAAATTTAGTTGTAGGTAACCAAACAATGAATTGTCTTTAGTTATTGCTGCTGCAAAAAACAAACCACATAGAAATAGGGTAAATACCATTGCTGTTAACTATTTTTATGTCTTTTTAACAATTGCAGTATTTTTATTTCTTTAATCCTTAAAGTTACAGTTTTCTAGATTTCTGATCTATTTACAGGTAGTCCTTGATTTACAACTACAATTGAGCCCAAAATTTCTGTTGTTAAGTGAGAGATTTGTTAAGTGAGTTTTGCTTCCTTTTACGACCTTTCTTGCCTCAGTTGTTAAGTGAATCACTGCAGTTGATAAGTTAGTAACTAAGTGGAAGACTACCTGTATTTTCTGGGGAAGTGTTACCATTAAACTACTTAAATAATACAGAAGTAGCCCTGTGCTATGCAGCATGCTGGTTTAATTTACTTAAGTGGAATTGATAAAATGAATTTCTAACTTAAAATACAGTTTAATTCTATTTGAATTCAGTCCTGAGAAACAAGCACTCAGTACTCCCAGTCTTGATCAGTAACATGATTTACACTGTTAGTTTTATTTAGTTAAATCGATTTTTCAAATATATTTGTCATCATCCTTATTTGTTGTTTGACAGGCAATTGGACCATGTGAAAATAAACATTAAAAATGAAGAACAATATCAACACATTATAGCTTAAAGTGTCTACATTTAGTTTATTCCTACACATGTTTAGTACTGCGATTTTTTTAAAAACTGCAATGTTAAACAGACTAGTATAAAATATTTTAATAAAACAAAAAGCTAACTCATAAATTTGCATTATTAGTTGGATTTTCTCCAAGTAAGGATTGCTGTCTTATTCTGCAGAAGTTGTGGGCGCTCCATCATTGGAGGTTTTCAAGAAGAGATTGGACAACTATTTGTCCAGAATGGTATAGGTCTCCTGATCGAGCAGGGGAATTGGATTAGAAGACCTCCAAGGTCCCTTCCAACTCTATTACTCTGTGATTCTGCTTGGTGCTTGGAAGAAGATTTTTATTTTGAAATGACTTTAATCCTTGCAATTTTTGTTTTTGTGCAGGCTTATAAAGAAAGACTCAAATCAGAAGGCAGATATGAAGAGGGGTTCCGTACTGGCTATTAAGTCTATCTGTGAAACTATGTATGAAAATCTTGTTGGAGAAACTTTATTTCTCTGTAAGTCTACTTTCAAAATAAAGCTTACTAAATAAATTATGGTTTATTCCATGTCAAGAGTATTATTTTATAATGAGGCCTGTTGAATTAATAACAATTATTTTTTAAAAAACAAACTATTTCTCCTCCCCAGTTCCCATAATGGCCTGTAATTATGCCATTGAAATCCAGCCCTTATATGATTGATTTTCCATATCTCTATGAATTTTTTTAAAAAAAATAATTTTAACTGTTTAGACAGTTAACATAATGTTCCTCTCATTTCTTATTTCAACAGGATGTGGGTATTTTCATCTTGAACTGTTCACATCATAATTTATGGGTTTGTTTCAAGTATCTGATAAATTCCTTTCTCAAAAGTTCCTACTGTATTAGTGACAATGGAAAAAAATCCATTGTTGCATCGTTACATATCTGTATGATAGATCCATTTCTTTTTTTAATGTGTTCTGAACTTTCTCTAACCTGGTTTGAATGATGTAAAGGAATTCTCACAGAAATACTGCACTGTGCTGAGTATTTTGAATAAAAATATAACTGTAGAGTACTTCAGATTCAGAGTCATAAAGGCTCCATGAAGAGGAGCCAAAATGGTGACAAACTAGCAGCTTCAGAAATAAGCTTCCAGTTGTACTTCTGGTTTAATCCAGCACTCCAAAATGCTACACAAGGGCAAGAAAAGAACCAGACAAGCCCCAGCAAAGTTACTGGAACCCATAAATCTTAACAAGCAAGAGTCATAAAGTGCGTTGGAATCCATGGAGCCAGGAGCATGGTATCTACCTGCAATTCATTAAAGCAGTCATGCCTTTTCCTGGGATTATTTGGCTGCCTTGCAGTTGCTGTGCAGTTCCTGGGAAATGTGTATTTGTTTTAAGTAATTTTGACAAGGGCTATGTTTGCATTTCCATGTACTATGAGCATCCAGACGCTTCAAGTGGTACAATGTGGCAGTGAGGACAATTCTTGGGGCCCCTAGGTGGCCCATGTAACACCACTACTCTGTAAACGGCCTTGCTGTGGGTTTGCTTCCAGGTACAATTCAAGGTGTTGGTTATTATCTTTAAATCCCTGCATGGGACTTAACCTGGCACAAGTCCAGATTACTTGATGAATTCTCACCCCATTGGAACAGGCTCACCCACTCACACTGGCAGAGGAGGTATGCTGTGGGCCCAGTCAGTCAGCCAAGGAATCCCAGTTGGCATGGTCCAGGAGACGAGTCTTCTCTGCTGTGGCTTCTGCCCTGTGGAAGATTGTGCCACTTGAGATGAGATTGGCTCCCTCTTTTCTCACCTTCTGTCAGGGCCTGAAGACCTTGCTTTGCTGAATGGCTTGGTGCCCCAATAGGGGAGCATCACACTGCAGGTGATTGATGAATTAAAAGGCAATCCCACTTTCCCTCCTGCACATCCTGTTCCTTCCTTTCCCATTTTTAACTATAATTCTATTTTTCATTGTAGTTTCCATTTTTCTTGTCTTAGAAATATTTTTCTTTTACGATTTTAATGTTTTTAATGCTGTAAGCCACCCAGTCATTTTGAAGTGAGATGGGCAGCGAATAATGTTAATAAATGTGTGGGTTTTTCAGTCTGTAGCAATATATAGCCCTAATAAACACCACTTTAATTTGTATAATGGGCATGGTAGTAGTTAAGACAGTTTGTCCATATATAAATCTTTTTTAAAAACATGAATTAACACAATTGTTGTTCCTTTGTTTGCATCTACTTTCCTATATTCTGATTTCATTTACACCCCAGGATAAGCTTTCATGTGGAAATACCTCTGAGGGCTTAGCAGTGCGTGAATAAACTTATCATCCCTACTATTCCCTAAACATTCTAGCCTACTTAGCTGTTTCCTAATGGCAATCAGAAAGGCAACATCTCAACTCTACTTACAAAACATCTCTCTCTACTTACAAAAGTAGAGAGACCCCCTCATTCTCACATTCTGGGAAGAGAGTCTTCATCAGTGCACTCTGGCTGCCATCTGGAGCACATTTTAATAATCTCCAATCCAACCATGTAGATCTCAACTTAAATAATGTTCTTGCCCAACCTCAAAGTCACTTCTCACAGCATCAGTTTTAGCTAACTGTCCAGTGCTGGAATGCATTGCAGAAAGTTTTTGGGGAATGTTTTTTCTCTGCAGTCCTTGTCTTGATTGAGCCTATTTTCAATTGTTACATGTCTCTCCTCCATCCCCAACCATACACTTGACCCTGTTCTGTTTTGGAGTTATCTTATTGACAAGCAAAATTGTAATCCCCTTCACCTAATCTTTTCCTCAAATTCTACTAGGCTAGAAATAATTTTTAAAAAGGCACATATAATATAAAATATAAAAAGCAAGTAATTAAAAATACATTCAGGTGGCCTAGATTTATAGAGGCTGTCATGAAAGCTAAAAGTCAGAACCACTTAGAAATTAACAAAGGTCAATAAAAGGTCAAAAAAAGGCTCCTTCAGATACATTTAAAATAATAAAATAGAAAAAATGGTATTCCCGTAAACAAATTACAAAGTAATTTGGGGTAATAAAGTAGAGCTGTTCAGTTCCTATTTTAGCTTGATCTTTCTAGCAAGAGTTCCACCAGCAATTGTGAAAAGCAGGATTCCAGATGACGCTTAATAGAAATTTAGGGAACATACAGTAACCTTGAATTAATATAAAGTTCCAGATTACATGGACTGTATCATATGTTCCTGATATCTCTTCTCTCTCCACATTCCCCCATTGCATTTTGGTCTGCTATTCGGATTCTGTCTGTCTCCTTTTTCTTGCCTTATCCTTTCCAATCCATCTTTTCTGCAACTTTCGGCAATAGCACCTTTTTCTCTGAATTTTGATTTATTGTTTAAGCAAACAATATATGTTTCAAGAAGAACCAAAAATAAGCAGTTTCTCTCTTTTACCACCCCAATTCTTCTTCCTATCCTCTGCTTTTTCCTAAAAAATAAGTGAACTAGTAGCCCTGAAAATGAGCCTTGTGAGTTAATAGCATTCTTTGCTGATGAAACATAAATTACTGCTATTTTTCTGATTTTCTTTTGCAAAGGAGATAGGCAGAAGTCTACAGTGTTAAACTTAAGTTTTCTTGTGTTGGAGTGTTTTGTTCTTTTTTTATATTGGATATGATATGATGGACTTACAGATATTCCCAATTTCATAATGGACAGTTTTACATGAACAGTTCACATTAGTTATTTTAATTTTTCAGCTGCTAGACATTCATTCTTTCAGATTTTCATACAAGATGGTTAAGACATTGTTCCATGATTTTCTTGAAATACTTGGGAATGAAGAAACTGGATGTAGATACTTCTGGTATCTTCATTTACATTTGGCATTAAAATTGATCTTCAGTGCTTCCCAACATTTGTAGTAATTTTTATCCAAGCTGGTTTTCAGCCCCCACTTGGTCACAGCCAAGCTAAAGGAAGATTCAAACATGAAGGCCTTGGGAAAAAAACAGAAAGCATATTGCAAGAGTAAGTAGAGCAGCATTTGGTTTGAATGAAATGGACAAAAAAAAATATACTGCTTTGCCTATTGTACACTATTCTATGAGCTCAGTGGACAATAAGCATTCACATGAGAATTGCAAAGATTTGTAGTTTTGTAGCAGAGTTTAAAATTGTAACAGGAAATATTTTCTTTAATAAATTTGATGTTTAGAGTGTCTACTGTTTTACAGTAAAAGTGATGGTTTACATACAATCAGAGTTAAAGTCATGCATGTTGAAATAAACTATTAAAACATTTTACAAATATGTATTTAGGGTCTTATGAAAGAGCAAATTGTTGGTTTCCTCAGTTTAGCACAAAATGAGGAATATAGACAGATTTCCTCATTAGAACTCAGAAACTAGCTGTGTTTCCATTCATGTGTACAGTTCTCTTCAGGATTGTCAACACAACTGCTACTATCTATTTCCCCCATTTTAATATTCCAGTTAGTTATGAGATTATAAACTTTGCTTAAAAAAATCTGAGAAAAGAAAAGGCTCTCAATTCCAGTGTGGGCAGGATGAGTTGCTGCAGATTTTACTCTGCTCATCATTGCCAACTATAGGGGGTGGTGCTCATCTCCATTTCAAGGGCCACTGAGCCAGTGCTGTCCAAAGACATTTCTGTGGTCACATGGCCAGCATGACATCACGGAATGCTGTTACCTCCCCACCGAAAATGTACCTATTTATCTACTCGCATTTGTATGCTTTCGAACTGCTAGGTGGGCAGGAACTGGGGCAAGTAACGGGAGTCACCCTGTCACATGGCCCTCAGGTCTTAAATCGGGTTGTCAGCTTACCAGCCAACAAGCCCAGCATCTTAACCGCTGAGATAGTGTGTGTAGCTGTCATAGCCCCAGCGGAGTCCGGTTTGGAGGAGGATGAGTTGGAACCGGTAGCGTTCGACGAGGGTGGCACATCTCCCTTGGCATGTTTGGGAGGCCAGGGGCTGAGGACGATGCTGTCCCAGGCACCTTAGGCATTGGAGGAGATGGTCAACTGGAGGGAGAGCTGCCTGCCCTCATAGACATAGGGGAGAATAGGCTGCTGACAGGCAGTGGTGCTGACAAGCAGCAGATTCCCTCTGATGAGGAACAGCTGCCTCCCCCACTCAATCCAAGGGCATGGAGAGTGGAGTGTAGGCAAGCTCAGAAAAGGGCTATGAAGTTACTCAGGAAAAGGTGGCCCCATCCCTGACAAGAAATACCTAGAGTGGATTGACTTAAGGAGAAGCCATGGAGAGTTAGTCTGCCAGGAACAATAGTTTGTTTCGGCTTACACTTCTCTGGCTTTGACTAGTGCCTTTTGTCTTGCCTTGCTTTGAGGATTGCCTTTTGCCTTTCCTGTCCTTGAGAACTGCTTTTTGCTTTGTATCTTATCTTTGCCCTGAGGACTGTCTTGTGCCTTGCCTTTGCCTTGTGGACTACAGTTTGCCTCGTGGACTCACTTAGCCGGGTGGACTAGACCTGGGACCCTAGACCTTGCCCTGTGAGTGTGCTCCTACTCTGTGGACTTTTTTGTTATATGCAGGTTGTTGTTTGGGGGAATGAGGCGGACTGCTTTCAGGGGAATGTGGGGTAGAGCCTTACTGGTTGTTGGATGGCCATTTGTTGGAACATTTACTTAGAGCAATCAGGGCTCTCTAGAGGCCTGCCTTGCCTTGATCCCCTGGGTCATAACAGCAACTTCCACATTAATGTGAAAATTCTTAGATTTTCCAAACACTCACCATAGTTCCCTCTGCAATTTTCTCAGGCTCCTGCTTGCTTGTGCTGGCCTTCTTAAAACATTCAGCGTCTGGTCCATGCGGTATCATCATGCTGTGCAGAGTAGCTCCTCCTGGTAAAAATCCTTGTTCCTTTGCTTCATAACTCCCCTTGATCAAGCCCATAAATTCACTCATACAGTTTCCTGTGGATTTTTTAAAAAATCTTTTTAAATTTATTGAGATTTGACCAATTAAATTTTGGTAGCTTAAGTCTGGCATGAATTTGAAATATAAAAAAGACCAATATAGATTTGGTATTTAGCGTTTAGTCATGCAGAACCAGAACTGTCCAAAGTCCCACTGGGTGTTGTTTTTCAGAACAAGCAAACACCAGGGTATTTGTTCCCTCCCTTCACTTTAGTATATACTGTATTTCCAAAAATTGGAATTTGCAGCCCTTTATCAGGGATCTTTCAGACATCTGGCCTCGTTATTAAATTCTGTTAGTAAGTCTTCTGTATCTTCAAATACAGATAACCCTCGATTTATAACAATAACTGAGTCTGGAATTACAGCTGCAAATTGTTGGGTTGTAAATCAAGGCAGCACATGATTAGATTTGAAATTACTACCATTTTTTTTACAGTTCTTAAATGAATTTTTTTGCTAAGCAAATCCATTTCTCCCAATAGCTCTTTTTGCCAGAAACTGGAAGTAAATGCCAGAAATTGGCAGAAAATGTCACAAAATGTGGTCACGTAATTGTGGAGCACTGCAAATGGCTATAAAGGTGAGGTAGTTGCCAAGCATCCTAAATGCAAATATGTATGTACAGCTGATATAACTGAAAACGAGTCATAAGTAGCTTTGGTGTAGGACAATGGTATCAAACTCACAACGGACATGTCATCACGTGACTTATTGCAACTTTCCCCCCCCTTCACTAAAGCGGGGGTGGGCATGGCTAGCGCATGACACATCCGGCTTGTGGGCCACAAGTTTGACACCCCTGGTGTAGGAGAAGAAGAAGCAGAACCTGGGGGCACTGTCGAGAGGAATCAGCTTGGAATCATAGAGGTGACCATTGACTAGATTCTTAGGCAGGGGTATCAAACTCGTGATGACAAGTCATCATGTGATGTATCGCAACTTTTTTCCCCTTTGCTGAAACGGGTGGGCATGGCCAGCATGTGATGAATGTGCCCCTGGGCTGGGAGTTTGACACCTCTGTTTTTAGGAATAGGTATAAGCAATAAAACAGCTTAACTGGAACTTAACACACAGTCCTGATTCTTTGTTCCTAACATTTGAGGTGGTCTGTCATAACTTCAAGCAATTGTTAAGTGACAGTAAGTCAGAGACTATCTGTATGTGAAATCACATAGCAAAAATGACATACATACTGTGATAATAAGGTGGACGGAAAGTGTTGTTGGCCACGACCCAACGGGGTGGAAATATTACAAAATCTGCAATTGCCACTCCAGGACGGGTTGATTTTGCTGTTAAGACAGTAAAGATGGAAGGATCCTAAAAAAAAGTGGGGTAGGGGGGAATTGGTCATTATTAAAACGGTTATGCTAATCTGAAAAATCAATTACATTTAAGGCAAATTCAGAGTCATAACTGTAAATCATAATTAAATTGTTTGAGTTCCGTGTAAATTACAAAACAGAAACTTGTAATTTATTTCAGGCTTTCTGAAATCAGAAGTCAGCTTTGTTTAATTCAAAAGGACTAACCAAAGTACTCTTAAGATCAGAACTAAGACCTAACAAGAACTTACTGCATGATCAAAAGCCACAGAATTTATGGCCATGAAATTGCTGAGATTGTACTTGTATGGTGTGTAATTCCCATGCCAAGCCACAACGTTGAAGGGAGAGCAGTTCTGTAAGATTAAACAACACAGCTATCTTCAGACATGGAAAGTATCTAATAACCAAAACCCCATTAAAAAAAAATCATACGGGGTGGGGGGTGGGAGGTGGGGGTGGAGAGCTTAGGAGCTGACAACATAGATAAAGCATACAGTAAATTTATAATACAAATTACCATTACAATAAAAGTATAATGAAATACAGCAGTGAACACCCATATTTTCCACTTTTTCCAAAGGGACTCCACCTTGGGAGTGTATTTTTGTATTTTCCTTAAAAGCATTATCTGCCAGTAATGCTCCTCATCCATTGGTAATTGACCAGCAAAAGCAAACTGGAAAACAGCAACTCATTTTGCTGACTCCCATAGTTCCAATAAAGGTGCAATAAAAGTTTTAGATTTTAAAAAGAGGCAGCATAGTCATACTCCACTCAGTATCAAGGATGCAGCTGTAGAGATGGTCAACAGTATTAAATATCCGGGGGTGCAGATAACTTAACAATCTGAACTGCTTTCTCCACACATCATCCTTAGTGAAGCGTGCAAACCAGCGTTTGCATTTCCTGCGTCATATTAGGAGAACACATCTTTCTCCTTCTGTCCTGGCCACTTTTTACAGAGACATGATTGAGAGCTTTTTAACAAACTGCATCACTGTTTGGTTTGGTGGTAGCAGTGCCTCAGATAGAAGGTCCATACAGAGAGTGGTAAAGACAGCCGAGAAGATTATTA
This sequence comes from Pantherophis guttatus, assembly GCF_059756535.1. Taxonomy (NCBI): domain Eukaryota; kingdom Metazoa; phylum Chordata; class Lepidosauria; order Squamata; family Colubridae; genus Pantherophis; species Pantherophis guttatus. Next base: position 105,444,280 of record NC_142064.1, on the reverse strand, counting down.
CAGATTAAACACTCTGCCTGAAATCTGTTTTCTCTCAGATTACAAATTAATTAATTAATTATAAGGGACCTTATAGGTCATCTAGTCCAACCCCCTGCCCAAGCAGGAGACCCTATATCATTTCTGACAGATGGCAGTCTAGTCTTTTCTTGAAAGCCTCCAGTGATGAAACTCCCACAACTTCTGAAGGAAGTTATATTATTATATATTATTATAGGAAGCTTGCTTCCTGTTATTCAGGATACTGCTTATAAATAATATGTGCTCTGGCCCCCAGAAGCACCCGTTTTTGGCCTGCAGAGTGCTTTTGGGGGTTGGGGAGGGCGAAAATGCGATGCGCGGAGCAGTGGTTTATTAACCATTAAGCAGACTAGGCCAGTGGTGGGTTGCCCCTGGCTCGCACTGGTTCCATAGAACCGATAGTAAAACCGGCAGGAGGCTCTGCCCACCAACCCCAACATCATCAGAACGCTTCTGTGCATGTGCAGAAGAACACAAGTGAAGTGAGCGCGCGCACACGGCCCCATTGCAAACTAGTAGTAAAGGTAAGTAGAACCCACCCCTGGACTAGGCACGTGCTTAGGGCACCAGGCCCAAAGGGGGCACTACAAAGTTTTATGTAGCCTAAGCTTGGCTTTGTACAGTATGTACAAAGGAGGGGGGCATCAAGTTTTGTCAGTGCTTAGGGCACCAGTGAGCCTTAATCCACCACTGTCATGGAGGGTTCAGGAGCCTCAAAATGGGCCCCTTTTTGGGAAAAACAGCCCCGTTTTTGGCAAAAATGGGACATGTGGAGCCCTGCAAAGTGCTTCTGGGGGCCGGGGAGGGCAAAAACACAATGCACAAAGGATTTGGGATCCCAAAAATGGGCCTGTCCTTGGAGAAAATGGGACGTGCAGAGCACTGCAGAGTGCTTCTGGGGTCTGGGGAGGGGGAAAACATGACACACAGAGGGTTTGAGACAGGGGTGAAATGCTCCTGGTTCGAACCGGATCGCCCGATCCGGTAGCGATGGCAGCGGGTGGTTCGGAGAACCGATAGCAAAAATCCCTGCACCCCCCCCCACCATGCCCAGCTGAGCTGTACTATCATCAGAGGCTTTTTTTTAAAATTTTAAAAGCATTTTTTCTACAATCTCTTCCGAAGAAAAAATGCTTTTAAAAGTAAAAAAAAAAAATCACGCGGCTCAGCTGGAATCATCAGAGGCTTTTCAAAGCATTTTTTTCTGCAACCTCTTGGCCAAAGAGGTGGTAAAAAAAATGCTTTGAAAAGTCTCTGGCAACTCCCAGCTGAGTTGCCTGATTGGCAGAGAGGTATTTTTTAAAATGCCTCTCTGACGATTCCAGCTGAGTTGCCTGATTGGCAGAGGCTTTTCAAACCATTAGAAAAAATGCTTTGAAAAGTTTTTTTTTTTTTAAAAGTTGGCCATGCCCACCCAGTTACATTAACTCCCCCCACCAAGCCACGCCCACAGAACCGGTAGTAACAAATTTTACATTTCATTTGGTTTGGGAGCCCAAAAACAGGCCTGTATTCGGTCTATAAGACACATCAAAATTTTCACCCACTTTTGGGGGGCAGTGCTTCTTATACTCCGAAAAATACGGTATTTATTTATTTATTTATTTATTTATTTATTTATTTATTTTTATGTAGTGCATATTGGAGGTGGTGACCCTTTGAGAGCTGTACGCAATGAAATTTCATTTTAATGTATGCCAATTAGTGTACATTCAAAGTGACAATAAAGTTATTCTAAATTCCACAACTTCTGCCTAAATAATCATGGCTGGGATCTTAAGCAGCATGCAGAAAACTCTCGCACAGTAAGGCAGATAAACTACTAACTATTTTGTTAGGAGATACAGGATTACCATTTAATTCCATTTGCATTTTCTGTTCTTTAAAGACACACATTTTAATAATTTAAATACCATTTATTAAACTTGTATGTCACTTGACTACCAACAAGTCAATGATTTTTCATTTTTGTCTTCTATTTCTTATGGGTAGGTACATCAAGCGCTGTTTATATTGCCATGCAGCATGCACACATCCTTGTCCTCCCTCGCTGTAACCTAAGATGTATACTACCTATGAACTTCTTGCGCTGCGAGATTCCCCCCTCTCGCAGATCTGGCCCTCCACATTATCAAGAGCCTACCTCAAGGATGGGTTTTGGGACCCAGAGAGGTGGCATGTGAAAACCAGGGGGTTGTGGGGTTTTTTATCAAATTTTTTAATTAAACTTTTAAGGGGTCCCAGGGAGGGGGAGGGTCGAATTAGAACTCGGGTTGTGGGTTTGGGGGAAAACCCACAAGGGGGAGGGTTCGGTCTGGCCTCGAAGTGCGGCGGGGGGGGTGGGGGACCTGGGGTCGAGGGGGGTGTTAGAGCTCATCCGGATAGTGTTTCAAACATCAGTACTGTGAGTGGGAGGGGTAGATATGGTGGGAGCAGGGGGCCATATCATGTTAGGGGAGCGCGCACCCGCTGTCTACGAGCGGTGGCATGCTCCGGCCCCCTAGGCTCCACCCGTTCTCCAGGTTGCATAGACCCTCAGGGCCCAGGCCTTCGGCTGATGCTGTGCAATGCCAGGTCCGTAGTAAATAAAGCCCCCCTCATTTGTGATCTTATTCAGGAGGGGGGTGCGGACCTGGCAGGTATTACGGAGACCTGGTTGGGCCAGGAGGGGGGGGTTCCCCTCGTTGAAATGTGCCCACCAGGTTTCCACGCATTCCATCAGCCAAGGTCACAGGGGAGGGGCGGGGGGGTAGCGGTTATCATTAAAGAAGGCCTGAGACCGAGGGAGGCCACTGTTCCTCAGACGGCCGGCTGTGAATCCCTCCTTGTGAAATGGGGTCACGGGGTTCAGAGGGGTTTGCTGATCACGTACCTGGCTCCCTGCCACGTGGCAGCAGCCCTGCCTGAGCTACTCAACGTCATCGCCGCGGTGGCGGTTGATACCCCTAGGCTTATGGTCATGGGGGATTTCAACCTGCCGTCCGTGGGTGAGGCGTCAGAGGTGGCTCAGGAGTTCATGGCTTCCATGACAGCCATGGACCTGACCCAGTTAATTCATGACCCTACCCACACGGGGGGAAACACGCTGGATCTGGTTTTTGTCTCTGGACAGTGGTTGAGTGATCTCGAGATAGGGGATATAGTCATCAAGCCCTTGTCATGGTCTGATCACTCTCTCCTTTGTCTCGATCTTCGAACCGCTACACCCCGCCGCAGGGAGGCGGAGCCGGTAAGATGGTTCCGCCCCAGGCGCCTGATGGAACCTGATAGGTCCCAGATGGAGCTTGGGCCATTCCCTGAGGCTCTGGCACACGCCTCGACTGGAGACCTAGTGGCCGCCTGGGATAGGGCGGCCGCTGGAGCTCTGGACCGAGTCGTGCCTTTGCGGCCTCTGACCCGGCGCCGATCTCATTTAGCTCCTTGGTTCACTGAGGAGCTGAGGGAGTTGAAGCGCCGGAAAAGATGCCTAGAGAGCAGTTGGAGGGCCAGTCTTTCTGAATCTGACCGGACACTGGTAAGATCTCATATTAGGAATTACCTAGTGGCAATAAAAGCAGCGAAATGTAACTATTTTGCTGCTCTTATTGCGTCATCAGATAATCGCCCGGCCGCCCTGTTTAGGGTGACCCGCTCCCTGCTCCACCAGGAAGCGCGGGAGGACCCCTTGGAGGGTAGAGCCGAGGATTTTGTTCAGTATCTGTATGACAAAATCACTCAGATTCGGGAAGATCTGGACTCCGACTGGGTAGTCTCAGGGGGAGGGACTGGGGCAGGTCTTGAGAATGTTATCTGGGATGAGTTTGATCCTGTGACCCCTGAGGACGTGGACAGGATTCTGGGTAGACTGAACGTGACCACCTGTTTATTGGACCCGTGTCCCTCCTGGTTAGTGCTGGCTTCTCGGGAGGTGACACGAGGCTGGTTCCAGGGGATTATAAATGCTTCGTTGGGTGAGGGTGTCTTTCCTGCCGCCTTGAAAGAGGCGGTGGTGAGGCCTCTCCTCAAGAAGCCTTCCCTGGACCCGGCAATGTTGGTAAATTATCGTCCGGTCTCCAACCTTCGTTTTGTGGCGAAGGTTGTTGAGAGTGTGGTTGCGCAACAGCTCCCCCAGCACCTGGATGAAACGACGTATCTGGATCCGTTCCAGTCGGGCTTCAGGCCCGGGTACAGCACGGAAACGGCATTGGTCGCGTTGGTTGATGATCTCTGGAGGGCTCGGGACAGGGGGTGCTCCTCTGTCCTGGTCCTGTTAGATCTCTCAGCGGCTTTTGATACCATCGACCATGGTATCATGCTGCACCGGTTGGAAGAGTTGGGGGTGGGAGGCACTGTGTTGCGGTGGTTCTCCTCCTTTCTCTCTGACCGGTCGCAGTCTGTGTTGACAGGGGGACAGAGGTCGACCCCGAGGCCCCTCATATGTGGGGTGCCGCAAGGGTCGGTCCTCTCGCCTCTCCTGTTCAACATTTATGTGAAGCCGCTGGGCGAGATCATCCGTGGTTTCGGGGTGGAGTACCATCAGTACGCTGACGACACCCAGCTGTACATCTCCACCCCGGATCACCCCAACGATGCCCTTGAAGTGATGTCCCGGTGCCTGGAGGCCGTACGGATCTGGATGGGGAGGAACAGGCTCAGGCTCAACCCATCCAAGACCGAGTGGCTGTGGTTTCCGACGTCCCGATATAGGCAGTTGACGCCATCACTGACTATTGGGGGCGAATCATTGGCCCCCACGGAGAGGGCTCGCAACTTGGGCGTCCTCCTGGATTCACGGCTGTCTTTAGAAGAGCACTTGACGGCCGTGACCGGGAGGATTTTTCATCAGGTTCGCCTGATTCGCCAGTTGCGTCCCTTTCTGGATCGGGACTCGTTACGCACGGTCACTCATGCCCTCGTCACCTCCCGCCTGGACTATTGCAATGCTCTCTACATGGGGCTCCCCTTGAGGAGCACCCGGAGGCTCCAACTGGCGCAGAGTGCGGCCGCGCGGGTGGTAATGGGAGCGACGTGGCGCTCCCATGTGACACCTCTCCTGCGCGAGCTGCACTGGCTCCCGGTGGTCTTCCGGGTGCGCTTCAAGGTTTTGGTTACCACCTTTAAAGCGCTCCATGGCTTAGGACCTGGTTATTTACGGGACCGCCTACTACCACCAATAGCCTCCCACCGGCCAGTACGCTCTCATAGAGAGGGACTCCTCCGGGTGCCGTCAGCCAAACAATGTCGGCTGGCGACCCCTAGGGGGAGAGCCTTCTCTGTGGGGGCACCTACCGTCTGGAATGAGCTCCCCCCGGAGATACGGAGGATCCCGGATCTGCGCACCTTCCGCCGCGCTGTGAAGACCTTTTTATTCCAGCAGGCGGGCTTGGCCTAATCTCTTCCCTTTTAAATATGTAAATTTTAATCTGTTTTTAAATTATTGGGGTGTTTTAATCTGTCTGGGCCAAAATAATTTAATTTGATTTTATCTGGTTTTTAAATTTTTTATGTCTATGTTATTTTATTGTTTGGCTGTTCACCGCCCTGAGTCCTTCGGGAGTAGGGCGGTATACAAATCGAATAAATAAAATAAAAAATAAAATAAAGTAAGGTTACTAGAAATAGAACAATTTTCACCATTTTGGTTGATTCCTGAGAACTACAGAAGTATCCAACTCCAAAGCACAAATTCATAAAACAAGACAAAGAGACCTTCTTTGAGTAAGATGGGCTATTTAGAAAACAAAATATAAATAAATAGATAATTAACAGTTACCGTATTTTTCGGAGTATAAGACGCACCTTTTTCCCCCCTAAAAGGGGGTGAAAATTTAGATGCATCTTATACATTGAATGTAGCCCTGCCCACCCACTGGCCCCCATCCTTTGGCCTGTGCCTCGCAGCAGTTACCTCCTTGCAAGCAAACAGCAAGAAAAAACAGCTCCTTTCAGCTTCAGCATAGGCTAATTAGCACAAGTTGATTAGATTGGCCTCCCGACTCTCAGCTGATTTGCTCTCAGCTGTTTTGCGCAGGGCTCTGCTGCTTTCTTCAAAGAGTGCTGGAGCAGATTTTTTTCCCCCTTGTGCTAATCAAGGTATGATGAAAACGAAACTGAAAGTAAAGCAGGCTGTTTGCTGTTTGCTGCAAGGAAAAATTAGACAGAGGCAGAGAGAGATTTCTTTTTCTTCTTTTTCCTCACTAAAAAAGGTAGGTGCAAACAATGGGAAATTTAGGGAAAAAGAGGAGAGTTCAAGAGTTTAAAACATACACAAAAAAGGAGAAAGAAAAAGGCAAAAATAAAAATGGGGAGAAAAAGAAATGAAAGAGAAAGATGTTATACATATTTAGAATTGAAATATGAATAGTAGTAAGAAATAAATGGGAAATCATGATTGTAAAAATGAAATGAATAATAATTGGAATATTTGTCTTTGTATTTTTGAAATCTAGACAATGATAAGTTTTTATTTTTTTTAGAAATATGAATAAGTATAAACTGTAACAATTGAAATACCTTTAATGGTATATAGTGTTTAAAGTAAAAAGGATTAAGTTGTAGCTTGGATAACGGCTGGAACATTTTTAAATTTAATTAGGGAAATTGTAACGATTGAAATATTTTTAATTTTATATTGTGATGAAAGTAGAAATGATTAAGTTGTGATTTGGAGGATTATATGGGCAAAACTATTGGGTTATTGGGGGAGTTTAAGATGTGAAAATGAGTAACATAAGGGGAAAGCTCTATTTAACTAGGGAATTGTAATAATTGAGATACTATTGTTCAACTATTGTGTTGAAAGCAGAAATGGTTAAGTTGTGGTTTGGAGGAATATATGGGGGAAATTATTTGGTTTATTATTATTGGTAAATATAATTAATTGATTTGTAAGAAATTGGATTGCATGGAAATAATTGGAATATTCATGTTCATATTGATTAATATACAAAAAAGATAGTTATATAACTAATTGATTTTTTTTTTAAAATTTGATTTATATGCCGCCCTTCTCCGGAGACTCAGGGCGGCTTACAATGCATTAAGCAATAGCCTTCATACTTTGTATATTTATACAAAGTCAGCTTATTGCCCCCACAAACTGGGTCCTCAATTTACCTACCTTAGAAAGGATGGAAGCCTGAGTCAACCTTGAGCCTGGTGAGATTCGAACTTACAGTAATTGCAGACAGCTGGTGTTAATCACAATGCTATCAGTCTGCTGAGCCACCAGGCCCTTTTTATATTAAAATGTTGAATTTGTATTAAACAACTGTAATATTACATAATTAACCAATGTGAGGATGGATATAAAAATAGATGACAATGGGAAGGGGTATAATATAGAATAGAAGGGAAAAATTGAATTTGATAAGATTAGAGATGAGGATGAAGGGTAATATTGGTTTTTTAAAAAAATAGATGTGGCAATAAATATGGCAAAAAGGAAACATAGAAATTGTAAATTTAATTGAAATGACTAAACACTGTTTAAATTTGTGAACCGGCCAAATATTCTGTTCAAAGAAAATACATTGTATGTTTGTATGTGTGTTTGTCTAAAAAATAAAAAAAAACTTTTTAATAAAATAAACAAAACAAAAAAGGTAAGTGTGTCTTATACACCAGTGAGTCTTATACCCCGAAAAATACAGTAGTTAAATAATGAGTATGCTCAGCAGCCTTCAAATGTTGGGTATTTGCTGAAAAGAAAACAGAATATTGAGGGAAAGCAGAGCACCCTACTTGAAGATAATAATCAGAGCATTTGTGGTAAGAGATGGATGGACTTCAGTATTTTGTTGTAAAACTCATATCTTATTTCTGATTGACAAAAATAGAGTAATGATTAATGCAAAGATGCATACATACAGGAAGACATAAGTAATAAAAGTGTCAATCGAATTTAGAAGTAGGAAAAGATGATTTATTTCAATGTACATAGATGCCAATCTCACTTATGTGTCTGACTAGAATCATGGAGCTGGGACATGAAGCCAGGTGGTGAGGTACAGGGCAGCAATTCATATTAAAGCATCGTAGACATACATAGACAGATTTGAACACATTCAGCGAAAGGGACCCACCACGGGAATAACTGGTTGCACTGTCATACAGATAGACCTCAATTTGAGTCCAAAATTTCCATTGCTAAGCAAGAGAGTTTTTAAGTAAGTTTTACCCCATTCTATTACCTTTCTTGTCACAGTTGTTAAGTGAATCACTGAAATTGTTAAGTTAGTACTGGTAACATGGTTGTTAAATGAATTTGGCTTCCCCATTGACTTTTTTGTAAGAAGATTGCAAAAGGTGATCACATGAACCTAGGATAGTGCAACCATCGTCAATACATGTTCCTCTTCCATCATTGATGCTATTCCAGTTATACTGGCTCTTTCTGCAGTTAGTCACAGATTCTGCTTTAAACTTGACTGGCACCTCACCCGAATCCCCTGCTTTTACTATTAATTATGTTAAATGTTATAAAAGCAAGCACTTCAATTTCCCTGAATAAAATATACTGTGTGGGGTATAAAATATACTGTGTATTTTTCTATCAGTTAAAGCGGAAAATGTGTGGTTTTGATATTTTTTAGTTCCTCCATCCAAAAAATGAATTTCAGTGTTGAATTTCAGAAGTGTTCAGCTTTGTTTCAAGTTAAAAAGTGCTTTGAAAAAACATTCACTTGTTTGAAGAAAAGCCTAGTTGTGGGCCTCTCTAAACTAATTTTTAATGAAATTCTTAATTCTCTAAATTCTAACTTCCCACCTGTTTTGCCTCAAAGAGTTTCCCTTGATACTTGGTGATCACTGTGTAACCCTCAGCTGTTTGGGCATCTTCATACCAGGCAACCGGCACAAGGAAGTCTCGTGGATTAGCTAAACCATTGGCTCCTAAAAAAACATAAAGGCTTTGTAACCAATTGTATATTTGAAATTTGTGATCGGTCTAATCATTGTCACTGATAGTTTACCATTAGACACATTAAAAACACAACTTCAATTAAAGAATAAAATCATAAAAACTTGTCAACTGCAAGGTCTAAAATTCAAATAAAATTCATATAAAACAATATGAATTAAAATACAGTTAATAGCCAGTTGAAAATCCAGAAAAATAAGTCTTATTTTAATGTGAAGACCAGTTAAGCCATCCATAAATAGGGTGCTCCTACAGAAAAAGCTGTCCCCTATCAAGAGGGCTTCATTAGATGGTCTTAAATTCCAGTTAAAGGTTTTAGAAGAAAAGGAGGCCCTTCGGGTAATCTGGTCCTAGCCATATAGGGCTTTAAAGGTCAAAACCAGCATTATGGCTGTTCCCCCCCCTCGCTGTACTACTTACCTTCAAAAGGCTCCTTTTTCTGCGCAAAGCATGCGTTTGGTGTGCACTGGCATGCTTATGCGTGCAGCATGCGCACGTGCAGCGCGCATTTGGTGCACACCACACATGCGTCGGCAGCGAACCAGTGGCAACCTGTGGAGAATTTCTCCACTGAATAAAAGTCATCCAATAGCGCTCTCTCATGTCAAATGATTAGACAGCAAATGTCCCTATCTTCAAAAGTCTTAATAGTTCCCCATAAATTTTGAGAAATTGAATTGGCCATCACAAGGAAGAGTCGAATCTGTTATTTCAGTATTTTCATTAATTACTTGACTAAAATAGTAAAGGTAACGCATATCAAATTTGAGAATGACATATATGGATTGTTTTGTATCCTTGAAAACAGGAATACACTTCATAACTATGTACATAAAGATTGGGCTAAAAGTAACAGAATGAAAATTGTTGATTGTACACTGAAATCAATATGATATAACTGCAAAATATAAATGCAATTTTATGCTGCATCAATAGAAGTGTAATTTTCAATTCATAGAAGATGGCTAAGCTTTTCAGCACTGAGTGCCCAAAGCGTGCATGTATGCACGCATCCCCAAAATGCAATGCGCGTGTATCCCCGCACATGCATGTGCCCCCCGCATGTACATGCATCCCTGTGCATACACCCCATCTCCCACACATGCCTGCACATGCCTGCACATGTGCCCCACAGCATGCATGGCAGAGACCCAAAGTCCAGTTGGCTGGCAGGAGGCATGTGTGTATGCGCGGAGCTGAGCTGGGGTGACGGCTCATGTGCCCACAGAGAGGGCTGTGCATGCCATCTCTGGCATATGTGCCATAGGTTCGCCACCATGTGATCATGCTTTTTAACTAATATAAATAATGTGGAACAGCTGATCATCAGATATATCAGTTTGGATGAACTGGTAGGTTTTTTTTATTACCGGTTTGCCCAAACTGGTGCTAACCGGTAGCATTTCACCTCTGCTTTTATTCTATCACATACAGAAGTTCTATGGCAGAGATTCCACAGAGGGGATCCAAGTACATCCTTTCCAGTTAGTGAGTGTTGTGCTTCCCAATCCTTCTGATTGAGGAAATATATGCATTTTTAAAATATATTTGTGATTTCATATTTTTATACTTATGGAGATATGTGTGCATATGGAAGAGAAGTACAGGTAGTTTTCATTTAATAACTGTTGCTAAGAAGCTGTTGCTAAGCAATGTGACAGAAAAAGAAAATCATGCCAGTGATTGGCAAGATCACATGGTGGCGAACCTATGGCACGTGTGCCAGAGGTGGCATGCACAGCCCTCTCTGTGGGCATGCGAGCTGTCAGCTCAGCTCTGCGATTGCGTGCATGCCTCCTGCCAGCCAATGGTCTTTGGGTCTCTGCTGCACATGCTGTGGGGCACATGTGCGGGCATGCATGCATGTGTGGGGGACGGGTGCATGCACAGGGACACATGTCCATGCGGGAGCATGCATGCATGTGCGGGGATACACGCGCATTGCATTTTGGGGATGCGTGCATATATGCACGCTTTGGGCACTCAGTGACGAAAAGGTTAGCCATCACTGGACTATGCTAACTTGGATGGCAGTTCTTGTAGTTCTGGTTGTGGTCATTAAGCAAATTACACATGGTCATTAAGTGTGAAGTCACATGGCCACAACACTCTCCTTCCATTCTGCCATCAGCCATGGGAGGAAGGTAAAGTCATGGGACGAAGAAAACTGCGGTTGTGGGGGAAGAAACGGAGAGATCACGGGGCCTCTGAAGGAGGGGAAACACCCGGGGCAGAGGTAAGCAAGGCGATTTGGTGGGGCAGTGGCAGTGGGGAGGTGTTCCTCTAGAAAGGCAGGAACTGGTGCATCCCCCAACCCAAGGCAAAGGGCAAGCGGGTGGTATCCACCTGTAGGCCCCGGAGAAGGCCAGAGACAGGTACTGGCACCTTACCTTTGCAGGAAGCAGTGATGAGCATAGCGGGCAAGGTGTGGAGATCAGCTGGGTCGCATGGCAGGCCGTGGCAAAGGCAGGCAAGTGGGCGAGGCACGGAGTTCATCTGGGTCACAAGCAAGCAAGCGAAGGAGCCAGAGTGTAGCTGGGCATGAACATGACTCTAGCAGGTGGGCAAGGCGAGATAGGGCGGTGGACGGTGGGGCAGCCAGTGGTGGGATTTACCAGTTCGCCAAACTGTGCAGTAACAATCTGTACGCCTGAATCGGTCTGAACCGGCAGCAGCCCAACTCTGGTTTTGATTGTTTCAACCTCTTTATTTTATTGCCCTCTCTCTTAGAGATGTGGAAAATAATATAAAGTAAAAGTGTGGTTGGTTGCAATCAAGAGAAATCAATTGGAAGAAACTGGAAAATGAATTCTGAGAAATTGCAGCAATGTTGACACACTCAGGAGAAACCGAAAGAACTATAAATGTGCATATTTTCATTCAGTGCATAATATCATCATGTATATCTGTCTTCCCCAAAGGCTATTTAAATTGCTATTCTCAAAATTCCCAGCAAACAGCGAAAGTATTACAGTTATGTTATAGCTAGTACTGGTAGTTGTTTTCTCAATGCCTTTATTAGCGCTATGAAGGACAGAGATACTCATCCATTTCTTTGAACTAGGTTTAATACCCTCCATACCTTGGGGCAGAACTTTACACTTTTTGTTTTTGCTGTCATGAATCATTTGTCATGTGCCTTATAGGTAAAAACATAAATGCATGTTAGGAGTGTTAAATAAATATATATTATTACACAGTCCTAATAAAAAATGATATAATTATTTTTGGAAGCAGAAATAGTATTAAATATATTTACCAATAGGTCCTAGATCAGGTAACTCAAAATGTACACCATATATTTCTAGGATATAGCCTCGAGTTTCTCCAAATATTTCCACATTAAAACGCATTCCTTTCTAAGGTGGAGACAAAATACGAATGTAAATATCAGGACTAATTATTATTGTTCCAAATAAAAATACACTATCAGAGAATATATCAAATTCTAACTTATCTCCATTAAGTTCTTCCTGAAAATATTGCAGTTTGCATTGCATTAAAGTACCAAAAAAGTTCTATTAAAGGTAGCCTTGAGATAAAGCTATATTTGTTTATCAGGTGGTGGAGGTAACTTTACAAAAGCATCTGAATTTCTGTTACAAAAACTTGTAGCTATTTATTTATTTTCTTTCTATGTTATCATTCCTGGAGGTTGTCATAGAATAGTAACTCCCAAACCCCAAGAGCATAGATATAATCATGACAAATGACAAAATCAAGAAAGATACAAACATCACTTATCCTATCCTCCAGGGCAATTTTCCTAAAATCCCAGAGGAATTAAGAGTACCTACCATCTCTCTGCCAGGAGGGAGTTCCAAAGTGAAGTGGTATCAACTGAAAATGACTTTCCTTTTTGGAAGCCTTCCAATTTCATAACTCACATTTCTTTTATTTTTCTCCTAATAGAATTGTTTTGAGATGATAACTACTGAACACTTACCCTGAGTGCTCGCTCCTGAAACTTTTGCAGTTCCACTGTCTATACAAAAAATATTTATCTTAATTTGACAAATATGCTAATTTTTGAGCTGACCTTGAATAACTGTAAGCCACCTGAAGTAGGAACAAAGACTGCAATATGAAGAAGTTCCCCTCAAAGCAGGCAGACATTTTGCCCAAACTTAGATTCAACTGTAGGATATGTTATGAGAAAGCAATAAGATATTCGAGCCTATGTTATGCTTAGAGTGGTGGTAAAAGAAGCAAAGTCTTGACAGATACATGGAATTTATTTTTCTTCCTAGCATTTTCCCACAAATACAGGGTCCAGTTTTTTTGGATCAACCTGAGCCCTATGTCATGGACTGAGAGAGAGTGCTGGCCCAAAATTATCCAGGAGATTTATATGCCTAGGGCTATAGAACATCTCCTGATTTGTGTGTGTGTGTGTGTGTGTGTGTGTGTGTGTGTGTGTGTGTGTGTGTGTGTGTGAGAGAGAGAGAGAGAGAGAGAGAGAGAGAGAGAATATATGGGATATTTCTAAAATGATGCAGTATTAGTCTTGCACGTAAACAATCAGAAGGAACTATATACTTAAATTTTTAAAAAGTTACACATGGGTATACAATTACATCTTTTTAGAAAAAGCATAACAAACATGGATACACATCAGTGTTCATCTGTCCATTTCACTCAGGAGTTGTGAGGTAAAGAGTGAAGAATAGCCTATGGCTCTAGTGCTTACCTGAATGACACAGATCTCATTCGGTTCCACTAATAGCTTGCCAAACTCTGTAGTGATGAGCAGTTTGCCTTGCTGTGGTACTGGATAAAGAAAAAGCAAGCACAGAATTATATTTGTTTACCCCAGATAATATTGTGATACAAAAAAAGTCACTATAGTAAGTAGCATTAAAATGGGAGAAAAGCTGGACTTGGAATATCAAGAACTTTTATCTGATGCCTATAGAATTTTTCTATCCCAAACTGTTTAAAATAATACTTGATATTTGGGTTTCCTTTTTTCAAGTCAGACTGATTTTCCCTTTTTTATCTCTGGTTGCTTGGTTGCTAATAAACTTTCTATGAAATTGCTATGAAATAGGATGATTTTCTAAGCTCCTGATAAACTTTCCAGTTTGGATGTCAGAGGATATCCTTTCATGAATTATAATATGGAAAAAATATTGGAAGAATATACAGTATTTAAAGGATCTTGTTCTAGGAAACCTGTCTTTGCAAAACTTTATTTTATTTGATCATCTGACTGTGCAATTAAGATTCTTCATATTCTTTCATTAGCCCAATTAACATTCCAGTTTGTAAAAGAAACAAAGATATACAAACTTTCAGAGTAATAGTTCGCAACTCACCAATCAGAAAGTCTCCATCGGAATTACAAAAACATCTATATTGAAAAAAAAACAAGTGATTACACAATTTGGGGGAATATATTATGAACTCTAGATTCTAAAGTCATAATCTGAAAAAAGTTCCAATCCTTGTCCGGAGAGGAACACGCCAGCTCTTCATTCCACTCTAGTCATTGACAGAACTGTTTTCAGTCTGCCATTTCTTCCCTGGAAGGTCGATGAAACTTAATTTTCAAGCAAATTCTTACAAAAATTCCATGCTAATGTGTGCCTTTCATTTTTCTGCTACATGTTGTTTGGGGTTCATATATAGCTGCCAATCCTAGATTTCTGAATTACTTTTTACCGCATATCAGTAACTTCCCATCTAAAGTTAAAAAGGTCTCATATAACCTTTAAGAAGGTTAAAAGGAAGAACTGTTTCTATTAAACAGACAACAAGGTTTGGTAAATTGGGAATCCCCCCCCCCCGTGTTAACCCTATTAACCCTCCTTAGCAGACTACTCATCAATTTCCTGGTTCTATTGCTAGAGAATATGCTTTTCTTCTTACAAAGTGAAATTCCAATATTTCCAGCAAGGTCAATTGCTTGTTGTAGTGATGCATAGATTTCTAAAAATTCTCTTGTCAAATAGATTGCTATATCTTGTTTCAGACCTATTGAGAGAAGAATATTCTTGTACAGTTCCCTCTGCCTATTGTCACTTTTACTTTTTTGTTATATTTACTTGAAAAGAAGGTGATTTTCTGAAATAACCAGCCCAAATCTGAAATCAGTAAAATGTTCTGTTTAACTTTTTTTTCGGGGTGGGGGAGAGGTGTATGAGGCTAAATTTAAATTTAGGGTCTTCTTCTAAGTAGACAAGGCTTGAATCAAGGTTCATCAAAGTTGTAATTAAATTTGCAATATTTGATAAAGAAACATAGCTGGAACCCATCTGCCCCATTTTGTGACATAAACCTTTTAATTGTGCATAATATATAGATGAGGAAAGAAAGGAAAAGTTCCTTAATAGTAGTCAAATCTCAATGAATAGTCAGGGCATCTGGGCTATCTCCATATATCCACACTTTTAGAAGTTTAGATAGAACCCATGAGATACTCTGACTCCATACAGACCTGTTAATCATGGAGTCGTTACAGATGAAGATGTGAATTGCCAGCCCATTCCCTGACTTTGGCTCACCAACACCGCACAAAGTATATAGTCCCTATGAAAAAATTAATTATAAGAAAACACAGGTATAATCATTAGAATCCCTTTGATTTCCTTTGGTTACCATCATAATGCATGGCAGAACTAGAAATTCAGAACTTAATACAGTTTAATGAGCTGTCTGTTGGGGAGAAGTTTAACTATGGGGCACTGATGTTTGAGCAATTCTGCTTTCCTAAAACTACAGGATATGGATATTTCTGGATTTAAGAGTCAAGGTTTTAGCTTGCTGTTTCAGAAGAATTGAGAAATTCTTTAACCCAAGGTTTAATTGCCATGAGCTTCCTGGGTTATAGTTTACATAGACGTCTATTGGAAGACTTTGACCTGACCTTGTAAAAAGTTGAACAGCAAAAATGAATTGGCAAAATGTTCGTAATTTGAAAAGGCACAGGGTGAAATTGATGTGGAGAATATTACCAAAGTTAATTATCAAGGAGAGTTTTAAATATTGAAACATCAATTTATTTAGTACTTTTTGTATAGGTATATTCAAAAGAGTTATCTGCCATTGTAGTAGGAATTGGAAGTCTGTAAAATTACTGTCATTTTACAGTAATTAGCAAGTGGTCGCTAAACAAAACAGTTATAAAATGAAGACTACAAATAGGTTAATGTGTATGCATGCAAGAATTAAGATTGGAGGTAGGTCTACCATGACCTCAAGTACCTTCTCTTCAAGCTGAAAACTCCATTCTTACTCATTTCAGAAAGATCAAGTGAAAAATGCTTTTAACGCTTCTATATGGTTACTTACAGTTACAAAGTCCAGCTTTTTTTGAAAGATTGTAGGGATCTCAAATGGCTTCCATCTCAACTGAAAGACAAACATCATTCTAAAATAATTGATGCCAGCTGAGTTATTTTATACTACAATAAACATATTTCTTATATAAAATGTCCAGGTTTGGTCATCATAGTACAAGAAAGTTGCTGAGGAACTGGAAAGAGTGCAGAGAAAAGCAACAAAGATGGCAAGAAGTTTGGAAGCTAAATCCTATGAAGAACTGTGTGTTTTGCCTAAAGTAGATAAAACTAAGGAGGGACATGATAGCAGTTTTCTGATAACTGATGTTACAGGGAAGAGAGATTTAGTCTCCATACAGCCTGGAGAAGGGCAAGAATTAGTAGGTGAATGCTTTGCAGAGCAAGATAATTTCCTGAGCATAAAAGCTATGAAGTAATAGAACAGACTGTCCCCTAGAATCATGAATGTTCCATCACTGTTGGTTGTTTTTTTAAAAAAAAAATTTTTTGTCTGAGATGGTTTGAGAATTTCTTCCCCGTGCAGAGGGTAATATTTGAAGACTTCCGAGATTGCTTTGAACCCTATTGTTCTATATTACGGTAATCTGCTTGATATCTCACTTCTAGTTTTTAGGATGAGGAACCACTAATGCTCACTCTTTGAGTAGGAGTTTTGAAACAGCTGTAACCAGGAGATTTAATTTTCAGCCATTACCTTAATAAGATTATCAGATTTATTATTAATTTATTGGCCACCCAACTTCAGTGGACTTTGGCAAATTAATAATGGTATCTTGACAAGTACTTTCTTGAAATCAAAATACATCTGCTAAGAAATTTAGAAGATCAAAGCAAGAGATAAATTTAAACTCTTAGGATTTGTTCTAATTAATTCATGCTGATTTATTGGCAAACTGTTTATTGATTGAGTTCTCTTCCCAAAAACTTTCCCAGATATTTATGTTTGACCGCTTGATAAGCAATTCCTCAGTCCATTTGTTCTGCACACTTTAATACAGGGATAATGTTTGATGAGATTCTTTCAAAGCAGGTCACAGAAGTGAAAGGATTTGTTTTGGGAGATTTTAGTTTATCCAGTATATGGGAAAACACTTAAATAAAAACTTGTAAAAAACTGAACCAGAGGTGGTTCTTAAAGCACAAGTGATTCCAAAGTGAACTAGATAAGGAAAATGGCACTCAAGTGGAAAATGGCACTCAGAAAAATATGAGAACAGCAGCCAAGCTGGCTCTGGCTAAGCCTGTTGGGAATTATGAAAGTGAACAACAACAATAACATTCTGAAGCCAATATACAGAAGATTCCTAGCTAGAAATGATTACCTGGTTGGGTTCAGGTTCAGTTTCATTCCAGTTGTGTGTCAGATAACCCTGATCAATAGACTGGAAGGGCTTATGGCAAGCAGAAGGCAGAATTCTATATAGCCAGCTAGGGAGAAAATAAATGCAAGAAAAGAGGAAAATGTGATTATCCAAGGAATGGTAATATTCAGTACTTTGTTGATCTCTGAAATAAGCTACAACTCTCTCTATAAAATCTAGAAAATGCATCTTCCAAGTAATTATATTAGAGCAATAGGGGAGGGAAAACCCCTTAAACATATAAATCTGTCTTCCACTGTGGAGTCACCCTTGGTCCCTTAGCTCTCTCTTGTCTCCTGTGCTTTACACTGAACTCTGGGAACTCAGCAGCATGGTATCCCCAAGAGGCAGGGCAGGGGCAATCCATATCCAGTACCCTTGAAACGGGGGCTAGTTAATGTACAATAATGGCCAAATGAACAATTGTTTATGGTCTTGATTTGAAGGGTAAAAGGAAAGTCCTAGGAAATTGGATTTAAAGAGAGTTTCCCTTTCATTGGTAGGAATTCAAGATTGGTGAAAATACTCAGACAGTGCACAATTGAGAAGTACAGATAGTTCTGGTTTCTAGAGATTGTGCCTCCCTGCTTTAAGAGCTATGCCAGGGGTGTCAAAGTCGCGGCCTGAGGGCCAAATGTGTCATGTGCTGGCCACACCCACCTCCATTTTAGCGAAGGGGAAAAAAGTTGAGATACATCATGTGATGACAACATGTTGCGAGTTTGACACCTGTGATCTATGCCATCAATCTAAATCTCACTTGGAAATTTAATGGAAGTAAAAGAATCTAATACATGAATATAATCCATGTACATTTAATAAGAATTATGTTGTCTAGAGATGGCAACCAGTGCCTTGAATGATACTCAGAAATAGCAATGGTGCAACATGGAGACTGACAATAAGCATACTGTCATTGTCACAGTTGCATTTTGGACCAGCTGAAGTTTCTTAGTGATTTTCAAAGGCTGCTTTATATTGGTGTAATGTAAACCAGATGTTCAAGTCTCTTATTACTTTTTCTATAACACTCCTAAATCATGAATGGCTTTAAGACTGCTGTAATCAGTTCTTTCATAATTGTTCAGTCTCCCTCCCCAATACTGGACTGTGTGCATGTCCTGCTAGTTGAACATTTATGTGTAGGGAAGAAATGGATGAACTGCAGCACAGTCATCTTTTCCAGAAAGACAGCTTTACTGATTTTGTCAAAAAGTGTTACTAAGGCAATTTTGAGCTTGCAATTTTTTTTAAAACAAACTTTATTAAACATAAAAAGATAAAATATCAAATCAAGTACATACAAAATACATTTATATTCACCCCATAAAATAGAAAAATACAAAACGAAACAAACTAGATATATATATATCTATATATAGAAAGTGACTTATTACATCATTTATCTTATTGACGGTGCTTGTTGTTAATTTTATTTTCTTGTTTTCTTATGGCAGCGGTTCTCAACCTGGGGGTCGCGACCCCTTTGGGGTCGAACGGCCATTTCACAGGGGTTGCCAAAGCCCTCTCTCGCCCCCCCCATGCCTTCACTCACCCTTACCCTCTGCCGGATCGCTGTTCACTTACCCCGCCCACTCCCAATCTATTGCTGCCTCCTGAGTCCCAGCTGATGGCTAGAGGGAAAAAAACTTTAAATTCTTGCCGCAGGGCTTCAAAGGGCCGCCTTACAGCTGATCAGTGTTAAAAGAAAACAAATGAATAGACCGGTGCCTGCAAAAATAGAAAAAACAGCCCCTTTCAACTTCAGCATAGGTTAATTACCATAAGTTGATTTGATCAGCCTCCGGACTCTCAGTTGATTTGCTCTCAGCTGTTTTGCGCAGGGGTCTGTTCTCTGTTGCTAGCTGCAATGAGAGCTGGAGCAGATTTTTTTTCCCCCTAGCTATGCTGAAAAAGCGAAACTGAAAGTAAAGCAGGGTCTTTGCTGCAACGTGACAAAATGAGGCAGAGAGAGAGATTTCTTTTTCTTTTTCCTCACCAAAAAAGATGGTGCAAAACTGCAAACAATGGGAAATTTAGGGCAAAAGAGGAGGTTCAAGATTTTAAAACACAAAAGAAAAAAAGCTCTATTTAACTAGGGAATTGTAATAATTGAAATACTATTAATTGTATATTGTATTGAAAGCAGAAATGGTTAAGTTGTGGTTTGGAGGAATATATGGGGGAAATTATTTGGTTTATTATTATTGGTAAATATAATTAACTGATTTGTAAGAAATTGGATTGCATGGAAATAATTGGAATATTCATGTTCATATTGATTAATATACAAAAAATATAGTTATATAACTAATTGATTTATATTAAAATGTTGAATTTGTATTAAACAACTGTATTACATAATTACATAATTAACCAATGTGAGGATGGATATAAAAATAGATGACAATGTGGAGGGGTATAATATAGAATAGAAGGGAAAAATTGAATTTGATTAAGATAAGAGATGAGGATGAAGGGTAATATTGGTTTTTTAAAAAAATAGATGAGGAATAAATATGGCAAAAAGGAAATATAGAAATTGTAAATTTAATTGAAATGACTAAACACTGTTTAAATTTGTGAACTGGCCAAATACGCTGTTCAAAGAAAATACATTGTATGTTTGTATGTGTGTTTCTAATTATTGCTATTTATTCATATTTGTTCTCTTTTATTCTTTAAAGTTTAACAATTCATTCTTTATCTTAATATCTTTATATTTGTTTGGGGTTGGTTTTCTTCCCTTTCATCTTTTTTATTGTACAGCAATCTTTCTCCTCAAACCTACCACCTCTCTCTTTTCTTTCCTTCTTACTTTCTCTTCCCCCCTCTTCTTCTCCTCCCTACTTCCTCTTCCTTTCTCCTTCTCCTCCTCTCTTCCTCCCTCTCTTACCCTCACTCCTACTCTAATTTCCCTTCCCTTCCTTCATCCCACTCTATTGCTGTATCCTTTTATGCATATGTACTACTCAGACTACTACTCTGAAAAAGTTATTTTTGACTGGTCCTCGCACTTTTGACCAGTCCTCGAATTTACGACTGTCCTCACATTTTACGTTTTTTGCCCTATCTTATCACCATGGTGAAGAGAAGCAGTTGTGAAATGAGTGACATGGCTGTTAAGAATGCTGCACGGGCATAAATGTGAGGATGGTCATAAGTGTGAGGACCAGTCAAAAGTGCGAGGACCTGTCAGAAATGATTTTTTTCAGCCCTCTGAGTAGTCCCTATACACATAGCCACGCCCACCCAGTCACATGACCTCCAAGCCACGCCCACAAAATAAGCCACGCCCATAGAACCAGTAGTAAAAAAATTTAGAACCCACCCCTGGTTGGGGGTCACCACAACATGAGGAACTGTATTAAAGGGTCGCGGCATTAGAAAGGTTGAGAACCACTGTCTTATGGAATTTTACATTTACTCTCCTTTCTTTTGATTTGTCCAGTCGTACATCTACTCCACATGGAAGAATGTGCCCTGTGCTTGTTTACATTTCCAACAAGTTGGATTTAAGTTCTGATACATCTTCGCTAACCTCGATGGGGCCAGATACCATCTATACCACATTTTATATTGATTCTCTCTATAAACTACTGATTTTGTCATGATATAATTAGTTTCCCATGCATTTTCCCAGTCTTCTAATTGTATGTTATGTCCAATGTTTCTTGCCCATGCTATCATTTGTCCTTTTATTAATTCCAATAAGTATTTGTAAATTTTTGATATTAATTTTTCTTCCTTGGCTTCTAACAATTTATCTAATCGGTTCAGTTTTAGTTCAATTTCTCCTTCCTCTTGATCCTTTTTATATCTTTTTTTTATCAGTAAATAGGGCCACCAGTCTATCAATATTCCTTGTTCTCTAAGTTCTTCTTGTGTTTTTAATACTCCCTGGGAATCCAATATTTCCTTATATCTTATCATTTTTTGTAGTGCCAATGTGTTGGGGTGTATTTGCGCCTCCATTGTGGATAACCATTCGGGAACTTTTATATAATGTTTGTTTTTAATTTCTCGCTATGTACAGATTAGTGAATCTCTTAATATATGATTACTGAAGTTTTTATATGTTTTGTTTCCGGTGTTCCATAAGAAGGCGTGCCATCCCATCATCAAATCATGTCCTTCTAGTTTTAATATTTATTGATTGATTGATTTGATTTGATTTCTATACCGCCCTACTCCCGAAGGACTCAGGGCAGTGCACAGCCAAACAATAAAATACATACATACAAAATTTAAAAGTGGAATTAAAATCAAATTAAATAGTTTTGGCCCAGACAAATTAAAACCCCAATCAATTTAAAACCAATTTTAAAATTTGAATATATAAAATACTAAAAAATATTTAAAAATTAAAAATCTTTTATAAAAGAGGGAGAAAATTAGGCCAGGCCCGCCTGGTGAAATAAAAAGGTCTTTAAGGCGCGGCGGAAGGTGCGCAAATCCGGGATCCTCCGTATCTCTGGGGGGAGCTCGTTCCAGATAGTAGGTGCCCCCACAGAGAAGGCTCTCCCCCTGGGGGCCCCCAGTCGGCATTGTTTGGCCGACGGCACCCGGAGGAGCCCCTCTCTGTGGGAGCATACCGGCCAGTGGGAGGCTATTGGTGGTAGTAGGCGGTCCCGCAAGTACCCAGGTCCTGAGCCATGGAGCGCTTTAAAGGTGGCAACCAAAACCTTGAAGCGCACCCGGAATACCACCGGGAGCCAGTGCAGCTCGCACAGGAGGGGTGTTATATGGGAACGCCATGTCGCTCCCATTACCACCCGCACGGCCGCACTCTGCGCCAGTTGGAGCCTCCGGGTGCTCCTCAAGGGGAGCCCCATGTAGAGAGTGTTACAATTGTCCAGACGGGAGGTGACGAGGGCATGAGTGACTGTGCGTAACGAGTCCCGATCCAGAAAGGGCCGCAACTGGCGGATCAGGCGAACCTGATGAAAAATCCTCCCGGTCACGGCTGTCAAGTGCTCTTCTAAAGACAGCCGTGAATCCAGGAGGATGCCCAAGTTGCGCGCCCTCTCCGTGGGGGCCAATGATTCGCCCCCAATAGTCAGTGATGGCACCAACTGACTATATCGGGACGTCGGAAACCACAGCCACTCGGTCTTGGATGGGTTGAGCCTGAGCCTATTCCTCCACATCCAGATCCGCACGGCCTCCAGGCACCGGGACATCACTTCAAGGGCATCGTTGGGGTGGTCTAATAGTCTTTGATTTTCCAAATTCACCCATTCCCTAATCCATGTTAGACTTGTTGCTTTGTAGTATGTTTCCCATGCTGGTAAACCGAATCCACCTCTAGTTCTATCGTGCTGCAATATACTTAATTTGATTCTTGGTTTTTTCCCTTCCCACACAAATTTTGTGGTTATTCTATTCAAATTATTGAAGAATTTTTAAACTAATTTTACTGGAATTGTTTGAAATAAATAAAGGAGTCTCAGCAATATGTTCATTTTTATCGCTGCAATCCTCCCTAATAGAGATAATTTCAATTTTCCCCATTTTTCTAAATCTTCATTTATTTTTTGAACCAATATTCCATAATTGTTTTCCTTTATAGTTGCATTTCTGGCTGTCAAATTTATATCTAAATATTTCACCTTTTTTACCACCTGTAATCCTAATTGATTAACTAATTCTTCTATTTGTTTTGCTGTTATATTTTTCATTAACATTTTAGTCTTATCTTTGTTAATTTTTAAACCCGCCACTTTTCCAAATTCTTCTATCTCTTTTATTAAAATTGGTCCTGTTTTTAACGGTTCTTCTATGAAGAATACAAGGTTGTCAGCAAATGCTTGGACCTTGTATTCCTCTCGTTTTACATTTAGTCCTTTTATTCCTTTATTTGACCTAATTCTTATAAATAAATTTTCCAATGTTAAAATAAACAAAAAAGGTGAGAGTGGACATCCCTGCCGTACTTCTTTATTTATTTCAAAGAATTTAGTAGAGTCTCCATTTACTAATATACTTGCTTTTTGTTTTCTATTTACAGTATAGAGGCTATAATTTTTTAAATCTCTCCCCAAATTTCATGTTTTTAATTTGCTGAATCATAAATTGCCAATTCACCTGTGCTACCTCCCTCTCTGGATATACCTCATAATATTCTAATATGTTGATTACTGTTCTTATATTGTTTTTTATCTGTCTCATTGGTAAAAAGCCGTTTTGATCTGGGTGTATTCTATAATTCAATAATTTTTTCATTCTGTTTGCCATTATATTCATGAAGATTTTATAATCAGTGTTTAATAGAGAGATCGATCTATAATTTTTTATTTGTGTTGTATCTGCTCCTTCCTTCGGTATCAGCAAGATGTATGCCTCTCTCCATGAGTCTGGTAGCTTTGCCTCTGTCAATGCTTCATTATATGTTTCTAATAGAATCCAATTCAGTGTCTCTCTTAATCCTTTATAAAATTCAGTTGGTAGACCATCTGTCCCTGGGGTTTTATTATTTTTTTGCTTCCTAATCGCTTCCTTTAGCTCTTCTATGGTTATATCCCTATTTAGTATTTCTTTTTCTTCCTCTGACAATGCTAACATTCCCTCCCCACTCAGATATTGATTTATTTCTTCTGTTGTCACTTTGTCTTTCTCGTAAAGTTCTTGAAAGAATTGCGTTGCTATCTTCTTTTTCTTTTCTAAGCTCTGTTGCATTTTACCCTTGCAATTTTTTAAAGAAGCCTTTCCACTGCCCCTTGCTGGTTGCAGAGAGTGGCAACATTTTGGTGCCTAGAGCTGCGGATGACCAGAGCTGGTCACCTGTATGGTACATACCAGTACTTGATACTACTTCAGTGGTGGGTTGCTCCTGGTTCTCACCGGTTCACAAGAATCGGTAGTAAAATTTTTTAGTAGTTCGGAGAACTGGTAATAACATTTGCTGGCCACACACCCGAACCGGTCCCCAGTCCGGTCGCTGCTTGCTTACCCTGCCCACCTCATCAGAGGCTATTTTTTTAACTTTTAAAAGCATTTTTTTACAACCTCTTTGGCTGAAAAAATGCTTTTAAAAGTTAAAAAAAAAGCCTCTGATGATCGCGCAGCTCAGCTGGGATCTTCAGAAGCTTCTGAAAACATTTTTTCTGCAACCTCTTGAGCTGAGGAGGTTGTAGGAAAAAAAAACCCTTTAAAAGCCTCTGCGATCCCAGCAGATTTGCCTGATCATCAGAAGCTTCTAAACACATGTTTTCCTGCAATCTCTTCAGCCGAGGAGGTTGTAGGGAAAAAAATCCATTTAAAAGCCTCTGGCAATCCCAGATGACTTGCCTGATCGTCAGAGGCTTCTAAAAGCATTTTTTCTGCAACCTCTTAAGGTTTTAGAAATAATGCTTTTAAAAGTAAAAAAAAAAAGTTGGCAACACCCACCGTCACATTACCCCCCAAGCCACGCCCATAAAATAAGCCACACCCACATAACCGGTAGTAAAAATTTTTAGAACTTACCCCTGTACTATTCCCTGCCAGAAAAAGATAATATTGCAACATTAAAATGTTGTTCCAAAAAGCTTTGTCAGGGTTCCAACCAGTGCCCTAACGCAATTAAGAGTCTCAAGCCATCTGGCAATAAAAATCCAGTCTTTTATTAGGAGCACCATGTCAGCATTACCTAGGTGAAGCCAACTCTGACTTCACCCCTTCATGCCTTGCCTTTGACTCTGTTTCCCCCTCCCCCCAAAGTGTGTCACCCGGTCACATTCCCCAATGAGGTAATTTCGAGGGTTGTAGAAGTCATTCCCTCCAGGCATTGCTGGTATCCTCAGAGATGGCCTTGACTTGTTCAGCCAGAATGCATCTTGTTATGACTGAGGAGTAAATTCCTTGGTGCAGCTGCGAGGCATGATTTTCCATCCCACTGCCTATGGCAACTCGGGAGCAGGTCAGGGAAGCTTCACAAGTTGACAGGCTTTTTATTATTAGGGATACATAGCAACAATTTAAATTTGAAACATTTTGAGGGTCAAGTGCCTCATTTTGTCATTCTGAAAATCTGTTTGAAACATCCTCCCTTCCAATTCAAAATTAAACATCCCTTACAGAAAAGTTGGAACAATTTATTTCAAATTTAAAATGGAGTATTTTGAGCTAAAAATATTTCAAATTTGAAAAGTTTGGGATTTTGTTTTGAATGATACTTCATAATTTATTACTTTTAATAAATAATATATCTCATCTTTGCATGGGTAAATAAAGAATACTACCAGACACCATTTTGGAGAATTGGGTTTTCCTGGGTGGGAGTCAGAATTTAATATAAAAGAAGCACAAAGTTAATGCCAGACTCTAAATCCAGGTATCTAGAGGTACACAAGAATTCAGTGTAATTGTTGAGATTGATTTTGATCTAAAGAATTTGATCTAAAGATGTGGTAAGCTTCTTTGACTTTTCTTTTTTTCACATTTTTTACACTCATAGAAAAATCTTTTTTGGGGGGACAAAGCAAGAGCCATTAAAGTTAGCCTAGAACACAGATGAACACACATCAGTTGTGTCAACTGATTGCATCATTCATTGTCATACAAATAAGTTATCATCTTTCAACAGGAAATATGTACACACCAACTTTTTCCCATTTAGTGGGAATTCATAGAAGGGAAAAGGCACACAGTGCTATTCTCAGATATAAAGGTTCAGTTTTTGTGTCATGTTGAGAAAAAAGGACGTATAAGAAAACCCTTTGCCTCAGCCCACACATCCTTCTTTTGTACTAAAGTCTGATTTAACAGACTTTTGCTCTTCTCCCTTCAACTGTACGCTATGGAAAATGTGTTTGTTCTGTTTAGTTGCAGCATCTGTCTGTTTCTGCTCTTTGCTTACTTCGTTCTCACAAGTGAAACTATCATTGCATGGTGTGATAAGTAGTTTTGTTTTTTATCCAGCTTATTTTGGATGTTGATTTGGCATGAGAGGGAGTGACTGGCTCAAGGCCATCCCATTAGCTTCTATGCCTAACAAAAGACCAGACCCTGGGTCTCCATGCTTCTAGTCCAGTACCTTAATGGCTTACATTTTGTTCTGATGGCTAAGCCTATCACTAATATAGGCATTTTATTTATTTGTCACATTTCTATGCTGCCCAACTCCCTGGCATAAATAAGCCAAAGTGCCTTTCTGTTTGAAAGAATATTTCAGTGGATTCTATGGACAATATAACGATGCTATTTCTCCTAAATTCACACATACCTTCTCCTATTGGAGGACCGCGGACAGGTAAAAGCTGAACCTGAGAGCTGTTCAGCATACAGACCATATGGGCAGACCTGAGGATTATTCTAAATAAATAGAAATAATTAATTAGAATTTTTTTCTTTAATATGCAATTACATAAAAATTATACTCCTCCTGGATTCAACTGAGAGTGATGACATATTTATGTCATATTTTGATAGATTCCACAAGAACACTTTGCATTTTCTTTCATAGGATACTTCTGAATTTCCAGTACAGAGCAGTAGGTCCTGTAAACCTATTCAAGGATACAACTGTAAAAATGCAGTTTCTATCCTGAGGTTTATGAACAAGGATATATGAGCCAGTCTGGCTCTATCTAGTTGAACATTACCCAATTTTGCTTCTGTTGTAAATAACAAATATAACTTTAGACAGTTATTGACAGTCATGCTTTTGGAGAGTATCTTTGAACTTAGATATGAAAAATGACTGGCAGAAGCTAACTATACTCAGGACAAGAGTAGCTACCTTAAAAGTTTGTTTTACAAGAAGAAGGGAAAGATTTGAATTTAGACTGAGGACTGAGTTCTCTGCAAGAGGCAAATGACTTCACAGGTTGAACTTTGAGCCAGGCTAAGATTCGATATTGGGATAAAACTCAAATATTAGAAATCCAAATCTTTGGTCAAGACAGAAGTGCCTCTCCCGTGCCAAGGTGCTGAGATGACAAACGGTATTTGACGTAGGTACAGAATTGTAAAAGGGCAAACTGACCCTAACCAGATACATTCTGTTGTTTAATGTTTATTGTACCCCAAATGTCATGTAGATTTCAGAGAGAAAATACTGTTTCCCTTACTGTCCTCTTTACTGCTTGTGAGGCGTCTTTTAGCCTCTTATCTCCTTTTGTTATGTCTTGAGCTCCGGAGCTGAAAACCTGAGCCTGTGGGAACAGGGCTGTTATGTCTTTCCTAGAGATAGATTAAAGGGTAGCTTCTACGTGTGAAATGCATCACTCTCTGTAATAATTTTGCCTTTAAACTGTATAAATACATGGCCAGAAGAAGCCATCGGCGTTCAGACCCTTAGCTGTCTTTGGACTGTTTGAACCTTGCGCAAATAAACTCTTTCCTGCATTGAAGAGCTTGCCCAGTCCGTTATTTTGTCTACAACAACTTGAAGGAAGTTCCTTCTGATGGGCAAAATCATGGAAACAACTTCAAGTACAAAGAAGTCAGTAGAAAGTCTCTTCACCTTCTCAAGCAAGGTTGTCTAGGTAAGATGAGCTCCCTGGTAAAGGGAATGTAGGGACTGAAAATGCTGTTCTCATCGCCAGGTAACTTTCCTTTTATAGAATTACTTTGTTAGAAACAAAAGAGGTAACCCCATTTTTAAAATTGATGACTCACTGTGTTTCACACAAAAACCATTATCATACAGAAATACATTCTTCTAGTTATGTTGGCACTTTGGAGGGCCCCTCCTTTGTTTGCCTATCCCTCACATGTAGTTTTATTCATAGAGTGACGTCTCTTAAATCTTGCCTTCTCAAAAGGCTAGGCTGAACAATTCTCTGGTCTTTTGGTTAAATCCATTTCCCAATATTTTAAATACCTGTCCTTCTGGTAAAGCTCCAGGGCAGCGTGGATCTTCAGAGCTGAATTCATTACCAAATCCTGACATGTACTGCAAAACAAAAGGACATGTTATGCGAAGAAATATTTCCTACCTTGTTGAAAAATTATAGTTTTGCTTTTTTAGATTTATCATTAGATGGGCATGTCAGCTTCAGTTACAAATTGGATTCTAGATTTCGGAATTCAATTTCTCTTGCGGTCATTTGATCTGTGCTGGAGGAAATGGAAAGAAACTATTTGTCAGCCTCAGCTTTTGCCTGCTTCAGCTGCCATAAGAAACGGGGGAGGGATTAGTTATAGGACGAGGGGTGGGGAGATGCAAGATTTGTTTTTTCCTTGTAGGATGTGTCTTCATGAGAAACGAAAGTGATTCTTCAAAGGGGACGGCTGACCAACTGCCCTATATTCCTGATGAATGACGCTGCCAGACGTGATGCCACCTGACCTTTGGAAGACCTTTGGATTGGCTGATGATATATGGACAAGGGGGGGGAGATGCTTAGTAGATGCATTTCGCACGTTTTGCTTGCTTCCAGCTTTATTTATTTATTTATTTATTTATTTGTTTAAATTTCTATACCGCCCTTCTCCAAATAGGACTCAGGGCGGTGCACAGCCTAAGTAAAAACAAAGCATACAAAATTTAAAAAACAGTATTAAAATAATTAAATATTTACCTGGGTTGTTAATCATTTCATATTCAGTAAAAGTACCAAATTCTTCAAAACGCTTGAGTTTGGGTTTTTCTTTCCTGGATACTGAAGGAAGCATACCTGACATTAAGCTGGAAGTCACAACCAGTCATCCCGGACAAAAAACCGAGGGGACTGAAAATCCAAAGTATGTCAGATCGAGGGAGTGATGAAGAAGGGAAGATGGGGGCAGCGAGTTCAACCGCCCTCCAGTCGGAAAGAGAAACTGCAGAATGGTTGGAAAAACTCCGTTTGGAGCCGGAGGAAGCTAGATGGTCCAAAGAAGTGGGGAGACTGCCGGACTGGGGGGAGAACCCCCGGGGAGTGACGACTTCCAGACCCCGTAAAAAGGAGGCAGTGTGGATGCAACAGCAGAAGGAACGTCTCATGATAGACCAAGCCTTGCAGCTTATCCGTGATGTGGAAGAAAGCAGAAAAAAACGTGAGTCTTTTGAAATTCCTGTGGAGAAGGGGGAAGCAGACCCCAGGGGGGAGCCCGAAGAGACAGCCTGTGGGGGAGAGGAAGAGTTTGAGGAGGGAACATCCCAGGCTTCGGCAGCTCGAGGAAGAGATGCAGCCGGCCAGAGAACCCCAGCCCTGCAGGCCCCCCCCCGCAGACGTAAAAAGCCAAAAATCCCCCCCCTTCCTGGGAAGTTTGATGGGAATCCTAAAGCCTTGGGATTTTTCCTGACCCAAGTGTGGAACCACATGCAGGATTGGGGGGAGGACTACGAAACAGAGGCGGCTAAAGTCAGAAGCATTGCGAATGCCCTAGAGGGAGTAGCGGCTGAGTGGATGGTGGTTCTCCACAATAACAACTCCCTCTTGCTGAGAAATTACAACCAGTTCATGAGGGCCCTTAGAAGGCGTTTTGAAGACCATTTAGCTGAACGAAAGGCGAGACTCAGAATGAAGAGCATTCAGCAGGGCCGGAGGCCGGTGGCAGAGTATATCCAAGAGTTTCGTGAACTGGCACCCTATATGACAGGCTGGTCAGAAATGGCTCTTTTGGAGAGTTTCAAAGATGGATTGAATGAAGAGATATATCGAGACTGCAGGAGCATGGGGGTCCCTGATGATTTGGATAGATGGTACATAGTAGCTGAGGATGTGGAGATCGAGCTGAAACGGAGCGAACTCCGAGGAAGGCGGATGGGGGACCAGTCATCCTCTTTCTACCGTAAGGGGGCGGCCAAGATGACTGGCGGGAAGACCGAATTCAAACCCAAGTCAAAGCCCTTCACCTGTTTCAAATGTGGGAAGGAGGGTCACCGGGCGGCCGAATGTTTCTCCAAACCACCGCCAAAAGCCACCGGGGCCAGCCAAAAGAAAGGCGATAAAATACCTGCCAAAACCCGCGGCACCGCCCTGAAAGGAGAAGTTGTTGAGTTCACTCCCCGGAACCAGGGTGAGTTGGGAACTCCGACCAACGATGACGACAGCGAGACGGACTCCGACTCCGACACCGACGAACGGGTGAGTCACACGGAAGAACCCTTACTCATTCCCGTAGAAGTAAGGGTGCCCTCCACAGGAACTCACGCGCAATTGTTAGCCCTGTTGGACTCGGGGTGCACTAGGTGCATAATTAGCCCCAAAGTAGTGGAGGAAATGGGACTGAGACTGAAAATTTTAAAAAGACCCATTGCATTTTGTCAATTAGACGGGTCGATTGCAGGAGGAGGCCCAGCTAATTTTATGACCGAACCCCTTGAACTGCAGTTGGGGAATCATGTAGAGAAGCTCAGCTTTATTGTAGCACCTGGCATGGAAAGACCCCTCATTCTAGGACTGCCCTGGCTTCGTAAATGGAATCCACGAGTAAATTGGAAAACGGGGGTCCTGCGCATCCGTACGGCAGAACCAACTCCGGAAAAGGAAGCCCCCCCCCAAGGGATGACATAAGGCCAGAAAGGGTGGCAGTAGCCATTAACTATATTGAGGGAGAAGAAAAAATTCCTAAAGAATATTGGGACCTCAAGGAAGTGTTTAGCGAAAAAGCATCAGATGCCCTGCCTCCCCACAGGGCCACTGACTGCACCATTGAAATACTCCCTGGGGTGAAGCTTCCCAAACCAAAAATTTACCTCATGACACTTCGAGAGTTGGGGGAATTGCGGAATTTTATCGATAAAAACTTAGAACGGGGATTCATCGAACGAGCCAAACCCAAGGTGGCAGCGCCAGTAATGTTCCGCGAAAAGAAAGATGGATCCTTCAGATTAGTAGTTGATTATAGAAACATGAACGCCATTTGCGTAGAAAATGTCTATCCCCTCCCACTCATGAAGGACATGTTAGCCCATTTAGGGAAGGGAAAAATCTTTACCAAACTTGATTTAAGCGAGGCATACTACCGAGTGAGAATAAAAGAGGGAGATGAATGGAAGACAGCATTTAATTGCCCATTGGGATGTTTCCAGTTTAGAGTACTCCCTTTTGGACTACAGGGGGCCCCGGCTGTATTCATGCAGTTGATCAACGAAGTGTTGCATGAGCACCTATATAAGGGGGTGTTGGTCTATTTGGACGATATTCTAATTTATTCTGACAACATGGCCGACCATGTAAGACTGGTTCGAGCGGTCTTGAATAAACTCAGAGCAGCTGAACTCTACGCCAAACTTTCTAAATGTGAGTTCCACCAAGACAAAATTGACTATCTTGGATATCGTATATCACATGATGGAATAGAGATGGACCCGGAAAAGGTCTGGGCAGTGATGGAATGGGCCGCACCACGCACCCGTAAACAATTACAGAGTTTCTTAGGGTTTGCAAATTTTTATAGACAATTTATCCCCTCTTTCGCGAAAATCGCACTGCCAATTACAGATTTGCTAAAAACCAAAGGGGAAGTAAAACCCAAACCCTCGAAACCACTAGAATGGACTATGGACTGTCAAGCTGCTTTCGAGAAACTGAAACGACTGTTTGCAGCTGAACCGGTACTCAAACACCCCGACATGGAACAACCTTTTGTAGTACAAGCTGATGCTAGCGACGTCGCTGTAGGAGCAATACTCTTGCAAAAGAATGAGAACGGGATATTGCAGCCTTGTGCTTACACGTCCCGTAAACTATCAGACACGGAAAGGAGATGGGCCATATGGGAGAAAGAAGCGTTTGCAGTTAGATGGGCGCTGTTAACATGGAGACAATTTTTAGAACGGGCAAAACACCCTTTCAAGGTGTGGACTGATCATAAGAATCTAGAAGCATTAAAAACACCATGCAAACTATCACCAAAACAGGCTCGCTGGGCCCAACACTTCAAGCATTTCAATTTCACTTTACGGTACCTTCCTGGTGGGAAAAATTTCATGGCGGACGCACTTTCCAGATTGCCACAGTACAACAGCATCAAGAAGGAAGTGGTTCAACCAATGATCCCATTGACACAATTAGCAACACCTGTCACTACCAGAGCTCAGCGTAAAGCCGAACCAGAACTCTCGGGAGATTTACTTGAAAAATTGCGAGAAGCTCTAAAAACCGACGAGTGGTTTAAGAATCACTCAAATGAATGCACACTTCGTGACGGACTAGCTTGGGTTGGATCGAAATTGTATGTTCCAGCAACTTTAAGGACAATCGTATTAACATATGCTCATGATGCTAAGGCCGCAGGACACTTTGCGTTTGTCAAGACTCTGCATCTTGTTAAGAGACAATTTTGGTGGCCTGCACTTAAAAAGGACATAGAGGCATATGTGGCTAGCTGTCCAGTATGTGCCTCGGCTAAGAGACCTCCAGGAAAATCCCCTGGATTGTTGCAAAGTGTGGCTAGACCAAACGCCCCATGGAAGGAAATATCTATGGATTTTATTGTGGATTTACCAGATAGTGAGGGCTGCACTGTCATTTGGGTAGTAACTGATTTGTTTTCCAAACAAGTACATTTCATCCCTTGCTCAAAGATCCCTTCAGCAAAAACCCTCGCAAAACTGTTTATTAGGCAAATTTACTGACTACATGGATCTCCGAAAAGAATAATTTCTGACAGTGGGGTGCAATTTACTTCCAGTTTCTGGAAGGAGTTTTTGAAATTGATAGGTTCAGCACAGGGGTTAAGTTCCAGTCACCACCCTCAGACAAATGGGGCCTGTGAAAGAACCAATGGGGTACTCAAGCAATACCTGAGGTGTTACGTAAATTACCAGCAAGACAATTGGGTAGACTTGTTACCATTTGCAGAAGTGGCATATAACAATTCTGTACACAGTAGCACCGGATTCACCCCTTTTAAGGTCGCATCGGGCCAGGATTTTGTACCCATTCCCGAGTTACCACAAGATGATCCTCAAAATCCTTCCTTCATGGATTGGATTGAACAGCTAAAGAGCACATGGGCAGTGACTCGGAAGGCATTGGATGAGGCACACCGGGCTCATAAGGCCCAAGCCGATAAGAAAAGGTCCCCAGCTCACAAGTATAAAGTGGGTGATAAAGTCTATTTGTCTACCAAATACTTACAGACTACCCAGAAGTCCAAAAAGCTGGGGCCTAAGTATGTGGGACCATTTAGTGTGATTAGATTGATTAATCCAGTAACAGTTGAATTGGAATTGCCAAAAACCTTGAGACGAATACATCCTGTATTCCATGTTAGTTTATTGAAACCTGAACACTCATCTCCTTTAAGGGCTGATCAAAGCACCCCTCCAGTTCCCATTCTCATAGAGGGGGAGCAACATTTTGAAGTTAAAGAAATTTTTGACTCGAGAAAACACCATGGTAAAGTCCAATATCTGATTGCCTGGAAACATTTCCCTTTATCGCAGGCTGAATGGGTGAATAAACGAGATGTCCGAGCTCCCAAGAAAGTACAGCAATTCTATACCAAATACCCAGATAAACCATAATTATTATATATATTCTGTTTCTCTCTCTTTTCTTTCCTTTTACTTAGGAATAACGTCTCTTCTGCAAGGGGGGCCGAATGTCAGCCTCAGCTTTTGCCTGCTTCAGCTGCCATAAGAAACGGGGGAGGGATTAGTTATAGGACGAGGGGGGGGAGATGCTTAGTAGATTTGTTTTTTCCTTGTAGGATGTGTCTTCATGAGAAACGAAAGTGATTCTTCAAAGGGGACGGCTGACCAACTGCCCTATATTCCTGATGAATGACGCTGCCAGACGTGATGCCACCTGACCTTTGGAAGACCTTTGGATTGGCTGATGATATATGGACAAGGGGTGGGGGAGATGCTTAGTAGATGCATTTCGTGCGTTTTGCTCACTTCCAGCTTTACCTGGGTTGTTAATCATTTCATATTCAGTAAAAGTACCAAATTCTTCAAAATGCTTGAGTTTGGGGTTTTCTTTCCTGGATACTGAAGGAAGCATACCTGACACTATTTCTCTTATCCCAATACCATGGTGTGGGTTTTAATGGAATAACTTCATTCGCTTAAGCCCTACCTTGATGTCACATGGCTTGCAGGACAAGTGGATATTTGGAGCTGATCTCCACTCTGGTTTTTAATCATCTACATTATATTCATGATTTAATAAATCCTAATGTTATTTTTAAATCACTGAACTACCTCTAGAGTTAAAAGTGATACAGACTGTTGTCTATTTCTTAAGAAAGAATTCTATTTCTAGAAAAAGTTTAATGCCGCATGAGAGAGGAATATAGCCATCCTTGAATCTGATAAAGAAATGACTGCAGTCAAGAAGTCTGTGTGTTTAGCTGCAATTTTCATTCCTATTGTCTTCTGTTTTATTGATTCTACAGAGTTGCATAGCCTCTTCATTACAATTGATAAAGAGAAGGTTGGCTAATTTTCAGATTTTAAAAATCTAATTGGGAAATAACTTTCAGGCCACCTAAATACTTCGAAGAGGAAAATTTAAAACTGAGAAGACGCTTCCAACTTTTGGCACCACTATGCCCCAACGCTATCAAAGTACGTGAAGCAGTTCGACTTCCAGCAACAGCTGCAGCATGAGGGAGAATCGATCAGCGAGTACGTCGCTGCCCTGCGCAAGGCCGCAAACCAGTGCGAGTACAGAGACCTCGATGAGATGCTGCTAGAGCAACTAATCTGCGGAGTGAGAGATATTCGCTTGCAGAGGAGGTTGCTCGCAAAGACAAATCTCTCGCTAGACATCGCACTGGACGAGGCGAGGGCTCAAGAATCCTCATCCAAGGCAGCCGAGAGACTACAGGGGACGATGCAGAGCAGAACGGCACAGAAGTCTGCCCCGGTTCACCAGGAAACCGTTGGAACGGGGAGCGAGGGAGAGTCAGATGAAGAGGTCTGCAGGACCGAGCAGTACCCGCAGGACCGGTGAGGTCAGCGAGATGCCTGTGCGAGTTGTGGGGGACCCCATCCATGCCAGACCTGCAAGTTCCGAGACGCCATTTGCCGGCAATGCGAGCAGAAGGGGCACATCGCCAGAATCTGCAGAGCCAAGCAGAACCCCCATTACAAGCCGCGGAGCAACGCTAGCCAATCAGAGGGAGCGCAGCGAACGAGAACCAATCCGAAGGGCGGCTGCAGGAAGAGTGTGAAATCTGAGGATCTCGAGGCCTGCACCATCAGAATTGGCCGGACCTGCACATCTCCCAGGGAGAAGACCTATACGATGGTCGACATCGAGGGGCAGGAGTGCGTAATAGAGATCGACACCGGATCCCCAATTACCATCATGTCCTGGGACAAGCTAAAGAAGGCCGTCCCCAGCATCCAGAAATGGCAACTGTGGCACCAGCGGCTGGGACTGCGCGATTACCAGGGGAACCGCATCCCTGTGGAAGGAATCCTTCAAGTGCATGATCGCAGTCCCTTCCGTGGAATTCTTGGGGTACCGGGTAGACGGAACCGGCATACACCCCACCGAAAGCAAGATTAGGGCGATTCGAGAGGCTCCCACCCCCAAAGATAAGGCGGAACTACAAGCGTTCCTGGGACTATTGAACTTTTACACAATTTTTCTAAGGGACAAGGCAACGGTAGCGGAGCCCCTGCACAGACTGTTGGCCAAAAAGTCCAAATGGGTTTGGGGGAAGGCTGAAGCTACCGCGTTTGCTGCTGTAAAGAAACTCGGCCGAGAGTTTCCTAATCTAGTACAATTCTACGCTTCCCTTAGTGCTAGTCTGTGACACGTCTCCTTTTGGCGTGGGGGCCGTCCTGAGCCATAGACTACCAAATGGTCTAGAGGCACCCATCGCCTACTACTCCTGGACTCTTTCAAGCACCAAAGGAACTACAGTCAACTTGACAAAGAGGCCCTGGCAGCTGTCTCAGGAGTCAAGAAGTTCCATGAATACCTGTTCGGCAGAGACTTCGAACTCATCACAGACCATCGCCCCCTTCTGGGTCTCATCACAGGGGACCGACCCACCCCGGCAGCCCCATCTCCCAGGATGACACGCTGGCATCTTCCTGGCAGCATACTCCTATTGCCTGGTACATCGACCAGGGGTGAGCATGGGCAACGCCGACGTCCTCAGTCGTTGCCCATTACCGGACAGGATAGAGGACCCCACACCCGGAGTTCCAGTCCTGTTGATTGACGTCTTGGACTCGGGGCCCATCACTTCAGCAGAGGTGGCGAGGGCCTCAACCAGAGACCACATGATTAGGAAAATCACGAGTTGGGTCATGAGGGGGTGGCCGGAAAAGACTGAGGGCGGGGAATTCAAACACTTCGCTAACAAAAAGGGCGGGCAAGGGTGTTGTCTTTTGTGGGGCAATCGGGTTATTGTTCCCTTGTGCCTAAGGGAAAAAGTTTTAAATCTATTGCATGAGGGACACCCCGGGATTGTGAGGATGAAGGGGTTAGCTAGGAGTTATGTATGGTGGCCCCTAATGGATAAAGACATCACTGAGTGAGTGGGGAAGTGCCAACCCTGCCAGGAGTCTAGGCCAGACCCCCCCACAGCACCGGTTAGGGAATGGGAATGGCCCCAGGGTCCGTGGTCTAGGATCCAGATAGACTTCGCTGGCCCATTCCATGGGCAGGTATTTATGGTCATCGTGGACGCTTTCTCGAAGTGGGTTGGAGATCAGACTCATGAAAACCACTACCACCGACACCGTCATTAGGGAGCTAAGGCAGTTGTTCGCCACCCATGGCCTACCGGACACCTTAGTCTCAGATAACGGGCCCCAGTTCACGGCCACGCAGTTTGAGGGGTACCTAGAGAGTTGGGGATCAGATATGTGCCATCCACTCCATTTCATCCGGCTAGCAATGGATTGTCAGAGAGATTTGTGAGAACGGCTAAGGAAGCCATCTCAGGCCTAGGTCCCGGGGACTGGCAGGAGAGGATAGATAAATTCTTAATGGCCCAACACGCCACACCATGCACCGCCATAGGCAGGAGCCCGGCAGAACTTCTGATGGGGAGAAAGCTCCGAGGAGTCCTACACAGGCTACACCCCAGTTATTCCCCTGACAACTTCTGAGGGGCGGAGAAAAGACTTAGGGAGTTCACAATAGGAACGCCAGTATTTGCTAGGAATTACGGGAATGGGCCCCTCTGGGAAACCGGGACAATCACGGAGGTAACTGGGCCCAAGTCATATAGAGTAGACATGGGAGATGGGAGGATTTGGTGCCGACACATTGATCAGTTACGGAAGCGTTTGGCCGCCGACACAGAAGACATCTTCGACGATGTCTTCGCTCCCTAGCTACCAACAGAACTCTCGACCTAACTCAAACCCGAGTCTAGCGGAGGACGTAGCTGTTGGCCCCGAGATCCAGCACCCCCCCATTGTGGAAGATCGACCAGCCGCAGAAGTCGCCGCCCATAACGAATTCTCGGAGGTTCCATTGGCGGAGCAGGGAGAAACAAGGAGTTCCTCCGACCTGCTCGACGCCACACCTCCGACTGAACTGCGCAGGTCAACTAGGGTGTGGACACGCCCTGGTCACTTGAGAGACTTTGTATGCTAATGTCCACCCGAAGTGACCTCTGGGAGGGGAGGAGTGTTATGTATGTAGATTTGGGCGGGCAGTTTGAATTAACTGACCATCAGCTGATTGGCTGACCACCACAGCTGCAAGGTATATAAAGGGAGCTGTTTCCCCTGGTCAGTTGCTGGGTTCTCACCCTACAATAAAGAAATGTTGTCACTCACTGCCTGGCTTGCTGCGTCCTCATTTACCCAACTTAACAGAAAGGTTTGGACTTATTTCGTTTGTGGCTAAGAAATGACCCTAAATTGATCCCTCTTTTTACCTTTCCCCCTAGTTCTGCCAATCCTTCTCCTATATTCATCCATTACTGAAAGGATGAAAACATGTCTTATCTTAAAGAAATGAAGAAAAACCTGACTGTAATATTTAGATTAATATCCTTTTGGCCTATCCATCCTATATTGAACCTCCCAGTCTTCCCTCCCAGCTACTACAACAATTACTACTGCTGAAGTCCCAGCATATATAATATATCCCTGTCTACTTAATCTGTTTACTAAACTGATGTCTGTTAAATGAAATTGTTTGCTGTGATTGAAAGTAAACTGATTTAAACAAATTGCTGTTGGAAATTAGTAAGATTTGGCTAGATATGCCTCATTTAAGCTGAGTATTGTACTGTGAGTTCTGGTCCTGCCTTAGACACAATGGCAGCTGGGTCACCTTGAACCAGTCACTTTCTCCCAACCCTGTGAAGAAGCCAGTGGCAAACCAATTCTGAAAAACCTTACTAAGAAAATTGCAGGAACTTGCCCAGGCAATCTCCAAGAATCACAATTGAATGGAACAACAAAAAATAGTATGAATATAACTAAAGTCCTGAAATGTATTTTGGGAACTTAATTCACTATTTTGAAATTTGGGAAAATACTTCCGTTGTTTTTCAATCAGAGCTTTTCAGTTGTCTGTTGATTCAAGCTTTTATCATAAAGAACTTTAATAAGTTGGATGTGATCAATTAATTTGTCTAAAATGAATTTTCCCCTGCTAATATTACCTAAAAAACAGGATTGCATTCAATACTCACTCACTCACTCACTCATTCACTCACTCACTCACTCACTCTATCATCTATCTATCATCTATCTATCTATCTATCTATCTATCTATCTATCTATCTATCTATCTATCTATCTATCTATCTATCATCTTCTATCCATTCATTCTATTTCTGTAGCTGCCCAACTCAATCAAACTGAGCAGATTGCAATTGTACATGAACATTATGGGAATTTTAACCTCGAAAACATTTAAGGCACTTTTTTCATTTGACAACCTGAGTGGAATGTGAAATGCATATTTTAGAATAATTAATAGTATTAGCTGATCATTTTCATAATACAGAGAGCTGTCAAAAATGTACAGCCTGGCAATGCCCTTAATTAAAACATTGTTTGATATGTAGATGTGGCCAGAGGCCTTAAAGAATTTAGAATAGAATAGAATAGAATAGAATAGAATAGAATAGAATAGAATAGAATAGAATAGAATAGAATAGAATAGAACAGAGTTGGAAGGGACCCTGGAGGTCTTCTAGTCCAACCTCCTGCCCAGGCAGGAAACCCTACACCACTTCAGACAAATGGTTATCCAACATCTTCTTTAAAATTTCCAGTGAACATTTAATATGTTTTCTACACAATAACCCAATAATGATTACTTTAAAAAAAAAAAAAAGTTCCTCCAATACATAATTAGATGTCCAAGATTATAAGAAGGCTTTAAGTAAAAAACTATGATATCTTGATTCATGAAAATCAATGGAGGGGCATTTTTATTGCTTCCATACCAGTAAAATTTTAATTTCAGAGAACTAGTGAAAAAGAAATGACACATAATATGTATCAACTGTATTCTTACCGATTAAAAGGATAGAAAGAAACTTTTCAGAGGGCCTTCAAATTAGGATTTTTCAAGTGAAGTGTAGGTAGGTTGAA
Organism: Pantherophis guttatus; assembly: GCF_059756535.1. Lineage (NCBI taxonomy): Eukaryota > Metazoa > Chordata > Lepidosauria > Squamata > Colubridae > Pantherophis > Pantherophis guttatus. Next base: position 105,404,299 of record NC_142064.1, on the reverse strand, counting down.
CCTGGTTAGACTGATGGATCACCAGTTCTAGAACTCTTTCAGAAACAATGAAAAAGCCATTCCTCCAGCTGCACTGATAAAATATGTGTGCAATTAATACATTTAGTTTGCTTGATGAGCTAGCTGAGACATAACTTTTCAACAATTTGTTAAAACATGAATTTTGTGGAATGGTCAGAATATATTTTCTCCCCTGACTTAATGAATCAGTTATCTCTTAGCTCTTTATAACTGATGAAATTTAACCTTCCAGATAGTTTTCTAAGGGACAGCTATTAACAGTTAATGGAATGAAGTTCTTATTCAAAATCCGTTTTATTGCATCAGACCCTCTTGGTGAAATGGTTTGGTTTCATTCATTTGGAAATTATTATGCAAAGCTGTTTTGGATTATCCTCAATATTAAGAAACTTATAAAAGCATGATACTGAGTAATGCTTGTTAAATATTCTTCTCATGTGTTTAACACATTTTATATAATTTTAAAATAGCTCTTTATAAAGGGGTGTTGTAATTCCTGTTTCCCAGCATTTTCTAGATTTAGATCTAGTTTTAAACATGTTAAAAATCTAACCGTACAGCAGTTAGATCTGCCACAATCTAAATTTGAAAAGGAATTAGAAAGAATGAAAATTTAAATATACAGCTTTAGGTGAAAAACTTCTTACTTCAAGTAAATGACCCCATGAACATCAGCAATCAAAGCTGTAGCAAACATCTGAGGCTGGTTTGTCTGCTCATAGAAAGCATTTGTATATGCAGCAAGGGTTCTCTATAAAAAAGTGATTTCACCAGTTCATCTCAAAAATGATGAAAGCATTCTAGAATTCTACTCTGTTCAGAAGTATGTTAATGAACGGGAATGAAGAAATTCTGAAATCTTTTAGTCAAAGCAACAGGATAGAGATTTTCACTGCTAACTTACCTTTAACTCTCTTGTTTCTTCCATGTTTCTTATCATTCCTGAGGATATTGCAAAAACTAAGTGTGTTTGGTCAAATCACTGCCAAAATGGTCTCCAAAATTATTTTCTTTAGCAGCAACTGGAGAAAGTTAAAATAGCACAATGGCAACCAAGCTATTCTGCAAGTGAGAAAGTCCAAGAGAGATTTCAAACTATTTACTCAGTGGAGCCTGGGTTTAATGAGAAACAGGCTTCTCTTCTGGAACCAGTGGAAGGATCTCTGCAAATCAACAACCAGGAAAAAGGGGGAGGAAAAAGCTGACTTGTTTTTGTAATTTTATTTCAAACAATGTTAGCAATGGAACTCAGACATGAGTAAGAAAAACAGCATTTCTATCCCTAAACCTTCAAAAATACACTAAGAACAAGGAGCAAAGAATATCTAAGTGGTGCAGAGTCTTATTGCTATTCATTCCCACTCCACAGGAAAATGAAACTAAAGAAATTATGTGTTTTTCCTTTATATTACGTACATTTGTCTCTAAGGCATTTGTGCCTTAGACTAGGTTGTGAGGGAGAGTGGAACTGGAAAGACATTAAAGCCTCCTTTATTTGTAAAAGGCTTGCCAGTGAGGCTGAAATCAAGGAAGCAGAGTAGAAAAAACCTGGCAGGTCAGAGGAAATGCTATGGAACTATTATGGTTGATGTTAGCCTCATTTTGAAAAATGTTCTTTTTTTATTAATAATGCTCTGGTAATTAATGGACAAACTGGTCTCAGCTTTTACACTGATTTCCAAAAAATGGGTGTTTTACAAAAGGCTATCATCCATTCAACTCCTGCCTTAGGCATGAAAGAGCCTTGGTAGTACAGTGGTCTAAGGCACCCTGTTATTAAGCTGGTTATTAAGACCAGCTGCCTGCAATTACTGCAGGTTCGAATCTCGCCAAGGCTCAAGGTTGACTCAGCCTTCCATCCTTTCTAAGGTAGGTAAATTGAGGACCCAGTTGTGGGGGCAATAAGCTGACTTTGTATAAATATACAAAAGGATGAAGGCTATTGCTGAGCACATTGTAAGCCGCTCTGAGTCTCCGGAGAAGGGCGGCATATAAATCAAATTAAAAAAAAAAAAGCCAGCTGAATAAGCTTGAGTCAGTTACACTCTCAGCCCAATTTGCCTCACAGAGGAGTTGTTGCAGGGAAAATAGGAGGAAGGAGCATTAGATATGTTCACCATCTTGAGTTTATAAAAATAATAAAGGCAGGATATAATTTTTTTTTTACTTTTTGTGTCATTAAACCCAGCATCTGTTTCAGCTCTCCACCCCATCTGTGGTCTACCATGTTACTGCTACCAATAACAGGAAAGATATCACTGCACCTCATCTTCAGACCTCTACATCAGTAGGCAAATTGGAACAATATTCTTGTTTTAAAAAAATCTTTATTCTTTGTCAGAGGGCTTTGCATATAAGTTATCCTCATCTTCAGAATACAATTGATACTTTGGGTTTCTGCTCACAGAGTATAATCACAAGGGATAACAGTTGTAGTTGCATAATGCTTCAAATTCAATTTCTAAACTGTGCTTTATAGTAGGCAAGTGCCAGATTTGTCTGCATTCTTTAAAACAGCAGGGTTTTTTTTAGTGAGCCTCATGGCAGCTGCTAAGAAATAGATGAACTTTACCAAAGATGCTCTCTCTATTGCAGACATCACCAATACTTGCAACTGATAATCCATTTAAACAATGGCAGAAGGACATTTCTAAGTTTATATGGCAAGGGAAAAAAACTAGAATTTGATACAAGTTATTGCAAGATGCTAATGAAAGAAGGGATTTAGCAGATTTGAAATTGTATTTTGATACATGCTGTTTGGCCTGGTTAAGAGTGGGTGAACCTTCAGAACAAGAGGCTACTTGATTTAGTACGCCATGAATTAAGGTTTGGTTGGCACGGTTATCCATGGTATGACAAAGTTAATTTTAATAATCGCTTTGCTAGACATGCTATACTAAGAGTTTGGAATAAATATCAAGTAAGGTTTTCTATGGATTTGCCTCTTTTGGGTGTCTCCCGAGGAAGCTTTTTTTTACAAAAGATATGGTGACAAAGCCAGATGGGTGGACCTATGGTACAATAATATCAACTCTGGTGTCCCTACCCTAAAGTTGAGGGAAGAGCTAGAATTAGGTTACATTTGCCATTGGTTTATATCAGTGGTGGGTTTCTAATAGTTCGCCCTGGTCCAGGAGAACCGGTAGTGGCAGGAGGCTCCAATCACCCACCTCAACGTCATCACGGACACTCTGCGCATGGGCAGAAGCGCCGCATACACTCTCCCGATTCTGAATTGGTAGCGAAGGTAAGTGGAACCCACTACTGGTTTACATATCAACAACTGAAAGATTTAAACTAGATAGAGTTATGGGTTTGATTTTGTTAAAAATGAATTGGAAATCTTACTGTGTGGTAATGATGAACATATTGCTAAGATTTATAAAATGTTACTGAAATTGAATTTGGAAAGTGAACATGTAAAAACATATGGTTCAGTGGGCAAGGAATTTTGGATATAATGTAATGCTTGAACAATGGGAATATATATGGATGAAAGGTTTAAAATTCACACTAAACTATAATTTAAAAGAAAATTTTTATTAGATGGTGTACTGCTGGTATCTAACACCAGATAAGTTATCTAGAATGTATAAAGGTATTCCAGATGAATGTTGGAAATGTAAAAGTAAAGAAGGCACCTTTTATCATTTATGGTGAACATGTGATAAAGCAAAGACATTTTGGAGTAAGATTCATATTTTAATACAGAAAATTCTTAAAATGAAGATAAAGATGAAGCTATAAACTTTTCGTTTGGATTTAATGGAAAAAGACTTAGAAAAAAATTGGAACTTTGATTTTTTAAATGTTGACAGCAAGACTATTGTCTGTATGCACAAAAATGGAAGGACACTTTGACTCCCACCATGGACGAATGGCTACAGAAGCTGATGGAGCTGACAGAGATGGCTAAATTAACTGTTTCGATCAAAGAAAAGAATATCAGTACTTTTGTTGCTACAGACACTGCTTCTGGACTTTGTGCTTGAGGTGGAAAAAAATGAAACATTGATTTTGGGTTTTACTGATTAGATTGATTCATTGTTATAGAAATGGCTAGTTTGTATTATTATGAAAAGAAAAAAGTTGAGGTTCGATGTTAATGCTTTATTCTTCTGCAGAGTCGGAAGTCAATACTTTTCTTTCTCCCCTTCTCACTTGTCTTTCCCCTTTTCTTCCTCACTGTATTTTATAATTTGCTTTTCTAATTTATTCTATAATCTAAGATTATATTTTATAGTATTTTATTCTATAATCTAATAAAATGTGTAAATCCAAAAAAGGAATAGATGAAATTGTACCCAGCTCCTATGGGCAGGCTCTAATAGAATTTGAAATATTGCACACCCCTAAAATGTACATAAATTTTCAGACTCTTCTATCTGGAGGACAAGATTTGATTATGTCAAAATGTAGAGGATACCATAAAACAGGAACACAAAACATTTGTGGCCACTGAGTTGTTTTTTCTTCTTCCCCAAATTTTCTTTGTATATTTTACCATATAATTAATGACACTTAGAAATTGTATGAGAAGTAGAATATACTATTAAATAGGTATGCATGGTTATTTTTAAAGTCTTGAATTGTATCATTTATTTGCAAACTTGCTTTGCTGATACTATTCCTTTGTGTTTGAGCCATTATTATTCATAGATATGTTTAAGTCAGAGATCCCTTATTCCACAGTATCTGCTAGAATAAATGGGAATGCTGTTAGTATAATTGTTGTAGAATCTCTTTCCTAGCCATCCGTTCATCAGTAACTTGTTATTTGTTAATAGCAAATTAATAATAATGAAGAAAAATGTAATATGAGACAGCATACTCTACAACAAACCTAGGTACTCATTATGTTTCTTGGATAGTGAATTGCAGCTTCTTTCTAAATAAATCTGGGAAGACACAGTTCTGTACACTTTGTGATTAGGATAGAATCCGATTTTGCTTAGCACCAGAACGCTGCATTCAACACACGGCAATTCATTTCATTTTCCAACGCTCTATAGATGGCATGCAGAGAATCAGTCATAGTGAAAATTCTTTACAAAGCCACTTCCCATTCTTTTTTTTTCTGAGAAGCTTGGGATCTATTGATGGATAAAAATGTCTACATTAGAATTCACAATAATTGTTTTTAAAATGTTACATAACTTATACAAATTATACAAATTACATAACTTATACAAATACTTCTGGACATATGTTTGCATAAAACAGTATTACAAATTTTAAAAACCCAATCAATCAAAAGGCAGATATTAGGGAGAATTAGCTGTTGGGAAAAATAGTATATAAAATACACTTGCAATCTCTGATTGCTGGAGTACATAGGGGCCATCATAGAGAAGGCCCTTGTCTATGTGGCTACTAAGTGGCAATCTACCAACTACAGCAGAGGTGTCAAACTCGATTTCATTGAGGACTGGATCAACATTGTGGTTGTCCTCCAGGGGCCGGACAAAGGGGGAAAGGGAGTGGCCAGGGTGGTCATGGCTAACTGGGCGTGGCCCGGGGCAAGGCTAGCTTGACATTGCTCGCAAGGGTGGTGCCTGTGGGGTTAGTGGGATTGCCTCTCTCTCTCTTTCTCTCACACAAACACAGGTTTGATAAGATTATCTCGCTCTCTCAACCCACCTCATGGCACCAGCCATGCTCTCCACGGCAAACTGCACTACTTTGTCCTCCACCCCACACTGCTTAACTTTGTGGCCGCTGCACCAGTGCATTGCTAAGCCTCCTGCTCCATTATGGTGGCAAGCAAGGAGAAAAAGCAGCGAAGAACAAAGAAGAAAGAGAGGCAGTGGGAGGGGGTGGAGGACAAAGGAAGGGCAAGGGGTGAGGAGCTGCCCCACATGCCCCACACCGGCTTACCCGAGGGCCCTTCAGCCAGGCCACCCATGCCAAACCCTCACTCCACCCATTCACCCCCAGGGCAGCCCCATCCCTTCACTAACCTGCTTTCCAGCTCCGTTCCCCGCTGCTGTGTGCAGGGCAAGAAAAGTAGTCTGTGGGACTATGGTAAAAAAATAGTTCAGACCTTCCAACTTCTCAAAAAAAAAAAAAAAAAAAAAAAACATTTCGTGAAGTTGGAAGGTCTGAACAATTTTTTTAATGCACTCCCTGCCTTGCTTTGTCCTCTACCCACCCCACTGCCTCACTTCGTTCTTCTTTATTCTTTGCCACTTCTTCTTCTTGCTTGCCGCTGTAATGGAGGAGGCTGAGCAACACACTGGTGCGGCGGCCACAAAGCGAGGCGGTGGGGGGGATGGAGGACGAAGCAAGGTGGGTGCGCAGAGCTGCCCCCCATGCCCCGCACCGGCTTATCTGAGCACCCCACAGCCAGGCCAGCAACATCCTGACTTCATCTTGCAGCAGGTCCAGCAGCCCAGTACAGGACTCCATGTGCGGCACTCAGTCTCTTGCTTTGTTGCAGCAGCAAGCAAGGAGAAGCGGGCTGGCAGCCACGTAGGGTCCTGGATGGGATTTCTGGAGCCACCACCGCCCGCCTCCTTCTTGGAGGGCCAGCTGCGGAGTCCCTGCTGCCGGACACCTCCCCCTGCACGCACACACATCCCTGAAAGGCCGGAGATGCTGGTGTGGGTGTGGCACTTATCTTCAACCTGGTGGCATCCATGCCGGGCTGTGGTCGGCCGGGCTGAGGCAATGTGCATAGGCCAGGATAGGATGGGCTGGGCCTGTGCATGTATGCACCCGCCTCCTCCTGTGTGCTTGCACGCTGGGATGGCATGGGATGGCCCAAAGACATGCGGGCCATATCTGACCTCATTGTGGGCCGTATCCAATCCGCGGGCCTTGAGTTTGACACCCCTGAACTACAGCATGGAAAATGTTATTGCCAACAAAGATAATAAATGCTTATAATCTGAAGATTTTCTTTCAGGGTGATCTGGTCCTGGGCTTTCAAAAGCTGTTTTGTCAGCCAACCAATGCAAAACTTTTAGCACGAGTCTGATGTGTGAGAACCTTCTTGATCACTATTAAATACACAGATTGCATCAAAGTAATCTAACCAGAAGTTAACAAAGCAGCTTTTACTGAGGTAAAACATTCCATGTTCTGAAATAAGCATATTTGCTTAGATAGCAATGTTCTTCTAGTCAGAAGCCCAAACTAACCACTATAAATTGTACCTTAAAGACTCCAAAAAGACTTCATGTCTTCAAATACTTATGTGACATCTTCTAAACTGCCTTGTCCCCCCAAAAATACTTGGGCAGGGATATATTTAGTCTTAGATCGCCAGCATTCAAAGTCATTTTCCAATCTGTTTAGCTGCTTCTGGAAAACCATCATGCTTACAACTCATAGCATTGCAAAGATCACTCAGAAGCAATCAGTGGCCCACTGTATCTCTAACGCTAGACAGATGAGATACAGTGGGCCACTGATTGCTTCTGAGTGATCTTTGTCTGTACTTCAGCTGCTGAAATATCAGTTACTTTATTCAGAAAGCTATTCAATTGATAATTGTTTGATTGATTCAATTGATTGATAATTCAATTGGTAATTTTTTTCACATGTAGCTTGTATTTGCACAGCCAATCTGTCTTTCCCTCACTTCCTTCTCCCACCTCACAGTACTTTAAATCTCCTATCAGTCTAGTCACCCTATGCATCTGATGAAATGAGTTATAACTCATGAAAGCGTGAGCCTTTTAATAAAATGTGTTAGTTGGAAAAATGCCACCAGGCTCCTCCTCGTTTTGGATTTCACTTGGAAAGGATCTGGTCATGATAATGCACTTACTATAAATTACTATAAATTTACCTGTGTTGAAATTAATGCCATCCCTTGGGGCAAAAACCTGTGCTATGCCTTGTTCTACTGATGACATATGAGATAATCATACTGTGTTCCCCGAAAATAAGACCCCATCTTACATTTTTTTGAACCCTGAAATAAGTGCTTGGCCTTATTGTCATGCACTCTTTTGGGGGAAACAGGGTATAGCTGCTATGAACTGAAGCAATCTATCAGCATTAGGGATTCTGTTGCTTGAGCATTAAACTAGGAATAACCCTAATGGGCCTACTGTGTTTTGTGATTTTCTACTAGGTCTCTATATCCAGTATTTTTATAACCTTTCCTCTTTCTCAATTAATTGCAAATAGCCCAGCATTTTGCAGTAACTGCAGGGTATTAACCTACTTCAAGATCCATATACAGTGATTTGCAATAAATTTGTTTAGTAGTTACAAATGCAAGGATTAAATACACCTAATTCCTGGTAAAGCACACTCATTGTGACAGAGACCACTTGTACCTCCACCTCTTTCTTTTTACCTAATCCAATGAAATTATAAAATAATCCATTGTACAAAGAAGCTTGCATTTAAAAGATTTTAAACATCAGCTCAACTCATGTTATTTATAAAATAAAAAGGGGAAAGGACATATACCTGATTACCATCTCGTATATAGTATCTCTTTTCTATAACCTAAAGCACAGAAAAAAGAAACATTATTAAATGTGATCCATCCAGAATACTGTATCATATAGGAGACAATATTTACTTTCCAAAACTGGGTTTGTGCAGGTTGGAGACAAGAACATGCCCCCTGATGACTCTGTGGAGGAAGTAGGTGATTTAGAAGTATAAATGGCTGGAAACAAAGCAGAGAGGCACAGCACAACAGCCATCTTCTTTTCTACAGCAGCACCAACAGTCCTGATACAAACTTTTATCTTTTCCCACTGGGAACAGGGAAACATCTAACAGCAGTTCATGGCTGATGTGCCTAGAAAGCATCACTTAGCAATCAAAGCAGTCAAACCTTGGTGCTGAAGGGTTGTAGAACTTAGGATACGGAGAAAATGACCTAAGTTTCTCTGCACAATGGAGAGACAATCAGCTTGCCCTGATATTTAAGACAGGCATGGATGATTCAAGCTTATCAGAAGTTGAAAAAGTGGAGAAGAAAAAGATGTTTATAGAAATTCATAGGAACTACAATTAAAGAAGAAGTAAGAAGAAACTTATAGAATAAGATACATAGTAAATAAGGTTTGGAAACAAACTTGTACTGTATGGATAAATCCACAGAAAATTCACACTATAAAATGTACAATAACATTTAGAAATAGATCTAGAGAGAGAAATACTCCCGGTTTTCTTTTAAAACATTATTTTTATATAATGGGTCCACCTGCAACAAAGGAGACCAAACTTCAATTCTTATCTGTAGTCTGTACTATTTCCCCAAAAGACCCTGTGGTAGTTAAACGAGGGTCAGTTCTCATCTTAACATGGTTCATAATTTTGGGAACATTTGTTTTTCAAACTTTTTCTCAAGTCTTAGTGTTTTCTGTTAGCATGCTTCTATGTCATACAATTACAATAATAATCATGGTTAGTTCTATATAACGAAATAATTCAAATAATTCATTTAATTCATATAGTTCACATTATATTGCAGTTTGGATTGTAGCAACAAGCTAAAGTTTAGCATTATAGAACCTTTACAGCCAATCTCCATAGTGAGGACTATAAAGAATATGAATGAATGCTTAGACTATTAGTTAAAGAACCTGTTATAATAAGAGACCAAATATGTGGCTTCTGTGTATCACATATATAAAAGAATAACAAGATTACCATATAGAAGTGTTCATTGGGTCACATGGTAATGCCAAAAGATTCTCATGTCAATTAGCTAACAGAAAAGATGACTGGAAATTCACAAGCCTTGGGGCCAGTACAAGAAGTAAAAAGGTTTTCTGAAATGATGAAGTATATTCAATGTGGAACGTGGGTATATATAGATATGAAGCACCCATTGCATGTCGACTGATGAGTTAGGAGAAAAGGTTGGCAGAGCAATGCCCTGAGCCAGAGAGAAAGTAGTAATTATCTTTGGCAGAAAAGAAACATCTGGTCAGAGTATAACTGTCTTTCTGCCAGATGAGATAAGATGGATCAATAATAAGGGCACAAAGTTCACCAGCACGATGCATAGTAGTAACTGGCAAAAGCAAAATACTTTCAATGTAAGCAAACATTAAGAAGAATAGCCTCAAGTACTTTAAAAGTCAACTAAGAAACTACTGAAATGTCCCAAGAAAAAGCCCATCTCAGAAATGGGAAGATACATGTTAAATTTAACAAAAAGAAAAAAAGAAAAGAAAAAAGAAACCAAACAAGAAGAAATGTTGACTAATTCTGAATAGAAGAATGAATAGTAAAAAAGCCATAACAAACTTGCATTGATGGCCTTTCACAGAAAGTGGAAAGAGACAATTGAAAAGAAGCCCATGTAGAATTAAAAGAATGGAGAACAGAAGGTTTCTGAGAGGCATCAAGACTTCTTGTTCTGTAGATGGCATAAGATAGGCTTCCAGGCTGTCAGACACATATCCACAAATCTTGTTACAGGGGGAGATGACCAAAATGCCATTTGCCCTCAAGAGTAGTTTAGGAAATCAGAACTGATTGCACCACCAAAGAATCATGAGCGTGCACTGCTTTGATTGTAACAGATCTTGGCAGGAGTCCTGGAGAAATAAAACAATGCAACACAATATTTAGCAATGTGTAACACTTAATGTTCAGATGTCACAGTTGCCATTTTAGTGCAGAATATCTAACTTAGATTGCTTGAAAGTTCTGGTATCGTTGATTGTTTTTCTAAGATGCCCAGGAAGTACGTGCACATTCAGGCATCAACAGAACAGTGATGTCTCCACAGCATACAGATCAGACCCTCAAATTTAATGGGTTCCTTACAAGTAGTCCTTGATTTACAACCACAATTGAGCTCAATATTTCTGTTGCTAAGTGAGATATTTCTTAAGTGAATTTTGCCCCATTTTATGACTTTTCTTGCCACAGTTGTTAAATGAATCACTGTAATTGTTAAGTTAGTCATATAGTTGTTAAATGAATCTGGCTTCCCCATTGATTTTGTTTGTCAGAAGATCACAAAAGGTGATCACATGACCCCGGGACACTGCATCTGACATAAATATGAACCAATTGCTAAGTGTGTGAATTTTGATCCCATGACCATAGGGATGTTGCAGTGGGCATAAGTGTGAAAAACAGTAATAAGTCACTTTTTTCAATGATGTTGTAATTTCGTACAGTCTCTAAATGAACTGTTGAAAGTCAAGGACTTCCTGTATTAACAAGAAAAGGAATTTTCTTGAGCCCTTTTGTTCAATATTGTTTTTTGAACATGGAGATTAAAGGTGTAGTCTTGTCATAAATTCTTTTAGTGATGGTAACAAACTAGACAGACTCTTTTGGTTCTTACTGAGTAAAAAATGCTTTATCATCAAAACAGATTAAAAATAAATTAAGTGCTTATATAAACAAGAATGTGATTTTGTTATACTTTTAAACCTTATCTTTTTATAATTTTAGGAATTGGTTCTTCTTTATCCTACAGTAAAGCCATGGGAAGGCTGACTATCTAAAGGAAGCATGAAAACATAGGGTACAGATTGAAGGCTGCATCAGGGTTATGTTTGACCTTGGTGGGCCGGGGTGGGTGTGGCCAGGGTGGGCATGGCCAGCTCGACATCACTCATATCGGGGACACCTGTGGCAGCCCGAGCACTCTGCCAGTGAAAATGGGCTCCCGAGCTCTGTTTTCAGCTGTGACGGCCTCCTGCAATCCTCTGCCAGTGAAAACAGAGCTCAGAGGGCTGCGAGCGGCCCTCCTGAGTCTGTTTTTGCTGGCAGAGGCACTGCAGGCCAATCCTTTGCTGTTTCCAGGTCGTCCTGTGGGCCAGATCTAAGCACCCCACAGGCTGGATCTGGCCCTCGGGCCTCGAGTTTGACACCCCTGCAATAAAGCCTGTTTAATTTAGATCAGATTGTAGAAGTTTTTCATTCTGTATGCTGTCAAGAATAAAGGCTTACCTTATCAAAAAATCTGCTGAGCTTGACAGCATTGGAGGAACCTGCAGCCAAGTAACGGGGACTTGTACAATCCTGAAAGATCAAAACATCAATTTTGTCTTTAATTTCTTAATTTGCTCATTGGTAGATAGTCCCTAAAAAGTACAGAGTAGTTTTGAAGTACCATATTTTTGGTATATAAGATGCACCCCCCCACACACAAAAAAGTGGGAGGAAATGTCTGTGCGTCTTATACAGTGAATGTTGCTGAAGCCCCACCCACCCACCAGCCCCCAGCCTTTGGCCTCTGTCTCCCAGCAATTTACTTCCTTGCAGCAAACAGCACAGCCTGATTTAGCACAAGCAGCTGATTGACAGTTGGATCCTGGAATACCGCCTATCAGCTGTTCCAAACTGCAGGGATTGCCTCTGCCCTTCACTGCCACCCATCGCTGCTGCTGCCTATCGCTGCCTCTGCATGCCCCATTTTCTGCCTCCATGCATCCCATTTTTGGCCTGTTCCAGGCAGTGGGGATAGGCAGTGGCGGCAGAAATCCCCGCCCCTGGAACAGGCGAAAATGGGGCACATGGAGGTGGCAATAGGCTGCAGCAGCAATGGGTGGCGACGGCAGCAATGGGTGGTGGCGATCCCTGCAGCCTGGAACAACTGAAAGGCGGTATTCCGGAGGCCAATCCAACCGCCAATCAGCTGCTTGCGCTAAACCAGGCTGTGCTGAAGCTGACCAGGCTGTTTGCTGTATTCATTCCACCAAATACAAGCTGAAGCAAAGTTTTATTTTCACATCCAATGGTAATCGTCTTTCTCTCAACATAATCAGTGTTCTTTCCTTTGGCAGCTTAATGTATCTATCCTATTGCAATCTCCCTCCCACCACTGCTGTATTGTAAATCATTAGTCAGTAGCAATCAATACATTTATTGCCCCAGAAGTCTGAAAACCTGAAGTCTCCATCCCAGAATTACTTGTCAAAGACAGAGCAAGTGTATTTATATACCACCATGTTTTTGAGATACTTATTTAGGCACCTGTGATGAATGATCACTCTTCACCCAGACAGCCAATTTGGGGTGGTGGTTAAGGCTTTGGATTAGGAATGGAAATATTCAGTTCCTAATCCTCCCTCAGGCATGGAAGCTCACTGGATGCCTTAGGCCAATGCAGTCATTCTCTGAGACAAACCTGTCACAGAATGTTGTTGCTGTAGAACAAAGTAGGAGGACAGGTGTTGACAGCGAGACCCAAGATTTAAATGCATTGAAGCAAAGTTCGCTTGGATAAAGGAATGAGTGACTTTTCTGCCTGGATCCCCTTTCTTGTAGATCTCCAGTGTGGTTAGAGCGTACTGATCTCATATATCGAACAACATTCTATACAAACTAAAGATGGTCTTGACGAAAGTCATTCAGTAGAAGTTGTGCTACAGCCTAAGGTTTGCAGACTTGGATTTCTCAATCCTGGCATGCAGCTATAAATATGTTGGGAAAAACTGTTTCCTGACTAAAGGGATCAAATCGGTCTTCAGGGTTATGAAGGTCTTCTGGGCTAGTTACCTACTTTCATCCTCTCCATGTTAAATCTTGCATAATACACACACTTAGAGCAAATGGAGGAAAAATGTAGAGATCTTTGGGCTCTTTTGAAGTTCAAGATATCTGATGCTATGGCTCCCTCTGTAGGTACCTGGAAGACAAACTGGCTCAGCTTATAGTTAGCTGGAAATACAAGTCTACTAATGGGGCTTTAAACCTTCTGGTGATCTCATAACAATCTATGAATGAAGAATTCATTAATATTATAAGATATAGTAATAGCACTTAAGACTTATATACTGCTTTACAGCCCTCTCTAAGCAGTTTACAGAGTCAGCATATTGCTCCCAACAATTTGGGTCCTCATTTTACCAACCTAAGAAGGATGGAAGGCTGAGTCAACCTTGACGAGATTTGGATCTTTCCATTCCTAGATGGTGAGATTTGAACTACCAAATTGCAGGCAGCCGGCAGTCAGCAGAAGTAGCCTGCAGTACTTCACTCTAACCACTGCACCACCATGGCATATAGACTCTGGATGTGTTTTGAAGAAGTTGAGACTCTGGTCATTCCAGTATTCTTGAGGTCTTCCTCATGAAGGATTGGGGCTCAATTCTACCATGTTTCCCCGAAAACAAGACATGTCCTATGCGGACATAAGCTCAATCAGACTTTTCAGCGCATGCGATAATATAGCCATCCCCGCAAAATAAGCCTCCCCACCAACTACTTACATACATGCGCAGTCTGTCCCATTTCCTCTGGTTGCTTGCCGCACAACCAAAATGAGTTGAGAAGGCAAGGCTGGAGGAGGGGGGGGAAAGGGGGGACATGCCCTCCCCTCCCTTTTCTTCATGCCGACTAAGCGGCCCAACACATCCCACCTCACCCAAATGGCAATAGCAGCCTGGCTGCTTCCCTTCCCCGCCGTCTCTTTATTGAGAGAGGTAGAGGTGGGGTGGGGGAGAATTCGAGAAGTTTGATTGAACTCGCGAGAAGGCTTACTTTTATAGTATGTTTCCCTGGACATAATGGCGAGGAATGCGACGGATCTGGAAAGGTAAGACGCGTGTCCCGCTTCTCACCCGCCCTGCCACTCCCAAATTGCATCCCTAAAGGGGGTGGGTGGTTAAGCGAGGGGATGGAACCCTGTCATGCCCGGCGAGGGGGGGGAGAAGAGACGGCAAGGGGAGCCACGTCTCGCTCCACGCGTCTCACTTCTCCCCTGCCTCCCCTGCCACCCCTCTTGATAAAGAGACAGTGGGGAAGGGAAGCAGCTGTTGCCATTGGGGTGGGGTGAGACATTTTGGGCTGTTCAGTTTGCATGAAGAATAGGGAGAGGAGGTGACGGCAGCGACAGGACATCCAGTCCCACATTCGCCGCCTCTTGCACCCCCAAAATAATAAGATCCCTGATAATAAGGCCAAGCTCTTATTTGGGGGGTCAAAAAAAAATAAGACCCTGTTTTATTTTTGGGGAAACACTGTACTTAGATAGAAAAAATGAGCTTGGGCAGTATTGTGCTTTGTCAAGGACAAACACAGTAGTATTAGAGGCCTGAATTCAAGATTGGCTAGTCCAATCACTGCTAATCACGAGAAAAATTTATACTGTGTTCGTAGTCTGTTATTGTTTAGGAACCTTGAAACATCTAGCCAGGCAGTCACACACCAAGAAAACTTATTTTGGTGGTGTTTAGGATGTGTGCTGACACTTCCCAAATGAATTTCTAGCATCTAGGACTTCTATTATCTGAAGGACTATTTCAGATGCAAATTTAACTTTATTATGATGCCCCATTTTCATAACTTTATGTAAGAGAAAGAGTGCTTGCCATGGATAAATTCTATAAGATGGAGCATGAACTGAGTCAATGGATAATGTTCTGGGAGGTAGGTCAGGATTGATTGTTTGGCACATGAGACATTGATCTTAGGTCATACATCTTTTGAGCCAGATGGGACTTGTTTGAGAGTCAGAATGTCTCTGAAATTCTCTTTCCTTTTAGTTTACACAGAGAAAATTATTGAAAATTCTGCTGGTGGAATTAGTTTTATGGCCTTGATTTTTAGCAGATGACTGATCTAAATCTGAAAATCCTTTTCTGTTGCAACTTGAAGGAAAATATAAATGTTTACGTCTTGAAATTCTGTGGCATAGGCATAGGCAACTGTGAAGCAGCAAGTGTCTATGATGAGAGTAATTTGCAATGGATAGACTTAAATAGTCCCTTACTGCTGCCCCTTTACAAAATTGAGAAGGATCAAAGAACTGGCAGGAAAGTTGCTGTGTGGAGTTAGAGGTTCCTAACATTCTTTGATTCTGTCTGCAAGGGAAAAAAATAGCTTAAGGGTACCCTCCAGCAATAATGGAAAATGAGCAGGATTTATTTCAGGGAAATGACTATTCTCTGAAATAAATTCATGGCCAACAATAGGATTAATCCAAGCTGACAAAATAAAGGATAACACAAACCAGATTGATTTCTTCTGCACTGAAATCCTCAACCAGAAAAGCAGTTCTGCTCAAGACCTCATTGCGTTTTGTCTCTGGGATTTGGTCTAATTTTGTTCCTATGACAAGCAGTGGAATCTGGTTATCAGCAAACTGTTCCCGATCATAGTCTCTGTGAAGGAAAGTGAAGATATAAAGCATAAAGATATAAAGATATAAAGTTTATGAAGTATTACAGGTGGCACATTAGCTACAGTTTCCCAAATATACTTCTTTGCCACAGCCATGTATTAAGATTTGCTCTTTCTTGGAGAATGCAACCTCATCTTTAAAATGCTTCACCTCAATCCCTGAGTACAAAAGTATTTCCATCATGACTGGATTTAATTTCAGGATGGTGATCAAGCATGAAATGTATAAAGTATCACTAAGGAAGGTGACAGCAGCAGCACTCTTCAAATTAGCACAAAACGTATTTTAGTGAAAGTGTAAGGGAATTTTATACCGGATAGGAACTAAATCTATTTTAAATCGTTTATTACATGTTTTCCCTGCTTAAGATGTCTTACATCACAATATAACAACAAACAAATCTAGGATGGATATGGCAAATGGAAAGTAGAGATAATATACATGTACACCGCACGTTTATGAAAATCCAGTGTCAGGCCTTCAAGGTAGGCTAGATCAAGAAACAGTCACTGCAGGAATTCCAAAAATGATACTTTTGTGGCAGTATATAGCAGCATAATTTTGAAAGCCAGCCCAAGTTTCTCTTAGTTCCATCTTATGCTAAACAAAATCAAGATGTGGTTATTTTAAATTTCTCTCTCATGCTCCCTTCTATCTCTGGATTGAGCAATCTCTTGACAGCTCTTTAACAGCTATCTCATATCTGCCCTAAGGTTAGTTCTCTGGTCCTTTATATCAACATTCATCCCAAGTTTTAGAAAGCTACATGTATGTTAAGTCTTCCATTGCAAAGGCAGGATCTGAACATCTTGGAAATGTAGCTACAATAGTAGAATCCAATTTTATACAGTCTCTTTAAACTACCCAAATACCCAGAAAAAAGCTACCATTTGCACTAGCATTCCACATGAACGTAGAAGATTAAAATGGGGCAGATCTCTACCCTCCTACCTTTCACAAAGCATTGACCTGGCTTTCCTCCCAAGGGCTGGGATGAGCTGTCTGCCTATTGGAAGCTTGACTTCATGCCAGGTTTTGTATTTGGTTGTTATAGTTTTAATATGATCTATGTTGTTTTAATTTTTGATTGGGAGCCATACAGTTTGTTGTAAGATAAGGATAAGGATAATTTTATTGGGATGGGAGAATATAAAAATATTTTAAATAAATAAATAAAGTCAAGTTGATTTCATCTCTAGTTTTCAACATTCTATAATCTGACAATGGGATCAATGGGTTACTTTTTTTCCGATATGTGCTCTTTAGCACTTTAGCAATCTCCTATTTTCCTATCTTCAAATCCCCCAAAATCTGGGGAAAAGAGCCTGTTTCTATTATTTTTAATTATATATTTTTAATTATTAAAATGTATTAACTGCAAAGCTATGAATCATTTTAATGAATTAGGTGTTCAGTTTGTTCAGGAAATAAATTCTGACTAGCCAAAATTGATGTATTTATCCCAAAGGTATTTTTCAAATGGCAACTGTACTTTGTTTTTTCCTTGAAGACATTTCACTTCTCATCCAAGAAGCTTCTTCAGATCTGACTGAATGGTGTGAAATTGAAAACACCCTTGGACCACCATGACCTGGATGATTGAGAATTTCCATAAACAATATATTTTTCCTATTCTACTTTGTAAAGTTGAATATATTTAGATGTATTTTTGCTATTAAAACTGTCGATCACTGCTACTCCTTATATATGAAACACATACTATGACTTTCACACAGCCTTTAAGGACAGATTTCTAAAAAGAATATTGCTAGACGAGGTGGTCCTTCTTTTTTCTGACAGAAAAGAGCCTACCCATTTTCAAAATCTTACAACATGTCATCCCTCCAATTCACATGGTTATCACAATGATAGTGGATGGCTGTATATTCTGCCTACTTACCCATTTGTCACCAGGACGCTAGATGGAGTCACATCTTTGTTGAGAGCTTCCAAAGACCATCGATACAAGTTTTGTGAGGACTTTTTGTTGGTTAAATCATGCACTAAAATGATTCCTAAGTAAGAAAAGGTTTTTTTTTAATTTTTTCCTAAAATTACCAAAATTATTTTGAAACACATAGCAATTATAGAAACAAAGCCAGGTCTCAAAAGAGCACAAAAATGAGAATATTTATTCAACCTCTCATTAAGGACAGAATCAGAATGAAAGCTAACCATGTTTAGAAGTAAACTATTGTAGAAGACCATTAGAAAAGCCAGTTTTGCCTAACAAACAAGGTTATAAAATCAATTAAGACACATTATGAAGCAATCAGGCATCATAAAGCAATCAGCTAGGGCAAGGGAATTTGATGGATTAGTTGGAAAATAAAAAAGAATTATGTAAGGAAATGGTACTAATGCCTGAGCTGGAAGGATTTTGGTCTAGATATGATAGCACTATATAATGAACCATAGAACTGAATGCTGCAATATAATTATTTTCAGTTCCTTGATTACTCTTCCCTAACTGACTTTCTTGAACTGAAAGGACTATAAGCATGTTCTCTGTTTTAATAAGCCCCCCCCCCCAAGTTTTTGCACAGTATTGCTTTATGATCCTGTTTCCTGGTTATTTTTGGGTTTTGTTTATACCTTAGTCTTAAATTCCCACAAAAAAATGAAATGTACTTAGGTCTAACCTCCTGGAAAAATTCCCGCTTCTAATTTCCAATCACTTCAAACCAAACGCTATTGGCTATAGAATTACTAGATACTGTGCATGGATTCAATCTTTTTCAGATGTGGATGCAACTATTTCAGCAATAAAAGTTATGTAAAACTAAACAATAAAAAGTATGTAGGATTTATTCTAGAATATTATAAAAATGAAAGAATAGTTTTAAAAACTTTGTTAAAATGATTAAAGAAATAATAGCAACAGTTACTTTTCCTTCCCCATCTTTTGTTTTGTTTTGTTTTAGTTTAAGTCTGAGGGACTTTCCTTAATTCTACTTTTATAATCCCCAATAACAGAAATTCTCAAAGTTATGTATTATAGTTAAAACATTCAAAAAAGTAAGCTATGTAAATCGATGTAAAATACTTCAGAGAAAACAGTACAACATACAAGCAAAAATCACAATTCAAACTAAAGTAAAAATGTACAATAACATGTTTGTACCAGAGATTTTTAGCACCGCTGGAATTTTACTAAACGTGGGATCTAACTTACAACAGATGTCAGCAATTTATTTTCAAAGAAATAAAAGGTACAGAAATAAAAGAAACAAAGACAAAGAATAGGAAAAAAAATGTGAGAACAATCTTTTCCAAATTTAATTTAAGGTGGCAGGAATACATATAGCTGGAAATTCCAGATAAAGAGAAGACCACATTGCATCACTGAAGACAGGACCAGACACATATATATCTGAATGGATTTCAGTTGAAAAGATATCAGAGAACCCAGAGGCTCATTCACAAAGTTAAAAATAAGCGAAGGAACAGCAGATAGTGGGAAACAGACCTTCTTGCGGCTGAGTTGCTTGATTGTCAGAGGCTTTTAAAAGCATTTTTTTCTGCAACCTCTTCAGCCGAAGAGGTTGTAATAAAAATGCTTTTAAAAGTAAAAAAAAAAAAGTTGGCCACGCCCACCCAGTCACATTACCCCCCACTAAGCCATTCCCACAGAACCAGTAGTAACACATTTTACATTTCACCACTGCCTCTGGGTGATCATCAATGGGTGGTGTTTGATAACAATTCACGTGCTAGTCCTAATTCAAATTTAGAATAGAATATCTTTAGCTCCACGTATATCTGCCTAAAGATTAAGGCATCTGATAGGAATAGTTGGTATTCTACTTTGAAACTAGTATTGGTTATGCATTATTTCATTATTTCATGAATATAATTAAAGAATGGCCCAGAAATCTTTTAAGGTACATATATGTGGCAGTGATACAGATACAAAATATATACAAGTTCATAAATTGCCTCCAGGCAAGATGGGTGGCATGTAAATTGAATAAATAAATGTAAATGAATAA
This sequence comes from Pantherophis guttatus, assembly GCF_059756535.1. Lineage (NCBI taxonomy): Eukaryota > Metazoa > Chordata > Lepidosauria > Squamata > Colubridae > Pantherophis > Pantherophis guttatus. The sequence continues at coordinate 105,384,214 of NC_142064.1, read as the reverse complement.
ATAAATTTAATCCATTGCAAACTAGAATGTACTGGTTTTCAAATAAACATAATGAATAATAAATATACCCAGAAACCTGTTCAGGAAAAAAATTAAAGAAATTTGTTGACACTTGCAAATATACATTGTATCTAAGAAAGTAAAGTATTTGAAATTGAAATTCAGCCAATAACTGTTCTTTAATGTAAAATTCTTGTTTGCAATATTTACGGAACATGATCTACATAAATCAAACCAAGTTCTGTAGTTCTGATCTGATGTAACAGATCTTAAAAATGCATCCATTACCATTAACTGAATTGTAGAACATAAGACGTGTGCTTTTCACACTACTAGCACTGCCTACAGAACCACCAACATCCCATAATTCGATGAAATAGATCTTTTCTTCTGGAGTTCCTTCTTTGTAGTCATGAATCTGGCAACAAGAAACCAAATAACATAAATAAATTTAAAATAACAGTAAATTAAAATCAGCATTCCATTACACAATGAAGTACCTCTATAGAACATAGGAAAGGTGGTCTAAGGAGATAATTAGTTAGGTTCAGCAATGAGTTTCTAAGAATGCAGCTGCTTTGGCCTATGCACGCTATACAGTAAGGTTTTTTTTTCTTTTTCAAATGGTAATGAGGATAACAAGGTGACATATTTCTTAACGGGAAAAGCAGAAAATAAGCACTTTCCTGAAAATACTTGCTGTATTATATTTACTTATTCTGATGAAAAAATCCAAACATGTTTTTTTATGGAGAATGAATTATCTGCATTTAGCTTTTATGGGGAGAAAGAATGTATACAAAATATCTGGCACATATATCAATATAGGAGTGTGAGATGTATGTACACACAAAACTTACACACAGACATATAGGCTGCATAAATCATTTGGAGAAATCATTTAACTTGGCAGTCCCTTTATTACCAATTTTGGTGGGGAAAAAAATAATTGCATGAATATACATATGAAGATGATCTACAAGAGCCCTCAAAGCAGCTGCATTAAATCTTCAGGTGGATGCAACCATTATGACATCTGTTAAAAGCCAGTTTACTTACAATTTGCTCAAATACACCCCAAATAGTTCACATAGATCTAATTAATTTTTGCATGCATGATAATACTACAGATAAATTAAAAATACCATGTCAAAGTATAATAAGCAAAGAATACACTACAAAAAAACCTGTACCATAGACACAATTTCATGATCATTTTTTCCTGCTCTTTCTATCTCCAGAACTCTACTCAACAATTAACTTAGCAACTTTTCTATTTTCTGGTCAGAGAATGCTTCAAAAGGAAGCCTGGTTAGTAGCTATTCATTATTTGCCCCTAAGAATAATTTTGTATTCAGAAACTTTTTTTGAAATAAAGATGGTTAAATATGTCTTGGCAGCCAATCAGTATAAAAGATCATCTTTCAAAAATTACCTGACCACTGTACTCTCCACAAGAACTATAATAAGGAACACAGAATCATAATATTTTTGCAAAAATCTGGAAAGATAATTTTCCCACTCTTTGGCCAATATTTTTCTACTTTTATTCAATTCCTATCCCACTGACTGATACAGTACATGTACATCTCTTTTACTAATTTTATTGCATATTTTTGCAAAGATGCAGAAGAAGACAGATTATCAATTATAGAAAACACTTGCAAGTCTATGAATATTTAAATACCCCCTAGGCCATCATATTTTAAGTTTAAACGTGCCTGGGATAAACATATGTCCATCATCCAACAAAAATTAAAATAATTAAACATAATAAATTAAATTAATAAATTAATAAATTAAAAAGTAAACAAAAAAACCCTCAAGGGGTAGACCGGATGAACCATTAGGTCTTTTTCTGTTGTCCATTTTCTGTTTCTATATTTCTATATTGCTTTCCTTCTCACCTCCACCTCTGACCATGTTAGAGTTATCAATAATGGGTAGTGCTCATCAACTGAATGATATTCTTACGTTGCAATTATGCTTTACTTCTGCAGTTAAATGTCACTAATTTTCTGTATGTAAAATATATTATTTCAAAGACAATATTCACAAATTATCAGGTGTTTCCACATACACGGACATCAACAGAGCAGCCCACAGTCCAGGATGGGTTTCCTAGCATCTGATTGTGACATAATAGGTGAACAAGTGATGATTTCCCCACACCTGAAACAAAATAATAAAATAAACCTTCAAAACTAACAAACATGTCTGCTGTCATTTAAGTTTTGCTATATAACGGAAATTAAATAGGAATAAACCACCCTAGATAGCTGTTATAGTGTCTCCTACTTGAGCAGGGAGTTGGACTAAAAGACCTCCAAGGTTCTTTCCAATTCTGTCATTCTATGTTCTATGTAACAAGTGCAAAAATTAGATTCAGTATTGTACAAGTTGGATTTTCCAAAAAATGATAGACTAGATTGTTTCTCTTATATCTTCAAATGATTGGAATCTGATCTTCCATGTTTGACATATTTATTAATAGCATTAGAGGAGTATGTCATAACTGATGGCAGCCTGTAGGTAACTTGGCTTATCTTGAATAAATCTAAATAAATTTGGTCATTAATCCTTGAACAAATCATCACAAAATCAAAGATCTGTGGTGGAATACACCAGTAAGAGAATGCGGTGATGTTGGAACTGCTGCCCAGAAATTATTTACACTTTGACGGTTCAAGCCTGGCTCCATAAGATGGGGTGATCTCCCGTTCCTTGATCCCTAGCTCCTGCCCATCCAGCAGTCCAAAAGCATGCAATATTATAAGTAGATAAATGGGTACTATTTCAGTGGGAAAAACCTAGCTGCGTTCATGTATGCAGAGAGCAGAAGCCAGCACTGAACCTGGCCAGACATGAGGCATCGTGACACGGGGTGAGGTGAGGCAAGAGCAGAAGAGTCTGGAAGAGCCAGTAACCTGAGTGCCATTGGTTAATTGATGTAAAGCTAGTTTGCCCCCTGCAGTGCTTCAAGGATAGATGGGCAAGTGCCAAACAGAATAAACTAGCAATTTGGCTGTCAGGACTGCTTTGTGTCTAACGTGTAGATTTCCCTGCCATTGTACGCTAAATAAATAAATAAACTGCTAAGTAAAAATATGGTCTGTGTTTGTACTCTATTCTCTTTTGTTGTTTTGTCACTGTAATTAAGATTGATTTGACTTAATATTCAAAACCAGTTGCTGGGAGGCGGGCACCATATAAATTTGATATATTATTTCTGTTCATAATAATCATACTTTAGCAGTTCCTGCAGTGAGTAAGGGGCTGGACTGATTATTTCTGTGATCCCTTCTAACTCTGGGATTCTATATTCTTGATAGCTTTAATAGGGAAGAAAAAGACTAAATGAAATTTAATACAGACAAATGCAAAGTTCTTTACTTCACTCAAGTATCAAATACACAAGCATAGAATGACATATGAAATAAATTACAATAGGATATCATACATTTTATTTTGCTGAATGAGTTCAAGCGAAGGCTAAATAGCCATCCAATGGAAATGCTTTAATCTAGATTCTTGTACTGAGCAGGAGGACAGATTCAGTGGTACAAATGGCTCTTTCCAATTCTGGGATTCTATTGCACCCAGAAATATCTTAACAGTTCTCTATGTCCTAAAAATGGGGGGGAGGGGGAGATGCAAGAGTACTATTATTAATTAAATTATATGTCCCTCATCATGCCTAAAGGTGACTCTGAGGCTTACCAACCAATAAAATATTTAAATTTTAAAACAATATATAATCACATTACACTTGATTTAAAATTGACAAAGATGGGGAGGAAGGGAACAAAATGCACATGGGGAGGAGCTGGGGTTTTATCTTAGTCCATTAACCTACTGCAGAATGATGACACCCACCAATAGTTATTGCAAACACGCTATACGTAAATATGTTTGTATGAGGGGCTAATGTTTCTGCAACTGCACCTCTGTAGTATGTTAGTTCGAGAAACAAACAGGTTAACTAAGTGAGATCGTAGAAACATTTTTGAAACTCTTACACCATCGACTGCTATGGCCTCATTTACACACCCAGCAGAGCATAGATCTAAAACTCTTGACTGCACTAGACCAATTGAGACGGGAAGTAGAATATGGATGCGTTAAATAACCACACTTTCTAGAAATCAGGAAAAAAAAATAGCTGTATTGTCTGTTACACTGTTTCTTGTTCTATTTTCCGAAGAAACTATTTTAAGCAGGAAAGGAATTCCAAATAACAGCCAATTTGGAGTCCTGCTATATTATTTCTCCCCCTTGCCATATAGAGCGGCAGAGCGTGGCTCTTCTTCGTGGAGGACGGCTGCGGTCGCTCCTCACGCCCTCACCCACTCACCTGAATCACCCAACACAAGCACCTTCACCCTTTCTAAGGCAGCCATTTTTTTTTCTCTTCAGGGGCAATTACCAGAAGAAGCTACCGACGTAGGCCACCTCTCCACTTTCATTCTTCCTAAAATAGACCAATCAGAAATCGATTCGTACAAGCCTGTCTTCTATTGGCCGATCACACACTTTTCATTCCAATTGGCCCCAAGAGCTGCGGGGGTGGGGAGGCACTCTTAATGAGGTAGGAAGTAGAACACAGTGCGTCGCACGGTAGTGACGTTTCGCGACGGCCGGACTTTCGTTTGCAGCCGCCTCGAAGCAAACTTGTGAGGTGAGCGGCAACGGGGAGATTTGTCCGGGAGCTTCGCATGTCAGTAAGACTCGTTGGGTGAGACGGCCTTGATCTGTTTGTTTCCGAACGCGGAGGCGATTGGGAGTGAAAGGAAGCCGTCGTCCCTCCTGTCTAGTTTCACTGAGGGGTTGGGCTTCGGACTGGATCCTCCTCCATGTAACGCGGTCGTAATAGCCCGTTTTCTGCAGGTTGAAATGTAGGATGCCAGGGAGAAGGGTTCCATTTGCAGTTGGCTCCATTGTGCATTTCCGTTCTGTTGGCAGCATCGGGAGTCAAGTGCGTCTGCCATAGCACAAACATGGATTCTATTCCATTTCATTGTTCATTGACTAAATAAATTTACTGGTTGGTCATTCATCCACTCATCACACCCGAAGGAAAAGGTGTGACTTTTCCTTTGGAAAGAAGTATATAAGTGGTTGAAGCAAAATACTCCCACATCTTGCAATCTTGCAATCTTTCAAAATCTTTTTCTTCCTCCCATTTTGTTCGAAGAAAGATGCTTAGTACCATGGCTCAAGCTACCGGATGTGGGCTAAAAAAAGCAATCTAGAGGCCATCAGGAGGTTTGCAGCTCACATTTGGTAGACAGAGTAATAGTCCATGGGTAATACAATCTTTCACCTGTTGGTCCTCTTAATGAAACATTGTGCTATATTATATGCTATATGCTATATTAATTGATACAGTCTTAACATACTTTTAGTTCTTGTACAGACTGGAAGACAGGAATACAATATATTTTTTCTGCATGTATAAGAACAGGGAAGAAGGCAAGAAGATTAGAAGTAATGTTATTTATGCATTTCTAATTTTCTGTTATTTATTATTTATTATTTATTTATTATGGTTATAGTTAATTATAGTGGACAGTGGATTTGATACTGCTAAGTGGAAGAAAACAAGAATTTGAATATAATATTTGTTTTGCAAGATAACAGCTATGACAGATCCAGACATTCTCACAGAGGTCCCAGCTTCTCTGAAACGCCTTGCTAAGTATGTAGTACGTGGTTTTTATGGTACTGAACATGCTTTGGCCCTGGACATTCTAATTCGGAACCCATGTGTAAAGGAGGAAGACATGTTGGAGCTTCTGAAGTTTGATCGGAAGCAGCTGCGAGCAATTCTCAACACTCTTAAAGGTGACAAATTTATCAAATGCAGGATGAGAGTGGAGACAGCTCCAGATGGGAAGACCACCAGGCACAATTTCTACTTTATTAATTATCGTCTACTGGTCAATGTGGTGAAGTATAAATTGGATCATATGAGAAGAAGAATTGAGACAGATGAAAGAGACTCCACCAACCGAGCCTCTTTCAGGTGTCCTATTTGTTGCAGTACCTTCACAGATTTAGAGGCAAACCAGTTGTTTGAACCTAATACAGGTAAGATACAAGAATTCCTCAAAGGGCTGAAATAATAATTTGCCATCTTATCTGGTAGAGTTGATTTGGGGATAGAAAAAGCCTATATATTTGGTTGTTCCAAGTTATTTTTTAAAGAAGGGTTGGGGAGGTCAACAGTTTTTATGACAATTGAGTTAGCAAGACATTAAGACTTTCTAGGAATGAATATAATGGAAGTATATTTATAATATAAATATTGGGAAAGTATTAAGAGAGAAATATTACAGAAGCATGTAACCAAGACATGGTCACAATGCATATCATAGGCTTAGTAAACATTGAGAGCTACACCAAAGAAAATGCATCTGGGAGAAAATGCCTCATTAGGTTAGTCTAGTTGCAATCTTGCCCAAACATGTAAATGTATCATTATTTAAGAGAGAAGTTATTTATTTATCAGACTTATTCAGTTGCAAAATTGGAAAGATTCAAAACAGATTATATTAAAAACTCAGGAAAACAAACAATTAGAATGCAAAAGGTATAAAAACTAAATGATGCAATGGGGAAACTACATAAAAATTAATTTTGGTTCGTCCAATGAAAATGCTTGGCTGGAACTCAAAGAACCTTATCCCTTGTGTTTTTAAAGTAGAGTAGCGCCAAATGGACCTTTGTAGGAATGATGTATCAGAGGGCAGAAATAGTATGCTTCTGGGATCCTGCAAAATTGCATTTTTTTTAATCTGTAAAAGCTTTCTTGCCACAAGGCCATATATCAGAACATGTTGAGGACTGCCTGATAGCAGATGAGAACTGGACTAACACCATAATCAGAGCTGATATCCTCTTCTCTACCATATCCTTTGCACTTCATTCTCTGTCACGTTCACATCAGACTTCTATACATTTTTTTCTCTCCCATGTGTACACATTCCTGAACTTGGAGGCCTGGCATAAGGGAAAAAACAATAGCCCTGCTGACTTAGATTAACTACCTATTTTTTCCAGTATTTTGTGGCCCTTTGGCCAACAAACTGCTGACAGGAAGCTCGGGAGCCTAGCCAGGAGAGCAGTGGCAGCTGCTATTGAAGGAAGGTTGCTTCTGATTCAGAAGATAAAACAGTTTTCAAGTCAGTTAGCCACTCACTGACTGATTCTCCATGAATTTGTCCCGTCTTCTTTTAAAACTGTAAATGGGTGGAGTCATCAGTTAAGTAAATTTACTACTACCTAAATAGTAGGTAAAATACTTTTGCCTTCTCTCTGTTTTAATTTATCGCTAAATAAAATGCATCTTTTCTATGATAGTTTTACTTTGCACAACCCATCAAATAATTTAACAGTTAATTAGCATTTTATATTTCCTAATTTTTACTGATTTATTTTCTGTATAGGAATATTTCGCTGCACATTTTGTGAGACTGAAGTGGAAGAAGATGAATCTGCAATGCCTAAAAAGGATGCAAGAACTCTTGTAGCACGATTTAATGAACAAATAGAACCTATTTATGCATTGCTTCGTGAGACTGAGGATGTTAATTTAGCTTATGAATTACTTGAGCCTGAGCCTATGGAGATTCTTGCATTGAAGCAGAGGTGGGCCAGAGTATTAATTTGTCTGAATTTGGTAGTCAACGGTTGACAGACTTCTCAAATTCTGTTTCTAAAAATATATGTCATTAGATATGGACCTTTATGATTTAGCTAGATGTCTACAGATGATGGCTGTATAATTCCAGTATGATATTAAACACTTTTGCCAGCATAAATATCTGACAAATTTTAATAAATTGGGTGTAATCATATGCACTCACAGAAAAAAACCATATTTAACTGAGCTGGACTTTTAGTTAGAATGCATGGAATTATACCTTTAGACTTTATATAAGGTATATATAAAAACAGTATTTCATGTTGTTTCTTCTCTGTAGTTCATTTTATTGTGATTTGAACTTAAAGTACAATGTACAATGTACTTTGATATTGTTCTTTACAATGTACAATGTACAATGATATTGTTCTTTAATACAAATCTCAACATAGAGAAAAAGTTAATATCTTGTGAAATTAAAAGAGTCTTGAGGGCTTTTTAAAAAAGAGTTCTTAGTATCTTCAAGACTGAAACTTTTTCATTGCATATCTGAAATCCTATCCATATGTACCTGAGATTCAGTTCCACTAATTATAGTAGTGCTTGCATCCGAATGCATAGATTCGATTACTAAGCAATGTTAAGCAATAATACATCAGGGACATTTTAATATTAACATACAACTGTAAGAGCAGATTAACAGACTGAATTACTGAGAGTTCATAGGCTCTTCACTGCAAAATAATCTGTTAGGCTTTTTAAATAGGTATTCTGCAGTAAGCAGGAGTTCAATCAATCAATAATATTTATGTTATCAATGACCAGAAAAATGTAAAAGAACAGCAACTTAGTAAAGCAAATAAATGCAGTAATGTACTAGTAAATAAGTCACATAATATATAACATTTTACAATGTTAATACAGTTGTTACCTGATTGACAGTAAGCAGGGATTGGATCCAGTAACCTACAGGCCCCTTTGAACCAGTCAGGATGCCTATTCCACTCTGTACTCTACCTGACTAATATCTTTTAGATTATGTTAAGTAAAAAAATAAATGGGAAGCTGTCATGTTGCAGAGCACCAGCATTGATGGTGGTTCTCACTTAACGACCACTTATTCAGCAATTGTTTGAACTTACAATGGTGTTGAACAAGTCCTCATACTTAGGACGGTTGCAGCATCTCCATGGTCACATGATTGCCATTTGCAACCTTCACTGATGGTTTCAACAGGCAAAAACTGGGAAAGCCAACAGGAGTGTTACAAATGGTGACCACATGATAATTGTGTTTAGCAATGCTATGGGGTTTGTTTAGCAATGGAAACTAGAAGTGCTAGAACTGTGTTGCTAAGTGGCTCGGTCATATGATTTTACACTTTACAGACATGTCCCTTAGTGATGGAAATTCCAATTCCAGTTATCGTCATTAAGTGAGGACTACCTTTCCAGGAGTGCATAGGTGGCTCTCAGAAGCGTTTTTAGAAAAGAAACATTGGAGATAGCTATAGTCACGTGTTTGTCTGGAGCTGTGTCTTTATTTGTACAAAGAATTCCTCTGTTAGGGAGATGTGATAAATAAAAAATACGTAAAGTCAAAAGTAAGCTTATGGACAAAAATGGTAAGGCTGCAATATCTCCGAAGTTTATATACATACATACATACATACATACATACATACATACATACATACATTGATTTGATTTATATGCCGCCCTTCTCCGGAGACTCAGGGCGGTTTATAATATTTCCATTGCTTCTAACATTCCTCTAGAATTAATGGCATTTCTATAATCCAGCTGTAATAAGTGTGTAGTGCTTTTTAAATCCTTTAAAAATGAGTATCATTGATGATCCTGTTGAGAAGTCTTAATGACCTTTTACAATATTGAATAAACTGTATGTATTAGCTTTTAAATTGTACTGTTATAAGAATTTTATTAAAATAATGTACAATGTTTCTCTAATCCAAACATATCTGTTTATGATTGTGTGCAGCAAAGAACGAGCTGCTGGTGCATTGGGAAACAGTAGTTTACCAAGTGGGCAGCACAGAGAAGCCTGGACAACAAAAGGGCCTTCTTATGGGGACATGTACACTCAGAATGTAATTATTAACATGGAGGATCAAGAAGATACACATCAGCCAGCAAATGAAGGGAAGCTACCCAGAGAGAGACCAGTTTGGCTGCGGGAAAGCACAGTGCAAGGTGCTTATGATCCTAATGAGGTCACTGAAGGTAAGAAAGCTATAAGAAGAAAAACATTATGAAATCCAAAAGGATGTAAATAGAGAAGCATGTACATTATGAGAGGTACTCAATTTATGATGGCAATTGGGATTGGAATTGCCGTCACTAAGCAATGTGGTTATAAAGCATGACCACATCACTTAGTGAGAATAATCCATGCAGTCCCAGTTGCCATCGTTAATTGAATCCCATCATCATTGGGTGAAGTAGCTTCCTGCTTGACTTCGGTTATTACCAAAGTCAGTGCGGAAACCAGCAGGAAATAGCAAGTCCCAGGCTCGCAGGCATTTAAGTGGTTACTGCTGGATGAAGGATGGAGCAAGAGGGTGTGAGGGAGTGTCAAGGATGGTGTGCAAGAGATGATGCACAGTTTGGGAAGGTGCACAAGGAAGGAAGGGAGTGCATAAGTGGCACCATGCTGGTCAGGGAGGGTACGTAGGAAGTGCCATCTGGATCATGGAGAGGGCAAGACCTGGGAAGAACACCTTCAACACCTAAGCTTAACAATGGATTGTATAGGAAAAACTGGCTTAACCATAAACCCAAAAAAGTGCTATCTAGGAAACCTGATATTGGGGGTTCATGGTTGGTAAGAAAGAGATAAAGCCTGAACAGGGAAAGGTAGAAATCCTGAAACAGGTGGAAGTCTCCAAACAAAGATATTCATTCTTCCTGGGTTTGGTGGGTTATTACCAAAGGTTTATCCCTCATTTTTCTACTATAGCTCAATCTCGTAACACACCTAATGAGAAAAACAGAGCCCCCCAGAGTACAGTGGTCTACAGAATGCCAGGAAGCATTGGAGAACATAAAAGATGCTTTATGTAAGAAGCCAGTACTAAAAGGACTGGATTTGTCCCAACCATATGTTATACAAATAGATACATCTAACATATGCTTAATACTCCTTTAAGGGATGGACCACACTGTGCTATACTTGTCAAAGAATCTTCTCCAGGGAAACAAAAATGTAGCACCATCAAAAAAAAATTCTATGCAATGAAGGAGGCAGTCGCTGTTCTGTGTGTGTAACTCTGGCATTGGGAATTCACTGTGATAATTGACTACCAACCACTCACCTGACTGCAGCTGTTGAAGGATACAAATTCCCAGTTAACCAGGTGGTATCTGACAGTGCAATTTACCACTTCAATATTATGCAGCAGGTGGGACAGCAAAATTTCATCACTGACTTCCTTTTTTTTCTCAAATATTTTATTTTATTAAAAAAAAGTTTAAAATACAACCCTCCAAAATTTTTAAACTAAAAAATTAAACTAAAACAAAAAACCACAACATTTTAAAAGTGCATTAAAAACACTAACACATATACACATATTTCTCCCTAGTTGAATACTGATAAATATATTACAAGGAAATTAGTTTCCCATGCCTTGCGAAACAGCCCTCCCTCAAATTTTAAACTACTAATTCTATTTTCAGATTATTAACTTGTCCTTTAACTACTATATTAATGACAAAACAGTTAACAAGTAGAACAATAATAAAAAAGCAAGATTTTGCTTTGCTTTTCTCCACCCCAAGCTGAGTATCATCAGTGTACAGATGGCACTGCACCCCAAATCCACGGATGATCTCACCCAGCGGCTTCACATAAATCTTGAACAGGAGAGGAGAGGACCGACCCTTGCGGCACCCCACAAACAAGGTGCCTCGAGGTCAACCTCTGACCCCCAGCCAACACGGACTGCGACTGCGACCGGTCGGAGAGATAAGAGGAGAACCACCATAGAAGGGTGCCTCCTACTCCCAACCCCTCCAGCCGGCGCAGCATGATACCATGGTCAATGGTATCAAAAGCCGCTGAGAGATCTAATAGGACCAGGACAGAGGAACAACCCCTGTCCTGGGCCCTCCAGAGATCATCGACCAACGCGACCAATGCCGTCTCCGTGCTGTACCCAGGCCTGAAGCCGGACTGGAACGGATCCAGATAGACAGTCGCACCACCACACTCTTGACAACCTTCGCCACAAAGCGAAGGTTGGAGACAGGACGATAGTTTGCCAAAACAGCCGGATCCAGAGAAGGCTTCTTGAAGAGGGGCCTCACCACCGCCTCTTTCAAGGCGGGTGGTAAGAAGCCCTCACTCAAAGAAGCGTTTATAATGAGCCAGCCTCATGTAACCTCCCGGGTAGCCAGCACCAGCCAGGAGGGACATGGGTCCAATAAACATGTGGTTGCGTTCAACCTTCCCAGCATCCTGTCCACGTCCTCGGGAGTCACAGGATTAAACTCCTCCCAGATAACAGTCTCAAGACCTGGCTCAGACACCTCGCCTGAATCCACCTAGTCAGAGTCCAAGCTGTCCCGAATTTGAGCGATTTTATTGAGCAGATAACACGCAAAATCCTCAGCACGCCCTTGCAAGGGGTCTTCCCCGCTCCCAGATGGAGAAGGGAGTGGGTCACCCTAAACAGGGTGGCTGAGCGATTATCTGCCGACGCGATAACAGCGGAAAAGTAATTACACTTTGCCAGTTTTATCGCCACTAAGTAGGTCTTGATATAAGACCTCACTAGTGCTCGGTCAGATCCAGAACGACTAGCTCTCCAACTATTCTCTAGGCGTCTTTTCCGGCGCTTCATCTCCCTCAGCTCCTCGGAGAACCAAGGAGCTGGGCCGATTCGGTGCCGGGTCAGAGGCCGCAAAGGCACGACCCAATCTAAAGCACCAGTGGCCGCCCTATCCCAGGCGGCCACCAGATCTTCCGACGAGTCGTGAGCCAGAGTCTCAGGGAATGGCCCAGCTTGATTTGGAACCTATCAGGATCCATCAGGCGCATGGGGCGGAACCACCTGGTTGGTTCCGCCTCCCTGCGGCGGGGTGTAGCGGTCAGGAAGTCAAGTCTAAGGAGAGAATGGTCTGACCATGACAAGGGTTCAATGACTATATCCCCTGTATCTAGGCCATTCAACCACTGACCAGAGACAAAAACCAAGTCCAGAGTGTGTCCTCCTATATGAGTAGGGCCATGAATTAACTGGGTCAGGTCCATGGCTGTCATGGAAGCCATGAACTCCTGAGCCACCTCCAACGTTTCACCGATGGACGGCAGGTTGAAATCCCCCATGACCAAATGCCTGGGGGTCTCAACTGCCACCCCGGCTATGATGTTGAGCTCGGGCAGGGCCGCTGCCACGCAGCAGGGAGCCAGGTACGCAATCAGCAAGCCCACCTGCATCCCATGGCCCCACTTCACAAGGAGAGACTCATATCCAGCTATCTGAGGTACAGTGGCCTCCCTAGGATTGAGACCTTCCTTTACAATAACCGCCACTCCCCCACCCCTACCCTGGGCCCTCGGCTGATGAAATGCGCGGAAACCCGGTGGGCACATCTCAACGAGGGGGACCCCCCCCTCCTGGCCCAACCAGGTCTCTGTAATACCCGCCAGGTCCGCTCCCCCCTCTTGAATCAGCTCACAAATGAGGGGGGCTTTGTTGACCACGGACCTGGCGTTGCACAGCATCAGCCTAAGACCGGGGCTCTGAGACTCTGGACAACCCAGGGAACGAGGTGAGCATTGGGGGCCGGAGCACGTCACCGCTTGAAGACAGTAGGCACATGCCCTCACAACATGATATGGCCCCCTGCTCCCACCATATCTGCCCCTCCCACCGACAGTCCTGATGGAATCGCCCTCCTCCATACCAACACTAACCCGCTCCACTCCCCGCTCCGCACCTCCCCTCACATGACCCTGTGCCGGGCCTGGCTCCCCCCTCCCTCCCTCTCCCTCGCCAAACAACCCTCCCCCCCCAAAATCCCTTAAAAGATTAACTAATGACAATTTTAAAAAAACCCCTCAGCCCCCTCTTCGCTGCGTGCCACCTCTCGGGGTTCCAAAACCCGTCATCGAGGTAGGCCCTCGATAGAGTGGAGGACCAATCCTGTGAGAGGGGGGAATCTCGCAGAACAAGAAGCTCAGCTGCCGAGTACATTTTGCTACAAGAGGATGAATGACCATGTCCCAAAGGTCCAGATGAGGAAATAAAGGTCCAGGGGAGAGCAAATAAACAAAATGGGAGCATCCAAAATCCAAGGTCCAAAGTCCACTGTCCCCTCACAACAGTGGGCAAAGTCTCCTGCCAAGTTGACACAGTTCAAGGGGGATACGATCCAACCACCCTCTCACGATGATTGGTACATGAGAGGACACTTTTAAAAAAAAAAATTGATTTATATGCCGCCCTTCTCCGGAGACTCAGGGCGGCTTACAATGCGTTAAGCAATAGCCTTCATACTTTTGTATATTTATACAAAGTCAGTTTATTGCCCCCACAATCCGGGTCCTCATTTTACCTACCTTAGAAAGGATGGAAGGCTGAGTCAACCTGGTGAGATTTGAACTTGCAGTAATTGCAGGCAGTTGGTGTTAATAACAGTGCTTTAGTCTGCTGCGCCACCAGGACACTGCCTACAAAATGGCCAGCACTTTTGCTGCTGTTGCCATGTCTCTTTAAGGCCCTTTCCTAGTGAACATAGTAATTGCTGGCTATAAAAGCTGAGCAGAGAGGTAGCTGAGGGTGGTGGTGTTTGGAAGATAGGGAAGAAGGTTTGTGTGTTCATGAGGAAGACTAAAGTAGATAAGAGATACTGTTCTCCAGCAATAGGACTCATAAGAAGTAGTAGTTGGAGGAGCAGGAGGAGGAAGTTCGGTAGAAATAGGAAAGTGTGGAGTAGTGAGTAATGAATACTAGCCTTTCAGTGTTTGTATGTGTGTTGCCTAGAGACCTGTATGGTTGTGATGACTCTCTTGTGTTTTGGAGTCCATTGACTTGGGTATACTAAAAAGAATCCATGACACATTATGTGTTAACATTTTTTTATTTTGCTGCAATGTAAATTCTTGTGATATGGTATTTGCTCCTATTACAATTTACAGCTTCTGTTTTTTTCTCTTGTAATGTCAGCTTTTTTAGTTTTGTAGTGATTTTTTTCTGTTTGTGTAAATGAGGCACTTGAATTTTTACAAATTTCCGCTCTAGTCACTACATTAGTACTTCTTTCTTCTGTTATATAATCACAGTATGCAAAAGTCAATAAATAACTTACATGGATAAAACAGGCCTTTTTCTTGAGGAAAAGTTTTTATATTTTTAGAATCTACTGTTTTTATCTTTTTAAAGTAACTTTGCAATAATTTCAGAAAAAATGTATATTGCAGCAAAGCCAGTCCTTAATTTTCTGATTCCTGTTGCATTCTGTTTGTCATTAACCAATATATAATTTTGCTTATATACATTTATATTCACATAAACTCGTGGTTCCATAATTAGTAGAATTTAAATTTAAAGGATTGTATAATTAATATTTTTTCTCTTACTCCTCTTCTGTTTTTGCTATCTTGTTATAGTTTTGCTATAGTCAGTGCTTTATAGTAAATTGCTATATATATATATTAATTTGATTTATTCCCTTATTGATGTTTTAAATTTTAGGCATTTTTTAAAATCCAATCCAATCTTTATTAAAATCATAGTCCAGTATAAGAGTGTGAGATAATATCACCAAAAAGAAACATAAGGGATCTAAAAAGTGAAAATCTAAAATGAATTATTAAAAGCTTGAAGATATAAAAGCTAGATAAATTAAAAATACACACTTAAAGTTAGAATCTAAAAGGGACGGTAACATTAGATGGGTGTAGGGGAGCATAAAAAGTTAGTTTTTGGACTTTGTCGAGGTATAAAACATCTTAATATGACTAATTAGATGCACACTGAATCTAGAATGTAACTTTATTATGATCATAAACCAGCAATAGACATCACTGTTTACAACATATTAAAAAATAGTACTGACATTAATAGTGGATAATAACATCCCTGTTAAGAAAATACATGTCCTCAAACAGTTAGGTTCACTCCCTAGTTTATGTGAGTGGAGAGCCGATACGTATGTGAGTAAATATAATTTTCCAAAATTGTAAGAGATATCTCCAAAAAATTGGCACAAGTTGACAGCTATAATTCTGTAACCAATTTTTTTCTTGTGGACATTGCAGCCACACAGAATTTTGCCACTGCACATGTGATAGCTGGGTTTGAGTCCTGGAGGAGAAAGCCTACATAAAAATTGTCTGCCCTCCCTGGCAATCTCTCTAATAAGGGGAGAATATACACTGACCTATAAACTCTGTATAACTCACAATACAATAAAACATGTGAGATATCTTCAACTTCTACACTGAATCTACTTTACAATGCTGAGTCCCAACTACAAGCCATACATCATTATCCAATAAATTTGATTGCATAGTACCTAGCAACATTGTCTGTTGCAGCAAAGTAAGTATCTGCATACTGTCATGTCCAAATGAATATAATTAAATTATTTAAATACTTTCTTGCAGGTGGTCAAGACATAAACATGTTACATGAAGATGAAGAGGGACAGGCAGCACTAGATAATAACGAAGAAGTAATGCGTGCTCTGCTCATCCATGAAAAGAAAACCTCCTCTGTCTCTACGGCTGCTATGGGAGGGATTGCTCCTTTATCTGCCACAAATGCCAGTGATTCCGAGAGTGAGACCAGTGAATCGGATGAGGACTCTCTTCCTTGTGCAGCCACTGCTCCCACAACGCTCTATGGGCTGCCAGATGACAATGATGAGGATGAGTTTGAAGTAGTAACTGAAGACCCCATTGTTATGGTGGCAGGGCATCCATTTTCTTACAGTCAAGTAAACCAGCGTCCAGAGCTTGTGTCACAGATGACTGTGGAGGAGAAAGAGCAATATATAGCTATGGGCCAGCGTATGTTTGAGGATATGTTTGATTAACTTCTGCTGCTGGAATAGCAGTGATAGATGATCTTCAACTGGAAATTCTGAAAAAGCAAAAGAATTAGAACCAAATAGAGGAGTCAAAGATCAGAACGTAGGGAGGGAGCTGCTACAAATGCAACAAGGTGTGAGAAATCTGCAGTCAATCCAGATATTTCTCCCATATTTGCACATGTGCACACACCGCTGTGTTTAGTGTACAGGTTTTCCATTGCATTATACTTGATTTTTTATTTTTATTTTTTTTTTGCCTGGAAAATATGAATGCTCTTTTGATGGCTTATTTTTCTTCCTTAAAAAGAGGATTGTACTATAGAAGGCACTATCTTTACTTTACTCTGAACATAACTGCTTGTATCATATAGTTGAAAGAACTTACTGCCTTGCAAGCATAGTGACTATATGGGCTCCTTATTTCCAATGGGTTGACAAGCTAAATGCTTGCCTGCCATATATCTCTGGCGAGGGTGGGGAGAAAGAGAACCTGTGGCCGAAGAGAGTATAAATACAATCATGTTAAATCAGTGAGTATTGGGGACTATAGTGTACATTTTTTTTCTGCAGAAGGCATGCTGAAGATAGTTATTGTTAAAGGACAAACAAAAAAACACAATCCAGCCACTGCAATCTTTTCAAATTTATCTGATTTTTAAAAAATAATATCAGTATGTGACTCTTCTTTGCTAATTTAGTAGATTTAAAAAAATTTCATTTAATAATTTTGTCTGCAGTGCTAAAATTTCCAAAGAGGTGACTTTGTTAAAATATAACTTGGATCTAATTTTTTTTTTTTTTAATTTGATTTATATGCCGCCCTTCTCCGGAGACTCAGGGCGGCTTACAATGCGTTAAGCAATAGCCTTCATCCTTTTATATGTTTTATACAAAGTCAGCTTATTGCCCCCACAAACTGGGTCCTCATTTCACCTACCTTAGAAAGGATGGAAGGCTGAGTCAATCTTGAGCCTTGGAGAGATTCGAACCAGCAGAAATTGCAGGCAGCTGTGTTAATTACAGGGTGCACTAAACCCCTGTACTATCAAGGCTCTTTTTCTTACCTTTTCCAGAAGTGGTATTATTCATCCCATTTTTGGATGGTTTATTTTGTTTCAATGAAGCCTCACTTAGTTTCCAGAAAGATTCATCCCAAAATGTGGACTGTATGTATTTACATGTTACATAATCCATGAGGAAAAAGGCAAAAACAAAAAAAGTTGCCTCTTAACAAACAAGAATAATGAGGAAAGCAAAATGTTGCCTTTGATAAAACCTGGATTCTGTCCAGTAAAATATATGTGTCATGACTATGATAGTCATGTAAATGGATAGTCATCCAAGTAAATGGTGGGAAAGCAATATATTGTTTTAATAGAAATCTAAACAGCTTTAGTACTTTAAAAAATTATGCAGACTTTAGATGCCACTACAGAGCATGACAGAGTCTATTTTAATATTTCAGTGGTACCTTCATAAATTCAATTTTGTGACATTTAACTTTCTAAAACACATGGTTTTTTTAAAAAAAATCATTGTGCATTTCTTTGGAATAGTGTTAGACTACAGATAAAATAATTGTATTTCAAAGCACCAGCATTTATTGCATATTCCATTTTTATATATCAAAATTGTACAAGTTAACAGACTTGCAAATTGAAAAGCAAGTGACCATGTGTGTTGCCTTTTATAACTTTCAGATACTTCAATAGAGTCAAATTTTGTTCCACTTTAAAATAGAAATAAAATAATGTGATGCTTCCATTAAGGACTATTGTTTTTAGATTACAAATAAGCATTTTGAACAGCTGGTTTTATTTTACTTTAATAATATTATTTGAAGAATTACTGAACTATATACAGTTGTTCCCACAAAATGCTTGTCTGTCCATCACAATGTCCTTGTCCTATTGTGTATTTGTATTTCATATTAAGGCTGTATGAATGAGTAGATCAAAAGTACGTCTTGCATTCAAATACCATTGGGAATGCAGATCTTCTGGAGAATTTGACCATGATGTATTGTATTGATAGTTAAAAGCAGTCTTCCAACTTGGTTGGTCCCTCTTTCAAATGGAAGAAAGAAATACACAATTCAAGGGGAAGGTTGCTCACCACTAAATGTCACTGCATCAGAATTAAATCATTATGATACAGATAGTAACAAACCTGAAGTGTAATTCTTTATATATATAGTATATTTAATACTGAGCATGTAGACAAAAAGTATTCATAGACACAAAGGCTTGCCTCTGGATGTGGTGGATGCTGGAGGTTTTAAAGAAGAGAGAGGACAAACATTTGTCCAGAATAGTATAGAATCTCCTGCTTGAGCAGGGGGTTGGACTGGAAGACCTCCAAGGTTCCTTCCAACTCTGTTATTCTATATTCTCTGTAAATGCAGCATTTTAGATTCAATTGCAAAAAAAGACACATTGGATCATACAGTGATACTCACTTAGCTCCTCTCTGCCTAGTGTTTTTTCACAGGACTGTGTGGCTTCCTATCACAGCTACAACATGATCTTAGAAGAAGATGAAATGTATTTCATGTGCATCCCACGTGGCCTGAATTACTTTTTGAATTTTGAATTTGAAGCTTAGCATGGGACTAAAACCTTTTTGGAACTTAAGAAATTCCTAATTTTATAGAAAAATGGAATATTGCAACAACTGCTAACATAATGACAGTGTGACTATACTATATGGGCTGAGACTTTTCTCATGTTCTTTTGTACCTTTTCTCTGCCATGTCTTGGACCCTATTTAAAAATATATTTCATATAAGACCCTATTTCTAATTTTTAAAAATGCCACTGTCTGCCTTTTAGAAAACAAAACTATTGTTTTAGTAATAAAAAGTTGGATATTATTACTAGAATCATAGAAGGGGCTACTGAGTCTCATCCAAGCCCAAGACGATACCACAGTGGTCTCTTTCCCTGGTATTTGTTGCAATCTTTTTTTCTTCCTCATCCCCAACTATAAAAAGAAGAATAAAAAAGGGAATGCATCTTTCCCCTTTTTTTAACAAAAAGGATGGGGTGAAACGAGCACAAACTCTACAAATCCAGCAATATACACTCAGTTTGCAGAAACTGATGCCATCTGAAGCATGTTACCTGACAATATGGAGTCAAAATTGCTTAAAATAATTATTACAAAATATTTAACTGAAAAAAAACATAGATGAGTGTTGGGTTTAGAGAAACAGGATTAGATTCAAAGAGTAAATGTTAACAAAGCTAAGCTATTGAAGATTCAGCTTTGGAGAAAATAGTAAAAAGAATCAACCCTCTTCTGCAATACAGTCTAGAAAACAAGGTGCATTGGATTTACCTTAAAATCCTGGAATACTCCCATTCACCAACCTGGAGCTTCTTTCCTTTTCTTCTGAGTTACATAATTATTTTTTTTAGGATTTAATTAGTATAATTCCTGGCCATATTGGATAAACAATCTACTTGATTGTAGAAGTGTTTATTCTGAGCTGATGCAGTGGAAATGATTTTAACGGACAGTTGAGGTATTTTCCATACTTTTACCCTTTGGACCCAGACATTAAGATGACTAGATCTGCTCAGCTCCTCCTCTTTCTTTTCTTATATTCACACATATATTGGGGGCTGTTCACTAAGTTCCTTATACCATTGTAGGGTGAGCTCCATGTTGGAAAAGGCTGCCCTAAACAAAGACTGAAGTACAGTAACTATGTAGCATCAGAATAAAATGGTGAATGTGGACTCAATTTCTAAAAGCAAGTGACCCTGTGTGGCATACAACAAAGCTCAAGCAATATCAAATACCATTATTTTTTAAAATAAACTAAGAACAGAGCTAAAATCAATAACAGATGAAGTGATGTTAATAGTAGTGGAGCCACCTCATTAATTCACTGGCCCTTGGGGTTCCCAAGGCCTACTGACATCACCAAGTCTTGAAATCAGAAGTTTGGAAGTGATAAGGCCACCTCGGGGGAAGAAGATTCAACCACATGGACCTCACAATAGAAAAGGCCCATTACCTAGGGCCCACCAAATGTAAGTTCCTAGAAAACAACCTATAACCTAGCCCACTTTGCAGATTAAATCACTGACAGTCCCTCAACCCTATCCCATGCCTTGTAGGGGTTTAAAGGTCAACACCAGCACCTTGAAATGAACCTAGAAACACACCAGTAACCAATGCAGCCTGTGAAACAAATGTAACGTGTTCTACCAGAAACACATAACTGCTTGCATTGCTGCATTTTGTACCAACTGAAGTTGCTGCCCCTTCAAGGGCAGTCTCATGTACAGCAAAGTTTACAGATTCTGCTAAGGCAAATCCAAAGAAGTCACATTACGAATTTGTACAAGTGAATTCAGCTGTAACCTTTTAATATAATTTAACAGCTATTCATGTTTGAAGGCTGCAAGGGAAAAAAATGGAATTGCTTTCAGCAGCTTGCATTGTTGGCTATTAATCATGTAAGGCAAATAAATTTGAGGCTGGCTAAGAGTCCCAGTCAAAAATAAGTGAACATTTTGTTTCAGAATATACTACAATATTAGGTTATCCTTAGGTAGTTAAAACAGCACAAATTTATACACATTGTTTGGGGCAGGAGAGCAGGGAAAGACTTGAGAGCGCTGGCCACAAATTTGTTGTAGCTAGAACTAGAAAAAAACCATACAGTATTTACACTCAAGCTGTATTATATCTTCTCACAAACAATATCACTTTGATATCTTCACACACAAAAAATTGTCACTGAGAAAAAAGATGAGAAAGAACAAACATTCGTGATAATATATAGCCAAATTGCTATTATCACTATTTTCAGTATGATTACTTTTGCTACCTTAATTATTCGTAAATATTTTGCCTGGTTTTATTATATTCATTCTCAAGATTGAGAATGTATATATGTATAAAGCCCAAGCCAAACAAACTGCATATTGGCCTAGTTATTATGGCATGTGAGCCATGGTGTATCATACAATGCAATATTGTGATCTCAGCCTATGTATATTATACACACCTTTGTTGGCTAGTGTGATGCATGATGAGGCAAAGGAATTGGCAAATAACCTCTCCACTTATTTCTTTCTATCTATTGCTTTTCTCATCCTCCGCAACTTTTTCCTTCATCTTTTAGTGGCTTCTTTACAGCACTATTTACCAAATATCTGCCTTATTTCCTTTTTTTCTTCTTTGTGATTTTCTGTCAATAATCTTTATAAAATACTTATTGGAGTATTCAACATTTCAAAATGTGGAATTCAACATTTCTTTCAGTAGGAATCAAGTTAACTTTTTTAATTGAGACATGCTTCAAATGAACATTATTTAAGTGAAGATAAAAATATACACCAAAATTGTAAACAACTTGTGAATAGTTTATTTATTTATTTGCAGATTCTCTTCCATTTGAGTCACTTGAATCAGTTTTCATCCAGGTTCAGCTTCCATTCTGTATTTGAGATTATGGTGATTTTATAACTCTTTAAGATTCACTGAGAAAAATAGTTATTTAATAAACACATTACCACTCCAAAGAAAGTGGCGGCGGTGGGGGGGGGAACGAAGTACAATAAAAACAATTATACCACCATTGCCAAAATAACTGGAACATAATGCAGGATCTCTCCTGAACTGGAGATAACATTTTTAAAGCCTTGCTATCATGAAAATTTGTGGAAGGGAGGCAACATATTATATCATCATATAAATACCATCACTTCTTGCATCAGACAGAAGGTAACCTTTTAAGAATGGTATGTGCTAATGTCACTGTGGATGTGTTGGTAGTTTGCTGTGAACAGCGCTACTTGCTATGTTTTTAGTTCCTAGAGTTAATTAGTATTAAAGTTACAGACTAAATTTTAGTTTTGCTATAGTCTCTTGATAGTGCTAATCTAACAACACTTATAAATCAATGCTATTTTAAAAGGCAAAGTCTCTCGGCAGCTGAGTTCAGCCCCTATTGGCTTTCCTCCCAGCAATTTCAGAGGTTTCAGAAGCAAACTCCTCTGGGTTTTAGTCCCATTCCCCATGGAATGCTCAATTGATGCTTACGATAAATTTCAGAGTTCGATGAATGTTGTTATCTCTGAGGTACTTCACGACTCCAAACTGCAGTCTTGAGTGTTAAGAGCATCGGATCCTTTTAAGTAGTTCGATGTTTTTCTCAGCCCCGCCTTTAGAATGGAATCAGAGAAGCTAGCAGGGTGGAAGACAGCAGCGCCCCCTCTAGCTCACCTCTGGTCAATCAAAAAGGACAATGACATGGCACCAGGTACCACCCGATGAGGCTATGTACGGTTGCGCGCGCACGCGCTCTAGCTGTTCCCACTCACTCCCCTCTCTCCGATAATCGCCGGCGTTTCCTCTTTCAGCCATTTTTTCCCCAGCGCTGTGAAGGAGGAAGCGGCAAGAAGGTTCCGGATCCGAGCTGCAGCATTTTGCTCCTTTTGCCATTCTTCACTGGCCAACCTTCGGAGACTTCTGTTTAAGCGGAATCAAAATCGGAATCTCTGAGTTATGTTTTAGTTTTCCTCTAATCTCACCTCCTTCGGTCTATCGCAACATCTTCTGAGTTGAGAAGTTCTTTCTTTCCACGATTCTTTTGCTTCGTTCTGGTTTCTTTCAACTCCGCTTCTTTTCAAAATTGCAAGCGGATTATCTAATAGTGAGCTCGTCGTTCACCAGCCTTTCCCTCAGCGAAACAATCCTCCCTAGTTTTGGCGCGCGAGCCGGGTGAGTCTGGAGGAGGAGTCACTGCCGCCGCCGCCGCCGCCTTCGCCTGTGGTTTCAGGACCTTGGAGAGCTGCTTGGACGGATCGGTCGGGGAACTGCGGCACCACTCACAGCTAAGCGACCGGAGGATTGCGCAGTCCTCCCTCAATTTGCGGACGATGCGTGCCCGCAAATCATGAACTTGTGATCCTACACCCTCTTTTACATCTACTAGTTGTGACCATCCTGCTGGGATGCAATTTATGTCCAGGCGCAATTCGTGTTCCTCCACTTTTCATTGGTTTGGATGTTGTGGATCAACCCCATAGCTGATTTCATCAAAACCTAATTGGGAACCCTACTTTTTAAGGCCTCTTTGCAGAGAGGGTAACTGTGTATCCACAACTTACTTGCTAACAAAATAATCCTTATTTGGTTTTGTTTCGATTTAATTAGAATATGAGTGGGTACATCACAATTAATAAACTGTGGTTTTCTTCTGGAGCTGAACAGTATAGCAACATTGCAATCAGAGTGGGAGGCTGGTATTGTGAGGGAAGAGTGTAGTTGTGAAGCAGGAGAAAATATCTCAGATTGCAAGAGAATGACATTTATTTATAAAGATGGAGGTTAACTGAATACTGAAGAATAGTTAAATACTCACTCTAAAGACTCTAAATATAAAGGTTATCAAGAAAGATAAAGAGTCTACAAATGTTCCAAAACATGGACTATCTAGGGTAGAAGCGGGGATTTTAGAAAGCGAGCAAATGGACAGTAGCAACCAATTCTTCAGAAGAATCATATTTAAGATTATAATAAAGTAATTGACCAAAGACGTTGGCTTGCAGGACTCAATTACTTAAAAATAAATATATATTTCCAGCAAGAAAGTGTGTTCTACTTAAATCTGGATTACTAGTTTTATAAATCTTAATTTTTAAAGAAGGAGCCATAATTAATCCCTTTTAATTAATTCAGTTTTTTCTTTCCCTAATGTCATTTTAGAATATCCCTTCTTAACATGCCTTCTTTTTAAAACAAAATTAAAATGTTATGTATTTCATTTGAGTTAGCAGAAAATGCCATACTGCTATATCATTGGAACATTTGAGAGATTCTTTGTGAGAGGAAACAGTCTTTGCTGAATGTGAAATTATCAAACCCAAGGAGTTCTCATAAGTGAAATTAATCTTGAGACTTTTTCTACAAAATGAAGAAATTTAGTTTTCACAAAGTTTTAGATGGTTTAACTTCATCCCCTAGTGGAAACTGCAGTAATAGTAGCAGTGGTAGTGGGCCTGGAAGGAACTCTGGGAACTCTGGAGAGGCTGCAGGGACACCCAGGGATGAAATTCAGGAAAGGCTGACTGCAGACTACTTTCGGTTAAGCAAGGTAAGAGCTGAATGCTTTCTGTAAGAATCAACATTCAAAAAAGTAGAAAGCTATAAATCAGTTGTAACTTACCAATTTATATTATCTTAAATATTGGCTGCATTTTATTTTTCTCACCCCTACGCCCAGTTTTATATTTTGTATAATAAAATCACAATAAAAACAATTATGGGTTTATTCTAGTTGGTAACAAGCCTGAGACATGATACAATATGCTCAATTTGATTTCGCATATTGATTGAAGTTTCACAGGTGGGGATGCCTCCAGTCCTTCAGTTGCCCTAGGTGGGCTATTATATGCTTAGTTGGATTTCTGGCTACATTCTACGGAAATCCCTCTTTTAGGATAGACCCCAAAAGGGTATTGGATACAGTTGGATTTCAGGAGGCAATGAAAGGGTTTTTGTTGTCTAAGTGGAATTAACAAACTCATGGCCCATTGCATTGTTTTTGCTTGTGAGGAAGTTGACTCATACAAGACCCTCACAGGCCATGTATTTGTGACTGTCTCTGAAGGATTCAATTAGAAATGGTGTAATAATGTCTTCCAATAAACCAATATTTGTCTAGGAAGGAATGAAAGAATACTTGTCTACTTGTATAGCTAAAATTGCCGGATCAGATAAGAGTCTAGAACTGATAGAGAGTTGTATGAGAACTAGAAGGGAATAGGCATTCTCACCTTGGGATTAAGATGATATAATTAAAATTCACAGGATCATGAATTTTGTCTACATATACAATCCTCTGCAAAGCCTTCCTTCCTACAGAGCTTCATGCTGAATGCAGAAATTGCTCATAAGGGACCGTGCAAAATGTTCAAAGCAGAATTAGCAGTTTCCAATGTCCAGTTTAGCAACACTGAATAGAACTTGTGAGAATATATAAATAAACAGTTGTAACTGACAACATAAATGAAATATTTTATACATCAGTTAAAAAGAACAGTCCAAAATAACAAATGGAAAGGGTAGAAGAACTATTGTGCCACATTATAACAAGTATCTTGACATAAGAATGCTCCTGCAGGTTTTATTTCCCGTTGAAATCTTAAAGGAAATCTTCCTTAGTTTCCATTGCTCATAATGTGCCCTCTCTTTCCCATTGTACATCAACAGAACTACCCAACCTTTTTCATCCTGAAAACCGCACTTTCTCTTTTTGCTATAGTAGATTGGCTATTTCCCCCCCACACACACACACACTTTTTAGAGCATTGAGCGTAAAGTCTTATAAAGGCTTACAAGTGTCGCTTTGTTCCTTTAAATCTCTTTCAAAAATGGGGGCATATGTGTGAAATCATTGTCATTCTGTATGGAGGATTGAGGTTTTTAATAGGCATGCTTTGGAAAAAAAACTAAAAATCCCCCAAACACTAACATTAAAAAAAAAAAAGAAAACCAGTTTGATTTGAGGGATCTCTAAGGGTATCGCACACAGCCTGTCATCAGTTACAATATCAAATGCCTCATCTGGCACTTAAGGTTCTGATAGACGATGAAAGAAAAAAGGCAGTATATTATCTTCAATCACCCTCCTGAGAAAGTTAGGGGGGAAATCCCAAGGAATCTTTGCCAGAAATCACGCTATCCTTTCCTATTCTCTAACATCTGAGCTGAAGATAGAATTCATATCTGGTAATAAAGCATAACGAGAAGGACCTTGACAGACATGTAGGAATCATTATCTTGGAAAAAGGGGCTCAAACATTACTTTTGGATGCAGCTCAAGTAGACAGCTCTCTAATTCACTGAACTATAAGGAAGAGGATGAAATATGCACAGTCAGATTTGCAAGAGTCTGGCATTATAGTCAATAAAAGTAGTTTCAGCCTACCTGTGGAATTGATTTCCTTAACATTTGTACTTTAAAATACTTTATCCGATTCCTATGGCTTCTTATGCCAATTTTTCCCTATTCCTGTTAATTAGAAATGATGTGTGTATTTTTTAAAAAAACAAACTAAATTGAGAAGTTATTTACTTATTGCAAACTAATTTTACATTTTCTGATATAGAAAAATATGAAGAACTTCATAGAATAATTCCATGTTTTATTATAAAATGTCTACAGAAAAAGGAAATGCTTATACATAAAAATTATTTTTAAAATCTCAAAAATATGAGCTTACAGAATATGGCAATTGAATCAAGGAGTGGAAGGGGGAGGAAGTCTTTTAAAGAAAACGGTTTCAGGAGGGATTGATTTGTTAGATGTTTTCAGCAAATGCCACAAAGAATCTTATTGTTCTATGATAAATTTGCTTTTTCATCAGAAGCCACAAGGCTGTTCTGTTGATATGACTCAGAAGTCTGGATGGCTGGTTTGCTCAGGTTTGCACATGCAAGATTTAAAAATGCATTGGAGGAAAGGCTACGTAGTATGTACCCTACCCAGCCATGGCCCTTCTTGACTCACAGTCCACATTTCTGTAAATGGGAGATGGCTCTTTGCCATGTATTTGCTCAGATTACCCCTCTGGTGGTTTCTTTGTTAAAAGAGAAACAGAAGTACAGTATGTGGAGAAGGAAGGATAGGGAAAGAAGGGTGTATTTATCATCCACCTGCATAGTAGCCTTTGATTAATGTTGGGAATCTAAAATGTTAGAGAAGACCGAGAAATTACCTAACTTCAAAAATATTTCTCTTCTGTAGAAATAATAAATACACATCACCGGGAATTTGCTCTCAGATTCTGATTCTGTATGTGCCAAGCAAATCTGATCTTCTTTATGTCTCTGTACAAGTTATGATATTGAGTATTTAATTTTAGCTTCCATTCATAAATCTGCCATGAAGTAATAATTTTGTTGTTAAAATCTTCTGGATACCTGCTGTCATATTTTAAACTGTGCAATTTCTGCAGAGATATCTGTTCATTTGAAGCAAATCTTGTAGTCTGACTGAAATATTGGATTCATTTATTTTATTTAATCACACATATAGCCATCTATATCATAGTAAAGTGATCTTAAGTGGCTTACAATAAAAATAATTCAACTACAACTACAATTAAAAGACATCAACAATATTATTAACTACAAGATAGTGAAGAAAATTGGTGTTAAAAGCAGATGAAATTATTTGCATGTGGAACCCAAAGCATACCTCTTCCACAAGACCTAATGGAATGAGCAGATGTAATCAGGTCTTCAGATATCCTGGTCCCATGCCATGAAGGGCTTTAAAGGTCAAAAACAGCATCTTCAATCGGACCTGCAAACTAACTGGCAACCAATACAGCTTTCACAGCAGAAGTGTAACGTGTGCACATATAACTCTATCCACGTCATTGCATTTTGCACCAGCTGAAATTTGTGGATGCTCTTCAAGGGCAGCTCTGTCTAGAGTGCATTACAGTAATCTACTCTGGAAACAATGAGGGCATGAGTAACTAAGAGCAGAGCCTTTTCTTTTTCTTTTCTTTTGTTTCCTTTTTCATAATTAATTGGTGAGCAAGTATAGTACAATGAACTTCAGAAATTTGGTAATTATTGACTTCTGGCTGACATTGTGGTGAGATTGGACGTGAGGAGTGTCTCTCTGTGCTCCTGCGCTGAGTTCTCCCCGTTGGAAGGTTCCAAAAGGAGCTAAAGCCACCCTGTAGGGGTGGCGAAGAAAAGAGGTGCCCTGCAGGTCACGGAGAATTGCAACTCTCCCGTTTGACCCAGGGCTTCCTTCCCTCTCATCCATGATGAGGAGTAGAGGCAGCCATCATGGCTGCCATGAAGCTGGGACAGCCGAGGCAATGAAGAAAGTGTAGGAGCAGTGTAGATGAACAGTGATTGGAACTGGGTGAGATGATTTCTTTTTTACCTAGAACCTAACCCTAAAAGGAAAAAAAATCCAGGAAAAGAGACTATCTGCTAAAGCAGCAAACAACTACTTAGAGAAAAATCCCAGACCCGAAAGAAAGGAATGAAGGAGAGAAAAGTAAAAAACCTTTAAAACATAGAAAATTGGACTTTTAAACTGGGTAGGCGCCATTTTGGAAAGGCATTTTAAAATGCTGGAATTATCTACTTAAATAACTGACTTTGCTTCCATAAATCAAATTAAAATTGGATTAAATACTTGTCAGATTTGAGACAACGCTGAAATTTGAGGCCCCTGAGGGCGCCACCTACTGATGAATGGAAAATATACCATACTCCTACAAGCCTGGGGAAATTTCTGATAAACAACATTTATCTGGAGGACTGTGGTGATACCTACTGTTCTATATTTATCTACTTTATGATTACTGGAGGTTCAACTGCAAGAACAAGAAAGATGTCTAAGTAAAGCGAGTCTTGAATATTAAGATATACGACTAAACTTATAGAGTGGGCTTAAGGAGGTATTTGGAAAGCTTCCTGAACTACCTAAATGGAACTGATTGAATAATCTTGGGATATAAAGAACTATGATTATTGTACTCTCTGAGGAGCAACATTAGGCCTGAATATATGGTTTTTGGACTATTGAGCAAGAGTGGGACTTACTAAAATAAGATGAGATGCTCCACCAGGGCAAAATGAGTGGAATTTTAAAAGAAATGACGTCATGCTTCAAACTAAAATTTAAATTTAGTCTTATGTCGAAGTTTGCAATATGTATGTGCATGCATACAATTTATCTGGTCAATGCATTAAAACCTATATGATTAGTTAATTGATTTTTTATCATTGAGTGGCCCCTCAGCTTTTTATTTGCTTTAGGAATTAAATTAAGGAAATTAAGGAAGTATAGAAAACATATCTAGGAAGTACAATTATTCTTCCCAACTAAGATTTATATTTTCTATTGCAGACAGTTCGTCATGGATTTCCATATCTGCCCACTGTCTTAGCTTTTGACCCAGTTCAAAAGATTCTGGCTGTTGGGACAAGAACAGGTGCAATACGAATGTATCCTTTGCTGTTGTGCAGTTTGATAGTTTCAACTACGTTTTACATTTTTATCAGTTTGTTTCATTTCATCTTTATTCAGATAAATACAAAATAATTTTAAAACTATGCTTGCTATTGTTTTTTGTGACAGTATAAACCAAAGTTTGCTTCTGGTTCTATGTGCAAGTGCTGATTCTGGGACCTCACTTCGTTTCATAATTATGGACTTGATCTTTTTTTGGAACTAGTTTTGTCTCAGCCACTGTGGAATCTCTGAAGGATGAAGTCTGCATTCAAGAACTACAGATGGCATCTAGAAAAGATCATGATTACATATCATATCATTGGGAAGAAATAAGCATTTTGAATGAGTAGTGGGAGATTATTTTATCATGCTTTATACTCCACATAATCCACATAAACAATTGTATCCATTTTAGTATTTGCCAGATTTCCTGCTTTGGAACAGAGTGATGCTATCAATATCCAGACATTTGATTATTTGATTTAGATTTTTATTTCAATTATATAGAGAACATCTTCATCCATAATTCTTCCCAAAGACTATTCTCATTCAAGTTAGAAAGTGCCAGCTGAAATTGGACTTCAGTCTGGGTTCCAGTCCTTTTGGCTAACTTCTGAATCACTGTAGTTGTCAACATCTGAGATATACAAAACACTTAAAAATACCAACACTGGGCAGTAATGTATTCCAGAAAAGTCACCTTAATAAGAATCAAGGATGCTCAGTAGCTCTAAGAGCTATAGGATATTACTTGTTCAATGTCCCAAAGGTGCTTTTCGGGAGGCAACTGGACTTTCTTGTTTGGTATTTTATTTTTTGAAGACATCTCGCTTCTCATCCAAGAAGCTTCTTCAGCTCTGACAAGATAGTGGGGAATGGAAAGATTTATATTCCTTGCAGACAGCTGATAATTTCCATCCTTTTAGAGGATCCTTGAAGCACTTGGAGGTTTATCTGTGTCCTCAGGGTCACCCGAGAGTGCTCCTGGTTCCTGTAGTCTGCATTTTTTCCTCTGGAAATCTATTCTTACTCCCACACCATTCAAAGGGTGTTCATCCCAAATTATATAGCTAAAAGTGTATAGAGATTTTTAGTCATCCAGGTCATGGTTGTCCCAAAAGCACCTTTGGGACAACCATGACCTGGATGACTGAGAATCTCTACATACTTGTTCAATGGAATAATATTACTAATATTGGGGTAGGGTGAATAAATTTATCTGTATGAATCCTTAGGACTCATAATCTAGGATGAAAATAAACTCTAGAAATCTCTAAACCTTTTCACAGTCTGCTTTTAATTAGTAAAAGCAAAGATTAATTCTGCTTTAATTCTGTATTTCTCTTATTTCAGCAATCAACCTAAGCAATCTGATCCTTGACTATGGTACTTAACAGATTGGGCAGGCCAGGTGTTGATTGCTATTGTCAGCATGAAAGTGGTGCTGCTGTTCTGCAGCTTCAATTTTTAATTAACGAGGTAAGGCTTCATTAATAAGAATTGTGCTACAGTGACACAGTTTTAGTCACTGTGTCTCAGAAAATAAGTCTTTGAAGTAAGAAAGATATTAATGAAAATGAAATCTTGATCTAGATTGCCTATTATTCACACAAGTCTGTTTCTTTGGCTTTTTACTGTTTATAAATGATAGCTAATGCTATCAAAATTTAGGATAAAAATTTGAATAGCTCATAATGGGCAAGTATACTACAGATCTTTTATTTCCATATAAATTCTACAATTCCATTGTAATTTTTTTATTTATTTATTTATTTATTTTTTGCTGTAAGTCACCCAAAGTCATTGGATATAAGACGGGCTGCAAATAAATTCCATAAATAATAAACAAAAAATTAATTATAAATATAATAAATATTTAAATTCAAAATAAATGCACAATAAATATATCCTAAATGTGTATCAGTACACCACATATACCTCCTAGATGGTGGGATACAGATAATAATATTTAGGCTTTCAATCTAGAATCTAAATTAGAGACACTAGATTAGTGGGAGAAATACTGGGCTTCAGATGAGCTTGTGGCATTCTTCTTAAAATGTGCTACAAGTGATCAGTATTATCCTTGGGGTTTTTTTTTAGCAGGGAATGCTGCATGTCAATGAATATTATGAGGTATTAGTCTATTCCTTCTCAGTCTGATTAAAACCATTCAAAGCTTTGATTGACCAAAACTGTGGTGGGCAGCAGAGCACAGCATATATTATGAGCCAATCTATGATCATCATGACTTACAAAGAATGTAACTTGGAATATAAGAGGAGAAAATTTAAAGAGAATGAATTAATTAACATAAAATGGGGAAATAAATAATAAGATTTCTACCTATGACAGAGGAAGCGTATATTGAAGGTGATTTGATGTTATTTATTTATAATTCATGCTTCTTATATGCCTATCTCAGAGAATGGCTCTGGGCAGTGGGCAGTTACCGAGCCGTGTTAAGTAGAGTTGAATATGGTGAATATAGAGCCTCGGTGGTGCAACAGACTAAGTGCTGTTAAGTGCTAGCATTTAGCTGCCAGCTGCCTGCAATTAGTGCGAGTTCGAATCTCACCAGGCTCAAGGTTGACTCAGCCTTCCATCCTTTCGAGGTAGGTAAATTGAGGACCCGGATTGTGGGGGCAATAAGCCAGCTTTGTATAGAACAACACCACTTAGGGGGGGGCGAAAGCCCTAATAAGCAGGTATATACATAAAAGTATGCAGGCTATTGCTATAATGCATTGTAAGCCGCCCTGAGTCTATGGAGAAGGGCGGCATATAAATTGGACTAATAAATAAATAAATAAATATGCAAAAAGTGAAGGATAGTTACAATGAACTAAAGGACTAAAACGTATATCCAAAAGTATGAATCAATCCCATCTGGATTATTCTGGTTGTATATGAAAGGAGAAATTTTTAGGCTGTTAATAGTTACATTCTATACTCCAAGGAACTATGATAATTAAAAAATTACATATTGGTTTTGGAGAAAATTGTGGGGGAAAATGTGATCTAGAGGAAATACTCTCATTAGGTGAATGGATGGTGAAAATTAAATAAGAGGATATAGACAAAGTGAGCCATTTGGAGACCCCAAAATGAATCGAAGTGATTCTTTGATGAGCATCTGGTTGGTTGGTCTGCAGGTTTCAAATTGACAGTTTAAGCATGAAAGCTGACTGGATGACTTTTGGCCAATCACTCTTTCTCAGACTTTCCATCCTCACAGGGTTGTTGTGGGAAAAATACAAAGAGGAAGGAATATGAGGTATGTTTGCCACCTTACTTATAAAGTAATACAAATACTTCTTGACTTACAACACTCTATTTAGTGACTGTTCGAAGTTACAACAGCACTAAAAAAAGTTACTTCTGACTGTTTTTCACACTTATGACCATTGCAACATCCCCATGTCACATGATCAAAATGGGTTTGAGTACGTGGGGATCCAGGATCTGGGACTTTGTCATCTTTGACTCTGGATGGGGTGGCACTGCCCCAGAAAGACTCAGTCCGCAACTTGGGGGTTCTCCTGGACCCATGACTCCTGTTTGAGGAACAGGTGGCAGTTGTGGCTAGGAGAGCCTTTGCACATCTTCGTGTTCTACACCAGTTGCGGCCTTTCCTAAGCCAGGATTCCCTGTGCTCAATCATTCAATCCCTAGTCATCTCACAACTGGACTATTGTAATGCACTCTACATGGGACTACCCTTGAAGAGCATTTGGGAGCTACAGCTGGTGCAAAGTGCAGATATAGAACAGCAACATATGTTCCAAACTACCTTTTTAAAATTGCCATTTTCCCAGGAAAGTCTGCATAATTATAATAAAACAAAGTATGTTCTTTTCTCATTAGGGTGCTTTGATTAGTGCAAGTTCAGATGACATGCTTCATTTGTGGAATCTAAGACAGAAACGGCCAGCAATTCTTCATTCCCTGAAATTTAACCGAGAACGGTAAGCTCCAAAAGTTTTTGAATCTACTTATCTGATTTGACTTTTGGGATACTGAAACCTTATTCATTATATTTATGCAGGTAAGCTTAAGCAACATATGGGCCAGATGAACCAGGGGATAAAGGGGCCCATGAGTCCAAGGACCCTCGCCTCTGACCTAATTCACAATTTTTTAAAATCTTCAAATAGTACTATTCTTCAAATAGTATAGGCACTATTCTGTCCAAGCATTTTGCATAGAATGAGCCAGTTTCCACTTTTCACATTCTTTGTCTGAAGCCATCCTTGACAGATTTAAGTATAGTATTATAGAAATAGCATAAATAAGTGTAGCCTTCAGAAGGACATCCTAATTTATTCTGAATCAAATTTCTGCTCTATATTGTAGAAATAATTTTAATGTTGCTGAAAGGTTAGTGCAGCTTTGAATGTTAATGTAGTTGTGATTTGACAGTAGAAGATGCAGCCCACAAATAATAGTTTTCATCCCAGCTCAAATTCAGTGGCATATAAAGCAACATTTTAAAATGTAGTTCATAAATACTAATCTAATTATTTAATTATTTATTTAATAATTTAATTTTCTTTGGGCAAGCCTGCCTGTCTTGATTATTTGATAAGCAGTAGGGCAATGTCTGCAGGAGTGGGGACTGTAACTTTGCCTTCAGAATTTTTTACATAAACTCAGGAAAGAAACTGGTGACTGTGCTTTTTATTTTTAAATATAGTTTATAGTAATGGCTTTAGTATGGGTTTATATGTTTGTTGTTTTTAGTTGAATTTGTTTACCATGCTTGATGTTGTTTTTAATTGTTGTGAACTACTTAGAGTTACACATATGAGATGGGCATCTATATGAATTGAACAAAGCATAAAATATATAATAAATAGTAAACGTAAGTATGCGCACGTGCACATACACAAGGAGGTGAGGCCATATAGATCAATTCTGATCTATATGGTCTGTAGATGGCAGATTCCACTTGCATCAAATCATTCCAAAGGTAACATGGTCCCAAGATATCACAGCCTTGACTTGGACCCAGCAACCAATGCTGCAACCCAGCAACCCAGCAACTCCCCCAAAATGGGGAGTTATTTCATGCTGGGCTCCAGCATGAATCCAAAAGCTCAGAAGTCAAAACTTCTGGTCCCAGTGACCAACCCAAATTGCACCCTGCAACATTATCCTAGGACACATATATTCGCCTTGATTCATTATTTTCCTTCTTTTAGGCAGGCAGATGCATTCCACAACAGTAGTTTCTACAGTTTTCGAGGTTAGACTCATGTAAAAGTGATTTGTAGAGTAAGCTCAAGTTCACAAATGTGGACAAGGTTCTTGGGAAATTTAGCCAAGCACACCGTGTTTCCTCGAAAATAAGACAGGGTCTTATTTTCTTTTGAACCTCAAAATAAGGCCTTGGCGTTATTATCGGGGGGAAGGTGTCTTATTATTTTGGGGGTGGAGGAGGTGGCGAGCATGGGACTGGGTGTCCCGTCATTGCTGCCTCCTCCCCTCCCTGTTCTTTGCACTGGCTGAGCTGCTGGCCGCCGCTGCCCTGAAGCGTCCTGCCGCCGCCGCTACCTCGTGGAGCAGGACTCTGCAAGGCTTGTTGTGCCATTGCGTGAACTGCAGCATCGCCACAAACTTCATCATATTGGCACAGCTGGTGTCCTGCCGCTCGCGGCTGTGCCGGTATGTCAAATCTCGTGGCAGTGCTGCCATTCATGCGTGCAACGGCACAAGCCTTGCAGAGTCTTGCTTCGCAAGGTGGCATCAGCAGCACAATGAGTCTCACAAAGACTCATTTCTGACAGGTGGGGTGGGCGAGAAGCGAGATGCGTGAAGCAAGACATGGTTCCCCTTGCCGTCTCTTCTCCCCCCCTCACCCCCCCCAAGCAAGGCTCCTTCCCCTTGCTTAGCCACCTCCCCCCTTTATGGATGCAATTTGGGGGTGGCAGGTGGGGTGGGCGAGAAGCTGGACGTGCATCTTACCTTTCAAGTTCTGTGATGTTCCTCGCCGTTGTGTCCAGGGAAACACGTTGTAAAAAAACCCCTTCTTGCGAATTCAATCAAACTTCTTGAACTCGCAAGAAGTTTTCTTTTACAGTGTGTTTCCCTGGACAAAACGGCGAGGAACACCACGGAGCTGGAAAGGTAAGATGTGCAGCTTGTGGCCCAGCATGTCCCATCCCACCCCAATGGCAACAGCAGCCTGGATGCTTCCCTTCCCCGTCATCTCTTTATCAAGAGGGGTGGAAACGAGATGCGTGGAGCAAGACATGGCTCCCCTTGCTGTCTCTTCTCTCCCCCGCCCCTTGCTGGGCATGGCAGGGCTCCTGCCCCTTACTTAGCCACCCTCCCCCTTTAGGGATGCAAAAAACTTTATTGAACTTGCGAGAAGGTTTTTTTTTTACATCTTTCCCTGAACAATGGCGAGGAATGTGATGGAGCTTGAAAGGTAAGACCTGCATCCCGCTTCTCGCCCGCTCCACTTGCCACCCCCAA
This sequence comes from Pantherophis guttatus, assembly GCF_059756535.1. NCBI lineage: Eukaryota > Metazoa > Chordata > Lepidosauria > Squamata > Colubridae > Pantherophis > Pantherophis guttatus. Next base: position 105,348,015 of record NC_142064.1, on the reverse strand, counting down.
ATTGCATCCCTATTGGGGGTGGGTGGCTAAGCAAGGAGAAGAAGCCCTGCCATGCCCGGCGAGGTGGGGGGAGAGAAGAGATGGCAAGGGGAGCCACATCTCGCTCCACGCGTCTCACTTCTCCCCTGCCCCACCTGTCAGAAATGAGTCTTTATGAAACTCATCGCACCGGCGCCTCGTGGAGCAGGACTCTGCAAGGCTTGTGCCATTGCACCCACAAATGGCAGCACTGCGGCGAGGTTCAACATACCGGTGCAGCTGCGAGCGGCAGCACACCAGCTGTGCCAGCATGATGAAGCTTGCAGCAGTGCTGCAGTTTGTGCATGCAATGGCACAACAAGCCTTGCAGAGTCCTGCTCCACAAGGCGGTGGCACTGGCGCGATGAGTCTCACAAAGACTCATTTCTGACAGGTGGGGCGGGGGAGAAGTGAGATGGGACACGTCAGGGCAGCGGCAGTCAGCTGCTCGGCTGGCATGAAGAACAGGGAGGGGAGGGCATGTCCCCCCCTTTCCCCCCTCAGCTTCGCCTCCTCACCTTGTGTTGTTTGTGTGGCAAGCAACCAGAGGAAATGGCAGGACTGGCTGCACATGCATGTAAGTAGTTGGTGTGGGGCTTTTTTTTGGTGGGGGGTTTATTTTAATGCATGCGCTGAAAAGCCCGATTGGGTTTATTATCCAGAGAGGTCTTAATTTTGGGGAAACACGGTATGTGTTTTGGACTCTTGTCTGGATTTGAGAAGTTATAATTTCTTTCTTATGAGAAAGAGCAGTTCCAGTCTTGATACCATCTACAGTACCATGATAAATTTCTGGAAATACTATCTTTGGGCAGGTAAGCTTTGCTGTATTCAGATCATTCTTGAATTACCATCTAGAAAAGATAGTTTTGAGAATTTCTGTTCAAGGCCTTATAGAATGCTCTCTTACCCTTTCTTTCTCCCATGTATTTAGTTATAAGAAGTTGCCAAGTGAGGTCAATTGAGGATATATATTGCCACATCATTAATTTACAAAAGACTCTGCCTCTTTTTTTAATCTAATTTAGATGAGCCACTGAAATTGCTTACTCACCATTCCTGGCTACAGTGATAGAGTGGATGAAAGGCAAGAAGCTGAAATTCAGTCTAGAAACAAAGATCATATTAGTCTATGGTCTATTTAACTAGATGAATTATGTTCAACCTGTTCTGGATTAACAGATTTATATAGTGCTTTTAAATTAATTATTTCCATTAAAAGGACAAGCACTCTCTATAGGATAAAGCACCCTTTCTCAACTAAGCTGTGCATCACCAGTTGCACTTCTTGGAAAAGGAGTGTCTTGTTTCAGTCGCTCATGCCCTGATAACATTTTGTTTTGGTTACTGCAAGATATTTTACCTGGAGGTGAGTTTGACCGCTTGACCTATTGAATCATCCCCTGATTCCCAGTTAATGTTTGGGCCCAATACAAAATGCAGAATTAACCTACAAAGTTCTTCCACGTTCAGCATCATGTGTCAGGAAAAAAACAGCTCTTGTATAGGTTCTTCTTTAGACCTTGAGATCATCCCTGTGAACCTGCTCCAGGTGCCCATTCATGCCATGCTGTGGAGAGTGGCTGATCAAGCCTTAATGGATGTCTCATTTATTTTACTTTAATGCTAGGCAAAGGCTTTAATATTCTCTGAGTTCAATTTTCATACCTGTTAGGTCTACTTTAAAATAATTTTAACATTTAATTTTTTTGTTTAATTTATCTATGACTAGGAAATAATAATTTTTACTCAGCACCCAAAAAATAATTCCATCATCATTCTAGGTTTTTTTAAAAATCTGAGTTTGGGGAAAAAGAACTATACCAACTATATCCATATTCTAGAAGATTAAAGTTAGAATTAAGATTGAGCGATTGGCATGAAACTCTTCTATTTTAAATGATTATGAAAATGATGAAACAGTGCATTAGTAGACATATAAAAGGAAAAAAAAGTCCTACAAAAGATAGATAACTCAAGGAAAGAAAGAAAAATAGATTTTTTTTTCTAGATTTCAAACTGGACCTGTGATGACCCGGGACATGGCACAGAGATAACACAAAATAGCTGGCAGTTCAAACCGCCCCTTTATTGCTCCAAATTTCCCCAAACACTCCCACATTTCTGGCAAATCCCAGAGTAGAGTGATAACAAATTCCCAAACACACTTAAAGCAGCCTCTGGCTTCAATTATGTCAGGGCATTTATTAATCCCATGTTTGGCTCTGGGACTAATTACCCTGGTTTAGAGGAGATGTATCGTGGCTTATTCCAAGTTGCAATAATCTGAAAAGAAACGCGAAGGAAGGTTTCTAATAAAACTCATTTATTTGTTATAAAGAAAATAAAACACCTCACTAACTAAGAAAAGTTAATTGTTACATTTTTGAAAGTAATTCTTGCCGGCTATCTGAGCCGGACCTCTGGCAAGAGAACAAAGGAAAGAGTGTGTGAAGAGCAAGTGAAGGAATGTGGGTGGATACGGAAACACGTAGCTTACTGATAAGAAGTTGGCAAAGCTACGGAGAGTCTGACAGTCCAGAAATAATGAGCTCAGCTGGTAAATAAAATAACGCAGTGACATTCCCCTTCTTTTGCCAGTTGAGCGAATATCAGTACATCATCAAATAAGGCACATCTTCTTGCGCAGATACTCATGTTGAGCTGCTGGAAGTGGTTTGTTGAGCATATCAGCAATTTGATCATGTGTAGATACATATTGCATTTTGACAAAACCTTTTTTCACTAAATGTTTTATGTTTTGGTAACGGATGTCAATGTGTCTGGACCTAGAACCTGTAAAATGTGATTCAGAAATATAAACCACCGATTCATTGTCTTCCATCACGGTGATCGGTTGGATCGGGTGTGTCCAGATATCTGTGACTAAAGCATCAAACCAAGTTAGGGAATTACATGCATCTGAAACACAAGCATATTCAGCTTCAGTAGATGAACAAGAAACAAAATTCTGTTTACGTACTTGCCAATAAACAGGACATCCATTTAAGAACATCATATAACCTGAAGTACTTTTACGTGATTTCTTATCACTTGCCCAATCAGAATCTGCATAACAACATAATTCTGCATAATCAGTATGTGTTGGTTCTAACAATAACTTCATGTGTTTGGTGTATTTTAGGTATCTCAATAATTTCTTAATACATGTCCAATGAAACTGTTTTGCCTTACCTACGTATCGAGATAAGAGATTAACACTAAGTGCAATGTCGGGTCTGGTCCAACTACTAATGTATAACAGTGACCCAATGACTGAACGATAAAGTGTTTGATCCTCGAACTCAGGACTTTCTTCTTGTGTCAAGTTGTGAAAATCTGTTTGCATGGGTGTCTTTGTTGTGTTAGCATCTTTCATGTTGCAATGATGCAAAATTTGTTCAATTTTATCTTCTTGTGAAAGACTAAACCCCTTCTGTGTTTTTTCAATCTGAACACCTAAATAAGTGCTAATGTGACCTAATAATTTCAATGTGAAGTATCTCTGCAAAGCTTTGGCAAAAATCTCACTCATTTGCTTATTTGGACCAATATAAACAATATCATCAACATAAACAAGAACTATCTCATATGCCTCGTTAGATCTTTTTGTGAACACGCACTCATCAGTTTCGGACTTAATAAAGCCCATTGAATTTAGTTTGTCAGTAAGACATAAATACCACATTAAACCAGATTGTTTCAGACCATAGAGACTTTTGTTTAGAAACCAGGTATCCCCTTCTTGCTGTCGGAACCCTGGAGGACTTCTCACGTAGATCTCTTCGTCTAGGTCTGCATGTAGATAAGCCGTGTCAACATCAAACTGGAAAACTTCTAAACCAAGGATAGTTGCAGTTGCTAAAGCAATTTTTACACTCTCAGTTCTGACTGTCGGTGAGTAAGTATTTGTGTAGTCCTCAGGATAACGTTGAGCAAAACCCTGAGCTACAAGTCTGGCCTTGTACAGTGACTCACCATTTGGTTTCTTTTTGATTCTGTAGACCCATCGAGTGCCAATGGTCTTTTTGTTTGCTGGAGGTTTTGCAGGTGTAAATACCTTAAGTTTCTTTAGACTGTTCAACCTGCATTGCATCATACCATTTGTCTTGCTCTGAATCAGGGAGCTGCTTGATTTGTGTGAAATTATCAGGTGGAAGTGTGACATTGCAAATCAAAGGCAAGGGTGCTTTTGTCAGTTGCCAAGAATATCGTTGTGGAGGGATCCCTTTTGTGGCCCTCTTGGAACGTCTCGGAACAACTGTCCAATCTTCTTCTGCTTCGTCCTCGTCCTCACTTTCGTCGCTAGCGTCAGCATCCGCGGCTTGCGAAGACGGAACATCGGGTTGAGAAGAACCAGTGGAATCTTGATCATCAATCTGCGTGACATCAGCAGTATCATCTCTAGGAAAATAAACTCCAGGATCATTGGAATGAATCCTGGACCAGTCAATATCTTCTTCAAAATTAGCAGATTGGGAAATCACAATTGCATGTTTAGAGTCAATAAATTTGCTCCATTTTGAATTATCATCAATACCCATAAATCTCAGTCTCTTTGCTGCTGGACTTCCTTTTCTTCTTTGAGCTAAGGGAATGTTCACCATAGCATATGAACCAAAAATATGAATGTTTTTAAGATCAGGCTTGTAGCCATACAACATGAAGAAAGGAGTCTGATTTGTTACACTGCTCCAAGTATGGTTGACAATGTAATTTGCATACTTGATAGCTTCACCCCAGTATATCTTACCAAGGTTGGCGTCTTCTAGGAGACAACGCATCATGGTTTGCAGTACCCCTTGTCTTCGTTCTGCGACTCCATTATGAGCCGGTGTGTAAGGCGCCGACGTCTGATGAATAATTCCATTCTTACGCATCCAGTCCTGGAAACGCTGAGACATGAACTCGGCACCACGATCACTCTGGATTCTGGCGATGCGAACTTGGTGTTGGGTAGAAACAAGGGTTGCAAAGTCTTTAAAGATCTGAAAAGTCTCTGATTTTTCTTTCATAGGATATACATATCCATATCTAGAGTAATTATCAACAATTGTTAGAAAATATTTTCTACCACCAAATGATGGCGGGAAAGGACCAACTATGTCAATGTGAACCAAATCAAAAATGCGTGTTGACAGGCGTGTAGCGCGTTTGGGAATGGCTGCTGCTTTGGATTTGGCCTTCTTGCATACAGCACAATCCAAAAACACCTTACACCCCTTTAGAGCCAAACCTTTTGCGAACTCCGGCATCTTCCTAAGAACACGGAAACTGGCATGCCCCAATCTTCTATGCCATTTGTGGATACACCTGGAATGCAAAGGTTTACCTGTTAGTGAATTCTCAACATTAACATTTTTATGCGGAACCTCAGGCTTGCTCTGAGCAACCTGTTTACCAATTCTCTTTTTGTTGGCTTTAGGAGCCTTAGGAATAGCAACAGGATCTCTCACTGGAGCATCTCTCTCTGGGCCTGTGCATTCCCTTTTTGGAGTTTGCATACTTGCCTGTGTTTGTGTTTTAGGCTTTGGCTTTAAGTAATAAACACCACCAATTAATATGGTTTCAGCAACAATATCTCCATCTTTAACTATGTAACTTGCTTTTTCAAGGTGGTGAACTTGGAACTTTAACATTCTAGACAAGTGACACTGACTAAGCAAATTACTGGTTGCTGTTGGTATGTAATAAACATCAGGAATGAATGCATCAAGCTCTTCAACATAAACAGTTCCTTTTCCTTTGATCTGACAAGGATGATTTGAAAAAGAGTAAAGTTCACGTAGTTCTGGTTCAGGCTCGTGCATCTCTGTGAAAAGTTCCTTTCTGTAGGTAACATGCAATGCTGCACCACTGTCCAAAGTCCACAGGAGTCGTCTGTCATACTCTGGTTGAGGTTGTGGATCATTGGTTAAAGCCAATGTGGCGAGTGGAGTTTGTGGATCACGCCGGGGACCACAACGACCTTGTCTACCGCCTCTGCCTCTGGAATCTGTTCCTCTGGGCTGGTATGTGACGGGAGCTGGAACTCGTTGGGGACAATCCCGGGTGGCATGTCCCACATGATTGCAGGTGTAGCATCTTGGCATCCTTGGAGCGTAGGTCCTTCCTCGGAAGGGGCGTCTAGCTGGAGCTCTTGATGCGGGTGGTCCTCTCAAATGTGGCGTGGCCAACATGAATGCCTCTTCTTCAATTAAAAGTCTACAGACATTGTCCACTGTGCGTTGAGCAATTGGGACTTGGTTAATTTTTGTAACAGCATCTTTCCATTCATAATTCAAAGAGTTAATAATGATGCTGATCATTTGAATATCTTCAATGTTATGGCCTCTTTCTCTCAATTCTGTTCTCAGACCTTTCAGTTTGGTCAAATGTCCTCCAATTTGTTCACCAGGTTTCAATCTCGAACCGTGGAGTTCAGACATGAGTAGACATGAAGATTCAATTGAGATAGGCCTGTAGCAATTTTCCAATTCAGCCCAAATTTGTCGGGCTGTTGTATTTGGTGGAAAAGTGACCTGCAGTTCAGTATCCATGGACATCAATAACGTTGTGCGAGCCCTTATCTCTAAATCTCTTATTGCAAAGTCCCATGGTTGAGCAGGTGGGTTAAATACCATACAGTGACTGCCTTCTCTAAGAAGCAATAGTGTAATCTCACTGACCCAGGCTTTGTAATTGTGTCCTGACATTTTTAGTTTTGACTCACCAGTTAGTGGAGAGACAGAAAATGCCTGGTAAGGAGCCTGCACTTGGTATGCTGGCTGTGCTGGCAGAAATGCCTGTGGTATTTGCTGTGCCTGTTGTGGACCTAAAAATGGTCTTGGTTGTGCCATTGGAGGTGGGCCAGGAGGTGGCCCTATTTGCACTTGTGGCTGGGGCACATATGCAGGCATTTGTAGCTGCTGTGGCTGATGCACTGGAATCTGCTGTATTCCAGTTGCCATTTGTGCTTGAGCTGCAATATTGGCATGACCTGCTAGAGATGCAGTCATTTGCCTTTGCTGCATAAAGTTTAATTGTGTTCCATCTAAAAGGACACCAACACCGCCAGGGGGTGTTTGAGTTTGGGCCTGTGGAAACACTTGTGGCATTTCAGCTTCCTGTAGTAAATTGCTTTTGCCAGCAGATGGTGCTGCACCTTTAGCTTCGGGCAGCTTTGCATACGGGGCATTGTATGCTTTAGAGTAGGAGTGGTTATGTAAGACATGTGTAACTTGATCAGGGAGACTTTCATGTGACGTATGCAGTGCCGTCTGTCTTAATTGGCCTGACACAGGATCCACCAGGGGGAGTGTCTTTGGCTCTGAGCAAGAAGACAATATGGCGCTTTTTGAAAAATTTAAGTTATCTCCCATATCTTGCTCAAGCATAGATATAGCCATTTTTGCCTGGGATAGCTGCTGTTCATAGAGTTTTATACGGTCACGATAGGCTTTCATAGCCATCTCACGCTGGGTGAGCTCAGGGCTTTGAGAAGAGTAATGAATTGTTTCTCTCTCTGTGTGGGAGGAATTTTGCTCGGTAGTGTGCTTTGGCCTTGCATCGAGCGTTACAAATTCAGAAGGTTCTGGGAAGACTTTTTCGGAGCTTGGAAGATCAGAAGAAAATGTTACTGACCTCAGTCGTAAATCATCATCTTCAAAAACAGCTTCTGTCTTATCTGTCTCCATTTCTGTTCCCACGGCTTTTTCTTGTTCCAGGCGTGTGGCTGTAGTAAGGGGCTGGAAATCTGAAAATCTCCTGTCTGCCACCTCTTCGTTGGAAAGATCAATCAAATCATTTACGAAGAGTGGTCTTAGTTTCATTTTGCCTTTTTTTTTCTGTTTCGGCATCTTAGCAATATAATTAGCGTACCTCAGTAGCTAAAAACTAATTGCCTATGCGCTCTTATCAGAAGTAACAAAACAAGGAAAAAGCCATAAATCAAACCATCCTCTGCTACCAGAATGTCAGGGCATTTATTAATCCCATGTTTGGCTCTGGGACTAATTACCCTGGTTTAGAGGAGATGTATTGTGGCTTATTCCAAGTTGCAATAATCTGAAAAGAAACGCGAAGGAAGGTTTCTAATAAAACTCATTTATTTGTTATAAAGAAAATAAAACACCTCACTAACTAAGAAAAGTTAATTGTTACATTTTTGAAAGTAATTCTTGCCGGCTATCTGAGCCGGACCTCTGGCAAGAGAACAAAGGAAAGAGTGTGTGAAGAGCAAGTGAAGGAATGTGGGTGGATACGGAAACACGTAGCTTACTGATAAGAAGTTGGCAAAGCTACGGAGAGTCTGATAGTCCAGAAATAATGAGCTCAGCTGGTAAATAAAATAACGCAGTGACAAATTAGTCCAGCCTAGTGCTGTGTACACCAGGGCTGCACAGCAATAAATCCAACAGGGCAAATCAAGGAGTTCAAGAAGCAAAAGATCCAGTTAATTAGTCCAGAATGCCAGAAGGAATGCAAGGACTCTTGGAAAGTTCAAACGTCGGCACTCAACACTTCAGGAACTCAGCGTTTGTTCCTGACAAATGCCCCTCCCCACAGCATCTCCTTAAGTCTCATTCCCCAGGTGTGCTTTGTGAAGATGGGCGGGGCACTCTTCTCTCGAGCAGTCTGCTCAGTCTGCGCTGTTCACGCCTTGTCTCCACTCTCCAAGCTCTTGGATCAGGAGTCGGTGGTCCTTGCTCCTCACCTGAGCTCTGTCTCTCATGTCATCCTGCCCCTGTTCCTCCCTGCCTACAAGCTGTCCTAATCCTGAAAGTCCCTGGCCATTCCATTTTCTTCCGAAGACAACGAAGCTGCCCCCTCAATCTCTGTTGGCTCAGGTTCCAGCTCATCTTCCCCGCAGATTCAGGCTCTGACAGGGGCATGACAAGACCTATGCTGCATGTCAAGCAAGTATTATACCCACTCTACAAAAGACATTCTTGAGGAAAAGCTTAGGGGGGGGGAAATGCAAGAAATGAAATTTCGTTTTAAAGATGGTTGTCTATGGAGCTTCTCAGTCATCTATGTCATGGTTGTCTCAAAAATACTTTTTTCCAAAGGAAACTGGACTTTGTTTTTTCCTTGAAGACATTTTGCATCTCATCCAAGAAGCTTCTTTAGCTCTGACTTTAGAGCTGGTTATTGTGCATTTTGTTGCTTTCTCTTTAGATATATAAATTTAATCTAATTTAATTTAATCTAATACATGTATGCACAGAAAATAAAGCCATTGGCAAGAGCTTTTCTGGAACAGAAAATGTGGAGGCTACAGGGAGATTACCTAATGGAGTGCTGGAATAACCTGTAGCTTGGACTAAAATATCCCTTGCCAGCATTGTCTTGGACTGGTCAGATTTTTCTTGCACTGTATTAATGTGAAACTGGCATTAGCACAGAAGAGTACCATAAGGCTACAGTGTATATATATCCATCACAAATGTGGACCTGGAATGTGCCAGTGCTGATTAGGTTAACGGGATGAGAAAATTAAATAAATGTATGACAACCTCACAGCAGGATAAAGTGGTACCTTCCAGTTTTCTGAAATGTTGCATCTTCTCTTGAAGATCCAGGAGAGCAGAGGTAGATTGTAGGAAGTGAAGAGCATTTGATTTCAGTGATTGACCAGGAGCCATATGCAAACATGCATGTGATATGAAGAGAGCCAGCAAGTTTATCTTTTCCCCTGAAGAGGTCATGAGGCTCCCTACTTCTTTGGGAATGTGTCTTAGCACTGAAGCAGAGTGCTATGAATCCCTCAATGTCAATGTCCTCCCTTGTATTATGGTAAAAGGATCCCTGTTGTACCGAAAACTTCTGTATTTCATGAAAAAACAGCAGTGACCTGAAATAAGACACACTTGTGATATTGGTGCAAATATATCTAGACTGGGTATTTTATAGCTTGTCAGCCCAATATTTTGGTTTAGCTCTGGTCTTTCATGTCTGGTCTAGGAAAGTAATGGACAGATACTCCTACCTCCTTCATATTAATTACACTCAGGGGCCAAAATATTGCAAGGTGAAAGAAGCTAAAGAAAAAAGGTAGATGTGGATGAAAAGTCACTCTCAGAATGCCAAATCTTCCCAATAAGGAAAAAAAATGAAGAAGGGATGAATGTTTGTTGATGTTCTAGAGAAGCATGGTCCTGAGAATCTTAACTTTCATTTATTACAAACACAAAGACACACACACTAGATATGAGGTAAAATGTGTTGTCACTGCTATATGTTCTTATTCCAAAAGAGAGGCGTTTCCACCCTTTTTGTTCAATTTTACCAATGTACAAATAGCAATCACTGATATATGTGGTGTTCAGAGAAGGCTATTTTGAGCTCTTGCCAATATGTCTGGATTATATATGCAGATGCTGCACAAATCATACCAGATGTTGAGCAATTAAATTAGCTCAGCTACAAGACAACCCAGTTGTTGTTATGTTCATTTTGTGACTGGGAATGATAGTGGAATCACATTGGAGTTACACTGAGAGTAGAATCTTTTTTTACATAATGGTGTCCTTATTCTGTATTGGGGTCTTTTAGTCCAAAAGGCACTGATGCATGAATGATCATGAATAGTTTGCTGACAATGAAGATTCAAAACCTTCACTAATAATTTAGGCTGATATTTGTTCACTCCTTAGGAATAGACTTTAATTCAAAACTATGACCTGTTTTTCCTACACTAACAGTTTAACAACCACTATTTCATATGATCTGAGATGAGAAATGCAATATGTTGTTTTTAACTACATATATATAATGTAATTGTGATGCTCAGCTGAGACCTTACTCTTCTTTATCTCCTCTGGAAAAGGTGCATCCAAATTCCTAATAAGAGCCATATTTCAGGTAGTGTCCCAAATGTAGCACTACGGTGGGAGGCAGAACTATCTAAAGTCAAACCTGGTGCATGGTCTTACAATTTAGCACATTGATTAAAACTACTCTTTTCCCCTACAGGCTTGAGTTCTCTCCTTAGAGGAGATAGTTTTGAATCAGTATGGTTCAGGACCATCACGTAAAAACTCCAGTATCTTGGTTTCTCCAGGGAAGTATTTTTGATGATGGGATATGATGTGCACTTAGTGCACTTAAACAACATATTAAAGACCTGGAAAACCAACAAAATAGGGCTACTCTTCATAAGAAAGTTTTTTGTGCAGTCAATTTCCCTTTTTAAAGTAGTGAGATACCTATATCAAATAACTGTCCCAAAAATTTGAAGGGTATTAACCTTAGCACCCTGCAATACACTTCCCAAAGCTGATACAAAAAAATATGAGCTGAGATTGTGCCCCTGTGGACAAGGAGCCAATGAAACTAAAGCTCACAACTTTATACTGCATCTTCTATAAGGACTTATAGACAGGGGTGAAATCCAGCAAGTTCTGACAGGTTCTGGAGAACCGGTAACGGAAATTTTGAGTAGTTTGGAGAACCAGCAAATATCACCTCTGGCTGCCCCAGAGTGGGATGGGAATGGAGATTTTGCAGTATCCTTCCCCTGCCACGCCCACCAAGCCACACCATGCCCACCAAACCACTCCCACAGAACCGGTAGTAAAAAAATTTGGATTTTACCACTGCTTATAGACTCACTTTATAATACCTCAACTAATAAAATATCCGAGAAATACTGATCTCTTTTATGTACAACTACTGTTATTGGATCAGTACAAAGTAGTTTCTCTGAATGTGGCCAAATTTTGTTATACTGTATGCAAAATTAGGTGGACTCTAACTGCCCACTAATAATTCACCACGAATCATAATATATTATTTTGTCAAATTTTTATTTTTATTTTTCATTATTATTGTTTCTAATGCTTTTATTTGTACTGTTGGTCTGTGATTGTAATAAAAACTGATTGGTTTATATAATGTGATTGTCTTTTCTCCTAACACAGGATTACCTTCTGTCATCTACCTTTCCAAAGCAAGTGGCTCTATGTTGGAACAGAGAAGGGGAATACACATATTGTAAATATTGAATCCTTCATACTTTCTGGATATGTTATCATGTGGAACAAGGCAATAGAACTGTGAGTTTTGAATTGTTCACTAATTTTTCATTTTATTGCTATTCTGTAAAATGAAAATCAAATCCTCTAATCTACACCATAAAATGCTGTGGTGTTGTTTTTAATAATTCTCAACCTGATTTTTACTACAGTATTTGACTTTTTGCATTGTAGCAATGTATTCTCCTGAAAGCAAAGTACTACAACCCAGTCCCAATCTTGCTGCTGCAAAGTGAGAAGACAGAAGTTGCCTACCAAATGCTTTTTGTTCCACTATCTTTCTTTCCTTAGAACCTTGCAAGTTACATTCATGATTTTTGATATCACAAAGCCTACTTGTCCATGACCCCTTGAGCTACATAAAGATCTTAATCTGCAGAACACATTTAGGAAGCAGATTTTAGGAGAACTTAAAATGTCTGGAAATTTAATATGTGAGAGGTGGGTCCATATGACTCACTGCTGCTTTGGAGCATGATTAGATGCCAGATGTAGTGAGTAAGTCACTAGTGAGATAATTTTCTCTGATGAACTACAAGATCACTGATAATGATAAGCATGGAGCTCTGCTAACCAGTCCATCAAGCTGTAGAGAGGGTACTGGGAATAGTAGCTGTCTGGCATAAGATATGGCTCTCAAGTTGAAAAGACTGTTTACCTGCAATATTAAAAGTTTGGCTTCCAAGTTGAACATAATCCAGCAGAGGGTCAGGTGCAGCCCACAATGCATCCTGATCTCCACTATATTTCTTTCTGTTGCTTCTGTTGCTTTTCCACTACTATGACCTCCAAATGTTAGTTTTTTTCCTTATTTGGCTCTGTTTCTTTATCTACTATCTACTATGCTTACATTTGTGTTCCAAGCTGTTTTACTTGCTCTGCATTCCTGCAATCATTTCCCCCCTCTCTGTTTTTCTTGGTTTTTCTGAAGAGGGGTGGGGGGTTTTTTGCATCCTAATCGCTCATCTGTAACCAATTCTTCCTATAAAACAACCCTTCACCTTCTTTGCCCCTCAGGTACTGAAAGAATATTATTATTTTTCTAAGACAATAGTTCTGAAGACTACATAAATCCTGTTCTCAAATTATATTCATAGGACTTAATCTGCAATCCCTTGTTGCATTTTTCCACTTAATCCATCTGAATCTTTTTTTTAATGTGCAGAATTAAGTACAGTACTTGAGTGGGATATGACCAATGCCAAATATAATGGAATTATTCCTTCCAATGATTTAGAAAGTTTACTTCTACTGAACGATCCCAAAATTACATTCACCTATTTAGGAAACATACTGCTCTACTAATTTATACAGTATTTCAACTTGTGATCCATTACTAGACTGGAACAATTTCCACTTGCTTTAATGATTTTTTAAATTTATTTATTTGTCAAGAACGTATTAGATAATAAGTATAAAGATGGATTGGATACATAAAATAGATACAAATAGAGGAAACATTAGGACAGGGACGGTAGGTACGCTGGTGCTCTTATGCACGTCCCTTACAAGACCTCTTAGGAATGGGGTGAGATCAACAGTAGACAGTCTTAGGTTAAAATTTGGGGGGGTTGGGGATGAAACCACAGAGTCAGGTAGTGTATTCCAGGCATTGACCACTCTGTTGCTGAAGTCATATTTTCTGCAATCGAGTTTGGAGCGGTTCACTTTAAGTTTGTATCTATTGTGTGCTCGTGTATTGTTGTGATTGAAGTTGAAGTAGTCATTGACAGGTAGGATATTGTAGCAGATAATTTTATGAGCTATGCTTAAGTCATACCAAAGGCGGTGTAGTTCTAAGTTTTCTAAGCCCAGAATTTCAGGTCTGGTGGCATAAGGTATTTTGTTGCAAGCAGAGGAGTGGAGGACTCTTCTTGTGAAATATTTCTGCACACGTTCAATTGTATTAATGTCCGATATGTAGTGCGGGTTCCAGACAGATGAGCTGTACTCGAGAATTGGTCTAGCAAATGTTTTGTATGCTCTGGTTAGTAGTGTGATATTTCCGGAGAAGAAGCTACGCAAGATTAGGTTTACAACTTTTAATGCCTTTTTAGTGATGTTGTTACAGTGGGCTTTGGCACTTAGATCATTAGATATGAGTACTCCAAGGTCCTTGACAGAGTGAGGGTCATCTACAAGGTTGTGTCCATTCAGTTTGTATTTTGTGTTCTGGTTCTTTTTGCCAATGTGTAAGGCAGAGCATTTGTTGGTTGAGATTTGGAGTTGCCAATTGTTTGAGCATTCCAACACAAAGTCAAGTTCTTTTTGAAGGGCAGCAGCATTGTCTGTGGTGTTAAATATTTTTACATCATCGGCAAAGAGAACGCAATTGCTTTTAATATGATTGCAAAGGTCATTTATGTATAGTATGAAGAGTGTTGGTCCTAGAACACTGCCTTGGGGAACACTGCTATTAACAGGTGCAGGATTTGATAGAGCGCTCCCCATTTTTACCACTTGTTTTTTTTTGTTTTTGCTTTAATTTATATGCCGCCCTTCTCCGGAGATTCAGGGCGGCTTACAATGCATTAAGCAATTAAGCAATAAGCAATAGCCTTCATACTTTTGTATATTTATACATAGTCAGCTTATTGCCCCCACAATCTGGGTCCTCATTTCACCTATCTTTGAAAGGATGGAAGGCTGAGTCAACCTTGAGCCTGGTGAGATTCGAACTTGCAGTAATTGCAAGCAGCAGATGTTAATAACAGTGCTTCAGTCCACTGTACTACAGGCTCTGTCTTGTTATCTGTTTGACAGGAACGCAGCTATCCAATTATCTAGGGGTCCAGAGATGCCATAGGATTTTAGCTTTAGAAGTAGTTTGTCATGTACCACTGAATCAAAGGCTTTACAGAAGTCTATGTAAATTGTGTCTATTGCTTTGCCCTGATCGAGATTTGTAGTCCATATGTTCTTGCAGTGTAGAAGTTGTAGATAACAGGATAATTTTTTTCTGAAACCAAATTGTTTATTAGAGAGTAGGTTGTTTGTTTCTAGGTGGAGGGTAATGGAATGATTAATGATTGATTCCATGACTTTGCAGGTGATGCAGCATAAAGAGATTGGTCTGTAATTTTCAAGTACGCTGGGGTCTTCCTTTTTGAAGATAGGGATGACCGTGGCTAGTGAACATAGTTTGGGTAGGGAGCTGGTCCTGAAGGATTTTTTAAGGATTATGCTTAGAGGTCCTGCTATAGTAGTGAAAAGCTTTTTTAAAAAGTATGCACATAGTCCATCAGGTCCGATAAATAGAGATGGTTTTAGTCTGCGTAATGCCTTTTCAACGTTATCTTCTGTGAAATCTATTTGTGTTAGATCGTTGTAGTTATTTGTGATATGACTAGGGAATGTTGGGCATGAGCCATTGCTGTTTACAAAGACTGAGCCGAAGAATGTGTTGAAGAGGTTTGCTTTAACTGCTTCATCATTGCATTCTTTACTATTAGGTCCTTTTAGGGGTGGGATGGATCTTGAATCTTTAAGTTTGTTGTTTACAAAATTATAGAAGGCATGGTTGGATTTCGTGCGCAGGAGGTTCTCTTCTTGTTTGGTGTGGTAATTGGTGCTTTCAGTCTTTATTTTTCTTCTATGAAAACCTTTGCATTTATCTCTATTAAATTTCATTTTATTATTTTCACTAACCTATGAAGATTATTCTCAATGGCATTCCAATCTCCTAGAACTGAGGTGCAAAAGTGCTATTTGGGGGCTACATGTGGTCTGTCCCTTTTGTTGTTCCCAGATCCCCCAGTGTAAAAGCCTCATTTAAAAAAAAATAGCCCAAAGAGGTCCTTAAGCCTTTCAGATTCTTAAGACTCCAGTTTCATCCCCTAACATTCCTGAATGCCCTTTGCTCTGCCCTCTTTGAGAGGACAGCCTAGGCCTAGGGTGACTTTTAAGCTGATGGGTTTGTGAAGGAAATTTTACATGATTAGCTTGCCTATCCAATTTCCTATCTCCTTCAGATTTGATGAGAATTCGGTTAATCTTTCCAGCTCATTAAAAAACATTGGAAGAGTTCTATTCTCAAAAGAAGACCCTGTTTGTATCACACTTGAGCCCTTGTTATGACTTCCCAGAGCAGAAATAGCCATCAAGTGAAAAGTTGTTTAACACTTTTCAACTTCATTCTGTGAGAGGCACAGATTATAATTGTAGGATTGTCTTCCACATAAGTATGGGATCAAATGTGTGGGTCTTCTAAAAGAAGTTAGTGTTAATTATTCAATTATTTCAAGACCAGATTATTTGAAGGAGATTTCTGGAGAGAACTCAGGCAATTACCCCACACAGTTCTATCTTCAGTAGCATCTGTTCAGACTTGCATGTATTTGTCTCAGAGAAAAAAACAGTGTGACATAGAGCAGCCCACACATATCCATCAAAGGTTCAGCCCACTCCCTGTTGTTATGCATTTCCTGCTCTTAAATTTAAAATATAAGGGATGTAGCTTATCAAGTGCACTTATAGACATGAGCTTCAAATTTGATTCCCATAGTCTTACATTTATTTCTCCTAGCCCTAATGCAATTTTTCAGGAGCTTTTTACATGCAAAAATAAATCTCTCTCTTAAAATGGAGCTGTTAGTGGATAGGAGTTAGTTTTAAGGAGCCTGTTAGATAGTCCAGAGAAATTACTTTTTGGTCTGGGTCCAAAATAAGCACTATGAATTATATGCCTTCTCCTGGGAACTTTTAAACCAGCTGATTTATAGTTGCTTGTTATTGAGTCTGTGAGCAGCTTCCATTAAAATATGGAATTAATAAAATAAAATATTCAGCAGACAGGGATATTCACAGATAGAGAAATCAGACTGTCTGATATAAGATAGTCAACAAATGTGAGCAACATCCTGGACTCAACATTTGAATTCTGTCCATTTGCTAAAAGTTTGTTACTGAAGAGTATTTTGATTTGTGAAAGATTTAGCTGGCCAAAAAAATGCAATATAAGAGACAGATTCAGCTAAAGCCAGGAGAGTGTAACTCTTTTTTTTTTTTTTTTGCATTAAGCAACAACATGTTAACCAGCATAGTTTAAAGGATTAGTCTGACCAGGATTACTTGTGTGCAGGAAAATAAAGGAAGAGAAACCAAGCACAATGTCATTTATAGGACCTACCCCCACCCCCCACAATTTAAAGCTAACCATCCAGAGGAGGCATTATCATCCTTATAAGCAGTCAAAGCAAAGCGTGCTGTTCAAGCTGCTTGGGAACAATTAATTGTAACAGCAAGAGCTAAAGAGCAAGCCATGTTGCTAGAGATTTGCAGCATCTTCCTAGGCTCCTGTAGCCTGCAAGTATCTAGGAGAACCATTTCTCAGAGCAGTCTGTGGAAAAATTTTGCATTACCCCAGATATCTCATTAGCTACCAGTCAGTTTCAGAAAAATACAAACTAATTAGGCAACAGACATTTCAAAAGCCCCTAGGAGGAGATTTAATCCCTCCTGAATTGATTCTGAGCAATAATTGTTGGATTCACTCTTTACTTATATTGATAGATTACTTTGTATACCTAAAGAGAGGAAACTAGCTCTTATTATCCTATTTTCAAGAAGGATAGAAATTCCACAACAAAATTCTGTGGTAAAAGCTGCTGCCAGGCTAGAGGGAGAGAATATCTGAACAGCTGAACAGGCAGGCTTTAGACCAGCCTGGCCCACTTTGGTTTGGGCCTTCATGTTTTATCATTAGATCTAAAAATCCATGCTGTTCTCTAAAGCAGATTTATTTTCTGCCTTTGTACACTCTGAGCAGGCTTTCAGTTCAATATCTAGGACAGTGTTTTTCAACCTTTACGTATCTTTACGATATGTGGACTTCATATCGTATTCCCAGAATTCCTCAGCCAGCCATGTTTGCCCTCATAGAGAATGGTTATCTAGCTAGTTCAATCGGATTTGTGATAAATGGTTAAAATTTTACACACATTCAAATTAAGCCAAAACCCACATATGAAGAAGACGACCATGTGAAGTCTTCCTGACATTCGTGTATGCCAATGTGGCAGGTGCAGAATAAACATCTCAATGTGTTGCATAGTTCAGTTTCCATGTCAGCATCTTACAGTTAGCTATCTCTATAAATACTGTGTATTTGCAACTAAGGTATTTTGTTTAATTATTTTGAAATTGATTAGTGAGAACCATAAGTTTGGTTTGATTTGGTTTAAAAATCGAGTTTGGCTTGAGAGCTAGTGTGGTGCAGATATTAAGGTGCTGGCCCAGAAATCAAGAGACAATGAATTTGAGACCTCTTCTAGGCATGAAACTGCTGAGTCATGCCCAGTCCCCCTTTCTCAGCACAACTCACCTCGCAGGGTGGTGGTTGTGGGGAAAATAGAGGGGCAGGAGCATTAGGTACGCTTCTTGCCTTGAGTGATATATAAAAAAGGTTGGATAAAAAAGAATAGTATCCCAAGGTTAAATACAGTGCACATTATAATTCTATATAATTTAGATTCACATGTATATAACTTAATAACATACAACCCATTACATTATATATGTGTACAAGACAAGCCATTTTCCAAAGGTCACAGAAAAAGACTTGCTCTGCTTTCAGCACTGGGTTGTCTACCCTTTTAGTAATAATGCTTAGAGCCCAATCCTGTTGAGCTCTGTGCAAGTGCCACAAAGTGGTTCTGATGGAAAAGGTGTAATTTGAAATGGTGGTGGGGGGGGGAGTGATGAAGTTAAACAGAAAAAAATAGCAGATAGAATTGCAACCATTTGTCTTGCATCAAATTCATCAAGCAGAGGCATGCCAGCTAGCCTGTTTGGCCTAATGGTTGAGGAACCAGGCTTGGAACTAGGAGACTCTGAGTTCTAGTGCTGCCTTTGGGCCAATCACTCTCTCTCAGCTGAACTCACCTCAAAGGGTTATTGATGGATGCTGCAGGAGCATGAGTATCATACAGACTTGAGATGAAAGATTTTGGTTGCTCATTCCTGGATAATTGCTTTATTGGAATCCCTCTTCTTTCTAGGTTTACTTTTGCTTAGAGCAGCCTTTTATAATTTGGCATCCTTCAGCTGTTTTTTACTCTAACTCCCTTAATCCACAGCCACAGTCATTTTTGGCCTATGTGAACTGTTTAAGTATGTGAATTTTTTAAAGTTAAATCGCTTGGGAATATATTGTGCATATCTCTGAATCAGCCCTATTCCTAGCTTGTTAAAGAAGTCTTTTCTCCTAACTTAAAAATATCATTATTTTATAAAACATTTATTGTAGTTGTAGGATTCTTTTGGGCATCAGTTAATTTTTTAAAGCATTTATATAATTGAAATATTCATAAGTATGGCTGTTTCAACAGTACAATCCTATGCAAACACCAATGAATATATGAGAATTTAGTTTCACATAATTCCTATTTTGGTTCAGTCCTCTACATCAGGCAGTTGTAAAGAACAAAAGTTTAAAATTGATAGAAAATCTTTAATATTAGTACCTAGGACAATTCCAAAGCTGATCATTAAAATATGTTCTGTGAGCAAAAATATGCTAACTCTATCCATTTTTTATTCGCTAGTTTCCTTAATAGACTTGGAATTCTGTAGATTGTGTCTTTAGCAAGGTATTTAACAAAGTACTACACATCATTCTGTTTAGCAAGCTTAATTAAGTATGAAAATTAAATGCGTATAGAATTCATTAAAAAGTCATATTAGTGGAGCATTCATTAGTTCCTCATCAAGTAGACTGAAAAAGATATTCAAAGACCTCTACTCTCTTCCTGGATCCTGTTTCTCTTTTCCTACTCTCTAATAATTTTAATGAGCATATTTCCTATTTTCTCACTGAAAGTAGGATCATATTCAGTTTCATTATGTAATAGTCACCATGGCTTCTTAGTTGACTTCCTCTAAAATTATCTGCTTGGGTTACAAAACAAAAATAAATTGTACTTGCTTTTTATAGTCTCAGTTTTGATTTGCAGATCAACGAAGACTCACCCTGGGCCTGTTGTGCATCTAAGCGATAGCCCAAGAGATGAAGGGAAAGTGAGTAAGAAGAACACAAGTATTTCTCACTATTTTTGTTTTAGCAGTTTTTGCCCTTTTGCTACAGTTAATTGGACAACTTAAACACACAAACATCCATAAAAAGCAGGGGTGAAATCCAGCAGGTTCTGACAGGTTCCGGAGAACCAGTAGCAGAAATTTTGAGTAGTTCGGAGAACCAGCAAATGCCACCTCCGGCTGGCCCCAGAGTGGGGTGGGAATGGAGATTTTGCAGTATCCTTCCCTTGCCACGCCCAACAAGCCACGCCCAACAAGCCAAGCCCACAGAACCGGTAGTAAAAAAATTTGGATTTCACCACTGATAAAAAGTATGTAATGCTATGGACAATACAATATTATGGGGAAAAAATAATGTATACTCCTTTTGGGTAAGGTTAAACAACTTTTTAGTAAACAGAAATTTTACTGACCTGAACATACAAATACAGTAAATACTTCTGAACTGTGCAATGTATATATTAATATTTTGTAAATAGGCTGTTGGTTCACTATATATTGAAAAATATGTATTTTCAATCAGTTTATTTTGTTTTGCTTGATGCAATGCTGTTTAATTGATGAATAAAATATTATAATATGATTCAATATAAATATTGATTTAAATTATTATTCCACTTCCCCTTAAGAGCAAAATGTCAGTCAGATCAGAGATGCTGCCTCTCCAAAGTCAGAAAGACAGTCTCCAATGGTCTTCCAGGGAAAAGTAAACTGGCCTCTGGGCTACCTGGAGAGACTCCAAGAGTCCAATTAAAGAAGGAAAACCAGAACTCTGCATCTCTGTCTTTCTCGGTAGATAAATCTTTAGCTCCATAACTAGTAAAAATAACTTGTTTCAGCTTCATAACTAATGAAAAGAAAAGGCAAAACATCTGAAAGAAAACTATTTGTTTAAGTAGATATACTTAAGTAGATAAGTGAATCCCTGAATTCTGTAGCAGTAGAAGTTAATGAGAAAATTACCATGAAAAAAGTCAACTAACTGATCTTTCAAACAAAACAGGCTTCTTTTTTGCCTATCTTTTCCACCAGCTGAATGCCTAAACTTAGCAAGCCAAGATGGCACCAGGAGTCCCAGGCCACACCAGAAACTGCTCCATTACCACCTACTAAAAACCATGTATTCAGCTAAGCCATTCAATCATTAAAGATACCTTGAATTCTCCATACAAAGTATCCATAAAAGCATTTGAAAACTGGCAATAATTAAGTATCTCTTCATATTTAGATCATATTCAAATTCTAAACTTGAGAAAAATCTGGGTATCTCCTGGATTTGCAAATGGATGTTTCGTCTAATCAATATCCTGTATTCACAATCCTTTCTAAAGCTTAGCTAAAATGGTGGACCAGAATACTCCCTATCAAAGACTTATCAAACCAAGAACCAGACTACATCATTTTCATGATGGATACCAAACTGAAAGAATGAGAAGCTTTGAAAGTTTTGAAGCATCCTTGCCAATTTAGATCTGAATACTTCATACCACTAAAAAGTTGTGTGCTATTACAGGATGTATATGCCTTCCCAATCACAGATTCTGGGAAGCTTTGCCATTGCCTTCTAGGCTTCATTTTGAAATACCTTCTCTTAGATAGATTGACTTTTATACTCCTTATGCAGGTGGCTAGTTAGATTGATTCCTGAGAGTAAACACAGGTCAGCGGACAGAGACTGCTGCCTAGCTAATTTCTAGAAATTTTCAGTCATCAAATGATATTCACCAGATGACCACCTTGATTGAAAATGTATTATGAGGATGGTTCCTTTAATTGTGAACCCATTTGGGTGGGCTTTTTAAAAGATGTAATAGACTTCAAAGAAAAAGACATCTAGCAAACTTTCAGAAGAACTGAAAGCTACAATGTTTATGAATATGGAGTGTCATTTCTTACGTGGCTGAAATATAGTTTTAAAAAATACATCTGTGGATCTCATGATTTTTCTGTCTACAAATTTTTATTCTTCAAATTATAATTGTAAAATTACATAATATGAGAGCTTCTTTGCAGTTAAATTATAAAGATGGGCTTTAACCACAAGGCAAAGTAATATTTGGAGACCAGTCTTGAGGATATTATAAGATGTTTTTTTATGGTTTCCATTAATATCCTCAGTAATTATTTTTTAAGTATGAACCCTTTCTAATACTAAGTGCATAGTCCTCATCCCATACGCACACATTCCATTCCATTCCTTTACAGAGAAGAGGTACAATTTCATGACCTAGAAGCAAGTTGTTCCTGAATATCCTGAGTTTCATCTCAGAGTAGATTCTGGATAGGCCTCATTTGCCAGACAAGAAATTCATCCAGATCACTTCCTAATCCAGTTGAGACTGGAAAAGCTATTTTGATTATCTGAGGGCTCCCAAGAAGCCTTGGAGAGTATGTGGGGAGTTTCCCAAAAATCTGCCAGCACTTGTCTCAGTTGCCTCTCCAGTCTCTGGGTCTTGACACAATCATTCCCAATTCACCAATCCAAAGACATGGAAAAGACGAAATGTTGCCTGGAACACAAGTAGAGAAACACTAGAAGTGAACCTGCAAGAATATGGATATATAATATAAGAAAATTATCCATATAGAAAATTGTCTGTGAGAAACCCAAAGCTGAACACCTCGAATTAACATGCCTCTTTGAACTTTTCACTGTTCAGTGACTCGTTCAGCTGCACTAAGTTAGTTAGGGGAGGAAAGACAGTTCCCTTCTTTTTAAATTTATTTTTACACTTAGAATAATTTTAAGAGGACTGTAATCTGATGGTGTGTTAAATTTTGGAATGGTGTGCTAAAAGCCATTAGAACATACATACATACATGTATATTCACTACAGAATCCTATTTTTGTCATGGGATCTGGGTGGAAGGTATAGACTTGCTGGGGTATGGGAAAACCCACATCCCAAAGGGTGGCACCACTTTTATTCTGTTAATTATTTTAATATCACATTGCTTTATTTTTTATGCATTATTCTTATTCATTTTAATACATTTTTGTTATATTTAGTAATTATAATAGCATTATAAAAAACATTAGTTTTTGCCCATTAATACATCAGTAAGATCATTTCATTATCTTCTCTACCAATGACAAATGTGCTTCTTCCATCTGTTACAGAAGTAGGGGAGATGCAGAGTTTGTTCTAATTAGCAGAGAAGGCTTTGCTAAAGAAACAGATTATCCCCCTCTCCTGGAGAAGTTTCAGTATTTCAGCAGAAAAGGAAGAGGGAATTCAGCACAGGGAAGCTGGAGAATAGTGGTGAGCTGTCTAGAAAAGCTTGGATGAGAATTGCAGGAAGTTGAAGAGACAGAATGTGCTGGGAAGAATCAGGTAGAGGATGAGGAAAGAGTGCCAAGCAGCCAGGGTGATGCAAAAGAGGAGCAGCCAAGCAGAAAGGCAGAGATGCAGTGAAGGAGAAGTGACTAAGCATTTAAGAACACAGAGGGAGGAAATGGAAAGCAAAGTGAAAGAAGACCTAGATAAGGATGGGAGAGAAAGGCAGCGTTGGAGGGGAGGAATAGAAGGAAATCTGGAAGACAGCCAGGCAATAAAGCTGGTGGGAAATGGAGTGGCAAGTGGATTCAGGACAGGGAAAATGTTAGGGAATATGAGGGGCAACCTAAGGTATGGTTGCTTTGGGGAATAAATCGACCCCTCTTTCCTGTGACAACCTTCAAGTATTGGTAGACAGCTATCATGTCACTCCTAAGCCTGCTCTTTGTTAGGCTAAACATACCGAACTCCTTTAGCCGATCATATGCTTTAGCCTCCAGTCTTCTTATCATCTTCGTTGCTTTTCTCTGCATATTTTCTAGGGTCTCAGCATCTTTTTTGTATTGTGGTAACCAGAACTGGACACAGTATTCTGAGTATGGCCTTACTAGTGCAGTATAGAGTAATGCTATCACTTCTCATGATCTTGATGTTGTCCCTCTGTTGATGCAACCTAGGATTGCATTGGCTTTTGGCAGCTGCAGCACATTGCTGGCTCATATTTAAGTGGTGCTCTACTAGAATTCCTCTCACAGGTACTGTTGAAGGAGGTACTATCTATTCTATTGATTTACCTGACGATGCTTCTGTTTGCATATCTTGTTTACTGTAGATATATTTATTTATATAAAACTGGGTGATGTCAGCATCTCTGACTCCATTTGGACACTGGCTATGCAATTCCCTGACATATTATTGCATATGTTACATTTAGCTGCATGTACTTTATAATAAATATTCTTAACACATATTAATTTGATAATTTGATTGTGTTTTCTTTCCCCACCCTCTTCCCCAGTTATTAATAGGTTATGAAAATGGGACCATAGTATTATGGGATTTGAGATCAAAAAGAGCAGATTTAAGAGCATATTACGATGAGGTAAGCTATTTCTGATTTTTTTTTTTTAAAGCACAAAGTATGTACAGTTTTCTGGTTTCTAAAATATATACAATGATTAATTAATGTCTTCCATTTGCCTCAGACATGATGCATATGAATGGATGGCAGCAAAAAAGAAATAAAAGTGCAAAGTTCAGATGTATATGAGATAATCAAGATCAGCCATAATTGGGTTATACTTGCTATATTCCTCTATTCAATTTATTAAAACCACATTGCCATGTTACTTTAGGAGAGTCAGTTCCTACAAGGCATTTGCTTCCAACCTAGTCATAGCCGCGTTCTCAAGAAGAAAATTGGATAATCACATGTCTAAGCTCTGTGCTCTTTGAAAGAAGAATGAGATATTGAATAAATATTTATTTAACATTATCTCAGATTTTAAATAGGCAGAAGGCATACTTTAGAGCTAATGTTTATTAATGTGTGAAACCAGGTCCTCTTATTATATACAGTAATATGACGATAAGAAAGAAAAAAAAAACCTTGTGAGTTCGAGGAGTTTGATTGAACTCTCGAGAAGTTTTTTTTTTACCCTACAACGTGTTTGCCTGCAGACAATGGCGAGACATGCGATGGAGCTGCAAGGCAGGTAAGACATGCTTCTTGCATTTTCCCAGCCCCCGCGAGTGGGGGAGAGAAGAGACGTGTCTTGCTTCTCCCCTGCCCCACATGCCACCCTCCTCAATAAAGAGCCAGGTGCTATGGAAAAGGGAGCTGGGCGGGCACAGGCTTTGGGCGTCTGGGGCTGCCGGGGGTCACTGGTGGAGAGGCGGGAGCGGGGTGGGAATTTGCAGGTGAGGGGGATGGATAAATGGATGAATGGGAAGTGGGCGAGTGCCAAGTACGCCGGGAGTTTCCCACCTTTGGTTGCCCCAACGAACAGCTGATGAGCAGCTGTGTTGCGCTGCCACAGCAGCAGCCATGAGGTGGCTATGCTCACCACCTCCTGCACCTCCAAAATAATAAGACCCCCTGATAATAAGGCCAAGTCCTTATTTCCGGGTTCAAAAAATAAAAGACAGGGTCTTATTTTCTAACCAGGTTCTTCCTACGTAAACCAAGATTTTTCTGCAGCCCTAGTTCAGTGAAATCCCAATCCACCAGTTTTTAGCCTTTTGGGATTGTGGATTGGGATTTCACTGAACTAGGGCTGCAGAAAAATCTTGGTTTACGTAGGAAGAACCTGGCTAAAGAGAAATACACATAAAGACCTACGAAAAGAAAAGAAAACACACACACACACACACACATTAAGATACAGTATACAGTATTGTGAAAATCTTCTTGAATCTGAAGTAGATTTACCTAGAACCGTGACGGCAAACCTATGGCACTCATGCCGGAAGTGGCACACAGAGCCATCTCTCTGGGCACATGAGCCATCGCCCAGTGTTCTTCCGGGTTTCAGCGCACCAGCCAGCTGGTCTTCATGCGCGCAGTAAGAGCCGTTCGTTAATGGAAAAGATTACCACATGAACTGGCTTCTTCACTGGAGGCTTTCAATCAACTGGATAGTCATCTAGTAGGGATAGGGTAGTGAATCATATTAGTGTTTAGTGGACTGGACTTGACCGCTTAGATCTCTTCCAACTGTATGATTCCATGATTTGTTTGTTGCATGATGATTTACTGAGTGATTGAAAAGATTTTTAAGCTTTAACCTTAATCACAAATACCAAATCTGCTGCCCTGCTCTCTGCACTTGGCAGAATAGAACTAAATCTTTATTGAACAGTTATGCAAAGAACTGGCCTCTAAAATTTCTTTTAGAATAGAATAGAATAGAATAGAATAGAATAGAATAGAATAGAATAGAATAGAATAGAATAGAATAGAATTTTTTATTGGCCAAGTGTGATTGGACACACAAGGAATTTGTCTTGGTGCATATGCTCTCAGTGTACATAAAAGAAAATATACGTTTGTCAAGAATCATAAGGTACAACACTTAACGATAGTCATAGGATACAAATAAGCAATCAGGAAACAATATCAATATAAATTGTAAGGATACAAGCAACAAAATTACAGTCATATAGTCATAAGTGGAAGGAGGTGGGTGATGGGAGTGATGAGAAGATTAATAGTAGTGCAGATTTAGTAAATAATTTGACAGTGTTGAGGGAATTATTTGTTTTGCAGAGTGATGGCGTTTGGGAAAAAACTGTCTTTGTGTCTAGTTGTTCTGGTGTGCAGTGCTCTATAGCGTTGTTTTGGGGGTAGGAGTTGAAACAGTTTATGTCCAGGATGTGAGGGGTCTGTAAATAGTTTCACAGCCCTCTTTTTGACTCTTGCAGTATGCAGGTCCTCAGTGGAAGGCAGGTTGGTAGCAATTGTTTTTTCTGCAGTTCTAATTATCCTCTGAAGTCTGTGTCTGTCTTGTTGGATTGCAGAACCAAACCAGACAGTTATAGAGGTGCAGATGACAGACCTATTCTATTCTATTCTATTCTATTCTATTCTATTCTATTCTATTCTATTCTATTCTATTCTATTCTATTCTATTCTTGAACAGTGAAGGAGAAATTGTTTCCTTTATCAAATTGGTCTTACTATTAGATTTTTTCTTCCAGACTTTTAGTAACTTCCTGTTACTTAAAGCCATTGTTCCCTGATTTCCCCACATAAAACCAGAGTATCACATTAGCAGAAGGAAGTGAAGGAGGATGGTGAAAGTATTCACATTTAATTAGAAACCCAAAAGAATGAAGTTTTTAAGAAGCTTCTCTTGTTTTTTCCTACCCATTTCCTCATGTATTCTTGCTCTTCAAGAGGGCTTAGTAAGTTAATTAGGTAGACCCTGAGCATTTATCACTTTTCATGTTCCTGGTGTTAAACTTTGGTGAATTCATTCTACATAAATTTGATTTCTCTAGAGGTGGTCTCAATAGGCATGGCCATTATATGTATTCTCAACAATAAAGAAAAGAGGATATCATTATTTCTGGGAGCTCAAGGTTCTCTTTGCGATTTATTTTTTTGTTTAGGCTATTCACTCGATTGGATGGCATCATGAAGGGAAGCAATTTATGTGCAGTCATTCTGATGGCAGTTTAACTCTATGGAATCTAAAAAGTCCCAGCCGGCCTTTCCAGATAATCATTCCTCATGGTAAAATACATCCATTGTTGCTGGTATACTTAAGTTACAATTAAAACATTCAAGTTCTGACCTAAGCAATGCACTTTTGTGTTGGCCCTGACTGAGCAATGGACCTTGCTAATTTCAAGATAGAATTGTAGCATTTGAGTCTGGGATCTATTTATCACAGCTTTCATGATTTTTTAATTGGAACTGCTTTCCATAATCTAGCCTATTGTTGTGAATAATGTGGCAGGGGACTCACTATTCTCTTTTTCTCCAGAAGTCAAAAGCTAATAGAAGACAAGATCTATACTAGGGACAAATCTCAGTTAAGGGTAATGTGCCTTAGGGCTAAGGTTATCTGGATTAGCCAGAGATCAGCTTGGTGGATGGGCAAACCAGAAAAGGGCAATCTTTTAATGTGTGGACTAATTTACCTCTTGTCTATCCAGTTGAGAAAAATGTCCCCATAGTTCTGAATTGTTGCCATATGATGACAATGGATACTGATACAATTACTTACTGTGTAAATAAGGTGAAAATGTCTGAGAAATTTTTTTTTTCCTAAGGATACCCTCCAAAACTCAAAGAACGAAAGAAACAAGAGGGCATCCTTTTTTGAAATTCCTCACTGAATAGGAAGATGAGCCAAATTTTAAGGAGAACTGGGATAAGATTTTGCCTAGACTGCCAAAATGTCTAGAGCCAATCCTGCATGAAATATCATGAATATTATGAGACTAAAGACTAAAGATGAGAAATTCTTCAGAAAGAAAAGGTTGTCTAGAAAAATGAATTGTTACCACTGCCTGAGATGTGCTTTTAGGAGCAAGCTTGCTCTCTTTGCCAGCTGCCTAACACTGCCTTATTCAGCAAAGGCTATTTATTACTAATACTAATTTATTGCTTAGCCATTAGGCTGCATCTGAATCACCTTAGTGTTTCAGTCCTTTTTGATGCCATAGCCCCAGATGAGCTCATGAAGTGCATTGGGATATTGTTCTTTGTTGTATCCCTGAGGTCATCTCCAATCCACGGAGGTCCCTAGAAACATGATTGTTTTAGTCTTGTAATTGTTTGTTATTGCTCAGAACAGCCATAGCAACTCTTTCTACTGGCATTATGGGAAAATAAATGGGTCGTTTCTAAACAATTCCTTTACAGGTAAGATTCAGCGAGATGGGAAAAAAGTTGAATCTTGTAAGCCCATTCTTAAAACAGAATACAAGACCTGTAAAAACAGGTACGTACTCTTCTTGATCACACTAAGGAGGCAGCTATAATCCTGAGACAGGGCCTTGTACCTGTTGAAATGAGGCCACTTATGCGATGAGGCTCACTTTTCTGCCTCTCTCAACTGTGAACATGTACAGCACTGTTAATCAATGTGACAGTTTCTGCGTATACCTGTACAGGATCTATAAGAAAAACAGAGACCAGAAAAATGGTTTTGGTTCCTTTTAAGTGTTTCAGTGAAGGATATAGAGACTGACTTCACACATTGCAATCAGGTGTAATTTATTCATCCTTTGTTTATTGAATAAGCCGTATATTTTTGATATCAGTGGGGAGAGAGAGGTACTATTTAAAGGAACTTTCTTGCCTTCAGCAAGTGAGCAATGCATTTGTGATGCAGGAGTTCAGTATATACAGTAATGATCATCTGTACCATAAGAGAGCCCACCTCCTTCAGCATTTGCCATTACTTCTGGATTGGACAAGCAACTGAGGTTACTGTTTTGGTTGGCTGAAGCTAAGGAAACAGTGAAAGCTGCACAAATGACTACTTTAAACATCACAGTTATAAGAAAGAAATTTGATAATCTCATGAGTTTTAGAAAGATCACTTACGGTAGAAAGATTATTACTTTTAATTACAATTTGGATATAATCTCTTCATCTCAACTTGCAAAAATTGCTATTTCAGAGTCAATGAAAAAGTGTGAACTATAATTATTAATATTTTTTTTTAATATAGTGATCCTTTTATCATTTTTTCTGGTGGACTTTCTTATGATAAACCTTGGCGAAGGCCAGGTCTGACAATCATGCATGGAAAAGCAATTACAGTGCTTGAAATGGATCACCCTGTGGTTGACTTTTTAACTCTCTGTGAAACTCCATACCCAAATGGTAAGTATGTGCAATAAGTTTACATAATAAATAACACAACAAACGAAGAATAGTAATCTATATTGCATGACATTGCCATGAAAAATTCCATAATCCTTTTACTAGGCCAACTGAAATTTTGTAACAGTTTCAAACTTTGTTTTTTGTTTTTTAAACTCTTCATGAAATAGATGTTTAAAAGCCAGGAAAGAAAACAGTGAAGCAGGAAGGGGCTGATTAAGGGTTCTAAAAAATGGGAAAGCTGGCAATAATTATAAAAATTCAGTTGAGCCAATTAAGGTACTGGCTCTCTGTATTTTTTAATATTACAGGTAATCCATGACTTACAACAATTCATTTAGTGACCGTTCAAAGATACAACTTTGAAAAAAATGACTTATGACCGTTTTTCACACTTACAACTATTGTAGCATCCCCATAGTCACATGATTAAAATTTTGATGCTTGGCAATCGGCTCATATTTATGACAGTTGCAGTGTCCCAAGGTCATGTGATCATCTTTTGCGACCTTCTTAGAAGCAAAGTCAATGGGGAAGCCAGATTCATTTTACAGCCATGTTACTAACTTAATAACTGCAGTGATTCACTTAGCAACTGTGGCAAGAAAAGTTGTAAAATGGGACAAAATTCACTTAGATGTTTCACTTAGCAACAGAAATTTTGGGCTCAATTGTGGTCATAATTCGAGGTCTACCTATATTAGGTATTTTGAAACAGAAATAAAAACTAAGAAGAACTAATTTAAAGTAGAGGAAAGAAAGAATCACTGGTGATGGGGCGATTGCTGGGAGCGCAGAGTGTTAGGGAGCTTTTCTCTAAATAGCAACAAATGGTGAAAGACTAAATGCAGGTTCATGGGGGAGGAATTGCAACCAAAAAACTACAATGGTTGACTTGTCAGATAATCTTGAAGAACCCAACAAATAGTTTATTTTATGGTCTTATTGAGATCAAAAACTTGGTAAAGAGCCAGAATTTATCTCCTTCAGCTATCAGTGGCCCTTCCTGTCAATGGGCATCCACAGATTTCTCATAGAACTACTTTGCCTGTTCTCGTTGCTGTTTCAATAGGGTTTGTGCAGCAATTTCTTCTTATAAAAATCCACAGTTCCTGGGACAGAGCTCTCCTCCTTAGGGTTGTCTGGTAAAGCTCTTGGGTGTGTCCTGTACAAAGCTTGAAAGGGGGTTACTGTAATTGATATGTGGAGAGAGTTATTATATGAAAACTCTGCTAGTGGAAGCAGTGATGGCTGTAGATGCACTAGGTTAGTTTTCTTCACCTCACCATTCGTGGCTAGGTGATGGGCTGTTTACTTGAACATTCAAAAGTTGGAACAGTGCTCTCCAAAACTAGGATTGAAATTGATTGCTCATGTTGGAAATTAGTCTGTACACCATGCCTCTATAGTGAAAAATACGACTGAAAAAAGTTGAGCTGTTTCTTTGGCAGTGGACAATCTCTTCCAAGCAGGGGTGGGTTCTAAAATTTTTTACTACTGGTTCTGTGGGTGTGGTTTATTTTGTGGGTGTGGCTTGGTGGTGGGTAATGTGACTGGGTGGGCATGGCCAACTTTTTTTTTTTTTTTACTTTTAAAAGCATTTTTTCTACAACCTTAAGAGCTTGCAGAAAAAATGCTTTTAAAAGCCTCTGACAATCAGGCAACTCAGCTAGAATCGCCAGAGGCTTTTAAAGGCATTTTTTTCCCCTACAACCTTTTCGGCCGAAGAGGTTGCAGAAAAAAATGCTTTTAAAAGTCTTTGACGATCCCAGCTGAACCACGCGATCATCAGAGGCTTTTTTTTTTTACTTTTAAAAGCATTTTTTCGTCCGAAGAGGTTGTAGAAAAAATGTTTTTAAAAGTTTTTTTTTAAAAAGCCTCTGATGAGGTGGGTGGGGTAAGCGAGTGGCGACCGGGCCAGGGACCGGTTCGGGAGTATGGCCAGCCGTTATTACTGGTTCTCTGAACTACTACAAATTTTTACTACCGGTTCATGCAAACCAGTGCGAACCGGGAACAACCCACCACTACTTCCAAGGGTTGAAGAGAGACATCTTGGTAAAAAGATCCTCCAAATTTAGTATATAATCATTGACCGGGGGTAAATCAGTAATCCAGAGAGAGTGTATGACATGGGTGAGGGATGGGTGCGTGTAAAGATGGATTGTAACAGCTTCAGATAGTAGGATTTGGCCCTTCTGCAATATGCCATGTAGTCCTTGATGTCTGCTGCCGTCTTAAGCTTCTTTTAATGTTCTATGTAGCTTTTTGAACACTCCCCCATGCCCCAGTGTCTGGTTATCGTGGCAAAACTGCAAAACTCTTATCTCAAAGGTTGGGAACTACAATCTTTCTGTTTCAAGATCACTCCCTCCACCGTGAATGGGGTTATGGTGGGAATATGGTGTTTCTTGGAAGTCATCCATCTGGGCCCACAAGAACTGGTCCAGGGGTTGTTGTGCCTTGATTCTGGTGATTAGATTGTGGTGTGATTGAGTTGCCCTCAACATTTTTTATGATAGTGGATCTAGTTACTTATCAAAAATGGAAAGATTTTAAAATACTGGTTGCCACCAGGGGATAATAAATTTGAGAATACTCTGGTTTGCAGCACAATGGATCTGGCATCACGTTCTTTGAGCCAGGGTTGTGCAGTCATGGTCATAGCAGAACAAGATAAACTGAAGTAGCATGAGAAATCTCTCATTTAACTTTTTTCAGTCTTTTAAGCATTTTTCAGACTCTGTTCTGCGTAAATTGATTATCATGCCTTTTCCATAAGAATATGCAAACAGAAGATTTACACATAACATTAATTAAAAGTTAAGTGTTACTCAATAGACTTGTGTACGCCCCCCCCCCCTTCCCGGCAGTATATTTGCTATAAATTGGAATAAGGGTTTGAGAAAAAATTATGTGGAAGTATTATTCTATCTAATACTGCATGTTTATTGGAACAATATTTATGCTTAATCTCACATGAGGAGACACCAAACCTACCATCAGAATAACATGAATATCTCTTTCAGTGTTCTAGGAAAATCTAATATAATCTATCGAAACTGAACTTCTGGGTTTGGAAAATTCTATATTAGGATTATATATAAATTCTGTATTTGTTCAGAACAATGGTTAAATGGTCCTTATTTAATATCTAATTCATTAATATTTATGTTTATATTTTTATTTGTATATAGAAATTCAAGAACCCTATGCTGTAGTTGTACTATTGGAAAAAGATCTAATTGTTGTTGACCTGACTCAAAGCCAGTAAGTATAATTCCATATGGTGCTAACAATAATTCGTGGGAGAGAAGCATAGATTGGTTGTTGAATTGGAAATATAAACTAATATCACAAACCAAAGCCAAAATGTTTTCAAAACAAACAACTTGACTATTCATTGATACTAGGATTAATATGTTAGGTATCTTAGCTGTCTGTTTCTTTGTTAAACATATCCTTCCAAAATTATGGATTCTAGTAAATTATCTAATAAAGATTATAGCTTTAAAAGATGCTTCTCCATTCCCCTATTTTTCTGTATTCACTGATTTTAATCACCATGCCTTATTTTTAAAAAAGTTATTTCAGAATCACCTGTTTCAAAGTCTCACTAATGGAATCCACTGATCAATTTGCCTAAAGCAAATACTTTGCGAACCCTAACCCTAACCCAAACAATCAACAATGTCTCAACAATACAGTTCATATAATTGTATACTAAAATACAATTGTGGAGTTTTTGATGTTCTCTAAGTTTGGTTGTTTGCTTGCAGATGTTTTGTTAGCAAAATAAGTAGCATATTTAGTGTTGTACTGCATACTGCATCTTACAGGAAAATCTAGAAGCAAGCAACCAAGCTCAGAGAGCACCAAGGACTCTACCATTCAAGCTTGAGCTACATATATTTTCTTCTATTGGTACTAAAGTAAAGCAAGAAGAGAAAAGTATCTACATTGTGCCATATTCAAACACAGTCAAAGATTATTCCTTTTTCTCCATGATAACTTGGTGACAAGGTCAAAAGACTCATAATTTTTTTAGAGGAGGCAGCTTAGTTCATCAAGCAAGCATAAACATTCTAGAAAAAGGTCTTTATTCAAAATGCCTTTTCATAAAACATAATTGGAAGGAGAGTTATTGGGAACCTTTTCACATCTTCTTTTTGCATTGTTTCTTAGTACAAAGAAAAGGAAATGGAATCAATGCACAATATTATTTGATTAGTCCATCTAATCAAAGATCTAATCAAACATTGAGAGAAAGGGTTAACCAGTTAGTTCAGCAGTCACCAAATTATTTGCATTTTTTATATTGCACTAAATTAGGGATCTTTAAACTACACTCCCTGGGTGGGATATGTGCAATGGACGTTTGTGTTGCTGCAGAGAGTCTCCCGCTTCTGGGTTTTTTTGTGTGGGTCGGAGTGGGGCAGAAATTCTGACTTGGGGTCTGCTTCAGCCTCCTGGTGCGGAGCTTTGGGCAAAGGCTGGAGGGAAGTGCTGCTGGTGGCAAAGAGCCGGAGGGCCTTGTTCCAGTGGGACTGCATCATAGTCTGGAACTGGCTGGCCATCTCAGCCCACTGAGCCTCCAGGCGCTGGCACCTGGCCTTGCACTCCCACAGGATTTCCCTCTGCTTGGAAAGCCTATGCTCATAGTTCTCAGTGAGGTGCTTCCTTCTCGGCCAGATCCAATTTGAACTGAGCCAGCTGTTTTGCCAACTCTTTCTCATGGTGGCTGCTTAGCTCCAACAACTGCTTTCTGTAGGGGGCCTAAGGAGTCCAGGTGGGCAGGCGAGGAGTGGCTGGGAGGGGAGGGGCAGGTAGAGGCCGGCGAGGTGCCCCTCGACATGAGTGATATTGAGTTGGCCATGCCCACCCAGTCACATGACCACCTAGCCACGACCACCCAGCCAGTCATTAGACAGATCATATTAGTAGTCCGTGGGACTTAAAATTATGAATTTAGTGGTCCCTGAGATCCAAAAGGTTGGGGACCCCTATTCTAGTTCACTGATTATTTATCTTTTGTTGCTTCTTTGCAATACATGAAGTAGCTCAGAGTTGTATTTTTTATTAGATTCCACCATGATTGAGGATATTTGGAAATGCTATTCATTAAAGCAGCCCACCTTTTCCCAGACCATTCTGTGAGACTGTAAAAAAAAAGAGTGTCTGTTTTAAGGAGCTGCTGAAAAAAGCCAAGGTACTTGACTTCATAAGAGAGAGTAAATGCTTTCCAGATGACTTTTTAAATTGGATAGAGTGCGACACGTTAGGGTGAGGCTTGTCTGCACCATTTGCCACTTGTACGTCAGTTAAACTTTCATCACCCCAACAAATGAACATTAGGATCATAATTATACAGATGTTGATTTATTTTATACTTTTTTTCCCTTGCCCATTTAATCTGAAGCAAATCTTTCCAGTTGTTGACAAGATTAAGTACAATGTCCTCTTTCTAAAACAATTCCCTTTAGACTAAAAAACCAGCATAGCCAAGGGCCTAATTTGTACCAAAGTGGTAAAGGTGTGTCTGGGTTATAATGTCGAATCTTGCTTGCTAATGAAGCATCTTATTGGAAAAACAAATACTGTGGAGCCCTTCTTCCTGACATTTTCATCTTCCAGGTGCCTTGAAATCCTTGAGTCAATCCTTGATAGAATGGACATTCTATCTCCATCAGATTGATTATCTTTCATTGAGTGATGCCACAGCAAGAGATGAACTGATTTAATCTTACTCTGTTGTAAGATTCTGTAGAAGTGGCATCTGCAATCTAAAATGCCATATTCACTAACTCAGTGAGACAGCTAAGACAACCAAATAACTGAAGAGAATCATAAAAACCATGATTCTCTAAGAGATGAAGAGAAAGGATTTGAGTCCCATTTATCTGGTTGAGTTAGGAGAGCTATAAAAGCCTGGGAAGAAATCCAGTAGAACTTGGGATCTCCATCCTGGACTGTGTTTGGATGTTTATTGTTCCTTGGTCATTGCATTCTTCTTTATAATTGTTCTCAATTATTGCTTTTCTATTATTATTGGTTTGCCCTTTATTAAATTGTGTTATTCTTTTCATCTTCTTAGTATTAGAAGGAATGTAGGCTGCTCAGAGTCTCTCTGGTTTGGAGTGGTATATAAGCCCCAATAAAGAACATTTAAGTTTTTAGTATGTACTCATCTTTAATCTAATTGGCATACAAATAGTCTTAATTTTTATCTCACTGTCTACATTTGTGTCAAGAATTATTAAAAATTTTTGTGTGTGTGTATACTTAGTAATATGTTTCTTTTCAAATAATTAATGTATTAAGTAAATTTGTCTTTAAAGGGTATGCTAATACATGTTTTTCTCACTTAGTTTTCCCATTTTTGAAAATCCTTATCCTATGGATATTCACGATTCACCTGTTACCTGCACAGAATACTTTGCTGACTGCCCTCCAGATTTGATTCCTGTGCTATATTCTGTAGGTGCAAAACATAAAAAGCAAGGATATAGCAATAAGGTAAAGAATAAAAAAGGGAAAGTGTTATTGAAACAGCACTAATTACTAGGGTTCATGGTTATGCTTCATAGTTCTTTGCCTATAGTATTTATGATATTGTGGTAGGGGTACTGTGTCTTAACAAACTCTTATGTTGGGTCTGTCCTGTCCCTTTGTGCAGATTCCTACCCTCTTTCTCCCTCTCCCTGTATCCCCATCCCTTGTTTCTGAGAAGCCCTTGCTCTTTTTCTAAGAGACAAGAATAGAAATAGAGATGGCGAGTAGAGATGTCACTTCCAACCTCTTGTTATCTTGTCAGGTTATTATTAATCGGCCTTATTTTTGAACCCACAGCAGTTTAAAAAATGTCAAATGTACCCCAAACCCCAAATTTGCCTACCTTTGTCATATTTTATGTAGAAACAAATTATTGTTGATATTCAGCTACCATAAACAGGAGGCAAGGATTTCTAATTCAGGGGTTGAAGTTGATTCAAATGGGAAGCAAGCAGCTGTGAATAATATATAATAATATAATATAATAATAATAAAAATGAATCTGGCTGTTTTCTAAAAGATTGATTCAGAGTCCAGACTGAATCTGTTAGTTGGAATACATCTCTGCATGTAGTTAAGGGTGCCTGAGTTCTGAATTCTATCTGAAATATATATACAATCACACAAATGGAATTACAGGTTTCTTAATATTGGATCAGATTCATAAGCTTGCAGAGTGAGAGTTAAACATTTATTTTTGCTTTAAATACAGTTGATTTCCTTAGATAAATTGTATTCTATTTTACTCATACACCAAAAAAAAAAGGGGGGGGAACTACCATGGTTAAACATAATATAAAACATAGCTTAGTTATTAACTATTAAGTGTTTTTCTTAAGCTTTTGTGTACCATGTAAATACAAACAATAATTTGTGAATATTACATTGTCATTGAACCTATAATGAAGTGGCAAAAACATGCTAATGCAGAAATAGATAGATAGATAGATAGATAGATAGATAGATAGATAGATCAATAAATATTTTTCTTTTTTTAGGAGTGGCCTATCACTGGTGGAGTATGGAACCTAGGATCACAAACATATCCTGAGATTATTATTACAGGGTAAGGAAAGTGCTGTTATAAGATACTGGTTGTTGCAAATAGTTGTAGGTTTGTTATTTATTGCTTAGAATTTTACTCCATCTTTCTTTACTGTGTGTCTTTAAGGTGAATAACACCAAATATAAAAGTACAAGTAAAAGAGTAAAAAATTACTCCAAATCAAAAGGCATGATTGAAAAGTCCAGTTAATAAACAAACTAATATCTAGACAGCCAATTTCCAATTTGCCTTTGAAATATAAGTGATTTTCCAACAGAGAACTGGGTGACTTAGCTATTAATAGGATTGTTGTTCCCCTTACTCTGTTGTAAGGAAAAACTGAGCGTGAAACTAGAAGTAGATTCAAGAAAATAGAAGTCCATGTGAGATAAGCTCAGAATTCTTCAAACACTGTGGTAGCCATGGAGAAAAATGTATTATATTTATATTATATTTCTCCTTAGGATAAAATTAATTTTACAACACTATGTCCCTCATGGAAAGTTTAGAACTTTAGATAACTTTCTATGATAATTTTTCAGAATTTGCACTCAGTAAATTGTTCACATCAGCTCTGATGTTCTCTCCATCACTGTATGAGAATTTTAAAGGTATCAATGTCTTCATCTGAGGAAAAAAAATTGAATGAATTGTTGTTTTTGATATCCAAGAATACCAATAGGACCCATGGTTCTCTATTCTTGTCTTCCTCACCCATCCCATGTTGCATGACACATCTGGCCTGCGGCCTGCGAGTTTGAAACCTCTGATCTAGACTCTTCCGGTCAGCCTCTAACTAGATGTAATGGGATGTGAGAATAACCTTGGAAGACAGGAGGAAGGCCACAGTCTAGATAATAATCTGATAACAGAAATCTGAATGCAAAGGTGATGGAAAGCTCCTCAGAATGGGCCCTCCCTACATATGATAAACAGTTAAGGGAACTAGGTATTTCTACCCTAACCATTATGGGGTGGAAGGATAGCTGTTTTACAGTACTTGAGGGATGACACTGAGAAGGTGTTGGCTTATTTTCCAAAGACCTGAGGGCAGGGCAAGAATGGGTAGAAGCTTGTTAAAGAGAGAGCCAACCTGGAACTAAGGAGAAATTTCCTGACAGTGAGAGCAATTAACCAATGGAACAGCTTGCCTCCCACAATTGTGGATGTTCCAATGCTGGAGGTTATCAAGAAAAGATTGGATATCCATTTGTCTGGGCTGGTATAAGATCTCCTGCCTTGGCACGGGGTTGGAATAGAAGACCGCCAAGGTCCCTTCCAACCATATGATTCTATGTTTCTGAAGGCAAGGATGGGGAGAAGTGCTTTGAGTCTTGCAAGATCCTTTTTAACCAGAATTCTGCTATTTTCCTAGGCATATTTGATAAACTTACTTAGAAGCTAACATGTGTTTGTCAAAAACAGAATGCCAGACAAATCTTATTGCATTCTTTGGCAAAATGACTAAATTAGTGGAACAGTGAAATGCTGTAGACATAGTATACTTGGACTTCAGTAAGGCACTTGACAAAGTAGATCACAACCTACTTCTTGGTAAGATAGAAAAAGCATTACCACCAGATGAATTTATAATTGGTTGACCAAATGCACTCAGCATGTAATCCTCAGTGAAACTGTATCTACATGGAGGAAAGCATGCAGTGGGTTTAGTCTTGGGCCCAGTACTCTTCAACATCTTCATAAATGATTTAGATGAGGGGATAGAAAGCGAACTCCTCAAATTTGCAGACAATACCAACCTGGGGGAAATAGCCAACATTTTAGAAGATAGGCTCAAGATCCAGAAGGATCTTGACAGAGTTGAACACTGAGCTCTATCCCAAAAAATGTAATTCAGTGCTTAGAAAAGGCATATAGTAGATATAACTTTCACATACACAATAAATAGGTCACATAGGAACTCCATAAGTAAATAATGTCCATATTTTGCACCTTCTATACTTCACAATTTTTCAACATTCTTACAGCATTTGTGACTTCCTTCTCAATATCCTTGCATGCTAGAATGATGTACCATATTTCTCTGTCATCCTGCATCTCTTCTTTTATATCATCCCATCAAATATCCTTTTTCATACTTGTTATTGCCATATAATATTTTTACACTTCTCTGACACTTTATAATATAATTCTTACCTTTGTTCCAAGCAGCTTCCACATTCTCTTTTCTTTTAAGCAGATAGTCACTAAACAAGAACAGTTCTAATTAATGCTTGGGTCTCCAAATGTAGCTATTCATTGTAACAAAATAAGATTCCTCCAGTGTTGTATTAATTCACAGCATTGTACAGTTTTATCACTATTAATTATGCAGAATTATTACTTCACTGTAACGCTAACATGGAACTATCATTAACCTATGGATTTCTATATCTATGCACATCTAAAACAATCTATATGACATGAATTTATACCTTTTTTATACATTTATACTTTTTAATATATGTGTTAGCTCTTTTATTCATATTTCAACCCGCACTTTTTCTTCCCTGTATATAATTATTTATTCC
Organism: Pantherophis guttatus; assembly: GCF_059756535.1. Taxonomy (NCBI): domain Eukaryota; kingdom Metazoa; phylum Chordata; class Lepidosauria; order Squamata; family Colubridae; genus Pantherophis; species Pantherophis guttatus. The sequence continues at coordinate 105,308,197 of NC_142064.1, read as the reverse complement.
ACTGCATGAAAATGTTAGAAACCTTCAATCTAATATATTACATACTTCTCGCTTTTCTTAGTTTCATAAACCTGATCTATCACTTTAAAATTTGTATTCAGCCTTTATTTCCTCTTACAGTCTAAATTATGTTCTCCATATGTCATGATCATTACAATATTAGATGGGCCTATGGATATTGAATTCCACTCTCTAATGAGTTTGATAAATTGAGGCTTTCACTTTACACTTTTTAATAACATGTCTATCAGGTTACCAGCTTTTGTTACCCTCATGCCACATGCATCTTTTCAAGAACAGGAGACTTACCTATTTGAAATTAAGTCTTAGTTCTGAAGAAGAGGGAGGTAGCTTTGGAATGCTCTTTCTGGTTAAGTCTGTTTTTGTTAATAGAGGGGAAAAATCTGCTTGTGGAGATACTCATCTCTATGCAGGGTTGTTGTTATGGGGAAAAAAGAAAGAAGAAGGAGAATTCCTTATGTTTGACACCTTGAGCTTTTTATAAAGTAACAAAGGCAGGATAAAACTCTAATAATAAATAAATAAATATTGGCTTTCAGTAGGTTACAGCAAAAATCATTTACAAAGACAGCATGCAACCAATGTTTGAAAAAGCCACTTGAGGACAGAATCCATTAAAGTAGCTGGAGCTTTCTTCACCCACCCACAACCTGGCTGCTCTTTATCATACTTCTATTTAATTTTAGTTAGTGTAAGAAATCTCTCTTCTACAGTACATTTCAGATGAGTTATGCAGCCACTTCTAGTATCTCTCATCCATCTTATGAGAAACTACAGAGAAGATAAATGAATTGCATCCCCATTAATTAAGTCCTGATACCCTTCATTCCTTAACAAAACTAGGACTTCCTTCATGATTCTGACAGGCAATGAAAGAAGAAAACTGCTGCTGAAAAGTTCAAATGTCCCCAGTGATTATAGATGGCAATTGAGATTTGTCACCTGTGCTCTTATATCAAAGGAATTGAAACCAAGTTCAGTCTTGATAGAAGTATATGATGATTATAATGTTATTCTACCTTGTTTTAATTGGCCTTTACTATATTCTTTTAAGTCATGCAGATGGATCAGTAAAATTTTGGGATGCTTCTGCCAGTAAGTTTTTACATTTATTTCTGCATTATAAATGCATGTTACAGATTTGAAAAGGAGTGAATTGATTGCAGTTATTGAATCTGTTATTCAAAATACATTGAAATTGGTACAGCGTAATGAATTCCTGACAAGTTTTAAAATATTATTTGAAAGAGAAAAATAGTAGCAGAATGTGAATGAGTAGGAATGAGTAAGAGTCAAAACTGTATGCGTTCAAAGGGACTAGAAATCTAACACTAGTTAGATTTCTAGTATGGTTTGTTCTTCATGTGATCGTTTTTCTGATTCTGCAGTTGATCATTAAGAGGCTTCCACTTCTGTTAATTGTGTATTCAAATGATTAATGAACAATTGAAATGATTGAAAGAAGACTGGAGTACGATACATATAATGTATAATGTAGTCTATATAATGTAGTCTGTTCTTCCATTTAAGACAGGGGGCTGCACAAAGTGAAGCCCCTTGAGTCATAAGGAATCTCTTTCCCTTTCCCTGCTGCTCAATTCATCTGCTGCCCATCAGAAACAGATTGCTGATTATATGCTACAAGATAATATCTGAAAAATATAAGGGAAGGTTCAGTATTCTTTTGACAGTACAGGATGTTTAGCACTGAACTTTGTCCTTCTCTTTTTAAGCTTTTTTTGGTAAGCACTAAATACCAGGGCTTTAGACTTTTTACAGTGTGCCTGTGCTTTCGATCAGAGGGCCCCAAATAATAAGAATCCCAAAACAGTGAAGATAATAGAAAATACAGATTGTAACAATACAATTTCTTTCCACTTTCCGTTTTAACAGCAAAGTAATATAATAGATCATTTCAATTTTTTCTAGTCACACTGCAAATGCTGTACAAGTTAAAAACTTCAAAAATATTTGAAAAACGGAAGTTGGAAGGCAAGCCATCAGCAGATATGATAGAAGAGGATCCTTGTGCAATCCATTTAATGTACTGGTGTCCTGAAAGTAGAATACTTTGCATAGCAGGTGTCTCTGCATATGTTATTGTTTATAGATTCAGCAAACATGAAGTTAATACTGAAATATCGGTAAGTTTGTATGAGTGTTGCTTATACACTGATTTGCTTACATTAATATATCAAAAGTTTCCCTTTAATCAATTATAGTTACCAATAAACATTAATATGCTTACCATGCAGTCGTTACAGTTGAAAGTAACAAATTCAAAAACAATATGCAGCTAGCTATTATGGCTTTCCTATATATTTTAAGCATTCAATGGAAGCTGTAATAAGCATACTTTTGAGGATGATTTGCATGGGAAGAATGTCAAAACAGACTTTTTTGAACCAGCAGGTTATTTTGATGCTACAAAAATGATATTTTCCAACTACAAACTGAGTCTGTTAAAACAAAGCATTTTATTGAATGCTCCCATTCTGAAAGTCAGTTTTTATTCTTCTGGATCTTTCTCTCTGAAGAACTGTGTAGTCCTTGGTGCTCTCTGAGCTTGGTGGTTTTCTTGTAGATGTTTCATTATCAAACTAAGTAGCATCATTACTGCTGGTGCAGGCATAGGAGAATATATGTGCAAGAAAACCACCAAGCTCAGAGAGCACTATTCATCCCCACAATTCATCCCCGAGCTTCAAATATTCTCTTCTATTGGTCTCAGAAGAACTTGTAACCATTTTTCCTCCTCATAACTCATGCTTTTAAATCAAGAGAATTTGCAGTTTTGAATTTGTAGTTTATGAATTTTCTTTAACTCAATTACTTCTCAACGGTCCTGTGGAGTTCCTCACAAACAGCTCCAGAAAAAGTTGGAAGTTTGACAGCCTATGCCTTTCTCCACAGGGAGACCTAGCAGTCCTTTAAATCAGCACAAGTCCTGGTCCGCCATCTTGATCCCAACATGTCTAAAGGAAATAAATAGGTTTTAGAGTCTAAGCCCTTGAAAGGGAAAGGGATGCCTTGGATACCATAGCTCACACTTTTTAGTGATCTACTGAGACTTATTATTTATTTAGAAAATTTATATAACCATGGACCAAAGAACCCCAAATTCAGAACCACTTGGTCTTACCAGGATTCAGTTTCAACCCATTGCTCCCCATCCAGCCCCTAACAGCCTCCAGGCACTGTGAGTGGGAGGCCACAGCATCATTTAATTAACTACTTACATATGTTTGCAGAAATTTGCAAGTCTACTTTGCAGGTATTCATTCCACATGATCATAAAATAGATTAGGAAACAAATTCTGGGAAGGTATTTACTCTTCCTTAATGTCTAGGTTCCTATTGGTCATAGAAATCTCTACAAGGAGCTGGAATCACCTTCATGTTTAGATGAGAACAGAAAAATATATTCTCTGTTTCTGTTTCCAGGAATCTAGACCACAAGACTAATATGGTACAGTAGGAATGCACTTTAGGATACCTTCTTCCTCTGCTTTGTTTTTGAATTCTGCTTTACAATTGACAGTCATAATTTTAATGGATTCCTTCATACTTAGCCTGGTTTGGGAAGTTTGCAGTTTCCTGGCATGTAGCTAACATTCTGGAATACTGTGAAAGCGGATTGGCTTCACATATTCAATCTCTTAACTATATTTCTAAATCTAATCTGAGTTTTAATTTTTAAAAAGTCTTTAGAGGTACAGCTCCAGAGTGAGATAGAAGATACCATTAGTCCTGAAGCAGAAATCATGACTCCATTTGCTGATGCCTCTTCCGATTTTTCATCTTTAAAAGACCTCTCAGGCAATTGCAATACTCCATCTGAGCGAACAATGGATTTTAGTCCATTAATCAGGTAAAGAACATAGATTGATTTAATTTTTTTTGTTCTCTGTTCTTTTTCAACATTTCTAACAAAATTTCTTCAACATTTATATCTTTTCTGCTAAGATTGTGAAGTATCATGCATATTGATACCTCTATATAAATAGTATCTCATGAGTTATTTTCTGTTTTTGTACTAAAAAATTGTTACAGATAGTTCAAATAAGTGTAGTTGCTCACCATTGTACTATTTCTTTATTAAGAAAGACTGTAGAAATCATTCCTCTCATTTGAAACTCATCTCAGCACATCTGATTTAGTAGCTACCAATAACCATGTACTGCAATAGATTCCTATCACATCTAGACTGGCACACCCAGTCTAGATGTGATAGGAACTGGGTGTGCCAGTCTAGATGTGATAGGAATCTATTGCAGTACATGGTTATTGGTAGCTACTAAATCAGCTGTGCTGAGATGAGTTTCAAGGATCAAAGGTTCCCTTGAGGACTAATGTTATGTTGACAGTGAATATCAGAGTAGAAGGTGTTTGAATGCTGAATGTCCCAAAAGAAAAAGAATGCTTGAGTCTGGGGAGGAAAGAGGAAGGGCAAACTGTGTTCTCCAAACCAGTCTTACTCCATCAGCCCTTCTTCCTCCTCCTAAAGAGACTTTGATGGCTTCTCACTTATGCTAGATTCTCACATACTGATGAAGCCCAGCTTCTCAATTTCTGAAGAAGAAATGCATGACCGGTTACTCTGGACTGGAGCCCAAAGTAGATTTCAGTACTGATGTTTTCCAGAATTACAGAATTCATGACATTTTGATTGGCAAATTAGTTAGACATGGGTTAGATGATTATTAGTTTAATTTGTAGCTAACATATAAACTGTGTAGTTATCAGTAGCACTGTTGGATACCATGGGGTTGGTTGTTGGCCAAATATCCTTTGATGTCCATATAAATAACATGAACAAAGTGACCAAGAGGATACTTATAAAATATTCAGTATATAAAATGAGGAGAATAGCTAATCTTCAGAAAACAGAAACAAAATTTCCAAAGAATTTGGATAGTTTAGAGAAATGAAATGAAATTAACAAAATTGGGATAGATCCAGAATGGGATAAGGATAGAGGCAGGAGACAACTTAGCATCTTCTCTTATAGTCATAGAATTTTGTCATGTTATATTTTTAGACCCTGTATTAATAAAACATTTACAATTTATAGCAATAAAACACTATTATTCTTCCATTCTATTGCAGTGACTGAGTTTTATTGAGAAAAACTGAATTTCTTTATCTGTATTTAGTGCCATACAGTTAAGCCACCATAAGCAGCATTAAATAATTATTCTGATTGTTACAAAGTGAAGAGTGTCCTGCTCTTCAGTTCAACACCATGAAATGTATCAGGTGATGATAAAAAGTAGGGAGATAGAAGAAGTTTAATCTTGCTTTGTTCCACAATAGAAGGGTGAGCTAGGTTTATTCCAATAGCTCTTTAACATTTCTAATCAGGGAGCTACTGTAAGATTGCATTCTTGCTTTGGATGAAAAAGCATCACAAAATTTTAATTACCCTTGCTTCAAGAATCAAGAGAGACCTAATATTGAGATAACACTGATTTGTTTTACACAGAAGTTACTATTGGAAACAATTGGGATCAGGCAAGCAGCTGAGAGGAAGAAAATGTCAATCTATACTATTTACACATTTATACACACTCTATGATTGTCACCTGCTCTTCTCCTTAGAAACTATACAGCAGTGTTTTGACTATATTTTCTCGCAGCCAGTTTTCTTATCAATGCAAGTGATTTCCAATTGGGTAATCAGATCATTTTGATAATTGTTTCGCCTCTTCTTCTTAGTGTGAAGACTCATGCTGTAAGAATGCCCCCTGGTTATCAAGCAGAACTTGTTATTCAATTGATGTGCGTAGATGGTGAGCTTCCTCAACAAATAACCAGCCTAGCAGTGAATTCAGCCTATGGATTGTAAGTTATCCCGTTATGTCTTCATTTGAATTTAGTCAGTTTGGCTGGCTGGGAAGTGGGAAATGTGAGGCATCTTCAGAGTGGAGGTCTGCCTGGAACTAGTAATAGAACCTGTTCCAGGGAGAGAAAAGCATATTATTCCTAATAGTTTGTCTTCTTTTGATGGTTTGGGAAAAATGACAGAAAAGGTAGGACCAAGATGCAGATCCCTATTATTCCTTATGTAAGATTCAAATGAAAGTACTATCAAAACAACCATTTGCAAATAAGCCATAACAATCAAAGGTCTGGTGGTTTTTGATACTATCTTAAACACAATTTTTGGATCCTCATGGATGTTCTTGAGTTTTTCATGAAAGCTATCTGAAGCTGTCAAACCATGGAGGAAGAAACATTAGAGTTCTAAAAACTGTTACAGCCTGTGTAGTTCAAATCAAGGCATGGATTTCACTTATTTTTCCACTGGGGTCAGCCATCATAAATTATTTTTACCCCATCATGGAGCAATACAAAATTTTCATAATCTCAACATTGTTGGCATACCTATGAACAAAAAACAAGTATTTTGAGGCAAATATATTAATAGAATATGAATCCTTCATCCTTCCATCACCCTCACCATACTGCCCCCCCCTTCCACAGAGAAAAAACAGTTCAGTTGCCTTTTGAAAAAAAACCCTTTGAGACAACTATGACCTGGATTACTGAGAATCTCCACAGACATTCATAGATTATAGAATCATAAAGTTGGAAAGGACTTCACAAGTCTTCTAGTCCAGAGGTCCCCAATCCCTGGTCAGTGGCCTGGTATGAGGCTGGGGTCCATTGGGAACTGGGCCATGTATTGTATTGTATAGTTTATTGAATAGCCCGAAGGCCTTTTCAAACAAAACAGAAAAGAAAAAGGGAAAAAGGTAAAACGGTTACAAAAATAGCAATTTAAAAATATATGATAGATGACGTTAAAATTTTACAATATCAATTTTCAATAGCCAAGACTAGATAACCCAAATAGGATAGCTCCTCTCTAACTGAGCTCATCTTCCTTACAATCGATAAAATGTTTTTTGATATAACTGGCTCGTATTGCTGTCATTTTTTTAAGATATCGAGTGATCGCTCTTACCAGGGGAGGAGAGTCAGCCCTCAACAGAAATGCTAGTTTTTGGCTTATATTCCAGTGGGGAAATTTATTTATAATTGGGGACAGATATTGTTTTCTTACTTCTTGATAGAGACTACATTCGAATATTATATGCGCCGTGTCCTCCACGACGTTTACCCCACATATGCATATTCTTTTGTCATACAGGATTTTCCGATAACGGCCGAATCTAACGTTTGTATCTAGAAGTTCGAATCTAAACTTAACAAATAACTGTCTCTCCACTGATGGCATTTCTAAATGTAAATACTTTTCCAGAGTGAAAGTTGTTTTAACTGCTGTCAGCAGTTTAAGGGAATGATTAGTTGAAAGGGTTGCCATGTCCATTTGCCCATGTATATCTTTAATCCGTTGTTTAACTTGGTTCAGTGTGTCACACAACGGGAACCCTACGCCATATCGGTTCAATATTTCTGACAGCCGGGTTAGCCAGGAATACCTTTGAGGATTTGAAATCTGCTGTTCCTCTAGACATATTTTTGGGAGTCTGCTGGCATCCATCTGGGTCATTTTTAGCCAGTAGGCTACCGCCCTAGTGATTGTATAGGTGTACAGTGAGAAATGTCCCAATTCAGCTCTGACGGCTGCAGCTGAAGTGGAATTGTTTACCCCAAGCATCCTCCTTAACAAATTATTTTGAGTTCTCTCTAATATGGGGGCCTCTGTAAGACCCCAAATTTCAGCACCATAGAGCATGATCGGGACAAGTTTAGCCTGAAAGACTTTACGAAGAGGTAAGATGGAGGTTGGTTGGATTTGTTTACTTAATTTGGATACAAGGCTTGCTCCTGCTCTGACCTTTTGAGAAAGGTGTTGATGGTGCGGAGTCCAACCTCCTGCACTGGAAAAAACAATTCCAAGATAAGTATATTGGGTAACTTGCTCAATTTTTGTGTCATTAATCTGCCAATTGTGCTTTTTATTCTTATTGCCAAAGACTAAAACTTTTGATTTAGCTACATTTATAGTCAAGTGGCTTGCAGTACAGTAACGTGTGAGCTTGTCAAGAAGTCTCCTCATTCCTATTTGGGTTCTAGAAAACAACACTAAGTCATCGGCATACATTAATACGTTAATAAATCTAGAGCCTATTTGGGGGCTGTGCGTCAGAAGATCATCCAGCTGCGCTGGGATATCATTTATATAAAGGTTAAAAAGAGTAGGGCCCAGCAGGCAGCCCTGCCTCACTCCTCTAGTTGTCGGTATGCTGTTTGTTGAGGCCCCATTTGCTGCATATCTGACTCTAATTGCCGTATTAGTATAGAGAATCCTGATCAACAAAATAAGTCTGGGGTCCATCCCCATAACTTGTAGTTTCCTCCACAAGTGGTTCCTATCTATAGAATCAAAAGCAGCAGTAAGGTCAATAAAGGCAGTATACAGCTTTTTCCCCTGGGTCTTGTATTTATTAATTAAGTGGGAAAGGACAAAACAATTGTCTATGGTAGACCTACCTGATCTAAAACCTGCCTGCTCATTTGCCAGAATTTCCTTATCCAAGCACCAGTCCTCTATTTTATTTAGGAGATGTTTCGTATACATTTTTGAAATTATATTAAGAAGACTGATGGGTCATTAGTTGGATGGGGCAGCTCTGTCACCTTTCTTAAAAATTGGAAAAACTATAGCTAACCTCCACCCTTCAGGGATTATCCCTACTTTATCGATATAAGTAAACAGTGCTACCAGCACCGGTACCCAAAAATCAATGTTGGACCTAAAGAGTTCAGGAGGCAACAAGTCCTCTCCAGGGGCCTTCCCGGCTTTTAAGGATTGAATTATATGCTTAACTTCGGTAGGGGTAACTGGTGTCTATTCCGGACATTTCCTTAATTCTTGCTGGAGGATATCCAATTGCAAGACATTTGTTGTATTGTTACCATCAAATAAAGCAAGATAGTGCTTCTCCCATTTTACTGCTGATATATCAGTGTCCATAAATGGGGAACGTTGTTTTAATATACTGGCTATCTTATGCCAAAAGATCGTAGGGAATTGGGATTTTGCTGCCATTTCTACCTCTTTCCACATCCTGGTGTTATAGCTACTTTTCTTGTTTTTCAGTAGGGATTTGTATGCTCTCCTGAGTTGAACCATATTTGAATAATCACCATCCTGTCTGGATCGGTTAACTTTCTTAACTGCGGCTCTTAGATTTGACCTCAAGTTATGGCAATCATCATCAAACCACTTTCTAGAGATCCCATCTACTTTTCTATCGTTCTGGATCATTAAGTTCCTAAGAGTAGAAGTTAGCTCTGTATAAGCTGGCATTGGAGTGTTGTCTCCGGGCTTAGATTGGGAGATTTCCCTTGCTAGGTGTCTGGCTTCGTCTGAGCCCAAATAAGTGGTGACAGATTTGACATCAAGTCTGTGCCAATATAGCCTTTTATAGTTATAAACCCGGGCGTTTGCTAAGGTGTCAATTTCCTCTCTTGAATGAGGCCTAACTTCTGAAGAGAGTGAAACCAGAGCCGTGATGGGAAAGTGGTCACTTTCCTCTCTAAATATAGCTCTTACTTCTGAAAAATGGTGTACTAAACTAGAGGAAGTGCAGATATAATCGATAGAGGTTGAGGTTTTGTTGGACGAGAAAGTATAGGGATATATATAGCCATCACTCGAGCCACTAAGTACTTGCATATCATTCATAAACAGCAGGGAAATTAACCTCTGGGCATATTTATTGGTCCTTTTGTCCATTGAGGACCAAGTGAACTCATTATATAAGTAACCAGTTGGTACCAGGCCTCGGTTAGCATAGCTCTTCATTGAGGGACCTAGTCTTGCATTAGTATCTCCAGCTAATATAATTTTTGCTTGGGGAAAGCGTCCCTTTAAGGTAGCTAATACTGAATCTAATTCATCCCACAAATCCCTTCCTAAAAGGTGGAATGAAAATGGAGCGATATATACATTAATTAAGATTAAGTTCATCCCCCTGAATGTACATCTAATAGGCAGAATATATTGGAATTGAGGATCTAAAGAAATTTCTTCACCCTTCCATCCCGTATCCCTTTTGACCAACGTGGTTAAACCCCCAATTGCCCTCCCTCTTAAATTGACTTTGCCTGCCGGTTTATGCCATGAGGCAAAACCCGGTAAACTGATCTGTGGATCATTAGTAGTCAGCCAGGTTTCTTGAAGGAGGATGAGATGATGTGTTGAAATCAATTTTATAAAATCCATCCGGTTTGCAATGCCTTTCCAGCCCGCTATATTCCAGGACAGGAGGGAAAGGCTAGGGATATAAGATACCCTAGTTGTTGGCCATTTGTTGTTTAGTCAGTCACCCCGAGGCACTACTCCTTGTGTCTCTTCCTCCACCCTTCTGGTGGGGGGGGTCCGGAATTACTACCACCGCCTTCTCTGGAGTGCCAAAGGGGTCAAAAGTGGCCTCTGTTTGTTGCGGAAGTACCTCCTCCGTTCTTAAGGAAGATGAGACAGGTGAGGGCAGTTGCACTGTTGGGGGAGGGTGAACTTCTGCCGCTACGTTCATGGTCTTTGTTTCTTTGAAAAGACTTTGGCCTTCCCTTCTATCCCGCTGGACGGACTTAACGACTTTAGGCCTTGTCTGCACATGCTTTCCCCGTTCTTCCGACTTGGATAGCCTTCTCGTTGAACTACACGCTTGTGCTAGCAAAGATCTTAATAAATCAAATTCAATTAACATCGACCTTTGCTCCTTTGGAGACAAGGAGACAAATTCGCTGATTATAGCATCCTCTGGTTTGTCGGTGCTTGCCTTCATATGTGGGACCTCCCTGATCTGACCTGCCTCCATAGTTTCTCCGGATTCTGGAGGAAAGACCCTGGAGGTAGCAGCGTGGTTCTTGGGTACCATTTTTGATGTTTGGTTAAGTCCTTGTAAAAGCGGTTTAATGGGCCCACTTGAGAAGACTCTTGTAGGAATGACTTCAAATCTGAGCAGGGATCCTTTTCTTTTCATTACAGCGTTCGGTATAGTATTGCTGTCAAAATGGAGTATTAGTCGGACACAATTGCTATGCTGGGGAAGTTTTTCATATCTGAGTAGATCTATTAATAAAGGATCAGATTTCAATAGCTGTGCAAGTGAGAGGGTTATCCTTTCCTTTGAAGTCCATCGTCCTCTATTGCATGGGATTTTCCTTATCCTTAAAGCGATTTGTTTCTTTAACAACCTTCTTCCTTGATGAGGGTTAGCATCAGTACTTGCAATGCTTTGTTGTTTGGGTTGAGGTCTTACACCCTCCCACTCTCTCCGCGCGTCAGGACGGTGTGCAATCTCACCCTCCTTAGCTGCGGAGTGAGGGCCATTTAAGAATTGGAAGATCCTCTCGATGTCTCTTTTGATCGATGTCAGTAAGTCATATATTGAATCTACTGTGTGCGCAGTTAACATACTCTGAGTACAGACCATCTCTCTGAGGTCTGAATATGTCGGAACTTCTTTTAAGCAGCTAGGAGTAGGAGAGGGGATAGAGCTTGAAAAATCACCCATTCTAGCAGGGGAGTTTGAATCTGAAATCCGGGAAGAAAACTCCCCTTCTGTATCTCCCCCTCCCAATGATACAGTCGACAGAGACAAAGTTCGAAGTTCAGATTGGGGTTCTGGATTACACCTCTCCATAAAGTCATCCAATTTAAGCTGTTTAAGAGGCTTGGAGTAATTAAGTTCCGTCATAGATTTTGGGGAGAGAGAGCAAGCTCTCTGCCTCTTACTTTTCTTTCCCATTCTGGTAGATAGTTGATCCAGTATCTCCCAGCGAAATTAAATATCGCAACAATTTATCCTCCCTCAGCAATCGTAGTTAAGGTAGGCCTTAATGATGGTCTCAGCCGAGGCACCACAGAGGTAAAAACCAATCTCCTTTCCAAACAACGGCTTGTCTTTTACTCCCACTTCTTTGCTATCATCTATTTTCAGAATTGTTTAAATTGTTTAAATTATTTCACAAGGGAAATATGTGGGAGAAAGAGACTAAAAAGCTGATAGAGTTTCATTAAAAGCAGGCCTACCGGGAGTGTCTGCAGCCAGCCAGTTCCTTACTGTACTCGTTCCAAAAACAAACAGCTCAAAATCCCCTCCGAGGTTAGGGGCCTCCACTGAGGTTTGTCAACAAGTCCGGTAATCCGAATTTCAGGCCTTGCAAGGAGAAGTCACAGGAGTAGCCTAAGCCAGGAATGCAGGTTGTAGTGTTGTTAAAATATGTCTAAAACAAACAGTAGCCACACTATATGTGCTTTGTAAAAGTCCAGTATGAATAAAAATAGATTAAAAATGAATTAAAAATATAAAAATACTTTAAAAACGTTAAAAAAGAAAAACCTAATTTGGTTTTGGGAGAGCTCCTTACAGCCGTTGCTCACCTCCAACTGGGCCATGTATGCGGCAGGTGAGCACGCAAGCGTGCAAAGCTCTATTTGCACAAGCAGCGGGCACACACCTGATACCATTCCCTCTCCCTGATCGCTGCTGCTGCCAGTCCGCAGAGCTGGAAAAGTTATGGACCAGTGTTCTAGTCCAACCCCATGCTTAAAACAGGAGATCTTATACCATCCCTATCAAATGGTCTTGAAAAGTGTGAAAAATTTCTTCAAAACTTGCAGCGATGGCGTATCCACAACTCTGGGGGCAAGCTATTCCACTGATTAATAGTTTTCATTGACAGGAAATTTCTCAGTTCTAGATTCTCTCTTTAACAAGCTTCCACTTATTACTTCTTATCTTGTCCTCTGGTGCTTTGGAGAATAAATTGACCCCCCTCTTCTCTGTGACAGCCCCTCAAGTACTGGAAGACTGCTATCATGTGACTCTTATTTTAATTACTTTCATTGCATTGATTATTAGAGGATTATTAAGGAAACAAACCTAAGTAGCCTGCTGAATTCACTAGTTTTCCATTATGATACAGTATTTACTTATTTAAAAATATCTTGCTATCTTTTACATACATTCGAGCATCTCCTAAATATGTGTGATCATGGTGACAGTATAGTTATCAAATGCTATTAAATGTCTGTATCGTAATGGCACCCAAAACAAAACTCAAGCATAATAATTCTAAATTATTTGTTTTATGTCTAGAAGGCAAATTACATATTGTTTATGCAACAATAGGTGTATATATTAGTTCCTTATTTAATTAACTTGCTAGTTAATTACAATTATTTACATATATATATATACTTTCAGTGTGGTTATCAATAAGAATCTGCCATTTTCATAAGAATTAGGGATTAAAGGTTATCCATAAGAATCTTGCATGAAAGCTGAGCAAGACTATTGTGACTCTTTAAGGATTATATTATGTCATTATGGACTAAAATTCAGTTTATCAGAAACATCATATATTGTTTCCAGTTCTTGTGAGGTGCAGTCTATCCCTTGCTAGCAGCCCTTCCTCTAGGTAATGCAGACCATGGTGTAGGAAGCCAAAGTTTTGTCGACAACACCAGTTTTTAAACCAGTGGTTCATTTCTAAAACCCTTTGTTCCCCCATTGGATTTTGGCCTTTTGTGGGAAGTATAGATGAAAACACCACTCCTAATTCTTTAACTTTCTTCCCTAGCTGTTCGTAATCTCTTGTTATTGTTTTCAGATTCATTGTTGTGTCATTGGTCCTCACATGTAGGAGAAGAAAGGGGTAGTAATCCATGGGATTGATTATTTTAATAAGGTACTCAGTTACATCTTTGATTTTTACTCCAGGGAGACAGTATACCTCCCTAGATTGACTGCATGGTCTGCAGACTACAGTTTCTGTTCCCCTAAGAATTGATTCTCCTATCATCAATATTCGCCTTTTTTCCCCTAGGGAAGTCTGGGATATTTTTCTTTCTGTCGCAGGAATGCTGGGTTGCACCTCTTTTTTAGAAACTATTGATGAATGCTCTTTTGTGAATATCTGTATATTTTCTTCCAGGGGGAGGCTATGAAAGCGATTGTTCAGTTCCATAGGGGCTTCATTAGAGTGGGCTAGGGTAGATAGTAGGGGCTTTGCTCTTGGTTGTTTTCTTCTAAGAGTGACATGTTTCCATTGGTCTTGCTCTTTAGGTACATATGTAGGCCCATTTTTTACGGAAGCTGTTTGTTCCCTATTGTGTTTGATTTGGGTGTATCGGTTTTCTTCTTTATGTTCATATATCGGGTCATCATTTTTTAAGAAGCTGTTTGCTCCCTATTGTGTTTTATTTTGGTGTAGTCTTCTTGTTTAGGTTGGGATTTCTCGCTTTGCTCATTGAATTTCAGAGTGGGTAGGAGTTGCCTTTACTTTTTCTTCTAGTAATTCAAGTAGTTTACATTTGAAACATACATAGTTTGGGTCTTCTGTGGGCATAAACTGAAACATTTGGCACACTTTGCAAGTCACTATAAAGTCAGTCTCTATTTCCATGACTTTTTTCTTTGTTTGTTTGCTAAAAAATTAAAAATTCCTGAAAATTTAAATATTTGTCCTGTTGCGGAGTGTCAGATTACAATAGTTTACAAGAGTTCTTGATCTTTTCTTCTCTGTCTTCAAAAATTCATCACTCTCTTCCCTGTTTTAAGAGTCTGTCTCTATTTCTGTGGTTTTTTTAGATAATTAAGAATTGAAAAATTTCTAAAGATTAAAATAAGTAAACTGTTTTTTAAATGTTTAGTTGAAAAAAGAAATTGCAAAATTGCAAAATATGAAAAAAGAATTTAAAATGGAAAGATTTAAAAATTGTAAAAAGAACTTACAATTAAAAATAATATTTAAGAATTGAAAAAAGATTAAAATTTGAACAAAGAATTTTAAAATTGAAAAAAGAAATCAAAAAATTGAAAAGGATTTTTTCTTAAAAAAAGGAATTCAGAGATTTTAAAAATTTAGGATTTTACAAGAGTTTTTGGCCCTTTATGAAATAATATGCATGTCAGAGCCAAATTGTTCTCATTCCCATCCTTATAAGCATATTGTCAGTGTTCCAGAAAAACCCAACTCCAATTAAAAACTCTGAGCCAGGCATTTTCTCAAAGTTCCATTTATTAGAGTAAGTATATTGGCACATCTGGGAAAACCCAAATCTGAGAGTTCTGGGTTTTCCCTCAGTAAATCAAAATCCCCAAAACCATTCCTTCACTCATCAGTCCATCACATGGTCCAATCACCATCCATCCCATCTCGAGACATCAGTCCAACCACTCCTTCTCCAGATGCAGGATTGTCCTGACCTTGACCGAAAAGAAGAATGCTATTTTGTCTAACTACATTCCCTCTACTAAGTCCCTCCTCCTACTTTCCCACATACAAGAAGGTGGCAGCGTGGAAGCTTCTGTTGCTAATATGGCTTCCAAAGCTGACACATACTTACAAAAAAAGTGACCATATGTGCTAATGCCAAAATTTGACCATATCACTGATGAATGTCAGCGGCCTGGTCTTAGGGCACTCAATATGACGTTCTATGAACTATATGACACCTGTAGGCTATGAGTAGCCCACCTACCCACGGCTTAAGCCAGCTCTTCTTGACAAGCAAGGCTCCCTTTTCAGTGTCTGTCATGAAAGCAAAGGTGAATGACCCATCATCTGATCTGGTTCTTAAAATGAGCTATATTTAGATGTAGATATCATCTGACTCCAGATTTCTCTGGGGCTCAAACTATAAGAACAATAAAAGACAATATGTGTGATAAAAAACAATCGACGAAGAAAAATAAAAATTAAGAACAAGGATTACCTTATATGAATGCTTCTTTGTTTGAAACCTGTTCCAGTTTTAGTACTTGGAAGAGAGAACTCCAAAATATTTAAACCATATTTCTTTTCACAGAGTTGCATTTGGAAACTGCAATGGTCTGGTTGTCGTAGATTTTATACAGAAGATTAAACTGCTGAGCATAGGACACTTTGATCTCTATGGATCGAGTGATCCCTATCAGCGCCAACCTCGTTCTCCTCGCAGAAGCAAGCAGTTTACTGCAGGTAGCAAATACAGTGAAAATTAATTTGAACAACATTTCATAGTCCCAGTCCATTGAATTGTATCCAGCGATTGAATTCCAGGGAGCAAAATGGCATTCATTGCCAGAATACAATTGTACAATTCCATACCTGTACTTAAATCTGTTCTTGTGTGGGTTGCAGACCACCCAGAGTAAAACGTGAATGTGTATGTTCAGACTTGTAAGATTCTGTAATAGATGTTCTAATAAAAGTAGCTGTAGGTCTGCATCTCTCCGCTTTTTACTTTGGGTCTACCTTATAGGGCCGACATCAATCTTGCAAGTCCAAATGTGCTTCCTTTCCTTCCTTCCTTGGGTGGTGAGAAACTGACTGAGAAGTTTTTGCAAATCACTTTCTTGCCTTGGGATCAAATTTTGTCTATCTGATCATTGTCCTGGTACTGGATCTTCCCTCTGTCCATCAAGCCATCTTATTTATTCACTACAGAACGGAATGGAAAAGAACAAAAAGAGGTCTTTTGAGGAAAAGTCTGCTTATAAAATGTTGATTGCAATAATTATTAATATTTTCTAATTTAATATTGTAATAGGTCTCACAGAGGTACCGGATGGTCCACTTCCAATGGAGCTGGAGCGATGCAGGTCCCCCACAGCTTCAGGTATTATTTGGGGCCTAGTTGCCTTTAGATTTAGCATCTCAGAATTTCAATCTGATCTTGCTGCCTTAGAAACATGAAATCAAGTCAGAACATGCTGAATTACAAATAGTTCCTTAGAAATAGTTTTCATTTTGGACTTATGTAGAAAATTTGCAGATTTGTTTACCATCATGTCTCTCAAAATCTTTTAAATCCATTTCCTCCTCTACCAACAGAACTAAACTGTCAGCTCATGTCTAACCTATTGGGAATTTGATTATATTAGTTCCTGATGGAGATATGAAAGAGCACACATGAAGACTGGTTTAATAAGGCAAATCATTCATAAGGGAAAGGCATGTGAAGCCACTCACTCACAAACCATCAGACAAGGGCAAAAGAAAAAAAAAGCACAGGGAAGGGTAGGAAGTCAACTTCTGACCTCTATTTTCTGAAAGTTTTCTTAGACACGCAAGATGTCTAACCAGGGCAATCTATTCTTTATGCCCAGACATTTGTATTAGCTTTGTATTAAAATTAATCTTACTTTTGTCTTCCTGGAGCCATTTATAAAGAAAGATAGAAAGGCATCGTTACCGGGAATTGCAAGAATAGATAAAATTAAGTTTTTCTTTGCCTGAATGTTATTCCCATAATTCTGCTTTGAAGAGTAATTTCTCTCTCTTTTCCAAACAAACAGTTGATGTGAGAAGTCATGTTGGAGCAGGGACTGTGAAATGGAGAACAGAGTTTTAATTCTTTCTGCCTTCCACAGGGCTGACTGTAACCAGCTTATTATGTCCAATTTATTATGCCCATGTTTGCAATAAGAGGAAATTTCCAGTGTAACATGTTGTATTGAGCGGACTAGCTTCAAATGCCAGTCTACCCAGTTTAAAATGAGAAGTGTACCCAGTTGGGCCAGTCTTCAAAAGTTTCTTTAGGGGCATTATGAAAATAAATAGTTAAAACCAATATGATTTGATATTTTGGGTAAGAATTATTGGAAATTAGAAATGAAGGCATTGTGCCTTTAAAATTTTGGATATATTTTGTAGTTTGAGTGGATAAATGTAAACAGATGTCTGTTTGCATAATTAAACTTTTTTTTTCTCGGTCCCCATTGCAGCCCTGTGGTTTTCTAGTCTGGTCTTACATTTAAAAAAAATTTTTTTTTTAATTTGATTTATATGCCGCCCTTCTCCAGAGACTCAGGGCGGCTTACAATGCGTTAAGCAATAGCCTTCATTCTTTTGTATATTTATACAAAGTCAGCTTATTGCCCCCACAAACTGGGTCCTCATTTAACCTACCTTAGAAAGGATGGAAGGCTGAGTCAACCTTGAGCCTGGTAAGATTCGAACCTGCAGTAATTGCAGGCAGCTGTGTTAATAACAGGGTGCTTTAAACCACTGTACTACCAAGGCTCTTTTTGAGGACAAGTTAGGGGAATTGGAGAATCATTCCCTTCTACTTCTATTGACTGTTAATAGAAACAGCTCCAGCAGCAAACATCGCACTGGGTTATAATACAGTACTCAATTGGTACTCAATTGTTAATTGGTTCCAGGAGGCGTGATGAGTACCAAAAATGATGAGTACCAAACAATTTTTTCCCATAAGGAATAATGTAGTGAGTCAAAAGGCCGTTGACAAATTCTAGCTTGTGCATAGAATACCAAACAAACAATGAATACCAGGACAAACTTTCCACATCAAAATGTGTTTACCAAATTCAATGAGTTTCAAAGCAGTTGAGTACCAAGATATCAGTGTAATTATATATTTCTTTAAAGTTTTTCTTCTTTATATTGGTTTTTTTTTGTCTGGACTTTATAACTGAATGGCTAAGACACAGTAAATAATTGTGAACCCTCTTCAAGTACATATGAGGGGTGTTGGGCTGTTCAACTTTAGAACCAAAATAATGATAATAGGATGCTCAAACATAAGTTATAAAGTTTTTATTCCCTTTTCTAAGTGCCTCAGAAAATGTTCAAGTTATAATCCATTGGACATATAATTTAGGAGTTTGGTCACATGCTTTGGTCTTATCCTATTATTGTGGTTTGGGCTGCCATCAATAGAACTGTTAAAATGATTCTGTACCAATTGTAACTTCTGAATATTTTTCAAGGGTAGCCCCATGTAGTGTGTGTTGCAGTAATCTAACCAAGAGATGACCAGGGAATAAGGGAATGAGTAATGGCATGAAGGGCCTATATAATTTACAATATCTTCTATACAAAAAAATTGCATCGGATCTTCAATTTTGAACAAAATTTTGGTATTCATTAAAAATATAGGCTATTACAATATTTTCCATGTAATAGTTAAGAGAAATATTAATGTAGATTTTATTACTGGCAATAGATTGAATAAAGTTGTTCTCTTTCTTAATTAAAAATTTATATTATATAATATGTTTTGTAAAATTCTATAATATAATGCCTACCTTTTCTAGTTTTGGTAGAATATAGAAAACAAATAACAGTAAACAGACAAATTTCATTTTCTCAAAAGACAATACAGTATTTTAAAAATGTGTAAGAAGTATAAGTTGAGAAGAAATTGTCAAATAACAGCAGCAATAAAAGCAACCTCTTTTTGATCTAATGAAAATTCTAATGTAATCTCATGACAGATTCTGTAAATGGACACTGTACAAATCCAACTTCCCTAACTTGCAGTTCTGGAAAACGGCTGTCCAGTGCAGATGTTTCCAAAATCAACCGTCGCATTCCTGGGAAGCCTCCATTTAGGAAGGCACAATCCGCTGCTTGCATGGAGATCTCTTTGCCTGTCACAGTGGAAGGTGAGTTTCCATTTACTGTAGATATTTCTATTTTCACCTTTTAACAAAATTTAATTACAATCTATACATGAATTAACCATGTCTTTAGAGTTCTAAAGCAATAATCATGGACAGAATTAAAAATTAAAAGTCTGTGAGAAGTCCTGCTTAATGTCCAGATATTCTAACAAACAGAATCACAGATTGCCTTGAGAGAGGAAGAGATGGTCACAGAAAATATATTTCTTTTAACTGGATAATAGCAAGACCGTAACTTGTCTTGGTAAATGGCAACTTCATATATTAATCTGTCTTACTTTCCTTCAACAGAAAACAAAGAGAATTCATTCTGCCCTTCTCGAAGTTCTAGCATCTGCAGTATTGACAAAGAATCTAAGGAAGCAATCACAGCTTTAAATTTCATGGAATCATTTTCACGGAAAAATGACACATCTTTGTCTCCTTGCCTCTGGGTTGGAACAAGTCTGGGTGTAGTCTTGACTCTTTCCCTTCACCTTCCCACTGTCGATGAATTAAGGCAAACAGAGCCAGTAACAATTTCGCTCAGTGGTAAGAATTTCAGATTGCTGTAGTTGCTGAAATATGTCAATTAACCCAAAGTCTAATTAGACTATGTCTTTCTGTGCTCTTGCCTTGGGGCTGTTAATTGAAATAGAAAAGAAAAAAGGAAGGTCACTAGTATACCTCTGCTAACCTCTGGGATTGCCTATATGTATACTACAGAGTTTGTATATGTCTGTGCATGTCTACATGTGTATGTGTAAGGGGAGAGTAAGGTCATTTGAATACTTACAAAAAACTGAAAATAACACAAGTCTATTTCACGAATGAAGACAAATATACATGTCCCAAGATAATGTTGCAGGATCCAACTTGGGTCGGTCACCAGGACCAGAGGTGCTGTATTCCAAGCTTTCGGGCTTGTGCAGGAGCCCATCTTCAGGGAACTTCTCTTTAGCAGAGTGCGTGCTGTTCTCTGTGTGGTATGTATAGTGCCTGTTGTATGTGGCTTTTTAGACATTGATTGGGGTGTGTTGATGGATGGCTTTTAAGTCATTAGCTGTCATTTGCTTGTGCTGCCCAGCCCTTGCCTTCTAAGTACTTGATAGGCTGGTGGTAAATCAACACTCCTGTTGACTGACGGGGGCCTATTTCCCAATCTTCAATCACTTCCCTGGCTGCTCATCCAACAATCTTAGTAGCTCCAAAATCAAATTCATTGGTAGCCTCACACTGCAATGAACAAGGACACACATTCAATTTTGCAGATAGTAAGATTGTTGGATGAGCAGGCACAAAAACAGTCAGGGAAGTGATTGAAGCCTGAGAAACAAGCCTCTTGTCATTCAATTTTTTGTACTTATTCCAGAGAACATAACATTATTTCAACATTTTTCATCTATAAGGATTATGAGCACATTGTAAGCCGCCCTGAGTCTTCGGAGAAGGGCGGCATATAAATCAAATTAAAAAAAAAAAATGAGGGGAATATACTAAGAAATTGGGGAGTGGGGATGGAATTCTTTGACCTGATTGAGTACAATATATCTAGATTTAGAAGTCTGACCCTGTCTTGAAATCATATAATGATATATGCTGAAATGGTATAAGCTGGGAAAAAAAGTGTGTGTGTGTGTCTGTGTGAAAGAGAGAAAGAGGAAAGGAAGGAGAGAGAAATTTTATAACATAGCTAATATGTACTGGCACCAGTATAAGTGGTTTAGAGATTAATAAATCCTATGAATTCTGTTTTATAGGTACAGTTCTATCACTAAAGGGAGCAGTGTTAACCTTTGCTTGCTTGGACTGCATGGGAACTTTAATACATCCTCCCTATGAAGCATGGAGAGATCCAAACACCACTGAGGATAGCGAAAGAACCAATAAAAGGAAACTTGTCCTTCATTCTTCATGCTCCCAGAACACAGGAGATCACCAGTTTGCCATTATCTGCTCAGAAAAACAAGCCAAAGTATTTTCATTGCCTTCCCAGATATGCCTCTATGCTCACAACATCACAGACACATTATTTTTGCGAGCAGATGCGGTGACCCTCTGTAACAGTGTTTGCTTGGCATGCTTTTGTGCCAATGGGCATATCATGATACTGAGGTACTTGATACCATTTCATGAATGTAAGCTATGACCCTTTCTTGCCACACACAATCCTTGAGGTGAAGAAGGAAGTGGCACTCTTCGCTAATTGCTGAACAACAAAGTCTGTAAGGTGATGGTAAAGATGGATCCCTCTGAAGGAGGAATCCAAGGAGATTCTGTTCAAGATAATGTTTTAAGAAAACACACACATCAAGAACTCCAAATTCTATGCAATTTATTTACTCAAATTCACAAATCATCTTAAAACATAGCTAGAACCATCCAAGTGATTTCTAGGCCTTTGGGGAGAAATTTCCTGTGTTGATCCTGCTAATTTCAACTTCTGATTGCTTACTTGTTAACCTTGGAAATTATCTTCACAGCTCAGATTATTATATCTAGTGATCTTCTCCCAAAGAATAGAATATATGCCTAAGGAAAGCTTCAATCATTCATCTAATCTCTTAACCTCTCTCCAATACCCAGACAAACATATGATCCAAAATACCATCCCCAGCTATCTACCTTAAGCAGGGCATAAACACCACATGCATCTCACAGGTTCAAGAAGATGGACTATCTATGTCCTTATAGCTACAGAAGTATTTTATAGTATTTAGATCATTCTCTGTAGTTGGCAGAGCCTGGTTGAGTCTGAAGTTTCCTTATTCTTTTTAGTGGCTCACAGAAGTGACTTTATATGCAAGTTTAATTTACAAGTGCTAGATAATTTAACTTTGCTTTTGTACAGCATTTGAGTACAATATAATCCAGGAATTTGAACAGAGGATGAATCCCTACCTTGAATTGCTAAGGCAATTACATGCATTTTCTAATCTAATCTTGAGGTTGATAACATATGTTGATAACTGTATTGCATTTAATATGACTTATTCCCAAATAATTATTCATAGATTTACAGCCAGTCATTCTGATTATATTTAAATGCATAATTTTGTTTTGTGTGCTTGAATCACAGCTGTGACAATATGGTAGTCAATATATACTGCACAGAATATTGTGTTAAAACCTGTTTCTACAGAATCTACCTATTTATTTTCAGTTTACCCAGCCTCCGCTCGCTGCTAGATGTGAATTACTTGCCTGAAACAGATACAAGGATTGCCCGGACCTTTTGTTTTACCAATGAAGGACAAGCTTTGTATCTTGGTTCTCCAACAGAAGTCCAGCGACTGAACTATAGCCAGGAAATGTTTGACAATCTGCAGGTAGATGTTGACATCTAATGACAAACGTAGCTTCTGTGCAGTAAAAGTGCAATGCCAAAAAAAAACCAAGTTTGTTTCCTTGAATCCAAAGTGGCTGAGTTGGAGATGATTTGAGAGTCTGAGAATGCAGACTCTCAAATGCAGACAATACTCGTGACATGATAGCTTCAGCTCTCTTTCAAAACAACAGCTCAGTGGCTGCCAGGATGAATGAGAGTCTTAGGGAAATCCTTTTGAGAATAGTGTTCTTTATAGGCAGGTATTCTTTACGGTAATCCCTGGATGATGAACTCAAATCCTCTTGTACCAGGGATTTTTCAGGGGAGAGAGTTTTGGATTATGAGTGGACTGATCATTAGGAACAGTCAGATGGGTTTGTGACAGGCATGGAGATTGCATGATGACCTGCCTGACTAGAGCAAGGACTGGATATCACGAACTTAAACAATGGATAGTGCTTGGGATGAGGCAACTTTGGTACCAATGGCATTGTAAAATGTAGTTCAGTCAGACCTGGAAGCCAAATTTAGTTTGTTAATTTGCAGATTGAAATCCAGGATTCCCAAGTAATATTCTCCCAAATGCTACCTGTTCTGCCAGTTGGACAGGTGAAGCGCAGAAGTCCCATTCCATGAATGGAGGTAGGACTAAGACACATTAAGCACTGAGGAGCCTGTGGGGTCCATGGTGCTCTTGGAACTTGGTTGTTTTCTTGCGGACATTTCATTAGGTAACATCAATGCTCGAAGGGAGCGAGGTTTGCTCTGTTTACATACAAGTGGCTTATCCTGTCAGTGTTGTTGGGACTGCTCTTGGTTCCTTGATTGAGGTAGTTTACTGCCTGATTGTTGGTCTAGTCTAGTATTAATCTTGGTGTTAATATCTGCTTATCTGGTTGTTGATTGCTGGTGAAGAAGTGTTTTGGTCTTTTTATTTCCTTTTTAGCTTTTTGATTGTCTCTTTTGAATAATATATAGAGTTGTTTATTTCTGGCTGGTTGTCTAAGTGCCAGACTTCAAGGAATTCTCTAGTATTTTTGGACTTCACTTGGTCTAGAATGCTCATGAATCCCCAATTGAAACTATGGTGAAGTCTGTCCATGTAGTATGTAATTAAGGAGCCTTCTGACCGCTAGTTGGTGTTCAAGGATACACTCTGCTAGTCTTCTGTCCTACATAGTGGCTGTTACAATACTTACACTCTATATTGTAGATGATTCCTGTTTTTATTTCTGGGGCTACTGGGTCTTTCAGTTTACTTGGGATGTTTTGGAGGGCTTTAGGTGTGCTACGATGATACCCCATAGTTATAATAGTTTATTAGATGTTTCTGAGCTGTTTTTGATGTATGACTATATTATCTTTTTCACAAGTTGTGCTGATTGTCCTGTAATGTATTGAGTGTCAGTCACTTTTTGATAAAATTGTGTGGGTGTTCATTTTATTGGAATATGTATAGATCAAGTGTGACCAACCTTTTGGCTTACCTGGGCCATAATGAATAAAGAGGAATTATCTTGGGCTGCATATAAATATATATAATATTGTTAATGTATATAAATAACAAACTTCTTTTGTTTTAAAATATTTTTATTACCATCTTGTGGGGCCACATTACTAGTTGTCCAGGGCCACATGTGGTATGTGGGTTGGACATGCCTGGTATATATGATCTGTTTCCTTTGCTTGATGTTCAGGATTGCTGCAATAATTTTCTGCTCATTTAGTATTCTTACATAGCATTCTTGTGAGAGGCTAGGTTATTACTTTTGTAATGAAAAAGAGCTTATAACACCACCACCTTTTGAAAAAAAATAATTGTGTACTGATGTTCCTATAGCAGTGCTAGAAAGATGCATGGGGTGAGGGCAGGGGGCACTGTGGTTGGCAAAATCCAGTGGTGTGCTGGCTCACAGTGGCTTATGAAGGCCAGTTGTTCAATTCTCCGGAATTTTGTGAGCCAGTTGACAGCAAAGGTATCAGAGTGGCCACCAACTTAAAGGTGAGCGTTAACACCTGGCATGCCAATTAAGCTGTTTTACAGTTAATGGCCGCAATGGAGTTGGCAGAGCCATTTTTTGGAACATTTTAGCAGTACATCATTGGTAATCTTACTATAAAAGTATAGGGGGATGTGCTGTTGTACCCCTGAATGTTAATCATGACTTGTCATGAGATGTAAAGCTTTGTTTCCATACATGCCAGCAGGGTTCAACATAGTCATATTGGTTACTAAAGGTGAAACAAAAAAAAAAAATGAGACGCTCATGAAAAAGATAGAAAAGCCAGGGACAGAGTTTGCCTTAAATTGCCCAAAGGTTCAGCTATGTGTACTGTATCCCACAGTATAAAAAAACATCTACTAACTCTAGGAAGGAACTTTTCTGACCAAGAGAGGCTTTTGTGTGATCCATCAGAGTTCTCATTGTTGGGAAGATTATTGATTATTCAGAGATGAATTTTTCATCTGGCTTCTGGCAACCAGCAGATAAATTTATCATTTAAAATTCATCTGTTGGTATATCCTACATACAGCCTAATAAACATTCAGGAGCTTCTCTTGTGAAGTTTGGTTGAAAAGACCTGAAATGGATTGTTTTTTTGTGCTGTTGTTTGAACAGGACATGCTTGGTGATTTGTTCATTCCCATGGACACGCCAGAGGCCCAATACAGAGGTTTTCTGAAGGGGCTGTTTGGTGGAACTGGTGGAACACTTGACCGAGAAGAACTGTGTAAGTGTTTTTCCCATGCAATGTATCACAAAAAAAATAGGAATCAAAGTAAAATATAGAAAATGGAAATAAATTGTATAAAATTGTGATAGTATGACACTGGCCTTTCTGAAATGGTTGTTCAAAACTAATATTTGAACAACGTTGCAAATGTTGTTCAAATGGATAATTTAAATTATACCATTTCACTCCAAAATGTGAATGTTCTAGAAAGTTGCTATGTCTCTCTGTGCTAAAGGCTACAATGGAGGTACTGAATAATGCCTATTATGTATCCAAAGATAAAAATACATTGTATGAATATCTCAACCGATGATTCCTACAAAAAGGGAAAAAAGATCGACCCAGATATATGCAACTAGTATCTTATTGTACTAATGTAAGGTCAATCTGAGGAGTCAAAAGCCATCAGTTACTTGCATGAACTTAGTAAAGTCTCATTGTCTGACATCAATAATGCCTACAACTTTCTATTGCATTCAGTATATCCCATTCATCTTAAGACTGACAGACCTCATGGCTGAAACACCTGGCCTAATTTTTGGACTTTCTTGCTTCTCCATTCCCTGCTTTTTGTTACATGTTGCCTGATGAAGAGTTCTTGAGAACTTGAAAGTTTGCACACTCTTCTGTGCCATTTTGGGACAAAATAAAGGTATTACTAGACTCTGGGATTTATTTCATGGACGATATGGGTATGTTTGCTTTTTATTCTATTGAGGTTGTGGGGGGATTCATTGTATGTTGTAACCTTAACTTACTGCAATATAGTATTAATTGCATATACTTGGGTTTCTTGATTACAAAATGATCTGATAGGTGCACAACACATGTTTTCTCCATCTATTGTCTCTATTTTCATCATGAATAGTTTCCCATAAAATGAAATTGGGCCTTGGAAAGATTACTGAAACTGTTGGTTGTCTTCTACCATCTGGGAAGAGCCAGTGATTCAAGAAGTATACCTGCTAAAATTCTCAAATGACCTGAATAACTTAGAGGGCTCTATATTGGGGAAGATTGTTCTGCAAAATAAAATTCTACCAATGAGAGTTATCCCATTCAGAATAATATCTTTTCTGAGAATGGAAATGTTTTCCCATGGTAGCCAGGATTTGTGATGACATGAAGCAGTTCTTTTGCAGATATTCCCAAAGCATCTCAATAAATAGTACTTATTTTGTACAGTTTATTTTTTATACTATAGTCCAAAAATAATGGGGTTCTTAAAATAAGTTATTGAAAAAACATTGCAAACAATTCCAATGAAGAAATAAAAAAAGGAAGGCATCAAAAGAAGTCAAAGCACAAAACTAAAATAAAATAATATTGGGTAAAAAGTGCGTGTTAATAGCACAAGAGCAATATTTCAATATTTCACCAGTCCCCTGGGCTCTGGAAATCTGCTAAAACAACCGGATCTTAAGGGACTTCCGGGGGTGGGGGGGAAATGCCAGCTTCACTTTGAGAAAAAGATGTTAGATAAAGCAGGGGCCACAGCAGAGAAGGTACCTAGGACCCACCAAATAAAGTTCTCTAGCTGAAGGGACCCACAGCATGTTGGATCTTGTGGTATTGATAGATGTAAATGGGAGGTGTATCAAATATCTCAAAGTTAATAGTGAAATGGGTGAAGATAACCATTACATTTAACAGTGACAAATCACATAGGAGACAGAAATATAAACCAATATAGAATTGGAAAAATATCAGTATCAGGATTTGGAAAAGCAATCTTGGAACAGTAGATGAGTACAAACTGAATATGACTCAGCGGTGTGCGGCATAGCTACCAAAAGGAAAATGCAATTTTAGTCTGTATCTAAGAGAAGTATAGTTTTTAAGTCATTGGGAGCCATAATGACGTATTATTCTACTTTGTCGCACCTTACCTCCAGTACATTGGCCAGTTATGGACATGCTTGCAGAAATAGTCACATAAACAGATTCAAATATGAACAGCAGAAATGAATAAGGGACTACCCCTCCTACCAAGGATTGAAAGCACTGAGAATTTTCAATCTTCAGAACTGGCAAAATATAGAGTTTTGAATTATTTGAAGACATGCCAAATGAAAGTAGAAATTTGATATCTACATCCTGGGAAGACAGGTTCCAAATTTCATGTTATGGGGAAAAATAATCCTAATCTCAAGTGGAACTAATTATCAAAGGAACTCCATTTGAAGGGATACATTCAAATGGAATTTAGACAGCCATCTGTTGGAAATGTTTTATTTTGGATTCATGATGGCCTAAAGTATTTCTTCCAACTTTACGATTCAATAATGCTTTGATTCTGTGATCTGAGTGAGAATTCTTTCTATAATCTACTTCATCTGTTGGCGTAGACATAGGCAGGAAGTTTCAGGAAACACAATAAAATGCTTTTAATTCTGTTCCATTTCCAGTTGGTGAAGCAACATCAGGAAAAGCATCTCGTACTCTTGCTCAGCATATTCCTGGATCAATTGAGGGTATGAAAGGAGCTGCAGGAGGTGCTATTGGCGATCTGGCTCGTGCACGCCTTGCTCTTGATGAAAGGGGACAAAAACTTGGAGAACTAGATGAAAGGACCACAAGAATGATGTCAAGTGCAGAGGCATTTTCCAAACATGCACATGAGGTGGGTGTTGATTCCAGAGTAACATTTCTTGCCTTTACTGTGCATTGAGATGAGGGATACCTTTGAACTGATTTATTCACTCCATTAGGCAGATGATATATAAATCAGATTTGTTTGAGACCTTACCTATTTTGGGCCATATTTAGTGCATTTAGTCTTTTCCTTATTCCAGCAGCAGTGATTGTGGTGGACAAAGGTAGTTACGAAAGAGAAATTGTAATAAATGAATGACTGACAAGCTAGAAACTGTTTTAACTGCACTGATTATACTTTTCAAAGTAGTTTTTTTACAGGATTAAATCCAGTTCTTTCAGTTGGCTAATCTGACTGCTACTAATCTTTTCTTCAGCTTTCTGCTGAGTAACTTCCAGGGGTGCCAGAACCTCTGTGCTGCCTGTTATAATCATACATTTTAAATCTGATTGGGAATTGGCTGATGCGCTGCCCACAACTAACCCACGCAGCCTCATCCATTGTCTCTCTCAAACATTCAGAATCACTTGGAAAGATATATGACTCTTTGGCAGAATTTATACAATTGATTGCTTTCACTCCTTAATACCTCCCCAAACAGAAACTGGCTAAATGTTTGGAGAGGTTCAATGAAGGGTACAGTGGTGCTTTAAGCCTCAATTGGTAGTAAACATGTCTTTTGTCAAATATTAGCAACCCCCCAGGCACCCCTCCCCCCTTTCCTTTATGGCTCTAATAGCAGCAGAATTCCTGGTCCTGGTCAAGACATGTTACATCAATTCCCCATATTTTCAAATATCTGCTCCAGCATAGTTTACAAGTACCCAGATAGGCAGTCTCTGGAAGTTGACGTTTAGGGTTCATACTGCAGAATGTTAGTATGAAAGGAAAACATTCATATCTCCATGTCACTTGAATATTATTATCTCTATTCTTTCAGGTAATGCTCAAATACAAGGACAAAAAATGGTACCAATTCTGATTTTCAACCAGGAAGCTATCCCTGAATGTGCTGTATTGAGAAATTAGTGGGACAAGCTTCAACAGATCAGCCTCTTAGCAGAAGCAGCTCTTGTTCCATGCTGTTTCCTCTTCCCCTTTCCTGTCCCCAGAGAGTCAAAGAAGAAGGTAGTTTTCTAAGGCCACTGCATAGTGGATTCTTTCCCAAATGATCAATATCTAACAAGCAACATTTAACTGGCTTTGAATATAAGCTGTGGAAAGGATAATTCCTGGTTTGAAGCAGCATGTATATATTAGAATGTTAATGCAGTTACATGAACAAAATTTTGCATGATTAACTGGCTTCCTATACAAAAAAAGCAAAGCATGCTATGACTAAGGAAAGGGGTTTTATTGTTATGTTCCACAAATACACATAGACATTTTAAAACATTTCTAGCATGTTGCTTTCAGCTGAAAATAAACTTCATTTCTCTGATTTGACATTCTTTTTTCTGTAGGGCAAGTTTAGTTTGAAAACAGTCATGCATTTCATTAGTTAGCAAATAAAGTCACATAAAGTTTAGTGGCCAAACCTTTGTGCTTTCTTTATGGGATGTCTAGCATTTTTAAACAGATGTTACTATTGTATCCAGTATTACATATATTCCTTAAGTTTGTTCCATCAAAGTTCCAGATAATTTTGCAACTTTTCTAAAGTTCATGGGTTATATGCTGCATTATTATCCAAAATCACCCATTTTTGTCTTAAACTTTCCTTAAATCTGCACATTTTGTAAAGTTTTTGAGCTGAGAAATATCTTGATGCAGATTGTGGTGGATTCTTTGAATTATGTTTCTGGTTTCAATGGACTTGAAAGAAATCTGATGGATTTCTCCAATAATGAGAGTCTTTGCTTCTATTTTGGGAACTGCAGCAAAAATTTATAAATAAACTATACAAATTACAACTAGTGTTGCTTTTTTCCAGTAATTGTAGTAGAAAACATATCTGGTAAGCAGGTTATATTAAGACATAAATTTCATTGATAAAAGAGATTGCAAGTACCTCTTTTGGGAAATCCCCAAATTAGATCACTGGGTACTAATATAGCCAAGAATGAAGTGCGGGTAAAAAGCCTTTTTAAAAACACAGGAGCACACTGCATAAAGGGTTGGATAACAAAGTTGATGTCAAAACACTATCCCTTCCACAAAAAACTTCGTTTGATTGAGAGCTTCCTGATGCATCTACCAAGGAACACCTAGTCTTTCCGGAGAGTAAGGCAGGTCTGAGACAAATAGGTTTATCTGCCAGTCAAAGATGCTGAAGTTACTGAAAGCATAATTCCAGTTAGGAAAAAATGGAAGAGAAACCATGCTGTCTAGTCAAAAACTTAGTGAATGAATACCTACAATTCATAAAGCCTATAAGTGATAAGAAAAGGAAAGGGTCGCCAAGGAAGACTCTGAAAAATAACCTGGAATTCTAAGAAGTCTAAAGTCTGAAATGAACTGAGGCTGATGAAACTTTCAAAACAAAAGGAAAAGCAACACTGAACCAATTACTCAATGAACATAACACAAGGACAACAAAATGATGACAGGTTAGGGGAACTGCTCTACTGTTTAAAGAAAAGGGTATGAGGGTGTAAAATAGTTTTATAAAATTGTGCATAGATTGGAGAAACTTATTAAACAAAATTGTCCAGGTTTATTACAGAACCAGAGAATGATCTACTATCACATTTGAATATGCAGTTAAGCATTATATGGTATCTAAGCCAACAAATGTTGATGTAAATTCTTAGCAAGAGTTTTATGCTTATATAAGAAAATAAATAAAAAATGAATTTATTATTTACCATTTAGTAAATGAAAATTATGATTGAGAACTTGGTTATTGTTACTTTAATTTAGGATGTGCTACAAAATTAGGGAACTGGTCTGGAGGCAAGACAAATAGAAATTAAAAATGTTTCTTTGTACAGTTTAACTATGGATTATACTATCATAAGTTTGGATGGTGATCATAAAGGTTCCTTTAACAAAAACACTTTTAATAAACAATAAAAAGAAAGGTAAATTGTCATTATTTCAGTGTTTATAGGTTTTCCATTCAGTAAGACAAATACTGGAAAATGCTTCAAATCAGTGCTTCTTAATTCAGTTCATGAAGGTACTTATTCCAGCTGTGCTTTGGGGATATTTTCATCATGGGCCAACATGATTATTTGTGTGCTTTGAAAATTATTAAATTGGGTTGCCCTGAGCAGATTCTCTCACTGGGCAATTATTTCCTGTTTGTGGAGGAGTTAATTTTTAAGATTCTGTCTTCTTTGTCTAAGTTACTCTACTTTTGATCAAGCATAACTAACCTTTTCTTTAGTGGATCTCCAGAATTATTCTGTGACTCAGTTCACTTATTTCTCTATCCCTCTATGAGCCTCTGCTTTTTCCAGAAAGATGCAGATTTCATGGTTACAGAATTGGTGACAGCAACCATTGCTCACAGATTTTCTAAACCATGGTTCATTTCATCATGGTTAACAATAAGCCACAATACACTAACATGCAAAGCAAAATTGAGATAAATTCTATTTTGTGAGCCAGCCAGTGAATATGAATGTGTGTGTATTCACACTGATTGGTTAATAGGAACAATTGTCCTCAAATTTTGACCTAAGTATATCTGTCTAAAGAATAGCACATTATCTAATCCTAGATGTTCCATCATTTCCAGTAATGTGAATCAGAATTTGAAATCAAGAACTAATTTAATTGACTAATGTAAATCACCAGATGGATTTGCACTTGGCTGACCAACTATACAACTACAGCATTTTGTCCTCAATGGAACTACATCTATATGGAGGGAAGCATGCAGTGGGGTATCCCAAGCTTCTGTTTTGGGACCTGAACCCTCCAACCTCTTCATAAAGGTGGTCTAAGTGAGGGGATAGAACGGGAGCTCATCAAATTTGCAGATGACAGCAAGCTGGGGGGAATTGCTAACACTTTGGAAGAGAGGCTCAACATTCAAAAGGATCTTTACAGACTTGAGCATTGGGCCTTGTCCAACAAAAAGCAGTTCAGTGGTGAGAAAAATAAGGTCCTGCACTTAGGTAGGAAAAACCACATGTACAGGTATAGAATAGTTGACACCTGGCAATAGTAATTGAAAGAGGGATCTAGGAGTCCTAATGGACAACCACTTTTTTACTTGATGCTGATATTTGAGCCAATAATGTTGTCTTCTTTCACACCAGCTTCTATTGTAAATTCTGTTCCCAACTTTTCCTTTGCAGGTACAGTAGATCTCAATTAGTGTGAATAAGAATCCCACAAAATGGTACCATTATTCAAATTCTTATTATTCAAGGTGGTATTTTTATAGAAAATGTTGTAATTGGTGCCAGCTCAACGGAAAGTCAGTGAAAAAATTTAAACCTAACTATAAATATTGCAATAAAGGATAAAAAGAATATATTAATGATTTCAATTTATGGTTCACAGAATAGTTATAGAAAGTAAAATGAAAGTAAAAAAATCTGCCAGAAATCCAGGCATTCCAATATCTTCTCCAGTTTTAGTATTGCTAGGACCTGTCATATTCAATTATATCGAAATTTTGCTCTAAGAAGCCTCTTTTTTTTCAAACTTGCAGTTTTTCCCTGATAGACTTTTCCTTTTGTCCATTTTGCATGAAGATTAGCAATGTCTAAAATCTTAATCACAATTGCATATGTTCTAACATCAAATATGCACGTGTTAACTAATGTTAAACTTTAATTAATGTTAAACATTAACTAAATTTTGGGTTGCATTTAAATGCAATTTGGTATCAATTTATAATCTGCACTAAATTATGACTTACTTGTAATCAGATTTTTTATATTAACATGTTTTCATTTCTTTTTTCTGTATAATTATCTTCTATACTGACTTTTTGATGATCAAAGTGAAAGTTCCAAATGCAAAGTTAATTTTCAAATGCAGCTCAAGAGAAGAAACATGCCTCTATTTATTTTACAGTAAGTGATGAAGTATATTATGGAACAAAGTGAGCAAATTCATTGACTGATTTCACATCACATAGAAAATATAAAGCAGAATA
Source organism: Pantherophis guttatus (assembly GCF_059756535.1). Classification (NCBI taxonomy): domain Eukaryota; kingdom Metazoa; phylum Chordata; class Lepidosauria; order Squamata; family Colubridae; genus Pantherophis; species Pantherophis guttatus. Next base: position 105,275,078 of record NC_142064.1, on the reverse strand, counting down.
GTAAGCTACACTATGCAGGATTTGTCAGATGAAAAATAAAACAAAGGAATGGACTGCATATTTTTAAATATAAAACTATATTGTATTATATCAAGGAACATTCCAATCACCCACCATGTCCTGTAATAGACAGATATCTCATGCATGTGCTACATGGAATAAATTTACCTTTAGCAGGGTGCATTTCATATTTTGTACTCTCCTTTATATATAAGAAAACTCATAAAGATCATATATATATATATGGTTATTACCTGGCATATAAAAATCATGGAATTATTACAGAAACCTGAGATACAGATACTTCTTATATTCAAATTACACACAGCAAAATAGATTAATTTCATTTTATTATTCATATATTTTATTATGTAAGTGAAATAAATTAAATATATATTCTTCATAAAAAAGCTGTACTAGTAAAATATAACTCATTCTTCTAGCTGTTCCTAACTGCATTGCATTTAAAAAATAATCTTATATTAATATTTTAACAGTTAAATATGGACTTTGGAATCACTAAGATATTACCAGGAATTAATACTATTTAGTGAAATAATTTCATAGTGATTTTTAGTTATATCATGACATCTGAATTATTTTCTTAACAGGATTAAATTCAGGGGGTTTAGATTTTTTTTCTGAGATATTAAAGGGATGTATCAGTGTAAAAAAAGAAAGAAATATGTCTAAGTGTCCATTTCCTCATAGAATTGTGCATTACAAACGTCTGTTCATCATTCAAAATTCCAAGTCTTGGAGATCTCCCCAGCTAGGCCCAATTTTGATCCTTACTGAAAGCTTTACTGAGAGTTTTACAGCATTTTCCATTTCATGTTTAACAATCTGTGCCACCTGAAAACAACAACAATATAGGCTTAGAAAAATAACTGAGTGCATGGTTACCATGAGATTCATCAAATTTTCTTTTTTACTAGTTATCAAAGTTGAATAAATATTTAAAGTGGGTCAGAGTATCTTTAATATTAGGGCAGGAACAATGATTCAGAGAATCTGAAAAGGTAATTACACAACTGACTTTCAAAGAATCAATCCATTTTATGTCATTAAAAAAAATGCAGAACCATATACTCATGAAACTCAGCCCAAGCATACATGAACGGCATTTTGTAATCTGAAAAATCAGCCAATTTCAGGGCTGAAGAAGCTTCTTGGATGAGAAGCGAAATATCTTTAAAGAAAAAATAAAGTCCATTTGCCTCTTGAAAAAGCATCTTTGAGACAACCATGATCTGGATGACTGAGAATCTCCATCAGACATTCAACCAATTTGCACTTCATTCCCTACAGCTCTGAATGCAACTTCTCTCTAAAGTGACTTTATAAGATGTAGACCTAAACATGAGGACAAAACTGGATTGGAGTCCAATAACGATTTTGAACAGTTGCTAACTTCCCTTTGGGTTTTTACTGTATTCTTTGCAGTCAACTTGATAACCATACAGATAACAACCAGTCTGTAAGGATTTCAGGGAAACTCTATAATCACACCTGAATTATGCCCTCAACCAACCCATGCAAACCGCCTCCCCCCAATGACTGGAACTGATGTAATCTCTTTATCACAAGACCCATCACAAGACCCTCACTTGACACACCCACACCTGAAGCCTTTATAAACAGAGGAACACTGACACTGACATCCCCTAAACTCCACTGAAGATGTTACTTAGCCTGGAAATGAAATATTCGGAAACCAACCCACAGGCTTGGGGAATGAAACCTCACCCTCATACCTGAATTATGTTGTCTTCTGCAACTTCATAGAGAAGTTCATCATGCAATTGGAGTATGAAGAATCCTCCATGTTTGGGATGAATAACCTCCCTCTTTTTCATCCTCTGCGATTTTCCTAGAAGAATAAACACTGCATATTTAAACATTAAAATAACAGTTTCAAAGGACATTAAAGTTATAAATTGTCATTATTGCTACATGAATAGAAATATGTTGCCCTCCAAAGGAAAGCAGTGGTAGTGCTTAGTGAAGAAAACCCTGAAATAATTGGGAAGTAGAAGTCACCAGGAGAGTTTGTTAAGCCAATAGATTCAACAAAGCTACATTCGTATTAAAAATGAATATAGAAGCCTGTAGAGAAATAACTGTTTTGTTCTAACCCGCATTAGTCAGGACGTGTTTAGAGTAACATATATTATTTTGGCATTACATTTTAGCAAAACATTGATATCTTAAGAATGCTGAAATTAAAAAAAAACAAAACAGGATGATGAGGAAGCTGAACACCAGGTATATTTTCCTGCCTCTGAAATATTTAAGCAAATGCTGCACAGCTATTGTGATATTTTGCAGTGTTATACTGGACTTAGCAGAGGAAAGGCTGGTTCTATCAGCTACCATGTCACTCTTCCTAAGTTCCTTTCTGATTTTTTCTGATCTATGGCATTTGATTCTGATGCGCACTTTGAAGAACTTGGCTAGGCAAACAAACTGTGTCCAGCTATGATCACCTTCCTGAAAAAGCCATTGTATTTTGCCTAATGCCAAGTGCTTTCCAACTTTCTCATTTTGATTATTTTTTCCATTACAACAGGGGTGTCAAACTGGCGGCCCGGAGGCTGGATGCATCATGCACAGGCCACACCCACCCTAGCTCTGTAAAGGGAAAAAACGTCGTGAAATGCCACGAGGGCAATGTGACATCACAAATTTGACACACGTGCCTTACCATTTCTGATTGAATTCAGAATTCGGGAAATAGAACAGCCAAGGGTCTGATTTTAATAAAAGGGGACAATGCTTATAGCAATAGCACTTAGACTTATATATCGCTTCACAATGCTTTACAGCCCTCTCTAAGTGGTTTAGAGAGTCAGCATATTGCCCCAACAATCTGAGCCCTCCTTTTACCCACCTCAGAAGGATGGAAGGCTGAGTCAACCTTAAGGCTGGTGAGATTCGATCTGCCAAACTGCTGGCAGCCAGTGATCAGCAGAAGTAGCCTGCGGTACTACACTCTAACCACTACGCCACCGTGGCTCTATTATATTATAAATGTAAATTACTTTCCAGGCTTAGGAATCACTATGAAATTAAAAATAAATGTAACACTTTACAATAATAAAGAATGTATTTCTTTTCATTATTTGAATTCATTCTTTATTGTTCTATATTTTTATACCAGAACCAGTATTATAGATTTATTTTGTTATTACCCCAGTGTTTTTATATTACATTTTATTCTTTTTTTGTTCTGTTTGATGGATTTGTAAAGAATTTGTACAGAATTTAGAAAGGAGTGGTTTTTATTTTTCTATTAACCCAGTGTTGAGTACTGTATTTTCATAAACTGTTTAAATCAGAATAAAAGGGGCAATTTCATCACTTTCAATGCCTGTGTAAAAGATGTAGGCAATCACTTTCTGAATCTATATAATGGTTATTGTTAAGGATAACATGCAGATGTGGGATACAAGGAATCCTGGAATACGCCTCTTGTTTCCCTTGTACTTTTCTTACAAAGCCTGAAGTTTATTCAGATGGTTCTTACTGACGTTAAAAATGTAAGAAGAGGGAATATTCTAAAAGATGGATATCTTCCTCTCCTGCATAAACAGAAAAAATATTTTCTTTTCTTGATTAAAAATTACTTTTCATTTTGTTAGATGTCTAACTGATGAAAAGCAGAGACAGATATTAGACCTGCCTCTTTCCCCAGAAGTTATGACATAAGTCAGATGATGAGAGAGAGGGGCTATTGGCATCCCTCACTGTCTCTGAATTCTGAATGAACATTGAGGGAGGACATCATTTAAGGTCCCGTGGGTCAAATGTATCAGCCTGGTGACCCATGGTTTTCCCCAAATCTTACTTGTTAAAAAGTTTTTGTATCCTAATGATGTTGTCCAAAAAATAATAGAAGACTTGACTATTTTACTTTCTTGAAACAGCCTTAGAATATTATCCTTACTTGACTACATTTTTCATCTACAAATGAAAATGTAATTGAGCATTGATTTTAACTGATACAGAACCCAAGAAAGCCAACTTGAAATGTCTGCCAGGAATATTTAGTGTTTTGAGGCAGGCTAAAAGCAAAACCTAATCAGGAATATATATGGCAAAAGCTATGAAAAAGGAGCAAACATTTTATGACCTTCTTATATGAAAGTAGGTGTTTCCCATAGTTTTAAAATTTAGAACATTTGATACTAAATATAAAGACAGAGGAAGAAAAAAAGACTGACCTGACAATATTTTGGGGGATGAGCTCTCCAAATGTCCAAAAGATTTTACTGTTGAAGGTAAAGCTTCTAGCTGTGCCTGTATATTCACTGTGGCTGCCTTAACAATATCTGCAGCAGAGCCTTGGATAACTGTGTTTACAGCTTGCCTCTCTGCCTAAAGTTCATGAAAATCACAGTGCAGAAGTGAAAACAAATTAATTGCTATAAATAGGCAACATAATCTATATTCACCTGAGAATGTTAATTTTTTTCTTGGAACTCTCTCTCTCTCTTTCTCTGTGTGTGTCTCTTTCTTTATAACAACAGCCTGAAATAATAATTGAGTTCCTACAGCATTTCTGTGTTCTGTAGTACAGATGAAAACAGACAAATCTAAAGAACTAATACCTACAGTATTAAGTGAGTACAAGTATAATAATCAAGCAAGCAAACAAATAAATAAGGATGGAATTTTAAATTAAAAAAGAGAAAGAAGAACAATGAAGAAATAGTTTTGCAGAAATAGTTTGAAATAGTGATTTGGCAGTTAAAAGAATAATTCTGTAGTAAAGCAACACAACTAAACTCCTCTATGCGGTACTTTTACTAAGGAGACCTGGGGCATTGCATTTTAGGATAGGAATTTTTTTTTTAAAAAAAATGGTGAGCTTATCATATTAAAGAGAATATTAAAGAGAATTCAAATCAATACATACAGTTGGCATTAAAATCCATACATTTGGGTTGATATAATTTTAAAACTTAAAGTTGGAAAGGTGTTTCTTTTTAAGTGTACATCAAAAACAAAAAATGCAGATAATTTGTTAAACTGAGCAAGATATAAACAGAATGAAATATATTAGAATCAGAAGCCTGAACTGATTTTGAATAAAAACAGATGGCTCACAATCCTTCAATATATAAGGATTAGGCAACTGACATATCTAGAATTGCTCTTCTTTCCAAGGCAACGCAAAGCCACCAGGTTTTTCATTCTGGTGTTTACATGCTTCATTTTGGAGGGAATGCGCTGAAATAAATAACAAGGCTGAGTACTAGAAACAAGGGAAGTTACTTCTACATCTCTATGGAAGAATGAGAGCTGAGAATTATATTGATAAGCCTGGACTTCACTAAAATCAATGTGAGCTGCAAGGAAGATACAAAATAGTTCATCAAGATGTGGATCCTGAGTGGGTAGAAATGGTTTATATTGCAATTTGATTACAGCAATGACAGGTCAACAGGGAGAAGAAATTAGGAATACAACAAACAATGCTTGAAAATTAATGGTAAGATCACACATAAGTATCCAGAGAACAAGAACAGCACCACTAGGAAGGTTGAGTACAGAGATGTAGCAATTTAACAAACTGTTTCTCACTATACCTGAGCCTTCTTGTAAGGATTTGTTTCCTTAATTGCTGGAAGGTATCTACGCCTTCCCATGATTGTCTGCACAAACCCATCCCGGGTACACTTCTTCACTGTCTCTCTCAGGAATTTCTGAATACCTACATGAAATAATATGTCATTTCTGGTGTCAGCTATCAGTTCATCATATAAATCCCTGGTTGAGTCCACAGATATACTGCTAATTTTTAATAAATATCATTAATTAATTATCATTATCAATATCATTTACTAGCAATATCATTTTACTAACAATTCCTTATCTTAGCAACTGTTATTCAACACTCAGACTTCATAGATCTAAGGAATGTCTTACCTTACACTGCTTCATGCTTAAGTCTTACATTTCATTATTATTATTATTATTATTATTATTATTATTATTATTATTATTATTTAATCTTTAGTGAGATTCACAGCCTTTGAGGCTGGTTAATAGCTCAGCAGCTCGAGTCCTAACCAAGGACCTAAGAACTGTTAAGGTATCGTCGGAGGATGTAAGCTATTCCGAGTAAGGTGGTTTTTTGTAGAGTCAAAATGTTCAAGTTCGGCAAATTTAGAATTTCTAAATAGCGGGGTAGCCCTTTGGGTATTGCTCCAAGGGCTCCAATTACAATCGGGACAACACACGATTTCTTTTTCCACAGTCGCTCAACTTCAATTTGCAAGTCCCGGTACTTTGTGATTTTTTCTTGCTGCTTATCTTCAATCCGTGCATCACCAGGTATTGCAATGTCAATGAACCATATTTCTTTCTTTTCAACTATTGTTATGTCAGGTGTGTTGTGGACCAAGTGCCTGTCAGTCTGAATCCTAAAGTCCCACAAGATCTTGAGTTTCTCATTCTCTAAAACTTTCTCAACCTGATGTTCCCAGTGGTTTTTGCTGTACTCAAATCCAAACTTCTGGCACAATTTCCAGTGAATGATCTTAGCAACACGGTCATGGCGTTGTAGGTAGTCAGTTTGTGAAATTTTGCTGCATCCACTGATCAGGTGGTCGACTGTCTCATTATTTTATATATATATATATATACGCACGATATCAGACCTCCGGACGATATATATATCGTGAGATATGCACAATATCAGACCTCCGGACTTTTCGTCGGGCCCTGAAAACACACTTATTCCATCTAGCTGGGCTGGCTTGATCCCATCCTCTCAGTTTTTAATTGAATTCGGTTTTAATTGGGTTGTTTTAAACTTGGGCCAAAATTATTTAATTGTTTTTTAAATTGTTTTTTAAATTTTATATGCTATGTTTTATCTTGGCTGTACACCGCCCTGAGTCCCGCAGGAGAAGGGCGGTATAGAAATAAAATAAAATAAAATAAATAAATAAATATATTTGTTTTCTGATGATATATGATGATATGTTTTCTGATAATATATTTATTATTATTATTATTATTATTATTATTATTATACAAAGGGCATTATTGCAGTATTACTGTTTCCATGTGCGGATCTTTAAAAAAAACCCCACTGTATTGTTTTCACGGCCACTGTCTCCCAAACATGGGAAACAATGCTCTGTCAAGAGGAAGGAGGTAAGAGGTGTTTCTAGTGGATAAATAGCGTGACCAGAAGTTTTCTAGAGTTGTTTCAACAGAAAAAATTAAATGTGCTGCATTTACATACACATAGAGGCACAGCTATTAATAAAGAAACGCATGTCCTACGCTCTGTAACATAGTGAGAACAAATGGTTCCAGAGCTGATTCCAAACTGCTATGAAGATCTGAATCTGTTGATGTATCTCAAATTTCCAATAATTGTTTACTGAATAGCAGCAGCAATAACTTGTTTTCCCCAGAAATGAAGAAAGTTAACCAAAACAGATCTCCCTTCACAACTTTTCCATACAAAGTGTCCTATCGTTGCATGCCCTTAGTTCATTCACACATAAATAAATGAATGTGGGATTTCCCAGGTATCACGCCCTTATGCTTCCACTATCTAGGAATTCTGTGAACCAGACAGTTTGATGTTTCACAATGCAGTTTTATTTATAACACTTTCAGATTTTCATTCTCTGTCTAACATGCACATACACAAACAGGATAGCAGGAAAGACAGCTTCATCAATATATATAGTCTACCTTGCTGCATCACTTACCGATGGTTTAAGTGATGCAGCAAGTGAGGACTACTTGTCCATGAAGAACACTGAACCATCACTGCATTTAGTAAACTATTGAACAAGGATGCCAAGAAGAATAGATCACTGGCAATCTTTACCTGGATATCTTGATTTGAAGGACTCAATGAAGCACAAAGCATCAGTTTCTTGAACACCCATCTGCTCCCCTAAGGATTTAGCTCCAATTCCATAGATTATTCCATAGCAAATCTAGAAAAATGATAACTTTCTAATTTACTAATGAATAACCAACAAGATTCAAGAATAAGACATTTTACTGGCACAAAACTGCTATTTCATTTGAAATATTAGATTTTACTTGCTGAATAATAGTTTGTTCAGCTTTGTAATTTTAAGGGCACTATACAGTGAATTATAGGGACGCAGTGGCTCAGTGGCTAAGATGCTGAGCTTGTCAATCAAAAGGTTCAGTTCAGCAGTTTGAATCCTTAGTGCTGCATAACAGGGTGAGCTCCCATTATTTGTCCCATCTTCTGCCAGCCTAGCAGTTCGAAAGCAGGTAAAAAATGCAAGTAGAAAAATAGGGACCACTTTTGATGGGAAGGCAACAGTATTCTGTGCGCCTTTGGCATTTAGTCATGCCGGCCACATGACCACAGAGATGTCTTCGGACAGCGCTGGCTCTTCGGCTTTGAAACAGAGATGAGCCCCATCCCCTAGAGTCAGGAATGACTCGCACATATGTGCGAGGGGAACCTTTACCTTTTTATACAGTGAATTGTTATTTAACTCTGTTTTACTTAAAAGTCTTTATAAAAGGGAAGACAAATTCCTTCCAACTGAGTTCCTTCACAATGTTTACTTTTGCATCAAAAGATTGAAGGGAAGGGAAGCAAAATGGCTGATGGAGAATAATTTTCCTGCCACAAATTGAGGTTTTGATCTGGGGCAATGGCTGGCTCACTAAACTGTGAGATCACAATTTAAAAGTTTAGTTTCATATGACATGAAAAAAAAAGAATCTTGATTCAGAAAAGCAGAAGGATGATTATTTATTTATTTGTTTATTTACCAGTATTTATTAAACCAATTTACATAGCCACCCATCTCACAAAAGATTTTGGGCAGCATACAATATTACATTTTAAGACAATAGAGGCAGAAACAAAAGTGCCAACACACAGAAGAGAGGTAAACAACTTATTAGTGCTGCAGAAAACTGCAATGTTTTCTATAAATCCACCCAGGACAATAATTAGAAGAGAAGCAGAAAAAAGCCAACATTGTCTCCTTGGGGACTTACATACGCAGAAGCTCCTTTCGATGTGGTAGAATGTTAGGGTTCATTTATTTAATTCATATCCTTCTCTTATGCCAAGAAATATATGAGAAAGCTTGTCAAACATTCTTGGCATTTACAATCTCAATCCATACATTCTATTTTGGAATCTAATTAATTGTAAAACTCAAATTATATTTACATTTTCCCCTCTTCATTTCGTCTGCCTTCTGTCAGCCTCTTCTAAAGATTTTGAAATTTCTAAACTTTACACAATTGCTACATATGATAAATACCTAACAAACCTAACAGTGTTGACTATGGTAAAAACCCACTTGTTTTTATAATATACTTCATACTCAATATAGGGCATTTATATCAGCATGAATCAATTGCCCATCTGGTAACAATGGAAAATTGCTATAATATTCCTTATCAATATTTCCTTTTTCACACAGTGAAGTTGAAACTATGATTCATATTATAGTCTTACCCTAATTGTACAGCTGACATCTTCAGCTCTAGTCTAGTTTTCTGCAAATTTTCAGACCAATCTCAACTGGCATTTATTCTACTATTTTAGGATTATTGAAATATATAGGAACACTGCAAAATTGAGCCTCTTTTTTGCAATCCACTGTAGGCAATCAGGATGATGCAAAGTCAGGACAGGGTACTAAGTGCCACATACAGAGAAGATAGGCCTTGGAAAGACTCCAGGAAGAAGATCAGTAAGCTAATGATGGAACTATGGCTACCCTTGACCTGACTCAGCAGTTCTCCCAGAAACAGTGAGGCTTTGTTGCACAGACCACACAACTGGCAGCCTGAAGTTTCTCACACCAGCAACACCAAATTCCAGGATTCCCTGTTGCTCTAATAGGTTCCACAACATCAGGCTTTTCAAGCAGGGGAATGTGGTGAAAGAGGAGAGTTGGACCTGGCCACCCTGCCATGAAGATCTCTCTGCTCTCAGAGACTGAGAAAGATGATCAGCCAGCAAGCAAGAGTTTTCTATTTAAGGAAAGGAAGGACTCTGCCAGCTGAGGAGACAGAAGAGAGAAAGGTACTGGTGGTACTTGATTTATAACCACAATTGGGAACAGAATTTTGATCACTAAGCAACATGGTGGTAAAGCATCATCATGCAACTGCATTGCTTAGCAATGGTAATGCTGGCACTCATTTTTACTTGTTGTTTACTGAATTCCATCAGTTGATAGCCAACAGCCCATCCCAATTCAAGCCATTCCAGGTTTAGTTCCTCCCAGCCTCAAGCACTGATAAGTAAGGGACTGCCTCCTCTTCAACACCCCCTCCCCATCTTCTCCCTGTCCATCTCTGCCCTTTTAGCGATCCTGCCCTTTGCCTCGTGGGCAGCAAGCAGCTCCAGAACCCTGTGGCTCTTCCATGCTGTGGCTCAGAGGCTTCTTGGCATTGCTACAGTCTAGGGTTGCAAGAAACCCCTGAGCTGCAGCAAAGACTCAGCCCCCCCCACCCCACCTTTTGCACCAGCAGTGCAGTGCAAAGCTCCAGCCACCCCAATTACTTGGCACAAAGATGCAGGGCCTTGGGAAGTTCCAGCAGCACAGCACAAAGCCATAGTTTCCCAGGAAGTTCCAGCCACTCCACTAGCACAGTGTAAAACCACAGCAATGCCTCAGCAAATCCCAGCAGCATGGTGCAAAGCCACCATACCCCAGGAAAGCTTAGCTGCCCAACCCAGTCCTAGCCACAGTTGCACTCCACCACCTCAGTTGACCTTTGCTGTCTTCTTCTTCCTGCAGCTGCGGAACTGCACCCAGCTTGACCCTATAACAGGCAGCTGCCAGCCGTTCCAGGCCTTCTTCTTCAGGCCACATCCAAATCGTGTGAGATCTTCTTGCCATGCTTCAGAAGGCCTCAGAAGCCTTCTAAAACATTGTGAGAAGGCTGTGTACAATTTGGAAAAAGCCAGGTGTGGCCTTCTCTGAGGCTTTGTTTGACCTCTTCTTTAGCTCCAGTTCTGCCAGTGTGGGGTGGTCCGGCCAGGATCAGAGGTGTGTGTGTGAATGGCATGCGCATGTGCAAGCTCCATTGGCTCAAGTGGCAGACATGTATGCCCTCCACTTGTGCAAATGGAGCTTCATGTGTGAGCGGAGGATGCTTGCACTGATACGCAAAGCTCCGCTCGCGTGAGCTGCATGCACTCGCACGTGTGCTTGTGAAGCTCCACTCACGTCAGTGGAGGGTACTTGTAGTCGTGTGTGAAGCTCCATCAATGTGAATGGAGTTTCGCATACAAATGCCCTCCGCATGCGCGAGTGGAGCTTCACACATGAGCACAAGGTCCACCGCTCGCGCGAGTGGAGCTTCATGCATGCGTGCTTGACCACTACTCCCGTGGCCCGGTAGTGAGCTGTAGTCCTGGGGTTGGGGACCCTTGGGGTAGCCAAAAGATCAGAAATTGGGGGGAGGGGAGTTGAGAGGAATTGAATGCTCCTGCGGTTATAAGGGCAGGTGAGATGCCACCCACCCAAATTTTGATCATGTGACAGTGGGGGCATTACAATCTCAGTCATAAGTCCCTTATTCATTGCCACCATAACTTTGAATGGTCGCTGAATAAATAATAGTCAAGGATTATCTGCATTAGGAATTGGGCAGTTCTTAATGGGATAGGTTTCCTAGATTTCCTAAATATGATCTTGAAAAATATTACAGATCAACCCAGTAATAAAATACAATAGAGGTATTCTAATTAATGAAATACACTCCCAGCTTAGTGGCCAAAGTAAAATGTCTATTTCACAGCTCTATTTTGTAGTAAAGCTGTTTTTTAATTACATTAAATATTAAATGAAATACCATGATGCTTAATTTTCAACTATGATATTCTTAATTTTCAACTTACTAGAAATTTCATATACACCAAACATGATACAAAATTTATATTATATACCTGATTAAATATTTAATCATGGGCATAGAGAAAGGTTTAAAAAAATTGTTCAACTAAATTGATATCTCAAGAAAAATGTATATTTTCAAAATTACCTGTTTAGCTTGTTGCCTTAAATCATTCCCAACATCTTCAGGATTAATCTTCTTCCACTCAGCTGCAATGCTTCTAAAGACATCAACGTTGTTACCAAAGGCCCGGAGCAGCCGATCATCAGAACAAAAATGTGCAAGGATTCTTAACTCAAGCTGAGAGTAATCAGCAGCCAAGATCAAGCCACCTATGATCAATCATGCAAAATAATTTCTAAATTAACTGATTTCCTTGAAATCACAAATAAGGGCTTCTTTCTCTCCCTTACTAATCTTTCAGTGAAAGATACAAATACAAATAAATTTGAAATGTTACTCTTTACTAATGATGAACATCTGATAGCCAAGGTTTATAAAAGGTTGCTACAATTAAACCTAAAAATTGAATATGTTAAACATTGTTTAATTCAGTGGGCAAGACGTTTTGGTATAATATATAACTAGACCAATGGAAAAATATGTGGGTTAAAGCAGGGTCCCCAACCTTTGGGCCGTGGCTCATTTGGAACTGGGCCGTGCAAGAAGTGGGCAAGCGTGCACAGGCAGCTCCACTTGTGTGAATGATGGGCGCACTTGCAAACAGGCGAAGCTCCATTTGTGCGAGCGGAGGGTGGGTGTGACCACCACTCACACAGAACCATTCCCTCTCCCCTCCATGCCCCGCTTTTCAAGTTGGAAAGGTTGGGGACAGCTGGGCCAAAACTGAATATAATTCATATTGAATTATAATCTTAAGGAGAATTTTTATAAAATGATTTACTGGTGGTATTTAATGCCAGATAAACCAGCAAAGATGTATAAGACTGTTGCAAATAGTTTGTTTTTTTTATTTGATTTATATGCCGCCCTTCTCCGAAGACTCAGGGCAGCTTACAATGCGTTAAGCAATAACCTTCATACTTTTGTATATTTATACAAAGTCAGCTTATTGCGCCCACAATCTGGGTCCTCATTTTACCTACCTTAGAAAGGATGGAAGGCTGAGTCAACCTTGAGCCTGGTGAGATTTGAACTTGCAGTAATTGCAGGCAGCTGATGTTAATAACAGTGCTTTAGTCTGCTGCGCTACCAGAGCTCTTTTAGTTGTTGGAAATGCAAGTGCAAGGAGAGTACTTTTTATGATATATGGTGGACATGTGACAATGCAAAGAAATATTGAGTAGAAATCCATGTTTTAATTCAGAAAAATTTAAAAATGGACTTACAATGGAAACTGGATTTTTTTCTTTTTGGACTATTAGATAAAGATATGGGGGAAAAAATAGAACGTTGTTGCTACACATGTTGATAGCTGCAACAATTTGTCCAGAAATGGAAAGAAGCATCAACTCCCACAATGGAAGAATGGATTGAAATGAAAATAGAGAAGTTGACTATGCTAATTAGGGACAAGAATAAAAATAGTTCTGTTGTAACTTGGAAACTACTTTTGGACTTTCTGTGTGAAAGAGAAAAAAATAAAATTTTGCATTTGGGTTTTGACAATTAAGGGGGTTATTGCTATAGAAATGGCTAATAGTTACTATTTGGTATAACTAAAAAGCTGATATTATAACTTCATTATGAATCTTTCTGCACTAGAAAAGTCACTGCTTTTTGTTTTTTATCTCCTCCCCTTATTCTATCCCCTCCATCTCCTTTGCTTTCCCTTTTTTCCATTGTCTTTATTTTTATTTGTATTTTATACTAAGAATTTTTTTTAGTAAATAGATATTTCAAAAAATGCCCCTACATGTGTTATTATTAATCCAAAATTTTATATTGTGAAACATCAACATGTGGCAGAGGCACTAATATATTAAATATAACTACTAATAAAATGTCATTAATAATATAATTTTCATTGTATTATTGATAGTTTTTATAGTTTTTATAGTTATTATTAAGATAATAAATTATTATAATTATTAACAGTACAAAAATTTTATTGGGTGAATTGATCCTGATAATAAATAGTGAAGTTCCTGAAAAACCTATCACTCTGTTTCTGAAAAATATGGCTTTCCACATGATTCAGAGTTACAATAAAACTTTAGTGACTATTGTGTGCAGCCCATGTTCTAATTATATTATTAGAATTTTATCTTGCTTTTTTAATACTTATATTTCAAGGTGGCAAACATATCTAATCCTGCCTCCTCCATGAGAGCATGACTTGCCCGAACTCACACTACCGATTTTCTTGTCTACGGAAGGCCTAGAACAGTGATGGCTAACCTTTTTGCCATCGTGTGCCAGGAAAGGAGGGCGGGGTGTGTGTGTGTGTGTGTGTGTCACGTGCGTATGTGCCCACACCCATAATTCTATGCGCCCCGCCCCCCGTGCATGCGTACGTGACCCCCCCTGCTCCTGGCACATGATGGCCCGGTAGGCCCGTTTTTCTCTCTCACCTGGCTCCAGAGCCTCTCTAGGAGTCTGGGGAGGGCAAAAATGGCCTCCCCCTGCCCCGACACCGAAAAGGGCCCATTTGCCAACTTCCAGTTCCACCTTTTTCGTCTCCAGAGGGTCTCCGGGGGTGGGTGGGGGGGGAGGCCGTTTTCGCTCTCCCCAGACTCCTAGAAAGGCTCTGGAGGCTGGGGACAGCAAAAAAAACAGGCCTTCTGGTCCCACCGGAAGTTGGCAAATGGGCCGTTTCTGGCCTCTGGAGGGGTGGGGAAGGCCGTTTTGAGAAGTAAGTTTTCCAAGGATCTTGCCCAATAATCACAGACACGATAGGCTTTGAGTTTAATGTATTTATTTACTCCATTTCTTTCTATTCAGGTACTCATTTGGAACTGGTCCTGGACTTCTGCGCACAGCCTTATATATGGAGGAGGTGGAGTCAAGGTAAGGAGGGGTTATGGGAAGGGCTAAGTGAGGGAGGAGGGATCAGTGGGTCAGTCTATGCAATGGTGTATACACAGTTAGGCATTTACTTGTAACAAATCCCCCTCTAAATGCCTAACATTCGGGGTTGATTCTGTACCCGGCATGGTCACCCCTAGTTTTGATGTGAGATATGTGTGTTGCTTGTTTGGTAATGGTTTCGTTAGAATGTCCGCAACTTGCTCAGAGGTTTCACAATGTACGGCCCTAATAAAACCTACATTTGATAACTGCCTGACATGCTTATGCTTGATGTCGATATGTCTGGACCTCTGACCCACTGCTTCTGCATTGGAGATGTCTATGGCTGCTTTATTGTCCTCGTGGATAGTTATAGGATAAGCCGGTTCGGTCCATATTTCAGAGAGCAGGTCATCGAACCACACTAAATTGTTAGCTGCCTTTGATAGGCAGATGTACTCTGCTTCTGCCGTGGATGTGGCAACCAGGTTCTGTTTGCCAGTATACCAGTGTACCGGGCAGTTATTGATGAGGAACACGTAACCTGATGTGCTTTTCCTGCTCTTGGTATCACCTGCCCAGTCAGCGTCCGCATAGCAGGTCAGCGCCGGTTTTTTGGATTTGGATGGTTCCAGGCATAGGTACGCGTCTATGCTATGTTTCAGGTACCTGATTACTCGCTTCACCCCTTCCCAGTGGTATACCTTGGGTTCACTGACATGTCTGGATAATAAATTAACAGCTAAGCTGATATCGGGCCTTGTCCAATTGGCAATATACAGGAGGGATCCAATGACAGATCTATACAAGGTGTTGTCCTTAAATGACTCCCCCTCTTCGTGCATATGTTTCAAGAAGTCTGTTTGCATGGGGGTTTCGCATGGTTTAGCGTCCCTCATGTTGCATCTATGTACAAGTTCTAATATTTTCTCCTTTTGAGAAACCTTGAACCCGTTCTCTGTTTTCTCGATTTGTACTCCTAGATACTTATTGACTTTCCCTAGGGTCTTGAGTGTGAATTGTTTCCCCAGTTCTCTGGCGAATTTATCGCAATTTTGCTTGTGCTGCCCCATGTACAGGATGTCGTCTACGTAAACGAGTGCGTATTCGATCAATGTGCCCTCCCTCTTGGCGAAGAGGCAGAGGTCTGCTGATGTGGCGGTAAAACCCATGTCCCTGAGTGTTTTGGCTAGGCATTCATACCATCTTTTCCCGGACTGTCTTAAACCGTACAAACTTTTGTTTAGTAGCCAAGTGACTCCCTCTTTCGCGCCTTTCTCTGGGGGTGCCCTGACATATATTTCTTTGTCTAACTTCGCATGGAGGTATGCGGTTTGAACGTCAAATTGGTAGACTTCTAGGCCTAAGATAGATGCAACTACTAGGGCGCTTTTGACACTTTCTGCCCTAACTGTGGGTGAGTAGGTATCCGTGTAGTCGTCTGGATACCTTTGGGCGAACCCCTGAGCTACGAGTCTAGCCTTGTAGAGGGCCTTGTTGTCTTCGAGTTCCTTGATTTTGAAAACCCACTTCGTGCCTATGAGTGTCTTATCGGCTGGGACCTTAGAGGGGGTGTACACGTTCAGTTCGCGCAGGCTAGCCATCTCCCTTTCCATAGCTTGCTCCCACTTATCTCTCTCTACCTGCGGCAGACTAATGATTTCTTCGTATGAGTTGGGTGTTGTTCTATTTGGGTGAATGGACATGACATAATCTTTAAACCTCTTGGGCATTTTGTTTCTGTTGGGTCTGATAGGTCTCATGGGTCTTGTGTCGGTGTCATGCATGTATTTGGCCTCCTTCTCTGTGACCGTGTCTACCTTGATGATGGGGTGGTCTTCCTTCCACCCTTTGGTGGCTACCTCATGGTGTCTTGGTCTTTGTCTGTCTTGTGTATTTGCTTCTAATGTGATGGGTTTGCTTTCGTCCCTTGATTCGTTTGTGTCTTCCTATCCAGCTGCATTATAAAATTGTCCAAGCTGGAGTCCAGGGAGTTGATGACTATGCTCTTCATGCTCTCTTCGGATATATCCTCCCCCCATCGCTGGGCGTCCGGATCCATGCAGGGGGCTGGAGAGAGGGGAGGAGGCGAGGCGGTCGTAAGTCGAGGACTTCTGGGGTTCTGAGGTGTGGCGGCTGTGGTGGGCCCCGATCCTTGATTGCTGGTCCCTGGGCACATGAGTAGGCCGGGCGGAGGCCGCATGGGGGTTGAGTAGCAGGTGTGGCCTCTTCCCCTCGGGCCTCTTATGCTTGGTGCTGTGGGTGCTGGGTTCGAGTCCTGCCATCTGCATGATTCAAGCATGGTTGGTGCCCTGCGGTTGTCTTCGTGGGGGTTGGTCATCGTGTGGAGTATCTGGGTGTGTGTGCTATCATCGATGGCCCCCCCATAGCCCCCTCGGTTCGCGGCGGTGTCTCTGGGGTGCGTGGCTGGCGTGGAGGGGTTGCGTGCAGGGTCTATCACGGCTGCTGGGGCCTCGGGTGTCTTTCTGGCTTCGAGCTTGGGAGGTGAGCTCCAGATGCCTTGGTGTGTCCCTTCTGGGGTGCCTTTGGCTGTTCCCCCATTTGTTCTGGGGTTTCTTTCATTTCCCGCCATTGGATTTGAATCCTGGCTCCCTATTGGTCGGTGGCCATCCCAAGATGGCCGCCCAGAGCATGGCACGAAAATGGAACCGTTTGGCTCTTGGGCCTCTGCCAGGGGGTATCTCTGTCTTACCGGTCTGGCAGCCTCGTGGTCTTGCTCCTGGGGGCTCATCGCTGCTCCCTGGTCATCTAGAAGGTCCTGGAGCTTCGCAATGAGTTCATCCTTGCATATGGCGGCGTCTATCATTTTCTGTATGATGTCCTTTAGTTCATCTCTCTCGGGTGATCTGTCTCTGGCGTGCCTGGCTGCACTTTCTTTTGGCCTCACGCTTCTGTTTGTTTGGTCCAGTTTCTCCATCTCCAAGGCAGTTGGGATTCTGGCGGTGGCACCTTCAGGTTCCCCCAGCTCTGCCATCAGCCTGGTGGTGGACCTTGTGTTCATCCTTCCTTCCATTTCCGATTTTGGTTCTGTTTATTGGGCATAACCATCCTCTGCTACCATTTTGAGAAGTAAGTTTTCCAAGGATCTTGCCCAATAATCACAGACACGATAGGCTTTGAGTTTAATGTATTTATTTACTCCATTTCTTTCTATTCAGGTACTCATTTGGAAAACTGGTCCTGGACTTCTGCGCACAGCCTTATATATGGAGGAGGTGGAGTCAAGGTAAGGAGGGGTTATGGGAAGGGCTAAGTGAGGGAGGAGGGATCAGTGGGTCAGTCTATGCAATGGTGTATACACAGTTAGGCATTTACTTGTAACATGTTTTCACCCTCCTCAGACTCCTAGAAAGGCTCTGGAGCCAGGGGAGAGAGAAAAACGGGCCTTCCCCACCACCCCCCAAGGTCCTCTGGAGGCAGGAAACAACCTATTTCCCTACTTCTGGTGGGCCCAGAAGGCCCAAAAATCAGCTGGCCAGCGCACGCATGCCCACTGATATAGGTGACATAGGTTCGCCATCACGGGCCTAGAACATCTGTGATAAAAAGAATGGGCATCTATTTTATAGAAAAATGCTTGATGGGATTTCTGTTGTGGAATTCTAAGCATTGAAATTTTATTAAAATCATGAACAAATGCAAACTTTTTTTATGAATGTACAAAAACAAAATAATTGATTGCCATCAAAATTATGTTTCTTCTTTTCTAATGTTAAAGGGGAAGGACTGTTAAAGTCTGACAGACAGGAAAAGTGATTCAAGCAGATGGCAGTTGCTGTTGTTAAGCAAATCCTGCATGGTCATTAAGTGCAATGAAGTCAAAACAATTTTAAGGCATTACCTGGAAATGGTACAAAGGCATGTCTCATGCTAACAGAAAATAGTATTTTCTTCCTGTTTGATATTTCTTCAGTTAGAATCTTAGGTCCGCATGGTAACACAGAATGTTTTCCACATCTATAAAATATGTTTTAAATTAAAGCGTGGCTTATTATTTATTTCTATCTGATTCAATAAGTAAATTAATATGTGTGGTGAATAAATGCAAAACATACTCGCTGATTACTGTCATTAACATTCAAATCAGCAGTGGCAAATCTTTTCAGTTTGTCTTCTCTGGGAGCCACAGCCCTATGGAGCATATTGCATCATTTCTCTGGATGGATGAAATAGAAATTTTCTTTGGTTTTGAGGAGATTTAAGGGATCAAATAAGTGCCCCTCCAAATTTACAGGGATTTTTAAAGGAACTATAAATGGCTTTCCTCAAACTCTGATTTTCAGGGGGGAGGGGAGCATCCAAACTAGAGGTAAGCAAATAGTACTTGCTAGCCTTCTTTCTTGGCTCATGAAGTCACAACCTTAGCTGGAGGATAAGGAGCTCAGAGCTCTTTTCATGAAGCTTCCCTTCCCAGAGGCTCTTATCTACTGGGCTTCTGTCACACACTTCTTAACTGACTTCCAGTCCATTCAGATTGGTCCAGTCCATTCTGAATTTCAACCAACATTTGGTTTTTCCCTCTTCTGTATCCCTAGTGATTAAACTGGTGAAAAGGCAGTCAAGAACATCTACTCTCAGGCTCTTCACACTACCAGCATTTTCAGATTTCTGGTTCTCACTACCACTGCTGCTCTAGATCTTCTTTTCTAGATTACAGAAACCATCTTATATTAGTCAATCAAATCAATCCATCTTTTAGTCTAAGGGTTACTGGTCTTAAAAGTGGAAATATTTCTACATCTTTTGATTTTCAACTGTTCATCAATATACCTTCTCACAATACTAATTCTAGCTGTTTTCAGCTCCTTTAGACAAATTGCTATCTCAGATGTATTTCTGGGTGAGGTTCTAATAAAAAGGTGAGATATAAGTGTAGTAAGCACAATCAATAAATGAAAGCAGAATGTGTTTCTAATATCATAGTAAGTCTGATAGCTCATGTCTTTTCAGAAATGTGACCCCCAAAATCTAAGAACTGAAATTAAAATTTCAAGTAGAAATAATGTACTTTATTTTTACCTGCTTCTTAAAATACGGTGTTGTTTTTGAAAAGGTGGGCTCTCTTCAACCATTGTTGGCATTTCAATCTCGAAATCTTTAGGTACATTCTGTATATTGGGTTCTCTGAAGCTTATGCGACCTACAAACATAGAGCAAAGATAACTGTAGGCTTGGAAGATGAAAGATGGTGTCATGGTTGTGTCAGACATAGAAACATAAAAAAGTGAGTTTGTGATGGAAATATGGATTGCAGGCTTACATTGTGCAAGGAGATTTCGTTAAAACTTTTGATGGTAAGAGGTGATAGATTTTGTATTTTAAAACTTTTATATGCTTATTTTTAGAGACTGTTCAACATTTTATGCATTTTCAAACATTTCTTGCCTCAAAATTACCGGAAACCATGCTATCAGTCTTCAGCAACTAAAGTTGGGGGGTGGGTGCAGAGTCCATGGATAATTGTTAAATTTGCTAAGATAATAACTTGCTACCTGTAGCACTTTGAAATTGAGAAACAGGATAGATCCTTTCCATTCCTAAGACAGGGTTGAAAAGTTTCTCCCTCTGTAGCGGAAATATCACTTTGGTTATTGCATTAGTGATCTTTCTCCATTCTAAAATCAGGCCAGGTAAAGGGTGCAATTTCTTCAATTTTTCTAAAACATCCTATAGAAATAAATAATAAGTTAAACCAATTAAATGTGTTTCTGTTTACAAGATTATTTGAAAATTTCACTACCATTTACTTGGGACAATCATTAGAATACTATTTTTCTAAATTACTGCATAACTTGAGGAAATACATATTCTTTCTTTGTACTGAATATACCTACCAGTCAAGATTGAAGGTTTGTCATTTTATTTATTGCTAAGTAATAAAAGTGCCTTTTCTTAATTAGCAAATATTAAAATAAATTATACTTTTCTCTCATGGAGGATCAATCCCCTTTGCAGAATGCTTTGACACTCTGTCAGTCTGTTCACTGAGGGAATTTTCAATATATTCTACAAATATAATAAATCTTTTCCGTATTATATTTATTTATTTATTTATTTGTTTGTTTAAATTTCTATATTGCCCTTCTCCAATATAGGACTCAGGGCGGTGAACAGCCAAAGTAAAAACAAGACATACATACAAAACATACAAAATCTAAAAACTGATTAAAATAATTAAATATCTTGGCCGTAATTAAAACTGTTCCAATTTAAAATCAATTTAAAATTTGACTCAAGCCAGCCCAGCTAGTTGAAATAAATGGGTTTTCAGGGCCCAATGAAAAATCCGGAGGTCTGTTATTGTACGTATGTGTCTCCCTTTTGCAAGCCAAGTATAGGAAATACCAACGGAACTGGCAATTCTCTTAGTAGTTATGTGAAATGCTTACTGAAAAGAAAAAAAAAAAATTCATGTAACAGGAACAGTTAAATTAAACTTGGGGATAATGATAGGAAAGTGCGAAAAGCATTGATGATTGAGAATATTTACATGTAAGACACCTGAATTTTATTTGTTTATTTATAAATCAAGCACTTTGTAAACAAACAAACAAACAAAGAAAGAAACAAACAATGAATGAATGAATGAATGAATGAATGAATGAATGAATGAATGAACGAACATTATTGGCCACCCATTTTACCATAGGGTAACTTTGGGAGGCTTATAGTCACATAAAATCTAGAACATGAAAAGTTAAAAACAAACATTAAAACCAAAAACACATGGGGGAGGGCAGGGGCAGAGTTGGGATCTGTTTACTCAATCAACCACCTCCATCATGCTAATCCCCCACTGGGGCCCCAAGCCAAATGGCAGAGCCAAGTCATTACGAAAAGGTAGGAGGGTATTACTGTAATCCATTAGAATTTAAATAGGCAATTGGATTGCTTATGGAATTCAGCTCTGAAAGACTGTTCTTCTGTTAAGAAACAGAATTCCTCCACGATTTTGAAGAACCCTATCTTGCAAGAATTCTGGCCGATGAATGATAATGTAAGTTAGAAATTATTAACAAAGCAGAAATATAGTTCCTCTTTTGGGGTAAAATGGTCTTTCCACAAAGTTAAATCAAATAAAAACTATACCTTTGTTGTACTGAACTGTTTACTCAGCCTGGCCCGATTCTTATTTGTTGTTGCTTTTCTAGTACAACCCAACACTTTCTTGCCTCTTTGCATTTTTAGTTCTCCGTCTGATGGCAACTTCTGCTCCAGAAATAATACCTGAAAGAGAACACAGCATAATGCAATTGCATCTTATCTTAATGCTCAACACAACTTTTCAAAAAATATTTATATTTTATCCCTCAATGAGCAGAAAACAGAGTGCCTAATACTTTATCCTCCAGTTTTAATTTCCTCTTTAAGAACTTCTGAGTAGACTAGATGGTTTTCTGCTCTGTCCAAAGTCATCCAGGGAAGTGTGCTCTTGAACACTAAAAACTCTTCTTAGTCCTAGTCCAAAACTTCACCAGCTATTTAAACACTTTCAGGTTTAAATAGATTATCATCACTGAAATGCAAAGAGATATATAATACAGAAAATAATGATGAGTTGCTTTCTTAACTTTTACTAAAAGTTCTATTTATGCATTATTGTAAATCTGTTTTAGTTCTACAATACACAATGCTAAAACAGGCTAAAATGAATCTCTTTACTTTAGGTTAGCTTTGGGAAAGGGTCCATGTAAGCTTCCCACATGTTAAGATCATGCCATCAAAAATGGCTGAATTTCAGCAGTAAGATTTTAGACTACTTTGGCACAACAATAAGTACTTCTGTAAAAGACTGGAAACCTTTTATGGACTTTTTGGAAAAATGGATAAAAATGAACTGGTGATTTCTGGATTTGCTGATTGAAAGCAGTTGAATATGCAACAAAGGTGTACAATATAGTTCTAGAAGGGGAGAAAATATTAAAATTATTTAAATTGTTTGTAACCGCTGTAAAGAAGATCGAAGCTGCTTCTTTTTTTTCTTTCTCACTGTATCTGTTTTTTTCTTTTTCTATTTTTCTTTTACATATTTGTGCTATGAAAATATTTAAGCTATTTGGGGAAGTTGTAAGAAATAGAAATTGAGTGATTTGCCTTCCAAGGCTTCCCACTATCGTTTAAATGTTTCCAAAACTGGGCTAAAAAAATACTAACACACACACACATCCTGGAGATATCAGAATGTCACCTGATGTCCTTCCATGGCCCTTCAAAAATCAAGAGACAGAATTACAATCTATTTTAAGCTAATATTGAGGTCTTGCATCAAGAATTTTAAGGAACTGACAGTTTTAAACATATTTTAGAGGTTTTAATTTTAATAATTAAGTTTCAGGCTTTAAATGTTGTTTAAATGAACTGCATCACTGTTTTTAAAATGCAGAATATGAATGTAAAAGAATAAGAGAAAAATAGCTCAGATAGCAAAAAGCATTTTGGAAAGACTCTGGCATCAGACCAAAATTATGGCTGGGTTAAGATACAAAATAAAATGAAAATTAGCTGGTGATGGCACGCGTGCCCACAGAGAGGACTCTGTGTGCCACCTCTGGCATGCGTGCCATAGGTTCGCCATCACGGATATAGTCTATGGAATGAATTAATGGGCACAAAGAATGGGCACTTACCAACAATAGTCAATAAATTTGGGGTCAAGAAATTAAGCTTATAATTATAAGAAATTAAAAGCTATTAGAAGCATTCCATGAAGTGTTTTATTAAAAAGTTGTCACAAACTGTGATTTCAGGCAATATTTATTCTACTTTAGACACTGCAAGATTGACAGAAAAATGTGAGCAAACATTTAAAAAATAATTTTAAAACTAACATTGAGAAAACATTTTTTTCAAAAGCAGTTAGAATTTTACTGGTTGAACAGAGGCAACAAACTTCTTTCTATCAAAATTTCATTGATGATGTCTGGATCAAAACATAATTTGTTCATGTAAGTTCATCACAATACCTCAGCAATATCATCAGGACAGGTCAAGGAGAAACTGTGACCTGCCAGCTGGTATATCCGATTCTCAATCTCATTCAATTTTGCTTCCATAACATGTTTCTGGGCCTCAGATTCTACTGTGCTAAAACCTATTCCATTGAGCTCCAGCAAGGCCAAGCAATACTGATTCGGCATCTCCACTGTATGAAAAATACCTATAATAATGACAAAAGAAGCAAAACACAATTTTAGTTACATTCTGCAAAATATATATTAGCATTTTAGAACATTTAAATGAAAGCTGCTACTTGCTTCTATTTTTGTCCTGCCCCTTCATCACCCATCAACCCCTCAATCATGTATTCTGCAGATCATGCGTACAATGCAGAATGAACTTATGTTCCAAAGAATGGAATGTTAACACATTATTACAATCTCAAAAAAAAAGTAATCAGGAAATTAGAAAGTTTGTTGTTGTTAGTTGAGAAGTCGTGTCTGACCCATCGCAACCCAATGGACAACGTTCCTCCAGGCCATCCTGTCCTCTACCATCCTCTGGAGTCCATTTAAGCTCACGCCTACTGCTTCAGTGACTCCATCCAGCCACCTCATTCTCTGTTGTCCCATTCTTCTTTTGCCCTCAATCTTTCCCAGCATTAGGCTCTTCTCCAGTGAGTCCTTCCTTCTTATTAAGTGGCCAAAGTATTTGAGTTTCATCTTCAGGATCTGGCCTTCTAAAGAGCAGTCAGGGTTGATCTCCTCTACGACTGACCGGTTTGATCGCCTTGCAGTCCAAGAGACTCTCAGGAGTCTTCTCCAGCACCATAGTTCAAAGGCCTCAATTCTTTGATGCTCAGCCTTTCTTATGGTCCAAAAAACTAGAAAGTTAAAAGCTAATTAATAAATAACAAGGTCTAAATCTACACTGACCATAAAGAACAATTGGCTTTAACTGCTGTCACTCAATTCATTTTCTTTCATTTTCTGTTGATGCTTATAGTGTTCTGATGCTTCAAAATCAGACACGTGATTGTCTGAAACCTTTACGATAGCAAAATATAACATTGTGACACAACAGTCTACAATATTTACATGTATTATTTTGAAGCTCAGGATGAATTTTAATCATTTAATGTTTTTCGTTAAATGATAGTGTCAATCTATAGCCTTTTTACCTTGCAAGTTATCCTTATGCAGTATAATATGGAGTTTTTCTATGATATGAAAGACAAGAACAGCCTCTACAGATGCCCTGTAGCGTCCAGACTGATCCGTACTGGCACTGAGACCAAGGCTCTGATTTCCGTGACCTGCTCCAATTTTGTCTAGCAAAAATAAATCCTGAGGAAGGAAATTGGCAACCATATTGTGAAAGGAATCTTCTTTTGATTCAGGGTCCATTAACCAGCATGCTACCTAGAGTAAGAAAAGAATGTTCAGTATTCACAAGATAATATGGAAAAAGCACATTTCTCACAAAAATGCAACATAGACAAGACTTGCAAAAATGTAAATATGTTGTTGACATATCTATATCCCACTTCAGAAGTCAGATTTATAGGATTACTGGTTCCCAGAATTCAATAGTAGAAGCATGAGTTCCAATGGTCACACTGTTTTACAGATCTTTACATTTAGCAGCTATTCTGTGCTAATACCATAGACCATAGTCTTCGTCTTTTAAACATTTATTCATGTGTTAATATTTTAATGAGGGTGCCAATATGAATGGCTGTATTGCTGGTGCCTGATAATTGTGTGAAGTGCCTTAATAGTATCTGAACATCGTAGTGCAAAGCTAGGTTTGCGTAGTGGGGAAGTAGGTGGATATATTCTGGTTATGATATTTTGAAGGAGGTACAACGCAAGGCACAAAGCTGTTAGGGGTGAAGAAAAAATGACAGTTTAGTGCCAATCTCCACCTCCATCCTAGTAGCCTCACACCTACATCCTGTGGTGGGCTTATGTGGTAAACACCAAATCTGTTTCCAATAAGACCATGTAAGTCCATGACCTGTTGGAGATGAACATGAAGAATGGACATGCATTATTATGACCTAGATGGATGAGGGATGGCTCTCCCGTCTCAAGAGACTTGCTTCCTGTGATGCAGATCCATCCTAAGTCTCAAAGCCAGGGCTGGGGAAGCAGCGGTATGTACTGACTCTTGCCTGTGAGAAAGGGTTCTGGTTCTGAGGGGGTAGGGCATGAATGTCTTTATATCAGGCCATGTAGATATGTTTGGAGTGCTCTTGATGTACTGGCTGTTCTGCTGGATCACTATACAAGCTAACTGGCTTTATCTCAAGACCAGTGTTGGAGTATCAGCCTGTTCATATTAATGATTTCGATATCCAGATCTTTGTAAGTGGCAAGGGAATTCATGGCTTTCAGAGTGATTGACCCAAGTACTCCTGAGTCTGACATGTGTAGGCAGTCAATGCTTGACCTCTAACCCTTGGAGTAGTTATGAATCACCTGGACATGGACAACATTTCTCTTAGCTTATTACTATGGACAAATCATTCTCAGATCCAGATGATATTAACTTCCACTTGTGATTTCTAAACATAATGGTCAAGGTATTCTACATTAGGCACTTGATGGATCTTCATGGCTTCTTGCAGACGCTTGGAGATTTTTCCAGCAATATTGCAGGTAGTTTGGCTGAGTGCCTGACTAGCTACTGGCAATGAGAGGTAAATCAGGTACTGGGCATTACTGCTCCTGAATGGCCTCTCTGTGGTTAACTTTGGATGGTTCCCTGATTCACAAAAAAACTCTGGAAGATGAAGCAACTGAAGAAACACTTAGAGCACAGTGAAGGCAAAGGAAAAATGAATCTGAGTGGACATGGGCACAAGCTCATACCTACACTGTGATGATCACAAAGATGAGACATCATTACTTTGTGTCCTGTGTGGTGGGCTGTCGAAATCATTCCTGGGGAATAGGCAGCAGTCAGGTTCCCTGCCTGGCTGCTTTGATCATTTTGCACAACCATTTGCTGTTAAAATCAACCACACTTCCTACAAGCTTTAAGATTGTAATTGCATTGGTTGTTTTGGAGACAGCATTGGTTGCTTTTGTTGATGACATTTGTCAACCCTAGATAAGAGGGTGCTTTTCCAAATCTTTTTAACATTTCTTGGCAGCCTTTGGTACCAATGATCACAGTAAACCTTTTGGGTTATCTGCAAGTGTTGGGGATTGGAAGCACTATTTTATGATAGTTTAATCTTCCTTAGTGAGTGGTTCAGTCAATGGCATTATTGAAGAAATGATTGATCCAGTGAATGCTTGTGGACTGCCACAAAGATTCTTTTCCACCTGTTTTTTAATGTGCATATGAAGTTGTTAATAGAAGTCATCTGTCAGTTTAGGATACAGTTCTATTATGGGAACGTGCATGTCAACCTCTTCACTATGTTCCTCTGATAATAGCAATAGCACTTAGACTTAATGCCACTTCCCAGTGCTTTATAGTCCTCTCTAAGCGGCTTAGAGTCAGCATATTGCCCCCAACAACAATCTGGGTCCTCATTTTACCGACCTTGGAAGGATGGATGGCTGAGTCAACCTTGAGCTACTGAGAATCAAACTGCCAAACTGCTGGCAGCAGGCAATCAGCAGAAGTCGCTTGCAGTACTGCATTCTAATCACTGCACCACCAAGGCTTTAATGATAATCTTTCTTCCATCTAAGAGAAGCTCTATGAACTTGTGGTTGTCCAAGTCATCTTGGAAGTGCATGCTTGAACTTGCACTGATTCTTATATGAAGTTGTAAGAACTAGATGGAATCTTGACAAAGACCTAAACTTGCAACAATTAGTATAAGAAAACTCCTTCCTCCCCACAACATCTTCCTTCTCAGGTTATGCTCTCCCTTCCCCATCTTTAGTTTATTTAGTGCCATTATAGAAATAAAAGAATTATAAGAAATGAAGTTAGCAAACCTTTGGGTCCTCAAAACATCCTGCCAATGAGATGCCACAGGCCTTCAGGAGAATCTTGTAGTGCTGAATAAAATCGTACACAACAAGTGAAAATGCTCTCTTAGACTCTTGCAAACATAGCTTAAGATGTTGCAATCTTTCTGCTACAGGTAGGTCTTGATCCAATGGAGGCTGTGCCAAACTGGGACTTACTTCTAAAGAGACAAGAAATGCATACATTAAAGACAAGAGAGGGGAAGAAACCATGACAGCATGTGTTTGTATATAAATGTGCTTTGTTATACAAGAGCAGAAATCTTCCTTGCCTCTTTCTATTGCAAACTGTAATGAAAGAATTTCTCTTTCTCTTTCATTTCTACATATACTTTTCTTTTTGTCACCTGACTCAGATCTGCCTCACAAAGATATTTTCCTCTTGTTGTTTAGGGTCCATGCTGGGCTTTTTGGCCCAGGTAAACCATTTCCTAATTACTTTTTAAAAACTGCATAATTTGCAGGCATTCTATAAAAAAAATTGTTCCATGTAAATTAAAAACAAACAAAACCCAAGTTCTTTCTAACAAAGCTACTAACTTTAACTTAATTCATTAATATGAAGTTACTACAGTACTACATGCATATACTACATTTATTGCATCCTTGGAAGTACACAATAAATACATTCTTACCAATCTGGCTTTGAGGGTTCTGCTGCAATGAGATGTAGTAAGCATCCTTTCTACCCCAGCACACAGCTAAGCCAACTACCAGCAAGTCTTCGCAGGCATGAACAGGAAATCCATCATTCTCACAGAGAATTTTCTGATATGTACTTCCTACAGAGCAATCATAGACATACAGAAACAGCCTACAATAATTTTAAAGTTTCAATCAGCCATATAGAAAACAGTCTTTCTATTTTGATATTGTTTAACCTTTTAAATCTATAGATCAGGGCTGTCAAACTCAATTTCATTGAGGACCGCATTAGGGTTGTATTTGACCTCAGGGGGCTGGGGTGGGTGTGGCCAGCTCAATGTTACTCGCGTCGGGGGCGCCTCTGGTGGCCCAAGCACTCTACCAGCAAAAATGGGCTCCAGAGCTCCATTTTCGGCTGCAACAGCCTCCTGCAACCTTCTGCCAGCAAAAACGGAACTCCATTTTTGGTGGCAGAGGCACTGTGGGCTGGTCCTTCACTGTTTTCAGGAGGCCCCGTAGGCCAGACCTAAAGCACCCCGCAGGCCGGATCCGGCCTCGGGGCCTTGAGTTTAACAACCCTGCTATAGATAAACTATTAGGTTCTGAGCATTCTAATGTACAAAGATGAATTTCAAGAAGACCGATGGCATCAAGGAATAGTGTTTTTGCCATGCTAAATACAGTGTTCACAAATATTAGGCAAATGAGTATTTTGACCATATCACCATTTTTATGCATATTTTCCACCTCCAAGCTGTATTAAAATTGAATGCTTAATGGATATAAGCATACTGTATCAGGAGATGTGTATTTGTGTAATGAGGGAGGGTGCGGCCTAAGGATATCAACACTCTATATCAAGGTGTGCATAATTATTAGGCAGCGTCTCCCTCAGGCAAAGTGGGCTAAAAAAAGAGATTTAACTGACTCTGAAAAGTAAAAAATTGTAAGAAGTCTTTCAGAGGGATGCAGCATTCTTGAAATTGCTACGATATTGGGGTGTGATCACAGAAACATCAAACATTTTGATGCAAATAGTCAACAGGGTCACAAGAAACATGTTGAGAAAAAAAGACACACATTAACTGCCAAAGATTTGGAAATAATAAAATGTGAAGCTACCAGGAACCATTATCCTCCAGTGCTGTCATATTCCAGAACTGCAACCAACCTGGAGTGCCCAGAAGTACTCAGTGCTCAGAGACATGGCCAAGGTAAGGAAGGCGGAAACCCAACCACCACTGAACGTAAGTTGAAACGGCAAGACTGGACCAAGAAATATCTGAAGACAGATTTTTCAAAGGTTTTATGGTCTGATGAGATGAGATGAGAGTGACTCTTGATGGACCAGATGGATGGGCCTGTGGCTGGACCAGTAATGGGCACAGAGCTCCATTTCGACTCAGATGCCAGCTAGGTGGAGGTGGGATACTGGTATGGGCTGGTATTATTAAAGATGAGCTAGTTGGACCTTTTCGGGTTGAAGATGGACTCAAAATCAACCTCCAAACCAGTTTTTTAGAAGACGCTTTCTTCAAGCAGTGGTACAGAAAAAAGTCTGCATCTTTCAAGAAGACCATGATCGAAGTTCTGCTTTACTGGATAGCCAGTAAAGGCCTTAAAGATGACAGAATAATGACATGGCCCTCTTCCTCACCTGACCTAAACCCCATTGAGAACTTGTGGGCCCTTAAATGAGAGATTTATGGTGAAGGAAAACAGTAAACATCTCTGAACGGTGTCTCGGAGGCTGTGCTTGCTGCTGCACAAAAAGTTGATCGTCAACAGATCAAGAAACTGACAGATTCCATGAATGGAAGGCTTATGACTATTATTAAAAAGAAGAGTGGCTATATTGGTCGCTGATTTTTGTTTTTTAATTCATGTTTCATTTGCAGTTTTCCTTTTACACCATACATATTTTGTGGACGGTGTATTGACTGGGTCAATATCCTTTTTTAACAATGCTAACAATAATCATACAAATAAGTATGCATAATCCTAATCTTCCAACTTCAACAATACCATTCTCTCTTTATAATTCTTTATCATTTTTCCCATTAATTCATTTAAACATAAATAACATTTCTTTGCACCATGTATTTGTTATCCCCTACTAAGTCACTAATATTTAATATTTTAAAAATTACTCATTATTCCACCATAATTTCAATATCCCAAATGTCCAGGACTACTAATAAGGCCAAATATTAACAAAATTTAATCAATCTCGTCACCTCCCGCCTGGACTATTGTAACACTCTCTACATGGGGCTCCCCTTGAGGAGCACTCGGAGGCTCCAACTGGCGCAGAGTGCGGCCGCACGGGTGGTAATGGGAGCGACATGGCGCTCCCATGTAACACCCCTCCTGCGTGAGCTGCACTGACTCCCGGTGGTCTTCCGGGTGCGCTTCAAGGTTTTGGTTACCACCTTTAAAGCGCTCCATGGCTCAGGACCTGGGTACTTGCGGGACCGCCTACTACCACCAATAGCCTCCCACCGGCCGGTACGCTCTCATAGAGAGGGGCTCCTCCGGGTGCCGTCGGCCAAACAATGTCGACTGGCGGCCCCCAGGGGAAGAGCCTTCTCTGTGGGGGCACCTACTATCTGGAATGAGCTCCCCCCGGAGGATCCCGGATCTGCGCACCTTCCGCCGCGCTCTAAAGACCTTTTTATTCCACCAGGCGGGCCTGGCCTAACTTTCTCCCTCTTTTTAAACAATTTTAATAATTTTAATATTTTTAATGCTCAAAGTTTAAATTGTTTTAAATTGATTGGGGTTTTAATTTGTCTGGGCCAAACTATTTGAGTCGATTTTATTTCTGCTTTTTAAATTTTGTATATATGTATTTTATTGTTGGCTGTTCACCGCTCTGTGTCCTTCGGGAGTAGGGCAGTATATAAATCAAATAAAAGTAAAAAGTAAAGTTGATCTACAATATTGATCCACAGCAGACTACTCACCTTGCTTGAACTTTGCACCAATAGCAGATCTGTGAGACAGGGGGCTTTTTGTCTTTTCACAAGCTACAGATATAGAAATTTTTGTGTGTGTTTTCCATTCTTTAATGAACGTTTGAAAGAGAGTTTTATCATTTGCCACATCAATTATTGAGAAATTATCAGCACTGCAAGATGCTGGAGGAACTTTTTCTTGAGATAAATGGAGTGAAAAATCTTCACTTATCACTGAATTATCCTCAAGATTAAGTTCAACGTGTTCTGAATTTTCTGGTTGATGTTGTAACACTTGTTCCTGTATGTGTAAATCAGATTTATCCTTCTGTAAAAACTGAACAGATGGAACTTTAACTGTAGAAATTGCGTTTTTTGCTTTTGTCACAGCGGGTATTTCTATGCATTGTGAAGTAGACTCTATGACATTCAGTGGTGAAGGAGGCATTTTGTTCCCATCTATCCAAGAAACACAACTTCCATTTTTGTTCTTTTGATCAGCCTTCCTTCTCGTTACACAATTTCTGCCAAAATCTTTGTGCAAGGATAATTCACTTTGACCAGGAAAAAGGGCAGGAGTTCTTGAATCTTTAGTATTCTTAGAAAACACTAAATTCATTTTGTTTTTTGGCCCCATTTCAAATTTATCATTTGAAGGGCTTAACCCTCTGTCTAAAACTTCCTGCATTCCTGGACTCAAATCAAATAAAACATCAGATTTGTTCATTTGGTTATCATTTTCTTCTGTACAATCTTTCTGTGGAATTTCACTTACATTCTTTTCACTACTTTTTAGCCTTTTTATTGTCTTATCTGGGTTTTTAATCTTGCTGTTTTTATGAAAAGGAGGTACAACCACACGATTTAATATTTTTGCTTCATGTAGAGAACTAGTACTGGACACTATAAAATTACACCCCGTTGACAATTTTTGGTTCATAGTGTCATTTGATATAGCTTTATTCGGTCTTGTTTTCAATTCACCTGAGGCATCATATTTTAAAGCACTTTTGAATAAAGGAGGGATCGCCAGCTCCTGTGGAATTGTCTCTACGATCCTTTCACTGTTATCACCATCCTGGGAGCTATCCATGTGGTTAAAGTCTCCATTAAACAATAAACTATCACTGCTATTTAGATTTGCTTCATTTATATCCACACTGGATGAGTACTGGCTGAGAGAAAAGGAAATATTGTGTGGAAGAACAGTGAGCTGTTGTTCTATTAAGTTTGGAGTTTGATAGTCCCGTAAGAAGCTGTCCAATTGGGAATCTGAGACAGAAAAACAGTTTGTTTCCAAGCAAATTGATGTTCCTGGGTATTTCTCAGTTTGAGGCAATCCCAAATCTGATACTTTACTAAGCAATAATGCTGAATATGCTTTTCCACACTCTAGTTTATCTTTAACAGATATAGCATTTGTTTCTGACATATTGGTACCATTTATACCAATGCAGTTTTTCTGTGTTAGGCTGGCTACCAGTTTTTTGTCTTTGATTTGTTGCTTATTAACAGTTTCATCTGTCATCTGTTGTTGTAATAGTCTATCTGTTTGGGTATCCAGCTGGAAGCTTTCTTCAAATTCTTTGAAGACAAGATCAGGAGAATAACCATTCTTAGTACATTCTACATTGCTTGACAAACTGCAGGTATGAGTATTCACTTCATCTATATTTGCAACTTGTAATATCCCATTGCGATTTGTATTTGTATTTTTATCCATTCTTTGTTCAAAATGAAGTTCAATGTTAGACTTAAATCTAGTTGCAACATCATTTTTTATGCCTTCTTTCAAGCTTCTCTTCATGTCTTCAGCACTTTCTACTGTTTCCTTAGCATCCAACATCTGTTTCACATGTGAATTTATCATATCTCTGTTTAAATTCATTCGTTTCTTGGCACTAGAGTATATGTCATTTCTTCCCTCAGTTTCTTCTACTGGAGCCTTATTATCAATCTCTTCTGCTGAATTACGATCCAGCTGCCTCTTATTTTTTTGTTTAACAGACGATGTATTTTTAATTTGTGAATTGACACTTGTTTCTGATAAAGTCATGTTGTGGTTATTTTTCAGTTTCCGGTGGCCTTCTGTAACACTTTCCTTTGTGGAAAATGTATAAGACGTATCCAATAAAATTGAGGTATTGGGGTTCCATTGGACTCCCCAAACAGCTAAGTCATGCTTTAAAAGTCTTTTAGCCTCCTCCACAATCAGACGGGCTGCTTCACCTTCAGTTAAGCCCTTCATTCCAGACATCCACATAAAATGGGTATTAAGACGTTCCTTGGCAGCTTGCTCATCTTCATCTACTGCTCTGCGAGTGCTGAAGCAAGCAAAACACAAGCTAGTTTTATTAAAAAAATAACTTTCATTTTTAAATATATCTAAGGAATTCATACAGTATCTCTTTTATCTTTGACTAACACAGGAGATCTTTTTAGGCAAAGGGAACACTTGACAGAAGACAGATACCTCCCTTCAGACCACCTGTAAAAAAGGAATGAGGAAGATGGACTGATAGGCCATCTACAAGGGAAGTATCTGCAGACTTGAGGGAAAGAAATGCTAGAATAAAGCAAGAATGACATTTACAGATTGAATGAGTTTAGCAATCAAGCATGATCAGTCACATGCTTTTGACAAAGAGGGTTAATAAATGGGGCAACAACCAAATGAAAGTAAAAAAAGTTGGGAGGGAATGAATGCAGTCCTTTCAGCAGGCCCAAGAAGGTTCCACACCCATTTGCACTCTGATTCAGGTGACCCTGAGGGCACAGATAATCCCCCACGTGGCCTCAATGACTCTTCCATTCCCCACCACTTAAGTTAGGACTGAAGAAGCAATGCACATAAGCATATTACAGGACCTCCTCCTTTAAGAACCATTCGTTCAGCAACCATTTGAAGTTATGATGGTACTGAATGAATGGTACTGACCAGTCCTCAAAGCTGCAGCACCCCCATGGTTACATTATCAAAATGGGTGCTTGACAGCCTCCGCACATTCCCCCCCCCCGTACTCCGCCCCTCCATCTCTGCCCTTTTGGCGGCCCTGCAGTTAGCTGCTTCTGCTGTCCCAACTGATCTTTGCCAGTTTTTTCCTCTCACTGCTGATAAGGATTGCCCAGTCTGGCCCTCCACAAGGCAACTGATGACTATGAGGCCTTCTGAAGCCTCAACAAGAAGGTACACATGGCCAGCAGCCGTCTAGTGAAAGACCAAACCAAGTTCAGAAGAGCAGCGAGGGCATGTAGGGCAATGAGGGGTGCACAAGGTGGTGGAATGGAGGATAGCTCAAAGGGCATAGATGAGGGAGATAGACAGATGGGGAAGTTGCAGTGGAGGCGAGTGCGGTAGGCCAGAAGAATGAGAGCCTGGCCACAAATGGGACTACTGAAACTGCTATCACCAAGTGATGCAGTCATGTGATGTTACACCTACAACTGCATTACTCAGTGATTAAAATTCTGGTCTTAATTAGTGGAAATTAATTAGGAACTACCTGTAAAGCTTTCAAGCTACCGCTCTTTATACAAGACTCAGGAACATGGAGCTGAAATGGAGTTTAGAGAGTCAGTTTGGTCTAGTGGTTAAGGCACTGGGGCAGAAATCGGAAGACCCCCTGAGTCTGGGCCAGTCATTCATTCTCAGCCCAACTCACCTCATAGGGTTGTTGTTGTGGGGAAAATAGGAGGAGGAAGGTGTGTTGGATATGTTTCCACCTTGAGTTATTTATAAAAACAATAAAGATAGGATACAAATAAATACATTAAAAGAAAATAAAAAATAGTTTATATTACTGATAATTCATGAACTACAAGGGTATAAGCTATTTTGTAATACATAAGTATCACATTGCAGTGGATAAAGAAAGAAAGTGGGAAAGCATGAGCTAAATATTGTAAATTTTGACCTACTATATAGTCAGCAAGGAACAAGTCATTAACTCCAACTTTTTATAACATTTTTTATAATTTTATGTTCTTTCAGAATAGAATACCTTGGAATGATTTCATATATAAACATTTTAAACAGAAAATGGCAACATATTTGAGATGGACTAAGGTGTGGATGTTTTTGGACTTTAAAGTTAATGCTGACTTCTGGATAAGTTCTTGCCGTTTTCTTGGGAAGATTTCAAAAGTAGTTTGCCATTGTCTGCTTCCTAGGGTAAGGGAAGGTGACTGGCCAAGGGTCACCCAGATGCCTTTGTACCTAAGGTGGGGACTAGAACTCATGGACTCCTGATTCCAAGTCTGCCTTAGCTGCTACACTAAAGTTGTTCTCTGGATTAAGTTAACATTGAAAAAAAAGATAAGAATCAGTAACCAAAGGACTGTGGAAATAATAGTAAAATCTCTAATTAAAGTGTTCATGTATGGAATTGCTTTCTATATATATCTCATACACACCTATCTTCTCTTCACTAAAAAGACTTACTTATTTCCCAGAAAATTGATTTTTCATTTTGTCAGTAAACCAAATTGTGCAAGTAGGAAGTGATTGTGGACAGCAATATCTTTGGGTGGGATGGCAAGGAATTCCTAATTATCTGACCAAAACAGTGAAAATCAAAGTGTTAAAAAATATATCAGCTAAATGGTTCCAGAATAAAAGAATAAAATGAAGAAAAATATGTTGCAAAGGGAAACCTGTTAAGTTATTTCTTCCCTCCTTGAAGGAAGATTGCAATTATGCTGAACTTGGCAGGAAGAGGGACTTCAGCATCTTTTGTACTTTTCCCGCTTGCTGTAATCTCTCACTGATGAAGAATCCAAGAGTTTTTGAATTATACCCAAACAATCTATTATCCAGTAACTTAAACTTTCTCAAGTTACACTACACAAAAAGAATAATTTTCAGCAATACTGAAATATTTTCCTACCTTCTGAATGGTGCTGCATTCCTGAAAACATTTTCCACCGCCTCAAGAGTCCCTTTAGCTACATCAGCCACTGTGATGAAACCAGCATTATAAAGAGCTCTAGCACACTGTGCATTTAGCAAATATATCCGGACAAGATCACAGAGTTCTCTTTGAATTCCAAAATTAAGGCGACTTTGAAACTGTGACAGCAACTGTTCCATGTTGTGCCATCCCAGCCGGTTGCAAAAAATAGTAATCATCCCTAGAATATAGAAATATACGTTTAAAAATATAAATAGAAGAGGAAAAAGGTTGAATCTGCCATTCCATATTAGTGAATGGTCTGTCTGAAAATTCTCACACTCCCTTGGTGTATGTTCTCTCACATGAAAAAATCTGTGTTTAAATCATCCAGCAAATGCAGCACAACTCAAGTCAAGAAAAAAACCTTTAATGCATTAAGACGCAAGAATGGATGCCTTTTGAACAACTTAACGAATATTGAACTTTCATATTGTCTGGCTATGCTAAGAATATCTTTCTGTGAATTAAATGATCTAAAGATAAGTTATATACTGCGTTTATGTTCAATCATTACTAGTGTAACCCTCTATCTTCACATTTATTTGTTTGTTTGTTTGTTTGTATCTGTTAATGAGTTCAGCACTATTTCCCTCTCCTAGGTGGTGTCTTTTAAAATGAATAATGGGGCTTATTAACATTTACAAAAATTCACTCAGAAAATCTTGTACTGACCAAGAACGGACATTTTATCTAAAATGCTAATATGAAGAAAACTGCAGCCTTGGAAGAACTGGATATTAACTTTCATTTTCACCCCCACTATTATGGTTCAAATGTTAACCTCTCAACTCAACTGAAAGAGTGGCAAGAAAAAAAGGCCAAATTTGGGGTTTTTTCTTTAAGGATATTAACAAGGTTGAGGATTTTGTGATAAAAAGAAAGGATTACAAGTTTTTGATTCTTCCAAAGAAGAAAAAGATTTTACTCCATGAAGATAACTGGAAGGAGTGACTTAAACTTAATAAATTAACTGGAATCAGGATGCATTTTCTCTGTCTGATATGTGCAACCGAAAGAAAGGTTTAACTCAAAAACTGAAAATGTATTTTTTAATATTTGTTTTATATATTATATAATGTTTAAGTAACTCTTGAAGTAAGCAAAAGCTATTGTAAATGTATCTGAGAGTACCTGTATTAAGAGAAAGTTAAAGAAAATGATGCACCAGTTTAAAGAAAAGCTCTGTATGTTAAAAAGGATGTTTATAAAAGAAAAAAATATATATAAGGGTAGTTTGGAGGGAGGGAGCTAAATGCAATATTGAAGTTTGAAACTTGCATGTTAAAGTCAAAGAATAAGATGTATTAGAAAGTTTTGATTTTAAAAAATGTTTTTTGTTTGTTTTTAAAAAGTTTAGTACTTTGAGGGAAAGGGGAGGGTAAAAGAAAAAAAAAGGTTTCCCCCCTTCAGTAAGGCCAAAGAATCTGAAAGAATGCAATAAATTTTGTAAATAAAAATGGTGACAGTTCACAAAGATTACTAGGTGTAAATAGAAATATATACTATTTCCATAGCAAAGAAGATGAAGCAGAAATGGTTAAATTGAATACTTTATTTAAAGAGGAATATATGTTCTTATTTGGATATCATTTCTGGAATTTGTGCTTGTGAAGAAAAAAATTGAAACTTTGATTTTGGTTTTGTTGATTAGAAAGATTTGGTGTTAAAGAAATGGCTAGTTATATATTAATATGTAAAAGTAAAACATTTGCTTTTGGTTGGAATGTATTTATCTTGTACTGTGCTAGGAAGAATTGGAAGTCAATGCCCCCCTTTCTCTCTTTTTCTCTTCTCCCTTGTATTAAGCTTGAATGCTTAGTGGATATAAGCATATCAGGTGATGTGTATTTGTGTAATGAGGGAGAGTGTAGCCTAAGGAGATCAACCTATATCAAGGTGTGCATAATTATTAGGCAGCTTCTTTTCCTTAGACAAAATGGGCCAAAAAAGAGATTTAACTGACTCTGAAAAGTCAAAAAGTCTTTCAGAGGGGTGCAGCACTCTTAAAATTGCTAAGATATTAGGGTGTGATCACAGAACCATCAAACAGTTTGTTGCAAATAGTCAAGAGTATCGCAAGAAACAAGTTGAGAAGAAAAGATGCCCATTAACTGCCAAAGATTTGAGAAGAATCAAACGTGAAGCTACCAGGAACCCATTATCCTCCAGTGCTGTCATATTCCAAAACATATTCTGGAAAGACCAATCAGCGTCCAATATGATATTATGGGAAAACCTTTTCAGAAGATGTTGTGTGCCTCCGGAGGCACATGGCCTTGGAAAAGTCCAAACAATTCCACTCAGTTGATGCAAACCTCCCTTCCAATTCTCAGGGGAATACTTCCCACCTTCTCGACCCCAAATGCCAACGCCTCCTCCCCGTTTCTATGGCAGCCGAGGGCAAGCAAGCTGCAAACCACACTGGAGAGCCAGCTGAAAGTGTCCATATTTCCTTTTCTTTCACTAGAGGATTGGGAGGGGATTTAAGGTTAATAGATCAATGTCAAAATAACTTTTAATCTAAAATGTCTAATATTAATATTTAAGTTGGGGACCATTGATGAACTATAATTGCATTCAAAGACTTCTGCCACATTTAAAACATTAGATTCTGACTGATTAGACACAAAGTTACTATTTCATATGTTAGAATTTTTTGCTAATCATTATATTAATAACTTAATCATTGATAATTCTTATCAACTTCGCTGTTTATGTTGATTTCTGATTTGAAATTAAAATTCTTACAATGCTAAATTGATATTTTAAAAAAATTATCTGTTCCAATTCATTGTGACCTGCAAAAATTATATAGCTGTTTCTTTTTCTTTTACCATCTTCTAAATTCTAATGTAATTTTTCTGCTTTGTAAATCCTCTATATATCTTTTCTATTTTTTTCCTACAAGTATTCCTTGGGTTATGATGACAATTAGGACAAGAATTTTCATTGCCAATCAATGCCATCATAAAAACATGTTCAGTAAATCTTGCTCAGTCACAGCTACTGGTATGTTGTGAAAAGAACATTCTATCTTAGTTTTATTGTACAAATAGTCCTTGCCCCTACTTTAATCTTTACCAGGGCTCCATAATGGAAGAATGAGAATGAATGTAATGATAATGATGTAAGTATGGAAATTTTTTCATCTTTTCAGTTTTGCTTGCTGAGAAAGTGCATGCATAAAGTACCTACTTAATACCAGTAAATTAAATTGGAAAAATGGAAATTGATTTATTAAACCAGTCTGTCACTTAAATTGTTGTTCATTACTTATTTGGAACATTATCAGTAATTTCTTACCAGCATATGTAGCAGCAGACTGTTGTAAAGACTGAAGCTGTCCACGACTACAGCCGTATTTCTTAGCAACATCCTTTAAAGGAATTTCATTTATTAAATCCAGAAGAGCCAAGCTTGTAAAAAATCTGTATTAATAAAATTAAGATACAATGATATGATTATTTATTTCTGTGAAAGAAAGCAAAGTAAGCAAATAGATATTTGATAAAGAGAAAGAAAAATTGATAAAACGGGAAGAAAAAAGGTAGACAACCGTATCCTAGGTGACTTTTCTATATGGTGAGAAAAAAAAATTATAAAGGTACTGCTAAAATAACTCATAAGTAATAATTGTTTCCTGCTAAACAAGCAGAAATTGCTTGAAATAATAGACAAATTTTGTGGCACTGTTACATATTATACATCAATAAATAAAAAATTCTTATTACCTTTTGTGGATAGCCATTTGCCTATATTGCTTCTCTGTTTTAGCAATGATGTTGCCTTTGATGGAACAGGCCAAAAAACTTTCTTCAATCCCCACAAGTTGTGCTACTCTTCTCAATGAGGCAGGCAGCTTCTCCCACAAGCAAAAGAATTGGTACCAATCTATTTTGGTCCAATCTTCATAAACAGGTGTGACCTACCAAAAATCCAAACTAAGTTAGTTTTCAAATTACAAGATCTTAATTTCTTTAGAGAAATGTTGAGCATTTTTCAGAATAAAAAGAAATGGGTCTTACGTTGACTGAAATTGTGTTTTACTAATATGAGTCCTAATTTAGCTCTAGGATGGTAATATTCATATGAGATTGCCCTTTGTTTTTTAATTCATCCGTCTGCTAGAATATTGGGGTGTGCGTTAGAGAGGGAAGAAAGATTTTTGTACTCCACTTACAGTGAGTGAACACTATGTTTACTGGGAAATGTATCTGCAGCCATGTACTTGATTGAGGCGCTGATCAAAAAATAATCTAGACCTAGAAATTAAATAAATTTGCATACTAGGACAAATAATCTTGCAGAATATCCATGTAGCTGATGCAAGGCCAAGTAGGAATCATGATCTGGAATCATGTTGTGTAAGTGAATCTGAGGAATCTCCAGTGTGCAAATACATAATATTCTTCTGATAAATCCTTAACACCTATATGTTGCCTAGTAAGACGGCTTCCACTTCTGATTTTCGTGTCCTTCTGTACCTTCATCTCAATACTTCAAGGTTCAGGATTACTTTATACTCCCCTGTTCGTCTTTGGAATGGTGAATAGAATGGAGAATTCACTTTATTTCTCTATGCTGCATCTTGACTATCAAACAAAATATGTTTGATACATACATTAAATCTAATCCAGTACTGTCATAAACACACACACACACATTCCTACCAAATAAAGGCTGTGCAGATCATTCTCTAAAACAAAGCTCTTCATTGCTCTCTGGAGATCAGCAAAAATTTCTAGTGCTGCGGTTGGGGAAAAGGAGGAAAACAGTGTAGCAGAGCCAAGATGTGTCGGACGATATATTTCTGCCAAGAGAAAAATGAAGCACTTATATGCAATGCAACCACAGCCTAGTTTTAGAGTCAGAATATTGATTTTGCTGCAACCAATTAATGTTGCTCATCCTTTGAAAGTTGTGTTTAATTGGAAATTGTATGAACGTATTATGTATGTACTTGTGCAAACCAGGAATCTAAGATAATAAGGATCCATGATTAATTACTTTCTGACCTAATAACGACAAAGTGTATACTTTATGATGATTTAATAATAGATCCAGCCACCTTGTATAGAACTACAGTCATTTAGGCAAATCAAGTCCAAACAACAGCTCAGTGCCAAGTCAGAAAATTGGTTTATCTCGCAACATGCTAGCAAGGATATTCTGCCAATAGCTCCAGTTAGAAAAGCGGGCTCTTTCTTCTGTTGCTTTTAAAAGACACCAGCCTGTTTCACAGTAGAAAGCAAACTGTATGATTATTAAAAGGGTAACATTACAGATAGTCCTTGCTTACTGATCATTTGTTCAATGATCCTTCAAAGTTGCAAAGGCACTGAACGTGTAGGGGAAGGAGTGGCAGAACTGGAGGCAGAGTTAAAAGAGAGATCAGTTTAGAATCTCTAGGGACCATAAGCAGTCTAAGTCCAACCTCCCTTGAATTCTGTTGACCTTTATTCTGTTGACCCATGCAGGTGCTAACAATTAGCTGAGAATATTAATGTTCAACTAGAGCCCTGGTGGCGCAGCAGACTAAAGCACTGCTATTAACATCAGCTGCCTGCAATTACTGCAAGTTCAAATCTCACCAGGCTCAAGGTTGACTCAGCCTTCCATCCTTTCTAAGGCAGGTAAAATGAGGACCCGGATTGTGGGGGCAATAAGCTGACTTTATATAAATATACAAAAGTATGAAGGCTATTGCTTAACACATTGTAAGCCGCCCT
The DNA here is from genome assembly GCF_059756535.1 of Pantherophis guttatus. Lineage (NCBI taxonomy): Eukaryota > Metazoa > Chordata > Lepidosauria > Squamata > Colubridae > Pantherophis > Pantherophis guttatus. The sequence continues at coordinate 105,232,980 of NC_142064.1, read as the reverse complement.
GAGTCTCCGGAGAAGGGCGGCATATAAATCAAATTAAAAATACAAAAACAAAACAAAACTAATGGTTAGCACTTGCTTGAAATTGGCTATATAGGGATTCTTAACTCTGCCCTTCAGGTTCTGCCACCCCTTCTCCAACAGAATGAGTGGTACTTACACAAGTTCTGGCTCTCAAAGTACCCTAATAGTCACAGGAACAAAATTTGGGCTCTTGGTAACCCAGCTAACACTTATGATGGTTGCGGTGTCTGCAGTGTGCACACAGATCATGCACTGTGACTCCTACTCAAGGCCTCCCTGTGTTCACAAAGACTTGCATCCTCCTTTCCTCCACCTCTCTCCACTCATCCACAGCATCCTGTCTTCCAACTTGGGTGTGGCCTGCACAGCGCTCCCCTACCTGCCTGTGCCACCCTTATGCTCTTTATCTGGGACTCCTGCTGCTGCTTCCCAATTAATCACTTGCACATTTTGGGATTACAGTGGCAACCAGGGCTAACAACATGCTTTACAACTGCATTGCTTAGCGATAGCAATTCCAGTCCAAATTGCCATCATAGTCCAAGGACTATCTGTACAGGTAAATAATGTTTTTTTTTCTTTTTGTGGTGCCAATGCAAATATATAAATGGGGGGGGGGACCAACTGTTTAACAAATAGAGGAGCCACATCATCCAGCAGTTTTATGAGACACACGGCAGCCATGAATACATGACTTCATGCTTCCTCTAGAAGACAATTTTCATAAACTAGAACAGATCAATATGAAAGCCAGTTTGACAGTTTGAGAGCTAGTTTGGTTTAGTGGTTATGGCACCATGCTAGAAAGCAGGAGACTGTGAGTTCTGGTCCCACCTTAGCCATTAAAGCTGGCTGGGTGACTTTGGGTTCAGAGTCACTCTCTCTCTCAGCCCAACCCACCTCACAGGGCTGTTGTTGTGGGGAAAATAATAGGGGAAAGGTGTGTTGATAGTTTGCTGCCTTACAAAAAAATAATAAAATGGGATAAAAATAAATAAAATATTATTAAATACTAAATAAATAAAATAATAAAAAAGTTTTAAAAGTGGGAGAAACAAGAGCTGGTGCAGTGAGATGGAGAACACACAATGAAGGGTTATGTGTTAAAAAGGCAATGCAGAGGGAGCTGCTTTGCCTTGTTTGAAACCTGACCTGGAAGGCAAAGATGCTCTTTCCCTCTCCCTCTACATCACTCTTTTAACACTTAACCCTTCATTGTCTGTTCTCCGGCTCACTGGACCATGCTCCTGTTTCTCCCACTTCCTTTTAAAACTTTTTTCAGAGGAAATATAGAAACTGCAAAGCACAAACTGTGGTTTATTATCCTGTTTTGAGTTAAAGAGGCCATGCAGAAAGGCAGAAGGCAAGGGAAATGCTGCTTTGCTGAGATCAGTTTGCAAACGGCTGCTCCATGTGGCCAGTGAGAACGGCCCACAATACTGAGTTCTGCAGATCTCCAAAAGGTAAGCAAGGATTGTGAGGGGTGTAACAGGGGGACAAAGCAGGCCCAGTACCTTTGGGAACCCGGCAGGCAAGGATGGGGGGTGGGAAGAGATAGGTGGGTGGGTTTCAGCATCTCTGCAAAGTTATGAAGCTGCCTGGTCATTCCTAAGTGTGAATGAGCAAGATACCTTTTGTAAAATTCTTATCTTCGAATCATGGTGGTACACGGCTTTTGGGAGATCTGTTGTAACTTTGAACAGTCAATAAAAGATCTGTCGTAGCTCGAGGATTATCTGTACAAATGTTTCCTGATCTACATTTTCTTAATTGTAATTAAAAATACTCAATTCATATACAAATTAGCATTGTTACCTTTGCCAACATCTGATACTGAAATCATGATGAATTCCTTCTCAAGCAGCCACTTCACACAAGTCTCAATAGATCCATCACAAATTTTCTCCTGCTCTCTCCTACAATCCTGGAAGTCTCTCAAACTAGCTGCAAGGAGTGTGAAGGATGCATAACTCTGGATGTCTTCTGAAGAGCTAGCTACTCCACTTACTACGATCTATCAGAATAAAAGGGTAATAAACATACTTGAAAAAAATGTAAGTTACTTTTGAAAGTTACCTTTTTAGGTCGGTGCAGATATCAGGAATAGTTTTGTATATTGCATACATTTTAAACACTGACATTTCTTCAAACATGTATAGATCTCTGTAACTGTAAATATTCCCTTAGGAAATATATACAGAAATGTATTGACATTTGAGTTTTTTCATACCTCTCTAATCTTGAAACTGTTGGGCTATGTCTTAACCATGAAATGCCTATGCTATACGTTTTTATAACAATAAGCAATAAACGTAGCATGGATAAAATAAAACAACCAAAAAGTGATAAAATTAGAAAGTAACATCCAGGCCCTTTTAAACATATCTGTTTTAATAATTTCATAAATCCTAACACAGTAGGATCTGATTAGACTTTAGGGGACATTTAAGTTCTGGCACCACCACAGAAAAATGATGCTAGCAGGCCTCTATCTTCTAATCTCTGAGACTACTAATACCACCACCACCCCCTCTTTTTTTTAACCATTTCACTTTTCAGAATCTCACCATCCCTTTTTTTTTACATGAGCAGTTATTTTGTCACAGAGATTATATTGGTAGATAACTTGAGCTTGAATTTATGTTTGAGACAATTTGAAGAGAATTCCTATAAATGCATTTATAGCAGCTTCATAAAAACAGTGCAAAATCTTGTTAACAAATAATATTTATATTATGAACGTTTCACTCATTCATTGCATTACATACCTCAAGAATTGCCCGTAACATACTGGAGGTGATTCCTTCTCCCTTGAGGCTAAGCAAACAGCTACACAGTGGCTTCATACCACCATGGAGAAGAGCAATTCCTTTTGATTTTTCAGAGGGCTTACATACCAAAATACTCTCACCTGTTACATACAATGTCATAAATTAGAAAAAAAATATATTGGTTTAACAGAATTCCCATGCATAAATAATATTTGACTACCTAGGCTGCAAGCATATTTATCCAGGACCTGGCCACTGTTATTAAGGAGCAGACCTATATTTGATAATTTACATTCTTTGTTCCCTAACTATAGTGTAATTTTTTTACATAAAAAGTACTCTTCTGAAAATGCTGTTCAGTATTTTAATAAAGATACATGAAAACCTACAATAAGCTTACTTGGATTTTGGTGATCTGTCCCCGTCCACACACACACACAAACACAGCCAGCCGAGGGTTAAGGAAGCACTTGGCACACACCCAGGTCTTTATCTCCAACTTGGCAGCGATATACACACCAGAAAGATAATATACTCAGCGTACAAGAGTCCAACAGAAATAATATTCCTCTCAGCAGTTTCGGACGAGGCTTTAGTGACTATCCAAGGTTTATTTTTGTTCGTCACAGGCATCACTGGCACCCTCTATTATATAGTCTCTGGGGTGTGGTCCAGTGACTCAGTTCTAATCCCTAGCACGCCTCCTGAGCTGCTGCAATCGTTTATCACGCCTTCGGAGGCGTGCATCCAGGAATGACGTCTCTCCCTCACTCTCATCTGAGACACCTGTCTCCCGGCTAATCTCCTCTCCCTCGGCCGGCTCCTGAGACAGTGCCAGAGGGGAGGGGCCTGGAGAGGGAGGCCTGGCTGACTCCTCTTCCTCATGCTCGGAGCTTTCTTCCTCTGATGGGACAGGCTCAGAGGGCGGGGCCACAACATTTGGATCAATTTTAGTATATATATAGTTATGGCTCAAAATTAGGGTTGAAACCTGGTCATTATCAAATCAGTAAAACATTTATTATCTTGACTATTTTTCTAATCAAAGCACTGATCTGGCTGCTGTTTCTTAATAGCAAGAATACATGACATTGTCCTCTCAGGCTCAAGGAGGACTTAGCTGAGGGAGGATCACATGAAAGGACTATCAATGGCAACTAATCCTCTCAAAGTTATGGAAAATAACATTGACTTTTTGTTTTTAGGACAGAGATAAGGAGATACTAAACTGCATCTCTCATTTATTTATTCTACCATCATGGTTGATGGTGAGAAATAATGGAAATTGCAGTTCAGCAACAACCAGAAGACCAGATATTGCTCATGCAGATGTATTGTTCTACTTGGCCTAACAAGCACTCTGCCTAATCTTATTTTTAAAATTACACCTCTCCTTTCCTCAGGGATTGTGGTGGAAACACCAGCTGAAGAACAGGGGCCCATCCATATTGATGTTGGTGGTGGAGGATCTTTTCAGCAAGACGGCACATTTCATCTGGATGCCTTCCGTTACAGATGAATGATTTATAGAGCACTTTCAGATCACAGAAGTCAACTTAGTTCCATGATTTGAAAGGCATTATTCCACCTTTTGAAGGTACAAATCAGTTTGTCATCAGCCCACCACCCTGTTACAAACAGGGAGGCTAAGACTAACCAGATGCTGCAACACTATTTAAAGTGTTACTGTACATACAGCCAGGACAATTGAAATGACCCTGTTCCAGGCCTTACACAGGAAGCACCCAAGGGTTTTACCTGCGACCTCACAACAGGTTCTCATCCTGGAGCCATAGATTTTTCTACAGGAGCAATGTGCTGCTCAAGCACTGTTGAAAGAATAGCTAGACCAAGCTAAACAGTCTTACAAAAAGTTTGCAGACTTCCCTTGGCAAGAGGGGCTGACAAATGCAGAGGGAGATAATGTGTGGCTGCCTACCAAATTTTTAGCCTTTTCTTAGCCCTGTTAAGGCCCTATGACAGGTCAATATTGTGGCCTTTCTTTGTAATTGCCACAGTCAATGAAAATGCACCCAGTTTTCAGCATTCTTTGCTGGTGAAGGAAGCACCACCAAACACTTTGAAATCACAACAGCATCTACCTCACCCTCACCCCATGATTGTCGAAGGCAAAAATGAATTCAAAGTGGAAGAAATATTGGAGTCAAGGAGGCAGGAGAAAGGAATACAGAATTTGATTCACTGGAAGGACTACCCAGTTCATGGGAAAATGTAAGGTATGTGCATGCTCCAAAATTAATACAACTGTTTTACCAGGCTTCCCAGACAAAACAAGACCCTCCATGCTCCCAAGACTGAATTCAATCCCAGAATCTAAAGAGGAATCAATTAGTGAATGGGTTAGGCATTCAGAGAGGGACCCTCTATAGGGAGACATCATGAGTGGCAAGGCTCTGCCTTCATCTTCACTCTATGAGGGAAAGGGGCAAGGACCCTTCTAATTGTCTATATATGTTGCAGGAAGAATCACCTACTGGGAGGATTCATACAATCAGGATTCCTCTGACTTGGATAGCTCTTTTGTCACATCATCGCTAGCTATCCCCACTGCCCAGTTCCCATTGCAAGGGAAATAGCTGAGCTGAGCTGTTTAGAGAGGGGCTGATGTATGGGGCCCTCAAGGGGGAGTAGAGACATTCCAGCATGAAGTTGATTTGGGGGATGAAACATCTGAGAGCAAACCCTTAAATCTGTCTGCCATTTCCCAAGGAAAGGCAGTCAGTCTATAATATTTTTGTAAATGGTACTCAAGAATAAATGAATTGCTTTGACCTATTCATGAATTTGTTTTAGTTGCTTGTGCTTGACAGGGATTGAAAAATGGAGTACCTGGCCTTTCATATAACCTCCAAGCTAGATTAGACTGACAGAAAGTAACCCAATGAGCTCTATTAGTAAGTGGGACTTAAACTTGGGTCTTTTAGATCCCGAAAGCTAGTGATTCAAGCTTTATGATTTACTTTTTTTCGGTGTTAATAGAAATGTGTTTCCTTACTGTAAAGATTATTCACTTTTTTTGTCTCTAAACCATTATAGAATTGTAAAAATTGTAGAAAAAATCTATCTTTCTATATCTTTCTATCTGGGTCATTGATACATCTTATAGATTGCATCCTAGCAGAATTTATTCTACAATAAATGTTTTGAACTTTAAAGTATCATAAGACTTACTGTTGCTCTATTTACAAACATAAACAGATAAAGGGCTCTAGAGCCTTGATAGTACAGTGGTTTACACACCCTGTTATTAACACAGCTGCCTGCAATTTACTGCTGGTTCGAATCTCTCCAAGGCTCAAGGTTGACTCAGCCTTCCATCCTTTCTAAGGTAGGTGAAATGAGGACCCAGTTTGTGGGGGCAATAAGCTGACTTTGTATAAATATACAAAAGTATGAAGGCTATTGCTTAACGCATTGTAAGCCGCCCTGAGTCTCCGGAGAAGGGCGGCATATAAATCAAAATTAAAATTAAAAAAATTAAATGCATTTACCTATAGTATCTACTCCTTTCCTTCCAGCTCTTCCAGCCATTTGTTTGTATGTCAAGATATCCAACAATCTGCTACCAAATACAGGAGTTCGGATAATTACCCGACGTGCAGGCAGATTTACCCCTGAAGAAAGTGTCGAAGTTGCTATTAAAACTCGTAGGACACCTTGACGGAAAGCTACTTCAATTATGTCTCGTTCATCAAATGTCAAACCTGAAAAATAGTTTAAGATAAATATGCTTTATAAAATTAATATATACCACTTTTCATTTTCATTAAAATTTCAATTATCTCAGGGATATCAAACTCAATTTCATTGAGGGCCACATCGGGGTTGTGTTTGACCTTGGGGAGGCATGGCTGGGGAGGAGTGTGGCCAGTTCAATGTCACTTGTGTTGGGGGCACCTGTGGTGGCTAAGTGCTAAGGCAGACCTTCCCTCAGACCTTCCCGCCCTCTAATTATAATCTCCTTCCTTCCTCCACCCCCCCCAACTCTGTTTTCACTGGCAGAGGCACCGCGGGCCGGTCCTTTACTGTTTCCAGGGCCCATGGTCTAAGCACCCCATGGGTCGGATTTGGCCCACAAGCCTTGAGTTTGACACCCCTACCCTATCTGGAAAACAACTTCTTCCTGCCTTTAATTTCAAACTTACTTGAAAAATGTGTGCTGTTCTTAACATCCCACTCTAACCTCAACTCATTCTGAGGTTTTGCTTTTCTGATACCTTCTGTACTTTCAGAATTACTTCTATGTACTTTCTTTAGTGACATATCGCTCTTTCCTTTTTTTATGTGTTGTTCTTTTCAATTTGTAGATATTCACTTAATGATTTTTCTAACTACATTAGTTTTTGCTATCCTCCATTTTTTTTCCTTTTAGGACATCCTTTTGTGGCTTTATTATCTCTCCTTTTTTTGTAGCCATCTATTTTTTTGTTCCTTACAAACAACTTTGGTTACATGGAATCCTACTTTTAATGCTCTGACTTAATTAAAGTGTATAATCTCAAGGTACATGCCAATATATGCACAACAATTCTTAATATATTGAGAATTCCAATATTACATGCGCCTTTCTGCTTAAAATTCTTACAATTTTCTGAACTGCTTATTGTGTTCATGACAAAACCCATGTGATTCTGCTGAGACATTGGTTTCCTGCCTGGGGAATAGTATTAATAGTATTAATCCGGTCCCGAATGCTTCTCTCGTTACCCAAGTAGCACAGATCCTCAGGGTCTGGGCCATCGGCTGATGTTGTGCAACGCCAGGTCCGTGATAAATAAGGCCCCCCTCATTTACGACCTTATTCAGGAGGGGGGAGCAGACGTGGCGGGTATTACGGAGACCTGGCTTGGGTCTGGAAGGGGGGGTGCCCCTTGTTGAAATGTGCCCACCAGGTTTCCGGGCATTCCATCAACCAAGGGCCCAGGGTAGGGGCGTTGTGTGTGTGTGTGTGTGTGTGTGGCAGTTATTATTAAAGAAAGTCTATGTCCGAGGGAGGTCACTGTACCTCAGATAGCCGGATGTGAGTCCCTCCTTGTGAAGTGGGGTCGTGGGGTGCAGATGGGCCTGCTGATTATGTACTTGGCTCCCTGCTGCATGGCAGCGGCCCTGCCTGATCTGCCTGATGTGATAGCCGGGGTGGCGGTTGATACCCCCAGGCTTATGGTTATGGGGGATTTCAACCTGCCATCCGTCGGTGAAACGTCTATGGTGGCTTGGGAGTTCATGGCTTCCATGATGGCCTTGGACCTAACCCAGTTAGTTCAAGACCCTACTCACATGGATTTGATTTTTGTCTCTGGTCAGTGGCCGAGCGATCTGGAAATAGGGGATTTAGTCATGAAACCCTTCTCATGGTCTGATCACTCTCTCCTTCACATGGACTTCTACACCGCTACCCCTCGCTGCAGGGAGACGGAACCAACTAGATGGTTCCGTCCCAGCCGCCTGATAGACCTTGATAGTTTCCTGACGTAGCTTGGGCCATTCCCTGAGGCTTTGGCTCACGGCGCGACTGAAGAACTGGTGGTCGCCTGGGATAGGGCGGCCGCTGGAGCTCTGGACCATGTCGTGCCTTTGCGGTCTCTGACCCGGTACCGATCTCAATTGGCTCCCTGGTTCTCCGAGGAGCTGAGAGAGATGAAGTGCTGGAAAAGACGTCTGGAGAGCGATTGGAGGGCCAGCCGCTCCGAATCTGACCGAACACTGATGAGGTCTCATATTAAGATCTACCTAGTGGCGATAAAAGCGGCAAAATCTAATTATTTTTCCGCTCCTCTAGGGTCTGCAGAGAACCGCTCAGTAGCCCTGTTTAGGGTGACCTGCTCCCTCCTGCATCTGGGAGCGCGGGAAGACCCCTTGCATGGCAGGGCTGAGGATTTTGTACAATTCTTGCATGACAAAGTCACTCAGATTCGGGAAGGCCTGGACTCTGATTGGGTAGATTCGGATGGGGTGACGGAGGTGGGTCTTGAGAATGTTATCTGGGAGGGGTTTGATCTTGTGACTCCTGAGGACGTGGACAGGATTCTGGGTAGGCTTAGCGCTGCCACGTTTATTGGACCCGTGTCCCTCCTGGTTGGTGCTGGCCTCCTGGGCAGTTACACGAGGCTGGCTCCAGGGGATTATTAATGCTTCTTTGAGTGAGGGTTTCTTCCCTCCCTCTCTGAAAGAGGCGGTGGTGAAGCCCCTCCTCAAGAAGCCTTCCCTGGACCCGGCTGTATTAGCGAACTATCGTCCAGTCTCCAACCTTCGCTTTGTTGCGAAGGTTATTGAGAGTGTGGTGGCGCGACAACTTCCCCAGTACCTGGATGAAGCTGACTATCTAGATCCGTTCCAGTCGGGCTTCAGGCCGGGGTACAGCACAGAAACGGCATTGGTCGCATTGGTTTATGATCTCTGGAGGGCTCGGGACAGGGGTTGTTCCTCTGTCCTGGTCCTATTAGACCTTTCAGCGGCTTTTAATACCATCGACCATGGTATCATGCTGCGACGATTGGAGGGGTTGGGAGTGGGGGGCACCGTGTTGCGGTGGTTCTCCTCCTTCCTCTCCGACCGTACACAGTTTGTGTTGGCAGGGGGACAGAGTTCGATCTTGAGGCGCCTTGTTTGTGGGGTGCCGCAAGGGTCAGTCCTCTCGCCCCTTCTGTTCAACATTTATGTGAAGCCGCTGGGCGAGATCATCCATGGTTTCGGGGTGAAGTTCCACCAGTACACTGACGACACTCAGCTGTATATCTCCACCCCGGACCATCCCAATGATGCCCTTGACATGATGTCCCGGTGCCTGGAGGCCGTGCGGATCTGGATGGGGAGGAACAGGCTTAGACTCAACCCTTCCAAGACTGAGTGGCTGTGGTTCCTGGCGTCCCAGTATAGTCAGCTGATTCCATCGCTGACTATTGGGGGCGAGATCTTGGCCCCCTCAGAGAGGGCTCGCAACTTGGGTGTTCTCCTGGATGCACGGCTGTCTTTGGAAGATCATATGACGGCCGTGGCCAGGGGAGCTTTTTATCAGGCTCGCCTGATACGCCAGTTGCGTCCCTTTCTGGACCGGGATGCCCTGCGCACGGTCACTCATGCCCTCGTCATGTCACGTCTAGACTACTGTAATGCTCTCTACATGGAGCTCCCCTTGAAGAGCACTCAGAGGCTCCAACTGGTCCAGAATGCGGCCGCGCAGGTGATTATGTGGGCGACTTGGCGCACCCATGTAACACCTCTCCTGCACGAGATGCACCGGCTCCGGGTGGTCTTCCGGGTGCGATTCAAGGTGTTGATTACCACCTTTAAAGCGCTCCATGGCTTATATGGAGTATAAGCCATGGAGCGCTCCAGGGTATATATGAGACTGCCTTCTGCCACTGACAGCCTCCCACCGGCCAATACGCTCCCACAGAGAGGGGCTCCTCAGGGTGCTGTCGGCCAAACAATGCCGACTGGCGACACCCAGGGGGAGAGCCTTCTCTGTGGGGGCACCAGCCCTCTGGAATGAGCTGCCCCTAGAGGTTCGTATGATCCCCGACCTGTGTACCTTTCGCCACGCCCTGAAGACCCTTTTGTTCCAACAAGCCGGGCTGGCCTAATATGAATTTTATAATGGGTGTATGTTAGTTTTTTAATTTTGTGGGCCAAGTTTTTATATATTTGGTTTTAAATTGTTTTTAAATTTTGTAAATCTATATGTGTTTTAATATGGCTGTACACCGCCCTGAGTCCTTCGGGAGAAGGGCGGTATAGAAGTCCAATAAATCTAATCTAATCTAATCTTGTAAAGACCAGGTGGCATTAAAACAAAAGTCACCAGTGTTTATACTTTTATTAGTTCTTCTGGTTAATTTAATACAGATCCTCTTAATAGTGCTACCAAGTTCATTTCCTTGGATTTCTCTTCAACAGAGAGCCCTGGTAGCGCAGCAGACTAAAGCACTGCTATTAACTTCAGCTGCCTGCAATTACTGCAAATTCAAATCTCACCAGGCTCAAGGTTGACTCAGCCTTCCATCCTTTCTAAGGTAGGTAAAATGAGGACCCAGATTGTGGGGGCAATAAGATGACTTTGTATAAAATATACAAAAGTATGAAGGCTATTGCTTAACGCATTGTAAGTTGTAAGCCGCCCTGAGTCTCCAGAGAAGGGCAGCATATAAATTAAATTTTAAAAAAATGAATTATTTTTAACATGCAAGGCAATTCTTCCTCAATTTCCGTTACTTCTGTGGTATTTGAATAAATGTATTCCTTCAATTGTTCTATTCTACAGTAATCATAAGAAGCTTCTAATTATGTTCATCTTATTTTATTTCCATATTTTATTATTTATTATTAAAATTATATATTATATCTTATTATTTTATTATATAGACCACAATAGCCACAATCTGTAAACTTTTTTTCCTATATTAATTTAGTGGCTTCATAATTTCAGCATAATTACTACCTCATTTCCTTCTATCTGAACAGGAGTTTATCTGAAATTTTTTACACCTAGTTTTATTTCCATCATCACCAATTTAAGGCCTACAGATCAAACTCAATGTGTTTAAGACATATTCTTTTCCATCTTTACTTGGTCACAACCATGCTTGAAATTTCACTCTATCTATGCACATATTGAGAAGTATGATAACAAAAAGTGTACCTGCATGGTGAAAAGCAACTCCCCATTTGATGGTCCGGTGAAGCACACTGTCCAAGCCAGAAGACGACCGCTTTAATTGAATCAACAACTTTTCTATCCCTTCCTGGCACAGTATAACTGGTGAAAGGGTTGACATCTTTTGAAGATCTTTAGAAAGGAAAAGAGCCTTAAAGTCTTATGGATTCTCTCCAAATCCCTTCTCTTCTTCAATCCCTCTTGACTTACTCTTTTGTTGAATACTGCAGAATTCTCTGGCAACGATGTCTGCTAATTTCTCACACCAATTCTTTGTTGGGCAAAATACAAGAACTGAATGGCCATCCTGAACTGTCTCATAACACAGAGTCACCACGTGGTCCTCATCTCCCTAATTGTAGAAAGTGACAAGTACATATTAGGGCTATGGAAATAAAATGAAAGGTTTAAATATAAAATTCTTCAAGACGCAAAAGAAAGAGGATTGCCTGCGTTGTATTTGTAAATTGTATTTCGCAGCCTGATATTTGAGTAGAGGGTGCTGTTGAGAAGTAAAAGAATATTATAATTAGAAGAACACAATCTGAGATTTGGGTGGTTTTGCTTTTAAATGTACAAGAAAGCTAAAGTAAATGTAGACTTTAAAAATCACGCTAGGAATGCCCTTCTAAGAATATGGCATAGATATAAACCCAGGCTGTGTCCAAAAATGTTTTTATAGATTTCAGCACAAGAAGCATTTTATAGAAAAGAAACAGTGAGCAAAGACAAATGGTTAATATATCAAGATTTGCTAGTACAGGACTATGCAGAACTTAAGATGAAGTCAAAGAACAGTTCACTACAGCAGGAGTTAGTTGTCAATGGTTTTCATATATATAAAATTTACCATACATGTGGGACTTGTGAAAAAGTTAGATAGATAGATAGATTATATATAGATAGATAGATAGATAGATAGATAGATAGATAGATAGATAGATAGAGTTTACCGAGACACCTGGTCTACCCCAACATGTGGGAGGGGGTATTCTGCTCCCCCCCTTTTTTTTTTTTTTTAATTTGATTTATATGCCGCCCTTCTCCGGAGACTCAGGGCGGCTTACAGTGCGTTAAGCAATAGCCTTCATACTTTTGTATATTTATACAAAGTCAGCTTATTGCCCCCACAAACTGGGTCCTCATTTAACCTACCTTAGAAAGGATGGAAGGCTGAGTCAACCTTGAGCCTTGGAGAGATTCGAACCAGCAGTAAATTGCAGGCAGCTGTGTTAATAACAGGGTGCTTTAAACCACTGTAGTACCAAGTACCTTTTGCCTTTCAGCTCCAACCCAGGAGCCCTCAAGCAGTCACATTCACGACAAACCCGTGCAGGAAGCCCAAGTTCGAATCCAAGTAAGGGTATGGCTAGCTGATGAATGCTAAAAAACTTGAAATAGATCTATACTAGTCTCCCTTTATTTATCAGCAAAAATATAAATTTGGTATAAAATGGTTTGTCGTGAATGCGACGCTTGAGGGCTCCTGGATTGGAGCTGAAAGGCAAAAGGGAGCAGAATGCCCCCTCCCACATGTTGGGGTAGACCAGGTGTCTTGGTAAACACTTAACCTTTCCCCTGGCTCAAGCTGATGAAGGGAGGAGAACTTGTGGCTCAGAAGGTTAATTCAACTGCCTAACATGCAGGAAGCCCAAGTTCGAATCCAAATAAGGGTATGACTAGCTGATGAAAGCTAAAAAGCTTGAAATAGATCTATACTAGTCTCCCTTTATTTCTTTATCAGCAAAAATATAAGGATATATATAAGGATACATAGAATTTTAAAGACAAACATTCAGATGAAACCAGAACTTCTTTTATAATGGTATAGGCATATTAATATCCATAAAATGTTGCCATAATTTTAGATAGAAAAGTGGCATTGTATCAAACTAATTTTTAGTATGGCAATTACCTTAATATTCAGTAGAGGTTGAATTTCTCTCACAACTGCATTTGAAGAGTCATAAATCTTGTTGCCAATTTTTACTTGTTCCAGAAGGGGTACTGGACGGAAGTCTGTATGGTACAATTCTGCATTTAGCCAGGAAGCCAGAAGATCCAAGTTAGGAAGGGTGGCACTCATTCCTATGATTTGTATTTTATTACAAAAAGACTCTTCCATGTTTTGTCTGCAGGAATAAACAAACCTATTTTGAATTTTGAAAACTGATTCCACTTCATAATTATTTATAGAATTAAAATATAAAATTATTTATAGTATTAAATAACATTGATGTGATGGTCATTAGTTTTACAAAATGAACTCTGTGTATACTGTCTATCAACAATTATTACTTCCTACTGACAGGAGTGCATGGATAGTGGAGATGGATTTATATACTGGTATTATCCATTTATATTGCTGCCTATCTTGCAATTACAACACTGGTTGATATACACGGGGTTAAAAAACAAAAACAGCAATTACTAATAAAATAATATTGTCCAAGCAGAAGCCCAACTCAACTGTAAAGAATACAAAATCATACTGACACAATCTCCTAACCTTCAGAACTCATGCCAAGGGAACATCTGGTCTTCAAGGACTTAAGAAATGCTACCAGGGTTATGGCCCTGCAAATCTCAAAGGGCATGGTGTTCCAGAGGGCACACATTATGACAGAGACAGAATGCTTCCTGAGTCCTTCAAAAAGGCATTGGTTAATAGAGAGGGCTGGGAGCAATGCCCAATCTACTGGACATAACGGGAAGAAACTATCATGGAGAGTTGATTCTGAAAACAACTTAACTCCTATCACAAGGAGCTATATGGACAGTATCTTGAAATTCACTTAGAAGCCCAATGAAAACTAATGCAACTTGTGGAGCAGCAATGTAACATGGAAGCAACTGCCTGTACTGCTGTGTTCTGGATAGGTTGTAACTTTTGAGGGATCTTCAAAGATAGCCCTTTGTAGAGTGACCATAGGGTGCAAAACTTGAAGTCTTAAACTTCTCCCAAAAACTATCTACTAGCCTACTTAGTAATTTAGCAGTTTCCTTTGCCATTACACAACTTCCACAGTACAACTCTTTTGGCATCTTCTCCCTAACCCTGCTGTAAGAGAGAACAAAACATTTTTTTTAGCAAGGCTGTATTAGAGGGATATTTCCCCCGCCACAGGTCCTCATTGTGGTGCAGAGGTTTCCTAGGAGGGATTTGCAAAGAACACTAGGATTGTATGCTAACAGCTAAAGCAAGCAGCCTTCTATAACGGGCAGCAATGATACAGAAAGATGTTGGAAGCAGAAGATCATTTTCATGACAATGGCAAAGTCATTTCATACTGCTTGGGAGAAGGCAGTGGTACTACACTTCTAGTTTACCAAGAAAAATACTTGAGTAGATAAGATAAAGCAATTAAGAATATAGAGTTGGATGATAAACTCTTCAGATTAGATGGCACTCAACATGCTATTGAGGAAGAAGTAAGGTTGGAGTACTAATGATGTTATGAGGTAGCTAGATTAAAGCCCTTCAGTTGCTGATGTTGCCATGCAAGAAAAGAAAATCTGAAGCTGCAAAGATAGAACTAAAGTGGGAACATGGAACATATTGTAAGAAGCATAAAAAAGATGGAAAGGCTCGATATGGTGAAAACTGAAAAAAAAATATTGACTTTTTAAGTAACAGCAAAAGACTAGAATTGGTCTTTTGCTGTTGAATTGAAAAGACTAGAATTGGACATTTTCAGTCAATCATAGTTTATTACTCAAGACACAAAAAACAAAGAATGGTGTAGACAAATATGCAAGAAAGATGTGTTGTTTATGGTTGAGGACTACAATGTCAAACTTAGAAACAGCAAGGAAGAAAGTGTAATTGGACTGCATAGCCTAGAAAACTGAAATGAAGCAGGAGGATGACTTATCAGTTTCTGTCAATCTCTTTATTTCTAATAGTCTTCAAAGCAACCAAAGGAACATGAACATAACCAGACAAAATACACAAAAATCAAACTGGCTATATTATTGGTAAAAGGAGGTAAAAGATCTCAGTTAAAACAGGAAAGTGGGTTTTGATTATGGTCACTACATGAAGACTACCTATATACAGTTTTTTATCATTGGCCTCAGCAGGTGTTACTACCTGGCTAATCTCACAAACTAAACAGAATTGCCTAATTAAGACTGGGTGGAACATCACCAGATTATATCAGGGTGTAGATATAAATAAAAAGAAAAGTGGATTGTAATTTATTGAATACTTATTTATATAAAGTGAAGAGGCATTCTAAGTGAGAGTCAAACAATCCTTCAAATAATAAACAACAAAATATATTAGGGACAATTCCTCTTAAACAAATATATATACTTAACAGCTTTCCCAGAATCCAAGTTAAACACATTAAGAGTATATCTAAGCAATGATGCATCCATGATTTAGATATTCATTCCAAAATAAGTCTAATTAGAAGTGATCATTAAAAAGTGTTTATGGCTGCTAAGCAAATTATTTAACATTTTAACAAAATTCTTAACCCCAGATAGGTTTGTTTTAAAAGATCAAACAGTAAAGAAATCATGATTTTTCATGCTACCTACTTGTTCTTTATTCTTTTAGTCAAAAAACAAATCTTTGCCAGCAGAAGTTCTAATAAATATCCTCTTTGAGAATCTCCTAACATGTGCAATTCATCCACAACAACTATTCCTATAAAAAGGGATGTAGAGATGGGAGAATGGAATATGCGTATTTTAATTAGTCTCTATACCACTCTTTGTCAAAGTAGATTCCAAAACAGCATCAATTATAAAAGGAAAAATAAACTATCAATTACCTTAAAACAAACTGTATGTACTGTATTCACTACAAAGTCACATTTTTCCCTTAAATAAGGAGAAATACTTGGATTGCGTTCACCAAATGGAAAATACTATTGTAAACAATAATGTAAGCATTACATTATTGTAAACAAGGGTAGCAAGTAAGATGCAAATAATGCAAGTAGCTGACAGAAAACACCTTCAGTTCTTTCCATCCTACTGAAAATGAAGATTCTCATGTTTTAAAATGCACCCTCTAAAAAAGCTAGAAGTTGCTTAGAAGCATGGGAAGCATATTCCATGCGTAGGAACCATTCATATGCATGGAAAGTAAAAAGATGGAATGGCACTAGCAAATTACATTCTATTTCCTCCTTCAATGATTATGCTGTGGTCTATGGCAGAATTTCATGAAAAATAGACTAGAATTCACAAGACATCTTTAAAAAATCATATTTTCATGTGAAAAATGAACTACTTTCCATTTTAAATTTTTGACTTTTTCAAGATAAACATCGAGTCTTTGCTTCAATAATATTGGTAAAGGTATCATGCACAATATACTATATTTTTTACACTGTAAGATGCATTCCCCCGCTCCCCCCCCAAAAAGTGGCAGGAAATGTCTGTGCTTCTTATGGAGCGAATATTGCCTATCCCTACTGCTCACCGCCGCCTATCGGGGGTTGGATCAGCCTCCAGGAATACCGCCAATCAATTGTTCCAGGCAGCTGGGATCACTGACGCCTATTGCCACCTGTTGCCACCATCGTTGAATGGCAGTGGCGGCAACAGGAGGCAATAGGCAGCAGGGATCCCCGACACCTGGAACAGCTGATCAGAGGTATTCCAGGAGGCTGATCCAACCACCGATAGGCAGCGGCGAGCATCAGTGATAGCCAAGGAACGCTGGCAAAGGCTCCAGCATTCCCCGGTGCAGTCAGCAGACACAAGAGGAGGCAGCAATAGTGACATTTCTGGTCGGCCAACCCGCTGATTGGTGGGGCTATGGGAGGCCAGGATCCAGCTGTCACTCAGCTGACCAATGGTGGGAGCAATGGAACAGAGCCCTGACGAGCCACGTGCTGGGGCTGGGAGGCAGATTTTATGTTTTCCTGTTTTCCTCACCAAAAGCTAGGTGCATCTTATGGTCTGGAGCGTCTTATAGTGCAAAAAATACAGTACATTTTGTAGTCCATTGTGCAATTTAAATAAATATAAATACACATTTCTCAAGTGGAAAAAGTAAATAATGACTAAAAACAACCACCCTACAATGGAAAGTTCTGGAATGACCAAGACAAACTCCAGCTCTTAATCCCATTAAGATATTGCAGGGTAATTTGAAATGGACTGTGGCTGTAAGAAATCCTTTTTTAATGTTGCACAGGTGAAAAAATTCTGAAGCAGTAGGAACAAATTTCTCCCAGTTGACATCAGGAACTGTTAGACAATTATAAGAATTTTTTTGAAGATTTTTTTTATGACAAAGGGGACAATGCGAGATATAAGATCCAAG
Source organism: Pantherophis guttatus (assembly GCF_059756535.1). NCBI lineage: Eukaryota > Metazoa > Chordata > Lepidosauria > Squamata > Colubridae > Pantherophis > Pantherophis guttatus. The sequence continues at coordinate 105,215,225 of NC_142064.1, read as the reverse complement.
GGGGTACTTACTTTTTCCACAGAGGAAATGATATATGGTTTTTTTTCTTGAAAATATGATTGGAAAGTGAAAAATTGACTTTACTTGTTCAGTTGCATCATCTTTATCTTTATAGTTTGAATGAAGATAAAATATTGATATGTCCACATGTTAAAAAAATATTTACATGGAACATTCTTGCTTTTTCACATTCCTGTACAGAGAGCAGGCATGCACAGGTTATTCCAAATCATTTTCTTATTCCAAATCATTTTCAGAAAAAAGTTTTAATTTTCTCTCCTTCCCAATCTAGCTATCCCTTATTTATACTTCTACAATATTCTTTTTCATATTTTTGTCTTTGCTAGAGGGTATGGGATGTATGTGAATATATGTGTTGTCTGTTTGCGAGGGAAAAACTGGCTTGTGTGTGTGCGCGTAAAAAATAGAAACGTCAAAGATATAACATATATATTTAGTGTATAATTTTTTAAAGCCAAATCTTTTGATTGTAAACAAAATGTGTTACAGAAATGGTTATCATGCAGAAAAAAGGATGTACCCAAGTAAACAATTTGTTTCTCATTATTTCTCTTTAAATTAATATTTGTCAACTTACCCAGAAAGTCAAGAGTTTTCTCATCTATGAGTCTATTGACCAGACCGTTGGCTCTCTCAATAGTACAGACTGCAACATCCAGTGCAGAAAAAGGGACTGAAGGAGAAACACTGCCTATATAACCTTCCACTTGCACACCCTCTTCTTGGAACATAGCCTATTTTTCAGAAAGAAGCATATACATACAGGTAGTGTTCAAAACCAGCCCTACATTTCATTCTAAAATTATTTACAACCTATAAATAGAATGTTAAGATGGGGTTGTTTCAATGTTGATACTTATAAACTGCCCATTCTTTGGCAAGTAAATAGACAATAAATCTCATTAAATAATTACTTTCCTTAACTCTCAAATGAGAATATATGTGACCTACCGTATTTTTCAGAGTATAAAATGGACCTTTCCCCCCCAAAAAAGAGGGTGAAAATCTGGGTGTTTTATACTCCGAATGTAGCGCCCCCCCCCCCCCCAGCTTCTCAAACGGAGGTTTCAGAGGCTGGAAAAAATATCAGAAACGAAGCTTCAGAAAAGAAGCCCCCACACAGAGCTTCAGAGGTTTTTTTTCTGAAGCTCTGTTTCGGAGGCTTTCAGAGGCAGGAAAAAGAGTTTTTTCTGAAACAGAGTTTCAGAAGTTTCAAGGAACCAAGGAACCTGTTGCTAAAATTCACCTCTGGGAACAGCTGATTGAGGGTATTCCAGGAGGCTGATCCACCTGCCAATCAGCTTTTTTCTTATTTTCCTTCTCAAAAACTAAGGTGTGTCTTATACTCCGAAAAATACGGTATGTTGCTTCAAGATCACTTTATTTTATTTATTTTATTTTATTTATTTGATTTGTATACCGCCCTACTCCCGAAGGACTCAGAGCGGTGAACAGCCAACAATAAAATACATAAATACACAAAATTTAAAAACCCGATAAAATCAAATTAAACTTTTTGGCCCAGACAAATTAAAATACCCCAATAATTTAAAAACAGATTAAAATTTACATATTTTAAAAAGGGAAGAGATGATGTCACAACATCAAGATCATTGCCCCATTCCAGTTTTTAAGAACAACATGCAATCCATAGCAACTAAGCAAATTCTCACTGCAATTTTAAACCACACCTGTAAGTAATATTTCTTCTCTTTTGCCACAGAGATAAAAGGGAGAATGAACAATGCTTTCTTCCGTGTTTCTAAAACTCTCTTCAATATGAGTAATTCAGCAACAAGTGTTTTCCCCGCACTGGTAGGAGCTGAAAGCCATTGGAAAAAAGGCATCAATTTACATAAAAAGATTCACAGCTAAGACTTTTTTTTTCATTCAAGAACTTCTAAAATTATAGACTGTTCACAGAAAAACAAAAACTTGTGATTTATATAATGATGGTTTCATTAAAGACTATAGCAGATTAACCTGTATGGGAAATTGATATAGGGATCCGGAATATAATTTCACTTAGATATACCGTTTCCCACAAAATATGATATCCCTTGATAATAAGCCCAATTGGGCTTTTGAGCGCATGGCAATAAGGCCAAGCGCTTATTTCAGGGTTCAAAAAAATGTAAGACAGGGTTTTATTTTCAGGGAAACATGGTACTAAGTCCTTCTTTTCTTTGAACAAAGACGCTTTCAAGATTATATTATTATAGTATCATAGCTTCCCAGAGTTGGACAGCAAGTTTGATGAATGAATAAATAAGTCTATGGAGATTCTCAGTCATCCAGGTCATGACTGCCCCAAAGGTGCTTTTTTCCAGGTAATTTGAACTTTGTTTTTTCTTCGTTTTTTGCTTCTCATCCAAAAAGCTTCTTCAGTTCTGACCCAGAACCACAATGATCCAGAACTGAAGAAGCTTCTTGGATGAGAAGTAAAACATCTTCAAGGAAAAACAAAGAATCCAATTCCCTTTGGAAAAAAGCACCTTTGGGAAAATAAATACCACATAACAAGAAATTAGGATTCCAGTAGTTCTTGTGGTATCTGTTTTCTGTTCTCCCTTCGTTGAAGAACTGATATCCCTATGAATATCCATTGGAGCATTTCTCTTTATCTAATACAATATTTTTTTCTACAGCCACTAGCTTGGAAAACATACTTATCAAGCAACAATGTTTTTTATAGAGTATTAACATACATCTTGTCCTCAAACTTTCTGTAAGAGTTATTCAAAAGTTGGAAGAATATTAGTATCGTTTAAGAAATAAATTTTGTTCATGTTTTTCCAACTTTCCCATGCTTAAAATGTAATCCAAATCCATGTCATTTGACATTACCAAAGAAACTGCCATTAAAATTAATTTATAATAGAAACAGAAAGGGGAAGCATACTAAATAGTTCAGTAAAAATAGTCTAAATTGTTCTTCCTTAAATCCTATAATTAAAAAAAAAACTGCAGAAAAAGGGAAAAAAATAACAGTAAATATTTTTATTAACAGCTCTCTTACCTGAGTAGACTAAGTTCCTTCCTTCCAATACTTGATCAACCATCAAGCACTCTGCTTGCCATTGGAACATACGAACTACTCCCAAATCATGATATTTCTCCAGGACTGTTTTGGGAAGCCCCCAGTTTGCTAACAATAGTTTGTCACTATTGTCATCAGGAACATCCACATTTTGACATGGTCCTAAGTGGAAATCCAGCATTACATTAGCACTTTGCTACTGTAGGTAGAACACACAGTATAGGGGATTAACAAATATGAAAAAGTTGTAGTGATTTAAAAACTAATCAATTATAGTTTATAGTTGCAAGATCAATAAGAACTGACTTTTGCTCCTTGGATAGGATAGTCATAAATATCCATAGAAAATAATGGGAGCTGAGAATTACTACAGTATTACATGACAAGGCTTCCTGGTAATCAGTGTGAGTTACTGATATGATAACACAGATAACATTTAATTGTTTTTCACAGAAATTTATGCAATTTTTGAACTATTTAATATGAATAAATATCAGAGGTTTTAGGGGAACAATATTTTTGTTGGTCGCGCAGGAACCAAGTATATAGATTAGATTTGGCATGTTTGTCCACCTATCAAGTCCCTCCCAAGGACCTGGAATAGGCAGATCTTGTTTGGCAGTGTTAAGGGGTATCACAGGATGTAAAGCTCCAAATAAAACTGTCTTTTGCAATTGACTGATGGTGATTTTATCAATGTATTATTATTTGAATTATTGAAACTGTTTGAATGGAGATGCCTTGAGAAAAAAATAATGCCTCCATTTTACAAAATTACAAATGAAAAACAACAGAAAATTGTTAATATGCAAGCAACTAGAAGTAACAACAACCAATATATTATTGGAAACAGCAAAGTCACAAGTAGGCTCACAACACTTTCTGAACAATTTATTTAAAGAGAATTAAAATAAAAGTGCTGGCTTGGTATGAAATTCTTCTAAACTTCATGTGAGAAAGTATGAACTCACTTCCCAAAGTCCTAGGGAAACTCTTCCCTCCATCCAACTGAAAACTCACTAAATTTATAGAAGAGAATCAATTGCTGTTTCTCAGTGCTGAAACAGGACAAAAACGGTAATGTGACTCAAAGTGGGAATGTTGAGACAGACATAATTAAAGCTGCATAATTTAGTTGGCACCCTTCTTTATGATCCTGGTTAATGCTGTTGTGGAAAAAAAATCTTTCTCCAAAGATTCCACTACAGCTGAACTAGCTAGCATCTGTATCTTCTGAGCAACTGCAGTTGCATCAAGGTATGGTATCCTTGTGTGCATTTGTTCTTTTTCTATGTATGCACATGTAAATATGCAATCTCTAACTCACAAGGCACTTCATATACTGTATCCTTTAGTTTTGACAAAAGTGCCTATCCTGAATCTATGATAACCAGTTGTTAGAGGGATGCAAAATAAATCTGACAGATAAATATATCACATAATGCTTTTGTTTATCAACTAATAGAACAAAATGTTTTCCAGAGTATGAATTAGTTCGATAAAGCAGAATTTAGAAATTATTAAAGAGGTTTAAGTACTGTAATTCATTTTGAATTGAGGTGTCTTTTTAGATGCGATAACATAAATACTGCATAAATGATTTTTTAAAATTCAATTTTAAGTCATACAAAGGAGAAACATAGTTAGAGCAGAAATCTTATTTAATGGTTAGAAATTTGCCCATAAATGATAGTTTCAAAGATAAATCTTCTGCCTTATTCAGGAAAATGTGTGATACGATAAGAAAAATAAAATTAATTAATTAAATTTTAAATAAAATTTAACAGCTATCATTTATTGGATTGATTTAAGAATTCCCATGTGTAGAAAACAGTAATAGTTTAGAGCTCTCTTTTAGGCAGCTGATGCTCCAGAACACGTGTCTGCAGTCCCATTCTGCACAATGACCATTTGACATTTTAAGTCAGCAAAAATTGTAACCAAAAAAATCATCTCTGGCTACTGCATGCTTTATTTGCAGCTCAGGCTTAGCATGCATCGCCTGCAATGAAGCCTAACTAATAAACCTTTATTCTAGCCATTATTTTTTCCCAGGCGTTCAGCTCACAAATATATTTCTTATATTTCTCATCCCTTTGAGACTGAACTGAACTGAACCCGCCCGGCTACGGGTTCAAAACTTGCTTGCCTTGCAAGCCGCGAGTCCGGCCTCTGGAGCTCTCTAAACCGGCAGGTGGGGTGAGCACTGGGCCCCTCGTGGCCTCTTCACAGGGGGAAAAGGGGGCCGGGACCGCCTCCAGGAGCCACGGCCTCGGTTCTTCCACGCAGCCCCTCTCCGCCGCCATCCTCCCGCCTAACCGTTCAAACCGCCCGGAAGTGTCGTCCTTTACTGGCGACTCCCCATAAAAGCCTCGCCCAAATACTTCAGGAACGGCGGACACGCATCTCATTCGCAGTTGCGCATCCATAGAGATATCCGAGGGGATCCGGCATTGGATCTAACCCGCGACTTTGTCTCTCCCCTTAAACTTTGCTGCTCACATAAATTCGGATTCAAAAGCGTTGCGGACGCTAGATCGGCCTCCTGCAAACTCTCGTCTCGAGGAGCACTCGCTGAAGAGGCACGGGAAACTTTGCCCAGGCTCCTCAAGAGATGAGAGTTTGCAGGAGGCCGATCTAGCGTCTCCAATGGACAGCAAAGCCAGGGTTAACTCCGGCTGCTTCTCTCTGCTGTAGTGCTTTCTGGACGCGGTTTACCACTCCGAGCCTCAAGCCCCAAGCGCCCCATCATCAGTCCCCCGCAGCAGCTCCCCTCCAGCCGGCAGGTCGAGCCCAGCGCCAGCTCTCGTATGCCAAGCCGAGCCCTTCGTCTATTTCAAGCCATCCCACATCAGGGGGACCCCACCAAGTCCTCACCACCCCTTCTATCCTTCTGCCCCCAGCCAGCCTTTTGGATGAGGTGGAAATACTGGATCTTCAGAGGTTGGGTGGCTACGGCCAGGAAGAAAAGGAAGAAGAGCAGCAGCGGTTCCAGGAGTAGGAGGAAACCTCCTCCTCCTCCTGGAAATATCCTTGAGGTATCTTTTGCCCAACTTTTCCAGACAAAGCCAACTGGCTCTTTCCCTTTCTTTCCCTGTGGCTCTTTCTGGGGGGAAAAAAAGACCCCTTCCTCTTTTTGTACCCAGCTGGCGCTTTCCAAAGCTGGCTTTTCCAGTGTTAGCTGCCCAAATCCCCTTTGATTGTGATTTTTAAAAATTATTATTATTTACATCAGCCGACCCTTTCGGACATCTCAATTTTTCTCATTGATTTCCTCCCCCCAACCATTACTTTCCCAAGTCCTCCATTTGCTTCCAACCTTTTTTTTGCCTGTGCGATTTAAAAACAAAGATTTAGAAACGCCGGGCTTTAAAGACTTCTCTTCGTATTGGATTGATGGATAAATCTCAGGCATGAATATGCCTATGCATTTAAAATGGGAATGAGTAGAAATTTTTAAAAGAAATTTAGCATGAAGTGGGGGGACTGAGATTTGTTAGCTTTGCTTTCTTTGCTGCATTTCCTTGATTATGTTGTGCAAAAAATAATAATGGTGCACTGCTTAAGATTCTACGTTGATGCTGATTAAATTTAAAATAGGACAGTTATGAACAGTGTACTGTAATGTAGGGAAGAAATGATAAAATGGAAAAAAGCTGTAGTGCTTCCTGTATGCGGTTTACTGCTCTGAGCCCCAAGTGGCAGGAGACAAGGACTGCCTTGGTGCCACCAGCTGGCGCAAATATACCGCAGCAAAGGCGGAATGCTGATATCACGCAAATGCAAGTAGCGCTTCGCTCCCGCACCTTCCAGCCATCGCCACTGCTGCTTCAGCCCGCTTGGGTCGCCCCCTTCCCTTCTGCAACAGCACCATTATCTTGTTCCGGCCAGCAAGTGCTGCACTCCTTTTTGCATGTTGCACCACCTGCAAAGTTGTACATTGCATGTGCCACCCCCTATGATGGAGATTTCCAGCCCCACCATGGGCCGGTCCCATATTCCAGAGCTGTGGTAGTCACAGAATTGGCCCTTTAGTCATCCCGGAGCAGCTCCAGGATGACTAAAGGGCCAGTCCTGTGACTACCACAGCTCTGGAAAATGGGACTGACTTTACCACCAATGTCAGCAAGCCACCGTCAGTCTGCCCGTCTTCTTCATTTTCCTTCACTCAGATTGACCAAGCTTCTTGAGAGAAGGAACACAAAAGAGGTTTCCAGAAGCAAACAGGTTGGCCCGAAAGGTGGCTGAGCCTCCCCCCCCAGTGGTCCACAGGATTTAAAATTATTGGTCCCTGAGGTCCAAAAGGTTGGAGACCCCTGCTCTAGTTTCCCTGTAGGTCTTTCACTGTCAGAAGAGAAGTGTTTCTATCTGTAATAGCCACCAACTTGCAAGGCTTTCACCATGCCTTTCAGCTGTGTGTTCTGGGAAAGAAGTGACAGTTCCTCAATGGTAATACAGATAAAAATAGGGCACCTCTTTGAAATTTCACTGGGATTCCAGGCCCTCTCCTTCAAGGTGCTCAGGTTCTCTAAGGTGTTTTCATATTCTTCAGGGGAATCCTTTGAATGACAAGAATTCCCCTGTGGCCACTCAAAGAAGTTAAAAAGAGATTCAGAACTGCTATTTCCATGGAATCAATTGACTTTAGAATAGAGAGGACTAATCAGATTTGAGGCATTATAAAGTGTATTAACACTTAGTGTGATCTTGATTCTATATCTCTGTTAATGCAGCCTAGGAGTTCATTGGCTTTTTTGGCAGCTGCAGCCCACTGCTGACTCATATTTAAGTGATTGTCCACTAGGACTCCCAAGATTTTTATTATATATTATATATTTATATTTAATATATTTATAATACATAACGCTCTGTCTCTCTCTCTCTCTCGTGGATTTAATACTAATTGTATATGCTGATTTGTAAAGTGTCTCCAGTCTGAAAAATCCTAGATACCAATCCTAGATATGGGGTATTGTGTACCCTATAGTTAGCTTTCCTAATGAAAACAGTGTGCATGCAGTTATTCAAGATAAGCAAGCTTAAGAAACAGGCACAGCAGAATTCCAGGAATGTTCTTTATTGTTGTAGGGAAGAAAAGCAAAATCTTGAAACTTGCCAGAGTTTCTCTCTAACCCATTTTACATGATCCAAAATCAAGGTAGTGTTCTTTCATGTTTCTTTCTTATTCTTTCCTCTTCCTTAAAATTGAATAATCTTTTCTGAAAGTTCCCCCCACCCCCAATATATTCCTTCCTTCCCTGTTTAAGATTTATATTAAGATCTATAATATAAAGATCTATATTCTTTCATAAGTATACTGGGTACATGAAATATATACAGTAAGTAGTACACAAAAGTAATGATGTGCATTAAAAAACAAAACAAACATGAGTTTTGCTTTATGGTGGATGAATACTTAATAGGTAACTGTTATATTACAAAGTGTCATTTAAACTACAAAGCATCTGATGAAATTGCCTACATTTTCCCTGTGGTATATACAAAAGAACTTTAAAAAAATAGAAGGCTAACAAAGGAACTGGTCCAAATACATCTCTGGGAAAAAGACCAGGACAACATGATAGAGATCTTTCGCTCTCTCTTTCATGTGCACACACATGTAGACACACACACACACACCTTAATTTATTAAAACTGTATTCCATATGTTAAGAGATGCACAGTATATTTTAAAAATTCTATTTATGTTACAAAGGGAAAACAAACTTGAAGATACAGTAACTGCCTCTGTGAGTTCTCTTTAGAAAGGAAGCAAATAATACAATGTCTCTCACTGTTTGGCCAGTGCTTCCTGAATATCCTCAATACATCCACTTAGGTCCATTTTACTGAGAACCTGACTGATGCGCTCCATAGTAGCGTCATGGTTTGCCAATAGTCTCCATTCTTTTAGTGTCTCATATTGCGCATCCCGCCTATGCTGATGGTCCAAAAAAATCCTGTCAATTGTATTTTCACTCAGTCCCAGGTACCTCATAAATTCCTTCCATCGTAACACTGGTACAGCATTCATCACAGCATATAAAACCACAGGACCTGGGGTGGGGGGAAACATACAGTTGAAAAAATGCATCTAACATTTTTATTCTTTCTTCAGTACCAGATTCTCTATGGTAAAGTTTTAGGTATATATAAGTATATTAGAAATAGAAGGCAACAACTTGAGCTCCCATATATTTATCTGAATAGGACAATTATGCAATAAAAACTTAAGGTGGAAAGATTAAATCCATTCCATTGACATTTTAACAACCCCCTCCCCACATTAATTATCTATACAGTATTCAGTATTTCTACCCAGATAAGTAATTCCAGGGGTGTCAAACTCACAGCCTGTGGGCCAGATGCGTCACACACTGGCCACACCCACCCGTTTTAGCAAAGGCAAAAAAAGTCATGATACATCACGTGATGACATGATGATGCAAGTTTGACACCCTGAGTTATTCTATAGCCATTAGCAAAACTATCTATTAGAAAAAATATTATTAATTTTAAAATGTCCACTATATTTGTCTGTTGTAGGATTCCTCAAGATCTAGATTCTGACAGTTTTTTAGCAATTTTTACTTTTAAATACCATTCATTCAAGAAATAAATAGTACTTGCATAAATGTGTTCAACATAACCAGATGAGATTTCTTTTCATAGCTGCAAAATTACTATCACAAAATATTGAAAAACTAAAGTTCTTCATCATTCCTCTCATTGTGTTAGACACATTTATCCATGTGCTTAAAATGAATAAAAAGGAATTTCAAAGAGGAGCTTGAAACATAAATTGGGGCAGTGGATTTTAGCTGCTTATTATACATAAGGAATGTGTCAGGGAATTACACAGCCGGTGTCCAAATGGAATCAGAGATGCTGACTTGAACCAGTTATATATAAATAAATATATTCACAATAAATAAGATAGGCAAACAGGAGCAGGAACATCATCAGGAAAATCACAGAGAGCACACAGAGGAAAAAAGGCAGGAAATAAGGAAACTGCCCCTTTACTCTCAGCAACCAATCACAACTCATATTCCCTCATGCAGTGGCCACCTCTCTTCAGCCAATTAGCTATAACTTTGTGTTCTTACTCATTGTCCAACCCTTCCCTGCCCTAGCTACTAAATTCTAACAGAATGGTATTGTCCTGACAGAATCTAATACTAATTAAAACTGACTTTGCTGAACATTTGAATTCTTAATCACGGGTATCAAACTCGCCACGTCACTGTCATCATGTGACATTTTACGACATTTTTCCCATTCGCAGAGCTGGGGTAGGCGTGGCCTGGGCGTGACACACCCGGTCTGCGGGCTGCCAGCTTGACACCCCTGTTCTTAATTATATGAATTGATTTAACTGAGAAGTGACAATAATGTTTTAATTCGGTAAGGTTTTGTTTGTACAGGTAATCCTCCAGTTACGAATGTAATGGAGCCTGCCAATTACATTTGTAACCCAAGGATTCGTTGGGATGTGCAAATCACATCAAATGAACATGATCACTCCCTGCTTTCGCCCACTCATTAGCTAATCAAATGCGCAGGTCGTTAAGTACACATGAAGTATCTCAGAGTGGGGAAAACCATGGGAGGCCTAGTGATGGAACTAGGCCTAGTGATGGAACATGCTTCAGACCACCCAAGGCCTCTTACAACCCACTGAGATACTTCATGCTCCCTCCCTTGGGGGTCCCCACAATTGCTCTCCCCCCACCATCCTACCGAGCCAGGTCACTTACCTTGTGAAGATCTATCAAGCTGTCTCTTCTCCAGCCTCTCTGCCATGGTTCCTTTGCCTGCTTGCAGTCTCGGCATGAAAAGCGTTTGCAAACTGACAGACTTTGGGACAGTGAAATCACATTTCTTCAAACCTCCCATTGGCTTGCAAACACTTTTTGCGCCGAGACTGGAAGCTTCTGGTGACTGTGATCTTATATGAGATCACGGCTCCCAGAAGCTTCCAGTCTCAGTACAAAAAGCGTTTGCAAGATGATGAGACTTGAAGCAATGCAATTTTGCTGCCCCAAAGTCTCGTCAGTTTGCAAACGCTTTCCAGCCGCATCTGGTGGACACCTTGGTTTGCTGAGAACAGAGGCAAGTTCTTAGCATACAAAGGCCTGTACCAGCGGCAAAAGGTTTTGCAAATGGACGGAAGGCCTCTCTGCAAAGCCTTTTGCCACGGATTTCGTGTAGGCCTCGGTTTGCCAAGAACAGAGGCCTAAAGTACTATAGTGTGAGATCACGTGAGATCAGTAGAGCGAGATCTTGCGCTACTGATGTTGCATGATCTTGCAATACTTTAGGCCTCTATTCTCTGCAAATGTACTGAATCAAGCAAAGGAATCAATGGCTCGCTAAATCATAGCAAGGAAGAGTCTCCACAGGCCAGTTCCTGTGGAGTTCCTGTAGAGACCCGGGGGTGGGGGGAATAGCCAGGGCAAATATTGAAGTGCCTCTGCAGTTGTTCATAAGTGTGAATGACTGCTGTGGTGCTGCAACATTTGTAATTTCGGGACTGTGTCATAAATACTTGGGGGGGTAATTACTTGGGAGGTTATGTTGTAACTTTGAATGGTCGCTAACTGAAGTCAAGGATTACCTGTATTATATCACTATTTAATCTTTCTACAGTGAAATATTTATATTTTATTAGAACCAAGTAAAAAGAAATGGAACCTGGGAATGTTTGAAACAAAAAACAGTTAATGTAAATTTAAGAAGAGTACTATTGGCCCCATTTTGAGAAAAAGAAGCTATTATTTTGATCATTTTAGTAAAAGAATGATGGATTATCTGTTAACTGTCCTGGATGTTTTAATGGCTTTAAACTCACTCTATTGCCTCTCTGGATTTGCAGAAGTATATGTTACACTGCCTAGACCAGGTCAATTTAGTACTTTAAAATCTTCCTATACTGGCTAATATAGTAGTTCTTCAGAGTACAATACACCCTGTTCACATTCTAGATTTCATCTAGATAATACAAAGACAATATGATAACCATAATTAAAAAAGCACAACAAAGAATGTTCTTCCTGCATCAACTCAGAAAGCTCAAACTGCCCAAGGATCTGCTGATAACACTTCTACAGAGGAATTACTAAGTCTGTCATTTGTACCTCAATAACTGTCTGGTTTGGCACAGCAACCAAACAAGACAGGCACAGACTTCAACAGATAGTTGAAGGACTGCAGAAAAAACAATTGCAACCAGTGTGCTTTCCATTGAAGACCTGTATACTGCACAAACCAGAAAGAGGGCTGAGAAAATATCTACAGAGCCTTCATATCCTGGATATAAACTATTTCAACTCTCCCCCTCAGGATGACGCTGTAGAGTATTATATGCCAAAACAACTAGACACAAGGTTTCCCCCATCCTATCACTCTGCTGAACACTTAATTCCCACAGCATTTTCTTATTTTTCATCTTTTTTCATCTTCTCATCTTTCCTATCTTCTCCTATTGGTTTCTTATGATTTATCAATTATTTTTGTAACTTATGGTTAATGATTGTAACTATGATATATGATCTATTACTTGCTGTTTATATATACACTGTGAGCTTATGCACCAGAGACAAATTCTTTGTGTGTCCAGTCACACTTAGCCAATAAAAAATACAATTCAAATCAAGTCTAGTCTAGTCTAGTCTGACCTAGCCTAGCGTAGAAAAAGGCTTCCCATGTGCTTAAATTCTGGCACTGACAGATATTTGTGTGAACATCCTCTATGTTGATTAGTTATTTATCAAAGGGATCACCAACCTTTCCAGCTTGGTGGCCAGCAGTGGGGAAGGGAGAGGGAATACTTGTGTGGCCTGATTCTGATGGGCCACAACCCAGTAGTGGGCCATGGCCCGGGGGTTAGGGATCCCTGATTTATCAGTTTTGTAGCCACAAATATTCCAATAATGATCAAATGGCATAAAATATGTAAAGTGCCTAGTGTGAGTAATGTCTTCTCTTTTCTTTTGAATCAAAACATGAGATCCCTCTGTAAACCTGAGGCACTGTAGTCTGGAATCCTAGGAGGGAGGGGCTGCCTACAAGAGAGCTAAGAAGCAGCACAGCTTTGATGTCTCGGAGGCAGGAAGAGGGCAAAGACAATCCTTTCTTAGTAGTTTACAGAATATACCTATAGTTATGTGGATAATATAGTTATATACCTATAGTTATGTGGATTACTTTCATCTGGAAAGATTCTGTCTGTAGATGAACAACAATAAAGAAACTAATCAGAAGTAACTCCATGTGTCATTCTTAGTTCTTGGGCCTCACACTACCTATATTTAAGATTCTCTATACTTTTTAATATTTAAGTAAGATTTATTTCCCCCTGCTTTTTGGTCTTTTGATTGGCAGCCATATTCCACATACTCCATATGTCATCTTGGTAGATATACTGCACAAATATTTTTTAATAGCACCTGTCATCCACTCCAGTTTCTTAAAGGAAGTTGCACTTACTGTCAGAAATCCGTGTCTCTCTTGCAGATTTTATGCAGTCTGGCAGTTCTTGACCTTGGGCTTGACTTAATGGTGGCACTTGCATGGTAGCCGAGATCATTTCTTCTTTAATGTCCAAAAGAGAGTTTTTTGTTTTATCTGCAGTCTAAGAACAAGAGGGACACACGTACCCTGTTAGAAGGAATAACTAACATCACGTAGACCTCACCTTGTGGAAGGCTGGATTATAGGAATGGTGAAAGGCTGGATTATAGGAATAGTGAACATGCCTGGAATTCCATAACTATGTACCCTGATGGAGTGGTGTAAGAAAAGAGCAAGGTATTTATTTTGTCTCACTTGTTTCCTGGCCCTTCCTAGAAACCGATCTATGGTTTTATGCAATCCATTAATCATGAGGCAGCTAGAAATCAAAGCTAGAAATCAAAGTGATGAGGTACAGGAACTGCAGGATAAGATCTTGGGCAGTCTGCAGAGAATCTTTGGCAAGATACATCTTTGCTTGTCATAAATTTCTTTACATCCGAGTTCCTCTAAATTCAGGGGGTTTGCTTCAAAAAGAGTTTAAACACAAGTTTGTTGTATTTATTATTTTTGGCCTGAAAGGGAAGAGATAACTGAGTCCGAGTCAGCCCTTCCTCCTGGAGAGCCAGTATGATGTCATGTTAAGATGTTAAATTACACCATGATTCAGTACCACCCTCAACCCTGAAAGCACACTCAATGACTTTGGATCAGCCACTCTTTCACAGACCAATGTACCTCTTTGACACCATACATATATTCCCTTTTATTTATAAATAATGAAATGAAACACTACCTCTATGCACTGGCAATATACAATATTGGTAACTGAATTCATAATTCATTGGCATTGCAATGAATACTTCCACAGGAATATCAATGCACTAGCAGTATCAGAACATATGTCATCTCACTACCGATAGGAACCATCAGATTTGATTAAACATTGTTCAAGTTTAGTAGTAATAATGATTAATATCTTTATCTGGTTTTTTTTACTAAATTCATTGTGGTCTCTTCATTGAAGTCTTACCACTAATAGCCCTAGTGTTTAAAACAGCTTACTGAATATTAAGAAACTGATACCCATGCTGGTTGTGTTTATTATTTTATTTATTTTATCCCACCCTTATTTTTCTAAATAACTCAAAGCAGTGATCATACCTAATATGCTTTTCTCCTTCTATTTTCTCTGCAACAACAATCCTGTGAGGTAGGTTGGGCTGAGAGAGAATGACTGATCCAATGTCACTGAGCCAGCTTTCCAGCCTAGAGTCTAAACCACTAGACCAAACTGGAAAATTTTATTTTATTTTATATCTACATCATTTAAGGTTTAGTGATTGAAATAATGTCACTTAAATGCATTTTACATATATTCACTACTTTTCTTAAGTTTTCTCTGTATCTCATCTCCTCCATTGTAGGACACATCTCAAAAACCTCCACCTTAGCTTTCATGAATGCAGTCACAAATTAAGGAATAGGGAGCCGTGGTGGTGTAATGATTAGAATGCAGTATTGCAGGCTGACTCTTCTCACTGTCAGGAATTCGATCATGACCAGCTCAAGATTGACTTAGCCTTCCATCCTTCCAAAGTCGGTAAAATGAGGACCCAGATTGCTGGGGGAAATATGCTGTAGACCACTTAGAGAGTGCTGTAAATCACTATGGAGTGGTATATAAGTCTAAGTGCCATTGCTACTGCTAGTACAAATCTAGGGTAAGAGTTTCCCCTTTAGTTGGAGTGTTGCAGGAATCTACAGCAACATGAATGGTTGTTTTTTCAACTTTAGATCTAAATGTGATAACAAAATGACCCAGGAAACCTGGTACACTATTGAGATAGTGGTAGATGGTTTCAGATCAGGTGTACTGGAAGCTGAAGCTGGGGAAGAAAGGGGAAGACTGAAAGGAGATCTTGTGATATTGGTTTCCAATATAAGAATATAAATCCTGTTTGATAATCTACATTTAAATAATACACACTGACAGTTGCTGTCTACTTTCACTATATCTTTTTAGTGATTAGCATACAACTCTCCAATTGCAGTAGATGGTTTTCATAACTTGGGAATCTATGAAAGAAGTTGGATCTTCTATCTGCTTTCAAGGATGCTTTATAGTGATGGCAACATTAACACTAAAATAAGATCTGAGTATGATTTTCTGTATGCCAAATTTTGATGCTGTTCTCCTACATCTGAAATGGGTGTACTGTACTCCCTCTGGTAAAATGGTCAAAGGATATGAAATCAGTAAAGGGTTTCCCTGTGGCTCAGATAATCTAACTGTCTTGATAATAATTTCCATGGCACATGAAAGAAGGCATTAATGCTGAGGTGATTGCCCTAGTAATCCTTATTATCCTAACCATAATACTTGGTTAGCCTGTATTCTTTGGGATATAAAAAGGATTGCATTGTGCTGCAGAACCATATTCTGAACACTGAACAAGGTAGGTTGAGTATCTATTGTGCCCTGAGAAACAGAATATCAACAGCAATGTACCTCTAGCATTCAGAAGACCCAAAATAGAGAACGGTTTTATATTGATATGTTGGAATGCTTTCGTCATTGCCATTGTAGAGGAAAGCATAAGAAAATGCCTCTATGAAACATCTCTATCACTGTAAAGCTAAGCAATAGTGAGCACATTTTGCTACAATGCTTGTTATACAGAGCATGCATAATATTTTTATCTTACTAATGCTCTTAAGACTGTGAGAGCATGCTAATCAGTTATATTGGAAAATGCTTATAATCTCTCAATAACATGCAAAATGCCTCTGTTTTGTAATACAACTTATAAAGCTGGAATTATTTAAAAAACAAAGTTTGCAATCTGTAAGATAATACCAGTAATACATAGTTCTTAATATTCCATATACTACAGCTAAACTGATGCTACATTTCTGATTAGTTTTACAATGTAGCTTATTAATTTTAATTATAGGTTGTATCTTGCAAACTGCATTTTAATGCTTACAGAGCTTAGTATTAATATTACAATTTTATTCACAGAACTTAATAGTGTTTTTCATTACAATTCACTATGAACTTGGTCATATTACATTTCATTTACAGCTGGAAATGTGTGATCCTTATACCTGTGTAGTTTTAAGTCAATGTATTATGGTCTACATTTGAAATAAAGATCCTATGCGACACAGCACCACAAAAAACAGATTAGAAACACAAATTAAAATAGGGAAGAAAATGGTAAGTGAACACCTGTCTACCCTAGACAGGTTCAAATCACCAGGACCAGATGAATTACACCCCAAGGTTCTGAAGGAACCGGCAGATGAGTTCTCAGAACCACTGAAGAATATCTTTCAAAGATCCTGGAGCACAGGGGTCGGGTATATCATCGCCTCTAGAGGGGAAAGCCAAATCGGAGTCATCAGGTAATATTTATTTCTTATTCGATCCCAAATAGTCATCAAAACCTTTCAGATGAAGTGATCCATAAAATATTTATGTTTTGGGGCCTTTCCTGACTCAGATAATAATGCCACCCCTGTTGCAAATTGTGGCCTTCCAAAATGAGGATTCTCCTCCTCAAAGCAATCCAGTCTCTGATCCAATTTAAGACAGCTGCTTGATGGTAAAACTCCCATTTAGGTAGGCCAAATCTTCCCCTGGAAAGGGATTCTTGAAGCATTTTCAATTTGATCCTTGGTTTTTTGTTCTGCCATACAAATCTACGTATACATTGATCTAAAGATTGAAAAAAAATTGTATCTAATAAAACTGGAAAAACCCATTTAGTCAAGATATACGTCTTGACTACTGCAATTCTACCTAGTAATGATAACTGTAATCCTTTCCATCCTTCCAACATTTCTTTAGTTTGACCAAGTAGTTTCCGGTAATTATCCTCTTTAATGGTTGAGCATTTGGATGAAAGCCAGATGCCTAAATATTTAAGTTTTTAAACTATCTGAATCCCTAATTCTTCCTCTAATTGCACTTTTTGATTCTTCGTCATATTCTTAATTAGGATCTTGGTTTTATCTTTATTTAATTTGAATCCCGCTACTTTCCCATAAGCCTCCAACTCCTGGAGCAAGATTGGTCCCGATTCCAAAGGTTCTTCCAAAACAAATATCAAATCGTCCACAAAGGCTTGGAGCTTAAACTCTTCCCCTCTGATCCTTAGCCCTCTAATTCCTTGGTTCTGTCTAACCTCGTTCAATAATGACTCAAGGGTTAAAATAAATAAAAGTTGAGATAATGGGCATCCCTGTCTAGTATCTTTACTTATATAAATCTTTTCGGACTCCTCCCCATTAATAAGTATTTTCGCTGTTTGTTTCGCGTATACTGTCCAGATCGCCCTGATAAATCTTTCTCCGAATTCCATTTCGCTCAACTGTGCAAAGAGAAAGTTCCAGCTCACTCTATCAAAAGCTTTTTGGGCATCCACGGAGACCAGGGCCACCTGTTTGTCAGAATTACATTCATAATATTCTAATATGTTCAATATAGTTCTCACATTATCTTTCAGTTGTCTGTGAGGTAGGAAGCCATTCTGGTCTCTGTGGATGTACTAATTCAAAAAAAATTTTAGTCTCTTCGCTAAAATTGCGGAGAATAATTTGTAATCGGCATTAAGCAGGGAGATCGGCCGGTAATTTTTAATCAGAAGCGGATCTGTTAAATTGGATGAATGAGGACACAGCAAGCCAGGCAGTGAGTGACAACAGCTCTTTATTGTAGGGTGAGAACCCAGCAACTGACCAGGGGAAACAGTTCCCTTTATATACCTTGCAGCTGTGGTGGTCAGCCAATCAGCTGACGGTCAGTTAATTCAAACTGCCCCCCCAAAATCTACATACATAACACTCCTCCCCTCCCAGAAGTCACTTGGGGTGAACATTAGCATACATAGTCTCTCAGGTGACCAGGGCATGTCCGCACCATAGTTGACCTGCGCACTTCAGTCGAAGGTGTGGCGTCGAGCAGGTCGGAGGAACTCCCTGTTTCTCCCTGCTCCGCCAATGGAACCTCCGAGAATTCGTTGTGGGCGGTGACTTCTTCGGCTGGTCAATCTTCCGTGATGGGACGGCGCTGGATCTCGGGGCCGACAACTAAGTCCTCCACTTGACTCGGGCTTGAGTTAGGTCTGGAGTTCAGTTGGTAGTTAGGGAGCGGTTCGTCGAAGATGTCTTCTGTGTTGGTGGTTAAACGCTTCTGTAGCTGATCAATGTGCCACCGCCAAATCCTCCCATCTCCCATGTCTATCCTATAAGACTTGGGCCCGGTGACCTCTGTGATTGTTCCGGTTTCCCAGAGGGGCCCATTCCCGTAATTTCTAGCGAACACTGGCATCCCTACTGTGAACTTTCTAAGCCTTTTCTCTGCTCCTCTGAAGTTGTCAGGGGAATAACTGGGGTGTAGCCTGTCTAGGACTCCTCGGAGCTTTCTCCCCATTAGAAGTTCCGCCGGGCTCCTGCCTATGGCGGTGCATGGTGTGGCGTGTTGGACCGTTAAGAATTTGTCTGTCTGTTCTTGCCAGTCCCCGGGGCCTAGGCGTGAGATGGCTTCCTTAGCCGTTCTCACAAATCTCTCTGCCAATCCATTGCTAGCTGGATGAAACGGGGCGGAGAGTACGTGTCTGATCCCCAACTCTGCTAGGTACCCCTCAAACTGCGTGGCCGTGAACTGGAGCTTGTTGTCTGAGACTAAGGTGTCTGGTAGGCCCTGGGTGGCGAACAACTGCCTTAGCTCCCTAATGACGGCGTCGGTGGTAATGGTTTTCATGAGTCTGATCTCCAACCACTTTGAGAAAGCATCCACGATGATGGAATGGCCCCACGAAATCTATATGTATCCTGGACCAGGGACCCAGGGGCCATTCCCATTCCCTGACCGGTGCTGTGGAGGGATCTGGCCTAGACTCCTGGCAGGGTTGGCATTTCCCCACCCACTCAGTGATGTCCTTATCCATTAGGGGCCACCAAACGTAACTCCTAGCTAACCCCTTCATCCTCACGATCCCGGGGTGCCCCTCATGCAATAGTTTCAAAACTTTTTCCCTTAGGCACAAGGGAACAATGACCCGATCGCCCACAATAGACACCCCCCTTGCATTGTCAGTTCGCCCTTTTTGTTAGCGAAATGTTTGAATTCCCCGCCCTCAGTCTTTTCCGGCCACCCCCTCGTGACCCAACTCGTGACTTTCCTAATCACGTGGTCTCTGGTTGAAGCCATCACCACCTCCGCTGAAGTGATGGGCTCCAAATCCAAGTCGTCAATCAGCAGGACTGTGTGGGGTCCTCTATCCTGTCCAGTAACGGGCAACGGCTGAGGGTGTCGGCGTTGCCCATGCTCACCCCTGGTCGATGTACCAGGCGATAGGAGTATGCTGCCAGGAAGATGGCCCAGCGTGTCATCCTGGGAGATAGGGCTGCTGGGGTAGGTTGGTCCCCTGCTATGAGACCCAGAAGGGGGCGATAATCTGTGATGAGTTTGAAGTCTCTGCCGAACAGGTATTCGTGGAACTTCTTGACTCCTGAGACAGCTGCCAGGGCCTCCTTGTCAAGTTGACTGTAGTTCCGTTCAGCGCTCGAAAGAGTCTGGGAGTAGTAGGCGATGGGCGCCTCTAGACTGTTCGGTAGACTATGGCTCAGGACGGCCCCCACGCTGAAGGGGGATGCATCAGAGACTAGCACTAGGGGAAGTGTAGAGTTGTACTGAATTAGAAAACTCTCGGCCGACAGGAGTTTCTTTACGGCAGCAAACGCGGCAGCCTCAGCCTTTCCCCAAACCCATTTGGACTTTTTGGCCAACAGTCTGTGCAGGGGCTCTACTACTGTTGCCTTGTCCATTAGAAAAATTGTGTAAAAGTTCAATAGTCCCAGGAACGCTTATAGTTCCGCCTTGTCTTTGGGGGTGGGGGCCCCTTGGATTGCCCTATTCTTGCTCTCGGTGGGGTGTATGCCGGTTCCGTCTATCCGATACCCCAAGAATTCCACAGAAGGGATTGTGATCATGCAGTTGTTGCGTTTGACCCTGAGTCCTGCACTTCTGAACTTCCCTAGTATGTGTCTCAGCCTCTCCCCTAGTTGCTGTTCGTCTTCTGTGGTGACGAGCACATCATCAAAATACGGGACCACCCTGGGGATCCCCTGTAACAGTCGCTCCATAGTGCTCTGGAACAATCCCGGAGCTATGCTGACTCCGAATTGGAGTCTGGTACACTTGAAGGCACCTCTATGCATTACTATAGTCTGTGCCTCTGCGGTAGCGCCATCTACCAGCAACTGCTGATACGCCTGCGCAAGAACGAGTTTAGCGAAGATCTTGCCGGGCCCTAGGGAATGCAACAGATGGTGTACGATCGGAACCAGGTAAGCGCTCTGTTGGAGAGCCTTATTGATCGTACACTTATAGTCCGCGCAAATGTGCACAGACCCGTCAGGCTTAACGGGGGTCACAATTGGGGTCTCCCATTGGGCATGATCGACTGGCACTAACACCCCCTGCTCTCGGCTTGTCGTTCGTTCAGAACTGCGATAGGAAATAATCACCAGTAACGCACAGAGAATCAGGGTTTACTTTGGCAATGATAAGCTTGCAGTCAAAAGTAAAGTACAAGTCGGTGTTTTGGTTCAAAGTCAGCGCTGGGTGTAATCACACCACAGTGCTATTTAACAAAAACTCAGCCCCTTAAACATACATCCGGTGATTATCAATCAAGCACCCCCCACTCCCTTAACAGTAACAGCTGCGAGCACCAGAGCAGCGAGGACAGCAGAATCGGAGAGGCCCAGCAACGTCATCAATCATCGCCCTGAATGCTGCTATCCAGGAACTATTTGTGTGTTCGCTGCGGCTGCTTATCTCCACTCCTTTTCCTCCCACACCCTCCATTGATGGCGAGCTCCGGTAGGACTCGACACCTGCTTTATCAATTTATCCAGTTCCACGTCGATCTTGGGCTTTAGGGCGAAGGGCAGCCTCCTGGGTTTCAGCCGGATGGGAGCAATATTGGGGTCAAGGTTGAATGAAATAGGGGTCCCCACATACTTGCCGAGCCGCTCGTCGAACACGTCCTGGAACTCCCGCATCAGGTCGTCCTTCAGGGTGCTTCGCACATTGCGGACTCTAGTGAATCCCATGCCCAGGGCTCTGAGCCAGTCCATGCCCAGGAGGCTTGGGAGCTTTCTGCTGACCAGGGTGAGGGGAAGCTTCTCCCAGAATTCCCCGTACTCCACCTGGAACTTGCCGATTCCTTCCACGGGGATGCAGTTCCCCTGGTAATCGCGCAGTCCCAGCCGCTGGTGCCATAGTTGCCGTCTCTGGATGCTGGGGACAGCCTTCTTTAGCTTGTCCTAGGACATGATGGTAATTGGGGATCCGGTGTCGATCTCCATTACGCACTCATGCCCCTCGATGTCAACCGTCGTGTAGGTCTTTTCCCCAGGGGATGTGCAGGTCCGGCCGATTCGAATGGTGCAGGCCTCGAGATCCTCAGATTTCACGCTCTTCCTGTAGCAGCCCTTCAGATTGGTTCTCGTCCTCTGCGCTGTCTCTGATTGGCTAGCGTTGCTCCGCGGCTTGTAATGTGGGTTCTGCTTGGCTCTGCAGACTCTAGTGATGTGCCCCTTCCGCTCACATTGCCTGCAAATGGCGTCTCAGAACTTGCAGGTCTGGCACGGATGGGGTCCCCCACAACTCGCACAGGCATCTCAGTGGCCTCGCCAGTCCTGCCGGTACTTTTCGGTCCGGCAGACCTCCTTGTCCGACTCTTCCTCGCTCCCTGTGCCTATGGTTTCCTGGTGAACCGGGGCTGGCTTCTGTGCTGTTCTGCTCTGTGTCATCCCCTGTAGTCTCTCGGCATCCATCTTCCATCTCTTTATTCTGCAGGCTCCTCTCCATAATATTTTCAACGGGCTATGGTCTGCCCAGTCATTAACTTCAATTGCCACATCTAACACCTGGTCACATAACCCTACAGTCATCCAGGCCATATATAATCTGTACCAGGAATGATGTCTGGGGGAGAAATAAGTACCCTGTTTCTTTCCCAGGTTTCTGTCCCTCCATATATCTCTCAGCCCTGTTACCTCTCTAATCTGTTTACAAATTTTTGGCAAAAGCTTCCTCCTCTTTTTCCTGGCTTTACCTCTCTCTGGTATATAATCCAAATTTGGGTCTACTACTGCATTAAAGTCCCCGAGCAGACAAATATTGGCATAGTTTACCTCTAATAGCTTCTGATATAATTTCCCGTAAAAGTTTACTTGGTTTCCATTTGGGGCATAGATTCCAACCAACAAGGTACATTATCCAAACTGTATCAATTCCTCTTAATGGATTGGATCGGAGAGGAGGTTATCAAGGACTCAATGATTGCCTGGGGGAGAAATTTGGGATATTCAATAGAGCTTGAAAAATGGGAAGAAATTTGGGGGGAAACCCTAAAACTAACAATGTTGGTTTCCTATAAGGAAAATACATATAAAATGCTGTATAGATGGCACCTCCCTCTGGCTAGATTATCGAAGATGTTCCCAGGAACCTCCACAGTTTGTTGGAAATGTAACGCCACTATGGGAAGTTATTTTCATATTTGGTGGACCTGTCTCCGAGTAAGAGAATATTGGACCAGAATTAAAAAATGGATTTTAGAAATCATAGGATGTAGGATAAAATTGAACCCAGAAATGTTTTTACTAGGCATGAAACCAGAGAACTTAAACAAATCTAATTGGTATCTCGCTCTCCACATCATCATTGCAGCCAGGATCTCGTTTGCGCAAGAATGGAAATCCAAAAATATCCCATCGGAGGCTATGTTAACCGCAAAGATCATGGACTCTGTAGAGGCAGACAAGCTTACCGGACTTTTGCGAGATAGACAAGAATCGGGGCTATATATGAGTTGGGATCGGTGGTATGCTTGGCTGCAAAAAAGAAATCTTAAGAAGAATGTAAAATAATAATCTTAGTGTGACTGTGGGTAAATATTTATAGGAATATTGCATGGCAGAAAAAATTCTTTTTTCTGGATAATCCTTTTTTTGATGATTTGGTTTAATGGAGGTTTGTACTATTTCTAGGCGAAAATTGATGCTTTAAAACTCTATATGTATTATATCACTCTCTGCAATTCTATCCATATTGCTATATTTTTTTCTGTAATTTTTAATAATTTTCAATAAAAATAAAAATAAAAAGTAAGGTTCTATATTTAGGGAAGAAAAATAAAACGCACAGGTACCGTATATGTGGTACCTTGCTCAATAGTAGTAACTGTGAGAGGGATCTAGTGGACAACCATTTAGATATGAGCCAAGAATGTGCAGCAGCTGTCAAAATAGCCAACACAGTTCTGAGCTGCATAAACAGAGGAATAGAATCAAGATCACGTGAAGTGTTAATACCACTTTATAATGCCTTGGTAAGGCCACACTTGGAATATTGCATTCAGTTTTGGTTGCCACAATAAAAAGATGTTAAGGCTCTAGAAAGAATGCAGAGAAGAGCAACAAAGATGATTAGGGGACTGGAGGCTAAAACATATGAAGAACAGTTGCAGGAACTGGGTATGTCTAGTTAATGAAAAGAAGGACTAGGGGAGACATGATAGCAGTGTTCCAATATCTCAGGGGTTGCCACAAAGAAGAGAGAGTCAAGCTATTCTTCAAAGCACCTGAGGGTAGAACAAGAAGCAATGGGTGGAAACTAATCAAGGAGAGAAGCAACTTAGAACTAAGGAGAAATTTCCTGACAGTTAGAACAATTAATAAGTGGAACAACTTGCCTGCAGAAGTGGCGAATACTCCAACACTGGAAATTTTTAAGAAGATGTTGGATAACCATTTGTCTGAAGTGGTGTAGGGTTTCCTGCCTGGCTAGGGGGTTGGACTAGAAGACCTCCAAGGTCCCTCCAACTCTATTATTCTCTTCTCTTCTCTTCTCTTCTCTTCTCTTCTCTTCTCTTCTCTTCTCTTCTACTGTATTACCTAATTCAATGGCTGTTTTTGACACTGTTTTTGTCTATCATGAAGGAAGCTTAGAAGCTGCCTCTTCTTGTTTCTCCCTCAATCCTCTCTCTCTTTTCTCACTTTGGAATGCTTCAGTATATAAATCATTTGGGGGGGAGGGGAAGGATAGCATATTTATAGATAAGTGTTGTTTGAACCAATGGTAGCATTAAAGAAGAATACATACTGTAGGATATGAATGTTCATTAAAAATGAATCAATGATATGAAAAAAGGATTGATGGCTAGTGATTTAAGAAACAGAAACCTATAATTTATTCATAAATTTATCAGGATCTAAGGACTCCTAATCTATTTTACTTTGCAACAATGGCTATAGGAATATTAAGTTAATCCTGATCTGTGTGGAGATATATCTGGGGAATATTAGACTTACCTTGGATGCAAGTTGCTTTTTTGACTGTTGACCCGAAGCTGAAAAAGTAAAACCAAAGACACAAAAAATGTGTATCATTTTCATCAAACTGATTATTATTTACCCAGGTTGATGCTGAACTAATAGATAAACAGCTGAAATTATGCTAAAAGTAAACATTTCTCAATATATATAGATGAATGGATGTTAGTAGCTACTTGTAAATATAGTATACCTAACAGACAAATTCTTAGATTAGATAACAAAGTTGCAACAGTATGGATAGAACATGGCAAATCAGACTGGCTGGGTTGTAACATGTTAGTCTGGGACTATGCTATGCAAATCCAGGTTAAGGCATGGTGAATGCTGAATCTGAAGCACCTTTCCAGTTTCAGCTGTATAGGCTCATCCCTGCTTTCAACAAATAGGTGTTTTAATATTAAAATTATTTAATATCTAAGATATGGATTTTAACAGAGATAAAACACAGTATTATGTTTATTTTACTGGTGGAACACGTCATCAAAGGCTGAATTTACAAAACATGCTATGTCAAAACCATGGTTTACTGTCCATAAATTCAAAGAAGATGCTAAATCATAGACCAAGCACATGATGGGTTGACATACTGGTACAAACTGCTCCCAGGGCCATATGTATTGTCACTTTCCTCCTTACAGTTAAGGAGACAGTTAATTCAAGGGATTTGGGTAATAATATTTATTAGGGCTGTACTTCCAAAGGCAAATCCTTCCATAAAAGTAAGTTAGGGCAATATATCTGTTGTCCATTTTCTCCCACATTTCCTTAATAGAGGGCTGGATGTGTCCTTTATAAAAGATGGACAATCCTCATCTGCTCACTCTTTTGATAACTGTCACTCCTATCAACTCTCACAACAATGCACAATTACATATTCTTTCTCTAAATCCGATAACATATAAATTTTGAAATATTAATAATATACTGAAAAGTTAAAAAATGGTCTTAATACTTGGTTTCCAACTGCGAAGTGACAATCAGAATTCTGCCAAATACCTTCTCAAACATTTTAGCATATATAGTAAATCTCATTGCAGTTTGTGTATGCTCTCTTGTTACTATTCCCAATTTCCATGATTATTTTTAACATATAAGCCACTTAGAATTCAGTGACTGAACTAGCGTGTGCCTTCAGTACTTAAATAAATACAGATTATTACTTTCATAAGCAACCATAACAATCTATAAGATAAAAACCCATACTTTATGAAATAGCCTTTTCATTCATGATTAAACCTTCACTTTCTTGCATATATTCATCAATACCACAAGAATCTAGCCAGGTAGCTATATTTTTATTTACCTCCCTGGAGTCTGAATCACCTGTTAAAGTTCAATAGAAATATGTATCTGATGACACTACACATTGCAATTTCTCATTCAAAAACCCAGAGTCTTTGCAATCTTAAATTAATGGGACAAATATGAAAAAAGAAGTTGTGTTGATAGCCTTTCAATGTGTCCAATTCTGATTCATTGCTTTAGATCTGTAATTATTTAATGAAATCAGTCACTTTGCACCTAACAGGCAATTAATGATACTTACTACAGGAGGAGAAGTTCAGTCTTTCTGGAAAATATTTCTTGATGGCTTTGAATGTTAACGCAAGAAAACCAACTGCGAGGATGATAGTCAGGAAACTGAGGACAGATATGACTTCTAAATGAAAAAAAACCATGTTGGATGTTGTTGATTTGAAAAGATACAAAAATAAATGTTAATGAAAAAACAGAATATTAGAGCAAAGATGAAAATGTGATACAAAGAACATGGTGGTAATCAAGTTAAAATATTAAATAATTTATTTCAAATCTCACCTGTGGAATTTGATGGACTTTTAACCATTTCTGTTCCACAGCGTTCCTTGCAATCTTCCTTATCGCAGCTAGAAGATGAAATCAGAAATTTCTGTACTTACTGATAACATTCAACAGCATTTCTTATTTTACTATCCTTTGAATCTATACCCAGAATTAGAAAATAAGGAGAATTAAATTACTCAAATTAAGCCATTCAATTGACCCTTAAAATGTCAAAAGAGAGTGGAAATGTACATAATCTTGGCAAGCGCATGTTTCTGAAAGCAAGAGCAAAAGAGAATTAATCCTTCTCCAGTCCCACAAGATTTGGGCTTGAGTCCCATTAAAGAAATGTTAGATGAAAAAAAAGATTAAAATAAGAGTAAGGAGTCATTTGTGTGTGAGATTGTGTGTGAGAGCTAAGAAGTGCTAAGAATTCTAGTCAGAACTGCTAATCCCAATCAGCAAGTATTGCTCTCCAGGTTTGCATTTAGAATTAGGAACCCATATTTCCTTCATTATGTGTAGCTAGACCCAGAATAAAACCCACTAGTTGCAAGTGATTATGCTATAGAAATGTAACCCCTCTTTTGACAGGAAGGATAGGCATGTGTATGGCAATTGGCAACAGTAGAGTCAAGGCTTCAGACTCCTCTGTGTCTGTCTCACATTTGTTTGCATGCAAAAAGATATACATGGCTCTTTTCTGTCACACTTTTGCCCCTATTTTGGGATTGGCAAATTTAAATTACAGCCGACCTAGTAAAATAAAACAATGTAAATAATGTAAACTGAAACAGCTGGGCGGTACAGAGGAGGGAAATTCAAAACTGGAACTCAGTAATTCCATAATGTGCATTTTCACAATTTAACAACAGATTAGGATGAAAAACAGAGAAGCATGAAGCTCCCCAACTATTTTTAGCACCACTACTCTGGAGATTTTTCAGAAGAGACTGGACAACCACTTGTCTGAAATGGTATAGGGCAGGGGTGTCAAACTCGATCCCATTGTGGGCCATATCAGGATTTTGCCCTTGGGGGGCTAGGGTGGGCGCAGCCTGGTCATCACGGCCAACTGGGTGGGTGTGGTTGGGTGGCCCAGGCTGGTCCCACACTGTGTCTGAGACGGCCCTGCAGGATAACTCTGGGCCTATTGTGGGCCAGATCTGGCCCATGGACTGCGTGTTTGACACGTCTGGTATAGATACTCCTACTTGAGCAGAGAATTGGACTAGAAGACCTCAAAGTCTACTTTCCAACTCTGTTATTCTCTTAACTGGTAAGCACATGATGACACATCCATTCCACTGTACAAAGGATTAGAGCAGAGATCATCTTGGAAGCACAATGATAAGTCAAGACCCATTGGAAATGAGCATGGAAGCAGGAGGATGAATCAGCTGAGAGTGCAGAGACAAGACCTACAGTTACATCTAACCCAGGAGTTACTCCCACAGGTATTACAAGATAAATAACATTTCCCCACCTGCTGCAGGGAAGACATTTGTTCTGATCTTCCTTAAGAAAAAATCCTCTGTGACATTCGCATATTGTATCACTATCAGGCGTGCCTAGAATATAGCAGAAAAAGCAAATAATTATTAGGTGATAATAAGATGGGGCCAGGGGTGAAATGCTCCCGGTTCGGACCGGCTCAGGCGAGTAGGTAGTTTGGAGAACCGATAGAAAAATCCCTGCCCCCGCCCCCCCATACCCAGCTGAGCCGCGCGATCATCAGAGCCTTTTTTTTCTTTTAAATGGCTCTGACGATCCAAGCTCTGACGATCCCAGCTGAGTTGCCTGCCGATCAGGCAACTCAGCTGGGATCGTCAGAGCCTTTTGAAAGCATTTTTTACATGGTTGTACATGTAAAAATGGTTTTAAAAGAAAAAAAAAATTGGCCACGCCCACCCAGTCACATTACCCACCACCACCAAGCCACGCTCACAGAACCGATAGTAACAAATTTTAGATTTCACCACTGGATGGGGTCTTTAAAATCCAAATAAATACTCAACCTGACATGGTCCCAAAAAGTTAAACAGACAGTTCTGATTAACATTTACATGACATGAACCAAGAAACAAGGTGTAGGCTAGATTGGGAAGTAGTAACTTCCAAAGAAAATTGGAAATAGTTTTCATGGAGAAAATAGCAGGAGCATGTGATTAAGTGGAAGAAATATTAATATTTCTATTAAAATATAATAATAGGTATCATGATAGCTTTGATTTATGGGGTCATGCTCTTTGTTTTCTGGATGAAAGAAGTTTGAAGTAAGGTGATGGGTACTATACAGGGACTGGCTAGAAGATGTTTGAAAAGACAGACAACTTGAAGAAACAGTTTAGAATTAATTATGAGATGGGGACAAAACCAGAGGAAAAGATTAACAATGATATGAGAATGGCATTGAGAAATAATGAAGCACAGAAGGTCTGAAATTAGAAAATATAAGAATGCTGAAATTTAGTATGAACTGATATTGTACTAAAAATTATAAAAAGGGAAGGGGTCTTCCTCACAAATATTCAAAATAACAGAAAGAAAAAACGAATACTTCTTTTCTGCAGCTAATGATAGCATTTGGCTTTCATAGTTTGGACTCAAAACTTAGTTATCCAGGCTAGGATGGAAGACTACCGAAGAATTTCATCACTGCAAAGCCAAAAAGCATCCCTGAAGATGACGGTAGTAGTAGTATTGTTACCAAGAAAATAAAGGAGTCCTCAAGACTTGAGTTCTCCAATGCTTTAAATCAGCTGCATCTTCTCCCGGAATTTCACAGCTGCAGCATGATCCCAGAAAAAGATTCCTTTGATTTAAAGGGTTGCAGACAGATGCTACATGAGAACTTCCAGAGGCTTTGTTTTTGTTTCTGTATAGCTCTACCTTCATTCCTTACTAATTACACATACTTTGAAGTTATCTTTTTCTATAAAACTTTCTCTGATAAATGTTGTTTTTAATTCAGTACGTAGTACCATACAATGCATGTTAAGTGGTAAAAGTTGGATCACAGATAAAAATAAGAAGGAAATGGGAAAAGATCAGCTCTGACAACAAGCAAATACATACACTGAATAAAAACATATTGTATTAGTATAGATAACATGAATGAAGATGGAGTCAGGTTTAAATTGGTATATTGATTTTTTGAGTTTATGCTTACAGTCTTTTCTGATTTTTCCATTATGACAGTCGCTGCAATTCTTGCAGAAGAATTCCGCATTTCTGGTAGTCTTATATTGATTACTGTCACAACCACACAAAGTGTTTTCCCACTTGGTACAATGGAACTTTATTATTTGCTGAAAGCCTGGGAAGAGTGAGGAAAAGCTGAGTATTTCTATTGAGATCATACTGCTGTTTATAATAGCAGAATAGTCTGAACATCAAACCAAACTGGAGGGCTTTTATTTTTGTATACAATGCTTAATTTGTAAAACAGTTCTAATGCTTACATTTCATATCATTAAAAATATAAATTTACAAGCCAGTTTGGTGTAGTGATTAAAGTGTTGGCCTAGAAACCAACAGAATGAGTTCTAATCCCACTTTAAGACATGAAAAATGGATGGGTGACCTTGGCCAGTCACTCTCTTTCAGTCCAACCTACCTCACAGGGTTGTTGTTGTGAGAAAAATAGAAGGAGGAAGGAATATTATGTGTGCTCACTGCCTTGAATTATTTTTTAAAATAATAAAGGTGGAATAAAATCTAATAAAATAAATAATATAAAAACGTATTTGAATTTATAAAAAAGATCCATAAAACTCCATATAATGGTTCCTCCTCCAAAAATCTGTGCCAATGAGCCCACACTGACAACATTTTTAGCAGACTGTTGTAAAACATGATTCCTGACCACTTTATCTTTATCCGTCATTTTAATCCAGCTTTAGCCCTGCCCTTAACCTCCCCCTTCCCCTCTCTTTCCCGATGTATAAATGTAATTTATAATTTGGTTTTATTGTACAGGACTCTGTATCCAGAACAGAACATAAGGATGCAGATATTATAATAAAACACAGTAAACCTAATGAATAACATTAATAATAATAAAAAATATACACACACCAACAGCTATACGTACACAAATAAATACATAAAGTTCTAATGCTTACTTTGTTCATTAGTGCTCATTTTTAATCTAACCATATACAAAATTAAACTTACTTGTGCGGCAAGGTTGGCACGCAAAACACTTTTGTGAATAATTTTCTGTGGGCATATATGTACCTTCGGGACACACAGAGCATGTAGGTGCCTTATCTGGCCCAGAACAATGTTTTGAAAGATAAGTTCCTAGAAAATAAAAGGAAATCACCAGTGAATAAGAAAACCGCTGATACTGAAACTTTCAAATAATCTAAAAATGGAGGATGTAACTGTTTATTATTATATTTAGATATACTGACTCTATCAAGGACACTTTACTACAATTTTATTTATTTATTTATTTATTTTATTAAATTTCTATACCGCCCTTCTCCTGAAGGACTCAGGGCGGTGAACAGCCAGAAGATAAAACACAGAAATACAAAAATTTAAAATAGATTAAAAACAAATTAAATAATTTGGCTGAATTTAAAATACTCCATAATTTAAACAGATTAAAATTTATATTTAAAATTTATATTTAAAAGGGGAGAAGATTTAGGCCAGGCCAGCTAGATGAAATAAAAAAGTTTTAAGCGCGCGACGGAAGGTGCGCAAATCCGGGATCCTCCGTATCTCCGGGGGGAGCTCGTTCCAGATTGTAGGTGCCCCCACAGAGAAGGCTCTCCCCCTAGGGGCCGCCAGTCGACATTGTTTGGCCGACAGCACCCGGAGGAGCCCCTCTCTATGGGAGCGTACTGGCCCGTGGGAGGCTATTGGTGGTAGCAGGCGGTCCCGTAGATAACCAGGTCCTAAGCCATGGAGCGCTTTAAAGGTGATAACCAGAACCTTGAAGCGCACTCAGAAGACCACTGGGAGCCAGTGCAGCTCGCGCAGGAGAGGTGTTACATGGGAGCTCCACGTTGCTCCCATAACCACCCGCGCAGCCGCACTCTGCGCCAGTTGGAGCCTCCGAGTGCACCTCAAGGGGAGCCCCATGTAGAGAGCGTTACAATAGTCCAGACGAGAGGTGACGAGGGCATGAGTGACTGTGTGTAGGGAGTCCCGATCTAGAAAGGGACGCAACTGGCAGATCAGGCAAACCTGATGAAAAATCCTCCCGGTCACGGCCGTCAAGTGCTCTTCTAAAGACAGCCGTGAATCCAGGAGGATGCCCAAGTTGCGAGCCCTTTCCGTGAGGGCCAATGATTCGCCCCCAATAGTCAGCGATGGCACCAGCTGACTATATCGGGACGTCGGAAACCACAGCCACTCAGTCTTGGATGGGTTGAGCCTGAGCCTGTTCCTCCCCATCCAGATCCGTACGGCCTCCAGGCACCGGGACATCACTTCAAGGGCATCGTTGGGGTGGTCCGGGGTGGAGATGTACAGCTGGGTGTCGTCAGCGTACTGATGGTACTTCACCCCGAAACCACAGATGATCTCGCCCAGCGGCTTTACATAAATGTTGAACAAAAGGGGCGAGAGGACCGATCCCTGCGGCACCCCACACATGAGGGGCCTCGGGGTCGACCTCTGCCCCCCTGTCAAAACAGACTGCGACCGGTCGGAGAGAAAGGAGGAGAACCACTGTAGTACAGTGCCTCCCACCCCCAACTCTTCCAACCGGTGCAGCATGATACCATGGTCGATGGTATCAAAAGCCGCTGAGAGATCTAACAGGACCAAGACAGAGGAGCAACCCCTGTCCCGAGCCCTCCAGAGATCATCAACCAACGCGACCAATGCCGTTTCTGTGCTGTACCCAGGCCTGAAACCCGACTGGAACGGATCTAGATATGA
This sequence comes from Pantherophis guttatus, assembly GCF_059756535.1. NCBI lineage: Eukaryota > Metazoa > Chordata > Lepidosauria > Squamata > Colubridae > Pantherophis > Pantherophis guttatus. The sequence goes on along the minus strand of NC_142064.1, from coordinate 105,182,521 downwards.
TGTTTCATCTAGGTGCTGGGGGAGCTGTCGCGCAACCACACGCTCAACAACACTCCAGTTGGAGACTGGACGATAATTAGCCAATACTGCCGGGTCCAGGGAAGGCTTCTTGAGGAGAGGCCTCACCACCGCCTCCTTCAAGGCAGCGGGGAAGGCACCCTCGCCCAATGAAGCATTTATAATCCCCTGGAGCCAGCCTCGCGTCACCTCCTGGGAAGCCAGTACTAACCAGGAGGGACACGGGTCCAACAAACATGTGGTCGCGTTCAATCTACCCAGAATCCTGTCCACGTCATCTGGGGTCACAGGATCAAACTCGTCCCAGATAACATTCTCAAGACCTGCCTCCATCACCCTCGCTGGACCTACCCAGTCGGAGTCCAAACCTTCCCGAATCTGAGTGATTTTGTCATGCAGATATTGAACAAAATCCTCGGCTCTTCCCTCCAAGGGGTCTTCCCGCGCTTCCTGGTGGAGCAGGGAGCGGGTCACCCTAAACAGGGCGGCTGGGCGATTATCTGATGACGCAATAAGAGCAGCAAAATGGGTACATTTTGCAGCTTTTATCACCACTAGGTAATTCTTAATATGAGATCTTACCAGTGTCCAGTCCGATTCAGAAAGACTAGCACTCAAACTGCTCTCTAGGCGTCTTTTCCGGTGCTTCATCTCCCTCAGCTCCTCAGTAAACCAAGGAGCCAGGTGAGATCGGCACCGGGTCAGAGGCCGCAAAGGCACGACTCGATCCAGAGCTCCAGCGGCCACCCTATCCCAGGCGGCCACTAGGTCTCCAGTCGAGGCGTGTGCAAGATCCTCGGGGATTGGCTCAAGCTCCATCTGGAACCTATCAGGTTCCATCAGGCGCCTGGGGCGGTACCATCTTACCGGTTCCGCCTCCCTGCGGCGGGGTACCGCGGTTCGAAGGTCAAGGCGAAGGAGAGAGTGATCTGACCATGACAAGGGCTCAATGACTATGTCCCCTATCTCAAGATCACTGAACCACTGTCCAGAGACAAAAACCAGATCCAGTGTGTTTCCCCCCCTGTGTGTAGGGCCATGAATTAGCTGGGTCAGGTCCATGGCCGTCATGGAAGCCATGAACTCCCGAGCCACGTCAGATGCCTCACCCGCGGACGGCAGGTTAAAATCCCCCATGACCATAAGTCTGGGGGTATCAACCGCCACCGCGGCGATAACATTGAGCAGCTCGGGCAGGGCTGTAGCCACGTGGCAGGGAGCCAGGTACGTGATCAACAAGCCCATCTGAACCCCATGACCCCACTTCACAAGGAGGGACTCACAACCGGCCGTCTGAGGAACAGTGGTCTCCCTTGGCCTAAGGCCTTCTCTAATAATAACCGCTACTCCCCCGCCCCTCCCCTGAGGCCTCGGCTGATGGAATGCGTGGAAGCCTGGTGGGCACATTTCTACCAGAGGGACCCCTCCCTCCGGCCCACAATCCAAAACAATTAAAATTTTCACAATAATAACATTAAAAATAAAATGTTTATGGCTGAATTTAAAATAAATGTACTAAATATTATCACAACTCATGATAAATGGACAATTATAAATTGACCAAGGTTTTATAATAGACAAGAAATACATCCAAACCACCACCACCACAGCCAACACAGGTCAGGAAGAACTCTGTTTTGGCTATCTTCTGGAATGCTATTATAAGAGAAGGCAATCTAATTGGGTGGGGAGGGGGGCATGCCATAAAAGCAAGGTTCTAACAGCACTACTGCCCTGACTTCACAGAAATTATGAACAACCAAGACTTTCTCCCTTGATGAACATGCCAAGTAAATTGATTCTGGTTGGAAAGGGTGGTCCTGTCCTGGGGCCAAGCTGTGCAGGGCTTGATAGTTCAAAACCAGCTGTTTGAATTTCAGTATGCCTGGAAACATATTGGCAATCTATTCCAGCTCACAGCACAAGTGTTAGGTGCTCTTTTATGTCAAACCCACCAAGAACTGGGTTATCATATTCTACACCAAGAGCGTTTTGAGTGGTTTTACAGGCAACCCCAATAGATCACGCAGGTAGTGATGACTGCATGAACTACTGTTGTGAGGCAAAATATAGAAGCTAGCAGCTAGTGTTATCAATCAAAAACTCTTGAGCACCCCCTCAAGCATCTTTTGTGGCTCTTGGGACTCCTTCAAAGCATAGTAGTTGAAAATCAATAATAGCGTACAACAGTGGTGAAATGTAAAATTTGTTACTACCGGTTCTGTGGGCGTGGCTTGGTGGTGGGGGGTAATGTGACTGGGTGAGTGTGGCCAACTTTTTTTTTAAACTTTTAAAAGCATTTTTTCTAAAACCTCTTCGGCTGAAAAAAAATGCTTTTAAAAGGCTTTGATGATCCCAGCTGAGTTGCCTGATCGTCAGAGGCTCTTGTTTTCTTTTAAAAGCATTTTTTTTTTTTGCTTTTAAAAGAAAAAAAGCCTCTTGACGATCAGGCAACTCAGCTGGGATCGGCCGAAGAGGTTGTAGAAAAAATGCTTTTAAAAGGCTGTGACAATCCCAGCTGAGCCGCGCGATCATCAGATGCTTTTTTTTTTACTTTTAAAAGCATTTTTTGGGCCGAAGAAAAAATGCTTTTAAAAGCAAAGAAAAAAGCCTCTGATGATTGCACAGCAAAGCTGGGCATGTTGGGGTGGGGAGCAGGGATTTTTGCTACCGGTTCTCTGAACCACCCGCCGCCATCGCTACCGATTTGGGCAATCCGGTCCGAACCGGGAGCATTTCACCCCTGGCGTACAGCTACTTTGAAGTTGGAAACAGAAAAAACTATTATTTGATAAACGGGGGAAAGAAGGATGGAGGTAGCCTTAATTGTAAAAGATATGTTAATATTTACTGACAAACCTGAGTCTTTCATACAGAGATTAAACAAATAAATTGAACATTTGGGAGTCCTTTCTGACTATGAAATTAAGACTTAATCTGAACTGAGCACTCTCTTTCAGCCCATCCCACCTGACAGGGTTGTTGTTTAATATATTTCTTATACAGTCAAACATGTTTCCTCTGTAGGCTGCCATTTTTTCCTCCTTGGAATTGCTGTCATTATATTTCAATATCTGCTGAACAAGGTTACGATCAGGAGAGAACTGAACTATGTATTTACCCAGTTCTGAGGCCAGTGTATTTTCCAATTTCCTGACAAGTGATCAGAACAAGCCAATAGAAAATCCCTGTCTATGTAAGGCTTCTAGCCAATAAATAACTCCTCCAGCAGAACAATGCCAGGGATTATTAGTTTCCTCTAACCTAAAACTGGCAGATTTTAGGAGGGGAGGGAGGGCAAGAATGCTTTAGTTGTTAAGAGCACATCTATAAGCATATGTTCCCACATAAGCTCTCATCCATACATCTATTCTTACAAACAGTCCCAGGTGAATCCATACCCAGACTGGGTTAACACATTGCAATAAGTGTGTTTAACTATTCAACAAACAAGACATGGCTGGATTTATTCATGTCTGTATTCAGCTACAAACCATAATTTACAAGTCATGAGACCGGGTTCACATAACATTATATGCAAATCAGAATCAAATACATTTGTTTCCCCGAAAATACAATCTACCCTGAAAACAAGCCCTGGCTCAATTTTCATGCTTGTGCCTAAAGTAAGCCCTACCCCAAAATAAGGCCTAGTTAAGCCCCACCCACCATCTGCTTCTCGAGGTGGGCCATAAAAATCAAGCTAGGGCGGGGGTGGGAGGGTGGAGGATGAAATGAGGCAGGGGGTGCGGAGCTGCCCCATGCATCCTGCACCGGCTTACCTGAGAGCCCTGCAGCCAGGCCATCAACGTCCTGACAACTGTCTGGCCTTGTGGTGTCAGCTCCACAAACCCCATCCAGGACCCCATGTGGCTGCTGGCCCGCTTCTTCTTGCTTGCAGCCGCAAGACGAAGCAGTTGTCAGGATGCTGATGGCCTGGCTGCAGGTCGCTCAGGTAAACCAGTGTGGGGCAGCAACACCCCCTCCTCGCTTTGGCCTCCACCCCACCAAAGCCTTGCTTTGTGGCTGCCACACTGGTGCGTCGCTTAGCCTCCTGGTCTGTTATAGCAACGAGCAAGGAGAAGTCACGAAGAACAAAGAAGAAAGAAGAACGAAGTGAGGCAGGGGGACGAAGCGAGGTGGGGGGGTGCTGAGCTGCTCAATGTGTCCCGCTGTTCTGCCCCAGCTACGGATCCTAAAGAACGCAGCACACACAAAGTCCATACAAACCTTAGTTTACTAATTAAGGACTACTAATGAACTTTCTTAGTAGTTGTTCGAACAAAGTATAGTTTAAATCCATCTTTTCTGAACAAGGCTGTTAATTTAACTTCATTAACAGCTAACAAGAATTCAAAGAATAATAACTCAATTCTGAGGCACAGTATTGCAGATAACCGTAATCTTACTGTGGTTGGCAGAATGCCCAGAAGCAATTTGCAGGAAAACTGACAAGAGATAAACAAGAGCCGAATCAAACGTTTCTGGAATCAAGATGCGAAGGAATATGAACGAAGTTGTTTCCTGCAAATTGCATCAGTCGTCGTCCTTCCTTAAATAGGCTAGGGGAGTGGCCAATTAGCCCCAAGCCTTACTCTTGAGACCTCTTCCTGAAGAGCCACTCCTGCCTTTTAACAGCTCTGAACGCTCGTGCATCGAGAAGAGGCTCCTCCTCTTCTTCCTCTTCACTTATGGGAGCTTCTGGAGGTTCTGAAAGCCGTGGCTGAATCCCCGCCTCCGGCACCACATCTTCTCCAGCCTCCTCATTGTCTGACTTGAGTGCCAGCTGCACAGGCTGCTGGCGCAGCACCATACCAGACTCCTCTCTGTCAGAATCAGCTACTAACTGCACAGGCCGCTGACGGGCCACAACACCCATGATGGTTTACCTGACGGCCTTTCAGCCAGGCCATTCATGCCAAACCCTAACCCCACCCCACCGCAGGGCAGCCACATCCCTTCACTAACCTGCTTTCCAGCAGGCTAAAATTTCAATCAGACCTTCCAACTTCGCGAGATCTTTTTTTGTGTGTGAGAAGTTGGATGATCTGATTGAACTTTTTTTTTTACCATAGTCCCACGCTCTCATGTGACCCCCCTCCTACGCGAGCTGCACTGGCTCCCGGTGGTTTTCCGGGTGCGCTTCAAGGTTATGGTTACTATCTTTAGAGCGCTCCATGGCTCAGGACCAGGGTACTTACGAGACCGCCTCCTGCCACCAGTAGCCTCTCACCGACCAGTTCGTTCCCATAGAGAGGGGCTCCTCGGGGTGCCGTCAGCCAAACAATGTCGACTGGCGGCCCCCAGGGGGAGAGCCTTCTCTGTGGGGGCACCTGCCATCTGGAACAAGCTCCCCCCGGAGATACGGAAGATCCAAGACCTATGCATCTTCCGCCGCGCCCTAAAAACGTTTTTATTCCAACAGGCTGGTCTGGCCTAATTCTCTCCCTTTTAAATTGGCCTTTAAATTGCTTTTAAATTGGTTTTTTAAATCTCTTTTAGATAAATTTAGATGTTTTAATCTTTGAACCTAAACCTAAGTGATTTAATCTGTTCTAATAGTTTTTAACTTTTATATGTCTTTGTATTTATTTATGCTGTTTTTATACCCTCGGGAGTAGGGCGGTATACAAATATGAAAAATAAATAAATAAATAAATAAAACTACTTTTGTTGCCCTGCATGCGGCGGAGTAATACGGAGCTGGAAAGCAGGTTAGTGAAGGGATGTGGCTGCCCTGGGGTGGGGTGGGGTATGGGTTTGGCATGGGTGGCCTGGCTGAAGGGCCCTCAGATAAGCCGGTGTGGGGTGCATGCAGTGGTGAAATTGAGCCGGTTCTATCCGGCTTGGGTGAACTGGTAGCGCCGGCGGCGGGAGATTCCGCCCACCCGCCTGGAGGTCATCACGTCCCATTTTTGACCCTCTGTGCATGTGCAGAAGGCTCTGCGCATGCGTGGAGGAGGCACGTGTGAGCGTAGCGAGCGTGCATACATGCTCACATTTGTGAACCAGTAGCAAAGATAAGTAAATTCAGCACCGTGAATTTGCTGATGACCTCAAGATCCTTTCCATTTTTGTTACTATTGCAAGCCAAGAGTTCTGTAAATCCCCCTCCCTCATCTCCCTTGGTGCCTGGCTGGAGATTCTTAAGCTACCTGGGAGCCTGCCTTTCCCAGAATCCAGGAGGACTCTTAATGAAAATGCCACAAAACCATTAAGAGAAAGAACTTCAGGCAGCCAAGTCCCTTGTAAAAACAGCAAATCATAATTATTTATAAATTTAACAAAGCATCCTCAAGACCATGAAATGCATGCTAAAGATTGGTGCTGAGATGAGCATCATTCTGCAATGTCTTGTATCAATAATTTATATAGGAGCCTAGAGAGGAAGGGATGTGCAGTGATCTTTTTCTAACAAAGAGGAGTGTCTCCAAAAGTCTTTGTTCCACTGCCTGCAGCAATAATCTTGTTTGGTATAATAAACTAGAATTATCATTTGTTATAATCTGTATCTGAGTCAGGATAATTTCTACTTTATTTGTTAAGTCCAGGGTTTCTGAAGTTAATGAGACATCAGTGTCGGTACTGCTGGCAACTTTGAAATTATCCAAGTCTTTTAAGAATTATCCAATTTGCTGGAAATTTGGCAAGATTTTTAATGCAATAAAATACATGCAGTACAGTGGAATAATAGATTGACAAAAGAGACAAGTCTTCTTGTGGGTAATTTGTTGGAAAGGGATTCATAACAAACCAAGTCAATATTATGTCGAGAATATGAAAAATTTGAAGTATGGCTTCAAATTTTTTTGAAGTATGGCTTGTTTTTCTGCAACACTGAAGTATGGCTTGTTTTTCTGCAACACTGACGATGAGGGAGGACCTGGCGTGGAAAGGAGATAAACTGTATGTTCCAGCCAGCCAGAGGACCCAGATCCTACAAAGAAGCCACGAAGTAAAGCCGGCTGGTCACTTCAGGTTTGTAAAGACCCTTTGCTTGGCAAAAAGACAGTTCTGGTGACTTATGATGAAGAAAGACATGGAAAACTTCGTAACCAGCTGCCCGGTGTATGCGTCTGTGAAGCGATTGCCAGGGAAGACTCCTGGGTTGCTACAGCTGGTGGCAACCCCAGCAGACCATGGGAGGAAATCACCATGGATTTCATTTAGTGGAATTGCCGGAGAGTAATGGGAGCATCGTAATTTGGACTGTGGTTGACTTGTTTTCAAAACAAGCACACTTCATTGTCTGTCTGAAACTTCCCTCAGCCCAGAGTCTGGTCAAAATGTTCGTGCAACACATCTACCAGCTGCATGGAGTCCCAAGCTGTATAATTTCAGACAGGAGATGCAGTTTACAGCAAAGTTCTGGCAGGAGTTCCTAAAAGCAAATAGAGTCAGCTCAGGGACTTAGTTCGGGGTTCCATCCGAGCACCAATGGCAGAACGAATGAATACAACAGTGGAGTAATACCTACATTGCTATGTAAACTATCAGCAAACCAACTGGGCAGAGCTCCTACCTTTCACAGAAGTTCTTATAATAATTTGGTGCATAGTAGCACTGGATTCACACCTTTTAAAATAACCACAAGATTTGAGTTTGTATCATAGCCAGAATTTTCGAGAGAATCCCTCATAGCCGAATGGATGGATACCTTGAAAGCTGCTTGGGGAAATGTGCAGAAAGCCCTGAATAAAACCAGTGGATTACGAAAAAAACAGGCAGATTGGAAGAGAGCAAACCAGAAGGAGTTCAGGATTGGGGAGAAAGTATCCCTGTCTACCGTGTTTCCTCAAAAATAAGACCCTGTCTTGTATTTTTTTGAATCCTGAAATAAGTGCTTGGTCTTATTGCCATGCGCTCAAAAGCCTGAATGGGCTTCTTATCAGGGGATGTCTTATTTTGGGAGAAACAGGTACTAAATACTTGAAGCTGAACCAACCTTGTAAGAAATTGGGTTTCAAGTACATACGTCCATTCCCAATTGTTCAAATTATAAATCCAGTTACAGTGGAATTACATTTTCCTAAAAGACGAGTCCACCCAGTGTTCCACCGTAGCTTGTTGAAGCCCTTCCGAAGATTCAAGTTAAGGCCAGTTGAGGAGACGCCTTCGCCTCCTGTGTTGGTGTGTGTGGGGGGTGGGTGGGAGGAAAACACTATGAGATAAAGAAGATACTGAACTCAACGTATTTTAAGGGGAAATTACAATACTGGAAGGGATATACCTAGCTAATGCTGAGTGGATAGGCGCCCACAATATTAGCACAGAGAAGTTAGTAAAAAGGCTCCATACAAAATACCCTCAGCAACTGAAAAGATTAGTGAAAGCTAAGACCACCTAAATGACAATAATTAATCTATGTTTAATATTTTCCTGGTGCTCTTTTCCTTCAGGGGGCCAGAATGTCAAGATTGAACCACTTTGCTTCTTTCAAACCTTAATGCTTTTCAACTTGCCAATGAAGTGGGGGAGGGAAGGGGGAAATGGAATGTGGCGAATGTATGTGGAGATCGTGAGAGCAGGGAAGCCATCAAAGTTACCATTGCAGGTGCTTGAGAAAGAGATGGACTGTTCCCACAACAAAAGGACACCTCATAATTGGACAATGTTATCACCCAGGGATGGGGAGAAGGGGAAACTATTGTTTAACTAGGCTGGGTGTTGGCAACCTGCGGCTCCAGAGCTGCATGCAGCTCTTTGGGCCTTCTGCTGTGGCTCCCTGCTGAACCCACCACTGGTTAGCCCCCCCCTCGCCTTTCCCTCCCAGTCACTCCTCACCTGAGAAGGTAAGGACGATGGCGGGGGATGAAGAAGCGGCCAGGGCAGATTCTCCGGTGCCTCATTTCTTGCTGGAGCTTCTTGCAGCCGTTGGTGCTGAGCATGCCTCAGTCGCTTGGGGAGATACACAACCTGCTCTCCACCCCGAACACTGGCCCAACCCAGCCACAACCAACACCGGACTCACTAAAATGAAGGCTGGAGGGTGGGAATGGGATCCAGGATGGGATGATGGAAAGGGGGATGGGCCCACAGTTCCCAGCCGCGGCTTTAAGAAGCTCAGGGCAGCAGGAAAGGGGGCTGGCCCCACTGAACCTCACACGCCCACCCTGGGGATCAGGCTTGGAGAAAGCCAGTGCGTCCTTGCCAAAGACGCTCATCAGCTGGTCAACCCGCCTACCCTGTGCATCTTTACTGCGCTTTGGCTGAGCCCAGGCGCTGGCTTGAGGAAGATCTCCCTGCTCGTGTGTGCCATCCCGGCTCTGCCACAGCTGGCCAGGGGATCATGAGAGGAGGAGGAGGAGGGTTGCCGGAGCCTTAGTGCAGGAGCAAAGCGGCCCTGTACTTGCCTTCGTGCCACCTTTGCTCTCAAGCAGCCCTCACCTCCCAATGCTTGGGGCTTGGAGCTGTAAGCCGCATCCTGTTGCTAGGGGCAAGTGGGGCAGGGTCGCATTATGGCTCCGGGTCGTAATGGGCTCCAGGAGGAGGAGGGGACCCCATCTCTCCCATTGTGAAGTGCGCTAAAGTTCACTGTGCTGCTAAGGCACTACGAGAGTGCCTCATGGCCTGCCTGACACCTCATATCAGAATCAGAGAGGGGGAAGAGAGGGGGAGGGAGAGATAGAGAGACACAGAGAAAGAGGGGAGACAGAGGAGGAGATAGAGAGGGAGAGAGGGGAAGAGAGAGACAGACATAGAGAGAGAGACACAGAGAGGGAGTGATAGAGAGGGGGGAGATAGAGAGGGAGAGGGGAGAGAGAAGGAGAGAGAGACATAGAGAGACACACAGAGAGAGAGATACAGAGAGGGGGAGAGGGGGGAAGAGAGAGAGACATAGGGAGAGAGATACAGAGAGAGATACAGAGAGGGGGGAGAGAGGGAGAGAGAGATACAGAGAGAGTGGGGAGAGAGAAGAGACACAGAGAGGGAGAGATACAGAGAGAGTGGGAGAGAGAGGGGAGAGAGAGGGGAGAGAGGGAGGAGATAGAGAAGGAGAGAGGGGGAGAGAGACATAGAGAGACACACAGAGAGAAATACGGGGGGGGGGAAGAGGGAGAGAGAGATGTCAAAAGAGTTTTGTGGCTCCCGGTGTTTTTTAACAACCGGTTCTCTGCCCTAATGACTGGCTGGGTAGGCATGGCTAGGGGGTCATGTGACTAAGTGGGAGTGAGTGACGTCGAGTTGACCATGCCCACCCAGATATTGTGTTAAGGGTGTTCAAGGATCGCGCCCAATAACTCCAACAAGCAGGTATTCATCAAAACAAGTAGTGTTTATTAACAAGGCATCTTATCATTGCAGGTACAGATCTGGAACTGGAGCAGGACCGCATGGCTGACCCTTAAGTATCCCCTGGGCGTGGCTAAGGTAAGGAGGGGTTATTGGGTTAGGGTGGACCTTGGGGGTTGGCTTGCCCAGCCCCCCTGCCTCTAGCTCTAGGTCAGAGGCAAGGCATTTATTCCTGACAAAACCCCCTCTAAATGCCTGGCCGAGGTGTTCTTGGATGGTGTGTACCTGAGATGTCGTTTTTGAGAGGACACCCAATTTTGATGTCAGATATGTATGCTGTTTGTTTTGCAATGGTTTTGTTAGAATGTCCGCTGTCTGTTCTTCTGTGTCACAATGTATAACTCTTATGAATCCTATGCTTGCAAGCTGTCTAACGTGTTTATACTTTATGTCGATATGCCTCGACCTCTGACCAACTGCTTCAGCCTTTGATATTTCCACAGCGGCTTTATTGTCCTCGTGTATGGTAATTGGATAGTTGGGTTCGGCCCATATGTCCGTGAGCAGGTCATCAAACCAGACCAGGTTGTTGGCAGCTTTGGACAAACATATGTATTCGGCCTCTGTTGTGGATGTAGCTACCAGGTCCTGTTTGCCCGTGTACCAATGTACTGGGCTGTTGTTGAGGAAGAATACATAACCTGAAGTGCTCTTCCTGCTTTTCACGTCCCCAGCCCAGTCAGCATCAGCATAGCATGTGAGTGTGGGTCTTGTGGTGTTCTCGGGCTCTAGTGATAGGCAGGCATCGGCGCTATGCTTTAGATATCTCAATACCCTTTTGATGGCTTCCCAGTGGTATACAGTGGGATTACCTACATGTCGAGATAGCAAGTTAACTGGCAGGACGATGTCGGGCCTTGTCCAGTTCGCAATGTATAATAGAGAGCCTATGGTGGATCTGTATAATGTGTTGTCTTTAAACGCCTCAGCCTCATTGTACATGTCCTTTATGAAGTCTGGTTGCATTGGTGTTTCACACGCTTTGGCGTTCGTCATATTGCATTTATGTAACAGTTCCAAGATTTTGTCTTTCTGTGATAGTTGGAAACCTTTGTCAGTCTTTGTAATTTGCACCCCCAAGTATTTATCTACCTTACCCAATATTTTCAGTGAAAAGTGTTTCCCCAGCTCACTGGCGAAGTCATTGCATTTGCTAGACTGATCGCCGATATACAGTATGTCGTCCACGTATATCAGGACATATTCGAGAGAGTTGCCTGACTTCTTGGTGAAGAAGCAGTTGTCGGCCGAGGTGGCTGAGAACCCCATGGATTTCAGAGTCTTGGATAGGCATTCGTACCAGCGTTTCCCTGATTGTTTGAGTCCATACAAGCTTCTGTTCAGGACCCAGGTTTCCCCCTTCCTGGTGCTTTGGCTAGGTGGCGCTCTCACGTATATCTCCTTATCGAGCTCAGCGTGCAGGTAAGCGGTTTGTACATTGAATTGGCGCACTTCTAGCCCAAGTAGTGATGCAATTACCAACGCACATTTTACGCTCTCAGCCCTGACTGTGGGGGAGTATGTTTCAGTGTAATCATCAGGGTATTTTTGAGCGAACCCTTGTGCCACCAGTCTAGCCTTGTAGAGGACTTTGTTTCCCTCTAATGTTTTAACTTTGTAGACCCACCTGGTGCCTATGGGCGTTTTGTCTGCTGGGACTTCAGAGGGGGTGTATAGGTTTAGTTCCCTCAGACTGTTCATTTCCCTTTCCATGGCTTGTTCCCATTTTGCTCTTTCCCCATCTGGTAACTTCAGTACATCCTCATATGTGTTGGGAGTTAATTGGTTAGTGTGGAGGCATAACACGTAGTCCCCTAACCTTTTTGGCGCTTTGCCCCTGTTTGCCCTGATTGGCCTGGCAGGGGGTGTCTCAGTGTCATGCAGATACCTAGCTTCTCTCTCTGTGAGTGAGTCCACTTTGATGCATGGGTGGTTCTCCTTCCATTCCTTCACTAGTATTTCCTGTCTCTTGGGTTTGCCCTTTTCCTGCTCTGTGTCCCTTCCTGCGTTGTGCCTTATCTCCTATTGGCCATCCCCTGGTCCGTCCTTGCTAAGGGACACCTCGTTGAGGTGTATCTTGGACCAGTTGGTATTTTCGTGGAAGACAGCTGTTCGTGATACCACAAACCTGTTGTTGCTGTCTATGAATCTGTATCCCTTCATCCCTGGTTCGTACCCCATGAACCTCAACCTTCTGGATTCTTTGTCTCCCTTGTGTCTCAATTGCTTGGGGATGTGCACATCTGCTGTGACCCCGAATATATGTAAGTGTGACACCTGTGGTTTCCTTTGGTACATCAACTCATATGGAGTTTTATTCAGTACGCTGGACCATAGCCTGTTCAAAGTGTAGTTCGAATAAATGCGACCTCATCATGGTCTGCAGTGTTCCGTTTTTTCGTTCTACAACGCCATTTTGAAAGGCGGAGAAAGGAGAAGTCGTGTAATGGACTATCCCGCCTTCAGCCATCGCGAGAAGTCGCTTGACAAAAATTCAGACCCCCGGTCTGTCATTATTTGTCTGATCCTGGTGTTGTGTTGTGTTTCCACCCTTGCATAGAATTCCTTAAATTTTTGGAATACCTCGTTTTTGTGCTTTGGAGTGTACACGAAGCCATAGCGGCTGAAATCATCCACTATGGTCAGAAAGAACCTCTTTCTGTATTTGATGGAGGGCCTTAGTGGCCCCACTAGGTCCATATGTATGAGTTGGAAGATTGAATTAGTTGTGCGTACTGACTTTTTGGGCCTGGGTTTGGTTCTTAATTTGGAGCTTTTACAAATAGAACACTCGAGATAGTTCTCACAATTCTTTATTTTTACGCCTTCGGAGCATTCCATCATTTTCTGCACCACAGGGAAGCTAATGTGCCCTAATCTTCTGTGTAGCAGGTGTGCACAGTTGTCATGCATTAGCTTCCCTATCACTGGCTTTTCCTTCCTGGGTGTCCCCTGCTCACTTGAGTCACTAGTGGTGTGTGTATGGCTAACCCCCTCTACTTCCTCACTTGTGTTGTCTGGGTTGTCGGATTTTACCTTCTGGTGGTTGTTTACCTTGGGTTGCGTGTCTCTGACTGGGTGGAAGAATGGCAGGTCCCCACTGATCACTGTTTTCCCTATGCTTTTGCCCCCTCTAGTTACATGTGCCTTTCCTTCTTTGAATGTCACCTCGACATTGTTGTCTTTGCTCAGTTTTAGTGTGGCAAGGATATTATAGGGTATATTTGGCACTAATAGCACCCCTTGTATTATCCCTACCCCTGGCACGTGTGCGTTACCTTTCCCTGTCACTTGCACATTGTTCTGGTTAGCCACTTTTATTATAAAGTTTTCTTCTGTAAATGAGGTTAGTAAATTACGGTCATATGTGGTATGGTTTGTGGCTCCTGAGTCCAGTAGCCATGTGCCTGCCTTCCTGTCCTGACCTTTGTGTTGTTCTTGATCTCCCAGTCCATACAGTGACCCAGTCTGGCTCTCCCTGGAGTTGTCCCTGTGATTTCTTCTGTCCCTGGGGCTAGGGGAGTCTCTGCGCCTGTGTCTGTCCTCTGGCGAGCGTCTGTCACTGTATCTTGCCCTTTGTTCTGGTCTGTCCCTTCGGTGTGGCCTGTCCCTGTCCCCTGCATTTCTAGGGCAGTCCCTTTTGTAATGGTTTTTTGACCCACATATGTAGCACTCTGTGTTACTGTGGCTCCTACCCTGTGGCTCAGTCCTTCTGCTGGGTCTCTGCTCCCTGCGGCTTAGTGAGCGGTCTTTCCTGATGCTGTCTTCAGCTATGAGTTTGCTTGTTAGTAATTCCAGTGAGAGTTTCCCTGATCCTAGGTTGTCTATCTGTGTGATGAAGGTGTCCCAGCTGGGGTCCAGGGAATTCACAATAATGCTTATCATGGTTCTCTCACTTATGACCTCCCCCCTTTGGGTCAGCTGGGCCCTGGTGGCATTTAGGGACAATAAATGCTCGCTCATTGGGGTCCCTGCTTTGAGTTTGGTGGCATAGAACTCTCTGGATGGTCTAGTGGTGCTTGCTACACTTTGACAGTAAAATAGTTTGTGCATCCTCTGTATTACCTCTAGAGCAGTCAAGTGGTGGCTAATGCTGGGGGTAATGCTGGCAATAACAATATAATATGCTTTATGGTGAGTGCAATCTAATTCAAAAGTCCAGGGTTTTTCTGGGGGTCAGTGACTAGGGATAATAGGTCTTCCTTCAGCAGGGTGACTTGGAGCTGCTGGTCCCAGTCCAGGAAATTCTCTCCATCTAGTCTTAGTTTGGGAAAGTCACTTGGCAAAGTCCCTGAATTGTAAGTTAAATTACTTACATTGTGTCGCTGTCCATGGTTCCTCACGTAAGAATACTCACAATAAGGCAGGGGGATGACTGTGGCAAGTCTGAACTGACTTGCTTCTATGTGCTTGCGTCGGTATAGCTCTATGTCTCGCTCCATTTCTCTTGCAGGGAGGCACTGCGCATGCGTGAGGTTCATTCCTGTCCAGCCGCCGTGGAGTGAGGAGCTCGTCTCGGCAGCACCCGGGTGAAGGCCCCAATCTTCCGGATGGGCCTTCGGTTCTTCCTTGGTCGGCCTCGCTTGGTCGAAATTGTCGCGGATCGCCGTCTGGAGCCTCGGGAAGCGGTGAGGATCGCTGGGGAAGGTTGGAAGTCCCGCTGGGGCCGCGAATGGTCCCGGATGGCCCGGCCTCGCGTGGGTGTTGCCTCTGGGTGTCGGGCCGAGTCCCCTGCCCGCCGATGGACGTCCCCTGCCTGCGGATGGTCGAGCGGGCCCTGGATCTGGTCCCGGTCGTCGGTCCGGTGGGTGGTCCCATCGCCCTCGGTGCCCCGTTCCCATGGGTGGGCTCCCTGGGAGTCCTGGGTAGTGCTGGGTCTGCGCGGTGGCGATCTGCTCCCCTGGGTGGGCACCGGTGCTGGCCCTTCTCGCGTTAGGGTCCCCTTTGCGCTTTGGCCTGGCACCGGGGTGTGTCCGGTAACTTCATTTTGTCCCCTAGGGCCGCGGTGATTAGTTCGATTGCTTTGTTGACCTCGGGCTTGGTAGGCGGGCCCGTAGGTTTAGGCTTTGGGCTTTCCTTTTTGTTGTGATAGTTTTGGGTGGCTACTTTGGAGTAGGCCCCGATTCCTGCCATGAGATTTAAATCTCGGGAATCTATTGGTGGTTGGTCGGCCATCTTTGGTGATGTCACCTCCCAAGATGGCCGCCGCAAAAAGGGCGCGAATTCTTCTTCGGCCTTTTTGGTGGGTTTCTGGTGGGGGCAGTCCTTTCTTACCGCATCTTCGTTGCTGTAGTCGGACTCGTCTTCATCTTCCTCACTCGCTGCTTCGCAGCCTTTGACCAGGCTCCGGAGTTCCGCGATGAGGTCGATGTTGCTTTGTGACGAGTCTATCAGCTTCAGAAGTTTTCCTTTTAGGTCGTGCATTTCTCCTGTCGGGCTCTCGTGTTTCTTCCACCCCTCGTCGCATCTGGTCGGGGTGCATGGGTGGTGGAGTAGGCCGCTCATTTCGGGTGCCTCTCCTTGCGCGTCTTCGGGTTGGGCAGGCCGTTCTGCCATCTTCTTGGTGAATGCCCTCGTATTCACCCTATCTGTCGTGGTCCTTTGCATGTTCTGGAGTATTAGAATTGGGCTGTTAAACCATCCTCTGCTACCATATTGTTAAGGGTGTTCAAGGATCGCGCCCAATAACTCCAACAAGCAGGTATTCATCAAAACAAGTAGTGTTTATTAACAAGACATCTTATCATTGCAGGTACAGATCTGGAACTGGAGCAGGACCGCATGGCTGACCCTTAAGTATCCCCAGGGCGTGGCTAAGGTAAGGAGGGGTTATTGGGTTAGGGTGGACCTTGGGGGTTGGCTTGCCCAGCTCCCCTGCCTCTAGCTCTGGGTCAGAGGCAAGGCATTTATTCCTGACATATTGTGGTTCTTGGTGTTTTCTTTTCTGTGGGAAATGGGTACAAATGGCTCTTTGAGTGTTCAAGGTTGCAGACCCCTGAACTAGGCAAGCATTTGCACGGGAAAACCAGAACTGGTTTTGTTTCTTCAGTACCAGTATGGTGTCTCCAATAAAGTTTTAATTTTGGGAGTTCAAATCTCCCAAGAGAGTTTTCTTGTTTTGGGCTTACTAGTTGGACAGTTTTATTTTTATTTTCTTTTGGATGCTCCTTTTAAGGCACTTTACTGTCAATTATTTGAGGTAGACTGAATCAGGAAACAAACTGCACAAGAATGGTAGTATTCTACTATACAAATATTGGCTAAAGTCACAGATACTTGAAAGCCTCACTGTGTTTTCCCCTTTCTCTCCATCTTAAGGCTAAGAGAGAGAACTAAGGATGAATCAGTTTCAGTTTCTTTTTAATATTTTCTACATTGCTCAGCATTAAAACGTTTTTTTGTATGTCACCACATGATTTCTCCAAAGTTGTTTCTGTGACTCTCCACATTTTCACTCACTATCAAAACCATTTTTATTTTTATCAAAACTATTCTACATTTTCTCATCCTCCTTTAATCTCAATAATTTTTTGCTGTCTTTAATTGCATTCTTTGCTATTATTTTTCCTCTGCATAATAATTATTTAGGTAATCCTCGACTTAGAACCATTTATTTAGTGACCATTTGAAGTTACAACAACACTGAAAAAAATGACATGATCATTTTTCATGCTTATGACCATTGCATTATCATGGAATCAAAATTCAGACACTTGGCAACTAGCTCATATTTATGATGGTTACAGTGTCCCGAGGTCTTGTGATCACCTTTTATGACCTTATAACAAGCAATGTCAATGGGGAAGCCATTTTCATTTAACAACCATATTACTAATTTAACAACTACAGTGACTCACTTAACAATGTGGCAAGAAAGTTAGTAAACTGGGGCAAAAGTCACTTAACAATTGTCTTACCTAGCAACAGAACTGTTAGGCTGAATTGTGGTCATAAATCAAGAACTACCTGTATCTTTCATACTTGTTTTTATAGCAATCCTCCGCCTCAAGCATTCTGTCACTTTTTTCCACTGAACTAACACTTCTGTGGCACTTCATTTTTGTCTTTTCTAAGCAGTATTCAAGTCCTGATTCTTTAACATTTCATTTCCATTCATTCTGTTAGATTAATCTGTCTTCTTATGCTTTTTCCTACAGAATTTTTTTTTCTGCAGTTGCTCTACTTTTATTTTTTCCCACAAGATCCACTCCTGACATAAGTAAATAATGATCAGTCCTGCATTCAGAATCTCTCATCATCCTTATGTTTTGTGTTTTTTGTGTTTTTAGACTTATTATTTCTTTTAGATTTGTCAATTCCTGCTAGAGTTATATTCATTTTTCTTCCATATAATATGTATGTACACTTAAAAAAATATTCCAAAATGATTATGCTTTTTCTAAGCATAAGTCAACAGTCACTATTCACATTCATTCTAGTATTTTCAATAGCCTAGTCTTTTCCCCTGGTTTTCTTTTCTTTGTTCTCTTTATACCTATTCCTGTCCCACCTAACAACAACCAGAAACCCCTTTTTTTCTAACATTCATTTAAAATGTTGCACAATTTCCCCCAAAATTCATTCTGGCTCTTTCATTACTGCCATTTATTGAAATGTAACATATTTATGAATTCCTGCTTCCATACACACTAACAACCTATAATATGAAACCAATTCATGTTTCCTGACATACTATTTATTTATTTATGTATTTATGTATTTATGTATTTATGTATTTATGTATTTATGTATTTATGTATTTATGTATTTATGTATTTATGTATTTATTTATTTATTTATTTATTTATTTATTTATTTATTTATTGGTTCGATTTATATGCTGCCCTTTTCCGGAGACTCAGGGCAGCTTACAATGCGTTAAGCAATAGCCTTCATACTTTTGTATATTTATATAAAGTCAGTTTATTGCCCCCACAATCCAGGTCCTCATTTTACCTACCTTCGAAAGGATGGAAGGCTGAGTCAACCTTGAGCCTGGTGAGATTTGAACTTGCAATAATTGCAGGCAGCTGGTGTTATCTTAACAGTGCTTTAGTCTGCTGCGCCACCAAGGCTCTTGAAATTTTAGCCTTTACATTCTTATTTATTTATTTATTTATTTATTTATTTATTTATTTATTTATTATATTTCTATACCGCCTTTCTCCCGTAGGACTCAAGGCGGTGTACAGTCAAGAAAAATATAGATACACAAACATCATAAAATTGCTAATTAAAATTATTATTATAACATAGTTTGACCCAATTAAATAGAACCTAAAATTAGATAACATTTTAAAAACATTCACATGTTCATATGTTTAGCCCTGCTAAACAGGGTTTTGAGGGCACGGCGGAAAGCACGGAGATCAGGATATTTCGTATCTCAGGGGCAGGGCCGGATTTAGATGCAAAGAGGCCCTAGGCTATTCCACTTATGAGGCCCTTTCACCTATAGTGAAAGTGTAATTTTAATTTTGCTAACAATTTGAATGTAGGGAATGTAGGCCCCTCTTGATCTTGAGGCCCTAGGCTGAAGCCTAGTTAGCCTATAGGAAAATCCGGCCCTGCTCAGGGGGCTGGAGCCCTCACAGAGGGTTGGAGCCCTCACAGAGAAGGCCCTCTCCCTGGGAGTCGCCAGTCGGCATAATTTGACTGACGGTACCCTGAGTAGTCCCTCCCTGTGAGAACGAACTGGTCGGTGGGAGGCTATTGGTGGCAAAAGACGGTATTGTAGGTATCCAGGTCCTAAGCCATGGAGCGCTTTAAAGGTGATAACTAATACCTTGAATCGCACCCGGAAGACCACCGGGAGCCAGTGCAGCTCGGGTAGGAGAGGTGTTACATGGACGCAACGAGCTGCGCCCATAATCACCCGCGCAGCTACATTCTGGACCAGTTGGAGCCTCCGGGTGCTTTTCAAGGGGAGCCCCATGTAGAGAGCATTACAGTAGTCCATATGGGAGGTGACTAGGGCATGAATGACCGTGCGCAAGGCGTCCCGATCCAGAAAGGGACACAACTGGCAGATCAGGCGAACCTGATAAAAGGCACCCCTGGCCACGGCCATCAAATGATCTTCTAAAGATAGCTGTAAATCCAGGAGGACACCCAAGGTGCGTGCCCTCTCTGTGGGGAGCAAGATCTCATTCCCAATTGTCAGTGATGGTACCAGCTGACTATACCGGGACGCCGGAAGCCACAGCCACTCAGTCTTGGAGGGGTTGAGTCTGAGCTTGTTTCTCCCCATCCAGATCCGTACGGCCTCCAGGCAACGGGACATCACAGCAAGGGCATCATTGGGGTGGTCTGGGGTGGAGATGTATAGCTGTGTGTCATCAGCATACTGATGAACACTCACCCCGAAACCACGGATGATCTCGCCTAGCGGTTTTACATAAATGTTGAACAGAAGGGGTGAGAGGACTGACCCTTGCAGCACCCCACAAATAAGGTGCCTCGAGGTCAACCTCTGCCCCCCTGCCAACACAAACTGCGAACGGTCAGAGAGGAAGGAGGAGAACCACCGAAGCACGGTGCCCCCTATTCCTAACCCCTCCAGCCGGTGCAGCAAGATACCATGGTCGATGGTATCAAAAGTTGCTGAGAGATCTAATAGGACCAGGATAGAGGAGCAACCTCTGTCCCGAGCCCTCCAGAGATCATCAACCAACGCGACCAATGCCGTTTCTGTGCTGTATCGTGACCTGAAGCCCGACTGGAATGGATCCAGATAGACAACTTCATCCAGGTATCGGGGTAGTTGTCGTGCCACCGCACTCTCAACAACCTTCGCAACAAAGCGAAGATTGGAGACTGGACGATAATTTGATAATATAGCCGGATCCAGGGAAGGCTTCTTGAGGAGGGGCTTCACAACCGCCTCTTTCATGGCGGCGGGAAAAACACCCTCAATTAAGTCTATACCTTCACTCCCCTGTATGTATGCTTCAGACTATAAGTTCAGACCATCTTTATTTAGGTTTATTAAATCTTTCCTGCTTATTGTTTCATTTTAGAAAATATTTTTGTTGAATTTTAAAGCACTGTAGTTTTTTTTCACAACACAAACAGACAGGTACACAGACACACAAAGTATAACTTTGATAAAATAACCAAAAGCTTAAAAAGGAAAAAAAGAAATTGAAAAAGAATAAAAGAACTAAAAACAAAAGAAAAAAGAAATAACACAAACATTCGAATTTCTAAATTCCACTGTCATTCCATAGTTTCAGAGATTTGGTTTTATATTAATACAAATTGTTACTATTCAATTTCTTAGACAATGTTGAATCCAACATGGGCATTCCTTCACTATAAAGCCAATTTAAAAAGATTGAGATGAATATCAATAACCTTTTTTATACATTTTCAGAAGGGCCCAATAAATCTGAAAAAACTTGGCTAAATTTATAAATCCTATTAAATGTTTCTTACAATTCTTAAAATCTTTAAAAAGCAAATGATATTATTTTTCTTCCAATATATTGTTGAAGTTAAACACTGAGCAATGCAAGATATTCCAATTCATTATACCAAATTTCTAGTATAGTGTCCAAAATTATTTTTGTACATTTTTAAAATGTATAATACTAATAAATTATGGTTTAAGTTCTCAGTGAATTCTTTCACAAACACACTGTACCTCTGGGGTTTTAGAAGCCATTGTGGCCAAATGGTGGGCATACCAAAGTGGATATATTATTATTCAGCATTTATAAAATGTATTTATTTATTCAATTTAGAAGTCAACTGATCCATCCAATTCTTCAGAAATATTGTCACTTATTAAGTGATTAAGAGTAAGAATTCCTTTTTTGCTTGTTTTTAAAAGCCTTATTAGCCAATTTAAAATAAAAATTACTTCAAAGCATTATTTTCTTATAAGAATTATAAACAATTTTAATATTCTGCTCAATAAAGCTGGAAAATTGATTATATACCAACTATTGTTAGGACCAAGAACTTGCCAGGAGCTCAAACATGCTAAATAAGAACTTTTAAGTTGAGCCCAATCCAATGGAATCAGTTTCGTTCCAATGCATAATTGAAGTTAAAAATGTATGCTCAATGTCATTGAGAATGATATTCTTTATAATTGGGAAAACTAAAGCAGCCATATAAGAGCTATAACTTGGACAGCAATGTCCTTGATGTTTCTTCCTTCTATAAAAGTTTAATATATTAATGTTCAAATGTGGATAAAAGAATTAAATGCAAGCAACAGGCAGTGCTTTCAGATTTGTATCAATCTTAACGCAATATTCAGGCCCACTATACCGATTCTTCCCCACAGATCTAGCATTTTTTCATCCACCTATTAAGATCCCTTTTCAATTCAAAATGAAATGGTCTTACCTACTAGAATGGATATTTTCACATAATACTTATGAATAAGACAGAGAACTTGTAGGTTAGTCATACCATGGCAAATACAGCATTCCTCATTTAAAGTAACCTGTCAGTTTTGGCATATTTGGGGTAGCAATGTCATAAGCATAAACATACCCCAAGTTTACCCTGAGGAAGTTTGTGCTACTCTGTACAAGCTAACACACTTTTGGCCCATCCCCTCAATATATAGTATACTAGCACAAACTCATAGCGTGTCCAAAGATGCAATTGTACAAAATAAAAATTTTAATAATGTTTTGTTGAATAAACCACAAAATTAATAGTTCATACATTACATTAAGTCATAAAACACTGCTTACAAACCACATAGGACAGGTTGTCACTTTTTCCATTGTTTTAACCAAATAACTATGCTATACTTAAATGTACTATAATGTGTGAACTCAGTCATACATGTATAGCTTAATAATTAATACTTAACATTTTCTCTTATATGATATACATACATAAGAAGGATACCACTATTCCTTCTTCACTGGAAAGCTGTCAGTTGTTACAAAAGACTTCCCCCCCCCCAATATTATACATGTGAGTTGAAGTTTAAAAGAAAAAAATGCCAGATAACATCTTTCAGGGGTAAGAATCCTGAAAATACTGAAATGCAAACACATGAATAAAATATAAATTAGAGTAATACCTTTGTGGCACTTAATACAGCAATGAGTTCCATTTGGATGAAGATAGTGCCCGACTTGGCACTGAACATCTCTCCTCTCTCTTCCGTTCAAGTGAATGAAAGTATGTTTCTCTGCTAAAACACCATGGATTCGCTTGGGCTCAGAAATGAGGGGTATTGCCAAGGACTCCCCAATTCTCAACTGAATTAGGATTAGATTTACCTGTGAAGAATAGCAGTACAAGTAAGGCAATTTTCAGCAAAGGCTGATTATCTCCTAATCATTTAGACCCTCCACAAAGACATATTCTTTAAGGCAATGGATTCTAGAATATATATTCTCAAAATGAAAGTAATAGTATTATTCAGATTGTTGATAATTCAGTTAAGGGATGGAGGATTATAAAAAGGGCAATTAAAAAATAAGCAGCCATCCTGTACATTTTATTCGTTTTTGTTGAGTTGCACATTATTCTCCATTTTCCAACAGGCAAATCTGGTTACTTCATTGTAACAATTAGCATATAAACTATTCTGACTGACCAGTACAAATTAAATTCAATTTGGGGGAAAAATGGACTGTTAAACCTAGAACACTCCTCTAATTAATATAACATCTGTCTTAATATTCTACAATTAGAATATTACAATGTAACAAAAAGAGAATTTATCAGCACTACACAACAAAATGGGCAACTGTCCTGCAGGTTGTATGGGGCCCCAGGCTGCAAAAGTATCATCTGTGGAGGAATAGGCAAATCAATTAAGTCTGGTGTGAACCAAGGCAAGAACACTAGGATCATAAATTTTGTAAAAACACTTCCTCATCTGTTTTATTTATATGGGTTTTCAGTTCATATCCAATAATGTAGATTAAAGTCATCTGTGGCTCATAATTAATCATGATTTAAACCAAATTTTGTTGAATTAGTCCACACAACATATTAAACCCGAAGTAAAAGAACCAAATTACAATTTAGCATGATACAGGTAGTCCTCAACTTACAACAATTCATTTAGTGGTAAGTTACAGTTGCACTGAAAAAAGTGATTTACAACCATTTTTCACACTTATGGCCTCTGGGGCATCCTCATGGTCATGGTCATGTGATCAAAATTCAGACACTTGGCAACTGACACATATTTATGACAGGTGCAGTGTCCCATGGTCATGTGATCATCTTTTGTGACCTTCTGACAAGCAGTCAATGGGGAAGCCAGATTGACTTAACAACCATGTTACTAACTTAATAGCTGCAGTGATTCACTTAACAACTATAGCAAGAAAGGTTGTAAAATGGGACAAAACTCACTTAACAAATATCTCAGTAACAAAAATGTTGGGCTCAATTGTGGTTGTAAGTCATACATTACCTACCCGTATTTTTCGGAGTATAAGACACACTTCCCCCCCCTAAAAGAGGGTGAAAAATTGGGTGTGTCTTATACACTGAATATAGCCCCACCCTTTCATGAAGAGGTGGCACGGCCACGAACACAAAGCCAAACAACAGCAACACAGTTCACCAGCTCAAATCCCCCTGCTACTCAAACTAACCCGAGCACAACCAAGACCCCACCTAAACAGAACACACACCCCGCCAATCAGAGCACAGCCAATCCCCCATCCAATCAGAGCACAGCCAAACCTCCAATTAGAACACACCTCCACCCAATCAGAATACAGCCAAGCTCCCACCCAATCAGTTCACACCCCCACTGGCAGTTAAAAGGAAGAAACAGCTGCGATCACACACATTGCTCCTAGAAGCACGAAGCCGAAAACACCAACCTGAAGATGACGAATGAGACTTCGTCGAAACGTTGCCGAGACACCTCCAATTTTACACGGGAGAAAACCCAAATAACCAAAGACCTACATACATACATATACATATATACATATATACATATATACATAGATACATAGATACATAGATACATAGATAGATAGATAGATAGATAGATAGATAGATGTATATATGTTTTCCCTACGTAACCAAGGTTTTTCTGCAGCCCTAGCTCAGTAGAATCACATCCACTCGATTCTGGGCTTTTTTCTTTTCTGGTAGCCAGCAAGTTCTTCCTGCTAGGTGGGAGACTTATATAGATCTATTTCTAGCTCGTTTGCTTTCATCAAACCTTGGTTACGTAGGGAAAACCTGGCTAGAGGAAAAATACACATAAACCCTACGAAGAAGTAAGAAAATAGATACTATACCTTTACAGGGAGGATACATAAGATGTGGGTGTGGCTTACTGATGAAAGCAAACAAGCTAGAAATAGATCTATATAAGTCTCCCACCTAGCAGGAAGAACTTGCTGGCTACCAGAAAAGAAAAAAGCCCAGAATCGAGTGGATGTGATTCTACTGAGCTAGGGCTGCAGAAAAACCTTGGTTACGTAGGGAAAACCTGGCTAGAGGAAAAACACACATAAACCCTACGAAGAAGTAAGAAAATATATATATATATATATATACATACGTTTTAAGCACTAAAACTAGTGCTTAAAAATACGTGAAAAAGATATAACAGAAAAAAAATAAATTCAATATATAAGGTATAATATAGGTTACAGACTTAAAACCATTAATTTAATCACAGTTTGAAATCACAACTTTAAAATTTAAAAAGTGACACTTTAAAAAAGTGACATGACTGTTTTTCACACTTATGACTATTGCACCATCTCAGAAGAAGAAAACACTTCTATTCCATACAATGTTAAATATTGTAGCCGAAGTCATTGAGATACACAGAATGAAGACAGATAGAATATGGTATTTGTCTCAGTGCAACATGTTAAAAATTCATTCTCATTATCTACCAAATCAATATTTCTGCTTTCATCCAATTTTTCCATATCACCATCTTTTCCCCAATTTTTAATGTTGAATTTCCCCATAAAATAATATAGCGTGGGAAAAGGATGTTTTTTATAATGTACGTATCTTTGTGTTTTGTTCTTTTTGTTTTTTTCTATTTGTGTTATTATTTTAAAAGAAATAATAATTATTTTAAAAAGTTAAAATTCTAACTGCCAAACCTTGTTCATTTTTTTCTGGCCAGATAACTTTTTAACTGTGTTTTAAGATGCTGAGATTGTAGCAGCAATTATATGAGATTGAGTGAGCAATTAACAGTTATTAAATTAATTAAAATTAACAATTAATGAGCTAAAGAAAACATCTGATGCCTACATATTCCTCTTTCAGGAAGTTTCTTATATTTTACTGACTTAACAGCAGCTTGGAAATTCTTGTGCAACTTAAAAGCTTCATTAAAAAAAAAACCTTTGCTCTCATATGCCAACATAAACAATTTGTTCTGTCTATTCTTAGTAACAGTATTAATACGGAAGATAGGCTTCTATAAGTCGTGTTCTTTTTTTCCTAACTTCTAACTTCCCTGCCAGCCTCATACTATGGGATCTGGGTCATGTCAAGTGTCTTTATGCTAAACAGGGAATATGTGAGGTAAAACTGTCAAGAACTCAGTTCTGCCAACAATGGACCTAAAACTAAAGATCCTACTAAAAACTTCTGGAATTCTCCTCATCCAGGTGCTTACTGACCATTAATCAATAATCATGTTCTGATTGGGAGGGGGAAAGAAAATAGAACCCCACAAACATTTTTTGTAGTAAGTAGAAACGAAAGTATAATGGATGTGCCAGAGGTCACCATTTAAAGAGGCCAGGAACAGTGGTCTCTTCCAATGCAGTTTTTAAAAAAGTTCAAGCAGCATATAGAGATACTTAAAGATATAAAGCAATATAGGACATCGTTTCAATTGCTTTTCTACTTATATTTTGTAATTGTGTTTCTGAACAAATCTCAGAATCAAGGCTTAGAAAGAGGGAATTTGACAATAATAACACAACAATGTCAGAATTGCCTCTAAATATTTCTCAGCATTAGTCAGTAAAACGTTATAACTAGTAGCCAGCACGGGTTTGTTAAAAACAGATCATGCCAAACCAGTGGTGGGCTCCAAATTTTTTAACAACTGGTTCTCTTCCCTAATGTAAGGTGACCAGATTTTAACATTGGTAAAGAGGGACACCATTGTAAGCGTGGCTTATTTTGTGGGCATGGCTTGGAGGTCATGTGACTGGGTGGGCGTGGCTAGCTGGTCATGTGACTGGGTGGCCATGGCTATGTGTATAGGGACTACTCAGAGGGCTGAAAGGTCTGACAGGTCCTCGCACTTTTGACTGGTCCTCACACTTATGACCATCCTCACATTTATGTCCGTGCAGCATTCTTAACAACCATGTCACTCATTTCACAACTGCTTCTCTTCACCATGATGATAAGATAGGGCAAAAAACGTAAAATGTGAGGATAGTCGTAAGTTCGAGGACTGGTCAAAAGTGTGAGGACCAGTCAAAAATAACTTTTTCAGCCCTCTGAGTAGTCCATATGCATAAAAGGATACAGCAATAGAGAGGGATGAAGGAAGGGAAGGGAAATTAGAGTAGGAGGGAGGGTAAGAGAGGGAGGAAGAGAGGAGGAGAAGGAGAAAGGAAGAGGAAGTAGGGAGGAGAAGAAGAGGGGGGGGAAGAGAAAGTAAGAAGGAAAGAAAAGAGAGAGGTGGTAGGTTTGAGGAGAAAGACTGCTGTACAATAAAAAAGATGAAAGGGAAGAAAGCCAACCCCAAGCAAATATTAAGATAAAGAATGAATTGTTAAACTTTAAAGAATAAAAGAGAACAAATATGAATAAATAGCAATAATTAGAAACACACATACAAACATACAATGTATTTTCTTTGAACAGAATATTTGGCTGGTTCGCAAATTTAAACGGTGTTTAGTCATTTCAATTAAATTTACAATTTCTATATTTCCTTTTTGCCATATTTATTCCTCATCTATTTTTGTAAAAAAACAATATTACCCTTCATCCTCATCTCTAATCTTAATCAAATTCAATTTTTCCCTTCTATTCTATATTATACCCTTTCCCATTGTCATCTATTTTTATATCCATCCTCACATTGGTTAATTATGTAATTATGTAATACAGTTGTTTAATACAAATTCAACATTTTAATATAAATCAATTAGTTATATAACTATCTTTTTTGTATATTAATCAATATGAACATGAATATTCCAATTATTTCCATGCAATCCAATTTCTTACAAATCAATTATATTTACCAATAATAATAAACCAAATAATTTCCCCCATATATTCCTCCAAACCACAACTTAACCATTTCTGCTTTCAACACAATATACAATTATTAATAGTATCTCAATTATTACAATTCCCTAGTTAAATAGAGCTTTTTTTCTTTTGTGCTTTAAAATCTTGAACTCTCCTCTTTTGCCCTAAATTTCCCATTGTTTGCAGTTTTGCACCTACCTTTTTTGGTGAGGAAAAAGAAAAAGAAATCTCTCTGCCTCATTTTGTCACGTTGCAGCTTTACTTTTGCTTTCGCTTTTTCAGCATAGCTAGGGGGAAAAAAATCTGCTCCAGGAACTCTTTGCAGCTAATTAACCTATGCGGAAGCTGTAAGGGGCTGTTTTTTCTATTTTTGCAGGCATCGGTCTACTCATTTGTTTTCTTTTAACACTGATCAGCTGTAGGGTGGCCCTTTGAAGCCCCACTGCAAGAGTTTAAACAGTTTTTTTCCCTCTAGCCATCAGCTGGGACTCAGGAGGCAGCCGAGACTCAGGAGGCAGAATGAAAAATCGGGACTTGTTAAAAACGCTGCGGGACGCGGGACAAATTGCTAAAAATCGGGACTATCCCGCCAAAAGCGGGACATCTGGTCACCTTACCCTAATGACTGGCTGGGTGGGCGTGGCTGGGTGGCGTGGCTGGGGGTTCCATGTGACTGAATGAGCGTGGCCAACTCTACATCACTTGTGGGTGGTACCTGTATGGGACAGGCAGGGTTGGGGAAGGAATCCAGGGGTCTCTGGTGGGGGGGGGGAGCAGGAGGAAAGAAGGATCCAACCTCTGTGTGTGTGTGTGTGAGAGAGAGAAAGAGAGAGAGAGAGAGAGTGCGTTAAGCTAGACTGGAAAAGCTGGCTGTGAGAAGAAGAGAAGCTGGGTAAACTGGACCCAGACGCTTCCCGAGTCCCCTCATCCCAGAAGCAACAACCTTGCACTCTCCCTTCTCTGCTAGCCCCCTTCTTCACATGGGATCACCTAGGGGTGAAATCTAAATTTTTTTGCTACCGGTTCTGTGGGCGTGGCTTAATTAGTGGGCGGAGCTTGGTGGTAAGGTGACTGGGTGGGCATGGCCAAGTCAATGTCACTTCTTTGCCCTTTTTTAACCTACAAAACACAACACAACACAACTGGCTCACCCACAATGTAAAAGCAGCTGTGCTAGGCTCAAAATGGCCCCGCAACAAGCAGGAACCTCACACAGCCACAAAAAGCCCAAAAAACCAACTTTCACACTTTACACACACAAAATTCCACATACAGCTTTGTGAGATTTTGTGTGTTTGTGTAGTTAGAGTGAAACACTACAGAAACACACTAAATCTCAGAAAGCTGCACAAATATTATTTTATTTTAATTTATTTTTATTTTTATATAAAAGCAGCTAAATTTAAAACTTCCTAAACTTTAAATGGCTAGGTCTAAAAAAAGAACAACTAAAAAAAACCCCAATTAACTATTTTTTTTAAAGCTCCCAAAGGGGAAAAAAACTTACCCAATAGAATAGGGATCTCCAAACTTGGCAACTTTAAGACTTGTGGACTTCAACTCCCAGAATTCCTCAGCCAGCTTTGCTGGGAGTTGAAGTCCACAAGTCTAGGCAGGAAGGCAGAAAGAGCTGCTCACCGATGAGCTTGATTGCAGGCAGGGAGATTCAGTTGCTTGCTGATGCATGGATTGCGATTCTCATGCGATCAGCAGCTAAGGTAAGCAAGCTGGAGGTTGGGAGAAGGGGGGGGAGAAAAAAAGAAACTTTTTTTCTTTTACATGGCTCTGGCGATCCAAGCTGAGTTGCCTGATTAGCAGGCAACTCAGCTGGGATGTCAGAGCTTGGCTGGTCAAAGCC
Organism: Pantherophis guttatus; assembly: GCF_059756535.1. Taxonomy (NCBI): domain Eukaryota; kingdom Metazoa; phylum Chordata; class Lepidosauria; order Squamata; family Colubridae; genus Pantherophis; species Pantherophis guttatus. The sequence continues at coordinate 105,153,141 of NC_142064.1, read as the reverse complement.
ATTTAAAAGGAAAAAAAGGCTCTGATGATCGTGGGGCTCAGCTGGGCATGGGGGGCAGGGGCAGGGATTTTTGCTACCGGTTCTCCGAACTGCCTGCCGCCATCGCTACCTACTCTCCTGAGCCTGTCCGAACCTGGAGCATTTCACCCCTGGGATCACCCAGCAGCAGAGACAGAGAGGGAAAACGGGGCAGCGGTGGCCACTAGCATTGAGGGGAGGGTGCCACACAGAAATTGGAGCACATAGAAACACTATCCCCTTCTCCCGTTCCGTCTCCGTTGCTGAGCGATCCTGTGTGAAGAAGGGGGCTAGCAGAGAGAGGAAGAGTGTGAGGTTGCTGCTGCTGGGATAAGGGGATTCGGGACACATCTGGGTCTGGCTCACCCGGCTTCTCTTCCTCTTGCAGCCAGCTTTCTTGGGCTGTTTTCAGACTGATTTTTGGGGCAATTTTAGCCAGAAAAATGGCCTGAAAATGGCCTGGTTTTGGACATTTTTGGGGCCATTTTCAGTATGTTTTTAGGCCAATTTTGGCCGGAAAGATGGACTGAGAACGGCCTGTTTTGGGGCGTTTTTCAGGCTGTTTTCAGGCCGATTTTGGCCAGAAAAATGGCCCGAAAAATGGGTGGAGGCACAGCCAGCCAGTAGTCCGATTTGCCAGTTCTCCGAACAGCACAGAATTGAAACCACCGGTTTGGGCAAACTGGTCTGAACCGGCATCAAACTCTGTGCCAAACCAATCATATCTCATTCTTTAATAAAGTCACTAAATAACTAGACCAGCGAAATGCTGTGGACATAGTATACTTAGATTTCAGTAAGGCATTTGACAAAGTAGACCACAACCGACTTCTTGGTAAGCTAGAAAAATGTGGAATAGACAACATAACCACCAGATGGATTTGTAGCTGGCTGACAAACCGTACTCAACAAGTAATCCTTAATGGTACTAAATCCACATGGAGAGAAGTAAGTAGTGGGGTACCACAAGGCTCTGTTTTACGCCCAGTACTCTTCAATATCTTCATAAATGACTTAGATGAGTGAATAGAAGGGGAATTCATCAAATCTGCAGATGACACTAAACTGGCAGGAATAGCCAACCCCCCAGAAGAGAAGTTCAAGTTCAAATTTTTTTTTGACAACCTTGAATCATGGGCCTTATCCAACAGGATGGATATTTAGGCAGGAAAAATCAAAGGTGTAAGTACAGATTAGATGAGACGTGGCTCAAAAACAGTAACAGTGAGAGGGACCTTGGAATCTTAGTGGATGATCACTTGAATATGAGCCAGCAGTGTGCAACAGTAGCCAAAAAAGCTAATACAATCCTGGGTTGCATAAACAGAGGCATAAAATCAAGATCATGTGAAGTATTCGTACCATTTTATAAAATCCTAGTAAGACCACACCTGGAATACTGCAATCAATTTTGGTCACCACGACGGGTGGGTTCTAAATATTTTTACTACCGGCTCTGTGGGCGTGGCTTATTTTGTGGGTGTGGCTTGGAGGTCATGTGACTAGGTGGGCATGGCTAGCTGGTCAGAGTCATTTCTGGAAGGTTCTCGCACTTACGACCAGTCCTCGCACTTATGACCCGACTTATTTGTTTGCTTTTAACACTGATCAGCTGTAGGACGACCCTTTGAAGCCCCGCGGCAAGAGTTTAAACAGTTTTTTTCCCTCTAGTCATCAGCTGGGACTCAGGAGGCAGCAATAGATGGGGGTGGGACCAAATAAAAGGTAAGAATAACGTGGGTGGGGGGGAGGGCGGGGGGGGGAGAACCGGTTCGGTGACGTCATATCGTCACCGCTACCAGCTCAGCCGAACCGGACCGAACCAGGAGGAACCCACCACTGGTCACCACACTACAAAAAAGATGTTGAGACTTTGGAAAAAGTTCAGAGAAGAGCAACTAAGATGATCAAAGGCCTGGAGACTAAAACATATGAAGAACGGCTGCAGGATTTGGGTTTGGCTAGTCTAAAGAAAAGAAGAATTAGGGGTGACATGATAGCAGTATTCCAGTACTTGAGGGGCTGCCACAAAGAAATTATTCACCAAAGCACTGGAGGACAGGATAAGAAACAATGATTGGAAACTAATCAAAGAGAGAAGCAACCTGGCATTAAGGAGAAACTTCCTAACAGTGAGGACAATTAACCAGTGGAACAGCTTGCCTCCAGAAATCGTGGGCACTCCATTACTGGATGTTTTTAAGAAGAATCTCTAGGGTGTCAAACTCATGTTGTCACGTCATCATCACGTGACATATCACAACTTTTCCCTTCACTAAATCAGTGGTGGGTATGGCCAGCACAGGATGCACCTGGCCCACGGGCTGTGAGTTTGACACCCCACTCTAGACAGTCCCTTATCTGAAATAGTATAGGTTCTCCTCCTTGAGCAGGGGGCTGGACTAGAAGACCTCCAAGGTCCCTTGCAGCTCATTCTATTCTATTCTGTTCTGTTCCTTTCAGTTCCATATTTACTTAGAAATTATAACTGGGTTATAATTCATGCTAAGAAATAGATACCTATTCAGCCTTCCATCCTTTCTAAGGTAGGTAAATTGAGGACCCAGTTGTGGGGGCAATAAGCTGACTTTGTATAAATATACAAAAGAATGAAGGCTATTGCTTAGCGCATTGTAAGCCACCCTGAGTCTCCAGAGAAGGGCGGCATATAAATCAAATTAAATAAAATAAAAATAAAATAAATAAAATTCAAACCATAATTTGTTGAATAAGTCAATGGGCTTGATTCATACAAAATAGTAAAAAAAGTGTTCAGATGACACTCTAAATCACTGAACTATATTAATCTTGCACACCACCACACTCAACCTTTAAACCAGGTCCTGGGTTCACCTATGTCTGCTGTTTCTAATTAGTTGGAACTATAATCTGAAGTCAACAGAGAAAATTATTTACTAGATTCTTCTCAGTCTCATGTTTGCAACAAGCTTTATCTTAGATTTTTTTCTCATATTTTTCTCAGAATCTCTAAACTAGGGTCTGCCTTGAAACCCAATGTATTGCTACCCACATGCCACCAAATAGGAGATACATTTATTATTTATTTTATTCCCCCCCTTTTATTTTTATAAATAACTCAAGGCGGAGAACATACCTAATACTCTTCCTACTTATATTTTCACAACAACAACCCTATGAGGTGGGTGGAGCTGAGAAAAAGTGACTGGCTCAAAGTCATCCAGTTGGATTTCATGTCTAAGGTAGGACTAGAACTCACACTTCCTGATTTCTAGGCCAGCATCTCAATCACTACATCAAACTGGTGAATGTAGTACAGTAAAGCAAATCATTATAACAGAATGGATACAAAGCAGAATGTTATTAAAAACAAAGATATTTTAATTCTCCACATACTTTGTCTAGTTGTATATTGAATGGTGAAGAAATTCAGGATCATGGAGACAACTAAAATATCAATTACAATATACTAAAACCAGGTAAAGAACATGAGCTTTATTAAATTAAGTGTCCATTTCTAACCACAGTGATGTCAGGATAATGAAATTTGCATCATACTTTCATAACAAAAAATCTTCCTTTTTATATTTGCACATATGTAAATTCACTTTTCCCCTGATATCTCTGTTGTTAAATCCTATAGAGTATTATTAAAAACACAAACATATTTATACATTTTGTAAAACAATATGGAAGCATACTACCACATTACATTAGTCTGGATTTTAAACCTTTCAATGATATCAAACTGCTGATTCTTAAGGAAAGCATTAAGTATTATATATGCATTCATACATTTCTAATGAAAACCTTTCAAATGCTTTATTTTGGATGTAAGTGCTATCTGGCTGTGACATCTGTAACCTCATTGATCACCAGTGTTGATTTCGCTCATCAGGCTGCCTAGGCAGGTATCCCCTTCCTCCCTCACTGTGGATATAGGAGTGTACCAATTTTCAATCAAGAGTATACAATAGGTCCACAATTGCAGACAGTTTAAGAAATATGTACTGTGGAAAGTTAATGGGCAGTTTTCCAGAGTATAGGCTGCTGCTATTAATGTGTTAATGCTTTTAGGTCTTAATGTAATAAGTTCCTTTATTCCTAAATTTAGCTGGCTAGCAACTGCAAATCTATATTTTGGGTTCTTTTAAAAAAATGAAATGCTTTTTTCCCTCTGGATGAACAACAAAACATGATTTCTATGGAACATTTTTTTAACCATTCTCCATTTATTTGTGTGACTGATTTAATTTGATTTTTTGGAAAGTATTCCCTGTTTGGAAGTGAACATTCACAGCTACTCTGTCCTATTTTGAATATCTCCTGGATGTTAATGGAGTTGTTAATAGTAATGAAAGGGCTAAAAATCATTCTCATTTATCTCTAACACACTCACCTCCTTGAAGTAATATATTAACATAAAATTAAAGAATGAAAACACATTATCCAAGCAAATAAAAATCCTCTATACTCATCAAAAATACCTCACCAACTAAAAGAGGTCCATACACTAAAATATTTTTTTCCGGAGGCAAAGTTTTATGAAGATTGCTGCCAAATCTTCAAGGGAAGAAGAATCAATCAACAGAGAAAGACAAACAAGGACAAAATTGAATGGTCTAACATCAGTATTATCTCCTATATTATGCCTGGCCCACAGAAACCACCCAATTCAGATTAACAAATACAAAATAATTAAAAATCAAATATAGTAGCAACTGGCGTTCTCCTTTGCCTTTAAGATCATATTCCCCGAGTTTCACTTTCTCCTTCAGCCATTTTCCTTAAATTTCCACTTACCAGAATTACTAAAACTTGAAAGAACCCCAGTGGGATCATAGTTTGGCCAGCTTGCCCCTTACATTTGCAGAGTGGGCCCCTGGCTGCGTGACCTTTGGCAGCTCTTCCAAAAAGGGAAGAGAGTAAAACTTCCGTGCCTGGTAATCCAAGTTCCTTATAAAACAGGAAGCCCAAAGTAAGGAAAGGGTGGAGACATAAATTCCCACCCACATGAAATATTAGTCCATCCACCCTATAATGTTCAAAGGAATCTACTCATAGCATATGAACAAGGCAGTTAACCCATTCATTCTCAGTAAACTAAGTCCTGCATAGAATCCCATGGAAGAAGGCTAGATTTTATTTTCAAGACTGCCTAATAAGATACTTCAGAGAAAACATTCTCTTAGCTAATTTCATCCTAGCTTTCCTCTTTTTCCCCAAATTCATTATAAAATGTCCATAATAAGATAAATTTAGAAGAAAAATCAGATTAGACTGTGATTTAGCATGTTAACACCAGGATTGTATATCTGATTTTAGATTTTATGTTTTAGTGTGGTGTTAATCCAGCCAATTTAGGTTTATTCCACAAACCATGGTTAACTATGGCACAATGGTGTGTGAAAAGTGATGGCTAAATATGGCTTTTTCAGGCTCGTGCTTCAGTGTGCATATTTTCCAATGAGACAAACGGAGACAGGAAGATCATTTTATTATAATTTATCAGAATATTCAGACAAAAGGGATTCCTCATTCAAAGTGGGAACCCCGATTTTTAGCTTATATCCCCTTTTATAATTAACATAACAAAGAAATCTGAAACAGGAAAGTTGATTGGACAGGATAACAGCATACATGTTTATTAAAATGAGGTCTGAAGGGAAATAAATTGTAAGGAGAAAGGTTGTGTAGGATTCACAAAAAAAGATAAGACAGACCCCAATTTGTACTAACAAACTTTTCTTATCAGGAGCTAGTCTCCAGCTTGTTTATCAGTTTAGGAATGTTAAAAGCTAATAAATCTTGAACATCACTTTAAAAGAAAGAATATAAATCAGATTAAAAAACAAAGTAACTATGTTAGTTAACAAATAACAAAACCCATGTTATCTGCCCCTCAAAAGTCAACAATACATAATTTTCATGCAACATGCCAACTGTAGCATGATTGCATAATCAACAAGCCAAATGGCTCAGTGCAATCCATGTGCACATGTAACTAAATGTTGCATTTGGCTGTTTCCCCATGCTGGAAGAAATGTCCATCTGGGTTCAGTTCCAAGTGGGAAGAAAGACACTGGAAACATGGAGACTGTTTGGAAAGATGGTTTAATGGTGGACAGGACCACATGGTTTGAAGTCCTGGGCAAAAAGAGCACATGAGTGAGAGAGGGAGAGAGATTTATACCCTCTCTTGGGCCCCGCCTTGGAGCTTCCTGTTCCTTGTAAGGAATGTACTCTGGTTATCAGACTCCCATGGGGCTATGCAGGGGTAACTTTGTAGGTTGTCTTGAGTCCCAGGCCTGGTTGAATCTTGCTGGGTGATGATGTAATGAAGGGGCTTTTGGGCAATTCCTATTATGGCTTAATGACTTTGTCCTGGTTTGGATCTTGAGTGAGGGCTAATCCTATCATGTCCTGAAGGCCATGTCTTTTGTGTTGTAGATAAGCTGGCCCAGCCTTTGTCTTGTAGATAGGTTGGCACCAAAATATCTGCTGGGGTGGGGGGGACAGGGAGCTGAGGCTCTGAGTTTGTCTTTAGAAATATGTTTCTCCTTTAGGGAAAATATAATATTCTGCCTTTTTAATATTTCCTAGAATATTTCATTTTCCTAGGAGACTGGTGGGTGCTAAGTTCCTACTCCCGTAACAACTTTTGCAGGAAATTCAAGTCAGGGACATGGGGGAGTGGAGCTGGCAGAAGATATAATTTCCACTAGCATTTTAAACACTTTTTAAACAATCACTGTTACTTGCCTTAAAAGAGCCAGTTTGGTGTAGTAGTGAAAACACTGGCTTAGAAACCAGGAGATTGTGAGTACTAGTCCTGCCTTAAATATGGTTGACTTTGTGACTTTGGGTCAGTCACTCTCTCTCAGCCCAATGCACTTACAGAATTGTTGTGGGGAAATATTAGGAATATTTGGGGGGGGGAATATTAGGGGAATCTTGGGGGCAATATTAGGAATGTTCACTGCCTTGAGTTACTTATAAAGTAATACAGGTAGCATAAAAATCTAATGAATAAATATATAAATAAGGCAACCTGTGCTAACAGAGAAGTCTGAAAGTATTACAAGGGCACATTCTTGAAAAAATAATTTCATTGTTTTTTGTAACCTCAACCTGCAACTTTATCAGCTATAAAGGAGAAAAGAGAACATATTGTCATTAGCAATTTTGATGAGTAGAGAAGAAAAACTTAATTTCTCTGCTTCTCAGAAAAGCTAACAAAGTGAATTTGCTGTTGTGTTGAACTCGACTCTGGGCCAAACACATGGACACAACAGGCAGGGATTTTGGCAATGAATAGGAAGTGATTTACCAGTGCTTATCTTCTATATCAGCAAAGTGGGCTGGCTGATGCCTTTAAAAAAACTTCAACATTAAAATCTGATTATACTGAATTTTTGCAACATGTATGTAGCTTTAATTTTATTTCACACTTGCAATATTCATAGTGGATTATATTAATAAATTATCAAAAACATACCTTTATGCATACCTTTAAATTAGAATTTTAAAATGTTTAATTCCTTTCATTTTATGACTCAGTCTAGGATTAACAATATTTTCTATTTAATTGGTAGCTTTAATAAAAAAATCTTGATGGAAAATAATTTATTCTCTATAGAAAATAATTTAGATAGACCCTGAATTCCCAACTTTTATCCAATCTCCCCACAGGCTCTTTCAGAATTTCCCGGGAAACTACAGATGCAGCAAAATTCTAAACTCTGCAATCAGCTTTAGAGGCAGCAATCAGTTCCATCTTAAGACAGACAGACAGACAGACAGACAGACAGACACACACACACACACACACACACACATGTAAACAGGGGGAAAGGAAACTAGGAAGTCTGACATGAATCTATGCTGAGGATAGATAAGAGATAAGGGGAACCTTAGAGATAGTAGAAACTGACAGCACGTGTATTTCTGTGCACTCGAAAAGCTGAAATCAATTGTTTCTTCCGTTTCTTTTGACGTCAACTTGCCCATAGACTAATGAAATGTAGAGACAACAATCCTATTTAGATAGGGGTGCTTTCCACCTTCTTGTTCGGGTGGAAGTGAAAGCTGCAACTTGAGAAAGACCGTTTTTCTAAGACAAATTTAATCCATGCATCTATTTTCAACTTTTATCGATTTTGAGTTGTGAAAGATAAATTTTTCTCTTATGTTTCTCTATCAATACTACCTTTAGACGCAAATTTGATTTGAGCAACCATAGTCCTACCTAGCTTCAACCACAATACACGAGCAAACAATAGATACAAACTTAAAGTAAACCGCTCTGTAAGGGGCGTGCATAAGCGCACCAACGTACTTAGCGTCCCTGTCCTATTGTCCCTTTTTATTCGTATCCATTTCATGTATTCATAATCATGTTTTATATTTTTATCTGTTATCTTACATATGCTTGACAAATAAATTAAAGAATAGTCTACGAAGTCCTCTGCTTTTGGCAGACCTGTCGTGAGTGACGACTTCCGGGCTGCAGCCTCCTTCGCTTTGCAATGTGTGGCCGAATGAATTGCGTGCGCCCTGGAAATTCCTAACCGCTATTTTTAAAATATTGAAATATGAAGCAAAAGTAGTATTTCACACAAAATATTTGGAGAGGCTGAGATGGACAGAATAGTATACTAAAAAGTTCAGTTGTTCCAGGTAGGTCAGACAGGCTCAGCCAAATTATAGGCATAGCCCGTGGCTTGCAAATATCCTTTTTGCCGGCTGAACTCCGTGCGGTTTAACAAGGAAGTCGTGAGCAGAAGCGTCCACGCGGAATAACATCCGTGGCGCCCTCTTCCGACGCCCAGAAGGGGCAGGCGGTGAAGTGGCCGCTCCTGCTTCGAGAAATTCCCGCCCCAAGTTTCCGTTCAAACGCCCTCGCGAGACTAACGAGATGGAGAGCGGCCACCGGCAGCCTTTGAAGCGCCCCCGGACCCCGGACCGCAGCACCGCCGCGCGTGCCAGCAGGTGAGGGGCACAAAAGGGGGCGGGCTCGACCGCGTGAACTTGGCCCTATAAGCTTGCTATAGAATAGTGTGAAACTACAAATAAAATTGTTTGGAGAACAGGTTATATGGTGTGATTCATTAGAGAATGTGATACTTAGGGAAAGTGCTAGTACATTCCTTTTGCTATTTATTGCTAGAACAGATATGCTGCTCGGTAAGAAATAAAGTGAAAACACAACAGCCATTATAGCAGTAAAAGTAAAAAGAACTCAACTTCTTACCAATGCATGAACAAGTCCATGTTGGTTTCTTAGCAATAGTATGTAAATGATCTGCTATTACCCTCTTCTCTGATTTTTTTTCAACTGCATTCCTGAGTTCTGGAGTTTCTAGTATTCTTTCATCCAAGCACTAATTAGATCTGACTCTACTTAGCTTTTCTAAGATCAGTAATGGTTAGATTCTGCCACCTGCTATGACAGTTTAATAAACCTATTGTTTATCATTAATATTTTACAGATATATCTAGTTTTATTTTCAAAGGTCAAAACAATTTATATGGAGGCCTTTATTTGTTCTAATTCTACAACAGCAACATTTATGTCTTCATTCTTCACTATAAATAACTTAATTATATTTTCCAGCATTATTTCTATCTCTGATCTTCAATCTCAGTGTATACCTTGCTGTAGTCGTTTAACCTCGAGTTCTGATGAATTCAGAGAATGGACCCACCAAAATGAAACTATTTTGCCTGACCAGAAATATTTTGAACAAACTCGCTTGATGCTCATAGGTTACTTGAGAAGTGAAACACCAGGAAAAAAAGATAAGATGATGGATGGAAGTGTTTATTTGCAAGATAACACTGGAGCACTTCCCTGTGTGGTATGGCATTAAGATGTTCTGCTGTTTATCTATCCAGCGCTGCTTAGGAGAGAGACATTATAGCTCTTAGCAGAAAATAATAAACTTAAAAGTGAAGACTGGGGGCCTTTAAAATCTTTCTCCTGTGCACTGGGATACATACTGGGTGTCCAGTTTAAATAGAATAGTGCAGCTGGATCAAGACCAAGTCTTTTAGTTTCTTGCAATCATCCACTAACTCTGGTGTGCTCACAAACAGGAGTTGGAGACATCCCTCCATGCTTAGCAACTGATTTTTGAACTGACATTGATTCCAAGATTAATAGCCAAATATAGTATTTAAAAAAAAACATATAAACCAACAGTTTGGAGGATCAAATACAGTTCTAGTTATCACATATAGTCATGATGCAGTTTGCTAGACTGTTTATTCACTTGTTTTCTTCTGCTTGGTTCATTCATGCTGCTAGTAAATACTAAAACTGGTATTCAAATGAAGGAAGCTGAATTTCCCTTCCTATCCAATAGGATTTAGCTAGAAACACTCAATATGTTGTTTTGGAGAGGGGCAAGTAAATCACTTTACTGTCTAGTAGAGTTAATTGCATTAAATCTGAATGGGATTAGCATGATAGATATTTCTATGTTTCTACAATTTTCAAATAAAAGGCTATTGCTTTTGTATAGCTAATGTCACTTTTTCTCTTTTGGGCAGTTCCTGCATTTTAAGCTTGATTGGCTAGAACATCTATCACTCTTCCCTAGTTGGATATACATTCCACAGAAAGGCGAGGGCACAAGTGGATATTTGGAGATACTAGAAGATCCAATTCAAGTACTTTCTGGACCAGAAAAAAATCTTAGTACCATCCCTGTTTTGTACCCTGGGACAGCTGCAGACCTGCTCAGTGCCAGGTAAAGATTTACTATTATTTAGGCTTCTTGATCACTCCTTTTCTTTCCCTAATCTCATCCATTTTCCTTAATTGTTAAGAAAGTGCTGGTGGAGACAGTCTTCTTAATTTAAATACACATTTTCTAGGAAAAGGTGTGGCTTCTTTAAAGAGATACAAATGGGTGCAACTTGTGCCACTCACAATTGTTGAAACACCTTTTGCACTTGGGAAAGTATTTTCCATTGAATAGGTACACATCCCTATCTGCAGGTATTCATTTTTGTGTAACTTTTTGAAGTAATCTACACATCCATGAATAATGGATGAACTTTTGATTGTCCCCCAAATAAGATGTGTTAGGATTGATGTTCTATTCTGCTGATTAAGTAACAATATTGATGAAGTTAGAGTGCATTGGTTCAATGTGAATCAGATTTAATTGAATTATTTATGAAATATGTCTATAACTTGAAACCAATCCTACTCTAGATAGTTTACAAAACATAGTAAAAATGCAATACAAAATCAGGATAAAGATGAATTAAAATAATTTCATTTAAATTCTCAATTAATGCTAAACAGGCTAAAATATGGAAAAAGGTGCTACAATTGAACACTAAAAGCTTTCTAGAGGAACCATGTTTTTATCTTCCAGAACTTTATGAGGTTGGGTGCCATTGGTGCTTCAAGAGACAGGCTGCTGCAGAGACCGTGCACCATTAGCTCCTCCTCATTATAGCTAATAGATTGGGAACCTTAGGTGCTCCTACTTAAATATTAATAGCAAAGTATATGAATTGGTCTGGTGGTGCTACTTTATGAATGGATTATAGTTTCACTACAGCAGGAACCAAGGAAGTGGGCAGAACTGCCTGGAATCTAGTATCAGCCACTTACCTGCCTATAGGCCTGGGACTTGCAGGTCCCTGCTAGCTTCCCATTGACTTTGTTGTGGGAAGTGGCAGGAAGTTGTTTCACCTGATGACCATGGGATTCAGTTAACAATAGCAGCTGGGTCTATAGGATTTGCTGTCAATATGTGATAATGGTTGGGCTGGTTACAACCATTTCACTTGACAATGGAAATTCCAATCCTAATTGCCATCATATGTCAAGGACTATCTGTAATGGAACAATAATGACCATCATCCTGTCCTGCTTAATGATTGCAATTAGGACTGGCAACTCTCACTAAGTGATAGTGAAAGCAACATATCATATGACCACGACTTGCAATTTTACAGTTGGTTTCTCTATTGACTCTTGTCTGAAGCCAGCTGTGAAACACATGAAAGGCGATCACTTGATTGTGGGATGCTACCACAGTCATTAGTGCAAGATTGTAAAGTTACATTCTCCTAATAAATTCAGATGGTATCTAAAAAGGACAGTGGTTAAGTGAGGACTACCTGTAATCTCATTAACTGCCACAAATGGCCATTGCTGCACGGTCAATCACCTCATTCAGGGAACAAATAGAGGAGACCCAAGCATTGATAAAGAGAAAAAACAGGACTTCCAGACTCTAGTGGGAGCTATTGAGCAATTGAGATAGAACTAGAGCAGGGGTGTCAAACTCAGGGCCCGCGGGCTGGATGTGGCCCACGATGTGGCCAGATCTAGCCCACGGGGCCATCCTGGAAAATGTAAGGGGCCAGCCCACATTGCTTGGGCCCGCTCTTCCCGCATCGCTTTGGCTTGATCTACCCAATGCGAAGTGAAAACATCGGGCCAGCATGGCTTCGGCCTAGTTTACCCAATGCGAAGAGGAAACATTGGGCGAGTGTGGCTTCAGCCCGGTCTACCCAATGCAAAGAGGAAACATGCCAGAAGTTTGGGGAGTGGCATCAAGCTGGCCACGTCCACCCGGCCCCCTGTTGTCAACCACAGCCCTGATGGCCCTCAGTGAAATTGAATTTTACACCCCTGAACTAGAGTCTGTGGAACTTGTGCAATAATGTGCCTAAAAGAGGAAGCATTTTTGGGATCAGTTGTCTCAGCCATTTGCTGCCAAGATTTCAGTCAGCTTGCTCTTTTATAAAACAGTGCTTTGTAGTTTCTTTTCATCAGTAGTAGAATTTGATTCGTATCAGCCAAGGGATTGATTTTATGCCCTATTATTTGGGAATAACCACTAAACATCTACATTTACCCTACATTTGGGAGGTAGGTCTCAACTGAGAAAGGTCCGGCCTGGAACTTAATAATGAAATTGTAATACTGGTTACTAACATTCATAAATCATAAATTGGGTTATAGTGAAAGAAGGAGATTGCATTCATGTCCACTTTGTGTGATTTTGCAGCATCTGGTTGGCCATGATTAGAAACAATGCCTTACGAAATGTACATTTTGCTGATCTGCCAGGACTCTCTTTTTGCTTTTTTAGGCCTCAGAATAAGAATACAGCAAAGGTGAACGTGGCAGGAGAACTAGACAGGTTGACTACTATTCTCTATTTCAACCAAAAGAGTTTCTTCTTCCTCTTCCTGAAGTGTTTTAGTTCTTCTGCTTGTGTTCCAGTGGTAATACAAGTATGTTTATTTACTGTATGTTTATTTTATCCTGTATTCAATAAGAGCTATGCCTTTTCTTAAATTACTGTAGAAATGTTAGTTGATGAACAACCACCATGACCAATTACGAGGTTCATAGGCTAAGATATATTGTACCTATTTTTGAGGAAGTAGAAGTTGAGTTGATCTGCTAGGATGTTTGGAGGAGGAGGAGGAGGATTTTGCTAATCATGCATCACAACCAGTGCAGGTTGGTTTTCTTCATGATTGGGCTTGGGAATAGTAAAGGTAGCATGGATTGCCTAACAGTACTGCTTGTAGATTACAGTGCTCTTTCCCTTAAATGAGTCCATACAATATATTGGAATATATTACAATATACAATAAAGCAGACTCCAGTGACAATAGGGTATAGGCCTTCATTGATACTGAAGTCATATGTACTTCAAGTGAATCAGGAAGAATTCCAAACCTCCACAGCCGTTCTTATAGGTGCTGAATTTTGATATTTTTCCTTATTTCTCTATCCTAGAAGACTCCCCATTTGGTTTGGCATCATGCACTACAACTGGGGCATAGATATGTCCTAACTGCCTTGAAGATATCTTGCCTCAAAAGTGCTGGACAGAGTGTTTTCAGAACCAGCTCTTCCTCATGCCTTCTGCCTTACCGCAAAGAACAAACAAAGGAGCAATGTCTGGATGTAACTTCACAAGGAAGATCAATGGTACCAGTTTCCATTATGCCTTCTATACAGCCTAAGAGCTTATTGAAAGTGCAGAAGGAAGAAATGATACTGGGTCCTCTTAGAAAATCCGAGCTCATCTCATATACAGTAAGTAAATTGTGACACCTATACAAAGAAAACTTTGTTTTGAACCTGCATTTGAAAATTTCTTCAGACGTGAGTCCAGTAAGCAGTACAAACTATCGCATAACCTTTCATTATTCACTTTTCAGGGTACTATCACTCAAGTGTTAAATGCCCAAGCTGGTCTCTATGAACTAGATAACAAACACGTACTTTGTCTTGCTTATCAGCAGATGTTGAATACTGGCTGTGGATTCCGACCAGGAGCATGCATAGAGGTGAGTTGGCTTGGAGTAGTTTACAGTCTCCATTAGAAAGTAGAGTGTTTGAAAAGAAGGTAAGGGGTTGGCGTTGTCATTCTGTTTCCAGCTGAAGTACAGTTATGACAAGAGAGCTTTCTGATTTAAAAGCAAGAAATCCTTACTGGAGAAGGATGTATTCTGACAAGGATTGTGTATTAAGTTGACCAGTGTAGTTTCCTGACTGACTGTAAAGCCAAAATGGAATAACTACTGTGAGAAAATTGTTGGAAAGATTTAAAAAAAACCCTTCAAATGTTTTTTATGCTTTACATGTTAGCTTCGAGATGTCCATCTTCTGGAGATGCCTTTACCTTCTATTCCTGCTGCTTTTGGAGCTTGTCTACATACTACCATTGTGCTAAAGAGTTTTTCAGCATATAGCATATTACATCAGCCTGTAAACTGCTTTGGAAATCATTATCTGCAACTACTCTTGCGTTACAATTTAAGCCTGTCGCTCTATCTTTATCTGGTCAACTTGCTGGAAATATTTGAACAAAGGTGTGTGTGATTAAAATTGATGACATATGATAATATGTATAACCTTTCTTCAGGCAAATATTTAAGGATTGGTGCTAGTTTTCTATAATATAAGATATCGTAATTTTCCCTGAAGTTTAAGACTAAAAGGGTGAATATGTGCAATCCAATGCACATATTCAGAGAGGCACATGTATGCACCTCTGCAATTACAAGTTGCACACATTCACATACAAACTG
The DNA here is from genome assembly GCF_059756535.1 of Pantherophis guttatus. Classification (NCBI taxonomy): domain Eukaryota; kingdom Metazoa; phylum Chordata; class Lepidosauria; order Squamata; family Colubridae; genus Pantherophis; species Pantherophis guttatus. The sequence continues at coordinate 105,138,060 of NC_142064.1, read as the reverse complement.
AATTCCCAGGAATAGCAGCCAGGATGCAAGCCTCCATATACTCTGGTCACAGGCTGTGGAACCCCCAACACTGCAAATACAGGCCCAAGAAATAAGGTAGCAGTTTCCAGACAGACAGCTCTCAGAGTGAGTGAATAGCACAATAGCAGCTGATTTTTGCCAGAGAACAGGTTGCACTTAAGAGAGTTTGAAGCTCTGAGAGGGAGCAAGGGAAAAAAATATTTTTTTTTTGTTTATACTTCAATTCATAAAACATCCAAAGGTGCTTTTTCAAAAGGCAACTGGACTTTGTTTTTCGTTGAAGACGTTTCGCTTCTAATCCAAGAAATATCTACAGTTCTTACTGAATGGTGGAGGATGGAAGGATATATATTCCTTGCAGTCATCTGGTCGATGATTCTGAGAGTCGTTGAGGGCACTTAGAAGTTTATCTGTGCCCTCAGGGTCACCTGAATAGTGCAAATGAGTGTGGAACCTTCTTAAACTTCTCTTAGTTGCAGACATTTCATTATTGAACTAGGTAACATCATTAGTGCTAGGCCTAGTTACCTGATGTTACCTAGTTTGGTAATGAAGCATATAAGACTATAGCCAAGCTTGGGGAACAGCAAGGGTGCCACAGTTTAAACCTGAGCTACAGAAGCAAAGATCTTTTCTTCTAGAATGCAGAATATAAAAAGTGGATTTAAATTATGTGGCAGTAGACTCCAGTTGAACATTAAGAAAGCCCTCCTAGAGCAATTTGGTAGCAAAACAAATTACCATATTTTTCAGAGTATAAGACTCACCTTATTTTGGGGGGAGGAAAATAAGAAAAAAAAATCTGCTTGAGAGGCAAAGGAGCTTCTCTTTGCAAAGGCAGCCTCTCAAACGGGTGGGCGGGGCTACATTTGGTGTATAAAATGCACCCAAATTTTCACCCTTTTTTAGTGGGGGAAAAGGTGCTTCTTATACTCTGAAAAATATGGTACCCAAAGGGACTATCTTTTATTAGTTGTGTCCAAGCATAAAACAAGCCTTATTTGGGGGTGTTTTTAATCTGGATTCCTCCACTGAGCAGATGGTTGGATTTCAGAGCCTTTGTGACCCTTTCCAAGTCTGTGATTCTATTCAAACAATATCCAAGGCCTAGAACTTCCCTACATTGTATACGCCCAGAAAAAGCACTTTTCTCATATGTTGGTGAATATGCAATGTCTAAATTATAGGAAAGTGATTATTATATACAGTACAAATATTAAGATAAATTTTGAGCACTTACCAAATCTCTAAATTTGTTTGATTTTAACATTCATTATTTTGGACTCGTGGTCACTGGTAATATTGGCTGAGTTTCTTAGAATTGAAATATAGAACATCTGAAGAGCACCAGATTTTTTGAGTACAAGGACTAAATAGGCTCAAGAAATTATGTTGAAAGTTACTTTGAATGTGTTCTTTGTCCTGTTTTATGTTCTTCAGATTTCCCCCCCCTAAATTTTCTTCATCTAAAATTCATTTTCCCTCATTATATCTTTGAAGAATGTAATGTTACCTTAAATCTTTCTAGGTTCTGTTGTTTTACTCAGCACCAAAAGTTGCTGCTTTGCTTTAGCCATCATTCTCAAAGACTAATAGAGAAGTTTATTGTTCCTATTCTGAATTCCCTGCTGGTACCCACGAAGCAGGAAAGAAACTTCCATGCAGAGATCCTGGCAGAAAAGCACAGTTGTCTCCTAGACCAGGTAATACCTTTTTCCATAATCCTGTGTATTTAGCTTCTATGTGGATATAACTTAACTCCTAAACCTTTTCCTAGTACCAGATTCTGGAGCCACCATGTCAGATTCCACATTTTGTTGAACTGTATAGTATGGTTGAGAGGAGCTGCTGGGAAAGCTGTGATCCATTACAGCAGTTGCATTCTGCCTCAAAAATCTGCAACCTAAATATCCAAGAACTAAATTGCAGATTGGCCCAGAACTACTGCATTTTATCAGCTGAATGTTTTCATCCTCCATTGGTAAGTATGACATTTATCTTCTGAAAGTTTGGAAGTAAGAATAGTTTTTTGTTGTATAGTAAACTCAGAGAATAAACATGAATTTACTCACTCCCCCTGTACTGTCTGTGTGTGTTGACTCCTGGCAAATGCAAGGACAAATCCCTGTTTTTCGCCAAGATTTCAAAAGTGATTTGCCCTTGCCTCCTTTCTAGGGCTGAGAAAGAGTGATTGGCCCAAAGTCAACTTTGGCTTTGCGCCTGACTAAAACTCAGTCTTCAGCCTAATACTTTCTAGCCTAATACTTTAATCAATATATTAAATTAGTTATCAGACTTGCCTCAGCTAGGTCCCTAGGAAAGAAAGACCCTTGATTCTATGTGATTGAAGTGATAGGTTCTTTTACTAAGGATTAGTGGTTGCAAACAAAACAGGCTAGAACTAAAGTTCCTGCATAAAAGATTAAATTTTTCTCCCTTCCTCCTGGCCCTTCCCCCTTGACCAGTTCATCCTTAACCAATGGTGTGCCTATAGGTGTTTTGGGAACTGCTCAGACGTTTGGTGCAATTCGCATTCCTTTCTCAGGCTCTGTGTCCTTGAAGCCTGGAACAAGCTGGTACTCACACCTCAGGGTTTCTGTCAAGCCTGTTATCCACTCTCCCTTTTGATCACCTCTACTTCTTACATGCCAATTGCCTATTTCCTCCCCCCACCCCACCCCAATGACTGATGATAGAATACCAGTGAAGCATCAAGCTGAAGAGGCAAATCTGACACTAGTTCTCTGGTACTGTAAAAAGTTTTGTTGTTTAGATACTCCTAGAAAAATAGGCAAAAGAGTATTCTTATAAGCATATAACATAATTAGTGAATATTCTTTTACTGTCGATGGCTAATAATAACCTTTTATTTTTGGGGTGGGAGGATAGCTGTTGCTTGGAGTGCTAGAATATTCCAGTAGTGGTTCCCTCCAATTACGAGACAGAAGTAACAGTCTTCCTTGTATAATATTCCACAAGGATTGTAGACCGTTCACTGACACATCACTAATAGGTATGTTCAATATTTATTTCACTTTTATCTATAATTTGGGGGAAATATAAAATAATGGCCACTTAATATTAATAGCAACTATATTTTGAGATTCTACAGAATATTAGAGTAGAAACTGCCAGTTCTTGTACAAATTCAAGATAGTATCTGTTCTGACCCAGCCTTAGCAGAACCAAGAAACACTCCATGTTCCAAAAACTGCCTCTTTATTTAGCTCCTGTGAATTACTGGCATTCACACACTGAAAAGTCCAGGCAATAATCCTTCAAAGGGTTAATTGCAGTAACAGACCTTATCAGTTCCTTGGGATATTTGCCAGGCGGGAGCTTCCAGTTGCAAAGCTGTAAATTAAGTTCTGGCAAGCAGTCTCTGAGGCAGGAACCACAATAAGCAAATCTTCTGAAAGAAATCCGAATGGTTGTCTCCTGCAACCATTCGGAGGGAGCATTCAGTGTGCCTTTCTTCCCAAGTCGGCTCCTTGTTCTCAGTTGTTCTCCTCTCCTAGCAGCTCTGAGCATGCGCACATATGGAACAGGCCCCAGATGTTCATCCTTCCCACTTATCTCCAACTCCGAAGGCAGCTGGGAAATGTCGGACAGCCCTGGCTCTGTCTCTGCTTCCTACACAGAGCATCCATCAGAGCCTTCCCCGGACTCCAGGACTGGCCCACGTTCTTCCCCAACCTCCTCATTGTTCGAGTCTGCCACCAGCTCTGCTGACAGCTGTCGGGCCACAACAGTATCCATCACTAATTACAAAAGACAGAGTTTTGAAAGAAAAACTATACTATTGCTATAGAAAATGAAGCTACCCATCAAGTTGTCTGTCTGTTAGTCCAGCGGCCCCCAACCTTTTGAGCACCAGGGACCAGTTCCAGGGAGAAAGGTTTCTCTGTGGACTGGAGGGGGTGTGGTTTTGTGTGCTACCTGCATGCCATGGATGGGGCTTCTCTTATTTGCACAACCCGGTTGCTGGCATGCTGCAGACCAGTGCCGGTTCATGAGCTGGGGGTTGGGGACCCCTGTGGTAGTCCATGCAATTTTAGCTGATAATCTTATTTTTTGTATTTCTATTTAGTTATTTGATATTTATCTGGAAAAGAGGGAAGTATCAGCAAAGGAAATACAAGTTTGCAGAACTGTAGAAAATAGTTTTTAAGGAAACAATTTTAACCAGCTCTGCCATAAATAAAATTATTTTATTTTATTTTATTTTTCATATTTGTATACCGCCCTACTCCCGAAGGACTCAGGGCGGTGAACAGCCAAAAATAAAATACAAAGACATACAAAAGTTAAAAACTATTAAAAAACAGATTAAATAATTTAGGCTCAAAGATTAAAACATCCGATTTATCTAAAAGAGATTTAAAACCCAATTTAAAACCCAATTTAAAAGCCAATTAAAAAGGGAGAGTTAGGCCAGACCAGCCTGTTGGAATAAAAACGTTTTTAGGGCGCGGCGGAAGATGCGTAAGTCTTGGATCTCCATATCTCCGGGGGGAGCTTGTTCCAGATGGCAGGTGCCCCCACAGAGAAGGCTCTCCCCCTGGGGGCCGCCAGTCGACATTGTTTGGCCGACGGCACCCTGAGGAGCCCCTCTCTATGGGAGCGAACTGTTCGGTGAGAGGCTACTGGTGGCAGAAGGCGGTCTCGTAAGTACCCTGGTCCTGAGCCATGGAGCGCTCTAAAGGTAGTAACCAAAACCTTGAAGCGCACCCGGAAGACCACTGGGAGCCAGTGCAGCTCGCGCAGGAGGGGGGTCACATGAGAGCGCCACATCGCTCCCGTCACCACCCGCGCGGCCGCATTCTGGACCAGTTGGAGCCTCCGGGTGCTCCTCAAGGGGAGCCCCATGTAGAGAGCATTACAATAATCCAGGCGTGAGGTGACAAGGGCGTGAGTGACTGTGCGTAACGAGTTCCGATCCAGAAAGGATCGGAAACTGGCGAATCAGGCGAACCTGATAAAAAGTCCTCTTGGCCACGGCCGTCATAAGCTCTTCTAAAGACAGCCGTGAGTCCAGGAGGATGCCCAAGTTGCGAACCCCATCTGTGGGGGCCAACGACTCGCCCCCAATAGTCAGAGATGGCGCCAACTGACTATATCGGGACGTCGGAAACCACAGCCACTCGGTCTTGGATGGGTTGAGCCTGAGTCTGTTCCTCCCCATCCAGATCCAAAATGAAAGTATTCTCTTTCTATTGTGAGATGATTTTGGAGAAAAAGCGCTTCTCTTGTGATCTAGGGACCTACACAAGCCTTAGATTTTATTTAAAGAGATTTTTAAGATAAATTTTAGTTGACAGTTGGAAGCCTCTCATACTGTATATAAATAAAATGTTTATCAGCTTTTTAATGTTGATGCTCAACAGTCAGCAGAGTTCTTCTGCAAGCAGTGTGCTATTTGCACAGCATGCTATATGGAAGTGAAAGTAGCTGCTTCTGAACACTGATGAAGAGGGAAAGAGAGGCAGAAGAAGTTATTTGGGCAATTGCATCAACGGCATGTGCAGAAGAGAAGTTTTCCAATCATTGCTGAACTTCTGGGTTGTGGGAGACCCACTGTGCACTTTTCATCTCTGAATCCAGAAACGAGATACAGAGCACAAATGGCCCTAACAATTAACTCAAGATAGCACTTGTTTTACTACAAATGCTAAAATTCTGTATTACATTGTTGAAATGAAGCATTGCTGATATTCCTTTAAATCAAGCCTTTCAAAGAAAGATATTCTCTAATAGTACATAATGAATATTTTCATCTGATGAGGTTGGCTTGTTTTCTCTAATCAAAACAAAAGATGCTTCTAATACATATGCTCAGTAGCTACAAGCAACCCCAAACTTATTACAATAGGGATATGACAAGACTGGCCATTTTTTCCTTTCTTTTTGTTGGCATTAGCTAACAATATCAAGAGAGTAAAATTTCAGAAAATAATAAAAGCATAAATTAAATATAAATATTGATGATGAAGGATCTAAAGAACTTGCCTCCTTCAGAATCAGTGGTGAAATATATACAACAGTATAGTTCAATATCAGGATAAGAATCAGATGATAAAATTAACGGAAGAGGAAAAACTTCTGAAATAACAGCAGGGTTTAATTATAATATTAAACCAGTGAAGTACTTGGAAATTTACTGAAATAGAATAAAATATTTATTCAAAAATCTTTACTAATCTGGAAAAATATAACAGCTGGTACTTTAAGATGGAGAAAGTTAAGGCTATCTTGGTTAGAAAGAATTTTGGTAGTAAAATGAGCTTCCTACAAAAGTTTCATTATTTATTTGAAATTATTCTAATCAAAATTGAAGAAGGGATATTGATGAGTGATAAGCAACTTTATGTGCTCAAATTAAAATCCCAGGATCAAACTCACAATTCTGAAAGATGCAACATTTAATTTAATTTATTTGATTTGACATTACCACCCACTTCAAAAGACTATTGTGGCTTAGAAAATCCACAAAAAAGTAAAACATTTAAAACTATTGAAACATAGCCCTGACTAAACAACTAGAATGAGACACAATAGAAAAATTAGAATGACACAGAGTAGAAAAATACAAAAGGTCCACCAATAGATCATACCCACATTAACTCTGGATGGGCAGAAACAATACGAGGTAAGCATTTTTTCAGATAATCAGGCCCTATGCCATGAAGGGCTTTAAAGGTAACAACCAGCACTTTGAGTTGCACTTGGAAACCTACTGACAGAATATGCTGGTTGTGTTAAATTATACTATCTAGCTAGTTGTTTGATCTGGATTAAAGATTGTATTGTATCACCATATGATTGGACTACAGTGGAAGGAGCAGGACTCTCAGGAGGTCTGCATAAATATTTCTGGTGTGACATAAGTAGAATTGTTTCTATGGCATAAAGCAATTATAAATAGCCTATTAAAAGTATGGGGAAATTTAACTTTTATTAAAAATAAGCTCTTTTGAGACTTTTTCCCTAAAATGGTCAGAAATATTCTAATTGGTTTCAGTATCTTTAAACAGTGTAGTTCAGAAATAAACTACATAAACAAAGTGATTTTTTAGAGATTTGAACAAATTTGAAACATACATTTGCTAGTTTATATGCAAGTTGTTCCTGAAATAGGATGTATTTCTCAGCCACATCTATCATAGGGATAGAGATGTAAGGAAAATATTAGAGAAAGGAAGTGCTGCACATCATCTTGAGCAAGTTGGAATATAAATTTGATAAATAACCCTTGACTGTTTGGATCTGAAGTTCAGTGAAGTGTTCATCCTTTCTAATATGAATGATGACTCTTTTATCCTCCAACTCATCATTTCTTTTAAATGAGAGTCTTTATACTTATCTTTTATACCTTTCTGTCCTTTGGAAAACAGATGTCTGTCTTTATCTTCAATGAATAGAGATAGGGAGATTGCAGAGTTTATAAGAGCATATGACGGCCGTGGCCAGGGGGGCTTTTTATCAGGTTCGCCTGATATGCCAGTTGCGTCCCTTTCTGGATCGGGACTCCCTACGCACGGTCACTCAAGCACTTGTCACTTCCCGCCTGGACTACTGCAATGCTCTCTACATGGGGCTCCCCTTGGGGTGCACCTGGAGGCTGCAGTTGGTCCAGAACGCGGCCGCGCGGGGGATTATGGGAACGACGGGGCGCTCACATATAACACCTCTCCTGCGCGAGCTGCACTGGCTTCCTGTGGTCTTCCAGGTGCGCTTCAAGGTGTTGGTGACCACCTTTAAAGCGCTCCATGGCTTAGGGCCGGGGTATTTGCGAGACCGCCTTCTGCCGCCGATAGCCTCCCACCGGCCGGTTCGCTCACACAGAGAGGGCCTCCTCAGGGTGCTGTCGGCCAGGCAGTGCCAGCTGGCGACCCCCAGGGGGAGAGCCTTCTCTGTGGCAGCGCCTGCCCTCTGGAATGACCTGCCCCCTGAGATACACACGATATCAGACCTCCGGACTTTTCGTCGGGCCCTGAAGACACACTTGTTCCATCTAGCTGGGCTGGCTTGATCCCATCCTCTTAGTTTTTTAATCGAATTTCGGTTTTAATTGGGTTGTTTTAAATTCGGGCCAAAATTATTTAATTGTTTTTTAAAATGTTTTTAAATTTTATATGCTATGTTTTATCCTGGCTGTACACCGCCCTGAGTCCCGCAGGAGAAGCGCGGTATAGAAATATAATAAAATAAATAAATAAATAAAATAAATAAATAATAGTGTGTATTAAAGAAATAGCAAGAAAAGTCATAAGTAAATTATTCACTATTTGCGAGGAATGAACTATTTTTCTTCTTTCTTACTTTAGCAAAAGTGCCTCTGATTAATTCTAGCTTCAAGTGTAATGACAGAGAAATAAGGAATTGAAGCTTAGTAGCTCATTATATCTGAAGCTAGAATTGGTCAGAGGTACCTGTTAAGTGCCAAACAAATCGGGAGATCCAGATGGTTCAAATGGGTAAAAAGATTTATTGCAAGCTTAAGCTTGCTACGAGAACCTGAACTACTAACAGCTAAGGGAAATTAGAGGATATAAGAGTAGGAGGAATTCAAGATGGGCTGGGCTTAGATCTCTTGTGGGCATGAAGGAACTCATGAAGGCTGATGATGTATTTGACCCCTCCCTTGGGCTCAGCCTGGTCATGTCCTATATCATCTTTGCTAAGGTGGGTCTTGAGGAGAAATTGTTTCTTCTGCTTTCTCTGCTATGTTTTGTATAGTAGTCAACTTTGCTTATTAACTGATTTTATTTTTTTCAACTACAGGGTGCCTCCTCCAGGTGAATATTTTTCAGCTTATTACAGAACAGTTTCCTCAAAATGACTTATCTTCTTCACAACAGCCAATTACAGCCAATCATATAAAGAAAAAGAAAAGGCAGGTATCCATTTGTTTAAACTTAAAAACAGCAGACCCATAGAACAAGTCAAAGATGCAGATGAAAAAGCCAAATGTAAAATATTGTTTTAGAACTATGAAGAAACCTAATATGAAAAATGTAGTAATATGACTCTTGTTTAGTTCACTGAATTTTGAATATTTTCCTTTATTCTGATTTTCTCTTGATTAAAAAAAAAGTTCCATACCAGTTATTTTCTGTTTGGTGTGGTCATGTGACATTGCACCTTATGACTGAATCTAAGCAACAAAGTTCCATTCTCAACTGGATCTCCATCTGACGAACATTCTGTTTCTCTAACTTTTTAATGAAAGTAGTATTAGATTCATAACTCTGGTTTCCTAGTCTGGTCTACCTTGAAGGGCTGACATATTGCAGGTATTTTACAGTAGATCTAACTGAGAATGAAAATGGAGGAGCAACCCATTATAGGATACACTTTCTCCAATACAGAAAAATCATTATCAGTCAAGTGTCCTAATTCTGCAGTTTGTGTTTCTTTCTCCCTATAACATCTCTAGAGCTGCACTCATGCTACTTTTTTGCTCTTCTCAGGCTTTATGCACAGTTTTATTTTGAGGATGTGAAAGTTCTTCATGTTCCTGAAAAGAGAGCCAAAAAAAGCCCTACCATCTATCAGCAGACCTCCTGTGATGTGAAAGACAGTGGCAGCTCAACAACTGATCTGAGACCCTCAATAAGGAAAGCTAAAAGGAAAGGAAAGGAAACAGAAGAAGCAAATACCAGGGAGCCAGAACATTTCAGAAACAGTACTGAGAAGATCACCTATGTATCTCGTCTGTTTTTGCTGATTCAAAAGGAAGGACTTGCATGGCGCAACTACCTCCACAGTTCAGAAAGCAAGTCTGAAAATGGGCAGACAATGCAACTCTGCTTTCAGGCCACAATTTTATGGATGGGCAAACCTAAGCTATGCCACAGTCTTGGAGAACGTGAAGAACAGGAGGAGCTCAAGATTATTGCTTTTGAAGAGACCAGCGAAGCCCAGCAGAAAGTAAGGGTAAAGCAAAGTGGAGAAATGGCACATGATTGCATTCATTCAGAATGTTGCATGCCTGCTGTTCTTCCATAATCATCATTGTGTAATGTGTAGTTATCATCAGTTCATGAGATCCAGAACAAACAGAATGACATCAATTTGTACTTTTCTTTTATACTGTAGTGCTTTCATACAGAATTAAGCCTATACCTCAAAATATATTAATTAGCTCAAGATTGGACTATCTTCAGTCAGATCCATTAATCTGCTCTTGCTCTTAGTTCCAGAAATGTACAATTTACCCTTGTCATTTTTTGTATTCTCTGTTTTAAGTCAAATGTTGTGATTGTCCTTAAATGGACCCATGGACATTGTCCTTTGCTGCTTGTCATGGTTTCACAAAAGGTGTTTTAGTTAAATACTAAGTTATCAGCCTTTGTTGTGCCCATACAGCATTCACTACAAATAGTAAAGACAGTGCCAATCAGTTTTGGCACCATTTGGCCACTATAACACAAGCCCAGTTTTACCCCCAAGGTTGTATATGCTATTCTACGCAAGCTAGGAACTCTAATCTAGAATTTAATCTTGTCAAACAGCATACTGTTATATCTCACCACCAACACTCTGATGGTAAAATTTGGGTTTCTTTTGTTATGGACTTCTCAAATTACTCTTCAGGTGTTGTTACTGTTTCTGAAGAACTCTCTGCACTGGTTCCCATTTCTACATGTTGACCATTTGTACCAGCTCATTCTACCTCAGTGCACGGTAAGACTAAAAGAAACTGTAAAATTTATTGCTGGGCTTTTGCTGATTTACTCAGGAAGAATAAAAATCAGTGATTGGGCCTTCTAGTCCAATTTTTTGTCTTTCAAATTTCAAGATTCCTTGTAATGGTGGTGTCTGAATACTGTTTGATTCTATGGTAGGTCTCAGTTCGCTATGTTTTTTCAGGATTTGGATATTTTTGATAAAAAGTGCTCCACACTGGCTCCAGGAAACAAATACAACTTGAGCTGTTCCTTTTTTCTGCCCTTCCCAGATGGGGCCTATGTGCATCATGTGAGACGAATTTCTCAGGTACGAATTTGTTTCTATTTTGATTTGGGAAGAAAATGAACTAACAGGCTAATACAGAGTCCTAGGCATGAGTAGAAGTGAACAATTTTAATGCCAATACAGTAGGTTCACGATGTGAAGAGGCAGAGCAGTGGATTAATATATTTATTTTTTCTTTTTCAGCCCATGTCAAACATATTAAAAAGGGAACAAAAAATGTTCTCCATTGCAGAAATACTCAATCTGAGGTAAAATATATTTTCTTTTTGTTTACTGAGAGATTTACTGTGGAAATTGTAATTATGGTCTTTAAGGAAATGAAATGGAATATCCTTTGCTCTACTTTTTAAAAGTCATACTCTTCTGGTCTGTATTGTTATCTTGGCTAACAATATAATATAAACTAATTTTGAAGCACAAGATGGAAAAGAGTTGGAGAGAGACACGAGGCATATCCAGGCTGGTTGTTCATACTAAACCTAGTTTGCTTTAATTCAGTTAAAGCAACTTTTTTCTTGCTTTTTGAGTGCACAAAATCATAATTTAGGATTTAGCTATCATTTACAGCTAGTACATAATGGGATTCTTGAGTATTCTGACAGACAAATGAAGTCTTTGCAAAAACTACAATTGAAACACTTAGCTAAAAATAAGCAACCCAAATTAAGTGCTAGCCTGCCCCCTGCCATTTTCCCTTTCTTTTTATTGCTGGAAAGAGAGAAGATTCTTTGAATGTGTGCATGCATGCACATGTTTTCATGTGAGAGTGATCTGTGTATAAGAGAATATTTACACAGAGAAGGATCCATTTACTAAATGGGTTTTCTTATTTTATAGGGAATTAATTTTAACAAGTAGTTTTTAATTCAGTTACTATTTCTCAGGGTCTGTCTTTCCTTGGAGTGTGGCTTCTAACACATATATAAACATGCATATACATATGACATACACAAGTATATTGGATAAGGAAATGGCATCTCCAGGATGGGTTTCCATTTGAGTTAGCATTTTATCTGCATTTATTATGGCTTTCTTTAGAGGACGCTTAAGTATGTGCTCCTTTCAGGAAAATTTCTGTTTCTGTTCAGAATCTTCAAAGTTCCAGATAGTTTTGCTAATGGTATTTAAAAATCTCCTTTTTCTTTTATGAACATGCCTAATTATTGAGGCTGTTTTTGGAGGCTGTCCTGTGTCTGGTAACAATTGAGATCTGCTTGCTGGGAAAAGATAGAAGGCATTTTCACTGTTGGAATTGGCGTCTGAGGAATCTCTATTTTACTAATGAGTTGATTCCAGAAATCGCTGCAGATCTTCCCTTTTAAAACATAGTTTTGCAACAGAAATGATGAAAATGTTTTTAAATGTATGGGCACAATTCAAAGTGATAACAATACCCTGATTGCTTAATGTTAATTTACTGGAAGACTATAGAATGAACTTAGTTTTAAGATCTTTAGGAGAATCCTTTCTATCCTTCTCTCTCTGAAGGATAATCTGTTCCTTGATTATCTAGTAAGTATTTGGTAGGCAAAGTCACTTTTCTTCAGATAGTGTTAATATCTAAGAAGCCAAAATTTAGTGCTTCTAGTGAATGAATGAGATTGGCAGCAAATTCTAATTTAAATAATTGATATGTTAACTATCTGTTCTTTTTTCCGTGTTTAAAACTAGGATCCAGACACTACCTTGAAAAACCTTTTAAATTTGTTGTTGAACTGAATTTTAATTTAGAAGATGCTGGTATCTTACTGATTTATTTTATTCGTTATTTTTAACCTTGAGTTAGTGTTTTTAATCTAGTGTTATGCTTAAAATTATAGTTTATACTGACCAGATTGCCCTAATCTCTGTTTTGGATGAAAAGCAGGAAATGTAGTAAATTAAATGTTCCCTCATCAGCTCCAAAGGTTCTCTGGTCTCTTTTTCTGGAGAAATAATGGAAAGAACTTTGTGTGACTCTCATTCTGGAAAGAAGACAGAAGCAGATGCCTGTGTTCAGAAAAAAGGTAACTATTTGGAAAATGTGTAAGTTTTTATAAGCATTGCTGAGACAACACATATAAACTAGCCAGTCTATTCAGAATATATTGGTGAGAATTACTCTGCAAGAAGAAAAATGAATTTTCTATAGCCTAGAGCTAAAATGATGTTAGGATCAACCTGGGAGGAAACTATCTTCTACCTATTTAGGTGGCCGTTTGCCCTGGAATTATACTGTGAAGCTGAGCGTAGCACCTGCACATGATTCTTCAATTCTTCTGGATATCTATATTCAAGCCGCTTTTGTGCCATATCTTTGGGGTTTGTTGCCTGGAGCTAGGATTTTGTTTCGGGATCTACAGTGCAAAATTTCCAGGTATGTCTTGAGCCCAGAGGTACTGAAGCATCATGTTAATATTCATCGTATATCATGGCATAATTGATACCTGCTAATTTTTATAGGATTTGCTTCACTGCTATTAGTGAAAAGGGCTCAGGCTTTGGTCTTTGATGTCCAGACTATCATGCTGAAGTTTTTACTAACGTCTTGTATTGACCACCATTTGGGATATCCACTGAATAGAAAATGTGTTTTGTTTCACACACAAAATATACTTTGACTTAGAAATCTAGTTAAGACTATTCTGAGCTGGTTCTGATTGAATTGAAACTGAGTTGTTCTGGGCTTTGGCATAGGTCTTACAGGATGAATCAAGCAAGACTAATGCATCTCATCTTTTTCTCCCTTTCATAGCCTGTCCTCTAATCTGTCCAAATTTATCAGCACGCCTTCCTTCCTCCCACCTATCTTCTCTTGGCTGCCATTATCACTCTTGCATTCAAGTATGGTGTGCCTGATCTTCTCACTTGCTCCCCTTGCCAGTCTTCTCAGCCCATTTCTTCTCCAAAACTGCGACAGTTCTTCAGGTGCAGTGTATCAAAATGTCCTACCAGCTCCTTTCTCTGCCCTTCTCAGTTACACTTCGTTAATATCACTGGAAATTCCCTGGATTATTGATTACATTACTGACTAGATATGAATGGGCTGCCTGTTACTAAAAATGCTGTTTTCCTTCCTTGAGCTGCCAAAACACTGAAGCCACACAGTATTTTCAGGAGCAACATATTTTTAATATGCACCATTTTCATCAGTTCCTAAAAATATTGCATAACTTAAGCTCTTCATTGGCTCAAGGAAAGACAATGCCATCTGTCATTTTTAATAGGCAGCCTGTTTGTAATTAAGAATTCCGACTTAAAATTCAGGTTAAAGACAGATAGGGAACCAAACCTGCTGTTAACTCAATACTGTTCGTACATCCTTTTTTTTTTGCTTCTCCACGACCATTCTCATTGGCTCTCTAATCTATCTCATTTAACTGTACTAGTATCCAAAATCCATCTTTTTTCATTACAGATTTGGAAATATCTATTGTGTTTTTATTACCTCTAGTGATGTGTGTACTCTGACTCCTCCACCTCACAATTCTCCAAAGTGAGTATCAACCTCAGGAGTTAGCTTGAAATTTTTTTACCTTTCATCCAACTGCAGAATTTGATGAAAGCTCCTTTTTCTTTTTTATTTGCAGACATCTGGATTCCACTGCTAAGTTTTCAGTAGGTTATTTATCCAATATAACACTTCAGCCTCTTAATCTGGGCCAAGCACAAGTCACTTGCCATTTGACATGTATCCTATCTTTATCCATGCAATGGTTTTGTGATCTCTGCAACATCTCCACAGAGGTATCTAGTCAGCCATATTTGAATTTGGGAATTTCTAAGCTTCTTTCCTTGTGTCATAATTGCTGTATTGTATTGTTTTATTATTTTGCATGAAGTAACATATGGTCATTCAAACTTCACACCTGTAATCTGAAATAACTGCCATATAAATTTTTATACTAACACGATCACAATTTCGTCAACATATTTTCTCCCTTCCTAGAGAAGGCCCAACGAATGTAACAATTCTTGCTCGTCACATACAGGAATGATTAAAGCTATAGCTAAGTAAGTACTTGGAAAGAAATGTATACATTTATCTGGGGGGGAAAGCACTTCAACTGATCATAAAAAAAATATTGTCTGTTATAACTGCCAATAATTTTTATTGTCCCTATATAAATAGCATATAAGAAAAAGCAATAACACATGTTCAAATTATATAATATAGAATGTTGAATAGTTTGCTCATTTTGTCCATGTATTTAATCCTCAAATCTGACAACTTTTTGCTGAACAGAAATTATTTTTTGACCAAATATATTTAAAATCAAAATGAGTACAGGGTAATGACCAACTTAATCATAAGTCATGATGATTGTAAAAATGGCTGCAATGTAAAGCAACCTCTGGCCGTAAAGTTAACCCATTGTTTGCAATGGAAGGATTTTGCTGAAAATTAGAAGTAAATGCTGGGTTTTGGCAAAACTTGGCAAAACATTTGCATGCCTGCAAGGTACTGCACACAGCCATAAATGGAGGTTGTGTGTCCAATGTGGTCATGTGACTGGGGGAAGGCTGGCCATTGCAACTGAGCCATAAGTAGCCGAGGGGGGGGGGCATCTATAATAATTTTGAACAGTTGCTAAGCATCCAATTGTAAATCAAGGACTTCTTGCTATTCAGATTATTACTTTATGGCATACAGAATAGAATTACAGATATCCATTATTCTGAATGAGAATGTGAAATATTTATTTCAAATCCCACTTATTATCACAGAATCCTAGTAGAAGATGGAACAAGTGAGGTTATGGTATTTTGCAAGAACCAACAGGTGCAGCAAGTGTTGAGTTTGAGCCCCAAGGAATGGGAGGTCATGCAAAATCATATTCGGATTAAGGGAAGTGTCTGCATTCAGCATAATGAAATTAGCACAGGAGCTAGGGTAAGTGGTTTATTTTGAATTAGGAAATTTGCTAATTACTTGAATTAGGAATTTTGCCTAATGATTTTGAGTGTAGGTCAAGGCTAATTTATCTGATTTTGACAGATACTGGAAGAGCAAGATCTGCTCACACAGTATTTGAGAAACTTATGCAGAAGTCCAGTTGTCTGTCGATCCATAGTGTTGGCCTTCAGAGTGGATAGAAAATCTTTTAAGACAGGTATGTTATATGCCTTCAACCTCACACAATGCTTTCAGTGTTAAGAAGCCATTTTTTTTAGAAACAATGGCAGCTATTCAACTTACTATTCCTGCGATAAGTTGCTTTGCTATAATCAATACAGAAATTACTTGTTAACAATATAGCGATTCCGATGCCTCTCTTTAGTCCTTAACATTGCTTACAAATCCCAGAAGCTTCAAAATAGATGAATGAAACGCCCAAGTAAGCTGCTAAATTTACTTCAGTATGCCAGATGTTCCATACCTAAAGCAGATACCAGTTTAATCAACACCTGCTAGCAATTAAATTGAGATGCTTAGAGGAAAAATTCTAGGAACTAGAGGCTGATCTGTATTACAAAATGGCTCAAGAAAATCGTTCTTATATTAATTGGAATATCAGCCAAGAGATGGAGAATATTGATCACTGTGTTTTGACTTTTATGGAGTTGAAATCTAATCTGATGGGCAGAAGGCTGATTTATGCAAATGGGGACCATTGGTATATTGTAAAAAATACTGTGTGCTTCTGTTCAGATGTAGGCAAACACATTTCCTGATTTTTCTTAGAGATTTTAATAAAGGCAACAATAAATGGAATTCTATCGCACATCTTAATTAGGCAAGCATAAATATGAGGGAGATGAGCTGTTAAGAAATATGAAATTGCTTAATGGCTATTGCTTAACGCATTGTAAGCAGCCCTGAGTCTCCGGAGAAGGGCGGCATATAAATCAAATTAAATATATATATATATATATATATATATATATATAAGAATATATATACACCATATACCAAGTATTGCACTTGTGTGTTCCTCCACTTGTACTGATTTCCTTGTGACAATAATGACTCATTTTAAAAAAACCAAAAAGGGTCCCTGTTATATCTTCTCTATACCCTTCTCCCAAAATTAGAAAAGACATACCCAGGAGCTGGCTGAGATACAGTGTGTTGGTGTTATTTTTAGTGAGAAAGAGATGGATTATAAAGTTCTCTTTTTTTAATAGGATCAGGACAATTGAGGAGGTTTTTCTGTAATGAATTAGAGTTCTTAAGCCGAATGAGGAATCGACCAAACTTGATATGTCTTAATATCCAAGAAACAATCTGAAGAACAGGAAGAGGAGAAAGTGTAATTACTCTGGAGGAATTTGTGTAATTCCAATTTGTGTATGTATTTCAGGTTTGGAGATATTATCATTCAAGTATGAAAGGTATTGTTGCAAACATTAAAATGTGAAAATATTTTTATATTAAAAAATCAAGCTTGTTTTTCTTTGTTTCATTCATTCTTTTCAGTAAAATACAAATCAGTGTTGCCTTATAACTAAAAGGTTTGTTATTTTAACATTTGATTAAAGCATATTGTGTTGCCATGATTTTACTCTCTGCACTGAGAAAAGTGCATCTTAATCTAAAACAATGACTATTTTTTGCACATACTAAAATTTAGGAAAGGTATAACAGATGATCAAGCAAAAGATAGACAATTTCCCATTCATTTCACCTCTGCTTACACCAGATAAGCATTTATCCCAATTGCCTTTGCAGTATTGTTTTCCTAATAGCATATTCCTAATATGCTATTCCTATATTATTAATAAAATCCCCCAGAACAGCTAGGAATCCATCTATGTTTATTACATCCCAATTCACAGAATTTAGAACCAAATACAACCTAATTTGTATGGTAGTTTCTCAAGGCCATGAGAAGAGACATCATTCACTATAGAATGAACTTTCAAGAAGAAAAAAAGCTTTCATTCTAGAGAAGGGAATTAGAAAAATGCTGGCCTTAATCACTCAATAAAAAGCATTTCCAATAGTCCCACAGATTCCAATTCCAAAGAATATAGACTACCAACATCCTAAAGCTTGAGAATAGATGCTTCTGAGTGATTATTTAAATATATATAATCCTGAATCTCAATATAATTTCCAATCAGCTTTAAGATAATAGTCCAATATAGGTAACATAGGCAGAGTTTAAGTTTACTCATTTTTATATTACTAAATTCTGTAATGTCTTGTTGACACAAAGCACCAATTAAAAGGCTAGAAACTTTTACTCTGATGGGCAAGAATAGTATATTATCAACACAATTGTATTCTTTTAAGATTTGAACAAATATACACAAAGCTACATAGATACAATGCCGTTCTTCCCATCAATTCCTCCTCTTTTGGAACCATTGAGTTTGTAATATCATGACATGAGTATGATTTTTCTAACACTGACACAAAGAGAATTTTTTATTTTTATCCAAAAATAAATTGCACAGTGAGGGAGATAGGGAACAAAGCAGCATAATACACTTATGTAAAGTGATAGTAGTTAATCAGTTTCCTAGGCATAGAATGCTACAACATAATACAATCAATAAGGATTTCAGCAAAAGAAGCAAAACTGTTTTGTGCTAATCACTGATATATCATGTTCTGCAAACAGCATAAATGAAATTACCGGTAGCTTTCTGAATATAGAACTCAAAAGAATTGAAAATGCAGTTATCAAATTTAACTGGTATTGCCTAAATGAGGAAAAAGCATGTTTCTGAAAGGCTCAAAACTGATATTGAGTGACATACCAGAAACAGAAGGGTCATCAATTCTATAGTTATAGTGGTCAGGAAGAGGAAATATATTATTACTTGATTATAATATTTAGCAACCTTGTTTCCAGTTTCCATTGAATCATATTTATAATCCATACTTCATATTATAATACATTTACAAATGTGCAAGGAAACAGAATCCAGAGAGGATTCTTTTTAAGATTATCTTTCACATTATTTAAATTGTAATTATGTATGAGCATTAAGGCCTGCTGTTAATATGCTATAAGAAAGCACTAGACATAATGATCTTTACAAGAAGAGGTGAGAAAAAGGATTAGCAAGCAGCTTTTTTATAATTAAAGCTTGGGGTTTTAACATTCTCTTCCTCAGCAAATTTAAAAACTTTTGTACAACTATTCCATGGTTTTTCATTTTTTTATAAGTTTATAGTGTTACATTTGCTCAAATAAGGATACTTACTGTTCTAAATAACAAACATTGCCAGAAATAAAAGGTTGATCTTTTCTGGTCCATATTTCCAAGCATAGAAAGCAGAAAAAAATAATTTAACAAGTCACATGTACATTCAAAAGACATTTCCTCAAATAATAGCTGAGCATAGACTTGTTGGGAATCATTTTTGCCCATCAGTTCTAATCTTGAAGATTTTTCAGCACATTAAGAATGGGGAAGAGCTTTTGCACCGAAGTATTGTGATCTATAATTCTGATCAACTCTATTGATTATAGACACAACAGCAGCATTAAAGAATAAGCAAAACTACGTTTGAAGCATCATGCATGACCACATGCAGTAGAAAACTGATTTAACTGCCTTTTTCCTCCCTGAAGAAATCTATACTTTGACAACCTTAATCCTCTTCCAAAGAGAAAAACAGTTGAAGGGTTAAATTTGGTGAGAAAACTTCAAGCCTTACTGGGACTTTAGCAAAGTCTGTTTTATATTTGCACAAAGATACGCAACTATCAAACTAAATTGGAATGTTTTTCCAGTTATTAGTAATCTTCATCACAATGTATATCTTCATCTTCTGCTGGAAAAAGAGAAGATTGAAAGGAGAAACACTGAAGTGGGAATTTCTAGTCCTCCAAACTGCGGAATGCATTCTGCATGTCTTCAAACAGCTGGGCATAGTCTGCTTTGATCTTTGCCTCTCCATCTTTCATGGGGTCCTGAAATTCAACAGAGCGAAACTGGATAATCACTCAAAAGGTTTAGAAATAGCAATTCCTCAGAAGATGTCATGAATATCTTAACATTGCAGAATTCCTACCAAGGGTGCAGAGGGAACTGGTCCTTTGATATGCCTGTTGAGATCTACCTGTCCCATGAAAAACAACAGCCAGCAGACATACCAGTGGTGAAATGTAAAATTTGTTACTACCAGTTTTGTGGGCATGGCTTGGTGGTGGTGGTAATGTGACTGGGTGGGCGTGGCCAACTTTTTTTTTTTTAACTTTTAAAAGCATTTTTTTTACAACCTTCGGCCGAAGAGGTTGTAAAAAAAATGCTTTTTTTATTTTAAATATTTTTTATTAGTTTTAAAAGTAAAACAATGGACATTGCTCAATGTCTCTGGTTTCTAACATTTGCATCTAAATCAAGTTAATAAATAATCTCTATTCCTTGATCTATATACAAATTTACATATCTCCTATTTCATTATATATCAAGTATGCAGTATTTTACTTCCTAAACAACTATGCATGTATTTAATAAACCTATATTACATTCACAAATTCAATATACATTGATATATTGATATACATTGATATATACATTTCAAGACATTTGTTATCCCTTGTTTTTGGCATTCTTCCTCTTATCTAACAAATTATAAAATGTATTCCAGACTTCATAGTATGTTGATTCACTTTTGTCTTTGAGTTCTAAAGTGAGTCTGTCTATCTCTGCACAGCTGTAAATTTTGTGTATAACTTCTTCTTCTGAGGGTATTTCTTTACACTTCCATTTTTGAACAAATGCTACTCTGATACTCAGAGGCATTTTTTTCCTTTTAAAAGCATTTTTTTTTTTTTTGCTTTTAAAAGAAAAAAAAAGGCTCTGATGATTGGGTGGCTCAGCTGGGGGGCATAGGGCAGGGGCAGGCAGGGATTTTTGCTACCGGTTCTCCGAACCACCCACCGCCATCGCTACCAGACTGGATTGTCCGATCCGGGAGCATTTCACCTGAGACATACCTCCAACTGATAAATACCTCCTCATGTAGCAGTGTTACTATTTTCTCTTTCACTTCTGCTATAATAATAACATCAAATAGAAATCTGCATGTGTGCCAAGTTTCATATTCAAAAAGAAATTGGAATTGTGAAATGCTTCATCCTCCTTCCTGAATCCAGAGGTGATACAAAAAACCTAGTTACTTTTCTTTGTACATAATTTGAACAGGTACCAGAAGATAACAGAAATAGACTTTGAAGGTGGTCTGCAGCCAATTAATGTCAACCATGAAGCGGTTTTCTGGCATCATAAGAGAACAAAGCCATCCACTTTGTTTTATCAGCAGCTCAAGTTATAGAAAAGCAGGTGTTCTACAATTCTGCCTAAATCACATTACAAGACTGGAACTACTTAGAGTAGACCTACCTCTTGCTTCCTATTAATATATTGACGTGACTATCCTTAACAGTCTTGCAGTTTAATTAAAAAACTAAATACTCTTGTCAACCATGTTTTTTATCAATGGCAGTTAGATTAATAGAATATTAAAGGAACAACAATCTTATATTTGTTTGATTTGGGATATGAACAAGGGCAATAAAAAATTAAGAAATTGCTTAATATATAGTTTGTGAACCCCACTGGATTTTAAGTATTTCTGTCTAAATATGATCTAAAACATGATCAGATCTCCATACAAGCTTAGCTGCTGCACAGTCTTGAAATCAGTCACCTCATTGCTGGAATTGGGTATGTCTAGTCTAGTGAAAAGAAGGACTAGGAATGACATGATAGCAGTGTTTCAATATTTGAGGAGTTGTCACAAAGAAGAGGTCAACTTATTCTCCAAGCACCTGACGGCAGGACAAGAAGCAATGAATAGAAACTAACCAAGGAGAGAAGCAACGTAGAACCAAGGAGAAATTTCCTGACAGAACAACTAATCAGAGGAACGATTTGCCTCCAGAAGTTGTGAATGCTCCAACACTGGAAGTTTTTAAGAAAAGATCGGGCAATCATTTGTCTGAAATGGTATAGGGATTCCTGCCTGAGCAGGGGATTGGACTCCAAGGTCCCTTCCAATTCTTATTCTGTTATTAGTAGGTGCTGTATCTGCACTCATGCCCATGCCAAAGCACTCATTTTGATTGTACTGAACAGAAACCATTGCATAGTCATAGACAGTAGCTTTCTGCATTTCTTCAAATACAAAAAAACAGGATCAGAAACAAACCACCCACTTTCCTAGCATTGCTTTATTTTGTTTGCAATTTAAATACTAAAGGTAGTCCTCAACTTACAACTTTTGGCTTAATGATGGCTTGAATTAATGATGGCTCATATTTATGACTAGTTGCAGTGTCCCACAGTCATATGATCACAATCTGAAACATCTTTTGTCAGTTTCCAGCAAAATACATTGTTGGTTAAGCTGGATTCACCAGACCACGACTCAATTTATAACCACAGTAAAAGGATCTTAAAATTGGATCCGGTCACATGATTACTCAACTTTGTGGTCGTACTTTGAGGACCCCTTGTACATATGGTTTTGTTATAATCCTAATGCAGGGTACATACCTTGAATTTCATAGAGGTAAGTCGGTAGAGGATTTCACTCATGTTCTCTTTGATAATGGACCATGTAATCTTATTGTCACTTTGGGCAGTAGTCTCAACTGCTCGGCGTGCCATATCATAAAATGCAATCATGTTGGATAGCACCCCCACAGTCTTATAAAATGGGCAGAACCTAGTGAAAATAGTAGCAAAATTTATCTTTCTCAGAATTAAGGAACTTTTTAATGACTAAATTGTATAAACAGGTTAGCAAATATTTATATTTGATAATTAACATTTGTGGAAGAATTGACAGATGCAAAACAGTTGCCTATAAAATTCAGCTTTCTATAATAGACAATACATATACGGAAACAGAAGGTGAATTTTTTCTATGAGCTGAATAAGCAACTTCCATAGTTTTTTATCATATCTTTAGTCCAGCAATTACACAAATCTGAATAGCACACGTAGGTTATAGAACAATTTGCATCAAAGCACTGTTTGATATAATATTTAGGATAGAAAAATCAGCTCCTACTCATGTGAAATGTGAGTTGATTTTTGATATCTATGAAACAGTGTTGGCCAAAGGTAGGCTAACTCCAACAGTGCCAGGTGAGAAGAAAATATAGCATAGTGTAGTTAAAATAGGGGTCTAATCAGTTTACTAAACTGCTAGGGAAACAAGGAAAACACTACCAAGTAGGAAGAAGTTGTATGTCAGAGTATACTTAGCATGCAATAAAGCCTTTATTACCAGAGATCAAGACATGTCTAATAATTACTATCTCAGTATAGAAGCTAAAGGTCCAGATCCAGTTCATCCTAAATGAAATTTTAGAATATTCACAGACTGACATTAGAAGTAAATCTTAACTTGTGACCTGTCAACTAGGAATCCTACTATACATTACAATTATATTAACATTAGGCTGAATCCTAGCCCTTCATTCTGGATTTTTAAAAATTCCCTGTGAGAAAGATACCAATTTTTCTGTCTATTCCCTGCAACAATAAACATTTCAAGCTTTCTAAAATAACACTGAGGAACAAAGATCATTTTAGCCCACAGAAACTACCAGCTAAGAGGTTACAATTTTTTTAAGCCAACACTTTTACTATGAAGTTTCTTTAGGGGAATGCCAGCATTGTCTAATCAGTTAATCTAGAAGACACTATAAGAACATTAAGAGAACTACAGGTAGTTCTCGACTTATAACATTCATTTAGTGACCATTCAAAGTTACAATGGCACTGAAAAAAGTCACAACCTTTTTTCATATGACCGTTGCAACATCCCCATGATCATATGATCAAAATTTGGATGCTTGGCAACTGTCATGTACTTACAATAGTTGCAGTATCCTGGAGTCATGTGATCACTTTTTGCAAACTTCTGCCAAGCAAAGTCAATGGGGAAACCAAATTCACTTAACAATCGTGTTACTAATTTAACAACTGCATGGTTCACTTAACAATTATGGCAAGAAAGGTCATAAAAATGGGACAAAACTCACTTAACTGTTTTGCTTAGCAACAGAAATTTTAGGCTCAACTGTGGTCATAAATTGAGGACTATTTGTACTCCAAGCATACCAAGGGGCTTTTTAAAAAATGAAAGATAGTTATTAATGAATATTTTTGCAATGAATGGAAATAGAAAATGGTATACAAAAATCATTTTGTTCAATTTCAGATTAGGAAGAGCTACATCAATTTTGTGTGCCTTATTCTGCTTTTGAAAAAGAATATTGTGAATTTCAAATTCCAGGAAAGATTTCATGAGACATGAAGATTTATTATGGAAAATCCACATCTATACATCAGCAATTAAATGGCACCATTGAACTGTTGAGACTGCATTCCTTATAGTACACCAGTCTTAGATATACGCCATTAGCAGTTTCAATTATCGTAAGAAGTTCAGATGAATCCCCTCCTGGAACAATTATAGGTATTTGCAGCTACTGTGCTTCTGTATATATGAGCCTATCATTAATAGAACCTTTTCCCTTTGTGGATTGGTGATGTTATACGATCAGCTGCAAAGTGTTAGGTAATGTTTGTCCTTTGTTAACAAGCACACCAGTAACTTAACATTAAGAACAATGTAGCAAAAAGATAACTAACATGTGAAAATGCTTAATGATCTGAAGGAGCACATGGAGATGCTTCCTTTGACTGAAAGCCCTGTTAGAAAATGTCATCTAAATAGAATGTCATATATGGTTCCTTCAGCTTAAAGCAGAGAGTGTATCAGCTCCTCAAGCACAAATGTGAACAGGGCTCATCAAAATCTTTTAAGTCCAACATTAAATTAATAATACTATTACTTTTATTTTAATCCATTAACTGTAACCTTTTAAATAATATATATTAATCCCAATCATCTCACATCTCATTTTATTCCTAGGTTTAATATAAATTAAAAATATAGCGAACAGAAAACAAATCCTGCAATCACTTTACTACTCCCACTGATACCTTCCCCTCTGAATTCAATTCTGAAGTTTATCAGTAATTACTACCACAAAGAGAAGTAGTAACAGTTTGTTAATTAACCTGTTTGAAAGACTACTTGTTATGTATCAATTGAAACAACTCTGATTTGCAGTCGTAAGCAACAGGAAGAGAAAATTGGGTGATCTGAAAAAGCAAAATAAAATGCTGCAACCAAACTGCACAACCAAGCAAGAAGTGAGAATGGGGGGAAGGTTGCAAAATGTTAGCTGCTTCAAAATTCTCCTAACATCTGAAAAATTGATATAAATCCCCCAGACAGGACTTAACATGCCAAAACATTCCAGGTATAGAATATGTTTGAACACAAAAGCGTTCAGGCATATTCTATATCTATTTTCTTTATCTATTTTCCATAAAAAATAGCTTCTATGGAAAGTTGAGAGAGTACTGTAGAGTATCCATTAACAAGAGTAAACAGTTTCAAAACAACTTCCATAAAGCCATGGAAAAATGTGATATGAAATAAAGAAAGGTATCAAAATATTAAGTTTCCTTTTGCCAAGATAGAGTTATCTATTTCACTTCAAATTATCAATCTCTGGGAAATCAAACAAAAACTATCTAACACTGCAGTATAGCCGATAACCCCTGCAAATTGTCGGTGGAAAAGATGAAGGAGGTGGATTCTTCAATGTGCAGAAGTAGTTCTACCCAAGCAATCTCTGCAGACAGAATTTCCCACAGAAAAAATCCAATTCCCCATGGCCATACCTGTCATATGGGGTATAACCATTCTGTTGCAGGAAATCATCTTTAATGAGCTTGGCAACTTCCAGTGTAATTTTGTCTGTTTCTGCCAAAGAAGCCTAAAGTGAAAGAGAAGAAAAAGTCTTTTAAAAGAGTGATCCAGATAACTAGGCAATCAAAATTTAAGAATTGGTTGTTATGAATACATCATGGAAATCTTCACAGAAAAACATTTACTTAGCTTTTTACTTACTTAGACATCTCTCCCAATTGGCATGAGAACAAACGTTGCTCTAATATTAACACTGAAAATCACTGTTATCAACCATACTACAGGTAGTCTTCGATTTACAACAGTTCATTTAGTGACTATTTGTGTGACCATTTTTCACACTTGACTGCTACAGCATCCCCATGTCATGTGATTTACATTCACACGTTTGGCAACTGACTCATATTTATGTTTGCAGTGTCTTCTGACAAGCACAGTCAATAGGGAAGCAAGATTCACTTAACAACCGTGTTACTAATTTAACAACTACAGTGATTCACTTAACAACTGTGACAAGAAAAGTTATAAAATGGGGCAAAACTCACTTAACAAATTTCTCACTTAGCAACAGAAATTCTGGGTTCAATTGTGGTTGTAAGTCAAGGACTACCTGTATTATTACTCTTGCCTCTAAAAAATAATTGTGTCTCCAGTCCTTTCTGTTCTTTACTACTTCTCTTTAATTCTCTTTAATGACCAATTGATGATCTGCTTGCTACCCCCTCCTCCAGCATCCTAAGAGTATGCTACTGTTTTGAAATTCAGCAACGAAGTGGCCAATATTGGTGGCGCATTTTTAAATGTTTTTATTCAACATTTAAGAAAGAATGGGATCAACGCTATGATACCCATTCTTAAATATCCCAAAATAGTTACTCTGATGCTGAATTCAGCCTAATTTTAGCATCGCGACAGGATTTTAGGATAGATACAGGAACAGGAGATTGACCATCCCCAAACGCACCAAAATTGATTTGAAAAATGGCAATTTTGAACCATGAATAAGGGTGAGAATAAGAATATTTTGCTGGTCCTGTCACCTTTGATGGTATCACAAACAGATGTCTTTTGCAGCTCACTGGATGGTTGGGAATATGAACTTGCCTATGTTGCAACAACTTTCACTTCTATTTTGCCTAAGGAAGTATTTAATTAGGACTGTATTACTTTAGATTATGTATAGCACCTAACAGCAATACTAACATTGTGAAAATGTTTAAATACCGGTAGTAAAAATGTCATGTCTCCAACATCTTGAAACTACCACTGACACAAACACACAAGACACCATCTCTGAACACATTTTCTTAAATCTCATCTGCACATATCTCATCAGATTTTCAAAAATTGCCAATTGGTGTAATTTTAACATTTGTTTGTACATTTTTTTGGAATCATTTTAATAAAAAAGGCAATGCATTTTATAACTAATTAAATAATTAATGATTCCAAATAGCTTCAAATATAGAAATCGCTCCAAAAAAGCAATGTTCCTTCACTCACCTTCCCCACCAACTGTACAATCTCTGCAAGATCCTCCTCTTCCTGCAGTATCTCTTTTGCTTTAGTCCTCAAGGCAACAAACTCAGGGAAATGCTTGTCATAGTATTCATCCAAAGCACGTGTGTATTTGCTGTAGCTAATGAGCCAATTCACAGATGGAAAATGTTTACGTTGAGCAAGCTTCTTATCCAAGCCCCAGAACACCTGCCCCAAAAGTAACAAAATGTCAGTGAGCATCCTTGATGAACAGAACTGCATTTGCTTCAGAGTATTTCTTCCAGAAGGACAAGGCCACAAGAAGGACAGGGTTTCACACTTGAACCTTAAAAGGATTCTATGGACATTGTAAATTAAACTCTCAGAGTGCAGTTTGACTAAGAATAGCCAATGAGTTTCAAAACTGAAAAGGAAAGTGAATACTTTGTTCTGTGCAGACCATTAACTTGTGTCTAATAGCTAAGAAGAATTTTTACATCAAGGGCATAGCATAAAAGGTTGTATGACAACCTCCCGAATTAAAACTCAGTTATTACAAGTTGTCTCTTGTGATTGAGATCCAAGTAAACCAAGAATTCTTCAAATGATTCCATGTTCTTCAAGCTTGATATATCTAATGAAGACTTCATTCTAAATGAATCAGATCTCTCTTTTGGCACATTCCTTACAGCTAAGGATCGGCAAGCATATCAATTTCCTTTTGTTCACTTCTTCATTTTGCCAACGTTAGCCATATCCAATCATACTTTTTGCATGTTTTTAAAAAAATAAAAACTATTTTGCTTGCATTTTTCTATCATTTCCACAAATGTATAGTTTTTTACACTTCCTCAACATAAGTATACCATATTGGTTGATGATATGCATTACATTTTGAAAAAATGTTATTATACAAGTATCATAATTCACATTTATATTAGAGTCCAGTTGTTTCTGCACAACTGTGTCATTAGATTGAGTGAATTATCACAACTTGTTTAAAACAGTAATTGACCCCTCTCCTCCAAAAAAGAAATAAGCATTTGAGATTAATATTGAATTGTGTCAAATTACGTTATAATACTATAATTATACTATAATATTATTATACTTCAAATAATCACGGTTCAACACAAAAACATAGTTTGCTTACAATTCCAGTTCTCTTCAGTAACACAGACACAGTTCCTTTCAGCAGTTCAACCTTCTAATAGCAGGAGCAGAAGTGAATGAACTTCCTGCCTTCTTTTATGTCTGCTTAGCACAGCCAATTAGTCATCTTGTAGCAGTTAAATTTACAGAACATAGTTTTCTATATATTACCTACCCAACCATAGGATAAGCATCCAACAGTCTCAGTATAAACTGGTACAAAAGATGGCCAGAATATTACAGAACCATTGTCAGAAGAAGCAGTACTATGTTAGATGGATTAATCATCAGATGTTGGGAATAAGAAGTCCCTGGAAAGCTGGACAGCAAACTAAGTACCTCAGAACCAGAATAGTAGCCTCTAATTAAGGCATATGGTGAATTAATGCATTTGCTGCAGGCTGGCCACTCAAACTCATGTGCCTAAATATTTATAAACAGATTAAGAATGACAACACCGAGTCTTTCATAGTAACAGACTCACCAACTACATTCAAGAAGCTTTTATTAAAGCTTACATTCTAATCAGAGAGCAAAATTATTGCCTACCTGAACAATACCCAGAGTAGCAGAAGTAACTGGGTCAGAGAAGTCACCACCAGGAGGAGATACACTGAATAGAGATAGGAGATAGAAAAGATGGAAAGGGGAAATCACAATTAGTAGTAATACTTACATCAAACTGAGAAGGACCATCAATTGTACAGTATGTTTGCAATTCATTCTTTAGGTTTGGATTTCCTAATTAAATGCATCTTTTCAAGCAGAACTCTGAGCTGCTAGTTTAATGTTGAGAATGTTCCATTGCAACCCCCAACAAAGGCTGAACTTTTAGCTTTGCCCTCTCTAGCGATCTTAGTAAGATCACCAAAGAAAAATCTTTCTCAATCATAACAGCGGTTGTCAGAAATGATATTCAAAGTATGAGTTTTGCCACTGAAACTATGGGGTCCCCCCCCCCCCGGATTTAATTAATTCTTATAGAATCCAGGTAAAGAATAAGTTGGAAAGATATTGAGAAAATGAATATTTAATCAAATATAAATGGGCAGAGAAAATACTTAAATGAACAATTTGTTTTATCATTGTAGTTCCTAAAATGTACCAGAGACATTGCATAGTATTCATAGAACAATATCAAGAAAATGACAACTTTAACAATTAATTTGCAGACTGTTCTCTATAATGCTGTCTTGAAACAAGAAATGTCTTTTTTATTTATTTTATTTATGTAATGCTCCCCATTATCTCTTTTCAGTTTCACTTTATGAACAAGCATTTTTAATTTCAGGGAACGTTTTCTATATACCAGATGGTCAGATAACAGACCATAGTGCAAAATAATATACAATGTGCAGAAAAAGAACATCTTGTCATTAATATACTCACGCTCCAACTATGCTAATGCTTCCTTCTCTCTCTGGATTCCCCAGACACTTCACTCTACCAGCCCGTTCATAGAAAGAAGCTAGGCGAGCACCAAGGTAGGCTGGATACCCACTATCTGCAATCACCCAATAAAATGCAAGTTAGCTTCTCTAATGACAAGAAAATTCAAGACTTTTGAATCAGTTTTTTCCCCAAAAGTTACAAAGAAGAAAATGCTTACCAGCAGGCATTTCAGCCAGCCGCCCTGAAATTTCTCGAAGTGCCTCTGCCCATCGGGAAGTTGAGTCAGCCATCATACTGACATGATAGCCCATGTCACGAAAGTACTCAGATAGGGTAATCCCTATGATCAATAACAATTACAAGTCAAATATTACATAGAAAGAACTTCACCTGTAATGG
Source organism: Pantherophis guttatus (assembly GCF_059756535.1). NCBI lineage: Eukaryota > Metazoa > Chordata > Lepidosauria > Squamata > Colubridae > Pantherophis > Pantherophis guttatus. Next base: position 105,107,951 of record NC_142064.1, on the reverse strand, counting down.
CTTATGAAAAACCTTGCAGAAGAATTCCAGAATCTAAGATTTGTATCACAATGTACAATTGATTGTTAGGCATAAGAAGAATATTCAATTGCTCCTTTGAGTTCTTCCTTTTCTTCATTTTAATTAAATGCTGGAAACAAAGTATGTATTTCCCATTTTGTTGCACATACCCAAAACCAGAAAATGGTCAAGTTTGCAGAGAACCCTGGGACCTCACACTGGATGCTGAGGGCAACATGTGCTCTGCTGGCTGCCCTCATTTGGTCTAAAATACTGAAGTGCTTGGGGATGTTTCATGATTTACTTCTTCTCACCAACCATTGTACTGTATCTTGGAATTAACTTTCCTTAGTTTGCGTTTTCCTTGAATTGGGTTCTTGCTCATTACAAAAACTCTTAAAGAGTTGTTTTTGTAAAAGAGGCCGTCTTTAGTCATGATTTTTAGATGCTTATTTGTTTAGGTTTGGCTTTGTGTGAAAAAATCCCTTTAAGGGATTTATATGCAATAACAAGCAGTTTAAATCTGACTCAATATCTATTGAGAGCCAAGGTGCAATCTTATAATGGTATATGGGAAAGACTGTGGGAGACAGGGCAAAGACATGCTGCCTAGGGAACAGGCAGAAAAGAGACAGCATAGTCCACAGCTGTAAAATGGGCAGAGCAAGAAGCTCAGCAGGGACCTTCCTTAAGTCTTGGGCTGTAAAGGTGACAGGAGGAGAATTATACTTTCAGACTTGCAAGATTCTATTAAAGTAGTTTTACAATAAAGTAGAATTAGCTTTTCTGCTTGTGTTTTCTGTCTGGTCTACCTGGTAAGGCTGTCAAATCTATAACTAATGACCTCAGTGTCTTTAGGGCCTCTACAAGAGAGATAGCAAATTAGATCTCTATAAGATTCCCTTGCTTGCTCAATCAACTTCACTTGGCACCAAGACACTACTATTACAGTTCTGTTTTTATTCTACATTAATGGCAGTTCTTGAGTATAATCTTTAGTGACACAGATCAAAGGTAAATTTACAGGCAAATTGTTATAAGCACCTTTTAAATCGGAGAAAGCCAGCAATAGCTAAAAGACCAAGAAACAAGCATTAAGTCAATACTATCTTTGTTTCCACATTTCTTACCAGTGTAGATAGAGGCTTCTCTGGCAGCAACAGGCATATTGGAAGTGTTTGCTACTAGAGCAGTTCTCTTCATTATACTTTCTATCTTACCATCAACTTCCATAGTCAGCTACAAAGACAAAAGAAAAATGGAAACAAAAGGGTATTGGTTTTCTGAAGGAAAAATAAAAGTAGATATGGGAATGATTTACAAATTTTGACCCCCGAACAATATCATTATCCTAGTACAATGCAAAAGACAATATTTTTGCACAGATTTTTTTAAAAGGGTTGATATGCCAAATTTAAGATCCTTAATCATTGAAATATAACAGGTTCAATTATGATAATAGTGAATCTATCCTCAAAAACTGAACTCAGCCAAATATTGATCAACCATTTTGATAACTGCCTAAAAATTCAATGCAGGATGTATAGAGATTCAGAGGGACTACATGAAATATAGTCTACTTAAAACTCTAAGATCCTGCTAAAATGAGTTTGTCAGTATTTAAGGTGTCATAACACTCTTTTCTTAAATAAGAATTATCTTTAAATTCATTTCATTTAAATTCAATTCTAAGAACAGAACTGCTGCTTCTGTTTCTGAATTTCTGTAAGTTTAGATGATTACTAGACTTTAATATTTAACTCTCCTTTTATCAATAATCTCAAGTCAAGATACAAAGCAGAAAAATAAAACAAAACAATAATACACCCAAATGATTCTGTATTTTTTACCATTTTTTAAAACCAGCCACTTTTAAAACTATGTCACATTTTGAATCAAGTTGGGGGCTTTTCCTGGACCTGGGGACTGCACATCTGCTTAATAGTTTTGGATTTATAAAGGTTGTAAAGTATACAACGATGTAACTATAGAGAATGGGAGCCATTAAAATTGGGTTAGGGGCTCCACTAAAATAAGGTGGGATTACATCTAGCCTACAGGTTGCCCATTTAAATGTTTCTGTGAAAACAGGTTCTTAAGGCAACTCTGCTCATATTGAGTGGATAGCAATAGCTCCATAAAAACAGTAATAAAATACTGTTAAAATTGTTACATTCTAAATCTGCTAAAATAGGATAGGATAGCATAGGATAGGATAGCATAGAATAGAATAGAATAGTTTAGCTTAGCTTTATTTGGCCAAGTGTGATACACCAAGGAATTTGTCTCCAGTGGCAGAAGCTCTCAGTTTATTTTCTATTTAAAAGATTTTAAATAAAAAAAAATTAATTTATTTTTTTCCCAAGTTTTATTATTTAATCAATAAACTTCAAGTACTAGAAACAAACAGTAACAGTCTCTCAAAGTAACAGAGTTGGAAGGGACCTTGGAGGTCATCTAGTCCAACCCCCCGCTCATGCAGGAGACCTATACTAGGGATTTGAACCGCCAACCTTTCTGATCAACAAGCTCGGTGTCTTAAAACCAATATGGATATTTCAATTATTTTTTTAAGGGAACTAAAAAACCAATATATTTTTGAGGTGGCTTTCAAAAATGTTTTTGATTTTTTTTTTCTGGAAATCAACACAATTGCTTAAATTGAATTGCAACATGGAGCCAGAACCTCCCTCCTGAACTCTCATTTGCACAGTATTGCCAAATGCCAGTACCAACCTCTGGAAAATCTCTGAGCACTTCTGACATTTCATTTCCCCGTTCACCACAGCCTACATAGATAATAACATCACTATTGGAATACTTGGAAAGGGATTGGGAAATAACTGTCTTTCCACAACCAAACGCCCCAGGAATAGCAGTAGTACCTCCTTGAACACACCTAGATTAAAAAAAAAACATTCATGTTAAATCAGAAGAAAACATCATGGAAAGTGCTGTGTAACAGAGAGCTTTGTAAAACAATCAGCAACTCTATAATCACACTTGGCTGGCTCCACCCCATTTCTTTCCCGTGTTTTGGAAGGCATTCTAGTTCTTCCCATTCCAGAGAAAACTGCTGTAGTGACTCAACTGATATTCCATCCCAAAAATCTTCTCTCTCCAGGATAGAAGATAAATAACCTGGGCCTATAAAAAGTGAGCAAATTATATCTTTATCAACATAACGAGCTTAACCCTGAAGAACTCACTACTAAATTCCTCCTTCCCTTTGCGTTCAGAAGAAAGTTGGAAGGGAACCCTTACTTCTGGATATAATAGTTCCAGAAAATTCAATTTTATTACAGCCCTGAGGGCAGATACAAATAAGATATTGAATAAAAGAAGTATTACATCTTTCTATATATATGTATATGTGTTTAAGAAGTTATCTTTCCAAGATTGGTAAAATGAGGACTCGGATTTTGTTGGGGGCAATATGCTGACATTTGTAAACAATTCAGAGAGTGCTGTAAAGCATTATGAAGCAATATATAAGTCTAAGTGCTATTGCTATTTATAAATTTATAAAAGATTTCACATATCAACTGAATACTTAGTGACAGAGTAGATAGAGAAAAAACCCAGAAAATAATGGTCTTGGAAAAAAAGAGAAAGGAATACACTCCCTTTAAAACATAAAGTCACTCTTTTCTCTGAAAGTCAACGTTTTATCTGAAACTAAAATTTACCAAGATGCAAATTTTACAGTGGGAATTTGTTTCATGTTTCAATGATGAAAGAATATGCGTGTTTATAATTTATTTTTGGCTTGCTCAATGTTTTTCCTGCCTCATCAGTCATACTCCCTTTTCTCACTGCAACTACAGTGTGAGGCAACCTGGAAATGAGAAATGGCTCTGAGAAATAGCTCACTCAGTGAGCTTTCAGGCTGAGAAGGAATCACATTGTGTTATAAAATAATTGTGATACATGAAAAAGAAAGAGCACAAATGATCACTTTCAACAAAAAAAACAGTCAGAAACAACTGACACTTACGGAAACAGTGCATCAAGGACTCTCTGACCAGTTAAAAGAGGGTGATTTGCAGGTAACTTTTCTGTGACAGGACGGACCTGACGTACAGGCCAAATCTGGACCATTGAAAATTTCTCCTTCACATCCTCAAACTCCAGCTCCAACACAACATCCTAAATGAAAGCAGCAAAATAAAGATCAATGCAAATGACAGAGACTGAAACAAACAAACCTTTTAAATACAAGACTAAAGCTAACTTCACTATTCAAATGAGAACTATGTTAGTAAAGTGGGGAGTCAAGAATTTGTGCTGAGCAGAGGTAGGAGGGCAAAGAAACAAAGATGTATATTTCCATAAAGCTATGTACACCATAGCAATTCAGGGCACCATGAAAGCTATCTATAAAGTACTAATAATTTAAAGCTATTGGTTCATTAATACTGTAAGGCTCCACACAGTCATATTGTTTCTCATCAGAATTGGTTCAGCTATACACTAATTTCAGTGGAGTATATAGATAGATACATATACACACATACAAACATACACGTGACTGTCAGGGAAATTAGAGAGGAAGGTTGTTATCTATATATTTCTGTAATTCTTTTTATCTCAAATTTGTAGCAACCCTACAATTTAAGCAAGGATTTATACTGAGAAAATGCAAATAATGGGAGGTGTTTTCCTCCAATTTGGTACCAGTCTAAAGCATCAAAATCCATATATTATTTAGAACAGGCAACAGACAAGCAAACTTAATTAAAAGAAAAACTTACAGATGCATCATAATTTCCAGGTGGAGCAATGTACGTTATTGTACCCCTGTTTCGTGGAGGCAACATGATTTTGTGTTTGATAAGGGAATTCTCATTCACTAGGCCATAGATATCGCCACCTGTAATGTGGCTACCAACCTGCAATTAAAAAGAAATTCTTTAATTACAAATACATGCTCTATATATGAATGTCTACTATAAGGATGAGTTACACATTGAAAGTCAAACACCACATTCCTTTGGAAAAGGTGGTTGAGGACCCTTATATTGACAAGTCAACAAATGCCTTTTCTCTTTCTCTAATAATAAAATGTAGAGCAGGGCTATCAAACTCAAGGCCTGCGGATTTGGCCCATGGTTTACTTAGATCTAGCCCATGGGGCTGCCCTGGAAACAGCCAAGGACTGGCCCGCAGTGCCTCTACCAGCGAAAATGGAGCTTGGGGACCCCCTTCTCCTCCCCCAGCTCCATTTTCGCTGGCAGAGGGTTGCAGGAGGCTGGCCTGGCTGAAAACAGGGGCCATCAGCAGCCCCCCTGAGCTCCGTTTTCACTGGCAGAGGGCTAGCAAAACAATCAAAACAAAAGGAGAAATATTTCCCCTTTTGTATTTGAGCCTGCAAGAAGGGACAGGAAGGGAGAAAGGGAAAGAGGAAAGACAAAGAAAAAGAAAAAGGAAGATAGGAAGAAAACAAGGAAGGAAAAATAAGGAAAGAGGGGAAGGAAGAAGAAAGGAGAATGAAGAGGGAAGAGGGAAAGAAAAAGAGAAGGAAGGAAGGAAGGAAGGAAGGAAGGAAGGAAGGAAGGAAGGAAGGAAGGAAGGAAGGAAGGAAGATTATAATGAGTGAGGGAGGGTCTGAGGGAAGTCCTGCCTTAGCACTTGGCCACCACAGGTGACACGAGTGATGTTGAACTGGCCACACACCCCATGGCTATGCCTGTCCCGCCCCCCCTCCCAAGGTCAAACACAACCCTCAATGAAATCGAGTTTGACACCCCTGACATACAGCATTCCCTTAATACAGATAATGAATAGCTTAAAAATGTATCATCACAAGTATGGAGATATAATATAAAGAATATGCAGTACATATATCAACAGTGAAAACATACACATAATACTGAACATATACTAATGTAGCTCTATAATCCATTAAGACAAATCCTTGTTTCGGTGATACATAGCTTTTTCTCACACTAATGGTAAATTTACCTTTTATATCAAGAAATATCTTAATATTTCAGTAAATATAACAATAATCTCCTATTCCAGTAATAAATGATTACAACACAATCAGACTTCTTCACATAATAAACAAAAAGCATTTCAGACCAAATAGTTGGTAATGTTGTAAGTAAGAGCTTGCAGGCAAAGAAGACCAGGATGTTCTTTGGCCTTCCTTCATTTCAGGTTGTACTCTATGCAATTAAATTATGACAAAGAAGGTAGTTCTTCTGACATAAAGGTTATACTTTTTATAAAATTAATTCATGGTGAAATGTTTAGCTTCTAAAATTAATTCTGGATGAAAGCATTAATCAGGTTTGTTGATAAAAGGGAGACAATTTGTCTCTTCCAGTTCTATCTGTCATATTATGCCATTGGTGTAGCAGAAAGCAGGAAGATGATGACAATGATTTCTACAAATTCCATCTTGTTGACTAGGAGCTCCATCCAAGGGTCTGGCAATGTATGTTACTGAGCTGTTTGGATGGTGAGGACAATGTAGGGATATTGGCACATCAGATTCCATTACCATTTATACTCTAGCCAGCCACTGTGAGAGGGTGGCCTTGGACATTATTTCCTTGGTGTTCTTAAATAACATAAGACTCCTCCTACTGTTATGAGAGGACAATATAGCTTATTCTACCAACATCCAGATTTACATCTTCCTTCTCTCCAGGACTTTCAGAACTTATGTCATCTTCTTGGCCATTCTAAGATCACTCCTTGGTCACCATATGTACTCAGCGGCTGAACTTCTTGCTCTGCGAGACTCCCCCCTCTCGCAGACCTGGCCCTCCACATTATCGAGGGCCTACCTTGATGACGGATTTTGGAATCCCAAGAAGTGGCATCTTGCAAAGAAGGGGTTGAGGGTCTTTTTATCTAATTTCTTATCTAAAATTTTAAAGATTTCTAAAAAGGGGGTAGATGGGAGCGGGGTGGGTCATGTGGATTTGGGGGGCAATCCACAGAGGGAGGGGTTAAAAGATGAATTTTTAAAGAGGAGGCCAGATCCAGCACAGAGTTATACCATAGGATGCGCGGAGGTGGGAATGGAGGGGCTTAACACTTGTATGGAAAGGGGTTGCTCCATCAAGGTCATGGTTGGGAGGGGCAGATATGGTGGGAGCAGGAGGCCACATCATGTTAAGGGGCACGCAACCGCTGTCTTCAAGCGGTAGCACGCTCCGACCCTCAAGGACAACCCCTGTCCCGAGCCCTCCAGAGATCATCAACCAACGCGACCAATGCCGTTTCCGTGCTGTACCCAGGCCTGAAGCCGGACTGGAACGGATCCAGATAGACAGCTTCATCCAGGTACTGTGGGAGCTGTCGCGCAACCACACTCTCAACAACCTTCGCCACAAAGCGAAAGTTGGAGACAGGACGGTAATTTGCCAAAACAGCCGGATCCAGAGAAGGCTTCTTGAGGAGGGGCTTCACCACCGCCTCTTTCAAGGCGGGAGGCAAGACACCATCGCTCAGAGAAGCGTTAATAATCCTCTGGAGCCAGCCTCGTGTAACCTCCCGCGTAGCCAGCACCAGCCAGGAGGGACACGGGTCCAATAAACATGTGGTTGCGTTCAATCTCCCCAGCATCCTGTCCACGTCCTCGGGAGTCACAGAATCGAACTCCTCCCAGATGACATTCTCAAGACCCGCCTCAGACACATTGCCTGAACCCACCCAGTCAGAGTCCAAGCCGTCCCGAATCTGAGCGATTTTATCGTGCAGATAACATGCAAAATCCTCAGCACGCCCTTGCAAGGGGTCTTCCCGCGCTCCCAGATGGAGAAGGGAGCGGGTCACTCTAAACAAGGCGGCTGCGCGATCATCTGCCGACGCGATAAGAGCAGAGAAATAGTTACACTTCGCCGCTTTTATCGCCACTAAGTAGGTCTTGATATAAGACCTCACTAGTGTTCGGTCAGATCCAGAACGACTAGCCCTCCAACTATTCTCTAGGCGTCTTTTCCGGCGCTTCATCCCCCTCAGCTCCTCGGAGAACCAAGGGGCTGGGCCGATTCGGCGCCGGGTCAGAGGCCGCAAAGGCATGACCCGATCTAAAGCACCAGCGGCCGCCCTATCCCAGGCAGCCACCAGGTCTTCCATCGAGTCGTGAGCCAGAGTCTCAGGAAATGGCCCAAGCTCCATTTGGAACCTATCAGGATCCATCAGGCGCCTGGGGCGGAACCACCTAGTCGGCTCCGCCTCCCTGCGGCAGGGTGTGGCGGTCAGAAGGTCAAGTCTAAGGAGAGAATGGTCTGACCATGACAGGGGTTCAATGACTATATCCCCTATATCAAGACCATTCCACCACTGACCAGAGATAAAAACCAAGTCCAGAGTGTGTCCCCCTATATGAGTAGGGCCATGAATTAACTGAGTCAGGTCCATGGCTGTCATGGAAGCCATGAACTCCCGAGCCACCTCAGACGTTTCACCGATAGACAGCAGGTTGAAATCCCCCATGACCATTAGCCTGGGGGTCTCAACCGCCACTCCGGCTATGACGCCGAGGAGCTCGGGCAGGGCCGCTGCCACGCAGCAGGGAGCCAGGTAGGCAACCAGCAGGCCCACCTGCATCCCATGGCCCCACTTCACAAGGAGAGACTCACATCCAGCAATCTGAGGTACAGTGGCCTCCCTAGGGTTAAAACCTTCCTTTACAATAACCGCCACTCCTCCACCCCTACCCTGAGCCCTCGGCTGATGAAATGTGCGGAAACCCGGTGGGCACATCTCAACGAGGGGGACTCCCCCCTCCCGGCCCAACCAGGTCTCTGTAATACCCGCCACGTCTGCTCCCCCCTCCTGAATTAACTCGCAAATGAGGGGGGCTTTATTGACCACGGACCTGGCGTTGCACAGCATCAGCCTAAGACCAGGGCTCTGAGACTCTGGACAACCCAGGGAGCGAGATGAGCATTGGGGACCGGAGCACGTCACCGCTTGAAGACAGCGGGCACGTGCCCCCACCACACGATGTGGCCCCCTGCTCCCACCATATCTGCCCCTCCCACCAATAATTCTAATGGAATCGCCCTCCTCCACACCGGCACTAACCCCCTCCACACCCCGCTCCGCACTTCCTCGGACACAATCCCGTGCCGGGCCTGGCTCACCCCCCATCAAAACACCCTCCCTCCCCCTAAAACCCCTTAAAAGATTACATAATGACAATTTTAAAAAAACCCTCAACCCCCTCTTTGCTGCGTGCCACCTCTCGGGGTTCCAAAGCCCGTCATCGAGGTAGGCCCTCGATAACGTAGAGGGCCAATCCTGCAAGAGGGGGGAGTCTCGCAGAACAAGAAGCTCAGCTGCCGAATAAATTTTGCTACAAGAGGATAAGTGGCCATGTCCAAAGGTCCAGATGGAAAAAAAAGGTCCAAAGGAGAGAAGATAAATAAATGGGAGCATCCAAAGTCCAAGATCCAAAGTCCACTGTTCCCTCACAACAGCGGGCAAGTCTCCTGCAATCGACACAGTTCAAGGGGGATACGATCCAACCACCCTCTCACGGTGATTGGTCTGATGGTCAGACCCCTCTGTTGGTGAAATGGAAGTAATGAACCAAATTACAAAGTCCACACAGCCCAAAGGGGGATTGAAGTCCACACCACCCTCTCACGGTGGCTGGTCAGATAGTAAGCCCCCTCTACTGGCAAAATGTGAATAGTGGGGTAAAAACCAAGTCGCTTCAGCCCAAGGGGCACAAGCCAAAGCCACCCTCTCACGGTGGTTTGTCTGATGGTCAGTCCCCTCTGCTGATGAGATGGAAGAAATATACCGACCCCAAAGCGTCCCAACATATTTAATAAACCCTCCAACGGTCAGGGGGGAAGAAAAGGCTCAGATGGAAATAGGCCATAAAGACAGATGTCAGTGTCCATAAACCAAATCGGGCAGTGATGTTAATACGCCAGTGGGTCAGTGAGTCGGTGGTGGTGGCAGCCGGTCCATGATTGCCATAGCATGTAGGGGGATGATGGAAAACCCCAGCCCCCGCACAATCCAATGGGGGCTCCCAATGTCTGCAAGGAGCTGACCCATCAATCGGGCAGCCCTCATACAGAACCTGGCCAATCCTGGAGCAGTGGATATTGCCTGCCACGTTGACCTCCTCTGCCCTCTCAATGGGGCTCAGGGCAGACCCTTCCTCACTGCCATTTCCTCCGCCGTCGTCAAACGGTGCCATTCCAGCGGCAGTCGATTATCGCTGCTACCGCTGCCGCTGCCTTGCAAAAAGTCCTGGCAGCGTCCCAGAACTCAGCAGGGAGCCCGGCGGCCCCCAGACACCCACCGGAACAAACCTCGGGGCTCAGGGAATGCCGCCGAGCCGCAGACATTGTAACAGCCATCGGCCGCCGCTGCCCTGACCACCGAAGACTCCAGCGCAAGGAAACGCCGCCACCGCCCAGCTGACACAAAACACCGCCCCCGGACTTCACCAGCCGCGCCGAGGACGCCAAAGATGCTGGAGACGTCGATGCCGCTATCTTCGCCCAACCACGATGTTTAAAGGGGGCAAAGCCCCCAATCGGCTGGCGAAGAACTCCCCCAACCGGGCCAGGGGTTGTAGATCTACCAAACGACCCCCAAACGGACCATCAGCAAGCACAGGCCACCCGCCTCCATCGCGATTCAGGCAGGTACCGCCATCTTGGACATGCGCATGCTGAAGATTCTTAACCGATGAGTTTTTTTTTATCCAAATTGGTTTAATTATTTTAAATTGCTTTATTTCACATTTTATATGTATGTTATTTTGACTGTTCACCGCCCTGAGTCCTTCGGGAGAAGGGCGGTATAAAAATTAAATAAATAAATAAATATTGTGTATCACAAATATATCTACTGAGATTGCTCAGTCATGAGCCACTCAGAATTGCATGCCCATTCTGTTGACTACAGACCTTCCTAAATATATTTTTCATGCATTTGAATAAGGCAGGCCACATGCTAAATTTGAAAGTCTGAAGATGAAGAGAGTTCTTTTCGTTTGGATTGACATGGAAACTCAGTCTCAGTTAAAAACTTGCAAAGGGCGAAGGATCAGTTAAAATGAACTGATAGATCCAATGTTTCCTGAATGAGTTTGGGAAATTTTCCATCTCATCTGAAGGTAATTTGTTGAAGTCATATGGGAATGTGCAAAATATTTGAATCCAAACAATGTGGATTTGAACCATCCAGAACAGTAACTTTGATGATTTTGAAAGTATTTCATACTCAAGATGCAATGTTTAACTTAGGGAAATATAAGTACAACAACTAATGGATGCTAGTATTCTGGTTTCCATTTTAGTGTGGAAAATCCTTGTTCAAATATGTGCCAAACATCTACTAAAATATTTCAAAGAATCCAAAATAACTTACCCGCAGGTTTTTTATAGGAGTGAAATCCCATTTGATATCTCTACTCAAAGCTGTCACATTTACTCCTCTGGGAATGTATATACTTTGAGTCCGGCTACTAATGTCTGTCAAAGGTCTTTGGATACCATCAAAAATGGCTCCCATGATACCTGGGCCAAGTTCCACAGAGAGAGGTTTACCAGTGCGAAGCACAGGATCTCCAACTGAAACACCAGCTAAAAAATTTGTTGAGGAAATTACTCTGGAAAACAGTGTCAAATACAACCTGTGCTGGTATAAATTTTTTTCTGATGATGAGCCAAAAGAAATATTGTTAACATTCCAAAAATTCATTATTAACCATCTAAACCAAACACTTCATACATAATTCATGTTTGCACTTACAATTTTCTAAATTCTTCAGCTAATGAATTTTAATTTTTGTTAATTGATATTATGCATAAGAATATTATTAAATGCTTATAGTTTAACTATCATTGTTAAACCAAGCCATATTTTGTCTTTCCATTATTTTATACCCTCTAAACTCATATCTTAAGCTAAAAAAAATCTAAGTTGCATATCAGCTAAAAGGATACAGGTTTCCTCATACACCTGGATAGTAGCCATGTCGCCCTCCAACCGGATAATCTCTCCTACAAGCTCACTATTGCTAACTCGTACCAGTTCATACATAGCAGCTCCTGCCATGTTGCAAGCAGTGACCACTAAGAAAAACAAAGAAAAGGATTATATAGATTGAATTATGATTCTAGCTAATAGTAGCTTTATATTTTCTTTATTATAAATCTTTGTCATTTGGCCTGAAAGAACTAAGCATTATTTTAATATATAAATGTGAGGATAGGATTCACATCTAGTGTTTCCTGAACACTAGCTCAACTAACAAATATCAGACATGAACAAATAAAATAAAATAAATAGTAATATCAGAAAAAAGATGAAGTCACTTTGAAATACAGAAACTCTTCTATCTAGCGTTCTTCTTCCTTTGGGAACAGTAATGGACAAGAAATTTCACCTCTCTGCTCAGCTTTTCAGCCGCCAGCTCAATTATTTAAAGTTCCCTAGGAGTCCTATTGAACTCTTTACAGTGCTCAGTTAAAATGCCCAATAAGCAGGTAACACAACTTTCCACAAGGTAGATCTAAATGGGCTACTAAGGGATCTACATCAATCTTCTGAACTGATAATGTTATTTATTTTGTCATTTATCATAGAAATTAGATAGAATCCTTCAGTGAAGAGAAGAACTTCTGAAACTTGGATCAGACTGGATCCTGACTGGCTTGCTGTTGTAGCCAAATCTATAGTGAAGAACTTGAATGATGCATGTTTGAGAGAGAGTATATTAAAAAATTTGAATGAAAATACATCAGTATGACCTTTAGTAACGTGCATCATTGTAGTTAAAAATTCTGGAGAAAACTAAAAAAAATACTTCCATGTTCTTTTTCTTCATTCATTCAGTATAATATAAACAAGTGATTGACAAAGATAAGCTACACCAGCCATACAACAAAAACACAACTACCTGAGATAATTAAAAGCAGGTGAAAGAAAAGAATCTAGTAACAGTAAGAAAAAAATAATGGTTTCTTAATCTGAGAAATGTATGGCTAGAGTAAATTACACTAAACAATAAAATAAATATATATCTCAGTTTACGTGACAGTCCTTTGATGTTGCTTTCTGAAACATCCTTTGTGTCAAATTTTATGTTAGTACATCACCACTATCTTCTCACTTCTAATTATTGCAATATTGATAAAAATAATTTGCTAAGCTGTTATCCTATGCATATTAATATGAACATGAGTAAACACGCATAGAACGGTATTAGTCTCTTTAGAATGATATACTCTTTATCTGAAACAATGGGTTTTTGCCATCTGTGAATCTGCATTACCAGATCATTATGCCAGAAGGTTTCAAAATTGAACTGCCTATAATTTCTATATTTTCACATAGAACAATGTAAGTTCTCAGTTCCATTCCAATAACAGTTCAAAAGGAATTACATCATCATAACAGGATTGGAAGAAAGGTTGTGTCATACTGTAGCTCAGAATCAGCAAATGAGTCTTTAATTGGAAGAAGGGAAGAAGGACTTCTGAGAAAGGTAAGGACTCCAAATGAAATACCAGTACTGAGACTAGGAAATATATTAAAGCAAAGGTCTATTAATCTGAAAAAGAATTTTATGCAAGTATAGTTTATGTATGCATAAAATAAGAATCAGGATTTTACACATGCTCTGAAGCATATAAGTAGTCCTCAATTTATGATTGGTCATTTAATATAAATGTAATCATAAAATGTTGCACCCCATCCCCCCCCAGTCACGTTACCACATTTTGGGTGCTTGACAAACTCTTCGCATTTAAAATTGTTGCCCAGTGCCTTGTAATCAGTGATTGCCAACTGATTCCAGTCATTTTTTGTCTGTCATTTGCAATCTTCTCTGCCAGCTTCATCAGAAAGTCAATGGGGAAGTTGGCAGGGAAGGCTGCAAATAGAGGCAAAGTTGGATTTGTGGCCAAGTGCACCAAGAAATTTCCCTTCCCCTCCATGCAGGGAAGGAAAATCTTCCCATGTGCTAGAGGAATGGACCGCAAATCTGGCAAAAACACTAGTGAACACCATCATTCTAGAAGGCTCAGAACAGCAAAAGGCGAACATTTAGGACAGAACAGTGCTCTATTCTGTTCATGTCCACACAGATAATAATACCAAGTATAAAAATATCTCCATCATAGTGAGAAATTCTCATAATGTTTGCTATGTAAAAGAGGAAGGCAGAGATTACTCGAAGAGAACAAAGCACCACTTACCAGGCCCTGAGACTCCATAGACATAGCCAAAGAAGTTTTCTCTATCTTCATCATGGATTTTGGGGAGTTTAGAGAAATCCATCTTAAATCTTCAATAATCTGGAAAATGAGTGCAGATAATAGGGCATGGGGGGGGGAAGAGAAAATATTTAATATTCAAATTAAATCAAATTATCTTGGTCAGTATCTAACAAAGCAGAATGAATGCCATTAATCATTACCACCATTAGACTTTCTGAGCATAACTTACTTGTGTGGTAACAAATAATGTTACTTGTAACATTCCCTTACTTGTGAAACTGTAAATTAATGAACTTGCATTCTCTTCCTATGTTCACTTAATATTCTCCTTAACATGTATGGAATATGATATGACTATCTGAGTGCATAAGTATTTATATCTGTACCTGCATCCTCTCAGATCTGTAGTCTTACAAATTACACATCTGAGTATTAAACTATATAATGTGTGAGGCAATGCATCCTAACAAAATAGATGAAAGTATAGCTATCCAATTATAGCATTGTCTACGGACAAATAAATATATCTGCTGAGGCGCTCAAAGAATTATTAGCATTTCTTTTTGAACAGCAATTACCCTTCTCAGAAATGGAGAAAGCAAATGCATATATTATTATTGCTGACAACCAGAAAAGACTGCATTGTCTGATGCAAGCCATACAAATGATGCTGCTGCTTTAACTATCTGAAAAGATTCTGCAAAACATTTCTTTTCCATTGTCTGCACAGCCCTATAAATAAGTCAGCATCTGACTATCTTCTGATGGAAAATCAGTGGCAAAAAGTACATTTTGCACTTTTGTTTGGAAACTTCTAAGAAGCAACTACTCACCTTTAAATGTACTATAGGTAGTCCTCGATTTACAACAGTTTGTTTGGTGACTGTTCAAATTTACAACAGCACTGAAAAATGTGACTTATAACTGTTTTTACAGTTATGACCTTTGCAGCATCCCCATGATCATGTGATCAAAATTCATATGCTGGGCAACTGATTCATATTTATGATGGTTGCAGTGTCCTGAGATCACGTGATCAGCTTTTGTGACCTTCTGGCAAGCAAAGTCAATGGGGAAACCAGATTCATTTAACAAATGTATAACTAATTTATTAACTGCAGTGATTCACTTAACAACTGTGGCAAGAAACACTGTAAAATGGGGCAAAACTCACTTAACAAATGTCTCACTTAACAACCAAAATTTTGGGCCCAATTATGGTCGTAAGTGGAGGACTATCTGTACAAGCAGGTGCACCAATTTCAAACGTTCAATTACTGATCAAGAAGTATGAGGGAACAGGTTCTCTCTCTCTCTCTCTCTCTCTCTCTCTCTCTCTCTCTCTCTCTCTCTCTCTCTCTCACACACACACACACACACACACACACAATCTGTCTCTATTCTCTTTAGATAATTTTATAAGAGGACATTTCTCCATTCATACAGTCAGTGGTAATATTTATTGAGAACTCCAATACATCGTTACGATCTGAGGCTCAAGAAGCCTCGGTGGCTAGAATTTCCTTTCTTTTAAGTTTAGGATAATATGTCACCCACAACCTTGTGGAAATAAGAACTTCCAACTATCAGTTATCTATATTTAGTCTGGTGTGCTAAACTGTGGTATGTGACTGGCTACTTTTAAAAATGCTTGAAAAGTTCAGTGCATTGAAAATAAAATAAAAAGAAAAGAAAATTAATTTATAACAGTGTGATGAACAATCAAGTGGTGCTACAATTTCTTCCCAATGACATTAGATCCTAATTCATTTCCAAAGAGTTAGTATTGACTTTAATATCCTGAACAGCTTGGAATGATTCTAGAGTAAGGCCTCTTTCTTTATGTATTGACCAAAATCCTTTCAGTGATGTTTTATTATTATTGAGGATTTAGTTTTAATCTATTTAATCTGCCAAGAAATATTTTTGATAATAGCTGAATTAAATCAATCATAAAGAAAACAGACCTTATCTTTTAGTGGCCTTTTCATTTCCCTTTCTTCCTGAAGGAGATTGAACAAAATCAGTAACTCAATAAATCAGCCAATTATTACTGCTACATATAAAGCCTCATTGGTTTGAACATATGAGCATCATATGAGTATGATGCAGCACTAAGTACCCTCCAGAACGGCACAGATCAAGAATATGTTCCAGAAACAGAAAAACTGCAAGCATTACAATGAAAGATTCAATTCTAAGAAGAAAATAAAACACAGTAATTAATTCTGCTTTTGTCTGTGTTATCCTTCCTACAAATTTAGAAATTTTCAATATTTTATCATACAATTCTCTAGCTGTAAATTCTACATCTCCAATACATGCATAGGAGCTGCAGAATAAATACATATGTCTTTGGCATTCTTTTAAAAATGCTACCACACTCATTTAAAATACATTTATGTATAACATGACATGTTGATTGCTCCAGGTCTATTTTAAGTAAATTAAATAAAAAATAATTTATCATACAGTGTTCCAAGAAGCATTCTAATATAAACTATTCTCCATTTAGGATTTTCCTATCTCAAGGTTGAAAGTACTACTTTGTTTAGATATTATTGTGGGATAATATTGTGATACCTAACATCATTTGATCTGATATTTTAAAAGATTGAAGCTTTTATAGTAGTGGAATTATGTTTCTCAATTATAATTCACTTCAAAATCAATCTCTTCCAAAGAATTTTATAGTAAAAATACAAGCTAGATCTTACCTTAAATAATGAAAAAAAATATCCACCAAGATTATAAAGTTATAAAAGGAGCCTCTTAAGTAATTAGAAACTGGAAATAATTTGCTTTGCCTGAAACTCTCATAAATATGTCAAAAAAAAGTTTACATACATACAGCTGAGAAATAATCACTTGACTTGATGACTCATCAATTACTCCACTAGACTGTTGCAGTTGCAAATATATTGTTAGAGGACCAACTAGCTTCAATGTTTTTAAGACTTTAGAACACTATATGTAATCCTCAACCTACAACCTTAATGGAGCCTGACCCCCCCCCCTCTGATCAGGTTTTTAAACACTGTGTGAGTTATTAAGCACAGCTTGAGGTGCTTCAGGGGTGGAGGAAGTCCCAGGAGGCCTAGCACAGGCAGAGATCCACCTTCCTCGACCCTCTCAAGACCTCTCCCAACCCCTGAAATACCCTGTACTCTGCTTCCTTCCCCTCAGGCTTCCCACAGCTCTTGGACCTGTTTCCCTCTCAATGGAACCCTGAAGGCCTTCCCCCTGCATCAGGTCCTCACAGGGCTTGGGCCCCCTGCCCACCCCAATACCCATTGCAATAACACAGTCTTAGGGAAGCAGAGTAGATCATTCCATTCCCGGGCTGTATGGTTTAGGGATACTAAGAGATAGAATGGCCTTCCTTCCTCAATATGAGATTGGGAGTTTTGGAGATCTTCAGAAGATAAGTACATGATGGATGTAAGGGGATGGGGACCCAGTGGGAGGGAAAAGCAGGCACAATGCTTGTAGGGACCCAGCAAAGCGGGATGGTAGAAGGAAATAGGTGGTGGGTCACTGTTACATCCCTGCAATTGGTTGTAAAGGTGAACCACCGGGGCATGGCAGCAGCCATAACTTTGAAACAGAGTCGTAAATACCTTTTGGGAAGTCTCTCGTATCTCTCAATGGTCACTAAGCAACCAGTCGTAGGCCTAGGACTGTCTGTACACTATAATAAGATCTACCTATCAAAAGCAGGATAAATCTATCATAAGCTCAATAAGAATTTAATAAGTGTTTTACTATACAGGCCCAGCTTTTGTTACCTTGATTTAAGTCCAAAGTGGTTTTCAAATCATAACAAAATAATTTACTGTATCTTTCTTCTTCACAGGTAAGAGCTAATAGTTGAATAAGATATTTTTTTCACTTTGAGAAGGCATCTATCTACTTCTTAGCAGTGCTTATTATATTTAGTTATGTTGTGATGGTCCAATGACATCAGTATAAAACGGTAATCCAGCTATGATAAAATTAGACCCACATTTTCACATAAGAAAATATATTTCAGACACACAACAGATATGAACATTGTAGCAAATGACACAATATAACAAGTCAGACCAAATAAGTAGCAATATTCCATGCTTTTGGACATACCTGGAATCAAGTGTTTTTTTGCATAGATTTTGAAAATTCAAAGTCAATTGTTATAAACTAGTTCAACCTACTCTCGCAGATGTTGCTATTCTGGTTTTCAACATGATAGAGCTAAAATTATGAAATTCTGTTCTATAGTTGTTACCTCTGGGAAACAACTACCGTGTTTCCCCCAAAATAAGACCCTATCTTTTTTTTTTTTGAACCCTGAAATAAGCGCTTGGCCTTATTGCCATGCACTCAAAAGCCCGATTGGGCTTATTATCAGGGGATGTCTTATTTTGGGGCAAACAGGATATGTGCTGATATTTCACTAATCATGCTGCTCTGTTCTTCAGAACTGACGTAGAACTGAAATTTGCAACAGATGTTATATGCTTACATAATGCTTGTGTTCAATGGACCAGATTGCCCACCAGGAATTATTAAATGCCATATAAATGACATTTGATAAGCTTTCCATTTAAATACTTATATTTATAAATTATAATTTTGTAATTAATATAAATCCTTGCTTTAATATAGGAAATCTGTATAATGTACTATTAAAACTGAAACAAAAGTTTAAGTTTGAGAACTGCAATATAAGCATTTTTCTCCATTTCAAGTTCTTGGGTCCTGGCTTCATTCTCTCAGAATTTTACTTACCGATAATTCTATGTGTTTAGAATACATTGACACAGTATATTTTATACTATTTCAGTATTAAAATTTACAATTGTGAAAAAAATCCAATTTTCTGACAGTCATGTGATATTCAGTAACAATAACAGAGTTGGAAGGGACTTTGGAGGTCATCTAGTCCAACCCCCTGCTCACGGAGGAGACCTATGCTAGGGATTTGAACTGCTGAACTACCGACCTTTCTGATCGGCAAGCTCAATGTCTTAGCCGAACTTTTTAAAGTTATTAGAAGATAACTGTGGATTGTTACTATTTAAAATAATTGCAGCATAATTCAAATTTAGAATCTTCTTCCAAAAATCATCTTATATTAAATGGAAAGAGAAATACTTTGAAATACCAGACATCCATTAAGATGATTAAAAAGCAGATTACCTGGCATGTTTAAAGGAGATCAATCAATTTTTATTACGGTCACAGTCACAGACTAGCATTACAAATAAAAGCATTAAAACAATACTAATAGTAAAAAATAAAAATAAAAGACAGGCAGAATAATGTATTGCTTTTGGTGGTGGTTTAACAGTGGGCAGTTAAAGTTTGCCTAATTTTACATATAGCATAACAGAATTTGGCCACATTCCGAGAAACTATTTCATGCTGATCTTATAACAGTAGTTGCCCTGTAAAAAAGATCAGTATATCTCGGAAACATTGGGTAAGATGTTATAAATTTATAATATAAATCCCTGAGCCCTTAGAGAAAATGAAGTATAGTAGGATGTGAACTGTAGTTTCAATGGCTCTTTGTCCACAGGGGCACAGTCGCAGCTCATATGGTATTCTTTTTGTACTGGCCCTCCCAAACTGCTGTGGGAAATGTGTTACAGGACACTAAGGTTAATGCCCTTCGTATTTTGGGGAGAGTTGTTTGATATAAATACCTCACTACTTTAAAAGGGGGAATTTGATTGCTCAAATAAATATTTGTGGGAAGAACAGCCCAATCTTGTTGGATTTCCAGATCTTTAATACGTTGTTTAAGTGCGCTAAGCGCACACTCATATCCCATCATCAAAAGCACTGCCTTGGAGAAACCAAGATATTGGAGTTTTTTGTGTGGTGATCCTGAACCATACTGATTCAAAATTGTCTGCTATAAGGAAAGAACTCAAAATTGTAGGGGAAAAGAGTAGTTTTAACCAATGTGCCAAAATATAAATTCATGCACCAGTTTCAATTTTGGCTAGTCTTGCCTCCTTCTTTAGTATTACATTTGGGACGCAGTGTGCTGCCTGATATATGGCTCTTATTAGGAATTTGGATTGCACCCTTTCCAGAGGAGTAAAGTCCCAGCTGAGCACCACAGAGTAATTGTACATGAGCCTTTGCTAAATATAACTTCAGTGCTCCTGGATTATATTGTGCTCCTCTGGAAAAATAAAAAAATAAATGCTACTGCTGTGTTTTGGGCATTTTGGATGACATAGTTTTGATGTGCACTGCGTTTAGTAAAGTTATTGGTTAAAGATGTTTTACTATACTAGAATTTCTTCAGAATTTTTTTTTCTAGTACAATGGATTGTTTGAATTTCATACCATGTGTATTGCAGAAATGCTAACATATAAAAATATTTACAGTTCAGTATTAGATACCTGACAGCTGTCTCTCAAGAGAACAGAAATAACCATGCTGATTTATTCATTCTTCCCACCTCTGACACAGACAAACTAGTTAAAAGAGAAAAAATGATTAACAGTGAAACATCCACGAATGATCTCTATCTGTCAGATCCTCTGACTGAGTTGTTCCATTCTACTAAATGATAAACTACCATCAAGGTCAGTTTTCCAAAGCCAAATTAAGAGAAGAGTTTATGGATTTTATAACAAAAATTTCCATAATCTAATAAGTACCGGTATCTTTGGAACTAAATTAAATAAGCGGAACATGGAAGTGAAGTTGCCATTTCTAAACCCAGCAACAGGCTCTGATCTTCAACAAAGCTACCTGTTACTCTATAGTTTCAACTTAAGCAAGTGTAAGATGTGTGGACCAACTTCCAGATTTCCCCAGCCAGCATGCTGAAGTCCACATATCTTAAAAACTAGCAAGGTTCAAAAATGCTGTTCCTTAAGAGTTCAATGGCATTTGGAATTTCCAAATATTCCACAAAAAGTAATAAAATACCCAAGTCACAGAAGGGAAACCACTGATGCTCAAAAATATTTAACGTGGACAAAACATGGATCTTTATTAACCCACAGATACTATGAAAGTACAATACAAAAACTATAAATACCATTGAAACATATAACCATCTCCGTGCACAATAAACTTGCATAAAAAGCCAGATTTATATGTCGGCATCTTAAAGAATCCAAGAATATACAGCCCATTAAAACCAATATATGGATAACATGACTCTACATTTATATAAAGTACAGTCTCCCCCAAAAAGACAACCATGTGAACACAATACTCCACATAAATAAAAACGATAAACATGAACTTCCAGTCCATTACAGAATCTCAGAAATTCTAAACAATGTTGACATACCGTCATGGTTTACTGAAAGAATATAAATGGCTGGATTCATACAGCATACTAAGCCATACAGTATTGTTTACAAAGTTCAATGGCTGGATTCACACATACACAAAACCTTAGTTGCATGGTAATTCTTCAAATCTAAGCAAATCCCTCAACAAACCAAAAGCACACTCACAAATACAAAAAAAAAAAGTATTTTGACAATGCTGGATTTGAGGAGATATCCTCTGGAATATCCCCTCAAACTAAGATAAAATAAACCTAGAATTGATTTTATTAATTTGTAAGATGATTATATTCATCTACAAGGATTGTGCAACACACATTATAACACTAGTGACTAACCAATAGTTAATACAGCCATTGTTTACTACCTTAGAGGTAATGCTGGGATTTACATAGAATATGGAATTATAAATTAATTATCTAGATTTATACATATTAATAAACCACATTTTAGCTTAAGATGTTCTATGAAGTGAGCCTCTAGACTCATGGTTTATTAAATGATTAAATCAACTCCAGTTGGTTGATACACACAGCACTGTAAAGCTAAATCTTACAATGCTGTAAGACTGTAAATCTTACAGTGTTCAATAACACTGTGCTATAATAAAACTTGGCTTAGTTTACAATTATGCAAACACTGCTCTAGACTTTCAAGTTAAGCAGGAAGGAAAAGGGGGTTGCAAAAGATGATCACATGACCCCAGGACACTACAATTATCATAAATCTATGCCAGTTGCCAAACGTCCAAATTTTGAACATATAACCATGGGGATGCTACAATAGTCATAAGTGTGAAAATGGTCATAAGACACTTTTTTCAATACTCTTGTAACTTCAAATGGCTACTAAACGAATAAAATGCTGAAAAAAATCTCACAGTATCATGATTATGAAGGAAAAAACAAAGAGGTAGAGTTAGGTTTTACTTTTGGCAGGGAATTAATTTTTCTATTATAGAAAACTAATAACCATGAATAAAATATTAATGCATAATATATTAAAATAAAGTTAAGGAAAAAATAAAAAGCATCCTATACTTGGAGCTTGGTCTTTGTCCTGTTAAAAATTTATGATATGGGAACCCAGTCAGAGAAGTTAGACACCTAAGATACAGAAAAAGAATTATTGGTCTTGCTCATACAGCATGCTTTGTCATGATGTGGCTTGATTAGTTTTAGTTCCCTCTTTCTGTTCCTGTAGTGACACTAAGAGCATGACAAAGAAAACCCATGGGGTTTGGGAAGAAGGAATACTGTTTGGAAAACTGATAACAGTATGAAAATGGGTTACCTAATACAAAGATAAACATTTTAATAAACTATCATTTCAAACCTGCTCAGTTATTCAAAAGTGACTTCGATCCTATTTGACATAGCCGGCTCCAGTCTCACAAGGATAGCATTCTGTTCATTTGATTATATCATACTCAGTAATCTGGTGAATCAACTGGAGGGAAAATTTCATGGGACTCTATTTGCAGAGACTTTGCCCTTATGGATGCATTGCTCATGTTCTCACATGGTATCCTACCCAACATGTACTCTGATTTGCCCAATTATCTCCAAATCTGAGGCTCACACTGAGGAATTTTATATTTATTTTAAAGCATGTTAATACCACACTCAAATATTTTCAACAAACCATTGTGGAAAACTTTAATTGGAATCTGAACTAAATGGTAGAAAATCTGCATGTTAAGATTATTAAGCATATTAAAACCAAAAGAGGCAAAACAGGACGCAAAGGAAACTTCAAGGACAAGAACAAAATAGGCTATCTGGTATGCCGTTCCTTCGACCATTTAATCTCCTTTTTTGTTTCTCTCTTGTTATAATGACAGATAAATCTCAGCAATTAAAAAATTATCAAGGAAAAATTTCCTGGGCAAAATATAAATAGCTAAATGCAGCTTTATTCTAAATTAAAGGCAAGAACAGCCAATGAATAAATCTTTAGACTATTAACTATCGACATATTTTTCTAATTGTAACCTTAGGAAAAAAAACACACAGAAAGCTAAAGCTTAATAGAATCAGTTGGACGTCGCTTGGGTTATTAAGAATAAAGCTGAAATACAAATAACACAACACAGAAACCAACGGAATCAATGCGAAAGGAAGGAAATATTTCCCATCTTTGACTACAAAGGCAACGACACACTGCGGAGGAACGGGCTTAAAGGTATGAATGAACCAGAACCCTTTTGTCACCAAGAGGCTCACCGAGACGGTAATTTGCTCTCCGAGGAGGGGAAAAAATCTTTTGGTCAAGCGCAGATGTCAGCTCCGCCCAGAGAGTGAATGGAAAGAAGAGGAACCTCCTGCTCCGGAAAGCTCCCCTCCCTCGACGAAATTGCCCTCCGGGGAAGAAAGCGCAACCTCCGTCAAGACACACGCCCGTTCCGCAGCGCCGGCAGCAGCTGATCGACCTGCCAACCAATCGCGGCGACCTCCCACTCCCCTCCCCTCCAGAACGACCTTCCCCGGTAAGTCCAATGCGCTTGCGCCAGAGGAAGTGACGTCACGTGTTTTCCGTTTGCGGTGGTCGGCGGTACCCGTAGGTCGCGCCCGTGTTTTGCATAATAACGAGAAAGCTGTTACGCCGGTACATCGTTGTCATCGTTCCTTGTCCTTTTAAATGAACAGCGACAGGCAGAGGACGGGGATGAAAAAGAGCGGAAAGAATTCGCGCGTGCACCCATTTTTTTAATAAAATAAACCGGAATTCCATGACTTTGTATAGCACGCTAAACTTGATTTGCAAATAATCATAGCACAAATTAAAGCAGCACGTGGCTTGAAATATCGCGTGAATGCAACTTAGTCCTACAAAGAAAACGAATGACAGTGCAGAGGTGGACAATCGTTTTATTAATCCAAATGTCACAAAAGGTACAATATGTCCAGAATTCTTTCTTGTTTTAAGAAAAATCAAAGGCGGCAAATACGTCTACAGTTTGCATGTTGTGGCTGTAATGTCTGCAATTTCAACTTATAACATGCATTGTGGTTATACATGGTGTTATTCGTTCCTTTCATTATAGTGGAGTAGTCCTTCACACAAAAGCAGTTATAATTCACACATAAGAGTGAACGGTGGCTTAGAAATCACTCCTAAATTTTAACATGCTGAACTAAACAAACCAGCTTTAACTGTCATATCAACTTTGACATAATGTGGTTTGTTAAAATGGAATATTATCTTTGGAAAAAAACTAATAGTAAGGAATATTTACTTTCAGTGAAGAATATGCAATATGTGAATTAGATCTGCTTTTAAAAAGAGAGATACAAATAGCCTAAATTCATACAATACACTAAACTCCAAATGGGCAAACCAAATTATGACTTCATTATTCATTAAGCCTAATAACTGAAGCTTCACTTTCACAAACAAACCTTTGAATTATCTTATGTGAATACAATTGGATTTGAGATGAAACCCAAGCAAACCAGCTTTTTTGGCATATGTGAACTAGGTCAATGACGATTTGTGCAACATTTTAAGCATTGTTAAAGAATAGGAGATACCACTCCAGCTAACTTAGATATTTAGGATTTGTAAATCAGTGTGTTTGTAATTAAACTTTTAAAGTTTAAGACACTGGCTTTATTATGTTTTATTGTTTATGTTTGCATTATATTGAATTCCAATATGCCGTGATCACTCTCATCCAAATTTCAAATCAATCATTTCTTCGCTATTGGTAAGAATTAGATCCAGTTTATCTTTCCCTATAGTTCTCTCCTCTATCTTTTGGATGATAAGGTTGTCAGCTAAATTGGTTAAGAATCTGTTCAATCTCCCACTTGCTGCAGAGTTTGTCTCCCAGTTGATATCAGGGTAGCTAAGTCTCCCATTACTATGGTGGCATTTTTCCTACATATATTTCTTAGTTGTTTAGCTAAAAGTTCATCTATTTCTTCTGCTTGGTTGAGTAGTGTGTAGTATACGCCTATAGGAATGTCATTCTTTTTTCCTTTTATGTTGACCCATATAGATTCTAGGAGGATCCGCAGTTATTTTCTCAACCCCAGCCTGGTTTGTGCAGTATACAGATCCTCGGTGGAAGGCAGGCTGGTTGCAACTGTTTTTTCTGCAGTTCTAACTATCGGTTGAAGTCTGTAACATGTCCTATTTGGTTACTATGCCAAACCAAACAGTTATTGAGATACATGTGACAAACTCAATTCTTCTGTAGAACTGTATCAGCAGATCCTTGGGCAATCTGAGCTTTCTGAGTTGATGCAGGAAGAACATTCTTTGTTGTGCTTTTTTAATGATGGTTCTAATGTTAGGTATCCATTTCAGGTCCTTGGAGATAATAGAATCTAGAAACTTGAAGGTCTTTACTGTTAATACTGTATTGCCTAATATTGTAAAAGGTGGTAGAATACAAGAGCTTCTTCTGAAATCTATCATCTTTACAATTTTAAGAGTGTTCAGCTCGATTGTTCCAGCTGCACCACAGGACCAGTTGATCTACCTCCCTCTATATACAGACTCATTATTGTTTGAATGAGACCAATGACTGTTGTATCATCTGCAAACTTCAGTACTTTAACAGAGGGATCCTTTGAAATACAGTCATTGGTATAGAGAAAAGAGTAATGAAGAGAGCCCACAGCCCTGTGGTAATTAAACAGGCATTCAATGTGATTTTACTTAGCTGTACCTGCTGCTTCCTATCTGTTAGAAAGTTTATAATCCATCTGCAAGTGTGGTCAGGCACAGCTTGTTGAATCAGTTTAGAGAGGATTTCTGGGATGATGGTGTTGAATGCCGAGTCAGGTGTAAGAGACTTGGCTATTGTTGGTGTATCTGACAGTGAATTCCTCTCAAACTTACAGTAAAACACATTCAGGTCATCTGCCAGTTGTTGATTCTCTTCAGCAAGGGAAGGTTTGCTGTAACCAGTAATATTTTTAAGACTGTTCCACACATTTGCTAGTTCATTTGTTGATAGCTGATTCCTTAGCTTTGTAGAGTAGCTTTTCTTTGCTGTCCTGATCTCTCGTTAATACATTCCTGGCCTGATTGTACAGCAATCTTATTTGATTATTAAATATACAGCAATCTAATTTGTATCCAGGGTTTAAGATTATTTTAAGAAACCATGGATACAAATGATGGATAAGGCATATGTTTAATTTAAAATATGCCTGGATTCAGGCCTAAGTATGTTTAATATATTGCTCATTCACTATGGTTTGTAAATCATGACCTAGCCACACACTAGATTAGCAAGTCTGGAAAACTACAGTACTTTTGTATAAATTTGTACACTTTATTATAAGCTACAAATGATTTTCTGTAAATCCAAAATAGCCAGTACTTCAGGTTCAGACGATGCCTTAAATTCAAAAGTCAGGCCTAAACAACCTAAAATATCACATAGGTTGATTAACCGGTTCTTCTTACTGTATAGTACAAACACAACGACACATATTAAGCTGAAGTACGGGTTTTTTTTTTAGGTAAGCAACTCTTCGTGGCCATGTAGAGGTCGTCCGAATGTTTGTAGTATAATTATGGTACATCTACTTTATTAAAATCTTTTTTTTAAAAGTGAAATGCGCAACCCATTTTGGTTTTTGTCTTTTTGTTTACTCTTTCGAAAAAGAAAAGAATATGCTCTGTTTCGCCAGAAGAAACCTATCCCATATTGAACCCGGAAATGAACCAAGTGAATGAAAGGGCGATTTGCACGCCCTTCGCAGCCAATCGTAGGGGAGGCCCTGCGCTTGCGTGACGCCTAGCGTAGAAGCAGAGCTGGTCTACGTCTGAAGCGGGTGGCCGTCGCACGTCACGTTGCGTCACCCTACGTCAGTGTTGGGTGAAAGGTTGAGCCAGGAAAAGAGGTGGGGCTACGCGCACACTCGGCGCGGACGGTCGGAACGGTCTGAGGCCCATGTGGAGTGGCAGCAGAAGCCGCCTGACTGCCACATCTGGATCGAGATCTTGGGCCCTCAGCAGCTATGAAGGGGTGAGTGCGGGACCGGCGCCGCCGTCTTTTTCCTCTCGGACATCCGTAGGGTGGCTTCGAGGGATCCTTTCTAAGCGAATAGGGGATCCCCGGCTTATTATCTCGGGCTTTTGGCGGCGGCGGCATCTCTTTGTTTCTCTGGCCTAACGACTGCTGGGAGTCGTTCACCTGCCGCCTTTAGGGGAATGAAAACGAAGCGGGCCGTGTAGCTGTTCTTGGCTCAGGGAGTATGTAACCTTATATTCTGGGAGAGAAGAGAGGCGCTGTGGCGGGGGAGGGCGCAGCGAGCTTTTTGAATTCGGCCCCGAGGAAGCGTGCGCGGAATTGCACCATAAAGTGAATTACGTCCCAATTAAAGGTGTATCGCACCAGTAAAAATGAGAGTCTAGCCTCCTTTAACAACGATGGTAGCTCCAAAGAAAGCCCTGAAAATGCAGAGTTCCTGTACTTCAAATAATGTTTAGCCTGTTGTGCCATCCCAGGTGCTGAGCAGTCTGTTTTCAATAATCTGTGCAGCTATTTTTAGTTATATAACATAGTCCTCTTTGTATTTGGCTGCCGTGGAGAGAAGCTTAAGATCATAATATGAGATAAAAAGGGAATAAAGATTGAACTCAATAGGTTGAAATATTATTGAAATAAAATTGGTTTGGTGGAACACCTCTGTGTGTATCTCTTCTTTTACTTTGGCTTATTGTGGCTTAAACAATATCCAGAGCACAAGTGTTTCCCACTACTAGGGAGGCAACTTTAATTCATAAGGCAAAATTAAGGTTTTGTGTGTGTATTATATCTTCAGATTGGAAATCAGGGCAGCTCTCAAATGTTTGGACTTTGCTTATCTTGAACATTCAGTTCTGAATCTACAGCCTCCCTCACCACCAAGTCACTTCATAATTTAAACAATCAACCTCTTTCAACAGGTATAATAGTGTAGACCTCATTCAAAACCTGAGAAAAATGTGCCGTTTCCCTGAGTTATTCTGTTATATGCCCAAAGAGACTTTTGCGGTAGAATCTTTCAGTACCATCCAGCTATTTCATTTTCGAAGTCATGTGTCTCATCAAGGCCAGATGGTTGAAAAGAGATTAATAGTCTTTCCAACAATTCAAAGGTTAAATCTTTAAAGCTCAGTCTGATATCACAACAAGTAGATAAGAAGCTGGTCTTTTCTTTCTTGCAAAAGGCAGTCTTTTGGAATCATATCCTTGGAAGAAACTAACTGCATTCTTTGAAACTTTGGTTAAAAAAACATTTAAAGATGGATGAAGCTTCACTTGGCAGAGCTTTCATGTTATACTGACCAGGCTTCTGCTACTTTGCATTGCATTCCAATGCAAAAGAATAAACAGCACTGTAGGTGGATAGCACCTACCTTCAGCTTTATGTCATACTTCAAAGACTGACTTCATCGCTGAGATTGCACACCATGCTTACTTATCTTAGCTGTAGTTTATTAATTTAACACTAAGTTGCAAACTAATGACATGGGCTAAACTGACTTGATTT
Organism: Pantherophis guttatus; assembly: GCF_059756535.1. Lineage (NCBI taxonomy): Eukaryota > Metazoa > Chordata > Lepidosauria > Squamata > Colubridae > Pantherophis > Pantherophis guttatus. The sequence goes on along the minus strand of NC_142064.1, from coordinate 105,078,928 downwards.
ATTCAGTTTGTCAGGTGGATATAGCCCCTGGGCCATTAAATCAACCAAAGATCCTTCTTTTATAGAACTGTGACTGAACAATGATTAATGTTCCTTATTTGAATAAGAAAGTAACAAATACAGCATTTAAAGTTTTGCTGAATACTGAGTAAAATACTGTTCTCAAACTGGAAGTTTCTGACATTTTTGGTTGAGAAAATTCAGCTCAGATGTTTCTGAAGTAGCTTATAAATACAGAGTTGATTTTAAATTGATTAAGGGTAGCTTGCTGATCAAGAAAGTTATGCCAGAATTTTTGAGAGATTACAGTTTTAATGTGGGGAAAAACTAGATTAGGATAAGGAAGGGACATTTAAATTTGGCACAGGATTTGCTCAAAGAGGACAGCATGTATTGACTTCATGGCACTATAATACATACCAAATAATTCAATTTGCACTTTCCAAATAAATTTTCATAAATTATAATGATACTGGATCTTAACAACACAAGAGAGACCCTGATCTGAGAAGAAAATGCACCAAATATTTATGGAAATTGGATCTAGCAGAAAATAGCTTTTATCTGAATAATAGCCAGACCTGCTAATTTTGATCTGGAAGTGATAGTTGTGCATGATAAGAAGAAATCATGCCCAAAAGGGCTCGACCATTCAGAAGTTTGAGATTATGGTGGATCTAGAAATAATAATAATAATTAAGATGTCATTTCTAATCTTATTTAACTTTTTATTCTGCCTTATATAAATATGGTATTTGAACCCTGATTTCTTAAGGGAATAACAGGTAGCAAAGAAAAGGTTTTTATTCTAATGTATATTATCAGATGATGTGTACACAGATGTTATGATATAAATTTTGACAACAACAAACATGGTATATTATTTTGTCACATCAGACTATAGCAATTGCTAAAAAATTCATGGATTAAATAGCTACAAAAATACCGATCATTTTGTAAATTAAAACCTTTTTCCAATACTGCCTTTCAAATACATATACAGTACTTACATGAAATACTGTTTTGTAAGTTAACTGTTCCTTATCCATGGTTTTCAATTAAACTCATAAGATCTGTTGAAGCTTCAAACTTTTGTGGTATAGAATCCTAGGTAGTAAACAATAATTGCAGTTTTCATATGTCACATGATTAGATTATCTTCTCTATTTTCAGGTATCTATTCCTGTTGTCTGCAACATAGTGATTGATTCAGTGAGGATAGTATGTCTGGCTAGTTCATGTAGGTGTTTCACCATTCATTGTGGTCCTTGCATGTCTAATGAGCATGTCATTGACAACATGAGCCATCACTAATGGGAATTGCCATGTCTGTTTGGGGAAGATGCTATATTCTGTGATATTTTGTAATGAATATGGTTGCTGCAATGAAAGTAGGCTATAGTTAGGTACACCACCATTGTACTGTATCTGGAATATGTAATTTATAAGTTGCTAAGAAATGAAAATATTCGTAGCTCAGGGTAGAAATGAGGGATCCTTGATGCTCTCTGAGCTTGGTTGTTTGATGATGATGTTACCTAGTTTGAATAATGAAACCTCTGCAAGAAAACAAGCTCAGAATACCAAGGACTCCTCAATATATAAATTATTTTTGAGTGAGAAATGAAAAGTAGTCTTTTAATGCATGTTATCTTTCTTGATACTTTTTATTTCTTCTGTTCTCTTTTGTCTTACAATTACTATTACTGGTAGTTTTAAGTGAGATTTTAAAGCTGTAGTTTAACACTGTACAGTTGCAGATGGAAGAAATCCACTGATTATTGATTTTTATTGAAAAGTATAGTTCTGTTCCATACTATGTGGTATTTAGTACTATATTTGCTTCCACGGGTGCATATGTCTATCTGTACTTGTATGTTTTAAGCGTCTGAAAGGAGATTATAGATGCAAATTTGTTATGTGTTTGCTGGCAGAGATACAACTCCCAGAACATGCCTACCCTAGCTATAAAGTGATACCCAGCAAAAGTATGATCCCTGATATAGCATTCTGGGGGCCGCCTGCCCCATAAGCACTTCCTTAACACTTCTCAGAACTCCTAAGTCTTTCTACTTTCTAAAACTCAGTTTTAAAAGAGACATAGTAAGCTATGAAAAAAAATTAGTGTCCAGAATAATACTCATTTCCAAAAGCCCTTTGATACCTCATGAAGTGGGCAATGTTTGGGTGGCTGTACTTTGGAGACAAAGGAGATTGCAATGTGAATAGGGCCACACCCTATCGGTATGTTACGAAGCTAATTTGGGAAGGTGGGGTTTGCTAGAAAAAAATTGTACAGAACTATCTGACCTTTAACTACAGTATTTATTTAAAGGCCTTCGTTTAAGTATATTTTTAAGTAAAAGAGTTTAGACTTTTTTAACATCAAAAAATCATTTAGAGAGCTGCAGTCAGAAACTTCTGAATGTTAACCTGAAATCAGCTGCTTATCAGAAATTAGAATCCCTGCTTTTCCCTGAGGATACAAGGTTTTCAGTGAGGGAAGGAGGGGTGAAAGGAAAAATGTTCAAACGTGTACTTCATCTTACTATTTATGTTGCTGACTTCTGTTTTTAGCTGATAGTGTAATATCATCTAGAAATTTGTCTTCATTGATTTTCAATGTAACAGCTTTCAGAGAGATAGAAGCCTATTGAAACAAAACCAGCAAATGATCTTACAACAATTTAAGGGCAAATATAATTATCATACATAATATTTAATGACGTATAGTCACCTTGTTTCACCCTAACTTTTTATTGTGTTTTTACAAATCAATTGTAAACTTGATTCTGACTTACTGGATGATAATCTAATAAATAAATTAACGGTGGGTGTCATTGGAAGGAACAGAGATTAATCTCTCCAAGTGCTGCATTTCCCCAAGTGCTGCAATAATGTGATGATATTAACAGAAAAGGCAGGCTGAAACATTTTCAGCCTTTTTGTTTCAGTCTTAATGATGAGGATGGAAGCTCAGAAAGGCATAAACAGATTTTCAGTTGTTTACAGTTTTACCTTCTGAGTATTCAGTGCTCACAGAATCTATCCTAGACATACTAGATTTTGTATATTGTACCAAACTCGCCCCTTCCCCCCAGTTATCTCAGAACTCCATCTCTTGACATTCTCTTTCTTCATCTGCTCTTTGGAAAGTTGCACTCTGATGCACTGCACTGGAGGAAGTTCTTCCTCAAATGGGATTTGTATAATGATTAAAACTTATAATGTAAACTTAGAGATTTCATTCAATCAGTAGTTTCATAAAATACTGTTAATATTGCTTCATATTATGCTGAAAAGGTAGTTAGCTTTCTTTGTAAAGTGACATTTTATTATTAATTTGGTTAGCAAGAAATTTTCTTCAAAATGAAACTTGTGTGCATGCCATCCAATTGTGGAGGAACAGTATCTTTAATTTGTTTCAGAGAAGGTTGGGAAAGAGGAGCTGGATCTTGGCTTACTCTTCTAGACTAATGAAAAGCAGGTCACTATGTCTGTTGTTCAGTTCAGGGAACTGGATTCAGATTCAAAATTGTCAAAGGACTAATGTAATTCTAGTGATACTGTAGAATCCTTCACTACCTTTGCTGCTATCATCCATGGTATACCTTTAGTCCATTTGAGTAGCTGGGCATTGGAAGTAATGTTTTATTCTGATTCCACTGTTATTTCTCTTAATGCTTTTGGAAAATGAAGATTATTTGTTTAATTTAGAGAGGGAGGGGGGTGTTCCTGAAAGTTGCATCTTGTGTTACATGTAATTTAATACTTATATCAACTCAGCAGGAAATGATCATGTATGGGTTTGAAGAACTTACTTTATCTCAAAGCTCAGAATTGAATATCTCAGCAGCTTCTGGATGTTTCCTGACTATTAAGGACATGATTGAGGAATATAAATTGAAGCTGATTTGGGACAAGACAAATTGTTAAGGTTGATTCTGATAGCTGAACTTCAGTAAATAGACTTCTGCATGAGGTTGCATGACTCTAAAAGGAACAGGTTCACAGTTCAAGGGTCCTCCTGGGTTGATGCTGGACACGTACAAAAAGTTAAGCTTATGTTGGGATTTTGGTGTTTGAAGGAGAAACCAGGCAACAATGCAGTGTAAGAGATCCATATGCAAGGTTGGAATTGTCCTTGAAAATGGCTTGGAAATTACAGCTGAATGATAATGCAGTAGCATAGGTAGTAAATAATAAAAATAATAAATATTATTTCTGAGAGATATTAGTTGAATTCTGATTGAAACAGCTACCCAGATTGGTACTAGCATTTAGAGCCCAATTCAGTATGTTCATCTTAGTGTCCAAGGCCATATAGCATAGTCCCAAGTTATTTGCATCACCATTTACAGTTTTTTACCATTTACAGTTTATCCCAGACTTTCAACTTTCAATGGGGCACCTTTTGCAACTCTGATGGCAGAATGCATCCACCATTTATTTAAAAACATCTACCATTTCTATTGCAGTGCCTTTATTGTAGAACAAACTGTCATTGGAATTGAGGCATTAATATAGTGCAGGAAGAGTGATCTTTTTAGCCAGAATTGTTATGCTGTTGATAGTAGTATATAACAAGCTAATCATTATTTTAATAGACATTCAGGACATAAAGCCATTCAGGATTGTGGGACTTACGTATTTGCCAAATGAAAAGAAACTTGGAACTAGTGAGCTAGAAATGGGATAGGTGGATTCTTTTTAATATGTTAATGGTAACATATTAATGTCACAAGAATTAACAGTATTATCCTGCCTTAGACATGAAAGCCGGCTGGGTAGCTTTGGGCCAGTCACTTTCTCAATGCAACTCATCTCACAGAGTTGTTGTTGTGGGCCAAGTAGAAGGAAAAAGGAGTATTTAGATAGGTTCACCACCTTGAGTTATTTATAAAGTAATAAAGACCGGATAAAAATCAAATAAATAACAGTAACTCTGAGTTATTTAATATATTCTAGGTTCTGTTCTTGCTAATCAGAATTGCCACAATTCCTTTTCTGAATAATAGCTCAGATTCGTTGTATATAAAATTGCAAAGTTTTTAACTGAGAATTAAACTTTTGAGGTATGTTGAAGTGGTCTATCCTATTAAATCGTGTGTAGTTTAATAAAAATGGAATTCCTAGAGGTATTGAGCATGTTTTGATTTGTTCCAGTAGCCGGATCGAGCTGGGTGATGTGACACCACACAACATTAAGCAGTTGAAGAGGTTAAACCAAGTCATCTTTCCTGTCAGCTACAATGACAAGTTTTACAAGGATGTGTTAGAGGTCGGCGAGCTTGCCAAACTAGGTATAAATTCTTGATCTTTATTTAGTGTGTTGGTGCTAAATAATCTAATGCTATGTGTGTTATTGAACATATTTTTCGTGTGTTTCTTTAATTGTATATCACATGAGGCTAGACACAATATTGGTCTATGTGATACTTTACATTTTTGAACTGTTTTCCCAATCTTTGGAATCTGTATTTCGTCTAACCTGAGACTGTTATTCCATGTCCTGGACTCGAACAATTCGAGAACATGTAATACCCTTCTCCTGTCGTCTTCAATATCTCTTCAGGTACTCTTTTGAAGCCATAGCGAGTAATTAGCTTTTACCCAAGCCTTTACAATCTCTAAGGTAGACTATTGTAATATACTCTCAGTTGCTATGATTGACTATTCCAGCTAACATTCAAATGATTGAAAACATTCCATTTTTAGCTTTTCATCACAGATTTTTGATTGATTTTTAGTATATTAAACTGAAAACTTATGAACCAGGAGTTCCTGTCCTATCTTAGCTGGGTGACTTTAAGTCGGTGACTTTAGGTCTCTCAGCTCTAAGAAGGAGGCATGAGCAAATCATTAATGAAATCTTGCCTTCTTCAGGGACTTTGTCCAGGCGTTCACCTGCCATCAACACCGGGTCAAAGGAACACACACATACACACAAATATCTGTCTATCTCTATATCTTTGAAAATATCTTTCCATTGTCCCATTGATTATACCACTGTACTCTGTGTTGATGCTCTTGAATCCTCCTTTACAAAATGTATTTTCTGCACATAAAAAGTGTCAGAGTTTGTGTCACAAGCAGACTATTAAGCAGGATTCAAAATGTCTTTACATACATAACAACACATAAGGCATACAATATCCTTGTAGTTTTTTCCACATTGTAGAGAAGAGAAATAGCAAGTACAAACACAGCACAAAATGGAGAAGGCAAAACAGAGGAGAGAGAAGCTAGTGCCCTCAAGCTTATATACAAGCCACATCCAGGCTCCAAACTGTCTCTTAAGGTCCTATACAACAAATACTATGTTTCAGTTATCAAACAGCCCTGACCTGTTGCTCTATGTTGATGTTCTTGAATCCTCCTTTACAAAATGTATTTCTGCACACAAAAAAAGCTATTATGGAAATCTATCCTAGTATTCTTTTAATCTGCTTGTTTTTGATGTCCAGAGTTGATTTTTTTCTCAAAATAACTATGAAGCCTTTCTAACTAGCATATGTTTCATAGAGTTTTAGGCCTTGTTTGAATTGATTCAATTCAAAATTTGAATTGACTTAAAATGTAATATATGAAAATTTAAAAAGTCTTGTATCTTATTCATGCACATTATTTAAAATCAGGATCTGTTGCAAAGAATAAAGGAATAATGTATACACATGAAACTAAAATAAATATGCTTTCTTTCTGTTCCCATCTCTTTTTGACAGCCTATTTCAATGATATTGCTGTGGGCGCAGTGTGCTGTAGAGTAGATCATTCTCAGAATCAGAAAAGACTGTACATCATGACACTTGGATGTCTGGCCCCTTATCGACGGTTAGGAATAGGTAAGGAATAGGCAGCAAATACTCAGTGGCCTTTGACTCTTGAGCTTTAAAGTGTACTTATTTCTGTACCCGTTCCAAGAATAAAATAGTACGCTGGTGTACAATGAAAAGTCAAACTTCATATATCATATGAAGAATAAGCTTTTAGAATGGAAGCAGTTACTTATTAGGGCTATTTATCAAACTATCAACTTGTAGCTAATAAATTCAGTAATTTAACAGTGCATTTCCATACTTGATACTATTTTCTAAAAGCACCCTTAATTTTTTCTTTAATGAGCCCAATCTCAAATATTGGAGTTGAGATTCTGATTTCAGAGGCAGTGTTGCTGGTCTTGGGATATGAACTTACAAAACTTGAAAATGATTTTCTTTTGTACTTACTCAATTTTCAGGAACTAAAATGTTGAATCATGTGTTAAACATCTGTGAAAAAGATGGCACCTTTGATAATATCTATCTGTAAGTAAATATTGTTGATTTATTCAATTTTAAGCATTGGGGATTAATTATTTGTTCATTTTTAATTCTACTTAATATTGAGGTATAAAAATCAAATGTTCAAAGAACAATAAGCTTAGATCAAGAGTTACCCAACTTTTTCTGTAAAGGGACAGATCCCACCCTCTTCTGTAGGTGCAGCTGGCAGGTCTGTAGGCCAAGGAGTACTGCAGCCATTAGTGTAGGCAGTCTTCTTCCACCTCTGTTGTCAACATGGCCCACTTATACATTGATTACCTATTATTTTGATTACCATTGTTATCTGCGGTTCTTTCCATAGAAATAGCTGTACAGGTAATCCTCAATTTACGACCACAATTGAGCCCCAAATTTATGTTGCTAAGTGAGAAATTTATTAAGTGAGTTTTGCCCAATTTTATGACTTTTCTTGCCACAGTTGTTAAATGAATCACTGTGGTTGTTCAATTAGTAACACAGTTGTTAAATGAATCTGGCTTCCCCATTGACTTTGAACAAAAGGTGTTCACATGACCCCAGGACACTGCAATGGTCATAAGTATGAAACAGTTGCCCCAGCCTGGCCCAAGAGCATGGTACAAAGGGTTTTTTTGGCACGTTGCATCTCTGGGGCTGCAAAAAAACCAGCCCAGCTCCAGCAACCTCAGCAGTCAGGCTGGGCATGTGTCATTGGTGAGAGCAAGAAGACAAAGACCAGCTAGGGAGGCAAAGCAGGAATGTTCCTCCTCTGCTGCTGGACAGAGATTGTTGTCTGATCATTCTTCTTCCAAAATTGCCATTGGAGACAAGACGGATATCACCATAAACTGCCAAAAAGATCTACTTTTTTGTTATGCGGTTTTAGTGTTGGAAAAAAGCTTTTTACCCATTACATTTATTAGAGTATTGGCATAACTTGTTTGGTAATACCTATTTTCTACGTCTTTCATTTGTTTTTCTGATGCCTAAATGTATACTTTGCTAATACGTGGAATTAAATTCTAGTATATTGTTTCTTTTTCTATCCTAGGCATGTTCAGATTAGCAATGAGTCAGCAATTGATTTCTACCGAAAATTTGGATTTGAGATCATTGAAACAAAGAAGAACTACTACAAAAGGATAGAACCAGCAGATGCGCATGTGCTGCAGAAAAGCCTCAAAGTCCCCTGTCTTGGCCAGAACACAGATATGCAAAAATCTGACAACTGAGCAAAACCCAGGAAATCCTTTCTTGCACTTTCTTGTCACCAAATAAGGAAAGAAGGCCTGGAGTTTTGGTTTTTTGTTTCCTTTTTCCTAATACGTGCTGTACCTGTCCAACAAATTAATAACTTCCTAAGGATTGTCAAATTGTGTGTTTTTATTTTATATCTCTACTTTGCATTCTTTGGGATGAAAATAGTACTCAGTTTTAATGGGGGGGAGGGAGAGGAGGCTTCATATGGTCTTCCAGAGGTCAAATTTTTCTTCAGCATGTGTGATCCTTCTGCTTTTCTGATGAAGGACAAAGTTTAAGCAATACCTTGCATCAGTGCCATATTGCTTTTCCAATTTGGAGGTTATTTCTCTCTAGTTCTGAACTTGATTTAGCAGGTTTGGCCTTGTTGATCTTTGGAACATACACAGACATCAGTCTTATGAAAAAATGGTTTATTTGTACTAAGTTTGGCCAGCTGATGTTTCTTGACAGGTGTAGGTGACAATCCAAATGGGTTATACCATCTTTCATCCTCAGATTATATACATTTCATGGGGAAAGGTGAACATGCCTTGGCTCTGGCACAGTGGAGGAACAAAACATTTAATGTTGTTAAAGAAGGTGACTATTTAAAAAAATAAGCTTTGTTCTGAAAACGGCTCTGCTGGTTTGCTGAAATTAGTTACTTAAGACAGAAGATGGTTAAAACTGTATTTTTCTTACACATTTAAAGATATGACTTTCATCTTTAAAAAAGGAGTGTTGTAAAACACCAAGAAGCATGGCTTATTGGGGGAGCATTGTAAAGATTCAGCAAATACCTGGCTTTCTCCTAACAAAATATGAGAACTGTAGCCTACTTTGCTGAGCTCTTGTTTTGTATTTTGTTATGCCCTTGTTTGCAACTTCAGTTTGAGCTTCTGGCATTCAGTACTACAATGTCAGATTCAGTTTATTCTTTTCACTTGGGGAAATGTAGCCAGTTGCAGTGGGAAGATTCTACCCTATCACTTAAATCAATATTAAAATGTATTTCTTTTCTGTTTTTGAACCTGAGCTGTATTTTGCATTTTTCTGCTTTGAAAAAGAATTTTTTGGGATTGTGTGGTTATAGTGTAATCTTGTGATTGGATGTTTTAATTTCCTTGTGATGTTGAATTGGAAGCAAAGGAAACCAAAATTGGGAAATTCAATTAAGTCGCATTATGAAGCATTTAACTGCAAAGGAACTGGAAACACTAGAATCTTCATCATTCCTTACAATCCTAGCAGAAAATCCTGAATGAGTATTAGGATCAGTACATTACAAACAAACTTTCTCCAAGCTACATAATTCCAATTAAAACAAATATTAAATTTCTCCTGTAGAGGCCTTGAATTGAAAAGATTTTCACACTGATGTTTTGGTCTAGTTTGCAAAGTTTTATATTTTAGTTTTCTCGGAAATTGTCTTCCTTCTACAAAGAGGTTGAAGTGCATCTTGGGCTTATGTGCCAGCACCTCCTCCCTTATTAGTGGTAGATAAGGCAAATGGTTTGAAGAAGGTTGGAGACAAATTAGTATTAGTCCATAACTGCCTTCTGGTGCTAAGGAAAAGGTATATCCCTATTCCAGAATTGAAAGTTGAGATTTGAAATGGTTCTCTTGATCTATGAATTGCTTGTTTTTCAGGCAGTTTTCCTTTGTGATTTCAAGAAAATCCAATTTTTAAAATATGTTTTCAGTCACTGTCATTCTGTAAATATATTTTTCAGTATTTCATGGAGATATCCATTATGCAGTAACTATGCGCTGTAGAAGCTGAAAGAAATCAGAAAATGAAGTTATACTTCAGTGACTCTTAGTTCTGCCAATCATTGGCTACTCTTACTTAGAAAAACAGAGGATTGAATTCCTAGCTCCCCGGACTGTTTTCTCCCTGCCTAGCTATAGCAAAGAGCAGCAGATTGTTTAAGTATCTTGTATGCTGCAGAAATTTGCCAATTATGGGAAATGCCTTGCCTTTTGAAATAATCAAATGTGGGAGTATCTAAAATAGATGCTTTTTAATACCTCACAGGGTAAGCAGGAAATTTTCCACTCTTGCCTTTCAACATATGTACAATTATACTAATCGGTTGGGGAATACTGTTCAATCATCTTCACTTCTATTTAGATATGTAAGGAATATATGTGACATTAATTCATAGCTATAGTTGGATGATCTTAAAGGAGTTTAGCACAGAATAGTTTCTTATAGATAGCACAACTGTGAAAGTGAACTTCATAAAAATACATTTCGATATATAACCATGGCATGCAAGAAGGAAGAAAGCATCTGTACATGTCAGGAAAGAGGGAATATTTTTGTATAGATAAAAGTATTTCGTTAATTATGTCCATTAAAGATGACATGCTATTACAGCCTAAATAAATTCTAGCTATGTTTTAATTAACTTGGCCCTGTGATGCCTACTAAATTTGAACAATCCACCCACTTTACATGGGTCATTTTTCTTCTGAATTGCAAGATTTCTCTAAAACATTTTCCAGTTCAGTTTCTTTTTATAAATTTGAATTAATTTATTTGACATATAAAAAGACTTTGGCCCTGGAAGAAATCTGTTGTCTTCTCCACAATAACCATAAAAGCATTCATCTTTAAGATGTCGTAATAGCCTTTTAAAATTATACTTTGAGCACAGGAGATCTGTTAGTCTGGGAAAGGCCGTAGTATCAGAAGGCAATCTTCCTTGTCTCTCTGCAACACCTGTTCCTTTTCCTTGTTTACTGTGTCAGGCTTCAAGATTTATAAGCACAGCGTGCAAACTACGGAATTAAATTGATGTCTGCAAATGGATATTTCCTCTTGTGCCTCGCTAAAGATCATCCTCATCTACCAAGATTCACCAAGAAGGCCCAGCAGAACAATCTTCACATCTTTT